>NC_140915.1:38254111-39479111 GCF_045865225.1 Trachurus japonicus | reverse complement strand
GGTTGTTCCCACTAAGGGGAACTCCATTTAAAATAAATGTAGTACAACAAACTGCTCTGTTATCACAATATAAACTCTGCGTATTACTCCATCTTATTATTAATTCCCAGCCTTGAACTTTCACATACAAGTTTGAGATTGTGTTTTGAAATTGTGCCTTGTGGTGGTTTAATTCAAAGATATGACTTATTGAACTAGTCCTGGGAGGTGTCATTTCATGTTGGAGGAGCAATCCCTCTCCTGTGGATGGGGTTTAGTTTAATTTAACGGCCTGCAACAGCTCATCGATAGTTTGTCCCACCGCACAAAGAGACGAAATTGGCAATGACAGCATATAGAAGCTATTGTAGGTTATATCTTTATAAACAGACTCCACACGAAGAAATGAAAATGGATCTCAACTGGAACACACTCCGGAGAAATGCATTTGTGTTGTGTTCAGGCGGCACATTGAGTGAATTTCAAAGTGTCTGATGACCTCCAAGTTAATCCTTACCAAGGGTGTCCCGGTAGCTCAGGGGACTGAAAGACACAGTGAGGATCTGTGGCTCAGCACCACATACGTGAATCCACTTTGTAACCTTTGTCATGTGCAGCGGCGGTGTGTGTGTCTTATGAGACTGCCTAATGAAGCAGAGATATGTTATGAGGAAGTCTGTTTCTGGCCTCTTAGCCTTATACATATTGATTGCAGAATGTGTGCTTGCACATGGATTTGTTTCTTTATCTTATGATCAAATATCAGTGATATTATTACCCATCACAGGCTCTAGCATGTATAGTGGGCCACAAATAGCCATATTACCATACATTTACATTTCTGTGTCCAACATATGGCTTTCATTGCTTGTCAAACATAATGTAATTACCGCCTTTCTTTTGACTATTTGTGTATCTCGAGAGATTTCCCCAGAGAGCTCTGCAGACAGAACCATCACTGGATTTTCTGCCGCCACTGACACCGCTGTAATTGTACAGCTTGATGAAACTATAGCTGACATATCATCACTGATGTAAGTGACTGGATTCAGTCACAAAGTTAAATGCATTGGCTCTGCTGTGGCCAAATGTGGCCATGACAGAAGATTTATCTGTAATTAATCTTACTTTTAGTGTCTCTGAGAAAAATGAACAGTGTCATGATCTTATTTTCCGAGGGACATTGATGCATTTTATCATCAGTGTATCAAAAGTTACAGCTAAGTGACAGTTTATCAAAAGGACGGATTGATTTTATTGTGTCAAGGGCCATTCCACTTGGCATCAGTCAAGTAAGTCATCAGTTTAATTGAAAAGACAAATGAATGAAGCTGAAGTTAGAGGACTGAACAGCTAAAAGGAAATGTCTTTGGTAAATAGAGTTAAAAGCCCAGTTCAGTCCCTGGTGCCGTTCCCATTCGCTTCATGTTGTGTCTGTTCCAAACTAGTTCACAGAGCTACAGGTCACCCTGCTCTCCCTCTGACTCCATGCTCACATTTAAACACAGCAGACACACACATGCACACAAGCATACATCAGTCAAACTTAGCAGCGTCACTTCACAGCGCTCAAACAGATGGAAACCATTATTTGATTCTTAACTCAAAAGGAAATCATTTCATATCACAAAAAGCAAATTACCAGCCGTCCAAATATTTAGGGAACCTCCTCCTCCGCATTGGCTTCCTGCACGGAAATTCTAATTTTGGATTTAAACAAAGCTGGAAAAGGAAAATAAATGTGTGGCAGTGGGGAGACGGCCCTGTTGTTGACCTCGGTGACACCACAGGCAAGACAGAGGGGGCGATTATGGAAGTGTGTTCTTTGATTTGAGCGCAGGGTTCGCTCTCTGCACAGGATGCCATGTGTCAAACAAGGAGCAGGGGCCTCAAAGAGGAGGAAGTGTCTCCTTTATGGCACTTTGTACTGTAACTGCCAATGCAGCGTTTGCCAGATGGCCCATGATGGATAGGGAAGCAATCCAACACACGTCATTTCTTGTTCCTCTTGTGTTCTGAGTCAGGGCTGGGCAATCCATCTTATTTACTTTCTGTAGCTATTAGATTAAGCATTAACTGTGTTGCAAAGTCTATAATATGGACTTTAGTAAAATGTCAATAATACATCGAGTGAATTAATCAAATAAGATGATTGACTGTGTGATATTGAGACTAGTGATTAATGGGAGATACTCCAGCAAGAAACCACTGGGTAGTCAGCTTCTCCTCAGCAAAAAAAAATGTATTGAAGATATATCTTAGGAAAAAAAAGAAAAGAAAAAAGCTCGCTGGTGCAGTAAATTCTGAAAGACCAGATAACTTAGAGCCATGGCCTCCAGTAGTACGAGCAGAGGTGTAGCGGTGGGACCAGTTATTTCCCTCTTTCTACCTTTGCAACAGAGGAACATTTATTTTGTACCTAGTTGTTCCTCCCTGCCTCCCTCTCATCCATCTCCCACCTTTTGACCTATCCCATCTTTGATTATCCCAGAGAAAAATGGCTTCTTTGACTCCCAGGGAGCGTAAGAACAAAAAATGTCCTTGAGCTATTTGTCTTGCTGCTTTTGTATCGCAACACATCTGCACCGAGCACTGTCAGCCAAAGCTTTCATTCCTTTCCTCCCCACTTCCCTTTCTGCCATATCTCCTCCCACTGCAATGCATCAAAACAGCTGGGTGTCTGTTTGTGGTCCATTCATAATTGCGCTGGGGTAATTAAGAGCTTTCTGTAAAATGATAGCTTTGTCAGGCTTCTCAGATGTTACCTAACAAGGCAGCCTACAAAGGTGTTAGTGTAGCGCATTCATCATTGTCATCTGGGGCTAATTACCAGCCTATAAATCACTAATCCAACCTGGACCAGCCACAGCTGAAAGGAAACAGGCTCTGTTAAGGTGGATCAGAACCTCAGACTTGCTGGCTGGTTTCCTTTGTTTCATGCAAGATGTTACTATTATTAATATGATATGAATATTTGTTGTGATCTAACTATTTTCATCAATTTTATGAGGTTGTCGAATGATTAGCAATGAACTAATTATCTCATTTAGTTGACTGTACACAACGTGTGAGCTCTAATTTTTCCATTTTATTCTACTGCAAAGTCACTTTAAACTAAAAGAGCTGAAGAAAAGCTGAATGAGATAACATTCTCTGCAGCAGACAGGGCTTAAAGTGTCCTCGCCGTGACTTTTACAATGATAGGAAGGTTACGTTAGCACTGTGTTAGATTTATGCCACCTTTCAAGCATCCTTCATTTCCACTTACTTACCAGATCAAGCAATCCCCGGCTAGTCTATAAAATCCCACAGCTTACTTTTCTTTAATTAAATGCCACTCGTAATGCTCCCGGTGCCACCCGTATATCTGCAGCCATAGCTGATGCTTTAAAAAGCAAAGAGCCACCTTTAATGTGATGCGCCGTCCACAGCTCAGCTGCACCGAGGGGACAGAGCAACAAGACATCCATCTTAACAAGGTCACACCGTTTGATTTTTAATATAACGGTCAGTGCTCGGGCCCTGCGTCCTCCTTTGAAATATTAGCGCTCATTAATGATGTGGAAGCCGCCCCGCCCCTCCCTTCCTTGCAAAAACCCATCAGCAATCATTCTGTACATGAGGGTGTGCAGAGTCAGGTCTGTGCTTAGACCTGCTCCCACTCACTGCCATGGGCTGGCCAGAAGCCTGCTTTATAGGGCAGCTTTATGGCATTCATTATGCACACTTAACAGCCACTGTAATTCTCTCAGATGGGTTGGGGAAGCGAGGCGATTAGCTGTCGGGCCTAAACGTGGGTTGCCTGAGACTTTGACCTTTTGTTTTGGACATGAACGATGATGTCTCTGCCTCATGCAGAGAGAATTCCTATCTGCTGTCTGGTCTCTACTTAATTATGTTTTTCTCCTTCATTTTGAGATATTTACTTTAAAAACGATGCCTACAGTAAGCAGGAACAAGTGGGCAGGATAAGGCTTATTTAACACCATGCTATAATTTGCATCCAGAAGGACCACGTTGTACTTGTTCATATATATTTTTGAACTGTGACCATTTCCATGAAGGCTGCTAACATTGTTATTGCATTTTTCTTTTCTGTTAAGAATCTAATCCATGGGGCATCCAGCACAAAGGCTGACTTAAAGTGACTGGAAGTTGTATTCACTTCCAATTGCTGCATCTCAGAGATGTAAAAATGAGACATAGAGGGTCAGGGTTGGAAACAGCTCACACTCCTACGCAAACAGCTTATTAGAGGCAAGCTTTTGTAGAGGGGTTTAACTTTTCTCTGCTTCTTGTGTTTTGCTTCCCACTCATTTAATGTTGTTGAGCAAGAAAATGGGACAAACATTAACAGCAGTGCTCTGCAATAATCTACTACAGATTGGCTTTGTTGTCCAGTTTCAGAGCTTCAAATCATGTCTTCAGTGGAAGCACTGAATCATGACCAACAACACTGATCAGTCTTCTGGATGCTGTGTTCTTCTCTCTCTCTCTCTGCTGGTTTACTGCCCAACTACTGGGCTGCATCTTCCATGTGAAGCTCAGCTTATGCAAGCAGTACACCCATAACAAATTACACCAGCACCTCCTCTCAACATGACTTATCATCCAGCGTAGATGGAGATGCAAGACATTCCATAAGTTATTGTACTGGGTGCCCTTGGAGCTGACGGTATGTTTACACAACCTATATTCTCCTCTTCCTCCTACTTGGCTTTATTCCCTGAGAGAGATTTCCAACCAAACCACAAGAACACATCTCTTGGAGCCTCCCTGTTTGGATGCACAAAGTAATGGCTGCTGTCATGGGAAATTCAGGTTGTAAATCTGCAGACAGTGACCTCATAAAATGTGCTTGACCTCTAGGATGAGGAGGCTGAATGGGCCACGCACCATTAAGTTCACACACAGCACCCAGATTAGATTTCAATGCTCAAACTGTATGTAGTCAGAAGCAGTGGCACTGCCACACCAAAGCAATGACCTGCATCACCGACCAATGAGATGTGGATTTAATAGCCGAGTATAATTTTTATTGATATAGCTGAAGACTGCGGAAAAATAACTCACAGTCGAAATTTACAGAATAAACTGTTTGTAAGAGTATAAAGGCAAGGTGTCAAACAACAGAGTCAATAACTGGTCAGCTATTTCCTCAGAAAGTGCATTACATAGTTGATGTTAAGTGATGATTGACTGCCAACTTTGCAACTAGATGGAGCTGCAAATAAGTATGAAGTAAAGTAAAAAAAAAAAAAGTAAAGTATAAAAGCTGAAAGTATAAACTTAGATAATTGTTGTTGAAATGCACATTTTTGTAAAAGTAGCATATAAAAGAAAAGGTTTTAGCCTTCATTTCAATTCAATCAATTGTAAACACAGCCATTGAAACTTTCAAAGTTTCGTTCTTTCTCTGAAGTTGCGGTGGTTCGTCAGAAAGGGTTAAAGAAGGCCTTAGTCCGCCCTGGCAGTTCTTTTTAAGACCGCCACTTAAGGTCTCTTTTGTGGCTCCAGATGTTTTGTGTAGCAATTTATTTAGCTTGTAAACAGGCCGACAAAAAGCAGCAGGCATAATGATGGAGAGGCAGAGCCACACTGACATTGTTGCAGGGCCTCACAAAAGATAGCTGTATGCTTAATGTGATTTAGAGCCTGGGTTTGGGCGGGGGGACTTTATCGCCTTCGAGAGGGAGGTTACCAAATTGAAATGCAAATCTTACCATTTTGGAATTCATTAGAGTTGACACGGCCCTTTGGAACAACAACAACAAAAAAAATGAACATGCATTGTGGAGGGGATTGGAGGAGTTCTCATTTCTTGCAAATTCTTTTCCTGAAAGGGAACAAAAAGAAATGAGTCCGACCTTCTGACTTTGTTCATTTTATTGCTGTGTTGTCGTCCTCAAATTTTTCTTGTGAATGTTGATGTGGGAACAGCTATCATCAACACGCTTGCTCGCTGCAAAGTTCCCATATGGAGCAGGTGGACTGTGACCAGCTGCACTAATGCTGCAGCATATGAGCACATCTGCCAAGTAGCCAACATGTTAACCCCTCTACACACACACAAAATAAGCTAGGAATTATAATGGAAATATGATGCGCCCTAATTATCTAACATGAATATTTTCTGCAGCAAACTTTGTCTGTGTGTTTGCCTCCAAGTTGCAGTAAAAACTAGAAGGAACTTTAGCTTTAAGGGAACTGAAAAGTTGAGCAGTTTTGTGGGGAATCGAATTTCTTTTGAGATGAATATTGTTATGGAAAACTTTAATGCTTTCTCATTCTTTGACAGTTTCTATCACTCACTTATTATGACATTCGCACAAACACATCGAAGCACAAGCATCCAACACACATAAACGTGCACACGCACATGTCTTTCACTGACGTATAGCAAGTCCTGATCTGTATCCCACACACACTTCCCCAGAGAATTGATTAAAATCAGAGAGAGACAGGCCTTGAACATAGCTGCTTTTGTCTGAACAAACAAAGGCTGCCAGTAATTGGATTCACATTGAAAGAGGTATTTAAAACAGTCTGATAACTACCACAAGCTTTCGCATGGCATTTTGTGACCCAGTCACCATTATTGGTCTGGCCCTGCTCCAGCAGAGCACAGTTATGTCAAGCAGCTCCCTTTTAACCTCAGGGAGCATTATTACGAGAAATCTGTCAGTCAGAATGGGTTCAAAGGTCTTTCACCTCCTTTTCCGCTACGGGTTCCTCCTTTCTGGGCACTTAAATGCACCATTAACTCACTCCAACCTGACAGCTACAAGTACACGTTGGATGAAAATTCACTTTCTATGTTTGATGTTTGGTTAAATTTAACTTAAAGATAAAAAGACCCTGAGAGGACTCTGACATGACCTATAGGAGTGCAATCCAAGTAGGCCAAATACCACAGGTTACAGATAATTAAACCGGTGAAGGGCTGATTAGAGGCAGCGAGACAAGAAATCAAAGAAGCATGGCCAGACAAAGTGTATCTGATCGTCTACATACCTGAGGCTGGGAGGGAAAGAGGGAGCAAGAGAGGGAGAGAGAAATGACTGCCATTTTTTGTGTGGGTATGAGGTGAACAAGACAGAGATCAACTCCAGATGGCTGCAGTCGGAGGGCTTGGGGCTCAGGGGACACTACTGCATCGCAATCCATCGCTCACCCAGACATAGACTCTCCATTACGCTGGCTCTGAACCTGGATTAAACTCCATCTCAACCATGATTGTCTTTCCACCTCTTCTCCATCCTGTTGACATTGGCCTCCCCCGGCCGAGGAGAGGAGGGAGCTCTACCTGGTGGCTCGTGCTGAGTGGAGTGGCGGCCCAGCCGGCTGGGTCCTGCTGGATAGAGAGCTAAGGGGTGGATGATTGCACTAAACCCTGAGAGATCTCTGGCAGCTTTAAGTGTATTTGCACAGTTGTCCCAGCATAGTGATAAAAATTGTGAAGGTTCATAATCAGTCCGGGGATGTTGAGTAATGTTTTGCTTATATGAGTGTCTTATCTGGCTTTGGCTACACATTATACCCTCATGTGTTTACATTTTCATGTTGGAGTGTGTGTTCTAGCAATATTTACCCTTTGTGTTGGTTGTTCAAGGGCAAAGAGAGTTCACCCTGGTCTCAGTTGTACCTTGTACTTTTCCCCGCTGGTATCTGTCTCACTTGAGCGATGGCCCGTTTTGAGCTTTATATCAAAGTGTGCCAAGTTACTCTAATGTTTCTGATTGCAGAGTGACAATGATGCAACTTTATTATTGTTGCACACATGTTTTCTGTTTGGTGCATGAGGCAGGATGTTGTTGCACAAGAACAGTTGCATTAAATGAATCCTCTGCTGTTTGTGGAGGAACTGTCTGAGTTCCAGTCACAGCTACATGAAGCAGTTTGCACTTTGCTCCAGCAGGATAAAAGCCCAGTGCAATCTGTCCAACCTATCTGTAGAGGACAAGCATTTCAGTCATTTGGGCTTCCCAAATATTTTTTTTACAGAAAAACTTACACACGATTAATTCCCAACACAGCAGGCAACTTTCCCAGTAACACCAGTAATGCAGATTAAAGTCACTATGGGATGTACTGTAGATGACTTGTGCTCACTGCTGCTACTGGTGGGCAAAAGCTTAATGAACAATGCTACCCTCAGTCCGTTGTAGTGGTGGTTAAGGTTTCCAGTGGCCATTTGAATCAGCAAGGTCATGTTTATATTTGTAAAAGGTACAATAGTGCAGTTGAGTGTGTTTGTTATACTCTAATCTTTTCAGGCCCAGCTCAAATTTGAAATTTCCACACATAAGGTCGCTTGCCAAATGTCCACTCAGACACAAAGCTCCACAGTCTTGATCATCAGTCTCCGTGGACAAATAAGATGCTGTTCTGGCTTCAAATCATGTAATAGATACCAAAGGGATAAAAGAGGCAAGGCAACATTTGCTAACCCCTATTTAGATGATAGTTTACCTTTCACATTTCTGTGAGTAGAGGAATTTACTCTTCTTATGTAATTTAATTTGGGCAAAGGGTAAATATGATACAACTGTAGCTTCACTTCAAGATCACGACTAGTTAAAGTGCAGACTGGATCCTAAGTTAGAGAGAAACATAACAAAACACTCTAAAGAATGCTGCTAAATGCAAATACACTATAATGAATGCAAGCATAGAATTAAGCACGTGTACACTGCATAGTCAATAGGTTTGTCTGTCCTCACCACACCCTATACTAGCCAGAAATTCAACATGATAAATATTTATGCTTCTAATTATCCTATGTGCATTATTAATTGCACCAAAATATCCCTCCAAGAGGATCTCATTAGGGTAGGAAATTAGTCAAAGCTAATAACACTCAGTTGAAAAAGCATTTTCAAACATCATCTACGTTTCCTCTCTCATTTTGCCAGTGCAGAAGTTCATAAACTGCACCGTGAGTGCGTTCATTAGTATTTCCTCAAACTGAGTTGACTGGAGAAATTGTATGTGATTAAATATTAGCTTGAATATAATTAGCATTTATTAGCAAACTCTGCTATGGTAGATAATGAAAAATCTTAATGAAATGCTTTGTTGAGTTTTGTGTCAGGGGGGTTTATTATTTCCCCTCTCAAATTTGCAGTCAGCATGCTGAAGCACAAAATGCAATATATGTTAAAAAAAAAAAGTATTTGGCTGCAATCAAGATATGTGCTGTAACTGTAATATCCTACTATCACGCCTCTTTACTGAGACAGCGTGTGAGTGTGTGTCTGCTCTGTACAACAGCCTACAGTGAGTTTAATAATCTCCTCAGTCTGGTAGAGCTATTACCAAATCCAACACAGACCATTAGGCCACATGGGCTTAATTGCACATTAATTGGATAATTACTCCTGCACTTTGTTTTTCTCCCATTTCCTCAAATCTTCTCCCTCGTTTTGGCAAGCGGTCGGTCATTCGCTATTTCCCTTTTGTCATTATGTTTTCCGGCACAGCGAGAGAATGCGGTGGATAGAGCAGTCATAATGTGGCTGGAGGTTTGTTGTGGGTTTGCTCCACGTGGGTGGAGGGCCAAGGCTGAGAGGACTGATGGAGCCGTAGGTTGTACTCCTCCTGTGCTGTCATGTTGACCCACAATACATGCTGTGTTTGTGTCTCTGCCAGCACAGAAACCAGGAAGAGGCATGCATAGTTAAATAGGCAACAACTCTCTTGCGTGCAAGGTGCATTATTTATGAACTTTTTAAAGAGATTTTATTCATCCCTTCCTCGTATTTCTCCCCCGCCATTATTGTCTGTGCTTTAGGCATGTGCCTCAGCACTCTCAGATTGCTACCATTAAACCCAGGGTGCCATCTGATGGAGTTATCAAAGTAAATGTTTGGCACATTTGATAGCATTTGAAATATCCTCCTGTAATAAAGCTCTCCGGGGAGAAAGAGGGACTGGCTTTTCATGCAAATAGCTGCTTTTCTGATATCACACAGTGTTGAAATATCCACATTTATCTCACCGCTGCCAACAAATACACAGAGCACCTCCAGATATGGAGGTGGATGTTTGGCTAGATATAAAATCAAGGAAAAGTGTTCACCATATGACACTGGGCCAGGCAGCACTTAATGAAATCAGCATCTTAAATTTATAACCGATGAGTCTACTGAGCTGCAGTGTGAGTTCAGTATGTTTAGTTGTTGTTGTTTTTTGCATATGTCAAACATATGGAAGTGAGACAATCAGAGTAAATGTGGATGAAGAGGCAGATGAACATGTATTAGTTCTGGACTGTAAAGGATACAGGATGCTGTTGTACAAGTGCAGAATTTTGAAAGTGGAGGAAATCAGTGGAAATCAGTACAAATGGAAATGTAGTGATGGACTGTGAGCTGCTCTGCTTTAATGAGCAAAGCATTGCCGTCCTCTGCCAGACCCTGATAGGTCTCCTGATTAGACAAGTTAAAGCTCAGTCCTTTATTATTCCCAGAAGAGGCAGTGCTTGCTTTTGTCTCTGTTCTAATAATAGCCATAAAGTATGATCATTCCAAAGTGTTAAAATGCTCCTTATAAACATCGGCCTGTTTTCATTTTGTTTATTATTCATCTTGTCCAATTACCATTCTAAAGGGGGAGTATTTCTCGCCAGGCGCTGAGGGAATAGGAGATTAAAAGGCAATGAGGAAACATCTGTGTCTCTGCTTTGCCACAAATCTGCATCTCATTCCTACCACTGGCATCCAAATAGACAGCGCCTACAATGCAGGGAAAAAAGTAAAACACCAAGGCGCATAGGGCTGGCGAATAGAGGGAAGGGTTACCATAGAAACACATACCTCACATGGGTTTACGGGCTGCATCCTATCACATGCTATCAGGAATTACCATAAATCTTCTGGCAGCGAGGGCGGTGGTTAAGGTGCGCCTCAGCAGTGAATGACAATGTGTTGATCTCCACATATCTGGAGAGATGCATCCCAGCTCTTTAAATCAAGAGGAAAATGGCATCAGATTTAGCTTGTGACAATAGAAAGATGGAGAGTGGCTCTAATGCCGTTCCTTTCAGGAGTCTGTGTGCAAACAGACATTGAAAATCAGAAGGAGGATGCCGGCTGCCTTTCCTGTATATTCGTGTCATTGTGGAGATGAATGACTGCAAAATCAAAACTTAGCAGAAAAGCACAACGCAGCACAGAGCCATACATTTATGCCTGATAATCTTTGACTGGGTGTCATGGTGCTTATTCCATTCACTCGTCGCACGGCCGTCTGCACGTAAGAAGCCAGCAGTGAAAATTGTGTCAGAGCACAGCGGTACATCAGTGCAATTTCCACAAATGGCATCTTTTCCCAAGCTCCCATCCTCTCGACCTCCGGCGCCAAGCGACGACGCTGAGAGCATTATCAGATGTGTTTGAGCAGCTCCCATCAGCGCGACCCCGGTGGGCGGTGCAGATATCGAGTGACCTTTTCTGCATGGCTCCCTGATATTAACGCAATCTCCCTGCCTTATTACCATGGGAACATTTCACAGAGTATTAGACTTAATAAATGGCTTTTTCCTTGGCTTCCATCTCTCCTCTCTCTTTTCCATCCTTCTCCCCCGTTCTCTTCTACCCTGCTCCCCTCGTTCTCCCTGCTCCTGAGCCGATAACCTGACCTCCCCAGGGGCCCGGCCCCCATAATCGCGTCAGTTCACGGCCCTCTTATTCCAGCAGAATTGCTTAATTGGTATGTGTTCTACATAACTGTTGGAGTATTAGACTCACAAATGAAGGTTAGAACCTCAGTGCTTGTAATCGACTGAAAGAAATTGATTTGTGCTCAGCTGCCCTTCTGGGACGAGACTTTATGGTTCTCTGAAGAAATGAAGCTTTTATAATTGTGTGTTCTTTCCCCCTCTCCTCTCCTCTCCTCTCTCTCTCTTTCTCATTTCTTCCCTGCTAACTACTGTGTTGACATTCATCAAAAGGCAGGACGCCGGCAACTTAAAGGTGATACGTCTGGTCTTCCGTGTCAAAGTGCACTTGGCATTCGCTACATAAGTTCCCTGGTTGTAAAGCAGGTGCAGATTGCTGAGCAGTGAATATCGGTGTGTCTTCCCCCTTCTCCGCACGGGAAATCTAATCATAGTTTAGGTAGACCGTCAATGGAAATCTGATTGCATTATGTGTGATCATGCAGAAGGCGCGAAGCAGCGTTGTATTAACCAGGCCAGACCAACCAGCATAAATTGTTTTATGATTGATCCTCATAGATTGTGTGGCGCTTTAAGGCTTTGCATCAATAGCTGAATGTGTGTAATTAACAAGGGCCTTGTCACAGCTTTGTGGTGGAGCAACTACAGTGGTCAGCAGGGGAACATGCAGGGACGCTGACCAACTGGATAAAATGATACTCCCTTTCAACTATACAGTTTCCTCTACATCTGTTTATAATATGTAGCTTAATGATTCACTTGGGTGCTTGAGACTGACAGGAAGTGTGCTGAATTACAGGGGTTAGGAAGTGAGACAGACCCCCCCTCCCATCAGCAGGGATGAAATCAGCTGAGTTTAACACAGTTTACACTGCTGGACTGCGCGGCCGCCGCTGTCTGGCGAGTGTCTTATGCATGAAATCTCCCTCTGACTTAGGTGACCGTAGATTATTCATGCCCGCTTTCCAGGTGGGCAGACTCAGATGTGCTCTGTGCAGAGGTTTGCTCGACGCTAAATCACATTTCACGCTTGCGCTAATGTCACCTGGCAAGAGAAGAGGAGTGAGAACTGGCAGGTGGTGTTTACAAATGAGAACACCCCAAACCGCAAGCCACCCTGACACCAGATGCTGATTTGATTATGGGATGGCATGTAAGTGAGTATAAATGTATAGAGCGGGCAAGGTGCTACATTCAGAGTCGATTAAGTGAAACAGAATGTTGCATTTATTTAGATTTTATCCAAATGGAGCTGTTGTCGTTGAGAGCGACACAGCTTTTCACAACGCTGAAGAGACGAGGTGCGGAGATGTTTCTGAAGTTTTTGCTTTGGGTGCAGTCTGTTTGTGTTCAGATAAGTTTTGCAGAAAATTAGCACCTTCGTTAGTTCAGTACTTTGATGTATTTTTATGCCCCTCAGTTACTCAGATTGTAACAAAGAAACTTTGTTGAATATTGACAGCATGTCATTATTCAAACACATACAGTAGGTGTTTACGACTCATCTGAAAACTATTAAGTCTTTTTTTAATTATTTGTGATTCATAGAGAAGTTTAAAAGCTGCCATGTTGTTTTTGTCAGAAACACGTGTGAAACATTTCATGACATTTCAAATAAACCTTTAAATAAAAAATAAATGAAGAGTTTACTGATTATGACATGAGGCTGAATGATGAGTGCGTTTAAAACGCTTCTTAAATGCAAGGTCAAGCATGCAACTGTCCAATCAGCCAATCATCTGCTGAGGCATGCAGATGGTAAGAGCTGAATTTGGTCCAATCTGCCTTGTGTCAACAGGGCTGCTGGATGTGTAATGGTGTAGCAAAAGTTCTTTTGGCAAACACTGGCCCCTTAATCCCAATCAATCTGATCAATCTTACTGCAAATGTGTTGTTGCCATGACCATTTGCATCTCTTTATGACTCTAGTGTACAACCCTGGCGCTATCTTATCAATGTAACAATTTTCACATGACATAAGATAATATAAATGTTTTTATATGTGTGTGTGTGTGTGTGTATGCTCGCTGAGTGCATACTTCTCACTTAACATGTGATAAATAGTGTCTGTCCAGGTTAATGTGCTGAGCGATGTAGTGATGTACATTTTCTCCTGTATTAAAATATGTTGGCAGTTTTTAAAGAACGATCGTTTATAGACCCTGATGACCCTCTCACATCCAAGCACTCTCTCTCTCTCTATATATGTTACCATCCATTTTGCTTTAGTCCTTGGTAATTAGCAGCAGATGCAAATCAAGTTTTGACAGCCCGTAGCAGCAGCACCACTCAAACCCAACCCCCTAATCAACTCTGTGTGATTTAACTGAGCATCCTGAGCATTAGTATTCCAGAGCCCGATCCCTCTTGGATCCAGGCTAGGATTATCCAAGCTCTTAACATCTTAGCTAAGCTGGTTAACACCTGTTTTTATTGACATCCGAACACCATCGCAGGCGCCTCGTCCTCTGTGGTTTTAAAAGATCTTCTCTCACTCTCTCCAGTAGGCTTGTCACTTCTCCGGCAGCTGCATAAATGACTGTTTTTCCCACCACATGTATTGGTAGCAGGTCAGTGGCTTCACTCGGGATATTAAGAGTTAAATATGTGAATTTACATTCTCGCAAGTATTCTTATTGCAGCCCTATTTGTAAAATGGCTCCATTAGTGGGGATGTTTAGAGCTAATTCTCGTGAACTTAGAGTGATGTAGTTATGTCTTGCCGTGTCCAAGTCTAGACATGAGCTACAATTTCAAGAATCCCATACTTGAGTCTATATCCTTGCTCGTGTTTCATAGTAATTTTCCAGAGAAAAAGAAAACAGGCTCTCTTTCTGTTTATTATGCTTAATATTTCCACTGGGGCCCATGTTTGCCCCAGTGTAACTGATGTAATATTCTATAAAAAACCATTTAGGCTGTTGATACAGCATGGGGGGATTCTGGTTAGCAGTGGCTGTGCAGACCCAGAGAATTCCTCAGACTGCTGCTGTGTGTATGTGTCTCAGTCTTTCCAGGGTCAATGGGGAAAACTTTCAAGAATGTCCCAGGATTTGTCTAAATCATGGGGTATGGATCCTCTTAAGCGTCGCTGGCATGAGAACTGAGCCCTATCAATGATTCCATTAACCTAAATTCCAAACCAGGCTTCACAACATGACCATATTAACCCCTCGGATTTCACCAAGCTCTTGATCCCTCACTATTTAGACAGACGAGAATGAGCGGTCACTCATTTGTCTGGCTACCGGCTGTGTTTCCTGCCCCAGACAGGGAATTATCTGTAATATGACCCCGTGTTTATCTTTGGCCTTTATGTGTCCACATGTTTGCTGATGTTCTTTTTTTTCCTTCCCTAAAACTGTGACAGAAGCTGATTAGACAATGGCAGTGGTGATGGGAGATGATAAGGTATTTAGAGTGGACATGAACAGAATCCCAATCGGCTGCTTTTTACCTTTCCTCGATGAACAATAATCATTCCAGGCTAACGGCGCTGTGAGGAGCTGAGAAGAGAGAGAAGCGAGTGTCTGCCTTCATTAGGACAAAGGGAGGGTGAGCAGGAGAGCATCTGACAAGCCAGTAACGCCTCATTGTCCCTGATCTCAAGTTTCATAAATTTCCACGGCTCTCGTTAAAGGACGTGTCGCTGCTGTCACCAGGCGCTAACTCGTTATCTCCTCAGCACCGTAAAACGCTGTAATTAACATTCAACAACTGTAACCGATCCGGCATTCGTCCCCTCTAGCCGCTAATTGCCACACTATTGTGCTTTTTCATAAGTGGGCCTTTTGTGTGTGCATTTGTGGGTACACATTCCTGTGGTTCATTTTGATTGTAAATAGAAGTGAGGAAGAAGTTTGTTTGAATTTAAAGGTGCTCGCTCTGTTTTTCCTCACAGAAGTCGCAGAGTTTCTGCCTCAGTCAAAGATTCCTCTGAAAATTCTTTTTGCATATTTTTGCAGACATCTGGACATTTTTAGTGGCTTCCATCCAAGAGCTTTTTAAATTAAAGCTTTGTCGACGGATGCTTTTGGTAGACTCCTCATGGATAACACAACCTGTATTTTTGCCGTTGAAGAGCGTATTGGAGACCCATTTGTCGAAATCACAATTACTGTAATTACAAATTTCAAGGCAATGCCTGCCTGTGGTTGTGAGGACACAGTGTGTGCTATTATTTAAGGAGCTGCACCATTTTCCTTTCAACCATGCATGAGCACACCTCTTAAATCACATCTTCCATTGCATCAACTGCAACCTCCATTTGGGAACGTATAGCTGTCATGCTGCTATCCACTTACAGCACACAGAGAGCTCACTACTTTTAAGGATTTTTTTTTCCTTTTGAGGCATCAGATTTTCTGTCAGAGTTTCCTGTGGATACCCAGCGGTGTCAACTCCGTTTTGGAAGGAAATGTTTTTGTTTTCCTCTTAACTGCACCTGCCTGACCTTACTGGAGCAGCAGCCATCACAACAAGGCCTTATGAATAATTAGTCTGGGTCAACTGACACTCGGCAGCTCCACGCACCGCCGTCATCCACCCCGCCAGCCCCAGCCAATAGCCAGTGTACTGTGTGCAATTCCACTCAATCGAATCAGTTTAAGATGATGCAGCTCTTGTTATTGGAAGGGAACCGGTAAGTTGATACGGGGGCTACCCTCGAGGCCAAGTGCAGAACAGGAGAAGGGATGTCAAATTAGCAGTGTCACAGGGGCCACGTCTGGGGACTGCAATGGTGGTCAGTCACAGATATACAATCACTTGATGCTTTATCTGTATGCTGCTGGCCCTGCATCTCATTCTCTGGGGATTAGAGCTAATGCCAGGGTAAGGTTTCCCAGAGCCAAGATGGCCCCAGGAGGACAAACTAAACCAAATGGTTGCATAGTGTTCCTTGTCCAGGTTTCATGTTCGGGTCAGAGGAGATGTGGTGCAGGTGTCTGGGGGTTTATGTTTATATCTTGAATCGGTCTTAGCGCTTTCTTGTCAGGCACATGATGTGCATGTCCACTGTGTCTACCCTCGCTCCTTTTGAGAAGAACAGTTTTGCTCAGCAGAAAATGTCTGAGCCAGGTGCTACAGGAGGATGTCATCACAAGCAGCAGCGTCGCTCCACGGCAAAGTATCTGGAAGTCTTCCCTACATTATCATGATCACACAAAATATGTACATGTCCTATACAAGACAAACCATCCTGTACATAGTATAGTAGACGTACTCTTTTATGGTTTTGCACTTTGTGTACGTGAAACTGCCAGGAAACTGAACTTGTGTTTCACAGGATACAGCTTTAGTTGATTTGGGGTTGTGACCTTTGTGGCTTTATATATACTGTAGATAACCTTATTTTTTAGTAACTCACCCTTTTGTGGGTTCACATGTCTGTACAATAGTCACATAGCATAGGTTGTGGTCTCACATTCTCACAATGATTCAATTCCAGCATCAGAGTTTGAAATCTCACCGCCCTTCCTCCCTTCACACAGTTAAAGTTCTGTGAAAACACTTTCTCAGAAAATATCAATTATTCACCACAAAGCCGACATCAAGAAAGTGAAACAACTTTAAATATATATATCTTACATGTTGGTCCTCTTGCTGTCAACTCTGTGGAAGACACTGAATAACGGTATATTTTTGATAATGGAAATAATAAACTAATCTGTAGTTGTTTACCTAGTGGTAAAACGCTTCATGCCTCTGTTCATTACAGGCAGACCTCAAACTCAGGCCATGAAAGAAGCCTGCCTTCTTTTTAGCTTGTTTATTAGTGTAATCTGCTGAATACAGTATCAATGTCAGCTGACGTGTGGTGAAGACACAAAGACATGCCTTAAACCAGAGTGCTAAATTGTGTGCTTAATTCATTTTCGTGCTCATATTGCCTCTAATTAGACCTGCAACATCAACAAGCACTTTCCACACTTTGTTGGTTGGACATAAATCTGGAAAAAATTATCACTGATGAATTTTATAGATAGGGACTGTGCTGGCACAGTAGCCAAAGGATCTTTTTACAAGCACTATGAACAAAGGAGAATTTATTCTCTTCAGGGGTTTGCAGAGGAGAAGATGGAAAGCATAAATGAGGGAAAGTGTCATCATATGGCTTTTTTTTTATTAGGTTGTTAAAGATAGATCTAATTTTAATTTGGGCTAATGCGAGGAACACTATCAGCCATTGACAGAGGGTGTCTTATGACTGACTTGACGTACTTCGCTCAACAGTCTTGTGCTTTTACTCTGCAGTTTCAGTTCAGAGACCAGGCCAAGTCCGGAGACAGGGTAATTTTAAAAGCTCCTGTACCCGCAGTTCAGTTCATGAACTTCAGTGCCCCACCTCTTTCTCCCTTCAGCTCGTAGAAGCACAACTATATTAGTATCTCCCAGAGAGCATCAAGCAAGTCTGCTGCTTGTGTTTACAGGCTGTTCAATCACTCTACAGTAAGTAGCAGACTGATTTTCTTGGAAATACATTTGCCCCAGTCCCCCCTGGCTCCTTACATACAAGGTATTTATCATATGAAAATTTGGAACTGACTGACTCGCCTATTTTACTAGCCTTGTCCTAGAGCTGGGACTGGTAAAACATTGTAATATATGCACTGCATAAAAAATGAACATAAAAATATCCCAGAATACTGTGAGATTTACACTCTGTCAGAGGGAAGTGGTTACTTTTATAACACCATTGCACTGGAGATAACATCTCACTGCTCACATGTAGTCAAATGGTAAAAATGGGTCATTCGTTTTTATTTGTTTTAGTTCCCAGTGACACACACAGAAAACAGTTGTGTACTTTAAGCAACAATCCAGATGAAAAAAGTAGCCGCCGTGCCAATTTTTTTTTTTTTTTTTTTTAGCCTGTTTTGCATATGTGGCTGCTGGAAATGCTGCAGGGTGCCACCTCATATCACACATTGTGCATAGCGTGTGTGTGTGTGTGTGTGTGTGCGTGTATGACCTCAAACCTGGCGACAGCCCCGGCTAACAGCTGGTTTTCTGCCAGTTTTTCTGCAAGCCTATGAGAAAATGAGCTGAGCTGTGTGGTGGCTTGTAGCACCTTAATATAGCATTAAGCAGCGTGACCGGGCTCATGGAAGATTGATGACTGTTGTCTCTGACCACACTTTACATCTTTAGCATAACGCCTTTGTTCTCAAGGTCGCAGGTCACATTCATAATCCGACATGCATGCAGTCTCTTCACGCCACAGCGTGGTCACTCCCAGAGGTTAGACAGAGGCTAAGGTATTAATAATAACAGTGTCATGTAGGTTATTGTGAGGGGATTGAATGTCGCCACTTGGAAGTATAATTTCACATCCACAGTCTCTGTCACCACTGTGTCATAATAGCAGAAATGTCAGTTTAAGTCATCACAGAGCTGTAATAAAGGGTCAACACGTGGACCCACCAGCATCCATGTAATAAACAACATGCAGTGAGTCTCAGCATGTTTTTAATCATGTCGGCTCTGTCTGGCGTCATCTCTTTCAGCTTTGCTCTTTTCTCTTTGTCCGCCTCCCCCTGACCTGCCTGTTTACCCAGCATCCCGCTCTGTAATGAGGAGCATTCGTTCATCAGCCATGTTTAAACTGCAGACAGGATTAACTTGGCTAAAGACTTAATGCACATGCACAGTCACCCTGTGCTCTGTTTGCTGTTTCCAGGCCAC
Organism: Trachurus japonicus; assembly: GCF_045865225.1. NCBI lineage: Eukaryota > Metazoa > Chordata > Actinopteri > Carangiformes > Carangidae > Trachurus > Trachurus japonicus. The sequence goes on along the minus strand of NC_140915.1, from coordinate 39,459,766 downwards.
AAATCGACAAGACTCTCCGTCAGGCTTCCCTCCCTTCTTCACTCTCTGTCTTTCTGGGCTCCCTAGACTTCCTCCTCTCTTGTCCTCATTTTGCCTGAATTAATTGAGTTCTCATTTTTGTGAGAAAGCTCACAGGAGGCCCGTGTGAGGAGAGAGAGAAGACTGATAGAAGAATGAGAGAGACAGAGGGAGATCAGTGGCAGAAGCCTCGGGGGCACCACTCTCCCAGAAGTAGGCAGTCACCGGGTTCCTGAGGGATGCCCAGGCCCCTCAGCACTGACTTATATCTTTATCCTCTCTGCAGTCCCCCATCAGCACTTCAGGGTAGTCCTATAGGCTGGTGGTCAGGGTCAGGCAGATGTGCTTCATCAACCCCCCACCCCACCCCACCCCCATGTGGACTCAAGGGAAGCTGCTACCTAATTTAAGCTCCTCGTTTCTGTAAAGCTTAGAAGTGGAAAAACTTGAAATGTTTCTGCTGAAATAATAGAACTACTTTGTCATTGCCTCAGTAAAGACGCAGTAAGATGCACACAAAAGTAGGCTACACACACATAAGGTATATGGTGCTGTGTTTCTTTTGCTGCAAGCTGTGAAATGAACATATTGGGCTCTAGTTTCATAGACCAGGCGCAGTCTAGGCCCAGTGCAGGTGAGTCCAGGTGAACGTGCACGGCGCACCCCGGCGGTTTAACACAGCCGACTCAGATCTTCACCAATCAAATGAGCTCCTCTCCTCACCTCTAAAAGCGCTGCGGGCGAGGCGCACTGCAATTTTGTCATTTTATATTTCAACATGGATGAATTACAGGAGGAAAGTGATGTTTTGGTCCGGGAGGTCCAAGCTCAAAGTGGCGAGACACGAACAGACCTGCACGGAAGTCTGGGAGAGGTTACTCAGCTTTGTCCTGATGCACTAAGAACCGCTGCCCAGTGTGAACAAACAAACAACAAAACACACCCTTCTTCCACTAATAAAGACACTCACATGTAGTAACCTATATTTAAACCCTGTGTAACAAAGATGGGTAGTGTGCACAGATCACAACATAAACAAATACCATGCGTAACAGGGATGAAATCAGAAGCAGCTGTGCGTAGAGGACGCATCGCTGAGCGTCTCTCTTCTTCTCTTTTCTTTTGAATTTTCTGAGATGAGAGATGGTGAACATAACCTCACTCTCTGAGGCCGAGGCTGTTTGTGGTTGGCTGAGAGAGATGGGAACTTGTTAGTTTGCATCACATTTTAATCTGTGTTACGTAATTCAGTCAGGACGAGTTCCCATTACGCCTTTGATCTGAGGTCGATGTGACGGGAAAATCGATATAGATATAAATTTACGTGCTGATTCCATTAGTTGCATTAAATAGTGATTGTTGTGATTAATTATTGCATTTAAATGTGCCTGAAACTGTGGAAACTGCCTGTGAGGTCTTGGTGACGTGAGCACACTCTGCACCGGTCAGCCAAACTACCACTGCGCCGGCTGCGCTTCGCCTTGTGCCAAGAGTAGACCAGGTTGGAGCAGGCGAGCTTTCAGCGCACCTTCACCGCAGCTTTTTGGTACGAAATTGTCGCTGCGCCAAGTTGAATCTGTGACCTGATGCGCCACCTCATCCATCTCGGCGCACCGCGGCCTACCAAACTGACAGTGCACCGCGTTGCGTTGCACAAAACTTGCACTGCGCCACCTTACGCTGCGCCACGAAACTAGAGCCCATTAACAACAACCGAGCTGACTGTATTTAGTTCAAGTGAAAGTACATTACAAACAGCACTTTCACATTCAGAGCACCAAATATGTGACTCATGGCCTGGGTGGGACTAAAACTATGGAAGTGGCTGACAGGCATGTTGTGATATTGTACGTTCCCATAATTGCACCCATTACGAATACAAGGGCGGGGGCATGATATGCACCCATGGACTCTACCTTGGTCTGAACCCTTTCAGTTATGAACCATTACAACTTCTCCCCTTGCAATATTCATGCACGGGCAGATCACGCCTTCAGATGTCTTAGGTTGCTGTAAGTTGAGATAAACACTTGCTGAGTTGTTGCAGCCAATCGCCCGACTCAGTTCCTCAATGTCACTGCCTTAGCACTCAATAATTCAAAGCTTGGCGGTAATGAGCTCCCTGTAGGCCCTGTCCCCAAGGAGCCTCCCCACTGAGCCTCCACTGTAATGTAGTTATATCTCATGTCAGCTTTCAAATCAATTACATTTCTATCTGATGGCTATGTAATTGCGCCTGATTGAGTTTTTGGCACGCCAGCCAAGTGTGTGGTTCCCAAACTCAAGCCAGTCAAAACAGGAAGCTTCATCAAATGAAACTGTATTTCATCCTGATTGAGGCTGCTTGCATGATAAGCACAGCTGTAATTATGATAATAATAACAATAGCAATCTGTGTTTTCTCAGCTTTGTTGTTTTTTTCCCCTTGCTCTCCAGATGAAATTTTGCCCTAAGGACTGCGAACATTTGCTTTACTCAAGATTCAAAAGGCTGATTTGATTGTTTGTAGCATGTGCAATTTAGTAGATTAAATGCAAACCATAATGCTTTTGTGTAAATATAAAGTGTCTGGAGTCACGCTTTGTTGTAAAGCAGCAGAGATTTTCTCCAGGACCAACCTTTTTTGCTTAGTGATCTTTACACACTTTGCTTAGATTCAGCAGAAGTGATGTTGCCCATAGTACTCAGACATAATGCAACCTCTTAGCTGCAGCAGCAAGCTGACAGCCAAGGTCAGAGCAGGGCACCACTCGATTCACACAAGATTGAATAGATTGATAGATGAATATATGGATGAACAGACACATGAATGGATGGACGCATGGATGGACGGATGGACAGGTGGGCAGGCGGATGGATGGATGGATGGATGAATGGATGGATGGATGGATGGATGGATGGATGGATGGATGGATGAATGGATGGATGGATGAATGGATGGATGGCAATACAGATGGATGGATAGATCAGCAGAATGCATGCCTGGATGGACAGAAGGAATACTCTAATGGAGTGGTATTGAGATAGATGAGGGGGAGGATGCTGTGGTTAGGTGCATCAGCAACTAAATAGTGATGAATTGTGGCTGCTGTCAGCAGCACTAAGTATAACAGACATAGTAAAGCAGCCTGGCTCATCCATAATCAGCAGACAGAGATTGTCTTCATGCCAGAAGAGAACTTCTCTGGAAATAAAGCACTGAGAGTATCAACGAATCTGTCTTGCTATCCTCACTTCATCATCCCCTTTTCTTTTTATATTCTCATACTCTTGGTGTTCTTGCCCTTTAAATCTCTTCACTTGTATTATTCTCTCCTCATTTCTCTTCTTAAAGCCTTGCATCTCTCCGTCTGTCTGTGTCTCTCTCTCTCCCTCTGACACTGTCTTTTGTGTTAACAGCCTTCCATTTTTTTGCGGTGGGGGAGCCACTGGGTGCACATCTACAATCTTGCCTTTCATTTCATGGCTTCTGGAAATGGATGTTTTACTGCCTTCATTAAGGCATGCAGCAGTCAGCGCCGTGTTTTCCCTCTGAAGTTTAGCTCCATGAACCTCGCCATTAGAAGACATTATGGCCCCAGATTTCAGGGCACAGTGGAACACTGTATAATTTGATTAGTGTTATTAATCAAGTGGAATACCGCTCCTTTCACCCCCATATCCCTCCCCTCCTCCTCCTTTTAGCCATTTCATTTCTGCTTTCAAACCCTTCAGACATCGCCTTCCGTCTTTCTCCTCCCCTTATCCGTGCACCTCTCTGTCGCCTGCACTGTAGCACACATGCATGTAGCACACATGGAAAGTGACTGTCGGCCTTATGCCTTACCTTTCCTTTTAAAAACAATGATTTACCACTTGTTTTTTCTCCTCCTTCACAACCTCACCCCACCCCCTCCATTTTTAGCCTGGGACATAAATCAATTGAGATGAAAGTTCCATAATTGTGCTTGCTGGGAGGGATTTGAGCAAAATTGCACTATGAATTTTTTAAAGGGAATTTTTACTAGCTGTTCAGTGAGACTTGGGCGACGGAGGAAGGTGAGGCCATGAGGATTTATGGGCCTGGATTCTTCATTACTGAAGTAATTTTCCTGCAAATGATAGTGCAGCACCCTGGAGGGGGAGCGCTGCCCGCCTGGGAGAGTACAAACCTGCTTAATCTCTCGTGGAGAGAGAGCAGCTCAGAGCACTAATATCATCTGTAAGGGACTGAGACTCCATTTGTTCACATCTAAACCGCAGCTAGTATATTTGTGATTCATAGTAATTGATTGCTCAGATTCGTTCCAAGAATAGCTGTACAAGTTGATTTCATTATGAAGCACAGTTTTGTTCGAAGTACTAGGAAGCAAAAAGGCTCAAGCATTGTTTTTATTTTTTTTATTCTTTTATCATACACTGTTATGCACAAAATATGTATATATTTTTTCAAAAAGATTAAGATTTCAGAATAATTTGGTCTAATTGCAGACTGGCAGGTACATGAGCTGTGCTCCACAGCAGCTTAAGGATTAACTGGGCTAGACATTACATAATCTTTTGTAAAAAATAAAGATGGGGGTGGGAAAGAAAAAGGAATTTAAAGGGGGAAGATCACTTAAATGATACCTGATGCTTTCTCCCTTTTCTCTCAATGGTTGACACCCTGTCATCAGTTTGTAGTGTGTTTGTCCATCCTCCTGCTGACTTAGACCTGCCTTGCCAAGCTGTTATATTGTTTTTGTTTTGTTTTTCAGGAAGGCTTTCCACCTTTCCCTTTACATTTGGTCTGTCCTCCCTCCTCATTTTAACCTTCCTCATTCCAATATGGTTGACGTTCTGTCTCCATCTCTTTAGGTGCAGCCAGCAGCAGTGGCCCTCCTCAAGGTTAGTGCGTCCACGATGCCAGGTCTCATTCTGTATCCTGCCTGCCGTCCACTCAATTTTACAGCTCAGTAGGTTGAGAAGCAGAGGGGGTAAATCTGCTGCAAAAAGGAGAAAGGGAGAGAGGGGGGGAGGAAGGGAGAAACAAAATTATTGTGCACCCTGTCACAGATTGAAGTGGATCTCATTCCAGGCACACTAACAACTCAAGACAATTAGTCACTTCTCACTAGGCCAGACCTGAAACTCACTTTAGGGCCAAAAAGAGGCAGGGAGTAGAGAACCCACTAGCATGGCTAAGCACTTCAGTTACAGGAGTAGGTCAGTGGAGAAAGAAGCAACTTAGAGATGAAATGGCTCTGAGTTCAGCTAGAACAGTCCTCTGGGAATAGAGAGCTTGGAAAATTGGAGTGTTGCACTGATACGTCATAAAGATCTGTTGAAAATACTGCACCTTAAAAATACATAATTGTCTTTTTCATTCCTGTGGTCAATTGATGTTAGCAGATTCTAATGTTAAGATCACATTTTCCCAAATCTGAAAAACGTTTTTCATGACTATTTATCTTTGTTGAGTGGTAAATAGTGTGTCATGCACCAACCCTTTTCAAAGCATTCTCCCAGATAAACAAAGACAGCAATGTCAGTCGTCTGTAACATTCCACCTATTAGTCTGCAGCCAGAGATAAGCCCCGAAGCTCCAGCTACCTCATGCTCCTGAACAAAAGTGAAGCATGACTAAGGTGGGTGGTGCATGGAAGATCAGGGGGTGGAAAGAGAGAAAAGTTTGTCCTGGGCCCTCTGCGGAGACGCAGCATGACCAATTGTGGTGAAGGGGATGAATGAGGCCATTCACTGGGCCTAATGAAAGAGCTCCTGCGGGGCCCTGAATGAGGGTGGGCGCATCTGCACCACATAGGCGTGCACAAACCAGTGACCTCGAAAATTACCCAGGAAGCACTTTGGGACAGTCACCCCAGCAACAGGCTGGGGTTCGCATGGTAACCAGGCGCTTCAATCAGTGCCTGGCAGCTTCTTAAACAGAGCAAGGTTTTTTCTCTGTATTGAAAGAACTCCGTGTGAAATCAACTTCGGGGGATACCCCCCAGTTTTTTAAAGGAGCGAGCTGCCAGTGATTGTCCCATGTGAAAACGTCCAGGAGCTCTCACAATCTTTGAGAGGTGTGGGATGCTGCCCTCGGGACTTTTCCTCTCAAGACACAAAGATGTGTTTGTCCAGGCAGCACATTTACATTTACATGTGCTGCCTGGACAAACACGTGGACCGACACCCAGGTGTGCCACCCTGGCAGCACACACACACTCTGCCTGGTATTTATGCAGGTTAATTAGGTTCAGGGGATGTTCGGCGGCATGTCTCGGAGGCTGTGCAACCGATGCGATTAGAGATCCCAGATAAGGAGAGAAATTCCTTCAACAACCCCGGGGACTGGACATTAAGTTTACAAGCATCTTCAAGGATCTGGTTCACTGGATTTTATCTGTGTTATTTGGTTTAATATATTCAGTCTTGATGAGCCAGAGGCATGCAGGTCATTGAAGTTCCCTTCCTGTCTCCGTTCCCTCACGGAACTTTTGACAGTGTGAAATGACAATCCGCCCCTGCATGCATCTCCCACGTCAAAAAGTAATGAGATTGTGCTGCTGGAAATATCACTACAAAGCATCAGGCCTGCACTCAGGTCTGACTGCACCTTCAAACAGCGCTGCCTGCCAGCTCGCCTGCCTCGTCTGCCTGCTGAAAAAGAAGCGAACAAAAACAATCAGAATCAGAGACACAGAAACGGCAAGGGAAGCTCCCCACGCTGAGACAAACGAACACGCCAGGGCCTTTCATCCTGAGAGTGATTAGCCATCCGAAACGTTTTAAAACCCCGCTTTGAGTGTGTTCCTCAAACGAAAGAGTTCCATTGAGGAGTGGTGGTGAGATGTTTCTCGCTGGGAAGCGCCAGTGATCTAGTCTCTAATTGTGGCAACGCTGACAAGGCTGGTGTGGCTGGGAGCTTTTTAAGCGGGGCTTTTTGCTACGCTCTTGTTCCCCTCCTGTCAGATCCACCACCAAAGGCACCAGGGAACAAAAAGGCCCCTCAGATTCTGTTCTTAGATCCATCTGCCTATTGTTTTGTGCATAAACACGGGCCTAATTTAACACGCTAATAGGCCCTGATGCTGGCCTAATGTGACCAAAACTACAATAGGTGCTGTAAACGTGGTGTTTGGTTACAGATATGTGATATTATCTAACACAGTTTTTCGATCTGTGTAATAGCTATCTTTGTCTCTCTCGTGTTCTTTCATACTTCATTGATCTAAGTCTCCCGGCTTCATAGAGGATGCAAAGAATCTGACACACTAGCAATAGCGTTGTGTTTCTTGTGCACTATAGCAGGAACACAGTCATTTTCAAGGTCTTTGTGTGGGATTCAGTAGAGCTGGTAGGAGCTTTAAGAATTGGAGTGGAAAACTTTTTAGATCCTCAACTGTTCAGAAGCCAGAATGTCGAAGGTTTGAGGAATCGAAGAGAAGCCGTTTGAAGAATCAAAGCCGGGGGGAGGAGGGAGGGAGGAGTTGTGGGGCTAGAGAGGAGAGGAGAGGAGAGGAGAGGAGTGAAACCCTAGCTCATAAAAATCAGTATTATAACAACATTAATTGATGCTGCTGAGTGCCATATGTGACGCCATATGGAAAAGCTGCCCCAGAGGCCTGCTATAATAGACAGCCTGCAGTGGTGCACACAACTTGGCACATTTACAAACAAGGGACGTCCCATTAATATCAGCCACGCAGACCAAGCAGAGACAGCAGCGAGGGAGGGAGGGAGAGGATGAAGCAGGGAGGGAGAGGGTGAGAAAATAAAGAGAGGAAACCAATACCTTGTGTTTTATTTAGCTGACATCTTTAGTCCTCATTATTTATTATGTATCATACTCCCATCATGCTATCACTCCTACCAGAAGAAGCGGTAGCTACTCTGAGTGCACTTACATTCTGCTCTCATGGTTCTTTAATTACTGTAATAAATGGCCCCTCCCTCCTGGGTTGATCAGACTGCCCTCTGTCCGCCCAGCTGACACTCCCCCCACAGATGCCCCGTGGTTCTTTCATCACTGACACACACAAAGACACACATTTCAGCAGGTGAGGTGATTCATGGCACCTTGACAAAAGGCGGTGTGAACGAGCTCTGTTTAACCTCTTCTGTGCCTAATCATGGGGCAGCTGTTATTTACTGCTGCTGTCCAGAGTGTCCGCTGCTCGGCTGCTGTCGCCCCCCCCCTCACTCACTCACTCACTCACTCACTCACTCACTCACTCTGACTGTGTTGATATGGCTGCAAGTCTGCAAGAAATGAGGAACTGACTGGGTGGTAAACATTAGATTAATTATATATTCATTAAAATAGGATTAATGAAGTGAAGTGAATCATTTATATCTCATCAGTAATTTTAAGCTTTTAAAATGCAATGGGCACAATGTTTGGGGAACAGTTATTTTTTTTTGCAAAGCACGTGCAGCTAATGATTATTTCCATTACCGAATAATCTCTTTGTCATCGTTTCCTCACATTTAAGAGGCGCGGTGTTAATATAATGCATTTTGTTTGGTTAAGATTCATTTAGAATTAAAACTAATTTGTTTTAATATTATTGGATTGTTAAAGCTGACACAAATGTTAACAGAAGCCAGCAGCAGCAAGGTGGCTGAAATCAAGTTTGGTTTCTTTAAAGCCGGTGCTTTCAGCTGTTTGTGTAGATGCTCCCTCTCATATGATGTGATGTTGTCATTAGTCCTGTATGTGTAAGGTGATCTGTAGGCCACTGGCCCATATATAGCCTGAATTTATACACATCCATTTTGCATAAGGCTCTTCCGACTCCTGTGATGTGCCCAGAGCAGGCAGGGAGAAAGAGAGATCCTTGTGAAACGGAGTTGTCAGCCATTCTGTTGAGTTTCATAGAATGTGAGGCGAAACAAGAATAGCGTACAGCTGTTTCCTCCCTGACACAGAGGGAGGCAGATGAAGAGCAAAAGAGAGAAAAGAGAGAAAGAGGGAGGGAGGAAAAGGCAGAGTGAGAGAGAGCTCTCCGCTCTGTGATGTGCACTGATGTAGCTGCAGCTCTAGGTCAAACGCTGCCAGTGTTTTGTGTTCATCTTCGTCTCGTCTCCCCAGTGCTCCTCTAAATTATTCACAGCCTGAAGATGTGCAATGTGGCTTGCCTCCTCCCTTCCTCTCTCCTCCTTCACTCTACATTGCTCTCTGTCTCTCTTCCTCTGTTTCCCATCCCTTCCTTTCTCTCTTGTGTGACGGCTTGTTTCAGAGGCAATGAACAGAAGTTTCTCCTTGCAAGCTGGTTAATCCCTCCCCCCCTGCCCCCCCTCATCCCTTCCCACATCCACTCATCTTCCATCAACCACCCAACTTTCATCACTTGACTTCATATCTCACACTTCTGCTTTCATCCCTGCTCATCCCTTGCTTCCCTCTCCTGGCTGCCAGACTAGAGCCAGTCGCTTCTTTTTTAAGGGGAAGGCAGCCAGCTGTTAGCATCCACTCCTCCGTTCCCCTACTCTCCCCCCGCTTCTCGCTACCTTCCTCACTCTCTCTCATTTCATTGGATCTACAATGGAGGGGTCGGTCTGACAGGGTGTTTTTTCCCTCTGTTTTTTTTCCTCGTCTCAGCTCTTTAATGATTTCCAGTGACTTTGTGCTCATTTTATCTTGGCGAGTTGAGAGATAAACCCCGAGTGCACACCAAATCCTCAGGGCAGTTGATGGCGCTGATTAAAGATTCGCCTGTCAATCATTTCACCTTTAACGGACAGTCCTGTGAAAAGGGAAGATGGAAGAATCCAAGGACATGTTGGGGCTAGGGTTAGGATAGATATGATGGTACTGTATATATTATGAGTCAATCCGTTTGTCTGCCATCAGAGATTTCCAAGTAATTTTTTACTATTTTTCATATAGAATATCTGACAGAAAGAGACTGAGATTTTATCCATACTGCCCAGCCCAAATTGGGCCAAAGTGAAATTCACGGCATCTCTGTGGCTGAGTGTGTGGGCTTCTAAACAGTCTCTGTGGCAGATTATTATTGTCATGTTAACCAGGAAAATGCAAGTATTAAATGGTGTTGGGCAGCGGGGGCTGCAGGATGAGGTGCTGGCCTCATGGCCACCTGAGGAGAGAGCAGAGCAGTTGCATCCAGTTCCAGCCGTTGCCACAGGACACTCATTTGTAATTCTGTACCCTGCCTACAATAACGTTTGATCATTGCAGAGGGGGGACAGGAGGTACAGGGAGGAGGGGGGGGGCTGAAGCTTTCCTCCCTCTCACTTCACTCCCCCCTCCCCAAACCCCCTACCCGCCCTCTCGCAATTGCTGTCACCCAGTATGAATGCCCCCTCTGGCCCGATGACAAGTCTAGCGTGAAACGCTTGGCTGCCCCCTGAAATTAGCAGTAGAGCCCCCCGGCAGCACATGCTTCTCATGACCAGCACACAGTGGGCCGCCGCCAGATTCTTTTCATTATGGCTGTGGCCTGCCAGCCCCCTGACTCTACCTCCTTCTGCCTCGTCTTCCATCCCACCCCCCCACTCCCCCTCCTTCCCCTGTGAGTCGGCCAGAGCTCAGTAAACAGCATCTGTAGTGCTCATCACATTACTGTCGCTGGGAAGAGAAGGAGGGAGCCAAGCTCTCTGTGGGTGTTGCTGTTATTTCTGTGTGTCTAAGTGTCTTTATGTGTGCATACAGTATGTGATTCTGTGTGAGCGTGTATAGCATGTATATGCATGCATATGTGCTGTGTGTACATGTCTCTGTGTGTTGACTTGACAGGATTAGAGAGAGTGAGACAGAGCTAGTAGTAGCAGTACAGAGAGTGAGAAAAAGCCAGAGAGGAGGGGAGTAGCAGTACAGAGCGATGCCTGGAGGCTCAATCTGTTCCTCACTGAGCTACATCAGTGTTAGAGACGGCGGCTCGGGCCGCGGGGAAGCCTCCACTCGCTCCATCAAACTGTCAGGCAGCCAGCGGAGCTGCACAGGGAGACTCTCAGCTGCCCCCGGGGCCACTTCAAGTCAACATCCCATTTCCTTGCCTCCTCGCCTAATTTCTCCTACGCCCCGACTTAAATTTCCAATGCCCAGTGTCTGCTGCTGCAGCTCAGCTGCACCGGGCCCGGGGCCATGTCAAAACACTGGGAGGTGCTGAGGGCTGTGTGTGTGTGTGTGTGTGTACGTTTACCTCTGAAGGAAAGATAGCGAGCTAGCTCCAGCTACAGTCACACAGTCAACAGAGACAAGACCAAGCAGAAGGGAGCCAAATGAAAGACGAGGTGCAAACAGAAAAAAAACATAAATCAGTGGGTTTTTTCTCTCATTCTCCCCTGCCTTTGTCCCCATTTTTTTTCCATGACTATATTCATAACACAGTTGTGTATTCCCTGTCCCATTGGGTTTCTGTCAGTTTTCTTCTTTCTCTCCAAGCTGAATAAATGCTCCCTCTCCCCTCGTACATCTGCCATTACTGTCTGTTTTTTCCTCGCCAAACTGCTCCAAAGATCACACCAGCAGCCCAGCCGGCACTGAAGGCAAAGGTTGAGGGATTTCTTGTTGGAAGTGACAAGGCAGTCCTTTGATTTAATGAAGAAGGGGGACAGCTCTTCAAGTTTACCCCCACTACTATCACCATCAATCTGTCTATGGACCTCCTCCTCCTTCTTCCTCCTCCAGCTAACCACATACTTTGCATGGAAGTGAAACAGAGCCCTGCCAGGACTCAGTGCTGTTTACATGGACTCTGGGTAATGTTAAAGTCTGCTTAGTTTGGCCTCAGGTCAGGACTATATCTTTCCTCACCCCGGCTTGATTTACATGGCCCCCGCTGACTCTTCCCTTAAGTGTGTCAGCCCTGAACCAGAGGCCTCTGTGTCTGGCTAATGCAAAGAGCATTTCTCTGAGCTTGTCTTCTTCAATCCTCCTTCGCTCTCATTCTCTCTCTCTGGCCTCTTTCAATGGGCCTCTGTGAGAAGAGCTTTCGCTGAAGCCGTCTCTCTGTTTGCACAGTCTCCTAGGTCCCAAGCTCAAATATGGTTTTACGTGCGAGCCTGTCTAGACCTCTTCTACTGGTCGATATCATTTCTACCCGGCAGAGCTTTTTCTCTCAATCTCATTCCCTCTGGAGCCTACATCTTCACTCAGATCAATACTTTCCTAATCCTGAGCTCCTAGGCTGACCCAGGGTAATCAGCTGACTTCCCATGCTGCCTGCTGGGGAGGTCAAGGGTCAAATGGCTGTATAGATTTGATCCTGTGATCAAATCACTTTGCTAGGTGGTGCTTTCTGATACAGCGAGTGGGGTCAAGAGCAATCACTTTTTCTCTTTCTCTCTCTGCGGTTAACAGAGTCATATGCAGTGCTGCTGCGTGAGCCATGTAAACACTGATATTAATACACCACCACTCCAACTCCCATAGACTTCATTTGTTTTTGCCCCATGCAGGTGCACAGTATGTGTTTGTTTATGTTTTGATTCCAACCAACAACACACATGAGCACATGTACGTGCACACACCACCTGCTTTAACAACGGCTTCCTAACTTCGTTGGAGAGGGTGAGAACATCAGAGTATGCACCAAAACATCCCATCAATACATTTTGAAAGCTGAGTGGAAGTAAGGCTTCACCCTTCTCCACACGGCTACAGAAACCTTCAGACATCCTGCTGATGTTTGTGGCCCAGCGGGGGCCCCCCAGTAGACCCCAGGCTCTGCCTCCACGCCCTATCAGAGTGGTCACGGCGCCTACGTCCCCACACCTCATCCCGTCCTCCGCAGGAGGGAAATTGCAGAAGGAAATTGGTGTTGTTCTACTAGTATCCGACACTGCTTTGGTCCTCGACTATCTAAATGGACCATTACCCCCTCTGTGTGTTCTCACTACAGGAGATCTGGCTTTCTCCCTTACAATCAGGGGTATCTCAGTCTATGTCCCGGGAGAGATGAATTCTGAAATGAAGCCACTTCTTTCCCCTCAGTAAGAAGTTTTTGCATTGTTGGTTTGTCATGTTACTCACTTGGACACAGCATTAAGTGAAGCAGTTGCTGCCTCACTGTTCAGCCAGTCAGTGTGGCCCTTTTACAATATGCACAGAGTTATTTTTTCTTCTTGGTTACCATGTTAATTAATAAAAAAGATAGACACACAGACACACAGACAGACACACACACAGACACACACACAGACACACAGACACACAGACAGACACACAGACTATCTCTCTCTTTTTTATTCATTTGATTTGCTTTATTTATTTTGAGAAAGAAATGACAGTGACAGTTATATGCCAGCAGCTCTGGCAGCTTTTTTTTTTCTTGCAGCGAGCACAGGGCTGCGATCAGTATTCAGACAGACAGTCGTTGACACCATGCCAGCATTTGCGTAGCCGGGCAAGTTCCTCCTCTGTTCCTCTCTCTATCTCTGAGGCAGAATTCATGGCAGACTGTCCTCCGAGTGTGACAAGTGGAACTGTGTGATTAATTTGGCCAGTCGTTTTAATGTGCTCTGGGATGCGCAGCGCTTATTGTCTTCCCCTTGCACGTCTATCGGAATCTGCCAGAGAAAATGTCCAGGAGAATCGAGACATCTATCCCTGCCTCTCACTGTTTTTCCCTCTCGCTCCTCTTTCCTCAGCTCTGCCTCATTTCAGGGCTGAGCTACAGGGTCGTCATGGGGGCCAGCCCAGGTCGAGGCCTGGCTCCAGCGAGGGCCGCTGGCGGAATAAATCTCCTGTCTCTGAAGTGTTGAAAGCTGTGTAAATGTCAAACTTATCCGTCTGATGTGCTGGCTGCAGGGAGGAGGGGCTGGGGAGAGGGTGGGGGAGCCATTCGCTGTAGCTGGTCCCCTGTTACCCTTCGTAGCTGGCGGTTGCCAGGTGCAGATGTTGCTGCTTGCTCCCTGCCTCTGAAGAGCCAGGCAGTTTTCATATTTTTTCTCTTTTTTTTTTTGGTTTGTGAACATCTATGAGAGACACAAACCACAAGGGGCTTGGCTGCTGTCAGGCAGCTTAGTGAGCAGCATATCTCTCCGATTTTAACAATGTCCCCTCTGACCACCAGACATGCTGTTTGGGGAGGCTTCTATGTGGGGTTGTGGTTTTGCATTTTCACCATTTGGTTTTCTTGTATAGGCTCGCTGCAAATCTTTTCCCTGGTGCAGACATTTGAAAAAGCACAGGGTGCTAAATGACGTGGTCCTCTTCTCACACCCACGCATTCACAAACATGAGCCAATCTTGTACTTTCATAGATTCACTGAATCTCTTCCCTCGACTCGACCAAGTGTAATAGTCCAACAGGGCAATCACATACAGTCCTGACAAACCTGCTCTAATACTACTTCCATCTGTCCATCCCCTCGTCTCTATAGCATCCCCCCTGCCTGCTCTTACTGTTGTTTTGTTCCCCCTTTCCCACCTGCCTTTCTCTCCCCTGCTGCGCTGTGTCTCTCTCTGTGTCTGTCTGAGCCGTAGCTAGTATTCCTCTTTATGCTCTGCTGCAGTGCATGCTTCTTGTAAAAGGATAAGCACCATGCTGTGCTCTTTTGATATTATTTTTCCTCCTCGCCAGCTCCAGCCTTGTGAGGCCTCATCTCTTGTGTCATGGCTACTGCTACAACAACAAGGCCAAGCATGCACCCAGGGAATAGACTGAGCCAGTTGTTCATCTCCATCACCTAGGGTTTAAACTCGTCCCCAGTAATAGAGAGGCCGCTGTGAGATGGAAGTCATTCGTTCAGCTGCATGCTAAGAATACATCTACACCAGTAGGGTGAAGTTGGAGATTAGATCAATTTTCCTTTCTTTTGTGTTTTTTTTGTCTCGATGTGTCCAGAAACATGATTTTGAATGTGATTTCCTTCAAATGAAATGAAATGCTGGACTGGTAGGGGTAGAGGAACAAATGGGTAGTGATTACAGGTTGTGATGTGCCCTTAACAAGCAGTATAGAAATGGCTGACAATTAATTTGTCCAGAATCCGCAGTCTGAATGGGGAATTGATTGACAAGAAGCCTAAGCCACTTTCACTCCTTAATGCCCTGCACTCTGTAATGACGGTCTTTTGACAAGCGAAAGCCCAGAAATTAGGGTTTGCAAACATTCCCCTGGAGAAAAGATGTTGTGTAGAAATGTGGCCAATTTCTAATTTCCCATTCCAAGTGCATGTGGGTTTGTTCAGCACTGGAGAGTTCTGTTTTCTCATTCATTATCATCGGTCATTAACTATATGAGCCATGTCCTTTAGTTTTAAGCAAGTATTCAAGATTTTTTGATAAACTTGGAACAAAAAGACATTTTTCTGACATTTCTAATTGTCTTACACAACTACACATTCTGCTCTGTTCACACGCAATTACAATAAAATTGTTTGGCCATTTTCTCTCAGGGATATTTTCTACAATATTACGATGGACCCTTCCTTTGCTTTCACACTACTTTTCTTGATTCTCACTGACAGTTTCCTGAATCATTAACAGCAATCTCCTCAGCCTGCAGAAAGCCTCATATTGAACATATCACTTTACTGCACTTGTCTTCAGACAGGTGTATGTTCTTGTTCTTTACCTTGTGAGAGAATGCTTCAGCATGAACAGTGGGAGCTCAGATATTTCTTGGAGTCATTATTCTGCAGACAGAGATGCAAACACAACAATAAACCCTCCTTAGGGATCAAGTCTCAGCGTTTTTCACTTAGAGTTTCTTTTTTCCAGCAGGGACTCCTGCTGTATCTCTTCTCTTTCCAGTAGGCTGAATCACGGGGCGCTGAACCCCCCACTACCACCCCCCCACCACTCTCCTCTCCTGAGAGATCTTGGCCACTGAGCCCTTGTACTGATTACTCTCGTTACTTAATTATACATTTGGACCCACCGCACTTTCAACAAAGGGCCGCTGTGGCTCCATTGACCCAGCTCCCTCCTCATTGTGCTCAGCTCTGAAAGAGAGTCAAACAAAATAAAGAGGGTCCACTTAAATATGTTGCCACAGGGACTTAATTGACAGATTGAAGGCAGTTTTTCACTGGGGGCCCTCTCTCTCTCTATGTGGCTCTTCGCTTGAATTGCTCTGCTCCTCATGCGTCCTGCTGGGAGGTCCAGTGGGACTGGCCTGCAGCTCCAACACTCTTGTTTCCACAACTTCACTGTCCACTGTCAAATAAGAAATAAAGATTTTAAAATGTCAATCAAAGAAAGTAGTTCAGGATTATTGACTTTTCTCTAACTTCTCAATGCCTGTGCATCTAATAATATATTTTTTAATTATTTGCTAAAAAGATATTCCTGCCTGTGAACATGGGAGAGTTACACCTCTTCTCAAGATATTTGAGCCAGATCACTACATTTTAATGGAGAAATGACTTTTGAAATTTGAAGTGTTCAAGAAAAACTGTTTCATTTCTTAACTGAATAGAAGGTGATTTGGCCTTTGACTGTGCCAGACAAGGCATGTTTCAGAATACAACCTCTCTTGTTATTTAGTTCCTTTATCCTCGTCAAAGTCTGACATACAAATTAAATACTGGTTTGTCACAAGGCGAATTTGAAATACCACATTTAATAGGCACTGTGTTTGAGTATTCAAAGAGTCTGAGCTCTCTGTGTCCTTGAGATACTATCATCCAATTTTAAAGCACACTTAAAAGGCTAAATGACAAGCCGCAGCTGAATACAAAGTCATTGAACAGGCTCTTCATAATAGAACCCAGTGTATAGTATTATCCAGTTTTTCATCTTTTGTAAATCTACAGCATTGAATTTACGACAGGAAGACCACAATGGCATTCTGTGCGGCTGTGCTGCTTTTGAAACTTGAAAAACTCTCTTAGACTACCACACTCTACTTTCCCTCTTCATCCTCCGCCGTTTGCAGTGAAAGCTGTCAGTGAATGAGAGGTTGCACACAAAAATAACATCTGCACTGATTATGAGCTACTGGAGGGAGCCAAATGAATAATTCCTAATATTTCCTGTGTCTGTCTCTTTTCTGTTACAGTGTGACAGCGAGAGTGACATTGACGACAAGGTAAGACTGCTTTTCCTTGTGTTTATTCACCCGCCACATGAAGTGGCAGAGAGTTGTGAATAACAAATTTGAGCTCTCGACTAAAGCAGGGAGACAGTCTGGGTGTGTTGTTAGCAGAAAAAGACGAGGGGTAAAAGACCCTCTGCCGGTCCCACCACCGTTTGTATCTTACACAGAAAGAAAGTGAGAAAAACATGCGGTGCGAGGACAAACTGTTTAACAATCCTAGTTTTCTGTTTTGACGAGATGCCATCTATTATTGTTGAGGCACTTGCCTTTAAACTTTCCTTCTCACCAACATCATAGCATATACAACAGTAAGGATGAGTATGTGTGTATTTAATCTGATCACACGGCACATATCTCTGCTTGTTTCCCCGATAGCAATATCACAGCTGTTATGTAATCAGTTCAATATCACATTTAAGAGTTTTGCGACGTTGATGATGCTTCAGTCACCCAATTACATCCCTGTCTTTCTCAAACAGAGAGCAAGTTGTTGAACAAAGCGAATTTGAATGTGTTTCCCCACCCGGTTTAACAACCGTAAGCTAATCAAAGATGGCAGCCAGAAATCACAGCTGCTCGCTCATGCAGTTTCCTTTTTTTTACTAAATGAAGTAAGGAAGTCACCTGAGCTTCGTGAGTATTTCTTTGAAAGCATTTCTCACTTTTACTTGCAGTGGCTAAATGTGTTGTCAGTGGACATGGAAAATAGTACTACAGGTTTCACCAATGACTTGCGTGTGTAAACACCATGACAGTGGTTATATTTTATGGTGATATCATCAAGTTAGTTAACCATTAGACAATTTGACAGATGTAGTCTATCAGTTCATGTCTGTGTGTTTGTTTATCACAGACTTGGAGGTGGTTAGCTGATGGCAGCCACCTGGTTACAAGATGAAACGCCTTTGGGGAACCTCACGCATCCTAATTCCTCCACAGTTTAGCAATTACTCCCTGGTAAATGAATGAGATAGCATGCCTAATCTCCTGTAAGCTTAGCTCCCAGTTCTGTGGAAATGTCTGCAGCTCTCCCTATAAATAATACATTGATAGCAGGCCCAATTTGCATTAACTGTAGCCTGGCAAGTCAATAGGCTTTTATCTCTTCATTGAAGCGAGAAGGAACCGAGGGCGCTAGCTAGTTGACACGACAGAGAGACGTAGCAGGCCTGTCAGTCTCCATACGGCTCCCTGCTATCACTGTGGGGGGTAGAGGGAAGTAGGGAAACTCTACCAGCATTTCCTTTTCAGGGCTTTGTTTTCCCTCCTGCTCTATCAGTTGCTCCAGACTTGTAACACTTCTATATAGTGTCACAGATTTTGACATTTAATATCTAAAAGTTTGATACAACAATACTAAACAGCACTAGCAACAGAAACACGAGAGAAACAAAACAAGCAATGCTTTGGTGGTTTTGTAGAAATTCAGCAGTGTTGCTGTGTTGTTGGTAAGCTGTCAGCCTCTGTCTGTTCAGTAAAACAGCTCCATATTTGGCGTTTGGCAGCAGTTATATTAAGCAGTTTAGGTGGACTGGGATATAGTTCAAGACACAGTGGACTATCAGACACCGCTGCCAAGTTTTCAGCTGTTTGTTAAATTTTGTACCAATTGTTACACAGTCCACTGTCAAGAGCCAAACGTCTGTTCAGCCCTGTCTCTTCTCATGCTCTTGTGTGTTTTAACACAATCTGTCAGAGTTAATGCAGGATGCATACTATGAAAAATACCAAGGTCATGTTATTAATGTCACTATTCACTATTCAGTATTGTGTAGACATGATTTCTATACCACTAATGAAAAACCCAAACCATAGGCAATATAATGAACCTGCTGCAAATGAAAAACATAATCACTAACAGGAGTGTTGTAACCAAGGCTGCATAAACTAATCTGTGTCCTTGGCTTCAGTTGGTAAAACTACTGATTTTCACTCTTAGATCCATTACCTGTTTTTTCATGTCTCTTCAAGCTCTGCTCTCAGTTCTTAGTTTCCATTCTCAGTTCTGAGCTTCTTAAGTTTGGTCTTGAACTTTTTGTAGAGATGGGGCCTGCTGCTTAAAGGATAATTTCCGTTTTTTACAACCTGGACCTTATTTCTAGCATAAAATAAGATCATTTTACTCACCCAGACAACTTTGGTGTCATTTGGAGTTGTTTTGACGAAATTAGCCCCAGTGGAGCGGCGCGTATATCCGTATAATGCGAGAACACAGGGCACGCAATGCAGCCTGTAAATAACACATTATCCACCGCAAAACTCGTTCATTTCGCCAATATTTTGTTATGATACACTAGTGCTATTCCCCTCCGAGCCTGTGGTGGCATGTTAACAACATGCTGCGCCTGTAGGTTGACCTACTAACCTCTGATCTGGATGATGTCATCTCTGACCGCTACCCGGCGCGGCTAACTTGCTACCGCTAATGCTACGGTTTGTTTCTGTGTGTTTCTGACTTGTCAGAACAAAATGAGCAGCTGGATGAAGTTCAGCTTCCACAGGCTTCCTCTCCTCAACCTGGACTCACTAAAGCTCCGGCTAGTTGAGATAAAAATGGACCCGAATGCCGAAGCAGAATGATTATTATCAGAATGAGCCGGGCGGCGCTCAGAGATGACATCATCCAGGTCAGAGGGTCAGTAGGTCAACCTACAGACCCCGGATGTTGATAACAGCTAACCCCGGACTCAGAGGGGAATAGCACTAGTGTATCATAACAAAATATTGGCGAAATGAATGAGTTTTGCGGCGGATAATGTGTTATATAGAGGCTGCATTCTGCTGCCCCGTGTTCTCACATTATACGGATATACGCGCCGCTCCACTGGGGCTAATTTCGTCAAAACAACTCCAAATGACACCAAAGTTGTCTGGGTGAGTAAAATGATCGTATTTTATGCTAGAAATAAGGTCCAGGTTGTAAAAAACGGAAATTATCCTTTAACGGTTGCTTAAGAAGAAATGATAATGAATGAATAAAAACAAGTCTATAACAAATCTCAGGCAAGCCATAAACATGAGCCTTTTTTCAGTAATGCGTGCAATGCCACTAATACAGAGAAAAAATAAAACCCCAAATATTCCAGCTAAAATACTGCTGTCCTTTAATCAGCATGTGGCAAAGCAGTGATGCAGGAACACAAGGACCTCAGTGCATACATGGACACAATCATCTCATCTCAAATCACATTATGAAAAATACCAACAGGAAATACCACAACAAATATGTATGTATGATGTCCCCTTCATAACAACATCATCACACAGAGCAATAAGAAGCTGTGCCTCGCCTCACATAGCAACACATCAACAAACACAAACAGATTTGATCGCATATTGTCTAAGTAAGAATTGATGCCCAAAGGTAAGTATGAATATTTCCATTGTTATAATGATGGTGGCCATTCCCTGGAGCACAAATAATGAACAAAGAACAGCTTTGATCTGTGGCCAACAGGAAACGGGACTGAGCGACGGTTAAATTCCAAAACAACTTTGACTGTTGTGGAATCTGTGAAAATACACAGTTGGTGTTTTTGCCAAGAGTGCAAGAAGAAAGGAACATCTGGATAAAGGCTAAAGCAGCGCTGACCTTTTCATTTCCTCAGAAACGCACATTATCATAATCAAGGTGATGAGAGTTGCGAATCATCCATGTCAAATTGCTTGGGGAAGAAGAACACTGGGGAGAAATACTCTGACAGGCCATCACCATAGGTAGAAAAAATGAGATGGTGTAAAAATTGGGTTCCATGAGGAGAAAGACAAACACTGTCATTTGTAATTGGCTGCACTCAGGATAACTCGACAGCGATAATTTTCTGCAACGTTTTGCTGAAACAGGTGCCAGCTCCTCCCATATCTTCCCAATGAAAACAAAGGCTCCTTTCACATCAGATTACCAGCCACCTGAACACCCACATTGTCAGGATTTCACAGATTAACTTAATTAGAATATTGCTTCCAGGTGTGCCCCCAGGGTGCAATCAGTTACACTGTATTTGAATAAAACTGACGAGATGCTGCTACAGCAAAGTCACTTTAGATTGGTGCACCTTGTGAAGCTTGCTTGTATCAAAGCAACGCATGCGGTAATGTGTTTCCAGAACATGTCAGACTTGAATTCTTCAGAGACTGCCGGGTCACCTCCAGTTCAGCGCGAGGCTGCTGCGAGGGGGATCTTTATGTAGATTAGTGCAGCCTTGAAGAAACAAGCAATCAGAATCTCAGCGCTGTGTTCTCATCACTGACATTTCTTCTTGGGAGGCCTGTCGTCTGATGTCCAAGATTACATGATGAATTTCTAAGAAAAAAAATAAAAAATAAGAGCCTTGACCTAGCATTGCCATGCTTATGTCTACACCTTGGAGGAATAATCATGGATTCCATATGGAGGAAAATGTTTTCTTTGTCTTTACTGTTACTAAGGCTACACTTGGTGTGTTTGCATATAGCCATGCTAAATTAGATACTGAAGAATGAACTCATCATCACATGCTGGGTAAATGGCTTGCAGTACAAGGACTATGTGTATTCATGTCTGTTTGAGGCCATGCTATGGAACTGGGAACGCCATTCATTCATTCTTTAGTGGTCATTCAGATATTTTGAGTCACTTTATGTGTCTGTGTGACTGTCTGACTGACTGTCTATAATGTACTGAAGAGCTCCGCTCCACGTTAGCTGTGCCTCACAAACATGAATGGTTCTGCTTGTTTAGTGGCGACGGCTGTGATACCAAGGTGTCACAAGGACAACATTTACTGTGTATGTGAATGAGATGTGTTGTTTCACATACAGTCTGGTGAATGTTTTTATTTGGCTTGTGACTAATTTCAGTTTAATGCTTTAACTTGAACTTGACATTTTACTCTGAGGTTGTTTTCTTTGCGCATTCGCTTTCATAACACCAGGTATTATTCAGAGTATCTTTCCAACTACTATAAATGTAGAGACCCAGTTCCCACCCCTCCCTGCTCCATGTGTAATCTATCAACCAGCCAATCCTTGTCAGCCTCTGACATGTCTGAGATACTCCAAGTCAAGACGGTCATTTTCTTTCATTGGAGAGGCTGAGAAATACATAGAGTGGGATTTATCCCTTCTCAGTTTGTTCATGCACTCTCCTGAAGTGTCATCCTATCTCCATTAGGCCCCACTTTGCCATCCTCGCAAGCTCCTCCAATTTCCTCTGTATTCTTTCTCCTGTGCAAATAATATAGTCACTGTCTATCTGTGAGCAAAACGTTAGCATGAGCTTATGTTCTCTGGAGCCCTTAACGCAGCGGCCTCGTGTCAGGTGCGTTACCACGGCCACCGCCGCATCACCATAGCCACAGCGGAGGACACCCGGGTCGGCTAATTCTATTTGGTCCTATTTGCTAAGCAGTCACTCAGCAGAAAGTGTATCTGTCTCCGGGGGAGTCTCCGAGGACCATTACCACATCCTGTCTATGAGCTCTTTTATGGCTGCGGTGTACTCATCTGCCAGGGCAGCACACAGACTCTGATTGACACATTAATTCCTCCTCTACCCCCTTATCTTCCTGCTGTGTGCAGAATGAATGCCATATCACTGCGTCGGAGCGTCTCTACCGGCTTATCGGTAATGGCTCGTCAGCTAGTGGTATCCTCCCTGCTGACGTGTCGGGGGGCTCTGCCCTGTGAAGCTAGTGGTGCACCTGCAACAAGAAAACAAGCACGCAGCGGGGATTTAAATCTAACACCACCGCTATCCTCACCTCTATGTTTTTCTCATCCACTTGTCTACACTGTTTTGTTTTTTTACTCACTACCTGCTCCCTGCCTGTCATTACCAGCCAGTATTTACCTCTTCACCCATGGCGCCATCTTGTAAAAGAGAAATGCAATATAGTCATATATATTCATATAGGTATGTCCTCCCTCGCTCCAGACCCCTCCCCATCCCCTGCTGCTTTGTGAGATCCAGATTGGTCTCTGAGAGTCATCATATTCAATAACAAACAGACCACCCACCAGGCCGCTGACAACCTTAACATTTTTTTATGGACGGGAAAAATGGACCAGCTTAATGTTTCGACACAAGTGATCATCCGTCCTCATCTCTTTAATGAAATTAGATTAAGTGCACCTGGGAAAGAGCTGAGAAAGCAGAATGCCTCGCCACCTCCTTTAATCTAAAACCAATTTGCCAGTAATATTCCTTTCCCCCCAGCTTGGGAGTCGCCGGCCCTGATTCAAAATGGAGGAGGAACGAGATGAGACCAGAGCTGACTGGTTGCATTCAGCTCCCCACAGGCACTGTGAAATTAGAACTGACACCGGCAACACAGGCCTTAATATGGAGATGTCATTTTTCTCCTCTTGCTTTTGTCTTTCTCTCTGCCTCCTTCCTTCTCTCCTCCTTTTTTTTTGTCTTGCTCAGATACTTCCTCTGTGCACTACGACGCCTTTCACTTTCTGGCGAACCCTAGAAGAAAAACAAAGTGAAAAAAGCAGTGAAAAACAAGAACAAGCGTCACACGGCTTGAAAGATTAACCATTCCCAACTAATTTTTGTAAAGTTGATGGATGTTAGGCCTCCAGTAAGTGTAAGGGTCAAGGTTAAGATTAGAGTCATGCTGTAATCAACTTTAAGAAGAAAATGATGATGACTTCCAACTTTCTAGATTAGCCAGAGATAAACATATTATGTTTCCATCAGGTGGTCTCATGATGTTACGCACATCCAGCTATTACAATGAACCTGGAAACATTTATCTCTTTAATTTATACTGAGCTGTTTGCAATATGCTCTCATTCATGGTCAGCTCCAAATCTGCTCTGCAGGCCCCTTTTTTTTTCTTTCTCTTTTCGTGGTTGTGAAGCAACTCATCTGTTGTACATTTACCAAACAAGTATGCAGTGATCAGGGAGCACATTTGGATTTGTGTCTGAAGTAAAGAAGGACGCCCTTAGTCTTAGCAGTACGTGATGTGTGTGTGTGTGTGTTTGTGTGCAAGCTTGGAGGGAAGTGATTGTAAGGGCATGCTTTGCGGTGAAACCAAGCCCCAGTGCATGTTGGGAAGAAGAGGCGTGATGACAGAGAAAGACTTGGAGCTTCTGCAGGGCCAGCCAGCAGACACAGCCAACTGACATCAGCGAAGACGGCTTGTCACTAGCAATGCATGTCATACAGCAGCGCAGGCACAAGTCAACATGGCCGTGGCGTCATTGATGTGGCACCCAATAGCCTGGTCCAGATTCTTTCTTAAAGGTTAGCGCTGATGTTGGCATGGCAGATGAAAATAGAAGGGTTGCGGCAAACAAAGCCATGTCAGCCACTCACAACAGAGGAGGTGTGAAAACAGGGCATGGCTTCTAAGACTGTAATCTTCTTTCATTTACTGCCTCCTCTCTGTGAAGCTGTTGGTGCTGGCAGAGCCTGTTAATAGAACAAATAGTCGGCCCTTTGTTCTGTTAAAATCATAACACACACTCTACCCTTCTGTCTCTGAAACACCAGTGCTCTGCTAACTCTTTGAGAAAATCCTGTCACCACTCAGACATGTTTAACAGCTCGTGATCATTGTTATTGAGGGAGTTGTTGTTGCCTCAGTGAACACTGGGTTTTTGGTATGTGTGTTTTTTTCTCCAACTTGACCAGATCCCTTTTCAGAGGTGGTTTTGTTCAAACACTGTTTTTCCCACCTGAGAGCCCTGGTTCTGTAATAGAGGAGTTTTCAGCCACGGCCAGGTGAAATGCTCGATTGCCCAATTTTCTGCTAGAGATCTCGTCAGTTCAATGATACAGTGATAGAGAGTGTGGCATGCCATATCAAACCAGACAAGTTGTGATGTATTACACCAGCTGTGGTGCTACAATACATCTCAATGCTACTGCTTGTATCTGCAGGATATTGTAAAGTAGAAAAGCCCAAGTACAATTTATTATTTTCACACATCCACATTTTTCTGACAACACTGTTAACAAAAGGTTTGTTGTAGAACTGCTGCTTTAGAACTACATTCATCAAGATGAACATTGTATGACCTCACTGTGTAACCTCATTAAATAGATGGACTTTGTCGACCAAAATAATTAATCACAAAACACAATGTTAGACACAAGACGTCTTATTAACCTGAAGTCCCTGTATGTGTAGTATGCTTCAGGTAATGCACATCAAGTAAAGTGCAACACACAACACAGGGAATAATGCAGTTGTGTGACACAAAGTTAAACAGGCAGCTAAACTGACTAACCCTGTTCTCAGTGTGATTCCACTGTGCTCCAAAGCGGCATGGCACAGCATTCACTGCTTTTCAAGTGGCCTGTGTTTGAATAACAATCCAAGCACTATATACATTTTTCCACATGAGTAATAAAAGTAAAATTGACTCCGTATTGGGTGCAGATGTTCTGTGGAAACAGGAAAAAAAGACAAATGTTTTTTGTGTACGTGTAAGATGTAAGATTTGAGTGTTTCTGATTGTGCATAAACATAATGCCTAAGTGGGTTTTTATTCAATAAACATGGTTGGACTGTAATTACTTACACATTTCTTCTGGCTGGAAATGCAAGACAGTCTTTGTATGCGTTTAGAGCTGGCGCACCAAGACTCATGTCTGTCCCAGTCTTGGCTTGTCTGCACAAGACTTCCTAATGCAAGACGACTTGCTTTTCCTCCACAACAAATGGCATATGCAATCAGGGATAAATATAGAATTCCCTGTTGTTATTAGGAATCAGTGCCATTGTGGATAATGTTTCCCTGAAGAAGCGTTGCTTCCTCTTTGGCCAGGAACACATCAGTAAATGAGCTTAGGTCCACTGTGGCTGCAGCAAGAATGTTTAGAGAGCCTCAATTCCCTTCTCAGACAAAGAGGCCAGTCAGCAAAATAGTACGCTAGTCATATTTTTTATAGAAGTTTTATAAGGAAAATCAACACACATTAATCATGAGGTCATAGACCATTGTTATTTCGTGAGGCTCTGTATTTTGTCTCCGTTTACTAAAAATTTCCTTCTGAAGGGCAGTTTCACAATCTTGCGTCTTTATGAGCGGGATCATCTGCAGGGCTCATAATAGTGATGATGGACAATAAAGGGGGTGAGCTCTGAGCCTGAGCCACTCTCCCACCCACTGAGAGAAACATACTCCATCTCTCTCTTTGCTAACCACTTGAGCATCTCCAAGTCAATCTAAACACTCGGATGCCTGTGGATGGGCTGGCGACTGCCAGACCTCAAGCCTCGCAGGCCCTCGTGTCACTCGGGCTCTGGAGGGAACTTTCCGTGGGCGAGTGTGTATGTGATGTGGAAAGCTGAGAACCCTGGAGAGCACACTAAGATCAGGCCCAAACACACACAGGGGCCAGCTGCCTTCAATTAAGCCAGAAACCCCAGCCTCTGCAGTCCCTTATGCACAAAACCAGCCGGCTTTGATCTGCGCCAGCCAGGGGAAAAGGTACCGAGCTTGAAAGATTACAGGAAAAAAAATAATTATTGTATCAAAGGGTGCTCCATAAAAGTTAACGGGGGGATTTTTAGGCTCAGGGGGCAGCGGGAAGCAGGTATTAACGATGGCTGTCACTCATGTTCATTTGCCAGTTATTTTCCCTTCGTCTTTTCTCTGAGCTTTAATTAGTGGACACACCTGGCCTCTCTCCGAAGGTAACTGTGGAACTCTCACTGCCACTTTAGGTTTTATGGGCACTGAAGATCAATTCTGAGTCATGCAGGGTGCATTATTGGCACAACTGAGGCTGACATGCTGCTGCAGTTGTGGCTTGTCACACAGTAAAGGTATAGCACTTGGATATGTATGAGGCTTTGGAAACACAGACAGAGAGAAGCATTAAAACTGTCCCCCTGCCAAGCACTACAGACGCAGGCGGCATGGGCATCCATTAAATTAATTTGACTTCATTAGTGCAGACTTGCTAGGCCTAGAGTGCCCACAGAGATGCCAGGGGGTGGGAGGTAGGGGGGTGGTGGTTGAGTGGCATCAGCCGCTGTGCTCTGAGGAGAGCGAACACATGGCACTGACAGGCGGAATATGGCCCCAGCTCTTACACCGGGACGGCTGCCAAACAAAGGCAACATGCGTCACTGGCTTTAGGGGAGCTCAATCAACACCCGGTCGGAGCGTTAACGCCGTGCGCGCCGCGCCACCGCCATCAGTGAGGAGGCCGCGGGTCGCTGGGCAGCCTGCAAGTCATGCGTGTGCACACAGTGAATGTGGCAGCGTGATATGATACAGAGTCGGTGCCAGCGGGTTGAGCCACTGCCATCACCTTTGTGTCTGCTGCCAGGAACACTCCTGTTATTAGATTATAAAGCTCATATTTATTCATTGTCATTAAATATTTTATTGTCGTCATTAGTTTTAGCATGCCGAGTGATTGTTCCATACTTTATTCATACTGCTGCATTGTGTTGACAAAATGTCTCTGATAGTATTTAAAGATAAGATGCTTCAAATGGCATAAATGCTGCCATTTCATCAGTGTATGTGGCTTCTTTGTATGATATACTGTACTAAAATATTTTTCTTCATAGCTAATTGACCAAGCATGGGGAATAAATTACTGTTTTTGAATTGAAAGTTGATCATAATCTGTTATTGTTTCTGGATATGAAAATCTTTTCAGCCCAGTTGCATCCACCCTCCAAAAATAACATTACTAGAGTAGGAAGGGTCAGTGGCTTGGCTTTACCGCCATCTCCTTTTAGCCATCAACTGTTTAGCCAACGTGAACTTCACCGGTCAATTAAGTGAGGTTATTTGCTTTGCCTAGCAGAACCTACATGGCATTTCTAACCTGCAGCCTCCCAGTCACAAGCCGGCTCCCCTAACCTCAAGGCAACAGCTGCCAACTTCTGGAGCTGACCCCAGTTCTGTGGGACTGGTGCACCTGATAAATACAGGCGTGTGGAAATAAATAAATAACAGGAGGCATTAAGTCCGGATAGGACTGGAAGGTAGCCTGAGGGTGGTAAGTGTTCTGTCTGACAGCAGCAAACACTTTGATCAGAGGGCCCCGTCTGAAGATCGCTTCCACATCTGCACAGGGGGAACGAGCTGTAAACTGCCAAGAAGCATTTTAATGACAGTTGGATTATAAAATGAAAGAGGGCTCCAGATGGCAGGCAGTGCAGCGGCTGCGGTTAGAGGGAGGCTGTTTAAACTGCTTTTTTATTGATAAAATATGGGGTGAAAAATTGCGTAGGGCTTATTAGGCGTCCCGCTGTGATGTTGCTCAGCTGGCCAAGCTGTTCACCGTGGCCCTCGTCCAAACATGCCTCCATAAATTTTTAGCTGTACCTTTAAATCTGTAAGATCCCTGCTTGTTAAGTTCACCCTTGCTCCCCGAACCCCCCACACCGTATTTGTCCTTTGAAAGACTTGCTTCTGTCCTTTTTTTTTTCCAAGACCGGCTGGATGAAAGCAATGTTAGTAGCTCCACATAGACTGGGGAGGTTAGGGGAAGGAGGGGGGGGGGGGGTTCCCGCAAAGCATGCTCATTACCGTCCAGCAAGAACCAGAGTTTAGCCCTTAAACAACTTAATTCCTGAATGATTTCATTAGCTTTACTCTCCTAGTGATAAAACGAGACCAGCCTTATTAATTCAAGACACTGGTTGTGCTTTCCACCTCAATCCACAGGGCACTGTTCAAGGCAGAAATAGTCATCTGGGCATTGGCATTTAGCAACAGGCTGCAACAGTGGCCAGAAGGGAGAAACAGTTGGACTTGGTGTGAATTGTCTACCGAGCCCAAATTGCATGAATAGTAATCTGCAGCAGACTATAGTGTAATAAAAGAGGTCATTTTAGGCCCTCTAGAGAAGATGTGGCAAGACGAGGGTTTGTTCAGTAATGAATTCCCTTTCAGAGGTGCCAGCTTGAAGCTCTGGTAATGCACATGCTGGATGGGAGTCGTGATGATTCATTAAGGAAAAGGGCACAAAAATGACATTTTTCTGTGATTTACAGTGATGTTGGATAAATCAGATTGTCATCCTTTGAATAAGTGTCTCCTTGTTAATATTACCTTACAATAAATTGGTCTTAGGCACCACTTTGATCTGGAGCTCAGATTGAATTTGCTTGAAATGTGAATTGGCCTGATTCAGACGCTCAGGGGGAAAAAATCATGGTCTCAATAGAAGGGATCAGTGAAAGCCATCTTGACTCTATCAGAATCCATACATGTCACACGTATGCTTCTCTCTCCACACAGTGGGCTCCTCTCAGCTCAGATATGTTGTTAGCTCTCACTGCTCTCACTGCTAATTTAAAATCCATTTAAGCTGATAGGCTGGTTGACTAAAACACTGTCATGATGGTTTCACAAAAATGGATGCCTGAATTTGTCCCCTTACCTTCAGAAAACCGGCAGCCCCAATTTATATTCCATAACTACCACTTCAAGGCCAACCCGCCGCGCCCCCATTCCACCGGCGCGCCTACCCCGCAGCATCACAGACAATTACTGTCGACATCACATCAAATTACAACTGTTGGTTTGCTTGTTTGCCTCGTTATGTGACTTGAAAACTGCCATCTCCCACCCAAGGAAGGTCCCCTCCCATCTGCTCTTCTCCCATTGCCCACCCTTAAGGGCCTTCACACACACACGCACACACACACACACACACACACACACACACACACACATCCCCTTCCAGCTCAGAGAGGAGAAGGGACAGGCAGCCGACAGCCTAATGGACTAATTTGTAATTGCGACTGAGAAAAAGCTGAGTTGTTGGACGTGTTATAATTTGACAGAGAGTGGCAGCTCTGAGCCGGACCATGACGCTTCAACCACAAATCTCTCACCCCCCCCCCCCCCTCCTCTCTCTGTCTCTCTGTCTCTCTCTCTCCTTGAAATGCTTTCTTTCTTCACCTCCGTGGAGAATAGTCAGAAAGGAAGGTGATGGGAGAGATGCTTTCGGCACATTCTGCTGCTCAAAGCTCCTGGCTCTGTCATATTCCTTTTCTTTCCTTTCCACACAGCCCCCTCACACCCCCCCCCTCCCTTTCTACTTTCACGTGGATCCCATAGGATAGAATAGGGAAAGTATCTCAGAGCATTCAGATGCGTTTGAAGTGCAGGACAGATGTGGGGCCCCAGAGACTGTAAAAAATGAATCGAGGCTAGTAATAGGAGAGATGTTTTGAATCCTCTCCCCCATAAGTTATTTATCAGGGGCCCTTAGTGGTGGAGGAAGACTTCAGAGTGCTCCCTTAATGTAGCATCTGATGACTGGTAGGGGGGGGGTTGTTTCAGGAAGTACTGCTGTAAAACAGGAGGGGAACATTAGCGGGGAAGTCTCTCAGGGCCCAGGCAAATAAGAGGAACAGCACACAGGGCAGCTCGTTCCCAGCATGCAACACAGGACAGAAAAGTGAGTGGCACAAGAATATGTCCCGGAGCCCCCCTCCCCTCAGACAGCGATATCACAAGAGGTACAGAGCAAGACACTCTGTTCTATTCCCACCGGCCTAGACATGTTGGAGTGGAACAGTTGTGAAAATAAAGACGCCTGCCTACTTTAGAAATGTCTTCAGAAATGTTTACCATGTCATTTTATCACTTACCAAGTGGTCATTTATTTATTTGTGTGTAGTTTTAAGTTGTTATATATTATTCAAAAGTAAATACAGATTGTATAACATAGTGACTCTGTTTATTATTTTTTATCTCCAATAGTCTACTTTCTTATAAAGTTAAACAGGTTAAAGTTACAACTTGAGCAGTAGTCCAGTTAACTCTTCTGATAATCAATGATAAAACACTGACTTTGGCCCTTGTGCACCATGGTCATTTATCTCTTAAAGATACACAGACTTCACCTTTGACCTTGATAGAGCAGCTGATAGAAGATATTTAGTGCAGTGACCTTTTTTTGTGTAATCGTGTAATTACATGTTATATTTTTTCCCCCAAAATTATACTTCTGTAAGGTTGCAAAAAATGTTTTAACACATGTGCACACCGATCACAATGATCAGTCGACAAACAGGATAATGACTTAATCAGTCTTAATAATAAAAATAGTATTTTACTAACACTCAGTGTTTTTCTACATGTAATCACTGAACTGCTTCACATAAATGATATCAGAAATGTGCGACTGATCAATAGATATTTAATTTTACTGATAATCACACATCTGACCACCTTGAAACACTGAACACACATGATGACAAATGGCAGTAACGGGCGAAGCCATCCAGCATCTACTCTGATCACAGGAGACTAATGGCCTCTGAACTCATCACTGAGGCTAATAAAGACCAGCTAACGACATAGTCGCTTCGTTTGTGCTAATTGCTCTCCCTGGACCTTTGCCGTGGCCCGTGTCTCCCGAGCATCTGTCACCAGACACATTCCCAGACAAAGCTTAGACCCCGGCCTCAGTCTCAGAGCTGGGCACACGGCCAGAAACAATTGTCCTCTGGTGTCCTTTTACTGCGTTGAGGTGTGAAAAGACATTGTCTTATTCTGTTGTTTGTTTTGCTTGATTTACATGTTGGTAAAAGGTCCATGTATATGTCCATCATGAACTCTAACCTGGACCGTCTAAATATAAGTCAACAGGAGGATTACATTACATACCTAATCATTATTGGGGGCAATATTGACTTATTGATAACCTCTGGAGGCTGTGCATTCTTTAAGGATTCTCTAGGCACATGCTCTCAACCTCAGCATGCCATCACTCTGTCCAGCCAGATCAATATCACTTTCAATAAAAGTATACAAGAATTACAAGGTTTAGTGAGTGTAGTGACAGTATGGAGTCACCAAAACAACTCATATTTACATACCACACTTAGTATATGCTATGTGTACTATACACAAGGCAAATACTCTCAGTCTTAGGAAAGTACTGATAAAAAGCTGGAAGCTAGGTAATGCTTCCAAACAAAGGACATACCGGCTTTATGTGAAATCTATTACGGACAAAATGCAGAGTAAATAGCCATGACAGAGATGAACTACAGTGTAACACTGTTACACTCCTCAAATGAATACAATAAATAACCATACATACCATAGGGTCTTTTAAATGTCTGAACATACAGTAGCACCATTGGATGGAAGTGGGTGTCAATTTGCATATTGTCAAAGTGACAGTGGTTAGTGGGAGGCTGCTCTGTGAACCCAGGTGCCATCATTTGCACAGGTATCATGTCTGGGGAGCAGGTGTGAATGATTAACATCTTGTGGTCCAGTTTCCTCTGAACAGACCCTGTTGTTCTGCTTCTGTTCATTCAGCAGATTTAGAAACATTTGGTACATTTTGAAAAGCTGCCATACAAATCAGACTTTCTAGTTACAAATATTTTCAGATTTCTTTTGGCAAACCAAGCTGAAAATTGTTTATCAAAAGTCATTTTTCTCTGAGTGGCACTTAATCATTAACACACATAATTCTGTGCATAATAAAAGTATTGTGCTACATCTACATCTTCTGTAGCAAGAAAAGCAATGCTATTTGTGTTTGATGTGTGCCATATTAGTGAAGTAGTTGTATAGAAAGAAAATGTGAAGGTTTTCTGAAGCAGCAGCTGCTTCACCTTTAACAATTCTGGTGAATACAACAAGGGCATCAAGGATAGTTAAAGGCGTCTTTCACCCAAAACCTTGCAAATGTCACAGGAAACACTAACCCTGTGTGGGTTTGAACAGTGGTCAGCATGATAACAGCCAACTCTGAAAGTGACAAATTTTCACAAAAGGAAAACAAATCTGACTTTAGGCTGGTCACAGCTACTGCTCTCCATCAGTATACTGTATATGAACACACTGTTCTTACACAAGTTATGTAAACAATTTCCAGCCCAAACCTAAATGTCACTTTTTGATATTTGCCTCTGGCCACCGTTGTTAAACATACCTGCTTTGCAAAATGAAATTCACATATATCACAGTGTTAAAGATCAGCTACATTTTATATGGAGGCATTACGTGTAGGGTACCTATATGTTTTCATTGTGAACCTGTGATGCAGATGCAGCAGTGGCCATTTTGAAGCACTGACGCATGGTGCAGCATTACAATGGGCAGCAATTTGCATATCATTTCATGTTGGGGATATTAGATTAATGGCTTGTGACTGGTGTGATGAATACTAATTTAGCCTTAAATCATGTTACCGTTCAAACATCAACAGCCTGCCCAACAGGCAGCAGAGCAGCTGTGCAGCCAGACATTTTATAAGGTCAGGTAACTTCTTTGGGCAAGCTCTTCCTGTCCCTCAATCCTTGTAGCCAGTTATGGCACTTGTAAATGTTTGTTATTCCAGGGACTGTTGGCTTCACTGCTAAGGGTATATTGGCTCACCATAGGGGTTTATGCCATCTCCATTTATCCTAGCAGACAGTAAAATCTGCTGATAGAGTCAGGCCAGCAGTGACAGCCAAGCTGGGTTTGATAGAGATCATAAATGTTGTCCCAGCCCCTCCCCCCAATGGCCCCAGTTTAACTCCCGGTGTGTTGGTCCTCGTTGTAGCCAGTCTCTGTGGCCGCAAAGTGTAATGATATTAATGTTGTGTGAAAAGGTTACATAGATAGGTAGGAGAGCGGAGCATCGTGCTGTGTTTTAATGTCATCACAGACTGTTGTGACTCACCCCAACAGGTTTTGAAGTAAAACAACATGGAGGACATGGATCCAAAGTGAAGGAACCACCGACCAAAACAGTATCACTGACTGTCTATATATGAGTGTGCTTAAAACTGATGATCATGCTGTTATATGACAGCCAGTATGATATTTAAAAATATATATAAAAAATAATATATAAAAAAAAGCTTTTGATTTTATTCCTTAACTTTGTAGCAGAAGTACTGTGATCCTAGAATGTGTTATACTAATGCAGCAAGTGTTAGTCGGTTCTACTCTACCATTTAAAGAGATAGTTTGGGTAATCTGGTGTGGGGCTGTGTGAGGTCAGTGTGTAACCTTCAGTAGATTTGGATGCAAGCTTAGTTAGGAGAAGCAGCATGTGACAAGTTGCACCAGCAGAGCGATGTGCTGCCGTGCATATGGGCCTTTATGTTTTAGACACTTTAAAAGACGCCCACCAAAACAGACCTACATCTGTTTAAATGCACATGGCATGGGCATGAATATTTTCAGCCCATTTTCTTCTTGTCAAAACTTCACTTTCCTCTGGTATCACACTTCTCTCAACCGCTAGACTACCATAGTCCTACACACAAGTGCACCTGTAGTGCAGACTGTATAACACCACAGCCGCAGGTCAGCTGAGTGAATCACAAAGAACTAAACTTCA
Source organism: Trachurus japonicus (assembly GCF_045865225.1). Lineage (NCBI taxonomy): Eukaryota > Metazoa > Chordata > Actinopteri > Carangiformes > Carangidae > Trachurus > Trachurus japonicus. Next base: position 39,425,494 of record NC_140915.1, on the reverse strand, counting down.
CTCTGTTCCGATGGGAAGACAAAGCGCTGAAAATATCTCCTCTTGGTGAAGGGTACATCTTAATGGATATTGGATTGTTTCAGTGGACGTCTTTCAAAAGCGTCTAAAACGTGTCTCTTCTGCACCACGGTAACACATCACTCTGCCTTTGTTCTGGTGCTTTTTGTAACTGGCAGCACACTGATCTAAATATACTACAGGCACTACACAACCCCACGTCAAATCACCCAGACTATCCCTTTAAATGTGTGTAATGTAAATATGAGCACACAACTAGACAGCTGGATATTGCCAAATAGCGCTTGACCAAGCCGTATAGTTCAGCAGCAGCCAAATTAGACAATGTAGCTGTCCCATAATAATGCTTGTGCATTTAAAACCATTGTCTCTAGTAGCTGGCTTAATATTGCTTTAGCACCGTTTACTATGTTAAGTTACCTATGGTGCTTGAGACGTCTCATCAGTTTGTCATTTTTTTCTAACAATACCACATAATTACTTGTTCACTTGGTGACACAATATTTGAAGTGGGTCCATATGCCGATGACTTGTTTTGTTGCGATCATGTTTATGTCTCTATCTGCTGTCGAAGCTCTTCTGCATAATCTAGGTCCCACCTGCTGGAGTTTCATGTAAAGTCACAGGGTAGACAATAAAACACAGTGCAGCTATTCAAGAAGAAGAATCAACACCATCATTTGTGAAAATATAATTGATTTCATTACAGTTTTCATTTTTAATCATCTAAATAATTTTCATTTTTGTAAACTCCGCATTATAATGTGGAGATTCAGTCATAGTGCATTGGTGCCATATCTGACATCCTTCCTCTTTCTAAAGAGGGTGAACAAGCTCTATACACAGACATATGCATGTATAAGACATTTGCTACCATAGGCAGAAATGTTACTGATGCAGCTCGGTTCAAACCCAGACAACCTAATATACAGCATCATTAAAAATTACTGAAGTATACCTCAATAATTATAAAGGAAGATTTTGAATCTCGGATCATTTTAGTGGCCATCCCTCATGAGCACTAAGAGTGATGAATATTCACATTGGTTTGTCAAGGAAAAAGCCATTATGAGCCAGTGTAAGATGCTGCTATTGAACTATAACCATAGTCTTTGGTTCACATGGTATGACTCTCAATGGTGCAGTAAAGCTTGACTGTGGATTCAAATATGTAGCGCTCATTTCATTATTTTATTCCGCTGCAATAGCCATCTTATCCATTTTGCATGAATTTCTAAATGTTATGCTAAACCGCTTCTTTATCAGTATGTGGAGATTTTATTCTACACACAGGAAAGAGAGAGAGAGTGTGTGCGTGTGTGTGTGCCTGTGTGTCCGTGTGCGTGTGTGTGTGTGTGCGTGTCACGTCATGGCTAGCTGGGAGTATGGAGGGAGGAGATGGGAGGGTGTCCAGAGGGAGCTGTTTGATTGATGTGTTTTGGGGGTAGAAGAAGGTAGTGAGGGGGAGTTTTCAGAATGAAGAGGGGATGGGAGCTTGATGGGACTGCAGCAGGAGGGAGGCAGGGCTCTTAAGTGGGGGAGGAAGGGATGGGAGCTTTAACAAGCACTAGATTGTTAGTGACAGGCAGATACTTCAACACTTAAAGTAGAAGGTTTGATTTAATCACAGAGCTGTCATTTGTTATTTGTCTGGCTTGCTCCACCGGGGCCATGGCTGATCAACTGCCTGGTCCCAAGAGAGCCCTTTTTTCCCCCTGTAATGTCTAAATCCCCTGCACAAATTACAGGTCTGCACCACCTACCATCCCCACCCCCCTACTCCGCTCCCGCTTCAATCCTGCCATGTTAAGAGACGAAGGCCAGAATGAGGGGGGGGGGGGGTCACACAGAGGGAAGCGGCTTGGCGGGTTGCGAAGCAGGGGAGGGAGACAGGTACAAGGAACAAGAGAGAGGGAGATAGAATGGCCTGAGGGCCACTAAAGATCATTAATAGGACTGTCAGGGAGGTTGCCAGTTGGTTAGTGTCTCATAAATAAGAAATGAGCTCCTCCCTGCTCGCCCATTCCAGTTCATTAATAATGCCTGCTGCGGTTATTTTGTTGCATCGTACTTTGAAGGAAGGAGAAACAGAAAGATGGAAGCACGATAAAGGCGAGTTCAGGGGCCTCGCTTCCCTATGCTCTCTGGTCAGCCAATACTGTAGGACGGCCCTCCACCAGAATGAGTCCACAATAGCAAAGAAAGTCAATTATCCCACAGCTGATGAGAATGACTGAAGATGAGACGAGGATTAGATTAGACTAGATCCAAAATATCTGTCTAGTCTGCCACCTTTATCATTACACATGTTTCTTCTGTGAGTGTTTGGTAGAGAAATATATATGACATCAGTTCCCATCCTCCGTTCTTTAGGGATCTGGACAGAGAGGAGAAGAAATTGAAAGTGATTAAAGAGGTGGGGGAGGATTGGTTGTTAAAGAAGGAGAGGAAGCAGGTTCAGAGGGGTCACACTCCAGGTAAAAGCACTGCCTTTTAATTAGGGTGAAAGGATATGATTCTTTTATAAAGGCCAAGAGCCTGGGCACTGTTGAGGCTGATAGCAGTCAATGCCGCTCATTAACCCTCTCTCTTGCTCTCTCCTCGCGACATGACTCCACCTGAGAAGGCGTAGATAAAAGGCTCAGCTGGGCCACAAATGACAGAAGGTTTTCTGGGTTTATGCCCCATAAACCTTCTACTACTCGCTTTTCTTTAACTGTTTATCCACTCTTGTAGTCAGCAGCCGCTCTGTCTGTCACAGTTGATGCTCCATCTTTCCAAGGTGAGCTACGCCAGGGAGGCAACAAACCTTCACTGCACAAGCTCTGTTAAATTTGGTAGCTTCTTTCTTTCACTGATGTTTTCATTATGCAGATTGCTACACGCCAGACTTTCTCCACGGCCTCTTTCATTTGCTTGTTTGGTGAATATCTTCGATGCCATTCATCCGACTGATGAAACTGGGAAGGACACATGCCACTGCTGCTTTCAGGGATCCTCAATAGCACAGTGGTTCTTTCACATGTCGCGTTACAATAGGTCAAAAGAAGGTGACATATTTGTTGCAGATTGCTCTTGAACAGAGCTGCAGAGAAGCACTTGTACATGTTTCTTTCATCTTTTATTTCTTGCTTGTTATCTTGTGTTTTTTTGGTGGGTCCTTGGTGCTTTGTTTTGACCCCCCTCCTCCTTCCCCCTTTTCTTTCTTGCTTGTTATCTTGTGTTTTAGGGTTTTCTTTTTTCTTTTTTTTTGGTAGGTCCTTGGTGCTTTGTTTTGACCCCCCTTCCTCCTTCCCCCCATCTCTTCTCCCTCTATGCAAAGGCTTGCTCTTAGCGCTTCTGGATGTTTCTAGACATCAAACACAGTCAAGAGAGTGGCAGGGGAAAGAGAGAGAAAGCAAGGAAGAGAGAATAGCATGAGGCCAGCAGCCAGCCAGAGAGCCATGATGTATGATTTTACTTATTCCTCCTTCCTGTTCCTGATTAGGGGCCTTTAAAACTGTGATCGATCGAAGCCCAGACCAGCCTCAAATCAAAGGCAGATACTGTATGTGCTGAGTGAGAGGGAAGCACATGGAAGCATTAGAAGCCCGTGGCTCCGAGGTGCACAGCAAGAGGTTGATTCACTTTGTGCAGGCCAGCTACGGAAAGGATGACAGGGAGGGGGTCTCGGGGTGATGAAAGACCAAGGCTCATGCTCACATGCTGATGGATAGAAATGCATGTCTGGACTCCCTATTCCTTCATTCTCGGCTCCACACACACACACACACAGATCAGCCTGACCTCCCTCAGCTCATCCTGTCTGCTGGGTGTCTTGCCCCAGTGGCCATGGGCAGGTGGGATTTCTGGCCTCCACATTAAACTGCCACTAAACAACGGGGAGGAGGCTGGAACAAGCATGTTCAGACATTCCCTCCACCCGACAGCCAAACCCAGATGCTTCTACTCCCCATCCCTCAGTTCCCCACATTTTCCTTCACCTCATCCAGTCGCTCTGTATTTCCTCCAACACCTCCCCTCCCCAACCGCCTCCATCCACTTGAGATGAGCCTCAGTCTTCAATAGATGAACACACTGCAAACAATTTATGATGCTTTTCTAAGGAAGTCAGATCTGGCCTCCATACCTTGGGGACCTTTTTTCTCCCCCCCTCTCTCTCTCTTTTGCGGCGCTGCCAAAAGAACATTCTGATATGTAATCTCTGGCTGGAGGAATGGCAGACAGACAGACACATGTGCACAGTGCACATTTGTTTTCCTGCTCTTGACCTACGATCGACTGTAGAGCTGCGGAGAGAGAGTGAGAGAAAAGCTGCCTTACAACAGATGGTTCTCCTTAAAGAGCCGAGATGAAACTCTTTGTGTTACAAGTGCTCTTTGGTCTTTTTTGAGACTCCAATCGGTTCAGGCTCCCCTGCTGGGCTTCGTTCCAATGTGCTGAGGCCAAATGAGTGCATAGGCATGCATACACATACACACACACACATGGGTATGTGATGAATGGTCTCACCTGTCTTCTCGCTTTGAGTTATTGAACAAACTGAGTTCCAGTCAAGGCTAATAAATTGTCCTCGGAATTGTTCTGGAATCAGACTGTAATTATTGGTCTTGTCATTTGACATTTCAGATAGGTGCATTGGGGCTATGAATTTTCCCTAACAATTCAATATAACAAAGATTAGGGGGATATGCATGGCCAAAATGCATAAAGTTGTTTGTATAGCTGTAAGTACATGTAATGGAAAATGTTTTGTTCTTATTGTGTGACATAGTTGCGCATAACAGACTTCAATATGCATCCAGGTCATCCAAGGTCATATAAGTAACCTTGTTTGCCCTCTGAAAGCAGCCATGTTGAGAGTTCTGCAGACAGACTCCTGAGAGTGATGCTCCTTTGTTATCAGAGTGGCTGTAATGAGTGATCACTGCACACATCTCACCAGCAGCTTGTTAAGACTGATATCTGGAGCCTCGTACAGATTGATGTTGAATCTGAATAGGAAATGGGAGTGCGTCTAGCAGCCAAGGCCTGTCTCACAAGAGTGGGGGGGGGGGCGGTGGGAGGTGGTGGAGGGAGGTGGGGGGAGCAGAGTGATGGCATCACTTCTCAAAGCGCACACACTCGTGACAAGTAAACTGAAATCATCATTGATGTTATTTATTTTCAAATGCTCCCCGCTTGACAGGCGACATCTTGTTCGGCAAGCATCCCAAGGGAGGCCGCGGTGCTCAGCGCTTCTCGGCTCCATCACGCGCAGACAGCCGCTCAGTGCTGACACCAAAGCAGTGGGACTCACTAGAGACTTGCTCTGGAATTTGTCACAATCCTGCACCACACGAGGAAAACACAAATGCACTCAGCTCCTTGTTTACACACATCCAGATCTGTAGCGCTGCTTGTCTCCCACCTCAGCATCTGCCAGCACACTAGAAAACAAGAGATTATTTGCCCTCCAAAAAAAAAAAAAAAGACAGTCCGTTAAAGATTTGATTTTGTTTTTTTATACAAGACAAATACCAACAAAAGTTTAATCTGCAATAAGGAAGTGTGCTACGGACGCGGAAGCACCAACTTCCTGTCTCTGTCTGATGTATGGAACACATGGCATTCTGGTAAACTGATGTGTGTGCCAGAAGCCAAATCAAATCTTTGTAAATTGTTTTTATTGTAATTTTTTTTCTTGATCAAATATTTATCCAGATATTGACTAATGACCAGTGCTAATTGCTGCATCGCATGTGAAGCTCTTTCTCTTGCGCTGTTTTTCCAGAGACAGTGTAAGGTTTTCCTCGCCAGTCCTCTACTGTAATCTATCAAAGACATCCCAGCAGTGGTTCCAACAGCACAATTCCATGCTACTAACAACGTCGGCCCATCAGCGCTGCCTATCTCGGCACAGTCAGGCTCAGCGTGTGTGTGTGTGTGTGTGTGCTCGCACATCGGTGTGTCTTTGGAAGCCGGGCCCATCCATTCATGTGTACATGGCCTCATTATCAGTCAGTAGCTGTCTGAGCTCAGGGGAGGCGGTGCAGATGAAGAAGCGAGCATGGCGGTGGGCAGGTAAACCAGCCATGAGCCAACACCACAGCCCAGATCCCCCCAGCACAGCTCCGCTAAAGGAGTCCATTTGTCAAATGTGCCTCCACCGAGGGCCGCCAGGGAGTACATTACTGGCTGGGGCCCCTGCCGGGATTGGTCCTCTGACTCCCAGCCTCACTCACTCACCAGGCCGGCCGCCCAAGGTGCTTCCTACAGTCAGCAGTGACCAGCCCCCAGCCTGCACCCATTCGATTGGCTCATTAATAAAACAGCCCCCACTCGAGAGCAGAGGGGACATGCTCCAACGCTCTGGACATCGCTCTCTCCGGCTAATGGGCCAGCCGGGAGAGGCCTTTGTCTGCACCTGACTCCCTCACATCTTTCAATGTGTCAGACAAGACAATGCAAGGAAGGATGGAGGGCTTTGACTGTGTAAAGCCCAGATCATGTTGTATGTAAGCCTGGACTGGAGCTCAGTATTCATAGTGGACCTCAATGTATCTTCAGTCTGGGCAAGCGCCTGAGCTTTGCTCCATCAATCCCACTTAGCCTCACTTGGCCGAACTCCCTCAATTGTGTCTCGTCTCAAAATGATTATGGACTGGCTTGCATGTGTCACCACCATAAAACTATCTAGTCATTCTGCAGTGCAGTGATTCCCGCCCCTGTCCACCAACTCTTGTACCTCCTCCCACTTTGTTTAGCCCAGCCAGTGTGCAGCCAGTTTTTCTCTTTCTCTCTCTCTCGCTCTGTTTTACGTGTTGAGTTCAGATAGAAGCTGCTCTGATTCACAACTAGGTTCCTGGGGGAGAAACAAGAGTTTTGTTTGTGTTGTTGTAGGATGTAAATCTAACGAGAGGTGGAGATGGAGCACTAAGGCTTATGGATCCCTCAGGGGTCTTCCCGAGCCCCTCACTAAATAAATCTGAATTGAAAATACATATGGAGCTGTAAACCGTTCGCATAAAGGAGCGCTTGTTCTCCTGGAGGAGAGTATCAGGTTTACTGGCTGCACAGTCTGCGTACTGAATCCCACCCTCTGCACATTAACACGGGGAAGACATGCGAGAAAGACACAGTTAGTGCACGTAAAGTTCATTGGCTGGAATGTTTTTGTGATATATCAAAGCCGTGTCTGCTCGAAGCGTCTGTGCTTTGACGTTCATCTTTGAACCTCTGCATGAGGTTCTGGAACTGAATATCTATCTAGGTTCTCCGCAGCAGCTCTAAAGCCAAGTCTCCAGGGGGCCTCGACCAGGGCCTGTTTAGAGAGCAATTTAGTTAACGCTACTTCCTGTTTGACGAGCACAGGGACAGCAAGTGGAAAGTGCAAAATTGGTGCCATAATAACACCAGACATAACTTAAGGGGAGAGGTGGCTCTCCTCAATTATTAGCTTAAGGAAACAGTCTAGAGATTTATGAATATCCCCAGGTGACTTAGAACAGCTCTAGTCACTTCCATATGTGACCCTGAGGGTGAGTAGCTGACAGGACCCTTCCAGGCCGATTAGGCTCCCAGGCCCTAGCTGAGAGGCCTGCCTTGTTGGCAGCTGGGGGCCAGGGAGCGAGGCTTCTTGAGCTCAATTGGTAAAGATCACAGATCTAGAGGCCCAACGAGGGTAGCCAGTTGCTGCGCTGCCACAGCCACTGAGGCCCTCCTCCTTGACACTGGGTTTACTGTTACCCTCAGTCCCTTGAAGAGGAAATAACAGAGGCGCCAATTAAAGCTTTAAGACATTAAATAAAAACCCTCTGTTGTTGCCTTTAAAACATCCCAGTTAATGCTTGTTTGTCTTTACGATGGAACCCCAGTCAGCTGCCATCGCTCTGCTTTCTATTAAAGTGGGATCGAGTGGTTTTTGTGTTGGGTTTTCTTCCCTCCCCCTTCTACAGTCTCTCCCTTGCTTTCCAGCTCGTGGCTTGATTGCTATATAAACAACCTTTTTATTGCTGAAATACATACTGTTCGAGGGGAGGAAGTCCAGATTTTGTAGACTTTTAGGTAGTAAACCTTACCTCTGTTAACATCTGCAGACTATAATAAGTAAACTGTCTGTACTGTTTAAGTGATTTTGCCAATCAGAATACATTTGCACACCAAAAGGCCTCCTTGATAGAGGTCTCATGATGAGCCATGAGACATCCTGATGTTTGAAGTTTTGTTTAATGAATCAAGCCATTTCTGGAATTCCAGGAATTTGAAAGCTTTTCTCAGATTAAACAGGTTTTAAGGTAGGGTAGAGAAAAAAGCTTTATGTTGGGGGTAAAAGTAGATCCCACCTAATACTCTTAAATACTCATACCCAAGTCCAAACAACAATTTAGTATTTTGAATGCTTTACTTTAATATTTTTTCTTCCTTTTGCTGTACAGCAAGATGTCTACTTTTGTTTTGTTTTTTTCCCTTTCCTCTGTACATCACTTCTGTCTAATGCAGCACAGCATGCATGCACTTAGTTTGGGGATTTCTGTGTTATTGAATTTAGATAACCTGTAAAGTGGAAAGTCTTTACAGGACAGAGCTGCATTATCATGCTCTGCCTATGTATGGGGAAGAGGAAAGTAGAATTCCTTGAGTTTGGAAATAGTGAGCTTTATGCATTACACTTCATTTCATCAAATGAAGCTCGAGGTAAACAGGATATTATAATCATAATATAGTTATATGTCCGTGAAGGCCCAGCGGAACAAAGGAACAAAAGACCAATATGAGACCGATGTCAAAGGCTGTCTGCTTCTGTCTCTGGAGCTATATTGGTGTAATTAGCGAGGAAGGCCCTTGCCCTTGCACCACTCTTCTATCAACCCCCCTACACATCCCCGCTGGGGTCTGGCATGAGGAGGGCCAGGGCAGCTCACTTGGGGGAATGGAAGGAGTGGTTGTGTAGAGTATATGTCCCAAGGGGGTGAAGGGGGGGTGGGGGGGGTCAGAAGTCATGGCAGGCCTGTGGCCAGATGAAGGAGGGAGCTGTGATACAAAGAGGCTTTTCTGGCATCATGACTGAACTCCCTGAACCAAAGTGCCTAATCCATATTACACGCACAAAGGCCCTGCAGATTAGCAGACATCTTCATCAAAATGAATTAAAACTTATCAATTTGAGCAGGGCCATGAGGATCTAGAGAGAAAATGGGCTTTTACCAAGAAGTGCTGAGGAGACATTTCCTTCTAAGGCTCTTTGTAGGTTAACATATTCAGGTTGAGAACCTTAACCTTTGATGTGGAAGCCATTAGTTTGGAGGGGAAGGGTCTTCTGGCTAAAAATATGGGATTTAGGATACAGACACACACAATTATAGGCTAAAATGGAAACCATCTGACTGGTGTTAATGTCTTAACTCATTTGCGGCGACTCTTTTTCACACTGGCTGAGGTTTGATAACTAGGCTAGCAGTAAAATGTGTTTCTTGTCTTGCCATTACTTCCCAAACCCTCACATACAAACTCAATATTGAGTAATAACATGGTCTTAGGCATGACCTCAGCTGGACTGTACTTTATCTAATAATGAGATGTGATTGAATCAAGAGAATTTTCTGTTGATGTGCTGTAAACGGTTGAAATCTCATTTCAGTAATTTTCTTCGTCTCTTCATCATTAATTTGTCATTAGATAGATGATATTCCAGACTCCTCATGCCTCCAGTATAAAGGAGGTATTCTTCAGCCAAATGCCAAACAAGAGTACAACAAGGGTAGTGTATGAAGAGTGGATTCACAAGCTTTGATTTGTTGGTTGATTAAAGTAAAAAACAGTTCATGTGGGTGGTGTTGTGAAATGGCCAAAATATTCCATTTGAAGTTTTTACACTGGGCGCATCGTTGGCTCATGGTTTGGCAGTGTTGGGATCCTCACTTCACCTGACTGCAATTAGCTGACCTGTGGTTTGTTTACCTTGAATTTTCCAAGTATACTGGAGTTTAGAGCAACTCTGAAGTTTGAAACCAGTTCAATAAAGACATCAGTGTAACCAGCTGGCGTCTTGGTCCATGATTAAATTTGAAATCTACTGTTGGAAATTTTATTTTGGATGATAATGTGATATTCATAACTTAATTTAAACTCATTTACTTGCTGTTGATTTGTATTTTGCAAGGGGGACTTTTTTGACCATTTTCCTATGTGATGGAGGTTTGTTTCCTGCCCCAACTTGAGTTAATATTAGATTACTCGGCTTCTCTTTTTTGTTTTGTATGCCACACTCAGAAACTAGGCAGCTTCATGGCGTCTATCATGAGAAAGTCATTGAAACAGTATTATCGGATAACAGTCCGCACACACCATAATAAGTTGAAAACAACATTTTGTAATGACTTCATAAGATTCACTAACTTTATCATCCTTATCTTGGAGCGTCATTATTAGAAACACTCCTCCAGCGAAATGGGCCAAGGTCACTGCATCCAGAGAAAGCTGCAGCATACTAGCTTTTTCTTTTTCAAGAAGAAATTGGCTCCACACACAGAATGAAGAGCACAATGTTCTTGTTTCACATCTCCTGTGAGACAAAACTGTTAATCAATAAAACTGCACAGGACATAGTTAATCTACCCACCACCATCTTAGCCTCTATTTTAAGCACGAGGGAAGCCGGCAGCCATTTTGTTTTCCTGAATGACTCCTGTGAAAAGCAGCCGCCTGCGCATGGAGTTAATTAAGCCATAGTTTTAGAGCCATAATTGATTGAATCATAGAGTCATAATAGAAATTGCGGGACCCCAGCAGCTGTGTCTTACTGAATTAAAACCAGTGGCATCCTCTGCTGGTGAAAGGATATGTTAATAAGGCCTTGAATGCAATCAGATTTTGTTGTTTTTGTCCTTTTTTAAGCCTGGGTGCTCCTTTTTTTCCCCAACACTTTTCCTCAAGGGGTCTTATTATACACTTCTGTAACACTAGAGAGTTAGTGTGCTACGCAGTGGGAAGCCAAAAGACCCTCCCCCAGCTCCCTTAAATCTGTCAAAGCATCTGCCTCATCCACCCTGGCAAATCCTTTGACGTGTGGGGCTAAAGAGCAGGCCTTGTATCATTCATGAATGCTGCTGGATTTCCATAGCTGACACTACGCTGACTTACTGCTGGGAGCACTTGTGTCCACATTCAATCCTCCACCAAGAAGCGCGGCGGCATATGGTGACCGTAGAGACGTTGCATGTGCACAACTGTGCTCCAGCGTACGCAATTATGCACAACCAACAATTTCGCACACGCATCCGCTCAGTTTCTTTTATTTTATTTTTTTAACATGAGGATAATTCACGATGTTGCACCCGTACAATCAAAACCAGAAAGTGGAAATTCCAGGAAAAATACACACAGGGCTTTACACAATATGTAATGCGCATCCTCTGTGGTTTCCATCATCTCTCTTATTTTGCACTTTTCCCTGCTCCTACTCCCTCTGCTGCTTTCCCTGACTGACCCTATCTCAGCAGTGCTACAGTACAGGGAGGTAATGATGAGGAATGGAGTTATAATGCCAGTTGTTAAACCCCAGGCCGCACAACAAATGTGCTTCAGAGACCCTGTATTTGTCTCTGAACGGATTAGGTCTTTGCTGTGGTAACCCTATATTTAATCTCACTCCGGTCTCTGCAGGCAACTCTGTGTTTCTCATGGTAACAAATATTCTGTCATTTTCTTCTCCTTATGTCTTTAACCATTGTTGCACCTGAACCACTGCAGAGTCTTTGTTTGCCCTCCATTATCTGTTGTTTTCTAATACAAGAGAAATGGAGGGTAACATACTTATCTCTGAGAGTGTCTGTTATCAGTGCAACTTGGCCGTGAATGTCAGACGTGCATTAAAAAACAGCTTGTCTGGCCGTGCAGGGTGTTCTCAGCCAGCACCTGGACGCCATTGCTCACCTTGCTCTGCCTTATCGCCTTGTAGGATTCCTCTGTTGGCTCAGGGAGTATCCATTTTTTCCAACAGCTCAGTGTCTACGTATTAGTTATTTCCTGCATGTTTCCATGTTTTCAAGAGCTTGTTAATACTCCATAATAGGAGGTCAGGCAATGTAGTCAAGTTTTCTTTCTTCTCATGAGAATAATGTGTAACTATAATCAGACTGTTTACATAGTTATTAGGAAATCATATTCACTCACAGCCCCCAGCGTTGCCTTTCTGTATTTCTTTTTTTGACAGCACCAACCTTTGACCACCTGATCAGGCAGTAATGGCGGTTTCCTCCAAAGAGCCACAGATTATATGGTTATTATTCTCAGAGCGCAGAGAGAAGTCATAGAATGTTAATAAACTGGTGCCAGTCTGTATTAAATTATCAATGTGCATGAAAAATTCATCTCCAAACGTCTTTCACACTTTCTGAGTCGGAGCACAATTCACTTTTATCTTGTTAAAGGAATGGAAATTTTATTACAAGGGAAAATAACACCACTTGTTTTTCATTTTCCGTTTCACATCCCAAGCAGGGGGTTAGACGTGAGATAGCTCTGATTACTGCGAACACTTCCAGCGTTCACGCATAATTTGGTGGGGTTTTGGTTGTCCTGCGTGTAGGCTCTATAACTCAGGAGCAAGTGGCATGGCTGTCCTCTCACAACGCAACACTGCAGCGAAGCATATCAGAGGTTGTTATTGCAGGCACCCTGCTAAGTGCCCGTAAATTACTTGCTAATCTCACTTCTCCAATTTCCATCTTTTTTTCTTAGTGTAAATTATACCCTGGTGGAGACAAATCAGCGACAAGACCACACAAAGCTGCGTCTTCTGTTTTCATGTTTTCTAGACAAGAGCAGCAAAGTGTAGTTTTCTGCTTCCGTCAATCTTACAAACAGCTCAGGAGGAGGGAAAATGAAAATGCTGTGGGTCCATAAACAATTGTGTATCAAATCCAAGATCTAGTTTGCACATTTTCCTCTGCCAGCACTGTGAAGAAGATAAAGAATGTCAAGGTGACATGTGCATGCTTTTGGAGGGAGAATAAAGACAGCAATGTCCTTGCTGATTCTATCAATGGATGCCATTCTTTACCTTGTTCAGTGAAAGAGGAGGGAGTGGGGGAGGAAGGCCATGAATAAAAGCCAGAGAGAGCATAGCATCCCTCCCAGAAACGCCAGTCTAACGCAACACTGTTATCAGCTCCCAACTGCTTTTCCTCCCTGATCGATCGGTGGTGTTGGGCAATGCAAATGGCTGCAACTAGCCCTGGGTATTCTAGCATCAATGGAGAGTAATTATCTTCGGCAACAACCAATATTGGATTGTTAAGCCTCAGGATAAGGTAGCCGGCAGAGCCTTCAAACAGTCACTCACCTCTGTGGGCTTGAAGGCTGATGGATGGATCAGCTGGGACTGGCTGCTACAGGGGCTCCCGAGGCAAACTAGCAGAGTTACCAGCTCTCATCTCCCTCTGCCCTGGCAGCGCAGCCCTTTGAATCCCAGAGAAAATTCATTTTTAATGTGCCTGGCGGAGGGCGCTTTTTGTTCTACATTGCCTTGCTCAATCAGGACGACTTTTCATGTCGAACAGGAACCTCCAGAAACATTTGCCACGAGGGCTTTGATGAGCCCAACTTTAAAGACGGTTAAAAACCAGCGGCCTGACAAGCTCTATGCATGCAATAGATACAGAAATATGTGCAGTTCACAAAGAGTTGCAAGCTGCACATAAGTGAAAAGCCATCACCACCACCCAAATTAATTTCAACATGGAGTATTATGTTGCTGTATCTTAGTCAATCGCTTGTGTATCTCTACGGCTCCTCTATTACTGTAAAGTCCTTTACTTCTAGTTGGGTCTCCTGAGAGTCATTCAAAGTGTCTGACATCATCTGGCCTCTGTTCTCAGTAACACTACTTGTATTTTGGAGTACGCTGGTGCTCCAAATGGATGACCTAGAAATGTTGTCCGTATTGAAAGATGGGAGTCATTGAATAAGGTGCTCATTCGCACATCGTTGGTCTATGCTACTCGAGCCCCCGTAATGAATAAATCATGGGTTCTGCAAGGCACTCTCCAGATAGAAATTACAATGTACAGCTGCAGAAATAAAATGGAATAAAACATGACTGTGTTCCGTTTTTTGGTGGTGACTGCCTATGTTGTGCCTCTGCACCATCATTACTGATAATGGTGAGGATTCAAAGTAGAGATAGCTGAGATTCAGACTTCCAGTGTAGTTTTATAAGTCGAGCTGGAGTAACTGCCCAGTGCTGTTGTTTAATTGAACAGGAAAAACTACAAGTAATTTTTGAACCAAATTAGCTGTGTCTGTGTGACATGTGATCCAGTATATAGGTTTTGCCAGTTCAGTGAATGCCCCAAGCTTGTATGTTCATCAAAAAATAAACATACTCACTGTAACTATATGTATACATACATACAGTACACATTACATATATACACTTGAAAGCATGTTTGTCCCTGAATGCTACCTCTGTTTCTGAAATTAGCTGCTGGGCTAATTTGTTTTGTTGTCTGCCGGATTGATATCATTAACTTTAAAGGATTGGTTATTTGCTCTTGATAATGTCTCAGTTTTAAATACAGGGTGATGAGCAATTAGCAATAAAATATCATCCCCTAAGTCCATATTCAATGTTCTTTCTGTGGTCACTATTAACACCTGTCAGCGTCTGATCCTGAATCACCATATTTCTGTCTACACTACGAGCTTCTCTCTTTACATAACAGCTTCTACTGTACATGGACCTATTTTAGGAAGCTGTTGAGGAGGGGGGTATTGTATGCCAGATGCTATTTCCACAAGGCAGATATTTGGACCAAGCCTCTAGATCCACTCAGTCAGTGCAGGCTTACCTGAGATTAACTGTTCTCCTGGCTGAGGCTGGCAGCATTAGCGGCCCATCGCTGAATGGACATGAAGCTGAAAGCTGGCTGTTAAAGTGCTGAAGGACAGAAAATACACCCAACCTTTCTCCCAGAGGTGATGTAGTGGTAAGACCCCTACCCTGGGAACTATATGTGGCCTCACCAGCTTAGGTCTGAATCCTACTAGAGTCTCTCTTGTGTCCATCTCAGCTACCTGAAGAAAACGTTAAGATTCTTTTGTCATAAATCGAACTCTACTGAAATAAAGTAGGATTTGAGTTAAAGTTTTTTTTTTTTTTTACACTAAGATGCCTTATGGACACTTTTGATTGCATAAAATGTGATGTAGAAATGTTGCTTTACAGGATATTACTGTGCACTGACTTTAAGGAGCAACAACAATCCACCAAATCCCAATGTTCACTCCAGATTTTCTTTATTGGGACAGAAGAGAGCTGGGGAAAGCTGATATAAAACATCCCCTAGGGGTGGTGGTGCCTTTATAGCTTAAACATCCATTGTTGTTGCTTCTCTAGTATCTAAAAGGCCAGTTTCCCAGGATGCCCTGCTGGTCCAGCATCTGCTTTTCTCTTCCATACGTTGTCCTGGAACATTTCCCAAGTTCGGCGTCATTGACTGTATGTTTGACCTTTTTGGTCACTGGCTTTTCTTAGCTACTTTTGCTAAAGCTGTGATTTTCTAGGATAAACAAAATCACAGCCAACTGCTCCACTGACCAAGGTCCAGTTTAGTGGCGTCTAGCTTTGTGCCGTTGAGTTTGAAATGCTCCCACAGCTTTTACCCTGGCGTGTGTGTGCGGGTTGGTGGGTTGATGTGGGTTTGTATGTCTGTATGCGTAATGCCCGATGTTTTTAAGGGAAGTCTGTAGGCTTGGGGATGACCCTTAATCACAGTCAGCTGGGAAATAATTACAAGTCTTGCATTCCTGACACAAACCCGCAGAGTAAGCCACAGCTCTTATTGTTGTTGCATGCAAGATGGTGCCTAACCTACAGGCAAGATGTGTAGATGCCCAGTTTTGGGTGGATATAACAGTATGTTGTTTATCCTTCCACAATACTGTATTTATCATTCTTTATAAAAAAGGATTTGTTTCACATAACAGAGCTGCCATTCTCTCAGGGGTATCTGTGGAGTGTAACACAGCATGGCAGAAAGTAAACACCAATCTTCTTCTTGTCTCTAGAAAACTCCACAGGGCGCTGGAGTTGTAAAGAAGCCCCTCACTCTGCCTTGGCATTTTGCAAGCACAAGCCTCTTTCAACCCGACTTCAATCACGGCTAAGTTACGCAGGTCATAAGAGTGAACAAGATAACCACAGGGCTAACTTTGTTGGAGACGTCAAAGCCCTATCCTCCTCGTCTTTAGCTTCAGAGAGTCCTCCTCTAAAGTACATTTTAAGAATAACATCTTCACTGTGGAGAAGGAGCAGATGGATAGCCCTGCTTGGCCAGGACCGATGCCAATCCATACTCCCCAGGCTACCCAGAGTTTTAGGGAATCATTGCCGACTGGATGGGTCAATAGGGGGAAATTTTAGATTTTTTTTTAATCATCAAATATATATACATATATATATATAATAAATGTTTCAGATAACATATTTTTTCCACTGAAAGAGTTTAATACAGGAGACTATATATTGCTGTATTATGTGCAGTCAGAAAGTATGCGCTAACTATTGCCCAGTATATTTCTGAGTAGGCTGATACTCCCACATATTCAGCTCCATTATTGAACATATACAGCTCTACTGCAAATACATAATAATAATAATACATAGTGTGGTGTAGTGAAGCTTGCACAGGCTATATAAAAAATAGTTTACATGCTGAAGTAAGTCTCATGTACAGTATAATCCGTATATTAAAAAAGAGTGTGTATACAGCATTGCTCTGAACAGGTCCGTCCAACCTTGCAAAATTAAAATAAAACTGTGGAACACAAAGATGTAGAAATAGATTAAAAACATCCTGGATCCATTATTGGGAATAGTGTTAACAAATCAGATCAAGCCCTCGTACATTGATTGCTCTGGTCTCGTCCTGTCCTCATTTTCAACAGCTGCTGCCACACACACACACACACACATACACACACACACACACCCTGGCTGGCTGACGCGCAGAGCAGTCCAGTCTCTCTCTCTGTTGCGCACGGAGAGCAGGTCGGAGAGGAGCTGAGCGCACTGCGTTTTTCGGGACTCCTCGTCTCACCACACGCGCCCGGATCTTGTGGATAACCTTAAGACAAAAACCCTGATGCACGACCAAGCACCCAGGCGGCTCTTGGATTTCTATTTCGTCGCGTTTTCTGTTTGAGATCGACAAATACTTTGGGGAATCTATTGTGGACGATCTGTCATCGGCGCTTTCACTACCCGAGTTGGAATCGTATGAGCGGTGCTCCGTCTTGACAAAGATCCACTGTGTTCACTCCAGGAGCACAAATAATTGCCCACAGAACTTTGGCGAAGTAAAAGAAACTGAATTTTCATCGTATTTCCTGAAGGTCTCGTCGCTTTTTCTTTCGAGAGCGGAGGAGAAATCCCCTTAGTGAAGATTTATTGTTCCGGCAGGTTGTTCAATATTGAGTTTTCTCATCGTGCAACCGTTGAACAATCTTTTTTTTCTTCTTCTTCTTTTTTTTTATCCAAACTGGATTTAATCTCCAAAAGGTTCGCTCAGATATCTTAATGAATGCGTGTTGTTATTCGCTCCAGTCTGGGTGATTTGGATATCCTCCGCGACCGATCTCAGCGCATTCGGACTCGGTAAGGTTTAATGAAATTCCACCGATGCTTTTTGTTGCTTTCATTGTTTTTCAGGTTCGAATATTCTCTGAAGGGGATTTTCGAAAATAATATGCTCAGTTTTCGTCGAAATGAGTCCCTGTTTTATTTGAATAAGCTGCTCATTGTTAGGGCTTTTTCTCTTCCAGCCGTCTCCGCCGGTGGCAGGCGCATTTTCCTTTCTAGCGAGAGTCTCGCCCTGCACTAGTATTCTAAAACAAAGATGTGCTGCCTCCAATAACATCCAAACTTAGTGTGCGCAAATTTATTCCACGATAGATTTTGTTCAGATTTGCACTGTTTGTAATAATTATGTGTGAACTTCATCGCAAATTGATTGATTGAAATAGGCTAGAGTTACGTAAAGACGAGCGGGTGTTTGGGAGAAAAGAATAAATACATAGAGGCTATAATGTGTAGGTTATTTATTACACTGGTCTACACTGTGTGTTAGAGTGTCCTGGTATAATGTCAAATGTGAGCTACGTGTTTATTTATAATTGTACTATTTACCACACAACATCTCTGGTTGTGTCCTGTAGCCACATTCCTTCTTAAACTCCAGTCTTCAGCTGTTTTGTAGCTCGCCGCCTTGTTATTGCAGTGTACAGTGGGCTGTTATCACGCACTCTTAAATCCACCTCGCAGGACATTAACACAGTGTGAGTCTGTCCCGTGTCTGACTTCCACAACCACGGGAGGAGCTGTTTAATTAGGTTTTCTTCCCCCATCGCGCCCAAGAATCTCAAGCATCAAGGTCAGGCTGGATCACATGTCGCCTGTTAATATTAGTTCAACACTTCGGCCTTTTATTACTGGAGTCTGTCACTTCATCATTGCTCCCACATATCAAAGTGTAGGCTACTGTTGTTTATTAGTCCATCCCACTGAGAAGAATCCACTGCTATATCCCTGTAATAATCCTATAGGGGCTTAGACACGCGTCCCAATTGTGAGTTTATAGTGATTTGCCCTACTTTATGCCCTCCCAGGGTATTATTATAATATTTCCATAGGGACATAAAAGTGTTCAGTAGTGACACCATCCCTTGTTTATCTGTGCTGTATTTTTGTGTCTTTTAATAATCCCAAAGTTGTAAACAGCTTGTCTGTGAATATAAAAAAAAATCAGCTGCAGTGGCTTTTTCTGTCTCTTGTGATATTTCTATAACTGGTATTTTTCTGAGCTAGTATTTGTATTGACTTTTTAATTTTTACACTAGGTACTCACTGGTTAAAGGTAGCTGCTGATAGAAAATCTATCAACATTGAAATAACAAAGATTAGGAGAGGAAAGGATATATTGTTTTTTATATACAGTATTTCATACTGTCTCCTGCCTCACTGAGAAATATTTTTAGGGTATGTGATTGTAAGAACTCTGGTCAATAATTCAATGAAAATATTTAAATTATAAATTATCAAGTTGCAATTTAAATTGTCACTGAGACAGATGGCTGTAGCATTAGTTCAAAATTGGCTAATTAAATATTATTTATGTAGGTGGAAAATGTAACAGAATAATTTTTGAATCATTCTTGTTTTTGTTTGCTGAACGTCCCACACCTCTTCACCTGATAAGACACATGCAGAAATGTGTCATTGTGCTCATTGTTATGCCTGCCAATCACTGTCTTCTACTGTGCTGCAGGCTCTAGATAGGCTATGTTGGAAATGTCATTATGTTCTCATCAGGGCTGGTGCAAAACCAGCAGTGTAACTGATGCGGTCAATGATGAAGTCTCTATAAAATATTCTCAGTCCATTATCTCTTGTTATTGCCTGTTAGTTCTGCACGTCTTTGGCTTGTAGAGTCTATGACATTGTAATACCAATCACTCTTCAACCTGATACTTCTACCACCTACATATTAAAATATGTATCTTTTCCCCGCTCCCCAGCACCTATCTGTAATCTACTGCAGATGGGGCTCTGGAATTAGCTTGCAAAAACCTCTCTTATTCCTATCTTCAAAAGCCCATTTATCTCTAGCGGAAAGCTGATAAGAGACAGGCCTGCTTGCCAAATGTGATAAGAGGGTGAAAAATCCTCCAGCTATTTGTAACGTAAGAGTTCAGGCAGATCGCAGCTGGGGAAGACATGACAAACCCAGCATCATGAGACTAATGCCTTGTGCCCCCTGAAGCCTGGATACCAGATAGAAGAAGAAATGGAGATTTATTCTGGATGTGTGCATGAACTCGATGTGAAAAATGACCTAAAGACACATTCAAGAAAATAGCCCAGGCGCTTGGATACAACACTATGTTCTCTGTATGACAGTGCCTAAAATTTCACCATTTTATCGGTATTGTAAATTATTCTTAAACCTGCTACATTATGTTGTCTTGCTTTAAATATACAACAGTCTGTGAAATAGCAGGGGGAAAAGCATGTCAGTTAAATATGTTGTTGATGCATGTAGAGTCAAAGCTGTGTTTAGGGAGGAACGTGTTTTAAAAGTATTGTAAATCCCAACTGGAACCTGTCTAAAATGTGGAGCTAATCCAAATTGGCTTATACTCTGAGACTTAAGCTGCCCTCTGCGAGAAAGTCTAAGACATATGGAAGCGGGTTGTGCTGCAGAATTGAAAAACAAGGTACCATGCATTCTGTAGGCCAGTTAAAGCCATCGGTGCTGCTAGAACAGTGCTCAGACCGTGTTATCCTGTCTGTGGCTGGTGTTCCCTTCTGATTTACTGGACACAGAGCAGTTTCATCCCTGCTCCTGACTATAGCCGCCCCACTGCATTAAAACTGATGAATGCTTCCCTGGTGCTGAATCTGATGTCTGTAGGTCCACTGACACAGCTTCACCCTTGCTGCCTGTTACATGTAGCGTTAATTCGTTGGCGCAAATAGAGCGTTCATATTCAAACAGGAAAGATACATGAACTGTATTTGTCATAATGTATATGGCCTTTCACAAAACTCACTGTCAAGAAAGCAAGCAGTTCTCTCGTTCACAGACTTATGGGCCACAGGAGATGTGGATTGTTCCGAGGACATGTCATTACTGTATAACAGATGACACATAGCATGTGATGTTATTCATACTTCAAGGACACTCCCCGAGCTCCACCACTTGTGGGTCCACAGTGGGAGATGGAGAATTTATGCTCGTCTCTGTGGCACTTGGATCTACATCTTAATCCTGACAAGGGACTTGCCATAAAACACTCTCTCTACACCAAAAGCAGAGGGAGACTTTACAGAAGAGGAAGCTGCTGTGGAGCGAAGCATTTGGCAGGCTTGTCTTTTAATGCACACTGCAGAGATGTCTCTGTTTTTAACGTTAAAGTTATAAATAACGCAAAGGGCCGCGCAAGGCCAGTTGCTGTAAAGGGACAGGGAGGTGTTGGCAAAACAAAATATATTTTTTTCTCCCCTTTTTATTGCATGGCAGCTCCTTCAGAGCTGGCTGTGTTATTAACTGCACCGGACAGTGGGGGATTTATGTGAAGGTCCAAATGGAAGTGACCAGTGACCTTTCCTGTGGTGTTAGCCAGCTCTCAAACTGCCAGACATTGGACTGCTTCGACAATGAGCCGCAGCTCTTTGTCCCTCATTTCTTCCTATCTGATGTTATTTCCTAGATGTGGGCATCTGCTCGCTGAGAGACCTGGGGCTCGTGTCTCCGTTCATGTTTTTCCTCCTTTGTTAAAATTTTTTCTCTCTCGGCTCAAAATGTCAGCCGTGTGCTGCACAAAGCAGCCATCCATGGTCTTTTGAATACCTCCAGGTTCTACTGAAGTCATAGGTCAGCCAGTCACTCAGTCAGTGGGTAATGTGTGTTTCATGCTCTTGGCTGAATGTGGCGAGCTCTTTACAGGGGCTGCTGAGCAACACAGTGCCTAAGAGACAGGGTTGAAGTGTGCAGGTCACTACACCAGGCCATAGCGCTTTTACATGCGTTCCTCTGTGATGCTATTATTGTTTTCTCCATCCAGCCTTAAAACGAAAGTCTCTCTTGAGTTCAAACAGCTGATAAAATGTATACATATTTCAAAAGTGCTCTTCCTTTAATCCCCCCCAAGTCTTTGTGCAATTAGCCAAGGACAGCAGCTCCTAGTGCAGTTCATGATCTAATAGAGGAAGGGGAGACAAACTACAGGTCCTTTGATTCTCAGCCACCGAGTATCTCCTCCTCTCAGCCTGCTCATTGGGACCCATCTCGAGGAAAGGTGGAGACACTTGAGTGAATTCCCCCTCTTTGAAGCCACCGACCTGGGTCAACCTGTAATTCTGGCTGCTGGCCAGCTCTTCGCCTTCCCCCCATCGCTCTCCCTCTCTTTCTGTCTCCCTTCATGATTTCCAAACAGTGCTTCCCCGAGAGCAGGCTGTGTCTTTTGTTACCTTTATGAGGCGTAATTAAATGTGCACGGCGTGGCACAGTGTTTGAGCAGGAACCCCAGGCGTGCCATTAGCCAGATGTGGCTGCTCAATCCTTAATGATAGAGGAACAGAGGCGGAGGAGACGAGCTCAGGAGTCCTTCATCACGCCATCCCGAGGTGTCGTGTGGGCCTAATTGCGCCATCGTTTTGTGCACCATACGAGCCCCCGTGACACCTAGCTTGATGCATTCATTATGTAGTCTCCTAGTGCTACTTCAGGCGCTGGTGTTCATGTATAACTGGAGGTGGGTGGTACACTGCAGCTAGGCTTTTAGCCAGCAAGTATAATTCCTGAGGGGAGTTCTTAACACCTTTGTTTTGAACATTGCATGCAAGGAGTGGGGTGATGTACTGTGTAATGCAGTGCATTAACGGTTTACAGAGTCCTGGAGAGGGATCCATTGTCATGTGCTGTCATCATGTGAGAGGGTGAGAGGAATAAAAGGCACATTTCCATATGCAGCTGCTGTTAAACATCACCAAAGTTGTAAGTCATTATTTGTGTTGGGTTCCTGTTGGATCGCTGAGTGTTTTTGGCACCGAGTAGAGGCTGTTGAGTTGTGTCACTCCATGTTACACTAGTTGAGAATTGATGTACATGTCCTTGGAAGAGGGGCCAACCAGGAGAGTTAAGAAGCCACTTTTCTAGAAAACAGCCTACTTGTCTGTCTCTGCCTGGGGGCTTTGGAAGTGCTAAGGGATCAGACTGACAAACGCTGACTGATCGGCTCACATTCACACAGCGTTTCCTTCCAGCCTTGCCTGGGATCTAACTATTGAGAGTTCTCATATTTCCTCCTAAGCCCTTTCACTTGCAGTGTATTAAAGCTCCCCATCCCACTCCACCCCTCTCCCCGTCTTTTAATCCAGCCCGCGTGTTTTTCCCCCTTAGTAAGCAGATTTCAGTCGTGAGCTTTAATTAGATGCGTCTTCTCCGGGATGCGGATGTGTCGGGTGGTCCATGCACAGCCTGGGGAGCGTTGGGTGGAAATGGGCCTACATACCAAACATACGGCACCCTCGCTGGAAAGCAGGCCCCTTCGTTAGTGAGGAACTGACGAGCTGCCGCTCACATTTGGGTAATTAACACCACCACAGATTGTGGAACAGCTGTGCAATTTAGCACTGTGGCAACACCAGCGAGTCAAGAGAGACTCTGCAAACAGAGGACGGCTATGATGTAGATTCATAGAGCACCTCGCTCAGGCCTCATCCGAGCTCTCTCCAGTGGCCAAACATAACGCACATTCTCAGCTACTTGGCAGAATGGCATGACAAATTATTAAAATGACATTATTGAAGGAAATTTTAGATGATGAACTCTTAAGCAAAACAACAGAAAAGTATGATTATAACTTGGACGCTCACTGGCTCGTGTATGCTATAAAAACACTTTTATAAAAGAGGAATGGTTCAGTCTTTTTTCGTCAGACTGTGGTCAGTATATTTCAACACCTCTCTTAAAATCGTATCCATGTTTAGCTTCAGCATGGCTGCATCGAAGTTCTGTATCCACGGGCAATGTACAGCAAGGGTTTGGGGTTAGTCATCAGCCTTGTCTACAGCTGTGGAGAATAGATGGACCTTGTGTAAAAAGCCTCTGCACTTTCTCTCCGTGTAATTTAAGTCGCTTTTCATCTTTCTTTTCTTGGCAGCGCATGGTTTGCCCCCACAAAACCAAATTATATGTGAGAAGTAATTAAAGCATCCTGGTCTCCTTTTTGTTTCTTTTTGATTATAGTTAATGCGTACCATTCCATCCTCCACTTTTATTCGCCTTGTTTTTTATCCCCACTGATCCACAACATCTGGTTTTGGGTTTAACCATCGGGGAGTGGTGAGAGTGTGGGGGGAAAAAATGCTCGTACACATGCAGTTTAAGCTCAAGTATTTCTCTGTCGGCCTCTACCTGATTATTACTGCAAAAACACAAACATCCTGGGATATCTGGCTTTCTGTCAAGTTGTAAGCATTTTACAGTGACAGCATGAAGATACTCGTTACTCATACTCATTAAAGACAAGTCGTGCATGTGAGATTAAGGCCAGTTTACATTTGTGTTAGATAAAGTCAGGCTTGGTAAGGGTTTTATGGTTAGAGGCAAAGTAGCAATATGAAGCCGTATGGTTAAGTGTGAGTGCTGTAGGGTTGA
The DNA here is from genome assembly GCF_045865225.1 of Trachurus japonicus. NCBI lineage: Eukaryota > Metazoa > Chordata > Actinopteri > Carangiformes > Carangidae > Trachurus > Trachurus japonicus. The sequence goes on along the minus strand of NC_140915.1, from coordinate 39,401,273 downwards.
GCCCTGTTGCCTCTCCTCCTTTCTCCGGCCTATCAAGTGTCAGTGACAGTGACATGCCCAGGGCTGTCAGCAGGCCGTGTCCTGGCTCCCTGCTCCGTCAGACAGTGAATGGAGAGAGCCCAGGGAACTTGTTAAATTTCTGCTAAGCTAGGCTATGCTTACTTGACAAGAGACATTTCCTTCCAGTCTCCTCAGGTCCTCTGCCGCCATCATCAACCACAACTCAGTGAGTGAACAGGGCAACAGAGACGATGCAACGATAATAATGTGAAAAATGTCTATCTGCAGTAATGCCAGGTGAAGGCAAACGGACAGGCAGCCAGCCAGCCTCTGCAATGTATTCTGGGAGGCTGGGCCAAGCCCCAGCGGGGCTGTCATTTATTTATCTATCTGCAATGTCTTGAGAGGTGAGGAGAGAAGAGATGGCAGAGGCTTCGCTCTACCAGAGGGGGCTGGCCGGCTCTTGAGGGATAGGAAATATAATTGGGCTGCTCTCACTCTTGGCTATGGCACCAATCAGACATTTCTCCCTCCCTCACCCACCCACACTGCTCGCAGGCATAGCTGAGGAGATGAGGCAGTGCTGGCCTTTCAGGCCCTGAGCAGGGACAATCCCAAACAAGACTTGTCACTTGTGCTTACAGTGGCATTTATTTGATCGGAGGAGGTTTTTCCTCCCTCCCTCCCTCCCTCCCTCCCTCCCTCCCTCAGCCCTCTCCTCTGCATCCTGCCTCTGTCTTTCTCTTTGGCCTGAGCTGTAATGCTGGAAACCTGAATGCAGCTTGGCTGGTGCTACCCATGACTACTGCTGTGCAAGGCAAATGACTTTGCTGTGAGGGACAGGCCACCTGTTAGTGACAGGGTGGGGGCTGAGCTGCCTGAACAAGTGTAACTGTCAGAGAAGCAGGTTGAAGTCTCTCCCGGCATGAGGCTGAGGGAGATGGAAGAATTGTTTCCACTGGCCTATCACCACCACATTGGCCCACACATGCCCTCTGCATTCTCCAACTGTGACCCAGTCCTCTGGAGGCATTGCCATAGCAGCTCAAACTACTGAAAGTAGAATTGTCTGCATAGTCTGTGGGAGGAAGTTCCCAGCCTGCCTGTTTTTTGTGAGTGTGATCACACATCCGTGTCCATGCATGTATGTGTTTGTGTGATGGGAAGCAGGGGGTGTCACGGTGGTGGATAGTGAGGGTAGAGCACTGAAGCCTGTGAGCACATCTGTTTCAGCTCCTCTAATTGCATATGGAGGTATTGATCTGTGGTGGGTTTAAGGGAACTGTACCAGAAGTTCCTGCCTCAGCGCACTGGCATCCCACTAGGATGCTGTCAATCATGGCCGTGGGCGATGTCCTGGGCAGAGATCTCAGTATTCAGAGAGGCATCACAGCAACGAGGTCTCCTGTTACATTGTTGTGGGGTGGCATGGGGTGGGATGCCGTGAGGGTTCACAAGGTCAAGTGGGGCAGCCCCCTGCCGCGATGCACCGCAGCATGTTCATGTTTAAAAAACATGAGCAGTAGAAATAGTAACTGGGGTTGGAAAAACACATTAGTCTAGACCCACACCAGCCCACCTTCCTTTAGGGAAAGCTGTGGATCCTTGACTGACTGTGCTTCAACCAGCGTGTTGGGGAATAACAAGAGCAGCATGAATAAGGCATAGCTTAAGCTAACCTCCTACACCCTTTATCGTCCTACTGTGCCCTGCCTCACAGCTTTTAACACTCTATTAAACTGTCTTTTCACTGATTAAATCCTTAATTGTACTGACAGAGAACTGTAAGATGCTCTGAGGGTTTTTCCAAAGGACCCTGCATGATGGGTCATCTGGTTTCTGCCGGCTATAATGTTCACCTTTTTATTTGGGATTCTGTTTACATTGGCCAACAGTCCAACCCCACACATCTTTGCCACTGACAGACATGAAATGCAAACACACTTTTTTTCCTTCTCTGCTGAATGAATAGCATGCAGTATAAAAGCCCCGGAGCCCCAACTAACTAATCCAAGGACTCTCTCAAATGTGAGAAAAGGCTGCTTGAGCACACAAGCTTCTGCTTTGACTTCATCTGTTTGCATATCTCTTATTCAAATACAGACAGGAGCCACCTGAGCCAGGCTGAGTGTTTCTGGACGTGAGGATGTTGAAATGAAGTTCAAGGAAATAGAGGTTGCCATAGAATTACCTTAGAAAAGCAAGCACAAGTTTTTAAAAGACGCAGCTAATTCAACCAGTTATCAGCGCGGCATAGACAGTCAGCGGCAAGTACAGGCGTCCTTTTGAAAACGCAGACAGCTCAACATTTAAGAGCTAGTTTAGGAGTGTAATTGTCAGGTTTGTTTTATTGACAGGAAACTGGCTTGTTAAGGCGATCTGGCGCTGCAGTAATGAGCTGTTTAACCTTGCCTCTTCCCATACACTGCAGAAAAAATCAATCCAGTGCATTATGTACACACACTCCAATAATGTCACTGAAGCCAACATACTGGAGGTGAAAATGACTGGCCTGTGAATGTGACTTGGCGTCCTTTTTACTCATTTAGTCCACTCATGTGCAGAGACTCCCAAGGAAAACAAAGCTTTTAACAAGTGCTAAGATATTCATTGTTGCCATCATGAACAAGCCCAGAAAAGGGTATTAGTGCTCCAGGGAACATTCCTTGCCTGTTGTTTTTTCTTTCCACTTGAATAATTTAAGGAGTTGCATGTAAGACAAAGTTGCTTTCACTTGCTTCATTATATTTTAATCTAGAGCAAATGATGCTCTGAATTTACTTGGCATGGCCAACAACTTTTAATAGTACTCTCTGCAGTGATTGCTCATAAATCTGATCTAGCAGTGCAAACACATTAAATATATCCTCCACACCCTGCCCTTCTCTTCCGTCCAGGGATTTGTGTTCAGATGGATGCCAGATCAAATTCCTCCACAGGTGCTACGTTATTATCGGAGATACCAGCCAGTGGGTTTACACGGAGTTCACCAGGGCTCATAAAAGAAGAAGCAAAGCTCACAAAATAGTCAATTACAACACATTATGGTGTGACTAATTAGTGGAAATGTTGGTTGCTGTGAGTGCTCAGTAATGATCTGAGCTCATGTTAAGGTTAATAAAACTGACCTTTACTCAATAATGACAGGCTGTCGTCACTCTCTACGTGACGCTTTAAGACCACAGATATTATGAGCCCATGCAAGTCAGGGCTATTTCCCACAGAGTTGCAGTAAGCGATGGTCATTGTAACTGAAGACCGCTAGTAACGTGGCCGTTGTCAAGGTCAGGTCACAGTGCGATTTGCTAGAATGACGTTATACAGTAAGTGTCGAGTCTAAAACCATAAGCTCTCTCACAAGGTCTCTGCAGTTGTCCTGTTGGCATTAAACTAGCTTGTGCTGGATTCCCTAGAGGTACACAGTAAGCTCAGCACCTCCTCCCGTACAGAACAAAGCTCCTGGCATGTCCCACTAATATGTCATCATGGTTATTTATATACTCCCACCCACCCCACATTAAGTCACACATCTGGACTGTCAGTGACAGAAGAGCTCAAGCGCTACACCGTGTCACAAGGAGGGCGGAGGGTTCACAGCTCAGTTAAAGCCCTGCACTCTCCCATAGTAAAGAGCCATCACATGTCTGCATTGAGACCATATCACGCATTCATGTCGAGAGAGAAAGGTGTAAATGAAAAGACAACATTAAAGTGCAAAAGCTGCATTGCTGTGAAGAAGCAGTGGGCATACTGTCGGCTGCTGGGGTCTATGATCTATATTAAATTGCCGCTGTAACCTCAGAAAACATCACACTCAACCCACTAACAGCTCGTATACAGCAAGTAGCAGATACTAGAAATAAACATGTTCTCTCTTCTTCAAGTAGCAACCCCGCCATCTCTATTTGGCAACGAAATTAAAGTGTAAACAGTTCCTTATACTGCAGAAAGCGACCCCCAGCAGCCACCCGCGTCGGCCTCCCCCTCGTTTTATAAGAGCAGCTGAGCGGCGTAGGTATTTCTAAAGGTGACTGCCTAGGAGTTGGGTGTCCTGTCCGACCCCACACTGAGGCCCTGGGGAAGAGCTTGAGTTACAGCTGCCAGAAACCTGAGGCCTGATGTCTGCATCAAAAGTAAATTCCACTTAACGTGCCACATCCCTTTCCAACATGACCTGGGGGCTTTGGAGGTTTGAGCCTCCTTTATATAGTACATACCATGTTTGTTTGTGCTAGCAGCGGAGATAGTGGCAAGGGCATGGAGGTGGTGTGTGACCAAGGGGACATTTGGCAACAAGTGCTTGTCTTCCCTGCCTCATTTCCAGTTTTCCACTGCTCCTCTTGCAAGCCGCCTGTCCTCCACTCCCCCCCACCCCCCCACCCCCCCATTCCTCTGCAGGACAAGTGGCTGAATTGACCCTGAGAAGCCCTGGCCGACTTTCATGGTAGCAGCTGACATACGAGCAGGATGCAGAGATAAATTCCTTTAGCCTCATTTCAGCTCCTGTTGTCGTTTAGGAGAGATGCTGTTACTAAGCCAGCATCAACAACTTCGCACCCCGCCCATCGCACTGATAAAGTGTGAGCTCAGCAGAGAGCCAATCTGAAAGGTCAGGGGTCACGGGTGTCCAGTGTGTGTGCACGGTGTAGGGTTTAGGAGGCGCTGGGATGCAGGATGAGTGGTGTGGAGGAGCTTAGATCCCCCGTTGCTTTCCTCACCCAGTCAGCCTCAAACTCCCACTGGTATTAGAACAATATTTATTTGTGTTAGAGGGGAGCTGATTCATATTACTCAAAATCACTGGCATAGTATGGGTGAGATCTGCCTTTTACTGCACATTTTTTCCTCTCATTAGAGGTGTCCGTGCCCAGAGGAAAAAACCAATGCCTACCACACATTTCCATGTAGTGCCAGCTCTGCCTTTTCTTCTCTTTGTGCGCTGTCTTTCACAGCAGAAGAAAAATTCTCTGTGTGTGGGTTGAGGCAAGGGAAAGGGTCACAGCTTTTTTATTGTTGCATTATTTAAGATCCTGACGAGTTTGTTTTTTTCCCCTCTTAGCAAATTCATCCAAGTCAAAAGTGAAGTATAATCTTAAGAGAGAAAGAAGAAAGGGAGACTGTAACTTGTGTAGCCTGAGGTGGGATATGACTCACCTAGACATTGTTCAGATAGAGTAAAGGAAAAAAAAACAAAACAAAAAAAAACACAAGTTCAATAGGAGTTTTCTATTGAGCGGCGCTTAAAGCCACCTTTCTCTTAACAAGCTGCAGTGAGAGGTGGTTTGCCTACCAAGCTTGCCTGCAGCTCTCCGCAGGGCGATTATGTCATGGCGGGCCAGTCAGAATGATGTGTATCTATCTGTTAGAAGGCAGCTCGACTGCAGCAAAGGCTCTGACTAGGAATATTATTATTATCTCCTCCAGGATCCTCTCCACAGCAACAACGCTGCCGCATTGTGAGAGCTCTGGAGAAAGCTGTTTTTGAAATAATCCGCCTGTCTGTTATCCTGCCTCTCAGACAATAACATCCAGAAAGGCTTTTTTTTTTTTTTTTTTTACTTTCCACCACCCACACTGACAATGGGGTAAAGGCTTTACAACAAAAGGATGATGTGGATACGGGGACAGTGAGTTTCCGTGACCTGTCCTATCATACCTCCTCATAGCGGCCTCGAGAGAGCCAGGATTTGGTTGTGGCTGTTGACCAGCCAATCAGGGAGCAGTGAGCCGTGTCTTAAAAAGCTATCTGCTATCTCGGCTGCAGAGAAGCCTGGAGAGCCAGGAGAAGCCACCGGTGCTCTGATCTATATCAGGGCCAGAGAGTAATGACGAACGGCCCCCCTGATTCCACCGGGAGATTACCTGCGCCTCTTATCGCTGCTGGCACACATTTTGACATTAAAAAGGAAAGGAGGCCACACCCTTTCTATCGTCAGCTGTGCTGCGCTGAGCAGAGCTACTGCTATCTCCTCGCTTTTGTTTTCCCTTTTCCCATTGCTCCTATCTCTCCATCTTTCTCTCTCTTTCTCCATTTCCATGGTCCTAAGCAGGACTTAATCAAAGTGCAACAGCTACACCACACTTACCATTATCTAATCCTATGAAAATAGGTACTAACCTTTCCACCCCCTCTCCTCCTCCTCCCCTTCCCCAATTCCCCAATTCTCCAATTCCCCTAAGCCTGACAAGGGAGGAGAGCCACGCATGCTTTTAAACCACTGAGCTCAGATCTGGTGTTGCATTAATTGAGTTAAATGGATTGCGATGGTCGAGATGATTTGTCTGTCGGCTTTTATTGCTGCAATTTAGACTGTGCCTCATTGCATTATGCCACTTAATGAGAGCCCTTCGCAGCCGTTTTGTCTCCGCCGGTATTAACATGCACAGGTTCACTTCACGGGAGAGAGCGGGAATGTGCTGGCCCTAATTTCCTGCAATTTTTAGATGATAATCGATTGAAAGCACTTCCTCTGACTCTCTCACTGACATTTTAGAAATGGAAGTTCTGGACATTTTTTTCCAATCCCATACCTGTTTTTCATGTTCTTTTTGTTACTCGGTAATCTGTGGGGTTGAGATTGTGATTTGTTGCCTCCTCTATCCTTACAACCCCCCCACCACCACCACCACCACCATCAGCCCACCTCCATCCTTCATTCCAGGCCCTTGCAGGGGAGTTTGAGCTGGTCTGGATCCTCTCCGGTGAAATATGCCTTGTCCTTTTTCCTTCATTTCTCCTTATCTGGTTAGTGCTGGCTGTGGGCCCGCTGCGGTGTTGATTTGTGACCCTCTCTGTCTGCAGCAGCGAGAGGCTTTAATGCAGTGCGTGCCTCTGCCCTTCTCCCTCCTGATGAAACAGGCCCCTGCATTCCCCTGATAGACTGCTAATTTGTATACTAAACTGACAGGCAGCCGTGATAAGGGCTAGCAACTGCTGCACAGCCGGGGGAGGGGGAGGGGGAGGGGGGAGCGGCGGCGCGGGGTGCAGTAAGCGAGGCGAAGGGTAATATTTTACACAAAGCTCAAGCCCCCCCCTGCTCCTCTCTTGGCATTCGTTTCCCTGCGTCTGTTGCTAGGGGGAGAGGGAGCAGGAGTTGTCAGCCCCGGCCCACTGTCACACACACACACACACACACACACACACACACACACACACACACACACACATTATTCGCGGCTATGAAAATGGCACTCGGGGCATAAAGAGGTTTCTGTGTGTTCTGTGTGTGTGCAGGGGGGGGGGGCACTTCATTCTACATGGTCACTATGGAATTCATTATCATCTTAATGATGCTCCAGTTGAGGCGAGTATCTGTTGGTTTGACGGTTGCGTGGGAGGTTTCTTCTCTCTTTCCCGTGAATGCTGTACATCCCATCATGCTCGCCGGGGGTTTTTACAGCCTCGCTGGCCCACACCTGTTCTGACAAGCAGGCGGTGGCAGCCGTGGCGGTATAGCGGTGGGTGGGAATCGGAGGTAAGGTAGCTGGTGGCTGTTCCCTACCCTGGGAATGCGTAGCGCTGCTGCGGCTTATAATAAACGACCGCTCGGGAGGTCATTAAGTTTCTGGAACAGCGCGAGGACAAATGCAGGGGAGATAATTAATTTGGTGTCTCCCATTGCAGCCTGGGAGCTGTAGGCTCACTGTGCATGGCTAATGCGGCATTTATTGCTAAAGTAGCATTAGCGGGCGTCTTGGGTGAAAGGTTGACAGCAGTCGACGGCCCTGAGTGGGTGCTGATAGAAGTGTTTATCAAAGCATCAAGCTACTCCCACATGAACAGAGGACCAGGGCCCTTTTTACAATATCACCACTGATAAGCTTCTTTATGTCAGCGTTCAAGATCATTACCTTAAAAAGCTTTCTGAACAAAAACAAAAGAGACAATCAATAGAGTCGGATCAGAAGATCAGGTTAAATCATTGAGGGAAGACGAGCATTTTGAGATTAGTCGGTTCAGCAGTGATTATACACTAGAATAAACCTCATCATCGTGATTGGAGGTTTTTGAAAAAGATTTATTGGTGCAACCCAGAAAAGAGAGGTAACACTGAACTCGTGGCAGCAGCTACAAAATTGGAAGAGAGGGCAGTGAAGGAGGAAGTTGACAGTGATGAAACACCGAGTAGGGAAGCAGATTAACACTGTGTTGGTGTGTGTGTGTGTGTGTGTGTGTGTGTGGAGGTGGGAGGAGGTGTGGGGCGTGTGGCTCCAGGTACAGACAGGTTAGGCCAGGGTAATTGAGAACCTGATCGTCCGTGCCAGGATGTGCCCTCTTGCCCCATCCCTTCTTTTCTTTCTCACTCTCTTTTTTTTTCCTTTAACGTCTCTTTCTTTCTTTAATGCTGCCGGACAGCTCTTTCAGTACCAGGATCATATCACATCAATATAGCACACAGAAACCGTGTATTCTTATGCCCCCCCCCCCCCACACACCAAGACATTCGACCCTCTCATTTAACTGTCAAGGAAGCATGCGTGGTGACGTGCTGCGCTGCTTACCTGTTCTGTTGCTGATGATTACACAGGGCGACAAGACATTCTATCTATACCAGCAGTAGGGATGTTAATTTTCACCTGCCTGTATGTCGTTTGTCCTGTTAAATTGGTTTTGATTCTGAGCTGTCAATCATTTTACGAGAGTTTCCTTTTTATGCAAAGTTCAAGTCATTATGAAAACTCACTTTCTCACATTTGGTTTGTGGTACGTACGTGTTAGAATTAGCCACCCAACCACTTGTCCTGCAGCAGTCTGTCAAGAACAGAACATGTGCCAAATGACTGAAAAATGAATTGTAATTACAGTCTTTGCAGACATGATCGCACAATAAACCCCGCTAACACATTTCTTTGTTTTCACACCACAGCTGTTGTGATAGCACCGCCAGTCTGTAAAAGAAACAACATGTCGACCTGGGAGGGGAAAGGCTTAATGTGCAACCTCTGTCCGCAAGAGTTCCTCCTGTTTTCTAGATCATTTGCTTCCAGAAAGAAAGAGAATGCAAGGACACACAATAGTTCTCAAATCAAAGGTAGATGGACGGCCCTGCGGATCGTTTGATATAAAGCGGGGGGTTGGTGGGCAGGGGGATGGTGGGGAAAGAAATTGGTCTCTCAGCAGTCTTTACTAAATGAGGTTAACTGAATCTTGGTAATTGCTGACTTTCCTGTCTCATTGAAATCACCAGCCTTAACTGATCAATGCCTTTCATAAATTTATGCCTGAAGGTCATTCAGTTTATTATGCCGCCCTCCCTTGCTGCCTGCATCGCCTCGCTCAGTTGGCCCATTGTGCAAAAATTAAGCGTGGAAGCTTTTTAACGCTAAAAAAAATGCAATTAAGCTTGTCTCTGATTTTCTAAATTAATTAGCTTGCTGTGTTGTTAAGTAAAAGCGATGTGGACATGGAAAATTTGCAGATTTTTTATTTTTTTCCCTCTTGCTTCTTTGCTGTGACAGCAAATGCATTTTGCCTCACAGTAAATGTCTAACTTATTGCTAGCGAAGGTTTCTGCCTCTCTGCTCTCCCTTTGCGGCTCGGCTATTATCTGGAGATTTATGCAGCCAATAAGTCATTGCTGTTCAGGGAAGTTGGGGACTTTTTAAAACAAACAGCAGTGTAATTTGTAATTTGGCATTCCCTAAATCTGGGAATTATGGTTGTGCATGTGGCTCTTCAGGGAGTTAGCACTCAGATGGTGGGTTTACTGGCCCAGCTCCCTCCCTGGCCGCCTTCTCTTTCTTTCTCCCCCTTGTTCCTTTTACGACTGCCGAGGAAACGGGAGGATTTCACAGCTGCTGAGAGCTGGGCCCCGGCTGGGCCCTATGACCTCCTTCTTGCTTTTTTCCCCCTCCCTTAGTCTCACTCCCTTTTTTCTCCCTCTCTCCAGCAGTCTCTTTCCTCAGGGAGCTCTTGTGTGGCTCAGAGGAAGCTGAATCATAAAGCATGGCTAATGAATAGAATAGGGAAGGAAAGCTGAGGCCTGCTGACGGCCCTCCAGAGAGGAGGCCAGCCTCCCCAAGCCCCAGGCTCAAATAGCAGACGGCCCCCACAAAGGTCAGGCTTCCTGCGGCCCACTCCAAGGGCTTTTGGCTCCCAGGCAATGTGGCTTGAATTTCCCCCATTATTTTTTTAAATGGTTAAATTTCCCTGTTTCCTTTGGAAAACGTGGCCTTTGCTCTTCTTTTTTTTCTTTGTCTGTCTGCCTCTCTATATATATATTTCCCCTCTGTCTTGTGTTTCCCTGTCTGTTTTTAATGGCACCCAGGGTTGCCTCAACAAAGAGAGTGTGAAGAATTTGTTATACATGACCTCTGCACACCACAACCACAGGCAGCTCAGACTGCCAGCAGCACAGCCCCATGAAAATATGTCAACTTCACCAGCGAAACCCAGAAAGTTCTACAAAAACAACAGCTAGCCAAATCAGGGCTCTGCTTTGACATGCCTTTTTAAGAAGTGCTTTTGTAAACCGGCCTTGTAATTGTGGATTATGCGACTGACTCATGCAGACTTGGCAGGTGCAAAACACCGCATTAAAGGCTAAATATCGGTTGTTGATGTTACTTGGAATATGTTTGGAATATAAAACAGCTCACTGCACACACAAAATGGCCAGAAAAGGAATAAGGAGATCTAGGTCGACACATGGTAAACTCAGCATTTTCTGTTCTCTTTCTCAGGAACATGTTATGTCTGCTCTGCTCTCTGGATAACCACTTTGGTTAGAACAATTGTTTCAACTGTTAAAGTGAGTTATGGGCATGACCTACGCTGTCTTTTTTCTTTTCTTTTTTTTGCTTTTGTGACCCCATGCCACACTAAGCGAGTCCCTGAGCCAGCTCCCGTGTCCATTTGACAAGCTTCATTTCATTCTGAGCCCATATTTTTCTTCAAGGGCCTCCGGGGCCGTGATTCAAGGCTGAGGTTGTGCTGCTGCGCTGCTGAGGCTTGGTACTGGAGCGTTTAATGTCGTCCAAAGCTAACAAAGAGCCTGTGTTGTAGCCTGGCGCCCTGGTTCTGGGAGACTGAAAGAGGGCAATGCACAACACTCTGTCTCTCCTCATAGTCTTCCACCTCGCCTACTGTAGGAGGAAACAGGAAACATCTCTACTCGCTGAGTGTTTTCTCTCCTCTGAATGTTCCGCTCATCAAGATAAAACTGAAGAGATCTCATTTGACCCCTTGTTACATTTCAGATACCTTCAACAACCTGGTTAACCAGTCTTTCTATTTATATAGTGGTTTATCGATCTGACAATCTCACACAGAGAATCTGATAACTATTGTTGCAACTGCTCATGCAGACAGGTCACAGCTAGAAACTGCACTTAAGATTTTAATGATAGAAAGTTGGAACAAACATAACAAAGATTTAAGGCACTAAGTTGTTAAGCTTCTCCATTATTTGTGGTTGTTTGCATTGTTGTTTGACAGTTTGCCTCACGGCTTATATAATATTAGATTTTTTATGTTGTAATAATGTGTTGAATACACATAACCGATTACACGCACGCGGTAAGATACCTGTGATTTACAAGGCTGCAGAGAACCAAGCAGATTGCTGAGAGGTTGTTTGGGCAGGCGTTGTGATTCGAGCTGAAACAAGACATCAAGCGCAGACAGACAAACACTGCGGAGAACTGTAACACAGTGGCAGTGAAGGAGAAATTGGGAGGTCTTGGAAAGAAGAGGACGTCCTCAAAACACTTGTGAAGAACTAACAGGGATGCCAAGGACAGCCATCTGTGTTTACAAAATCATTTGCTTTCTCTTTCTGTCTCTGTCTCTCTTGCACTCACTCTGATTCACTGTTCATTCTTTACATATGCTCCCTTTGTGCTGCATAAAATACATCGCAGTTAAGGACAGTAAGGCCCTTTGGGTGGAACATATGTTCAGCTCTTGCAGTTTTTTACAAGTCAGTGGAACCCAGATGAGAGGAGCTAAAGCAAAGGGAAACCTGGGCTGTAAACAAAGCCCCTATAAGGGCTGATGTTATATGCTGAGGAGGATTTTCATTGTTAACATTATCTTCCAAGCACACTGGCTTTGTGCTACGCTGTTTTGCACAATGACATTTCTTTAGTGTGTGGTTTTACTGCTTTTGGGTCATAGTGTTTAAAGATGTCCAGTCTGGCCAGTGGATGTGTATTTTTGTAAAAATGTATGGTGTGTTTTGATTTAGGTGGTGCCTGCCAGAATCTACATTCATCTAAAGGAGAGAGGAAAATACCTTGCAGTGTTTAGTCTAGAAGTCTCCACTATCACTTCATAGTCAGATGCCTTTCTTCCTCAACTATTTGACTCAGCCTCCGTCTGACTGCAGTCCACCAGACTCCCACCGCTCATTGTCAGTCACATCAGCCAAATCACTGACTGTTTTTGACCCAGGAAATGCTCATGTAACTAACATATCACAGAACGGCATATTGTCTTTGATATGAATGAATTTGTGAAATAGATGTATTGCTTTTACAGAAGAACCACATTCTATTCATGAGATAAGTTTTTTTCCATTCAAAAATATTGCAGAACAAAATGTGGTTTCTGAGCAGGCAGCATGTACGCCAGAGCCTTTGTGCTCGAACGCTGCAAAGCTACATTACTGACTTCCTCTGACTTTGACAGCGTTTCTTTTGAGGGTTTTCAGGTGGCACAACAGTGCCACCTAATGTTACCTCACAAGGAAAAAGCCATGCAGGGACCATCAGGTACAGAGGGAGCTCCTCTTGTTGGCAGATTGGAAGATCTTGACTGACTGTGGGTGTATAATGTTGTGTATGGGATCTGAGCTTTAACTACAAGCATTTGTGGTCATGTTTGTGACTGAATAAGCCTTTCACTAGGCAGACAAGATATGTGTCAGTGCTTGCATTGGGTTTGATGAATGATCTTAAATTGTGTGAGTCATTTTTTTTTAAATAGGATCATCCAAAGTTTGCCTCTGATTCAGACAAATCCACTAAAGGCCTGCCTTCTTGTTTTTCCAGGTGTCTGATGTAGGATCGGAGAAGCTCTTTTCCCCCACCACACCCAAAGGTAAGACCCTACTCTGTTCTCTCCACTCCCTGCTCAGTGCTAACCCATAACAACAACCAGGGTTTACAAATAAGTCAGAATCTAGCCTGCTCTAATCCTGTAGCTCCCATTCAGATTTAAATGTCAGCAGACATAAGCAAGGTCTGGTGACTACATATGCATACATTTTTGCCTGGGTGCCGAGTGGCGTTTCTTGGACGACCCCGCCAAAGGCTTAGCCCTCCTACATATTGGTTCATTAGAGGGGATTTAGAGCCTCCCTGCCACATGCTCCCACAAATGGGAACTTCCCCTCAGGCAATACAAGCTCTCTGACAGCAGGCCTGGAACATAATGGATGCCAAAGGAAAGAGAGAGAAAGAGCTTTGTCAGCCCCCCAGACAACACAAACTCAGTGTGTGCGCATTCACATATGCACATATGTGGATTATAAGGCCTTTGTATGTTCATGTGTGATTTTGTGTGACTTTTATGCATTTGCGTGTCCAACCACATACATGTGTTGGCGCATTTGGCACGTTGCAGACGCCATATGGACGCAGACATTCAGCTGTGTCTATATATTCACTAAACACAATATGCTTGCCAGGTCAGAGCAGAGAAAAAGGTGTCAATTTGTGGATGCAGGGAGGCAGGGAGGGGAGGAGAGGTGCGAGCAGCCGACTAGTGACAGACAGCAGCATGCAGACCATGTCCCCCCAGGGCAGGGACCAGGAAGGAGGGCTATTAACATAAGCAGAGTTAGAAGGAGGTGGAAGTGCAGAACAATGTCAATTATGATTTTTTTTATATTTTTTTCTCTCTCTCTTTTTTTTGGACATAAAGGACAGAGTGGACAAATGTCTCAGCAATAAAACTGTAATAGTAGTGAAACCTGGATTGTCACATAAGCATATTTTATAATTGAGCATATTTTATGATTTTAAGACTATTATTAATGTGACCAAGATCACATTCATTGTCTTGTTGTTGCAATTACTGTAATACTGTAATTACTTGTAGAGCATCAGAGTGAATCTACCCCCTGCCTTTTCACAAGTAAGAGGTTTCGTTATTATATTCACCTTCGCAGCAGAGCATCAGCTGTGAACGTTAGATTTCCCCTCGACAGCGTCTGAAGGTGTTCCTTGGTTTAGTGCAGTAGCTCTGACTGCTGAGTGGAAAAGCGTAGCTGACAACAAGAGAGAAAGCAGGTCTGCCCGGCCGTGTGATGTAGATGACCTGTGACCAGCGTTGGCCTCATGAAACCAGCGTTCACAATGACAATGACTTCCAGACTTGCATGGTTTAGAAAACAACTAGACCACGTCGGACTCCATTTATTCTCCACCGGGCGGCTGGACGACTGCTGCTGTCAGCTGTCAGAGTGTTGACTTATTTTCCCTGCATGCCCAGCGTACACAACATGGCTGCTTATACACATATAGTCTGCCGCGCAGAGCAGAGCTGATAGTACAGGCACATACACAGCCACCGTCTCTTTCTTCCGCTCATCCACTCAAGACAGCTGGTGGATGGAGGCCTCTGTGGATCTTGCTAATGTGCACACACAGGGCTGGAGCTTAGGACCTTGGAATTACATCCAGACAATCCAATCAGAGTCTCTTGTGATTATCACACAGATCAACTAGATCCTGTTTGGGGCAGTGCGGAAGACGGGTACCAGATTAGAGTAAAGGGGTTAGACAGGGTGAAGCAGCAAAGAAATCAGCAGTTTGATGAAGTGATTTAGGGACGTTGAGGAAAAAAGTTATCATGCTACAATTTCAGAGATGCCACCAGCCAGCTGTCATCTGCCATTACAATGTTGTTGTTTTCAGCTCTAATGGATTCTCGGAGAGTGTTTGTTTTTGGCCTAGACTGGTTTTTCTGTGTGTGTGTGTGTATAATGTGTGTGTAATACAGAGCAGCCCACAGGCTCTTTTCCTCTGGTTTAGAATGCAGCGTATGTGTCCCATTACCGGTCTCGCTCACGGTCCTGTGGGATCAATGAAAAGCCTGCTTTCCTCTGATCACCAGGCCTTTTGAGCTGTTGGCTGGGAGACAGATACGCACACACACACACACACACACACACACACACACACACACAACACACATAAATACATAGTGCTGCGATGATGTTTGGCCAGATAGTAAGTCTTGTTTCTTTTTCTTCTTAAGCATGGTGCTCTGAACTTTATTTTTGTGAGCAGTTACGGGTACAAACAGTTGAGGTTAAGTCCAAATTGCACACAGGCCCACAGTCTGTCATGTTAATGAAACGGTTCAGGGTTAATAGAGGAGAAGAAAGACCAACATTGTAATCAGCGAAGGCAGAGCGCTGTAATTATGCACACAGAACATGGTTTTGGGCAAAACCCAGACACCCTTGCCTTCTTTCTCTCATATTTACTTTTCATCATCTGTACATTGTGAGTCTGTTGACAACCTGTTATGGATAAAGGTAGCACTACTGGTGATACCACTGGCTAATAGCGTCTGTAATAACACAGTACACTCAGTACAGTCCTATTTGGATGATGTTACCAAAGTGCCAGCACAGTTCTGCTCAACGTTGGTATGTGTTGGTGGTTATGAGGTAGGAAGGTACAGAGTAGGGCAAGCATTATCTAACACGTATTGGTTTTTGTTTATTTCCTGTCTTAAACCTCCTGCAAATTATTGATTTCCTGGAGGACGGCATGTTTAAGTAAAAGCGCTGTGAGGACTTGTGCTCCACTCAGGCCTAGCCTTATTGAATTGCAGGTCAGAGTTTACTCTTGTCACTTGCTGGAAGGCAAATGAGAAGCTAAATGTAGCTGCCGAGCATGTACACGGCACCTCCACAGAGCACAGATAAACACTTCACTGGTAAGCCTTCTTATGACATTTCACAATGCTGCGCCTATGGAAGTGGTGGGGAGTTAACACCGAGCTGTCAACAGCTAGAAATATTTGAGAAGAATCTACAGTCACCGTGTTGAATGTTGTATCTGCGCGTTTCAGCGTAATAGGTACAGTGTCCGTATGTATAGATGTGTATATAGTCTCTGAGGTCTTGTTGTTCCAGCTAGGTGCTACCTGCCGTGGGCTGAAGGTAAAAGTCATGCAGCGTGCCAACCAACAAACCTGGGGCATCTTAGGATAGCAGGAGGAAGATTGGTAGAAAACCCATTTCTGAAGTGGATTTGTGCCCTTGTAATCCTGATTAATTTTGACCCGTTGTGCTCATTTTAAACAGAGCATTACAGTAAGCGTGAACACAGCAAGCTCCGGGGCGAAACCAGGAGCTTAGCGGCTTTGGGAGGCTTAGCTGCAGATGGCATTTTAAGCCGGACTTAATAAATTGTTTCCATTAAACTTACCGGCCCACACATACTGGATTAGACCAGTGGAACAAAGAAAGGAGAGAGCGTGCAGACGAAGAAGAGAAAACACACACACACACACACATGCCATCGTGCACAGCTAACTCTGCTAACATCTCTCTGAGA
Organism: Trachurus japonicus; assembly: GCF_045865225.1. Taxonomy (NCBI): domain Eukaryota; kingdom Metazoa; phylum Chordata; class Actinopteri; order Carangiformes; family Carangidae; genus Trachurus; species Trachurus japonicus. Next base: position 39,384,755 of record NC_140915.1, on the reverse strand, counting down.
CCACATGAAAGGTGAAGACAGGGTTACTGTGCGCTTCAGAGAGATAGAAGCTTTTGGACATGAATGCAAAATCCACTCACTTTAGATCTCTTGCTCGTCAGGGATGTCGGACCAATTTGCTTAATTGACATAGAAGTAAACAAACAAAAAAGATGCATAAACCATTTAGCTTGGCAGTGGATTTAGGGCTTATCCTCTAACTGTTTATATATAAACACATTGCCAATGTTGTAGCTTAAGGATTTAGGATCTGGCCATACCCCTTGCTTTTTTTTTTTTTTCTATGGAGCCTTTTTACTCATATATCCATCTCTGCTGTTGTGGGAAATCTATTCCTTCTGTCTCTGCTCTCTCCTGTCCAGCCTCCACTGTAGCTGCTTCCCCCCGTCGGCTCATGGCTCGCTCCCTAAGCTCTCATTATGTGCTACACAGTCCAGGGTCCCCGTGTCGAATCACTAATCAACCACCCTGTCTTTAGGCCCGCTCTCTCAATAGGTGCTGAGTGGCCTTTGTTCCGCCACTGCTGTTTGCTGCGTGTCAATAAAAGAACTATGGCCTCCTCCTCCTCCTCCTCCTCCTCCTCCTCCATCCCTTCATCCCTCCTCTTCCGTTACCGGGGGCAGCCCGAGCTACAGGCCTGCTCCTGCTCCTGCTCCTGCTCCTGCTCCTGCAGTGCAAGCTTACAGGGAAAAGAAACACAGTCTCACCTGCTGGATTGCGAATGCCAGAGAAGGGAGGAAGGATGGTGATTGGAGAGGGAGCAGCAAGGTCAGGGGCAGGGGGGATTGAGGGCGGCTCAGGCATAGAGAAGTAGATGAGAGAGCATGTTTGTATTCGGCCAAGCAGCTCTCTTCTGGCCAGGTCAGTGTAATGTATCACTAACCTCGGCGGCCGGCCTGACTGTTTGCAGCCTCTCACCCATTAAATAATGAATGGAGGTTGACCCTCTGACCAACTAATCAGCTTTTCACTGCAGTTGAATCAGGATAGAGTGGAGGTAGACGGAGAGTGTGGCTGGCTGGCTGGCTGGCTGTCTGGCCAGTAAGCAGACTATATGACTGCAGGGCAGACATGTTGCTGGGAAAACAAAAGGGGCTCGGGAGGCTTCACACGGCCAGATTAGCAAGTGCTGGAATTGAAAGCAGGCATCACTGCTGTGGAATCTAAGCCTGGAGAATCTCCCCTGCTGTACCTACTGTGATTTGTTTGACAAAGTCCAGGCAGCTTGCAGGAAACACTTTCTCTATCAAGAAGACCAATGTTCCCGTATTGACATAACACTTATGGTCAAGCTCTGGAGTGTTAAGGTTTGGTGACAGTCATGCTGTGAGCAAAACAGAGCCAGAGGTCGGTAGTTTGAGGGCGCAGAAAAGAAGCCATTCCTCTTGCTCCTAAATCCGCCTCACTTGTTACTGAGCCTGAGCAGCAGCTCATCTGTTTTGCTGATTTAATTTAGATATTAAAAAGGTACGACCTCTCCAACAGAATACCGACAGCAGAGGGTACGCCAGCACTCTTAGTTCAGGAAGAGAAAGCACTTGGCCGTGGCTATGACTTGTTTCTTTATTCATCTTTGGGATATTACTGTTCACAGACATGGGACAGCTTATGAGCTGGGTGATTTGTTTTTGGAGAAAGGGGCTGATAATAATGCTCCCTTTATTGATGGTGTTAATGCTGTTTGTGCAGCCATCCCTGTCAGAGAGATGAAAATAAATAGGGGGAGCTTGGCGGAGATAAGACATGTGTTTAATTATTAATTGAGCCATTACTGACAGAGATTGCCTTTTTTGATTTAAAGCAGGAAGGCCTGCTTCAGGGACAGAAAAAGCAATTACAGAATTCCCAGCTTGCACCGCTGCTGCCCATCGTTTCACCGCGCGCTGCGAGAGAGGAGTGAAAGGAGACAAAACACCCCCACACACACGTCCTGTTACACTGCGGTGTTCCATAAATTATTTTAATTCTTCTTCAATATTTATAGCGTTTTAAATTACGATTACAGCGTCATGTACTATTTATGTAGAGCGGCAGGCAGTCAAAAGGACCAAGCCACATTACCCACAACCCCTCCATGGCCTGGCACCTTGAAACGCTGACAGGGGGGAATTGTTTGGTTTTGTGTGATTCAGGAAGTGATTTCAAACTGCACCAATTCTGACAAGCTGCCTGTTTTTCAGAGACTGATTTTCTATGCACGGCAATTAGCCGGCTTGTAAAGTCATAGCATGTCAGGCTATCCCCGTGTGCACTCTGCAGCCCCTTTAGAGCACTATTACATCCATTAGAAAAGTGTCTGCTCGCTGCAGAGAGCCCAGCGTGCATGAAATATTAACTGTTCAGGGTACTGGGCCGCTGCTGCTGGAGCTTCAGTCTTGAACTTGAGGCTCTGTGTACATCCACCCCTCGTCCATGTTGGCCACAACATGTCACAGTGCTCGACAGCTGTCAATCAGTCCTATCAGCCTGTCATCTGTGTCAGCAGGCCCGTGGGTGGTGATCAGCTATTGTGACAGAACATGGGAGTCTCGTTGAAAGCTGTGTGATTAGGCTCCATTGTGTGTCTCTGTGTTCATTGACTGAATATGGATTCAGCTTCAACTGTGTTGAGGGAGCAATTACAAAATCACTAAAGGCCATGAGGGACTTTCTGCTGAACTTTTCACCATACATCCGCTGGTTCTAATAGCAGGAGTGTGTCAACCCAGAGCTGTGCTTCCCATCTGATGGTCCAGAGCAGGCTGGCGTATACAGAGAGGCTTTCACACAGTATCAGATAAAGCCAAAGTGAATATATTGAATCACTTCAATACTGAGCATTACTGTGAAGCCTCAGAGTCATCTCCTATATACACAACAGAGACCAGCGCTCCCCTGAGGCCTTCCACTGCTGTCTCTCCAGCTCAGGTTAAATGATAAAACGCGAGGTACTGCCACCCTGCCCTTTCCTTGTGCATGATACCCCTCACCTACTGCACCTCAGCTACCACACCATCAGCCGCGCTTCACGCTAGACCAGAAAAAAAAAGCCCATGCGAATTCTGCTGTGGTTGTAACTCAGATGTGACACTTACACCTCAGCTGACATTTCTATTTGTGCAGCCATCAGTCGCAAGCACACAGCAGCAAGACGGTGTTCTGATGGTGAAACCAGGAAACAGCGTTACTGTAATGGAGGCAGTGGCTGAATTATTATCTGCTACAGTGTTTCAGCTAAGCCGCACACACCGAAGAGAATAGATGATGCAGTAAATATAAATAAACAACAACAACAACAACAAGGCGTCATGCTGGCTGCAACCGGTGGTGAGAACCCTCAGTGTGACGGCCTCTCTCTCTGCAGCACTGACCGGTGAACCAGATAACCAACCCTTCAACTCTTCATCCTGAAGGATTGAAAGTGTTTTTCTTCATCAATACTTTGCATGTTCTCACTATTTTCCCACATAGCCATGAGGCAGAACGTGTAAACAGCACAGGATTGTGGGAAACATAGGAAATTGGTACACTCGGCTATGAAAGACTTTGAAACCTCGACTGTGGACAAGATTTGACAGATGAGCTGAACTCCCTCCAGTTAGTTGACCCCTGTTGCCACTGTTGAAAATGATCTTCTTTATTTTGTTATGTTTGTTTTTTACTGGAGATAAAGAAAAGAATTTAGAGAGGATGACTCCAGAGAGCAGTAGCTCTCATCACATCTTATGTCTAATCTTAATCCACCTCCTCCTCCTCCTCCTCCTGACAGCACAGCCAGCTGCAGTGTAGAAGGCATTTTCATTGTTTACTTGTGAGAATACATGACCAGCGTCTTATCACTGCTGTCAGGCCTGAAATGTAAAGCGTGTCGTCTGTGATCACTCACAGGTTTTCTTGTTTTTAATCCTTTATTCCAAGCTCCAGTCATTCTGCCAGCAGGAGTGGGTCCCCCCCCCCTCCCTCCCTCCTGCCGCCCGCCCTGCATTTGTTTGAAGATCCCAGTTCCCCACTTTTAAGCTCATCTGTGTTGAGCAGTTCAGAGCCAATGTTGTTTGCAGATGAGGCTGTAACGCTCATTGACAAAGCCAGATGGTAGGCGATTGTGGCCAAACACGACGCTTGGATAATGTACAATCTCTGGCAGGGGGACAGTCGTCAGCCTAGATGGATATTACAAACATGCTTGTAATGGATTGGACATTTTGGGAAGCAGTTCACACAGGCTTATAAAGATGGAAAAACCATCGCCAGGAACAGAGCGGATGTAAAATGCTTCAGATTCCATGATGGACAAGGACGTCCATGCATTAGAAGAACATGCCAGAGAGGATTCTCGGGAGAAAGGAGATGAACCCAGGAAACAAGATCCCAGATCAAACACAAATATCAGCCAGCCATGTACATTAGTTTCCAAGTATTTCTAGATGGGTGGTCCTCCTAGGCTGTTTGTTTAGCATTTCTGAGCCCTGTACCTCTCCAGTTCTAGCATATTAGCATCCATGTTTCTATCAGTGACTTATCAGAGACACTCTGTCTAGAAGTATTACCACAGACTTGGACTAATACAGGGTGTTTGACAGAGAGCCGGGTTTGGAGAGGTCTGCTACAGAATTTAGATACAGCCTTGAAGTCAACACAGTAACCTGACACGCACTACTGAGAAGGAGCTTGTGTTTTGTCCTATATTTCACTGGGCGTTAGCACCATTAATCAAACCAGTGTTTGTTAACAGACAGGCGGTAATTCGCTGAGACACAGGGGCTTGCATTTTGGCTCTTTCAGGGTGGGTTTTTTTTATAAAGAGAACATGCACAGTGTGGTCTCCTCCAATATTCAAGCGGTCATCTGTTTGGCTGTTGTTTTTGGCTGCTGCTGAATTCCCTGCACTGGGCCCTGGTGGTGGGGCCCCTAATGGCCTCTGACTGACTGTAATACCCCATTCAGCAGAGCATGGGCTCCAGCTTCCCTGGCTGTTGGGTCAGTGCTGCTGTGTGTCGAGGGCTGAGCAGCAGTAGGACTGGGATTTCACTGCTGTTTGCTTTGGGAAGAAGCAAGAAAGTCTGCTCCAAAGCCACATGACCCATGGAGTATTGTGCACAGAGCTCCTGCAGCAGCATCTACCAGGGTCAGACTCATATATGCTGATATGCTGATACTTGCCTTTTGATAAGATATTTTTTTCTGTGTTTTTATAACACATTTCTATTGATAGTATTCAAATTATGGAACTTATCTGTGCTCTACTCTGATTTAAAAAATAAAGTCCATAACCCAAATTGAGGAATCTTGATTATAATCCACCTGTATGAATTAGTTCTAATACTCTTAGGACTTTTTTTTTCTTGATCTTTATGAGCAAAATGAAACATGTAACATTCAAATGTATTTGGAAGCATAAATAAAAGCTAGTTCTGTTCACGCTCCGTCCCTGAGATCAACCATGAAGAGACCACATCTGTTGTAGCTCACCAGTGACAAATTGCATCAAAATCATGGCTGCCTGTGTTATTGGAAAAGATCAATATACAGCTATTGCTATCACTAATGATACAGGTATTGACTCATCAGCTGTTAAGTGCAGGGCTGGTGCTGAAGTGCCCTGGGCTCCTTATCAGCTGCAGCACACTGTATTAGTGCTGGGTTGGCGTAGCACTGACCTAATCCTGGTAGCAGGTGCTGCTGCAGCCGAGGTAGAGTGGACATGTTATTCAGGGAGGATGAGCCATCTGGGTCTTGATACTTTATGGTGCTTAAAACACACCATCAAGTGTGACACCCCCAGCACTTACCTTTTAGCTGCACACAATAATCTAAGCACTGGCTGCTGAAGGGAGAGAGGAGGCTTTCAGGAGAATTTACAGGGTTTGATGTGGTGTGGAGCCTCCGCTTCGACACGGATTCATGAAACAGCCAGACACATTTGGTGGTTTGATTTTGATTCCTCTAACTCGTTCAGTGTTGTTTTTGTCATCTGCAGTCTGAAATATGTCGAGCAGAAAGAGAAGGGTGTTTGTTTTGCTTTGTTTCCGTCTTTTGCTTTCGTGCCAGCCTGCGTCGCTCGACACTTTTCTGGTGCCTTGTGTTGTTGTTGTCTTTTTTTTTTGTTGTTTCTGTTTTTTTTTTCTTCCTGGTGTAGTCTGTTTCATCTCACAAGCGATTTGGCTCGTTTTGGAGTCCAATTCCGCTCCTGTTTCACCACGCGCCCCCCCCCCCACCCACCCACCCCCTCTCCTCACAGACATACTCACATTCACACATTTCCCCAAACTGACACGCCGCCTTCACACTCCAAACAAATCAATTCTGCACTTGCCACACTTGGAACACCGCAGCGAAACGCGGCCGCTCATTGCAGCCCTGAAAATGTGCAGGTTGTTTTTTTTATGTTCCTTGTCCATGAGGCTTTGGGGGGGCCAGACCCAGATTCTCCTACATCTCTGTGGCCACCTGCATGTGCAGTGAGGGCTTTGTGCAGATGGGAGTAGACAGTGGTAGGTTTGGGTGAGCGCAGCCCCCCCCCCCCCACAGGTCAGCATCCCGGCCTTGTCTCCATTAGTTTACCTGACACAACTCCCTGCCCTCTGCTCTCCTCTGCCTTATTAACTAACCTCTCTTTCCCTCTTTCTCCCCCAGTCTGGGTCACTCTATCCGTCTTTCTCTGTCATGCTCTCTGTCGCTTTAATCAAGAATGATGAATGGGGTGCAAGGAAGGACATTGAATGTTTGCGAACCTGATACACCCTCCAATTGTCATTCTTTTCCTGTGGTGGGTGAGAACATGGTAGTTGGGACAGGGGACAGGGTGTGGGGGGGGGGGGGTTGAGGCTTTTTGTGTGTGTTTGTCTAACTAAGCCCTGTATGACAGCTATTTCAAACATCTCCACCTTGGTCCTCTAAGTGTGTCATCAGCCTTGACACGTAATTCATCGCCCCCCCAAAAAAAGAAAACAAGATTTTTTTTTCTACTTTCACATATCACAAGCTCCGACTGCAGCAGAAAAAAGGCTTGTGACTCATAAGAACGCAGCTCTTTTGGCACGTAGCCATTAGAAGGGGAAAATGGCAGCTCTAGTCTAGTCTTCAACAGCTGCTGGGTCTCCATCTGTAAGCCTAATTATCCAGCAGCACCCCAGGAGCAGCTCAGCAGCAGCATCCTCGTATAGAAGAGGCATTGATTACATCAGTGGGTCTATACCGGACAGTGTGTTTCCCTGGGGGGGCTTACAGATATGTGTAACTTAACCCCAGGCGCTTTAATGCACACTGGGGTGCTATCTTTAGACAAATACGATCTTAACCTATCGCACTTATCATCCCCGAAGATCATGTAGAGGATGCTTCAGACTATAGCTATAAACCAGTTCAAGTGTTTAAGTTGTCAAACTGTAAATGATGCAAGTATGAATTGATTATGTTGTTGATTGAAACAATGGCAAATATTATCAACATCGCTTTTAATTGTCAGTTCATCATTGAAACCTACTCTGGTGATAGTTTTCACATTTGAGAATTTGCTTGTTTGTTTGATATTCTTTTAAGTGGTTGAGTTTTAGAAGGTGGCTCAGAGAAATCATTTCTAATTGCAGTTTGAAGGACGTTTTGTTGGCCTCCATGAATGTCATTTTTAACCATCTGCATTATGGGAAGTTAAACCAGGTGAAATCTTGTTCTTTACGCAGCTGTTTGTTGATGTTGTGGTTACAGGGTTTTTAGTTGAATGCTTGTTCTGCGTACAGTGAAATGTCCCTGGCATTCAGTAATGTACAGTGTGAGAGATGGGACTCTGACAGGCTCTTGAATGACAAGACAAGTAGCCCTGAACTTTGATCGGCGTAGTGAAGATCAGCAGCCTATAGGCTTGTAATAACAGGATGCTTTAACATGTAAACATGACAAAAAGAAGAAATGTGATGGTTGATTGATGATCTGGCTCCCTGGCAGCTGTTGATACAGAGATATTTGTTTTTAGCCGCAGCCACCTACAGAAGAGCAGCGCTTGCTGCCTCAGCATTCTTGGCTATCAGAGGGTATCATATGACGTTATGAAAATGACTTTATACGCATGTAGCAGGTGAGTGGTCGAGCAGCGTCTTAGCTTTAACTTGTGATACTCGTGGTGACAAAACCCTGCATCTGCAGAACACTCAAAAGAAATATGATATGTCGGCAAAGATGTTTGTCCTTCCCCTTTCATGGCTCTAAATTGCAAAGGCTGCATATGTCAAAACAGTGAATGAGGTATGGAGAATGGTTAGGAGCTGTCAGCTTCCAATTGTTGTCTTGCTTTCAGAGTGGGGAGTGAAAATGGAGATGGAGGAGGAGGAAAAGAAAAACATGCAGGCTCTTTCAGCCCACTGTCATGCCACTTAGGATTTGTTGAAGGATTTTCACCCAGCCATTTCCCTTCCATTGAGAAGTAATCAGTACGGCACTGAAAGATAATATTATATCCACTTAGAGGCATGGGGGCTTTATGCATGTTCATACATGAAATGAGGCTGGAAAGCAGTGCCTCTGTTTACATTGCTGAGCACTTACCTCCTCCATTTGTGCTTGGACTTGAAGCTTCCTGGCAAAAGCTCCTGTGTCTGTGTCTTTTATATCTCTTTCTTTCTCACTCTCTTTATTTCCTACCTCTTCTCCTTCCATTCTCTATGGATTGTCAGCCAGCTGGTGGGCTAAAAGAGGATGGTTTCCTGTGGGGCACCAAAGTGATACTGTTAAGGCGTTATGCGAGCTTAAGTAAAGCTGACACGCTGCTCAAGAACTACAGCCCACACTGAGCACCACGGCAGCCCGTAGAGAGACTCTGAAAAGGTCTTAAAGGTATGGGAGACACAGGGAGGCTGCTACTGTCCACTCACCGCTGTGCTGTGATGTGGGAAGCGGGAGTTAAGTCCTTTATTAGAAGTGGCAGGCGTTGTCTCTAGTCACCTCCATAATTGCAGCAACACGTCCACCGCCGTAATCAATTGAGACAGCTGCCACTGCTGCGTTCAAGTCCATAAGGCGGGCGTGTCAGACTAATTAATGAAATGATAAGGCTGGTGCTCGCAGCATTGCACAAATAACTCCTGAAGGCCCCCCCCCTCTCTTAAGAACAAAATTCATCCTTAAAGTTGGGGTGGCCTCTCCCTCTCCCTGCCTGTTGGCTGTCTGTCCTCAGCGGCCTCGGGGTAAGAGGGGTCGCCCGGGTCAGTGACAGTGAAAGGGGTCAGATTCCAGGCTGGCAGGGTGGGCCACGTCAAGAGGAACCATTAGACTTGAGCTTTTCTGTTGAAAGTTCCAAGATGTCCACCCCTTTTATTTTGGACGGCCCAGTGGCACTGACCTTAGACGACCTGGTTGTGTTCATAAGAAGCTGAGACTGATGGCTGTCCCACATGAGCTCTGCTAGAAGCAGCTCTGCCGGGGGGAGGGGGGATAAAGAGATTCTGGGAGAGTGTGAGTGTGTCCCCCCTTCTCTGTGGCACATTCTAACCAGGGGTTAATGAAGGTTTAACACTGTGTTGGAGCACCGCTGGACCGTGTGCGATATAATAGGATTTGGACAGTCAACATCTAGACCTCTGTATTTCTCTCCCCCCCAATCATTTTGTCTCCCACCCACAACAGTGGTATATGTGCCATGAGAGGTGAGTGGCATATGTGTCCTGTACCATATGGCTGGGATTTGAATCGGGATCCGATATGCGCAGGAAAAACTGATTCATCCCACAGCTTGAGCTGCCAGCTCTCTGAAATGAACATTAGGTTCTCAATTTATGCCTGGGCTTTGACTGTAAACGTGTTACAGCTTAACACCCATCCCCATTCTGCTGCCATCCACTCCTTTTGTCAGCTGCAGCGAAGAGACGGAGAGAAATAATTGAAACGTGCCAGCTGTCCCCACTCTTTAGCTATCTTGGCCAGCTTTCTGCTCGTCCACTCCCCCATTAACATCTCTGAGTGATTTGCAAAAACGTCGCCTTGGCTCCCCTCGTTACCAGCTTGGAGATGCTCGAGGCAGATTAAATAGTGTGAGGGAAAGCAAGCCATTGCAAATTTCTCCTATGATTTTATTATTAGCACAATGATTCAACACTGCTCAGCCCTTCTGTTCCTCTCATACCAAATCATTTTGTTGAAATCACCCCACCTTTTTTTTTTATGACTGAATACCTCACAGCAATGAAGTGTTGATTGGCAAGACTGCGGTTTCCTGCCTTCTGCTGGTATCTGTTATAGCCATCTTCCACAGTCACTCACTCGTGAGCTAAGCCTTGGCTCTGTGCAGATTGCTTGTCTAGAGACGTACAAAAACCAAATCATTGTGAGCTCAACCGTCAAGAGCAGCAGAATATTCTGTCAACCAGAGCCAGCAGGAGACGGATCAAGGCAGCGTGCATTCTCACATACCTTCTGCATCCCCCAACGTCTTTCAACAGATATGCCGCTTTATTTATATATCTACCTGTTCGTGTCCTTATTTTATCAGTGCCCTGCCTGTTTATGCTTTGGCAAGACCATGAAGGCGAGTGAACCGCAGTGTTTGCCTAGTAAATGAGAACACCCAGTGGCCTTAAGCTACTCTTAGCCCCTACCCCCTTGTCACTGGTAAAAAATTTGCATACCCTCGTATCTAATCTGAAAAGGCTTTTTGCATACAGGTTCTATTTCCATGGCAGTTGTATACACTGGCATCAGTGTTAGCACTGAGCAGGTAATTTATGTAACATACTGGTTTGCATGCACAGCATTCGTTTGCAGAGGCCACATGAGAATGTTCTCTAGGGCTCTCGTCTCATTGAGGAGGTTGTTGCGTCCATTTTTGCAAGTAGCTAGGTGTGTGTTTCAATTAAAGTGGTTAAAAAAGCTTCAAAGTGAATGCTTTTTAAAGGCTATGGTTTTGTAAAGCATTTAAAATTGTGCAGAGCTGTCCTCCAGGGCCTCCGCATTATGTTCTTGACACGCCGTGTGTCAACAGACCTTACTTAAGTGGGATATCCAGGTCACAACAAGCAGCAATTTTATCCTTTATTGGGGTCTCCTGAATGATGGCAATTAGCCCATCCTAGTCCAATTCAGGGCCAAGCCATTCCAGACTGGTCCAAACCATTCAGAGTGGGGCCATCTGGCTGCATAAAGGCCACAGAGGACCAGGTCTGTGCCAGCTCTCCAGATGTTCCACAGGGACAAACAGGGTCACAAGTGAAGGATATCGGAGGCAGGAACAGCTGTGTAGCGACACTGCGTTCACCCCAGATTCCCCGCTGGACACATCAGTCATCACCAGTGAATCCCAGCGGCCTGTTGTCCGTCTGCTACCTCAGTCTCCGTGCCCCCCCCCCCAACCCCCAACCCCCTACCTCGTATCACTGCAAACCCAGGCACGTGCACACAGGGCAAGGCCCAATTCTCCTGAGTAAGCAGGGCTGCAGGAACAACTATAAAAAGATCAATAGTGGGATGAGATGTCATCTGGTGAGCAGACCTGCCAACACCCCCCTAGGGAATGTCCCTGTCCCCCCGGTGCACTAACCCAGCTAACGGGAGAGGTGGGAGGGGGGCCGCCACCCCCCACCACCGGGCTGCCCTCCAACCTGCCTGACTCACTCGCACCATCTGCTCAGGTTTGTGGGGCAGGGCTTCAGGACAACACATTTTTTTGTACATACACTCGTATGGTATTTGTTTCACATGACTGCCTGTGGCTTGCCCACTGTTTCCCTCAGTATGAGATTGCAGCGTCTTCCATGTCCTGAGGAGAAGACGAACAATACAATGACAAATTTGTCAGTTTGTTGTTGAAACACTTGAAACCCCAGCTGACAGTCGTGTGTGGTTTTTCCGTTTTTGAAGGTTTGTTGAAAAACAGCAACAATACAGCCAGTGGGTGACATGTGTCATAGAAAGGTGTTCCTGTCATCTTGTTATCGCTGTGTCTTTACCCTCAAAATGGCTTCTGCTTTCAGAAAACTAGTGAAAACGGTCATGTGTTAGGTTGTATTCACAGTAAAGGTGACTTACTGATGCTGCTGCACAAGCTGGAGCACCTGTAGTTTAAGGAGCTATCTCACATTAATACTTAATGTGTTTCCATAGCAAATCCACATCCTCGCATTAAATCATGGCATTATGGACATGATGTACCTATTCTGTAGCTCACATTCTTCCTGCTTTGTGCTGCCCTTTTCCGAAATGTAGACTATGGGACTCTCTATGTGTGCTTGTGTGTGAGTAATGTGCCCAGACTGAAAACTTTTTCTGTGTCCACCCTCCGTTGTCTCCAGTCGTGGGTGTGTGCGCGAGTGTGAGTGTCTTTGCTTGCAGAGGGATTTTAATGAGGGATGGGTTGGACTGAGCTGATACCTCCCTGCCTCCATTAGAGCCCATTAGAATCATCATTAAGATAACCCTGGCCCCGGCTTCCCAGCATTAGTATTAGAAACCCCTCTCTATCTCCTAGTGGTCGTAGTGAGACTTCATTCCATATCACTCGCCTCACATTGTGTCTGGGAGAACAGGTTGCCACGGCAACATCACCCAACGGCGACATTTCGACTGTGGATATTTGCTTCTTCGCCTCTGTTTGTCTGTCGGTGTCTCTCCGTCTTTGCCTTCAGTCTTCCTCTTTCTCCTTCGCCTGCAGGAAGAGAGACCTGACAGTTTAATCCAAATCCCAGACCCCTATAAATCTGCAGGTCTATATACACCCAGACCCCAGAATTCATTTGAAAATCGTGACACCTTAGCCAGCCCCAGTTCTCCCATAAAATGCAAGGAGCAAGGGAGGGGAGCTCAACAAATAAAAAAATAAAAGCTCTGCCCTGCCTTTTTATTGGGCTTTTTATGGGTGTTAGGATCCTTGAAAGATTAAGCAGGCTGTTAATAGGGACTGGATATTCCATTAGTAGGCTGCATATCGAGTTCTCACTGGCTTGACAGCAGCTCCCGGCTCTTCTCATTTTTTGTTACCGTTGAGAGTGCCCATGGAGCTTTTTTAATTGCAGCTCTAGTAAGCCTTCTGACTGAAGTACTGCTGCGTCTTAGCTGTAGATTAGAGCCGCCTAGAGAGCCTCATCTGCACCGGGCTGTCTGCTCTCCGCCTCTGTCTCTATCTGTCTCTATCCGTGTGTGAACACATGCTCTTTCTCCGGTTTCTCTATGCATATGATGTGTCTGTACTTAAAACAAATTCCACCACTCACCACTTTGATGAGTTCAGTGTTTTCTCCATTGTAGTTGTGGCTCTAACATCTCCGCAAACTCTTTTTTTTTGTGGCCCATTTGTTCTCCTTTTTCACTGTGAGAGAGCTAGAACATCACCAAATATCTCCATGGCGTTTTCATTGATGCATAAGTGCTATGACATTCTTTGTCTGTGTAAAGGTATCGAGATGCTGCATTTTCTGCCACTTCCATTTTGCCGCTACAACAGCACATAATTACAGTGATTAAATTGCAACAGCCTAAGTATGAAAAGTCGTTGTTGAGTGGAATGCTGATCATAAAAGCTTCTTGTCTGGTGAAAAGACCCCTGATGAATGGTAAAGACAAAGTGGCCAAGTTCAGAGTGCTTTGCTGCGGTTTCCCAAATCCCCTGAAAGATCAGGAAGGGAGGACAGAAAAGCACAGTGGCAGAGAGGCCAAGATAAGGGGCCATGATCTCTCTTCACAGCACAATTGAAACATAATTATTTCATGCCAGATTGTGTGCTCAGCAAAGCCCTGAATAGGGGCCGACATTTAACTTTAATTAGCTGTGATTTATTCATACTGACTGGATCGCGAGAAGAAATTGGATCATCTGATTATAGTCAAGCATGAAAATGACCTGATTAAACACTTAATGGAACCTAGGGAGAGGGAAACAGGAGGAACCTCAGGCAGGAGACATGTGGAGAACATTATAACGGAGGAAAAGGGACTATGTGTTACTCATCATTGATCATATATCATATTATCTGTCATCAGGTGGTGTCAAATCAAACAGGAATATCTAAAACAGGTGAACTTCAGATCAGGGTTTCAGACTCTCTTCTTACGTTTCACTGTTTCTTCTCTTCTCAGGTGTGCCGACGAATGAGAGTCCCGAGTCCAAGACCTGTAGCTCAGCCAAAGTCTCGGGGCTTCAGCGCAGCCAGGAGCAGAGCCTCAGCGAGGTGCCCTTCGCGCCCCCCGTGCCCAGCCCCACCCCGGCCTCGGCGCCCACGGGCTCCCCCGCCCCCGCTGCAGCGGCGGCCCCTCCAGAGCCTCCGAGGTCCCGCCTCCCCACCCCGCCTCCCCTCAGTGTCAAGAAGGAGCTGCCGCCTCCGCCCCCTGTCCCTACCCCTCCCCTGCTGCTGAGACCACCACCCCATCCCCAGCCCCACCCTCCTCACCCGCACCCTCACCCTCACCCTCACCCTCACCCTCACCTGCACCAGGAGCCCCGTGTCCTCCCGCCTCCGCAGCACCACGCGCGGCCAGTAATCAGCCACCAGGTGCATCATCCGCTGCAGTACAACAGCCTCCACGACATCAGGTGGGCAGTTACACGGGGGGTGTTTGTGTCCCGGGGCAGGGACACGCACAAGACTGCAGACATTTGTGCTTCGTTAAAAGTGGCGGGCTACCCAGAGTCAGCAGCGGAAAAGAGGCCAATAAAACACACACTTCTTAATGTGGTTATGCTGAAACTGTAACACTGATGTTGGCTTAGTGGTATTCAGCAACATCTCAGCCTCATGGGGCCAGATGAGTTGGGTCTGTGTCAGACCACTGAGACTAACGGTTACAGAGCAGAGATTATCACTGTACCAACGTATGTACCAGGCCAGGGTGTCACGCTGCTGCTAACCTCTACTTTGCTTTAATGTGTCAGTTTACTGGAGATGGCAATAAAATAAACTGCAGCAATTTAAAAATTAATATAGTATACTCCAACAAGATACTGTGCAATTTATATTCTACACGATATTGGCTGTTGTGAGGTGGATATAGATTCTTTTACCACACAAACTTGCAATAACCAGCTGTCAGATTTACTGTATTTCATTGAGCAGCTCTCTGTTTCCCATTTTATCAAATTTTCTCAGAATTTGCTCTCACCCCTTTTTTTTAGATCAACGTAAGAAGCTTTATTGGAAAATCATTCTTCCGTTGTCAAAACAGAGTGTCAAACATATCAGTAAAGCTGATCTAATACTGAGCTACCAACAAAGCAAGCAAACTAGTGTACTATACCAACAAATGGAAGTTCCACATGCTAGAAATCCTTGCATTGCATACATCATCAGTCCATTAGCAGTAAAATTATCATTCACTAAATTGTATTTTTCTACCTTTTCAGCCACAGCAGCAGTCCAGTGGGACTTCCCAAACAACACTTGCCCCCATCCCCTCACCACCATCACCTCAGCGGGCTCCCATCCTCGGCCCCCGCCTTGCCTCTGTCCATAGCCAATCTCTCTACCTCACACTATTCCTCTCTACGGAGCCCGGCCCATCGCCATCCGGCCATGTTTGCAACCCCAGCCACACTGCCTCCACCACCGACCTTACCGACCAACAGCTTAGTTGTGCCTGGGCACCCCGGCGGCACCCCCTACCCAGGTAAAGCCGTGCACCTCACGTGTTAGATGGTAGCATGCCAATGCAGACACAAACTCATATGTTTATATATCGGTCCTTTGTCAACACCTTCTGACTAAAGGTGCAGCACAAAAACACTGTACAAGTTTCCAGCATTTCTTCCCATAGTTCCCATTTTGTATAAATATAAAATATAGATAGCACTACTATCTTTATGTGACAAGCATGTGACCTGACACTCATTAACTAGTTTTCAGCCATAATAATTAGTTGGTTATTACAGTATGTTGTTAATATCATAATACATGTGTTATATGGTGTTGAAACTTGTCAAGTTTTGATTTGCTGACCAGGTAAGTGCTCGTTCTTTACTCTTTTATCCTTTGATACTGCACAGAACAGTTTATCCAATCATACTCCTGTACTGAACAGAAACAGGTGGTTGCACTCACTTGTTAGAGAAAACACATTTTGGTAAATCATGGTTTTGTCTTTAATGGCTAGTATATGTCAGTTCCTATAAATAGTGAATAGTAAAAAATACAGTAATCATTTTGCATTGATCTTAAAAGCAGTGTATGTCTCATGTAATATACTAAAGCTAGAACAGTAAAGGCAAGTTAAAGAGGTTTTCCTTAAAACCTCGACATAGTCCTTTAATGTCTGCCCATAAATATAAGGAATGTGGTCCACTTAGTGGAGCAGCCACAGATGCTTCAAATAACCAATTACCAGTAATCAATAATTTGACAAAAGAGCCTCATTAGCCAATCACCCTTGTACAGCACAGAGTGGAAATACATCTGATTTAAATGTAAAAATCAACAGTGAGCTGCTTCTCTTAAAAGTCACATGCTATAATGTCAGGTTTTATTTCCACTGGAGAATATCCTGCATCATTTTCTAAGATGGATTGTATTTATAGAAGCATGGATGAGGTCACAGTACAAGGACTTGGATGCATCATAGGAAAATGTCAGTTAACAAGTGGACAGTCATCACAGCTGGAGACGTCCCGAGCACTGGGCTACTGAAAACAGGGAATAAACCTGCTGAACAATGTCATGCAATCTGATCCAAGACCAGCAACCAGATCTGTGTTTTCTCTTTCCAGTAATGTGTGCATTGAAGAGATTTAATAATATGTTTTACAATTTCCTCAAAACGAGCAATTTTATTCTGCAATAGCAGGAAACAACCGTCTCCAGCGACGATGGGTGTCTCCAGAGTGTGTGTTAAATATGCCAGTTGTGCACTGACTTTCTCATAGAGGGCAAGAGTGTGTGTGTTTTCTGCTGGGATGACTCTTGGTTCTCTCTTGTCTTTAGATACCAGTCTGTTGATATCATTCAACCAACCAATCATGTATTGCCAGCCTCATTCGGGGATTCTGATTGGCACATTGTCACAGGCAACTCTCTTACCACCACCAATGAGTCCCCACGTAGAAAACCCTCACAGCATGAGCTGGAGAAACAGAGAATGCCAGGTGACTATTTTCTCTTCTCTTCTACCCTTGTTGTGAAGACTGACTGGGCGCCCGTGCCTTTTTTTTTCTTGTGTCCCCCCCTTCCTTCCCTCCCCCTCCCCTTTTTTCTTTTTCTTTTTCTTTTTTCTTTTATTTCTTTCCTTTTTTTTTTTCCTCGCTCTCCTTTCTTGCAGAGCATGACCTCCTGAGGCAGGAGCTGAACAACCGCTTCCTGGTTCAGAGTTCAGAGCGGGGCCGGGGGCCGTCCGCCTCGCCGCTGGCCCCCGTGTCGCTCCTGAGGGCCGAGTTTCACCAACACCAGCACATGCACCAGCACCAACACACCCACCAGCACACCTTCACGCCCTTCCCCGCCAGTCTGCCCCCGGCCGCCATCCTCACCCCGCCCACCGCACCCCCCATGGTGCGTACCCAAGCCAGAAATGTGAGGATAAGTAAAAAGAAAATTCCAGTAACTTCCCACCCACCCACCTGTCACCCCTCCCGATCTCCCCTCTTCGATCAGTTTCTCCCTTTTTTTCTTTACCCCAAAAATTCACCAAATATGTCCCGTAGCTGTTAGGAACCCCTCCCTTCACAGAAAATAATGCCACTGACTCGGTTTGAATTTTGCTCTTTGATTTCTGCTTCTAAAGCCTGAGAGCTGACAAGAAGCTTAAAGCGTCACATCTGTTCCTCTGTAATAAGGACAAATGCAGGGCAGACACGGCCCGCTGGCTGCCACCTCCCATCACACACATTACATACATCATGCCACTTCCTGCTCAGGCTGCTCAAACCTGACCAAGCACATGTTTATTTTTACAACTTTCAACTTATTCATCCATAGTAGAATCATATATAAAACCCCACATATACAATATAATCATAGAGGTCCTTCCCTGACTCGTAGCACGTCTGCCAAACCAACATTACCAAATTTCATTTAGATTATTCATCTTCTTCTTAACTGTGACATAGATTTTGCTGTTCAGAGTTTGCTGAGGATCAGAAAGGGAACTGCCTGAAGGCAGGCTTCTCAATTGTTTGCATATGGATGTGTTTTAAATGGTTTTGAATGTTTTCATTTGCCTGTTAACAAAGAGCAACGAAGGCGCCGTCAAACAGATCTGTGTGTGCATTTCTGCAGACATAGTTGTATGCACACTCCTTGCTGTTCATGTGTGTGTGTGTGTGTGTGTGTGTGTGTGTGTGTGTGTGTGTGTGTGTGTGCGTTAAAAAGCAACCATACTTGCCAATGACAAATTCAAAGCCGGTCAAATAACTTCAGTGTGGATGACATCACTGCAAAACTGTTTTGATAATGTTTCTAATTGCTTCCGTGCTTTGACTGCCATCAAGTCTGGATATGGGGGGGGGGGGGGATCAAAGTCTGGCAACTCTCAGATTATTGCTGAGGAAAAAAGGTTAGAACTATTCATCCATCATTTGAAATGCACAGCAATCTCTCACAGTCGATTCAGACGGGGGCCCCATTTGTAGCTTTTTGGCATTAGTCTAATAGATCTAATCCATCATGTCATGACCTCTGATTGAGAGCCTGTGGTCCCATTAAGGCCCCGCTCCAAGATTATCCCCATCCTGTACATTAGAAATCAAAGCTCTGGTATTTATGGCACAGTCTCAGATAAGTATTGGGAGCGTTTAGGCCGTCCTTCAGGCCGTCAGCCGACACACACGCCTTAATCTGCTCCTCTGTTCGTTCCTGACATGGTAGGAATTATATACAGTACGCAGTGCTCCCTTTGAAGATGAAAGAGGCGATTTTCCCATCTCACTAATGCTGGCATTATGTAGCCCATGATGTACATACTCCCCCATCTCTTGTTGTGTTGTTGCGATGGGATTTGAGACTGCCATTAATGTCTTCTGCTGTTTTTTTCCCTTTTAATTGAAAGTGTGTTGTTACTTAACTTATGTCTTTTCCCCTCCCCTCCTCTCCTCAGTAACAATGCTGTTTTCTTCTCTTTGGTGCTTGCTTAAAGAGGCAGCAGTAATGATGATGTTGTGGTTGTCTTACTGTTTTGTTGTGAGAAGGCGAGCCACGTATAGCCCAGTTGTGCTTCTCTCTCTCTCCACTCTTTCTCTCTCTCTGTGTCTCTCTCTCTTTTATTTCCTCCTGCTCTCTAGATGTCCCATGTCATTTCAGCTATGTAACAGCCCTTGGCTAATGGCTGTAATTAATGAAATTATGAAGCCTCTATATTTGTTTATTGTTCTACGCCCTCCAGCAGCTGGCTTGCCAAATGGCAGCGGTGTCTTTGCAGCCCCGCCTCCTTGCCCCAGCCTTGTCTTTGGACAAGGAATATCCTTAATTGTTATAAGATGAAATATTAAGCTTTAATTAGCCAAAGCTGTTTACTATAAAACTGTGACAGGCACCATAAATTACAAGGGCAAGAGTTTTTTTTGCTTTTTCCTTTTTCTTTTTTCTTTTTTTTTTTTACAAGGCCATAAAGCAGCCAAAAGCCCTCTCCCAGTGTCAGACATTAAACAGGCCGCGCCTTCAGAAATGCAGAGGAGCTTTTTAATGAGCTCGGAAGCTGGCTCGGCGTTTCCTCTCAATAGGCTATCTGTCTTTGATTTGGGCCCATTATCGCCCACAAACAGGGCCGTCAACACCATCACTGCTGCCGCTGCCATTTTGTGTGCATATGTGAATGGCCCTGGAATGGCCCCTGACCCGGCCCCTGCCTCTCCACCGGCAGCTCAGCCAGCCCCCACGCCCGCTACCCCCTCAGCCACCCGTGCTGCAGCACACGCACACACAGAAACACTGATTCATACCCACTCATTTTCTTGTTTTATGTAAACCCAAAACGGCTGCGCCTGCCAAGAGAGCTTTGTGAAAACACTCGCAAAAAGTACCTGCAAATGGTTTGTGTATTTGCGGAACAGGAATAAGTTACTGTCACTTGTAATTAGCCCATTTCAAAATAGAGGGCCAGTGAACAGACACACAAAGCCCCCTTTCATACGTGGGGCAACATTCGCCGTTCTCGCTCTCCCTCCTCTCCGTCTCAGTTTACTGACTAGATTCCCATGTGTTCGGGATATGATCAGAAACATTTCTTTCATCCAACAACACAGTTTTTATATGGCAAATTCTAACTGAGATTATTCTGGTAGGCAGAAGCTCTGCCACAGAAATGGTTTCCTCACATCAGTTCAGCATTTCAAGGTTATATCAGTTTCATGCTGATCTGTCCTGAATTAGCCCCTAACCATTGCAAATGTCGTCTACTCGATTCAGTTTCAGTCATAAAAGACAGACTGCTCTCACAAGAGGTTCCATATATTCTTTCCATGATTTAATGCATGGAGAATCTGATTCTTTTCTTCACTAAATCTCTTTTGAAGTCTGGTTGTCTAACACCCAAAACAAGCTATATGTCTCCGTGTACTCCCCTCCCGTCTATACCATCATGGAGCATTGTAAAAAAAAAAAGAAGAAAAAAAAGGCCATAGCAGTCAAAAGCAATTAGATTCACATTTCTACAAATTTTCCAGTGAATAGAAACAACTGGTCTGGTTTTAAAATGGTATGATTCTCGAAGCTGGGCCTCCACGCCCAACCTCTGTATGCTCAATTGGAAAATCATGCAGGCTGCCTTCATCTTGGCAGTCTGCTAAAGCGGCTGTATTGTTAGTAATTTAACTGCCTATCTGACCATGCAGTTTAAGTAAACCCATGACTAGTGCAAGCCAGCTGCTTTACTCCTGGGCTTATTATTCTGGAGCACAATCCTGCTTATTACCAGTTACAGATGTTGATCACATGTTATGTTTTTATGATGTAAAAATAATGAGAGGGTATTTTTAAAGAAGGCTTTTGCTTGAAGGATTTTGGTGAAGTAAATCATTTTGTGGACTCCTTTTTTTCTAATTCTTTCTCTCTCTTATCTCTTCCAGTTCGACAAATACACCCCCAAACTGGACAATCCATTCATCAGACATTCAAACGTGAGTTCCTCCTCATACAAATTTAAATTTGTTATTTGCATTCGGCAAATCAAATATTTGACATATTTGAATGTTGCCATGACAGCATTTATTGTGTGTTGTGTGGTTTTGTGTGTGCATATGCTTGAGTCCTGTATGTATCTCTGTTTGATTTTGTTTTGTGTCTTTTTGTGTTTCCCATCCTCCTCTTTTCTCCCCAGTTCTTCCCCTCCTATCCCCCCACCATGCCAGGCATGCCCCCGCTGCTCCCACACTCAGGACCCTTCAGCTCGCTGCAAGGAGCCTTCCAGCCCAAGGTCAGCCCCACATCCCTACCCTCAGCCCACGGTCTACAAACAGACAGATCATGTTAGGAAGCATGGGCACAAAACAACGCACACAAGCTTGTACACAACAAACAAAAACTCAACTATAGCACGAAAGACAGAGACAAAGTTTTTAATTCTCTCAGTGTGGAGACTGTGTAAATGCCCTGCTGCATATAAAGACTTTGCATGAGTGACAATGGCTTCATGTTCCTCACTGAGGGAATAATAAGTAGACTTTTCATGGGGGTTTCAAAGGCAGGTGTGTAATATACTGACATGCCAACAGCTCTATGCCATGTGCCTCTATGAGCCAGTTTTCTGTAGGATTTCAGCCTCACCAAACACTGAAGCAATAGCACCATGGATGATTAGTACACCTCTAACAAGGAGGTTTAGATTTAGATTTAAAAAAACTGTATGCAACTATGTAGTATATGTGAGTTAAGGATCCTTGGAGAGTAAAACCATAGCAGAAATACAGTTTCACACTACACTTACAGTACATTAGATATTTTGATATCAGATATTATGAGTTGAATGAGCGAAGCAGCAGAGCTCTGTTGCTGCTGAGTGTCGATGAAACAAGATTCTAATGCACTTGGCCACATCCCATCGAAATCCTTTTATCATAATCTGTTAGACTTGACTGGAACTGAACCAGGGTCAGAGTCGCGCGCTGACCCCAGCCAGGACAAGCAAGACAGGAGAAGATGTGGGGCGGCAGGGGTGTGAGGGATGGGAAGGGGTGTGAGGGTGTGAGTCTGTCTGGCAGATGCCCAGCGGCTGTGACCTGGTGTAAGCCCCTAATCAAAGCTGCCCTAAATCCGCTGGCCCTATTCCCAGCAGACTGAGTCATGGAAGGGGCCCTTTTGTCAAAGGTCCCTCCAGATGGTTGAAGGAACAGTTTAAAACCCCTGCTAAGTATTCTTGGAGGGGAGCTTGGGGAGGCAAGGCTTGGGATGTGTGTTTGTTTGTGGGGGGCTGGTGACTCAGGTCACCCTGCAGGACCCTGCAGGACCCTCCTGTCCCCGGTATAGGGATGGATTAAGGCTGTTGCGCTTCAGTGACTTAAAGAGGAGATGTGTTACACTGGCTCAGCACCTTCAGCATCATTCCAGTTTAATCTATGACATCAGATATATAACAGCTGTAGTTGAGGATTAGAGATGTATAATGCTACTGAGGGAGGATATACTGTAGAGCTGCGCTGATGTTGGCGTCTGTAGCTGGAGGATCTCCTGCTGCCACTTTCTGACATGCTTCCATGCCACAGACGTCCACCCAGCGCCTGGACAAGGTTTAGTCTCAGTACTTCTGCTATTTATTCAGAGGGAAAAAGTCCAAAATGAAAATCTCTCTACCGAGGACGGCGCAGATGCCTCCAACCCCTCTGAGAATTACTGGATTAAGAATGAATTTACCTCCTGCATAAAGTAGTTACGCAACATGCTTTGGTTTATTTCCCTTAGTGCATTTCTGCTTTATAATGTCTTTCCAGGCTTTAACTACTTAAAGGACTACAGATCTGATGGGTTACCATGTCCCTCTTTCTCTCTGTCTCTCTTTGTCTCTCTCTCTGTCTCTCTCTCAGGCATCAAATCCCATCGACGTAGCTGCTCGTCCTGGAGCGGTACCTCACACACTCCTACAGAAGGACCCACGGGTAAGCGTCAAGTTGACAGTGTCCCAACAAGTCTCTTCTTGCTCTGTCCCTCCTGGTGAACACTCAGTGTGTGTCTCAGAGAGATGTGATGGCTTTGTCTCTGCATTAGCATCTCTCTGAGACTGAATGTTTTCTCCTCATGCCTGTCGCTGCACGCATGTATCCACAGTGCCTGCACTATTTGGCCGCGTTGCTTTGTTGTTGATGATAACGCTTGTCTGTTTATCCATACAGATAACAGATCCGTTCAGGACATCTGTTAGGGTAAGTGGTTGGCTTGTCCATCTCTTGTTAAATGTGACATCTCTCTGGCCAGGCCACAAAGTCTAAAACTGCAAATTCTTCAACAATTCCTGCCGGCTTTTGGCTGCATTTACAGTTAGCTTTGAGGTTTCTGTTGGGTTAAAGTCAGGGTTAGATTTTCTTAATCCGTTGCCTGGTTGAAAATTCTGACGAGTTCCCGCTTTGTAGTTTGGCCAGAAAATCACAATGCCAGAATCCATATTTAGTTCCCCATATTAAAGCCAGCAGGCTAACCTCAGTTTCTCTCTAAATTTTTAGAAACCTGGCAAGTGGTGTGCAGTGCATGTCCAGATCGCATGGCAGATCTACCACCACCAGCAGAAAATGAAGGTGCGTGAGATGGATAATGATGTCTTGCAGGAGTTTTGCTGTCATTTAAACCAGATACAGTATATTGGTAATGGAATAACGACCCAAATAACATACTTGCTCCCTGAATACACAGTAGGTCTTATCATGTCATAGTTGGATCTTTACCAGTGAAACTATCTATAATCGTGTTACTGGGTTCAGAAAGACCATGTGGGTGGGAAAAGACAGATGACAAAATAAGAACAGAAATCTGTTACATGTAATAATGATTCACAATCCAACAAATTGTGTTTCCTCTTGTTTAGTGTTCCCTAAAGCAAAGTAAATGTTCTGTGCGTCGCTCACTCAACCCGAAAAAGAAACGGGCAGATCATGACCTGACACATTAACAGCTGTAACACAATCAGTGATCATAGTGATGGCTGCACTGACCAAATTACAACATGTGAGCACAGACAAATGCTTGTGTGGAACTACTCCTCTCACTGACAGAGGATGGTGTGGCCTCGCCATGGAGATCCTCTGCTCAGGCCTCTGGCCTAGTGATGTCAGTCCTTCTTGGGCTCTGAACCCCCGTAACCAAGGATTTAGTGTCCCTAATCAGCTTACAGATATTTGTTATAACACAGTTGGCCAGAATTGGAGACATGGATCCATTGTTGATGTATCTGTATTCCTCTGATCTCTCACCCAGTGTGTAGCTGAGGATAAATCCCTCTCACTGTTGTTGGAAATGTTAAGTACTGTTGCCTACCGACCTAATTTTCTTTGTGCGTCTCCCTCTGTTTGTGTCTGCCTCTCTGGACTATAGCAAATGCAGCTGGATCCTCACAAACTAGACATGAATGGGAAACTGGACCTGTTCAGTCGACCCCCAGCTCCAGGAGTCTTCCCAGGGTTCCCGTACCCTCATGACCTGGCACGACCCCTTTTCTCCTCCACAGGTCAGTAGGTTCTCTCCGTGCATCTCCCAATTCAAACCTTTCAAAACACTAACTGTAAATGATCCCATTCTCAAGGCTTTTCAACTGCATTTTTGTCTTTAGGCTAATACGCATTTAGAGCTGCATGTCATAATTGTCTCCCCGCCAGTGTGAAGAAATTGTATCTTTTTTTCTCTCTTCTCATGTAATGTTCACTTAATTATAGTGCTTTTGTAGCAAATGTTTTGCCAGTAAAGGGAGTCAGCTACGTCTATGAATATGGATGACTCCCAGTTAGGTAATTGACTGATTTGGCCTGCGTTGGAGGGCAACAGAGAGGCGAATGGCCTTTGACTGGTAATTATGCAGTGGTGTGTCAGAGGCACTCCTGTAATTGGTTCTTTCATTAACCATTCATGGAATATGGGTGATGGTAGCTGTGTTTTGTGAGAAAGGCCAGCATGTTGCACACTCTGGAGCTGACCTCAATAAGCAGTTATAGACCTGAACACAAACAGGCAACAGCTGCAATAAAAACCAAAATATCAGTTGCTAATTCCCTCAATGGCATCACTCAGCCGCCTCTGTGCTTCTATTTACAGCACATTCAACAAGTTTGTGATGCTGTTGCAGGAAAAACACTTCGTATTTACTCACATTTACTTTTTTTTCTGTTCTTGTCTAATCACGGGGGTCAGTAGTGTGATTATCGTGGGTGGACCATCATTTTGTCTAACTGTATGCTCATTAGAGTTCATGAGAGTCTGATAGCAACACTCTTCTCTCCCCTGTCTCCGATAGGCTCAGGCCACCCGGCCCCCTCCCCCTACGGCCCTGCCCCACATCCCAGCGGCTTCCTGCCTCCTAGCCATTTGGCAGGTAAGTGTAAGTAACCCCATGTTCAATTTTTTTTATACATTTATCTCCTCTTTCCCTCTGTCTCTCTCTCACCCACTCTCTCTCTTTTGCTCTCATGTTTTAAACACATTACAAGCCACCGGGGTGTAATTTGAAACTGAGATCCTTCTAGTTTTGATCTCAGATTCGTTTGAAGGTTAATGTGGAATCCAGTTGGCCAGCGTAGACAGTCTGCTGCGGCACTTCTTGAGCAAACTCGTAGGAGAGTGTAGCCATAATGTAATTGGACAGTATGATTCATAACATCGCCTTAAATAACTCTGTGTGGGGTTATTAAAAAGACGAGGCTAGCCTAGTGTTCACTCTTCTGCCCTATTTGTCATCCCTCATTTGTTTGGAGAATGTAAAGGCAGTGCAGCAGCGTATATGACACTACTTCCCTTTAAGCTTGCAAAGTTGATTTCATAATTCGCAGAAGGAGTGGGGTAGTTAATGTTGCTGGATTTACTTGTGCATGTAATTATTTTCATTCATTTGTGTATTTTGCACCATTCTATTTGAGACACTGTTTGGATTCAGAGTGGCAAGTTGATTTCATGGAATAAGCCCTTGAGTCAATCCATTTTGCGCTTGTGAATACACACGGTCCACAGAGGACGAAGACTTAGCAGACAGAATTTTCCTGCCCAGGGAATTCATGTGTGAGGCAGAGGAGATTTCTCAATTGTTGTCTTTTCTGATATATTAACAACCCCCAGAGTTGAAAATCCTTAAACCCTAATCTGTTGATAACTTCTGCATTTCTTGATGGATTTTTGCTGAATTAATATGGGACTGCAAATAATCAGCAGATGAATGTTGTTCACTGACTTCTCAGGGTAAATATTTGTGTCATTACTCTAAATTGAGAGTTTGCACCAGTTGAGCTCATCAGGCCCTGCTTCTCCAGTCAAAGCATTATGGTCTGTCTAGACTAATTTCTGCAGCTTCTAATTCCCCTGCCCTACCACAGTCCATTTTCAGCCAAGCTCCAACAACTCAAAACTAATTTCCCCATCCAGCAGCGTTGTTCCGCTAGGCCCAGCAGGGTCAGGACACTCCACTCCAGTTAGTGGCAGTGAATCCAGCATCCAGTGCCCGGGCTGCTGCAGGATTACCAGGCAGAGAGCTAAGGTGGCAGCGCTTTAAAAAAAAACCACAGCTCGCTTGTAAGAGAAAAGCCGAGTGGAACGGGTTGGTGTTGGGGTGAGCACTGCTAGCCAGCACCCCCCCTTTTGCTAATCCCTGTTTGGCATTTTGCAGATCCTTTCAGTCGCTCCAGTTCCTTTGGCGGCCTCGGCAACCTTTCAAGCAGTGCCTTCGGAGGATTAGGCAACCCCTCGCTTGGTAAGCGCTGGCCCCCTCTCCTCCTCCACCGCTCCCCCCTTCAGTCTGGCCCCTGTGGCCAGTGACAGAACAGAGCAGGACATAGTTAGACCACAGGGAGAGCCAGGAGGGGAGGAAAAAAAATTAAGACACTTAGCTCTAGTTTCTGTGTCAAAAGCAGCCCTAGCCCAGCAAGGCCCAACAAGGCAGCACAGCACACCACAGCAAACCTCCTCCCTGCCTCCACTCCATCCACCAAGCATGGCCCCAACAGCCTGGCTTTAATCTGGCTGCTGCTGCCAACCGGCACTCTCAGGTCTGCTGTTTGGTGGCAATTCATCTATTAATTATTTGACAAGCCCCTTCTGCACCACCACGGAGGGCTTTCTCTTTCCCCCCTGCATCCTTCTCTCTACGCTTTCTCTCTTTCTCTTCATCCCTCCTATTTTTGTGTGCCAAATCCTGTTGTGAAAATGGATGTGATTGGAATAGACATGCCGTGGAATGCTAAGGTCTCCCTTGGCTTTTCACAGCCCTCGACTCCAGAGGGCAAGTGAGTCTCCCCTGTTCATCCGGTGCAAATAGGGAGGGGGGTTGGGGGGCCCTTTAGTCCAAAAGCAAATGAGTATTTTTTTTCCACTGGTGGGGGGAGCCATTAACCTCTAACTCTTTCAAACAGCTTCAGTGAGAGAGCCTCCAGAGACAAAGACAAAAGCAGCTTTTGTTGTTGAGTCTTTCTCATCTTATGTGTCCTCAAGAAGGTTTTGTGCCCAATTAACTTACAGTGGGTCCCACGCCTGTCTCCCTCTTCCCCCCAGGGTCCAACAGTGTGTTTGGCACCAAGGAGGGGCCAGGAGGACTGCCCACGTTTGGCAGCCCCCACCACGACACCTGGAACAGACTTCGACGC
Source organism: Trachurus japonicus (assembly GCF_045865225.1). Lineage (NCBI taxonomy): Eukaryota > Metazoa > Chordata > Actinopteri > Carangiformes > Carangidae > Trachurus > Trachurus japonicus. Next base: position 39,357,127 of record NC_140915.1, on the reverse strand, counting down.
ACCCCGCCGTCCTTCCCCACCCCGCCACAGTGGCCCAAAACCGCAGACGCTGAGAGAAGCAGCTCGGCCAACAGCCACGAGAGAGAACGAGAGAGGGAACGGGAAAGAGAGAGGGAACGGGAAAGGGAACGAGAGAAAAGAGACTCTTCCATTGGGAAGGAAGAGAAGGATAAAGACAGGTGAGTCTGTGCTCTTATTATCCACCTGGAGAGTTTTATTTGGAGTACATTAGCTTTCAGATGTGTTTTTTTTTGTCATTTTTACTCCTCTACCATATTGTAACATTTGAGATTTCACCTCATTGCACAGGATGTTCCCCCAAGAGGTTAACAAATCTGACTATACACACAATGCATCCACAAAACAAAACTATATTAAATACATTATAACATGGCTGAGTATCCATTTTCCAGCAAGCACACACACACATTCATCAATGAACATCATCAAATCCCCTCTGTGGAGATAGATGCAGTGTTTAAGACAAAAGTGTATCCACCGTATCCTTGGAAACTGAAATAAACTCAAGGCATGGGTCCAATAAGACACACACAAATCAAACAGGCGACAAGCAGCTCAGAGAGAAGGAACTCACATTTAAAGGCAGTAAACAGTATTTGAGGAAGAGCCTGGCAAAATGGGTTTTTTTTTTCCTGTGAGAATTAAAACTCTTATGTTGAAATTGAATACAGCCCACCTCCTTTAACTGGTACCAAACTATTTTATTATGTCATTACAGGGATTCTGTGGATCGCAACCGACACTCCAACCGTTCATCTCCGGCCTCAGCACCGGTCAGCTACCAGATCAGTAGCTTAATCCGCTCCAACAGTCAGAACTCCAACGATTCGGGTCGGCATCACAGCGGCAGCGTGGACCGGGTCCGCGAAGCAGAGAAGGAGCTGCTGGAGCGCCACAGAGAGTCTTCCACACTGGCCGACATCAAGGTGAAGGAGAGCCGCTCGCCGGGCAAGGAGATGCTGGAGAGGAGACCCTCAGAAGACTCCATCAAACCCACCCAGCGCTCCCCCTCTCCGTACTCCAAGGCAGTGATCAATGAGCAGAGCATGAAGATGACAGGTGGGCCCCCCCCTACGCTCAAGGACAGCGAGAGGAAAGAGCCCCCACCTGCAGATCTCCTCCACAAGGTGAAAAATGACATGAAGATTAAGGAGGAGAGGAAGGAGGAGCAGGAGGTCATGGTGGTGAGCTCCGAGCCCGCCCCTCAGCCCCCGTCCCAGTCTCTTTCTCTTCCCGTCGGTCAGCCTTTAAACCCCCACCACCACCACCCGCCTTTGTCCCAGCAGCCCCCCATCCCCTCGCCTCGCGGCAGTGACATCCCGGCACCCGGCCTGCACGGCGTCCCCATGGCCCACTCTCTGCCCCTCTCCATGAACGCCATGCCCCAGATGGGCAGCCTCAACGTGCTGGACCGCGCCCGCATGGCCCCCTTCATGGGGGTGAGCCCCCTGGCAGGGAGGGAGCGCCTGCCCCACCCGGCCTTCCCCTGGGACCCCCTCAGAGAGGCGTACCGCAGCCTGGACCTGCAGAGGCGCATGGACTTCCAGCTCCGGGCCGAGCAAGGACACCGCTTCCCCAGCGTGTACGAACAGGAGCGGGCGTACCGCGAGAGGGAGGCCCACGACTACTCCCACCACGAGCACCTGCTGGAGGTGCGCCGGGAGCACGAGAGGATGCGGCAGCAGGCCGAGGAGCGGGAGCGCCTGCACCTACGGGAGGAGCTGGACAGAGCGCGCCTGCATCAGCTGCACCAGTCCCCCATGGAGGGCCATCTACCCCACATGCCCCCCTTCATGCCCCACCTCGGTGGCATGCCGTACCCCAGACTCAGCCCGTCCACAGGACACAACGGCCCTCTGAACAGAACACCCCCTACTGCTGCACTAAGTGCACCCCCACCCCTAGTGCCAGCTGGCAGTGCCAGACCAGCCTCACCCCGGAGGACTACCCCCCTCACCACACAGGACCCACGGGACTACTCGCCATCTCGCAACCCAAAAGAGGTCGAGGCTCGGTAGCTCCTGAGAAAAGTGTACCAGGTCTCACTAGACGCACTCACAACCCCCCCCCCCTAATCTGACATCCTCTTGTGAACAAAATGCACTGCTCTTCGCCAGAGAAGAGCAAAACTCCCTAAGGGAAAGGGTATGATTGTACAAAGTAAAGGTGTGTAAGGCTGATAAAGCACATGCCATGACTTTACTCTTAGTGGACTGGAGGTTGAATAATGTCGGTAAAAAGAACACAATGTGTGTATGTTTATATCCGACTTAAATATTTGATAATTATTAATATATTAATCCAATACCTTTTTTCAGCTTTGTGCAAAAAGAGAGGTCCTGAAATGAGTTTGTACATTTCCTATCCTTGTTCCATGTATAGATATCATTTCTATGAATTTTATGTATTTTGTGCATCAGTCACACCTTTTACAATATTTATCCCAGTTGATTGTGAGACATATCCATTATGACCCACTGTAAAGACTGGACTTTGGTTTCAACCTTCAGTAATTTAACCTCATGGTACCAGGATATCCTCAATGATTACAATGTACAATTGTTACATTACCGATTTGTTTTGTTCATTTGTTTTGCCTTTGAGATATGCAGATAAATATATATTATGAGGTCTTTGTTCAGTCTCTGTAAAGAAAACTGATGTAAATAACTTGTTGATATTCCTTCACTGCAAAATTACCATGTAAATTTATTAGGCTTTTTAACCATTTCTAGAAAAACAAAATTAAATGAAACATGGGGAATCACTTCCTCGTTAAATATCATGGTAACAGACAAGCCTGGCCAATGGATGTTAAGTGTGACAGGAGGAGCAGGGTGTTGTAAAGGGGCCTACAAGGATCATCTGCAATCTATGCAAAGCAGCACACAGCACCCTAATGAAGAGATCACATGGAGGGAGCAGACGATGACGGTGATACTGAGAGAAACTTGGATCGACACATGTTTATATTTACCAATGAAATAATGATGAATTATTGAAAGACTTCCAAGTCAGAAACTGGACCAGCCCCAGACAGACAAGAAGGACACTTTTTAGTGGGTGGCAAAAGGACTTTCTCTGTCAACCTTGTGGTGTTGTGCAGTTGTTTTTCTTAGACTCTTGTATACAAAACAAGTAGAGTTTTAGGCCTGCAAAAAAATGAAAATGAACATTCATGGTTTAAAATGTACGGAATAAAGTTTGGACCTAATGTCATACATTTGCCGCCTGTCTTTTATCCCGGTGCTCGCTGTCAGCGCCGCCGACACCACTACTGAACGTGTCTGTAAGCCAAACCTGCTGAGGGGAATGTTGATGTTAGCTTGATGGGTTTGCCAATAACGCTCGAGCCTCAGGTTTTCAGCATTTAGAGTATTTGCTCATCTGATATCAAGCTATTACTTTGAAATCATAAAGGCAACAGACTTGGCCGGCAGAGTAGCCTAAGCCATCAGATCATTTGGCCATAATCTGTCATACATGGGCTGCAGAGCTCTTCAGAGGGGATCGATGAGACTGAGCCAAGGCAATACAGGGAGGGACTAATAGGACATTGATTTTGTATGAAAGCAGGTTTTGAGTGTTTGTGTTGCAGGTAACCGGTATTGACTGGCAGCCCAGTGGCATATTGACCCGTGGTCTGGACTCATTAAGAGGAGCAATGCCTGGGAGGCAAGCTATCAGATGGTGGAGGAGAGGCTGCTCTCCCTTCTCACACACCTCCTCTCCTCGTGCACACCACTCATCTGCTTTTCTAATGAGGCCGGAAGGCGCGGTGGTGGGGGCCGCGGAGGGAGCCCCCAGGCACCCTGTCCTCCTATTGACAAGACCTCGGCTGTGCTTGCCGCCAATTCATCCTGATAATGCCCCGACTACTCATCTCGCTGCTGTGCGCCGTGAGACCCACCAATCCTGTCCCATGGTATCAGCCCATAATAACAGCGTGGATCAAGCCGTGGCCAGGTCATTAGGGGATGTTACTGAAAATCAATGGCGCTCCTGTGTCTCACACACTCCAGCAGGGTTTTTTAAAAGGGCTTCTTGAAAAGGCTGCTTGCCAGAATAGGGCTGGCGTATTGGGAAGACTTAAATCACTATCACTTTCAATTTAGGCGCCCGGTAATTGAGCCACATATTCCTCCAACGGGTAGCATCTGTCAGTGGCCAGCTCCGCTTTAGTGCTGTGTGCTTTTAGTCCTAATCATCTAGTCAACAGCAGGTACTTAACCTCTGTAGTTACAGCGTAGTGATTTTTCCTGTAACTATTATTTACCAAGCAAGCATTGGTAGAAGAAAAATCCACACCTTACATTTCCCCCCCGACTCAATCACTCTGTCCTATGCTCTATCCATTTTACGGCTGAGTGTGGAACGGCCCTCCGGAGATGAAAAGCTCCATCAATTTCACTCATCGTCTGGCAAGGTCAATTTATTTCAACACACAGTCCATCATCAGATGGGAATCAATTGACACATTGCCTAGCATATCCAACCCAAGGTGGGTTATTATAGCGTCTCCAATATTGTCAGCTTTTCCAGAGCTATTCTTCATATGTTCAGGGTTTTTTTTAATGCCATTGTTTATGATTTTCTATATTTACTCCTTTATTATTTGGAACACATTTCCCATTTGATGAAACGTTGCTATGACAGTTCTTTATGTATCAGCTTGTCACAAAGAAGCGACTGTGATACAAGATTGTGGGTTGGTTTTTTTTACACATTTCTCCACTATAATCCCAATTAATAGGATACGGTGGTATCTGAGGTAAGACATTGTTTTATTGTTCCACTAATCCTCTTCATTTATCTGTGAGAAAACTCAATGCTGAGGGTTTGGGATTGAATTTTCATGCTCTCAAATACCTCCAAAAAGCGCCTGGCACAGAGCTCACCCCAGATTCAGCGAACAGTGGAACAAACCTAAGGGGCTTTTGTGGAGCACAATGGCCGCTAATAACACAGTGCCAAGCTAATAAGATGGGCAACAAATGAATGGTTCAGTCCAAGCTCCTTTTCTCTCTTGCTTGCTCTTCCCCCGCTGATAAAACATGTATGAAAGCGTTTTTGAGCCGCTATGTAGTGGCTCCCTAGACTTTTACCCCAGCGAGAGCTAATGCATTAGTTCCCATTTGAAGGCTGTTTTGAAATGGAGATTGGTAATGAGACGGGAGGCCCCCACCACTATCACATTTGGATTGCCGGGGCCTCCGCTGGGCCTGGTGATTTGGGAGACCGTGGCTCTGCTCGGAGTTCCAGCCCATCTCTCTGCGGGGAGCAGCAAACCCTAACAACAGCCTTTCTAAACCTCTAAACTATATCTGAACTGTGAACTGAGGGAGAGAGCTCCTAGTCGAGGGCTTTGGCAGTGGAGCGCGGTCACAGCGCCCTTCTTAGACTGCATGTTGTTTTGACCACCTAAAAAGGCTAACAGCATAGATCCGTCCATGTTGCCATCTTTTTTTAGCTTTCAATGTCAACAGAGCGGCAGCTGACAGAAAGCAGGCCAGTCAGCGGTTAAGGAGGTGACTTGGAAACAGCCAAATGGTGTGAATTCCAGACACTGGTGACAAAGTGCTGTCTAATGTCTTTGCACCTCTGGATCTATGACAAGTATTCTGGCCGCCTCACACCACCACGGCTATGGCTGCGTAAGGAGAGCAGCCAGTGCAGCCTCGGAGAAAGAATATGTTGTAAATCACTCACAGAGGAACCTCAGAGAGCCCCATGTGAGACAGGGAGGAGTAGGAGAGAATTAAGGGAGATGGAAAAGGAGGAGGTCCAGAACAGCTACCAGCCAAAATAAGTTTTCCACTTTGATTCAATTTTGAGTATTTTTCCAGCCTTTAGTGGAACCTCACAATCTCCCACACTGGCCATATTATGTACACAAGCCATAAAAAATGAATAACATTTATGCAGCTGGGTGCATCTGGCAGCGATAGTCCTCTCATTCAGGGACCCACAGGATGGCACCGTGCCGCCACACCACCCTCTCTGTTCTATGTATGGGCACTAGACAAGAGAAGACTTAGGGGAGGGGTGGGTGGTGTAAAGGGAAGCTCTCAAACGCTTCGAATGAGTTTTTTTTTTTTAAAGAGAGAGAGATTTCAAGGCAAATGGAGGCCATACGTGGCTCGTCCAATTTGGCACAGCTAATGCACATGATTAGCCGTAGAGACGTTAATCAAAAGTGGCTCAGTATTTGAAGAGGCGGTGAGAGGCACTGCCAGCTGGTGACAACATGGCTTGTGTGCACGGGCCAAGAGTGAAGTTTATTTGAATATGGATCTTGCCGTGACCGTATTTCTCCAGAGCTCAGTTAGCAGAGCGTTCCCTGGCTCATCACTGGGATCGCCTCAGAGCCGCTTGGCACAGGGGAAGGCGGAAGTTTTTCCAAGCCGCAGAATGAGAATTACGATTTAGTCCATCCCCTCTGGTGGTGCGGGCATATTCATAAGCGTTTATTCAGTTTGACGCTGGCAGAGACGCAACACCTAGTTCTTGGCTTCCATGTGTGAGGATTTCCTTTCCAATATGACATTATGAAATTGACAAAAAAGGTTGTTTTTACAGCTTATGAATTAATAACACATTTAAAAATAAAACATCCTATCTTTCCACATAAAACCATGCTATCCACAGAGCTAAACACAGAGCTTACATTAAACTGTCAGTGTTTGGAGCCAGCTAGGGTTCGACTGTGAGTGAGACCACCAGCAGACAACCGGCAACAGAGCACAGTAACTGTATTCAGTTGTGTAATGGAGATTGATCACATCAAGACTCTAACATCTCAGGTACACAGTAACTGCAGTCAGATCACACCGCACCACCACAGGCGTAAACATGATGAGGAGTTCCCTGGAAGCTGGCCCATCTACAAACAAATAGTTACTGTGATAGTTAACCCAACAAATGGAGTGCTGGCTGAAGTTAGCTGTTAAGTGTCTTGGCTTGTATTGAAAATGTTTTACAGTCATCTGTCAAATTTTCACTACTAACTTTTAAGATAGCTACATTTTAAATTTAGGTATTTTTGCAAGTTTGCACTTGTGCTCAAGAGTTCTTTCCAATACTACTGCTGGTTAATGTTGAGTCTGTAAGTTGTTCAGTTCATTTCTTTCACCAGAGAATCTGGTGGAATTGTAACTTGTACAACCAGAACAGCACGCAGTAGAGTGTGTACAGTATGTATCTCTGCCAAGGCCAAACAGTCAGGTTTCTGTTATTATCTGAATTATTATCTGACAGACACATGGGATTACTAACTGGATCTGCACCAGACTGTACAAGCTCATAGATCTCAACACCACAAGAGTGAAAATCTTATTCATGGAGAAACTGACAATTATACTGTATATATGTAGGAATGAAGAAACTGAAAGGAATGTTATGAGAAATTCCTGGATCCTTCTTTTACTGGGTAAGTACCTAAATTTAATAGATTCTTCCCTGGTCCAAGCTCATCCCTCCACCAAGCTGCAAATCTGTTTTACAAAATCCTTGACAAACAAACAGACAAACACAGATGAACGTGTAATTCTCTTGGTGGTGGTAATAAAAAAAAGGTGTTGAAATTAGGCATGTTACAGCTTTGGAAGTGGCTGTCGAGACATAGAAAAATTATAATGGATGTAGAAACTGGAAGCAAATTAATGTTTTTTCATTAAACTAGAAAAAAAGTTTTTTTTACGTAATTCATACATTTTAAAATTGATTTATTTCTGTATAAACCTGAACTCTTTTTCTTGAAGGTCTGTTGCCCCAATGTTACCAAGAAATGGAAATAGGCAAGGCAAGGTTTGGAAAGTTTATTTGTATAGTCCATGTTTACAAACAGTTTGTTTCAAGCGGCTTAACACAGCATCAAAACAACATCCTCTGCCTCCAGACCTCTAAATACAGGTCATATAGTGTTTAGGCAGCACTTGGCCTGACAGTGGTTACTACTCTTCAACATCCAGGTTACAGTGGCAGCAAATGTGAGTGGACAAAGAAACAACACAATTCAGACATCAGTGCTGATGCTCATTGATAACTATGGCTGTGTGACATCACAGTTACAGGGAGAGACTATTAAAGGCTATTCACTCCCGAGCATTTGAATAATATATAAACCAATAAAAAAAGACTACTCTACATTCAAACTGCAGTTACTATTTTATGATTTTTTTCAGGTGCTCCACAGCCTTGCATGAGGTTGCTCTCTTGGTGCATATTGGATTGTTATTGCTTTCATACAGTCTCAGTGCATTTATGTCATTTTCGAGTTATAACCCTCTCACAAAAATACCAAAGGAGGTTATAATAAGGTGGAAAAGGGCAGGAGGATCATATTCTTCATGAGACTGGCTTGAGTGAAGCTCCTCTGCATTCCAGGCCTGGCTTTGCCTGCCTCCCATGCTTCTTTGGAAATTTGTCTGGCAGCAAACATGCTTTGAATGGCTCTTATCTCCTATCTGGGCAGGAGTTCCATGCACCAAGATAACAAACCCTATCTTATCTCGCTGTGTTCGTTAATGTCACAGCTTAAGGGGCTTGTTCTTCCACTTGCAATGGGGCTTGCAGAGCGGATTGTTTGCAGATTAGTCAACAAAGGCCTCTGGAGGTCTTGGAGTGAATTCAAAATGCTTGTCTTGTCACACAGACGTTTTTGTATGCGCACATTGGCGTATTGGCTGCCTCCTGCTTTCCTGTGTCAAATGGCTGGAGTACCACACAATGGTTGGTAGGCATCATTACACACAGAGAGATCTACAGTAATACTTATCTCATCAGACAAGCTCGCCATGCAAGCCAAAACAAAAATGTCCTCGACAGCCACCCAAGGCCAACTATGTTGTTGAATGTTTTGTGGATGACTTGTTATTATTCTGTTGCTGATTAGCAGCGAACCTTAATCAGTGCTACATTTTAAAACAACATCTATTTGAGCTTATCAACCTCGGGAAACACTCAGCCCGCAATATTTCATGTATTTTGTCCAGGCTGTGTGGCCAGATTCATGATCATCCCTTTGTAACACAAGAGACCAGGCAAAGCTCCATTGACTTCAGCCATCTGGCTATCTCACAGAACCCTTGGCTACACAGTGGCTCACTCAACGATTGATTGGGGTGTTGAAGGCCAGCTATTTAACACATCAGAACAACAAGTACTGCTATCAAGCTGGCCCTTCTCATGCCTCGTTTCTGTGCCGCCCAAGAATGTCTCTTATCTTTTCCCTTCTGCTTGTTGGTTTAAGCCAGACAGCATATGCCCACCTTCCCCCTGTAATACACCGTTGTGCTTTTGGTGCAACCCTGACAGACAGACCGGTTGCAGCTGAGATATGATGGGGGGAGGGGCAGGAAGAAACAGGCCTTAAAAAAAAAAAGCTTCCATTTTGCAGCCTCTGGGAGGAATGAACGCCAGAAAAAAGGCATTTTCCTCCGACATGCTCTCCTGTTGTTGAACCAAAAGACTGACAGATGAAAATAAAGCCCCGTGTTCCATATCATTAAATCCTACTCTCTCAGCTGATTACATTCTTATTAGTGCCTCCATTCTTTTCCCTTTATTGTTACTTCTAGTGAAACAGGCCTGATAATGTGCACTCACTCGCTAGGTGCGCAACCTGCTCATTCCCATCTATGATGCTTTGTTGTCGGCGAATGGTTTTTAAATGAAAAGTGTGAGCGCAGTGTAATTATAATTCCGGGGGTATTATGAAATCAAATATCACAATGAATGTAATTTTATTTGCTTGTAATCTCTCTCACCCAGGCTAATAGGCGTTTTCAAAGGCCATGCTTGGGGGGTTTAAACGGCTGACCATCTCTGAATAGAATAGCTGCTCTGCTCTCTTGCTCTCCAGCTCTGTTCTTTTGTCTTTGATATGCAGGCAAAGAGCTTGACAGTCTGGGAGACGTGGGAGATTTGTCGGCCTGTGATCTCCATGCCTCTCTGACAAATGAGCGCCTTTGGCAGGGCTGCTGGAGGTACAGCTTCTCTGCCCTGCTGGAATCCTGATGAGACTTCTCTGGAGCTGCTGGTAATGAAGTCAGGGCACAGGACCAACCTGCTGCCAGAAATGACCTTTAATCTACACACATGCAGGTCATTTGGCATGCACTGACTCAAAATTGCACACACACACACACACACACACACACACACACACACACACACACACCTTTGTGCAATTATATTTAGCCCATTTTCCAGCGAGATGTTACAAAAACAGCCCAAAACACACAGTTGACATCCTTACAGCGATGCATTCCCCTTTGTTTAAAGAGGGAATTTTGACTAGATATAAATTCTGCTTGTTCCATTTTACATCTTGCAACAAGCAGTGATGGCTGATGTTGTATCTGTATTCATATTTGACTAGTAGGGTAATTTCGGATGCAGTCGCCATCCAGTCAATCTTCATTACATTGGACTCAACTGCTCCACCAAGCACACAATTGCTTGTCATTGATTTTGCAGATTCTCTCAGTACATATAATTCTTCATTACAGTGTCTGGTGAAGATCTCTCCTTTGGTGTGTCTGTGCAAAGTAAGATGTTAGATGTTAGCAAATTACAGCCAAAAAATGTGAGTCCCCTGAGGATAAATGTTCCCATTTCAGCTCCACGATGAGCAGGAAATAGCTGATATTGATCCTGACCGTCCTCCTACGACACTGAGGAATCTCAAAACCGAAACGCTCACTCAGTCCAATTCAACATGGTTGCCTTTGATTTCAGCTCCAGGCTTCAATGAGTAATGATTCATAGGAAGAACAAGCACTACCCCTTGTGGCCCTGTTGGCCCAGTGCAGCGTGGGTAAATGGCACCTCCAGCTGCTCATGGGCCCCTCCTGATAAGTTAACCTTGTGATAACATGCTAATGCCTGATTAATGTTGCAGTAATTAGACACAGCTTTTCACACTCAGTTAAGAGGACATCCTCCAGCAATTAGCCTGAGCCGGAGAGAGATAATTTCAGAGAGCAAAGCGGAGTCACGTTCCTCAGCTCGCTTCCATTCCCACTTGGCAACATTAAGGTTTATTTTCTCATTATTTCATTTAATTACTCGTTTGATGTTTTATACAGCTGCCACAAGTAATCTTTGATCCAATTAGGAAATGCTGATTGACAGTGTGGTTGTGGGATTCAATAAGCTGCATTCAATTTGCCATTGTGACCTTATCAGGGGATCTTTAGAGGATTCACTGTTCACACTAAATGCCAGCTAAAAATATAATAATTTCCCCTAAGAATATCCTCTGCCTATAGATGGCACACCTGTGTGTCTATGCATGTGCATGCGCCTACATGCACGCCTGTAGGTATGAGTGTGTGAGAAGGCAGGATGTGTGTGTGTTTTCCTCGCCAGACATCTAACAATGAGGAATGAACGCATTAGTGAGGAGAGGCCCCTGTACTCACCAGCGCCGCACTGCCCATTAATAATGCACTGCCAGGGAATAGATGGGGGTTGGTGCTGAGATTAGTCCTGCATTAAGGACTCGTTTGCTTTTTCTATTAGAGACATGTTGGGCTTTCTAAAACAAGAAAGATCAGCCCTCTTGTAATTGGACTGTAAAACCCTATATCAAAATTGTCAGCGGTCCAGCAAAGCCAGCTGTGTAATTCCTTTTCAGTGTGAGCAGTGACCAGAACTCCACTGGGGTTTTTCTGTGTGGAATTAGTGAATACAGTTAATATCAAAAAACAGGGTTTTTTTTGTGTTTTTTTTGTATTATTGCAACTGCACAGATCACACTGGGACGAACATTTAAATCAATGTATGTCTGTAATTGAACGACATTAGCATTCAGAATTGACATTTGGCATGAATTGCAAAATGGGGATGTATAAACATTTGGAGTCGGTTCAGACAAGGCTCTAATGCTACACTTACATTAGCCTTCTTGTTTCATTCATGGAAAACATTCATCAGCTGTGTAGCTATCGGCTGACAGCACCCGTTCATATTCCTGCTGTTGTGCAGTGTGGCCATCATAACCCGACACTGTTACCCTGCCAAGACCCCCCTCAACCTTCATTTTAATGCTGCAGCTCCCTCCACAGAGACATTCTCCTTATATGATATACTGTCATTTGAATATTAGTGATCCAGCTTTTCCAGCTCAGTGTTTATAGTGGGCTACTTGTTTATTAAATGGGGTATTAAATGTGTTTGGATTGAAGATGCACAAGATCCTGCATTCAAAATCAATCGGCAAGGGTAAAGTATAAAAAAAATAAAATAAAGATCACATGCTGCAGAAAAATGCAAGTCATACATTACAATATTTGACATTATCAAATTATTAATACTTATGCAAAAGAGTGTATGTAGCATTTTCTTGTTGCAGTGACAGTTTGGTATTGTTGCCCCACATCTGTCCACCATTTGACTCTCAGGGTTAGCCTATAGCCTCAAACTTTTGAAATGGCACAATCTTACAAGGTTTGGAAGGGAGAGCTTTGTCAAGTGGAACTGCTGGCAACTCATAAACATTTGAAATGTGACTAAATGTCTAAAAGGAAGAAACGTCATCTAGTTTCATCTCTCCACCACATCAGCTAAGTAACATAAAATTGCATTTGAGCAGTTCTTCCGTTACTTTCTACCAAAATCTAAAAACCAGAAGCACAAAACATTGCACCAGTTATCTTCTTTAAGCCATAAATGAGTCTTGAGCAGCCAAAATGGGAGCCCCCTCTGTCAATATTAATTCATTGCCTATTGACTTTCACTGCCAAAGTATTATTTGTGAATATTTCTTTGTCAACTGGCATGAAACTTCAGTGAAAATGTCTGATTCAGACCACCTGTCTCCTTCTGCAGCCAGGGAGCTGTAGGCTCACTGTGCATGGTTAATGTGGCATTTATTGCTCCAGACATCTGAGGTGAAAGGTTGACAGTAGCTGATTGCCCCGAGTGGGTGCTGATGTAAGTGTTTATAAAGCACCAAGCACTCCCACATGAACAGAGAAAATCACCACTTGACTGACTGGTGTTTTTACCATAATCCTGGTGAGTATTTCATGTCACTGTCAGACTGTTTCTTTAAAAACCTTTTTAAAATGGAAATTAGAACAGAGGGCAATGAGCAAGGAAGTTGACATTGATGCAGATAAACACTCAGTTACACAGGTTTCTGAGAGTGAGCAGCACCACCGTTGCCATCTTGGCAGTTTCTGACTCCATCTAACTCCCTGGTAATCCAAAAATGGGCAAGGGGACTAGATTGATAATTGTGGCATGCACATGCTCCTGTTCGTATTGTTAGCACATCTGAGTATCTGGACATCCCGCTGAAAGGCTAACCCAAGCCTGATTCATTTGCTTGCTAATTGGTGAATTAACAAATTAAGCCAGATATGGTAAGTGGAGCCACTAGTAGGCTACTAGCTAATTGGAGCTAACACATACACACAAAGTGTATGATTTCCACCTACCCCCAAAAGCCGGAGCACAGAACAAACCTATTTGTCTGATATTTACATAAAAATCCTCCAAAAGGTTTCCATAAATTTGAAAATGGCCACACAGAAATAAACATTACAGCATGGAACAAAATAGATTTTGTCAAGTTCATTTCCCCCCATGACTATTGTATTATAATCTAATTTGGAATGGAGAGTTTGTTCAAGCTAAAATGGAGAATGTGTTGAAGCTAAAAACCCTTTCTAAGATGATACAGTTGTAGCTGTGTTTTCTTTCTTTCTTTTTCTTCCTGTTTGACAAAGTATATGTATTTGGTTTAAATTAATCACACTCTGATACAATGAATGATGGCAACATTTAAATTATTGTGATATTATGTTTTGTTTATTTATATCATGTATTTGTCTCACATGTATGTATCATTTCATTCATCATTTATACTCTACTTTAATATGTACTTTCTTTGTTGTACATTGTTTTTACTGCCAAATGTACTGCTTTTGCAGTCTTGTCAGTCCTATACGGCAGACATAGGTACAACATTTGAGAGGAATTTGTCTAATGACAAGGTCAAGAACAGTTGACATTAGAGGGACCCTGTCGTGTCTGAACAGTGACATTGCCTGGGAAACATCCACAACCCAGGAAACAGATAAGGCTGGAACAGACAGAGGCCACTTGTAGTGTTTAAATAGAGGCCAGCTATGTCAACCAAGAAGGAGGTGAAGAAGCCACCTGTTGTTTTTGTAGAGAGGTCAGCATCCTCGAGGAGGAAAGAAGCTGTCACTGCCTCCAGAACAGGAACACTAAACCAAAGGTGAACAAGAGGGGCCTTGCTGCATCTAAGCTGCCTCCTACTCATCCTAGAAGACCTGATGGAGAGAAACCAAACTGTTTCAGTTTGATTAACACCATTATCAGAGGTACATTCATACTGAGGACAGACAGGAATCCTCGTCTTTGAGAAGGCCATGTTGAGGCCCAGCTCCTCTTCTCTGCTACATGCAAGCATGTGTTGCTGCATGCCTCATGGGGGGTGAGTCACTCATCTGTTGCTATAGATAAAAAAGCTTGTTTAAAGACAAATGAATCAAAACTGAAATTAAAATAATTTTGCACGTTTAGTCACATAAATGCAATGGAGAAGTGGGAGGGAAAACACCAGCAGATGCTTTCTTGACAACAATCTGACCCTAAGTCTCTGCACATGCAGCTGATTCAAACCAGTTGTTAGTGCTGTTGCCTTTTAAACCTTGAGGAAATGAACAGAATCAATTTTTAATCTCAGATTTGGTGTTATGTCTTCCTTTAGAAATGTCTTCAGAAACTAATTGAAAATGTCCAGTTCCATTTATGGGCCTAACGTTTGGGTTCTGTCTCCCTCCTGTGCTGCTCGAGTACTATTAGATAATAATACTTGCTTTGTCTTTTTTGATTAGACCAATCCGGTGTTTCTGAACCAGAATGCAGTCCAGTATTCATGTTTACTTGCAGTCTGTCTGCAGGGGGATGAGCACGTACAGGTGCAGCCCAATGAAACCATGGCTTGCTAGAGTTTGGTTGCAAATATCTTATTCATCAGGGACCTGTTAAAAACCCGTCTGACAATGAATGTCATCATTCATGACTGCATCAGTCATTTGTCTGATTCATCCCCTCAACATCAGCGGCCAACAGCTGGATCTTATTAAAGCCAAGTGTCGCACTGATGGATATTTCCACAAGCTGGATGAGATTGTCAAGACTAGGAGAAAGACCTCATCCAGGATTAGCTGGATGCTGCAGGAGCTGCTGGAACGCAGGACACACCGAGTTCCTGGCAAAGAGGGAGCAGTGAGACAGTTCCTGTAAGTCTGAACCTTGCAGACTGCTTCACTGAACCAACTAAAGCCTGAAGACTGCAGCTGTGCTCCAGAGCTGCAGCCAGCAGTGGGCCTGCCACAAGAGGCTGAGGACACCGGCATATTAGCATCACAGCTCTGAAGAAGAAGAATGAAGATGATGGCAGTGCTCCTCAGATGAATACCAGTGCTCCCCTGGCTGTTTCCTTTGCTCTAGCTGGACAGTATTTAACTCAGTAGATGGAGATAGTATCTGAAGAAATCACAACCAATGTCCTCAACAGTGATGATGTGCTGGAGGCAGAGTAGCACATTGTCGACCTTATCAGCACTTTTTCCTGCTATAAGCGCTTGTGAATAGCTATGAATGCAACATTTGAGGGCAGTATCTGTTCTTGAGAGCCTCTTATTCCACAGTTTGCACACAGCCAGGATGCTGCCACCCTGAAAGGCCTGCAGGAAATCCTTCACTGATGCAGCCCACCATGGAAGCAGGAGGTCCCAGCGTGTTGTAGTTAATGAAGATCCTTGCACATATTCTGATACCTACTGTCCTGATGGCACACACATCACCAGCTTACCATTGTTCACATGATCATGACCATCATTGTCAGCTAATGTGTTCCCGAATACATACAACAAAACTAAGTCCACCCATTTCCAATATCAGGAAATGTTGAATGAGACTGTGATTATACCTGTAGTTTCCATTTAAAAACAATTGCTTCCTTAGGTTTGGTCTTGTTTGTGTCTGGTAAAATGCCTAGAACATGGATCAAATAAACAAGTAAGACACCATATTCTGAGTATTTGTTAAATGTGCCTCTGCACTGAAAAATATGACATGGATTATTTGTGGAAATTGGCGTTTCAGTGACTGATTAGACAGTGCATTGTGTAACAGTTCTTCACGAAGAAGAAAGAAGAAGAAAACTAATGCTCCCAAAACGGCAACATTAACTTTGCTGGAAACCATGAAAACGAGGCTAAAATTAAAATAAATCAAATAGGCAGCCCAGATGTAGCACCTTTGGGGAGATTAAATCATAGATGGGATCTGTTTTTGTTGTGGACCTAGCTGGGATTACCACGATGACTGCCAAGACCAAACATGAAGGCAGAAGGCGGGAATGTTTTTCATTGACAGGATGATTCCTGGCATAGTCTAGAGGAAAGGAATTTAGAACAACAATGATCCCAAACAAACTGGAAAAATCAGACATAAGCACATAAAAAATAAAATAGAGAACTATGACCTGGCCAAGTAGGTGATGTCCCTGGAGGTGAACCACATAGAAGCAGTTATATCCAGGGGTGCACATAGCTGGTACGCAGGTACACATGCGCAGTGGCGTGCACAGACTTTTTGAAGGGCACGGGCGAAAAGAGAAAAAAAAGGGCACATACAGCGCGTCCTCGCCACTAAAGAGGGCACTTTAGCATGCAATTTTGGCTCCCAAATACATTACAATAAAATAACATTAAATTGCAGGAATACAGAATTAAAAACTAAAAGAGTTACAGCAATAAGAAAACAGAACCAGTTAAAAAAAAAAAAAAAAAAAAAAAGGCCAGACGATAAAAGCGAGTTTTAAGAAGTGATTTAAAAGAGGATTCTGAGTACAGTGCTTTCCACAGCGGAGGGGCCAACGAGGGGCCCGGGCAGCAAAGGCCTGGTCACCCCATGGTGTTATGTAAGGGAGGAAATAAAACAATATCTCCCCAATACTGTCTTGTCTTTCCGGTGTTAAGATGAGGTTTTCAAAATAAAGTAAAGTAAATACTCGTTTAATCTGACTCCATTTAAAAATAACTTTACTCTTAAATCTTGGTAGAATTAAAAGTTAATCAATCATTTAAAATATAAACCCTTTAGAATTAATTCTATTGTTAAGAAATCTGGAATCAGTCTTAGTTCAGTGATGGAATATATACCACCATTATTAATGATAATAATAATGATTAATTGATTATTAAAACCACTCAGTGACCTTCTTAACATAGAAGAATATCCCTGATGCCTGGGTTGAAGTATTCAGAGGTATAATAACATGATACTCAGTCTTGTCTGTCCAACTCAGAGGTTAAGGGTGTGAATAGTGCCCAGTGAAACTTACCATATAACTAAGATCTTTTAGACTAACTTAGTTCAGGGATGGCAGATATAGACTTAAACTATTCAGTGACCTTCTTAACATAGAAGAACAGCCCAGACATCTAGGTTGAGATATTCAGAGGTCATAAAATATAACTCAATGGTTAAAGGACATGATACTCAATCTTTTCTATTCAACTCAGAGGTTAAGGGTATGAATGTTACCAAATGAAACTTACCATATAACTAAAGATCAAATAAATATCCAATAGCAGATTCTTAACTATTTAGAACAAAAGTCTCAACAAGACAATTTTTAGAAATGAAGGGTTAACATTCCAGTTTATTGTGATATACAAAATAAACAAACCAATAGTAACAATACTTAAGAAACAGATAATGCAACACACTCGACTGTGTGGGAGCTCTGGTAAGCAGATCAACTCAAAGTGAGGTTCTTGTTCTTTCCCTTAAGTATCCAACCAGAACAGAAACACCTCTAATTCACATAACATAACATAACATAATATAACATAACATTACATAACATAACATAACATAACATAACATAACATAACATAACATAACATAACATAACATAACATAACATAACATAACATAACATAACATAACATAACATAACATAACATAACATAACATAACATAACATAACATACTGTAACATAACATAACATAACATAACATAACATAACATAACATAACATAACATAACATAACATAACATAACATAACATAACATAACATAACATAACATAACATAACATAACATAACATAACATAACATAACTTGACTTTGCATGGAGACACCATTCGCATCTGACCTTTGCTCATCAGGGGGTCTTGATAGATATATGACAGTGTATCACCTACACCTTTATACTTGTCGCACTGAGACACTTGAGAGTGATTAGAGACAGTCATCAAATGGTGAAACTCTAACAAAGATAATTGATTAAATCACTAATAACCAAAGGGTGTAAATACACAAAGTGGTTACATCCAGTCTGGGGTAAAACGTCCATTGTTTCAGAGACAACGTTTCAGGGTGGGGGTCTGACTGTCTTACAGTTACTGAGTAATGTTAAATTGAGCAGCTTATGACTGTATGCTCATCTGTGCCTAATGAGCTTGAAATTGTCATGTTATATATATATTTTTTTAGCATTTTTTTTAACACCAAATGAGGTCTTTGAGGGTTTCTGGACAATATTTATTTATATAATAGAATAGAATGCCTTTAGTGTCCCATAGAGAAATTCATTTTATTTTTGTATGTAATTAAGTGTTATTTGAATAAAGCAAGAATCTTTTTCTGTTATTAAACGCTAGGAATATGCCTTTAAGGTACATTTTGAGTGATCTTTGGTTCCTGGTTACCTGTCTTACCAAGGCTCTTCTCCCCAAACTGTTCAGTGTGGCAGATGGCAGCTCTAAGAAGAGTCCTTTGACCCTTCCTCCATGTAAGAATGATGAGGCCACTGCGCTCTCAGAAACCATATCTGAATCTTTTCCTGCAACCTCATGGATCTCATTTTGCTATATGCAAATAAGCTGTAAGGCCTTATTTAGACAGGGCCTACCCAAACTATTCAAATTATCACATCTGGACTCAAATAAAGGTGTTGAATCATCTCAAAGATGAATAAAAGAAATTAACGGCACCTGAACATGCATGCATGCAACGTTCATGTGATTTAGTTTTTCTAAAATTCTAAAATTCTGGGTTTGTGCTGTCAAGATGGGGTGGTGAGTGTAGATCTCCATCCTGGCCTTCAAAGACGCCATCTCACACCTTTTTACAGATTCTTGCAGCTGCTTCCCTACTATTTAACTATTCAACTATTTAACCCTTTTCCTCAGTTTTCTGCTTGTTGCATGCCCATAGCCTACCTGCCGCTGTCGGCCTAGGCCACTTTCTGTGACACACTGCTCTCTGAAGAATCCTGTAATGTCTGTAAAAACCTTGGCTATTTACTCTTTTATGCTTGTAAAAAAAATCTTGTCTTTTTATGCTTGAATATCCTTGTTATTAACTTTTATGCCTTGTTTTCTGCTGAATGTCCTATAGTTGTGCATATTTGCTATTGTCTTTTAATCCCCCCCCCCACCCCCACCCCCCAAGAAGCTTATGCCTCTTGTCAGGCCATCATTGTAAATAAGAACTTGTTCTTAATTGATTCTGCCTGGTTAATAATAAATAATAAAATAGATGGATGAGGGAAAAAAATGAATGTTATTGATTTTAACATAGGCCTAAGGCTGCTGCAACAAACAAAATTAAGGGAATCTGAATATCCTACTTTCCATAATGTAGGCTATGTTAAATAGTGAAACTCCCATGTAAATTTTAGCTATCCCGTGAATACTTCTACATCATGAAGTTAACCATGTGTTACTGTGGCCCAGCAGCCCAGCAGCTGGCTGAGTGGATGGCAGCCTCAGCAGCAGCACATGGATCACCGTGCAGGTTTAAACACCAGCCCACCCTGCCCCTCCTGCCCCTCCACCCTGCCCCTCCACCCCCTCCTGCCCCTCCACCCTGCCCCTCCACCCCCTCCTGCCCCTCCCTCCTGCCCCTCCTGCCCCTCCTCCATCAGCTGATCATCTTGTCACCCTGAGCCAGGCAGGAAGTGCAGCATCTGCAGCTGTAGCTGGATCATGAGGACAAGAAGCGGGTTTGTTCAGAGCCACCGGGACAGCAGCCTCATCTGGTGACGGTAAAGTGACGGTGATAGCCTGAGATAAACACACCGGGGACGGTAGTTGTGTGAAGCCTACCGGTGTGTTTTCTCCTGGGTAGATACTCGGTGCGGGGGGATGCTAGCGCTAGCTGCTGCGTTAGCTTAGTGTCAACCAAGTTGTGTGTTCACGTCGACTGTTGTTGATATCAGCAGCGATGAAACATGTCCCACAGTGATTTCTGATAGAAACCAGGGTTAGTTTCAGTCTGTTAGGTTCAGTCTGTTAGGTTCAGTCTGTTAGGTTCAGTCTGTTAGGTTCAGTCTGTTAGCTTCAGGTTGTGACGGTGCAGGCGGCTGAAGACTGAAGCCCAGGAGCCCAGGACAGGACAGGACAGTGAAGCTAGGTGGTTAGCGGACTGGACTAAGTCCTGGGGATTTCTTTCTTTGCCAAACTTCGTGAGAAACTTCTTCAGTTTAATGTTGTGTTGTGTATTTGAGAGGCTGTGTGTCTGTATGACCGGTTACATTGTTGTATCTGAGTCCATAAAGCGCACATGTGAGTTCGGCAACACAACACCGGAGGTATTTAAAAGCAATGGCGTCAAAATCAAACTCAAACTCACAACTGGCTGCTTCTCATATCTGTGTTTTGGCTTAGGAGAAAGAGAATTAAACATTTCTCAGTTCTATAAATTGTTATCTTATTGAAATAATCACATTTAGTTTTTGGTTTTTGTTTTGTTTTGAGTGAACAGGATTGTGGTTTCTTCTCTGTAAGTGTTTGTATCTTGTTTTATGAGGGTGAGTTTCTTCAGAAGTCAGATTTCTCTACCTAATCAGACATCTGCCACCAGGCCAGACAGAACCGCCTACAACATAAATGGCCAAATAAAATGTTTGATTGTGGTGTGATACACTGTTTACATAATTTCACTTTCTCTTTGTTACCATGTCATGCTCCTAGTAGACTATAAAACAATGGCACAGTGGTAACAATTATGTCTTATACCTACACGGAGAAGAATATTTGTTTAAAACTGTCTTGTTCTGTTTTCTCCTAATTTCCTACAGAAAAGGCCTCAGGAGATGGACGGTAGTCGGAGAGGACGACCCTGGGGGAAACTGGTCAAAGTCGACTCTAGTGAGACTGTCCTGCTCTTCAACAGGGAATGCACCGTCGGTAGAAAAAAAGGTCAGTTGCTTCATGGATGCCATGGAATGAGCAACAGAGATTTGCTTCATATCTTATTTCAGAAAACTAACATTTTTTGTTCTGAGAAGTTGAGAAAACGGGCTACCTAGTAATAAAAGACAATCCTGTCTGTAGCGTAGACGTTACCGCCAGTGTCTAGGACCTTTGAAACCTCCCCCTTGAAAACACAAAGCCTTCTTTAGTGCACCAAACTTAGACAGCCCCTTGTGATGATAACAAAAGGCGTCCATTGAGAACGTGTGTGTGGAATATTAAGTAGAGTTTTTTTTGTATGGGTTTTGCTTTAGAAAAGGTTAGGCCTATATTTCCCCCAGTGTCTGCTTTGTTGGGAGCTTTTGGGGGCTACTTCTTTGCAATGCAAAGCAACTAGCTTTAATTGGTTAGCTTACGTCTGAGCATTAATAGATTTAAAAATGGCATGGCAACAGTTTCAGGTGAATCACAGTGGTGTGAGGTAAAATTTAGTATGTATGTATATATTTTTATAAATTAGGCTGTAGAAGTGCATTGACATATCAGATACAATCACAGAGAATGTGTTTTGTTGTGATGATGATACACACAATATAAATATGTATTATTCATTACACTCCCTTCAGGAGAGCTGAAAACAATTAGTAAGTTGTGGAGTAAGATAGAGAGCCCTATAGTGGTGTTTTATTTAATTTACATCTATTTCTTTCTTTTCTTTTAAAAAAAAATCCTTATTAGGATGTTACCTGTCATTTCCGGCCAGCAAGCTAGTCTCAGGGGAGCACTGCAAGATTGTGCAAGATGAAAGCTCAGGGCTGGTGTGGCTTGAAGACATGAGGTACTGTATGCTAAATGTCAACTTACCTGTAAAAGAGAGATGTTGCATGTATCATGTGTTAACTAGAAGCTTCACTAAACAAACTGTTTGTAAATGTGAAACCATACTTGTCCTTTCATGAAGCAAACACAACACATCTTTACAGTGCACAGGGAAAAATAATTGCACATTTGTTTGTCTGCAGCACTAATGGCACCGTGATCAACACATCTAAACTGGTCAAAAAGCAAACTCACATGCTGCAAAATGGCGATGTCATCTACTTTGTATATAGGAAAAGTGAGCCAGAACAAAGTGAGTTCCTCTTGTTAAATGTTAAATGTTAAATGATATATTTATATGAATGTGTAAGAAGGACAGATGGACAACCTCTTCTCTTGTCTCCCTGTAGACATCGCCTATGTTTACCACTCAATCAAAACGGAGCAAGCTATTTCCCAAGATAGCTATGGTAAGCAGAGTGGCTCTCTTTGTCCAGTTCCGTCACTTTACTTCCACAGCTACACCGGTAACCCGAACCCCTCACTCTGTATCTGAACTTCAGAGATGGACAGACCAGCCTGCAGTCCTGATCCTGTTCCAGCTTCAGATATGGTGCTTTCTGTGGAGCCCGTGATGCTCACAAAGGCTCCAACTCAGGAGGAACCTCGGCCCTCCACCTCCACTTCCCACTTCTGTATCGAGAGCCCTCTCACCTCTGGCCCCATGGCAACCCCCGCCTCTCCTGCCTCTGGTAGGTCCATGCTAATGTACAGTGCTGTTAAAGTGGGGTCTTTAAGGCAATAATAATATCACCATGTCTTGATATCGCAGCATATTGTAAGATCTACAGTGCGCACATATAACTGTTATAGCAGATTCATAGATGTTAAAGGAGTAGACAGATGCAGACAGAGCTTCTTCTTGAAATTACTTTTTCCTCCTCCCAAATCCCAGCTTGATAGTGATAGATTTAGCCAATTCCCTCAAAATATTTAGGAACAAGCTACCCTTACAGTCATCAAACATAATTACTAGATGGCAGGGTAAATGACCTTTGTGTTTTTTAGTGTTTATTCTCTTCTTCTTTGTCTCTTTAACATTCATTAATCATGAATTGTATAGTATGACACATCCCCAGTGTATCACCTATGGAAGTATGACTGTTTGACCCAGGTCTGTTGGTTCTCTTATGTTCATCAGATGAAGCTAAAGAGGACTTGGATAACATGGAGCCAGAAAGCAAGCGCAGGAGAAAAGATGATGGTTGGTTGCTGTTTTTATTTTTATTTTTATTATTGATATTAACCTGGTTTTCATTGATTATTCACAGGAGATTTAAATTATATGGGGGCTCTACTAGGAGCATTTGTTCTAACCCTAAACATGTATTTTCAACCATACAGCTGGCTTAGGAGTTTTTTGTGAGCAAATCTAGTCAATTCCCATAAACATTTAATATAACCTATATATTTCTGTGTCCACAGATCAAGACTTTGGTTCTGGTTTGCCACATACCTCCAGTACTGAAGTGGCTGGTTCAGCCAGGGGAAGTCTTGGGAGTCTTTTGTCTAAACCTCCAGTGGAAGCGACTAAAACAGACAAGATGGAGGAGACCCTGACATGTGTCATTTGCCAGGACCTGCTGCATGACTGTGTTGGGTAAGATCACAAGGGCCATAGAGGAGGGGTCGCACCACATGGATTCTGGTCTTGTAAGGCACTAACATACATAATATGTAAATAATTCAGAGTGTGTTGTTGTTGCTCCAGCTTGCAGCCCTGCATGCATGTCTTCTGCGCTGCCTGCTACTCAGGCTGGATGGAGCGTTCTTCACTTTGCCCCACCTGTCGCTGCCCTGTGGAGAGGATTCATAAGAACCACATCCTCAACAATCTGGTGGAGGCCTACCTCCTTCAGCACCCAGGTCTCAGCACATCAGATCATTTAACACGGTGTAAAACAGGAGAGGAGGAGTTGCACCTGGTCTACTTACGTTATAATTTAGTGGTATAGACTGTAGTGTAGTATATTCCCTCAAATTCTTATTAGATATTGACCCTTTGAATGTTTATGTGCTCCTTTCTGTCCCACAGAAAAATGTCGAAGTGAGGAGGATCTGAAGAGCATGGACAGCCGTAACAAGATAACTCAGGACATGTTGCAGCCGAAAGTTGAGCGGTCGTTCTCTGATGAGGAGGGCAGTTCAGATTACCTCTTTGAGTTCTCCGATAACGACAGTGACTCCTCAGACTTTAGGTAAAAGCTCTGACTTTTTGCATTTACAGGAAACCCAATATCAAATATTTCTAACAACTTGTTGCATAGGTAATCATTAAAGGGATAGTTCAACATTTTGGCAAATTGGCCCATTGCCATAATCCCTATAGTTTTAGGAGTAGGTTCGTTACCTTTTGACGAGACAGAGTTGTTTTCGAGGCAAATGCAGAGAAAAACATCCCAGATGGGAACGTGCATCAGCGGTTTCGCATGAATTTACCTCGAAAACAACTCGGTCTCATAGCGTTCGGTTATTATCTCATAGCGTGGTGAATGTGCAGGTCACAACTTGTCCACCAGAGTGTTTGGAGTTGTTGGATTGTGTATTTGATTAGTTTGATGAGGGAAACCAAGAAATCTCATGAGCTACTGTAGCGTAGCTCTGAGCAGCTTGTGGCTCTGCTCCACCGTTCTAAAAATAACTTGCACCGACAATTAAAGGTAACGAACCTACTCCTAAAACTATAGGGATTATGGCAAGGGGCCAATTTGCCAAAATGTTGAGCTATCCCTTTAAGAATCTATATAGAACAATGTATGTAAAATATCGTGGATGGATCTGTAGTGGACTGATTGATCTAGCAGTGAACCATTTCTCCATGTGCTGAGTTTCCTGTTGTGTCTGTGTCCAGTCAGCCTCTGGTGGTGTGTCGACAGTGTCCCGGCTACAGGAGGGAGGTCAGTCAGGTGCTGTTCGCTACAGGTTCAAACTACTGGTTCCCTGGTCTGCCCGCTCCACCGCCTATCCCTGCCCCTCCCAAAGCAGCAGCTGATGAGGGGGCTGCCAAGCCTGCAGGGGAACAGCCCTCAACATCCACTGATGTCCCCTTGGGTGATTATGAGTGGGGATTAGATGGGATGGTTATTGGCTAAAGTTGAACATTTTACTCACTGGACATTGCAGGATACAGTAGATTCTTCGAATCCTAATACCAGAAATGGTTAACAAGAATTACTGTGTGCTAGGGATGTCACAATTACTTGTTTTCACAATTAATCGTGGTATTAAACGCCACAATGAATTGATTGTAAAGATTCCTAAATACCGTCACTTCCCAAATAAGGTTATGTTGGAACCATATCGGCTGATGTGCGCAAAAATATAGGTGAATGCTCAGATACTGGTCCATTTAACTAACGCAACATTGAATCGGTAGGAATTTAAATGTTAGCGTGTCATTTGTATTAAAAAAAACACAAAATAAAACAAAAAATGATTAAAATAAATGTGAACATTTGGTATAGATGACAATTTATGACCTGAAGATTTCAAACACTTCCCCTGGGGATTGAGAATTGGTCATATATTAATAGATACTTGAAATATTTTGTGTAAACAATGAGTAATGTAATTATATTTTGACTATATTTGATTTTACACATTCATAGTGCTGTGAAATTAATTAATGCATAATAATCGTGATAATCGTAGCACCGTGATTATTTCTCTGACAATAATCGTACCAAGAAAATTTGTAATCGTGACATCCCTTCTGTGTGCTGTGGAAATCGACCTGCCGTCCTTTCACATCACCGAGCTTCAGCACCTGTCTGAAATGTGTTTTCCTGCCCCTGTCCTGTCTGCAGCTCCTCAGGAGTACCGCTGCCCCCCTCAGGGCTGCCATCTCATCTGCGCCTGCTGCCTCCAGCCCATGCCAGACAGACGAGCCGAGCTGAACAGCCAGCAGGTTACCGCTCAACAATGTGAGTGGTCCCTGAACTCGTTGGACCCTCTGAACAAATCAAATGAATACAAATATACCCAGCCAGAACACTAGAGTGAAACAGGCAGGGAGTTAAATGAAATGGAAATGGAAATTCATTAACAAAAAGAAGTCAGTCGGTGTGAGTACAGTGTGATATTATATTTAATAAAGATGTCAGGTTAGTGTTTTTGTAGTAGTGCACATATAATTTTACAGTACAACTTTTCCATCCAGCCTATTCATATGTGTTTAGATTGTTTCATAAACTCCATTATTCACCTTGGATGCATGATGTGTTGTGTGTTGGCAGGTGTGCTGTGCCAGCGACCCTTCTGTCATATGTACTGGGGGTGCCAGAGAATTGGCTGTCAAGGCTGCCTGGCACGATTCAGTGGTATGTATCTGTTCCAGCACAACAGCCTCGGGGGGCTCTCAACTGTTGGCCTTATTACTGGGTAGCAAGCACTGAGCAGGGCTGCATTTGTTTTTGGCTGTAACTAATTTGGCTTTAATTGAGGTAGATACTGTTCTGAATACTGTCATCAGCATCTGTAATTTGGATGACTGTCATTCTCAAATTAAAAAGACAGTGTCTCCCATGAATATTTAACCTTAACACATTGGAAAATTAATGAAACATTTATGCATTGTAGTTAAAATTCACTGTTGTGCATGTTTTTTTTTCAGAGCTCAATCTGACAGACAAATGCTTGGATGGAGTGCTAAACAACAACAACTATGAGTCAGAGATCCTCCAGGTGAGATGGACTTTACATTGGTTTGTATATGGATGACTTAAAGGTCGCCATTTACGTCATCTGTTAGTGGGTGATTCTAAGACACTTTGGGTTTGTGTCTAAACAAAATAAACTGTAAATGTCACTTCTCTCTGCAAACTGCCAAGTCTGCACACACTGCGTGATTTTAAGATGTTTTTCATGTCTCATCATCCTTCTACCAGAACTACCTGTCCTCCAGAGGGAAGTCATGGAGAGATGTCCGCCAGGAGGCTCTGGATGGCTCGCAGCATGGAAACAACTACCTGACAGGTGAGCTCTCACATCAAAACTCAAGGCACTTTCTTTTCTGACAAACTAAGTCAACTTTATGCCGTAGAGGGTTTTAAAACTGATACATATGGAAGCTTTACCGTGACACTCACAGTGACTCATTCACTAAAATGTAACCACACAATAAATACACTGTCATATAAAAGAAGGAACGGTATCATTTTTGTCCTGTCCGACTCTCAGATTGCCGCATCTCTGCAAACACCATCCTCTGCTTCTGCTGCGGCCTGCGGGCGTTCAAGGAGCTGGCCTACAAGTACAGACAGAACATCCCTACATCCGAGCTGCCAGGTCAGTCAAATCTCAATCATTTTTAAGAAAACAGGCTTCATAGGCAACTGAGACAAAAAAGGGAATGCAGCTGTTTTCACTTCAAGATATTCATCCATCCGGAAACAGTTGTAAAAACTTCACATAAGAAGTTGACATGACTTCTTTTCTTTTCTTTTCTTTTTTTTCTCAGCTGCTGTTGCGACTCGTCCTGACTGTTACTGGGGACGCAACTGTCGCACGCAGGTGAAGGCACATCATGCAATGTAAGTCTGATTAGAAACACAACAGCACATGAACTCACTCAGACAGGTGATGGTGGTTGTCCAACACTCCTTTATGACAATGTTCCCTTGCTCCTTTGAGGGTCAACGTTGTCACATTATATTAAAGTGCTTCAGGGTGTTTTATTTGTACGGAATGATAAGTGAATAACTTAATTTCTTTGGGTCTCTTTTCTAATATTCATTTTGCACAGCACAAAAAAATCCATTGAGTTGTAATTGTCTAGTTTGCCCGGGAGCTAACTGCATGCATGCATGTTAACATATCTGACATATTTAATAGATGACTTGGGTATAAAATAGATTCTGAGCCACAGTATTTTACTGACAGTGAACATAGTTATTTGTGAGATTTCAGAGAGATTCCTGAGCATTTATAGTCAATTATTTAAAAAAACAAAACAATTTAAAGCCTGTCCTTTAAGCCATCTGGATGTGACCTTGGTATACATATATTAGTGAGACACGGAGTACAACCTCTCTGCATGTAGTTCACTTATTTTACCACTAGAAGGAGTCATTGTATAAAGCTAATCCCACTGTTTCTTGCTGTGTTGTTAGGCTGTGCAAGGTGGTCAATCATACATTTATATATTTTGCCCTTTTTTATTTTCATTTCAGGAAATTCAACCACATATGTGAGCAGACACGTTTCAAGAACTGAGAGGCATGTTTCTTCACTGTCTGAATGAAGATAACTGAGCATCTAATGCATTGGAGTGATACGACCTTGTTCAGTTTTGTTGTGTCCATTGTAGCAAACTGCCTTCAATATTATGCAATAACTTGATGCAGAAATTACAATCAACATCCATTTACAATAGAAACCAGTGTCTTACTGGACACAGTGAAATATTTCTATGCACATTCAAATTAAAGTTCAGAGTTTAGTAAGGTCTGAAGTTGTTGTGACTTAACAACCTGGGTGGGCATTTCACACCAGCCGCCATTTTTAATCTTGTCAGTGGCTCATGCGTCTGTCAGATTTACCTGATACCCAACCACCTCTTCTTTGTTTTGGGTGGTGAGATGGTTAAAGGTGCTTCCTCTAGCCTGCGTGACAAAAATGTTAGTTTTCCTCTCAGATATAGAGCGATAGAGGCAATCTGTCTGGATTATGGCCATGTACTGTATGTACACTTACAAATGATGGTGCACATTTTTTATATTATATCCTCCACTCTTGGTTATCAAGGCTGAGAGGACCTGATGCATATTTTCTTTTCTTTTCCTTTTTTACTTGTGATGTGTTTTTAACAGTCTTAGAAAATATTGAGTTTAGAATCCAGGTCTTCAAGTAGCATGATGGCAATGAAAACATCTGTTACCTTTACTGTTAAAGTCAAATGACAGATGGTATTGCTGTAACAGTAATACTCTTCCAAGATCCAAAGTGTTTAACTTTAAACAAAACAAACACAGGAGTGTGTCGCCTCTGAGGGTCTGTTCCTGTTTTGCCAAGGCATTACTTTGTTCCCAGGCAAGGGCAAAAAGCCACGTCAAAGCCCCACACACCAACTGATTCATAATCCCATGTGATATTTGTATAGGATTTCATGTCTGTGGGAAGGGGATCAATGTGTGGTAATGCTGTCAGAGGGCACAGGGGCCTCTGTTGTATGCTTTGCTCTGGATAATCATCTCCAAGGTGATTAAAGTAGTGTAGGAGGGACACGTTCTCAGAGCCTTATAGTAAGGCTCAGTAAGCTGTGATGAGAGAACAGTTGCTCCACGTAGACTCCAGGTAGGACAACATAGACGAGCAGCCACTTACGGCTGAATATGCTGAAGCTGACGGTGAAGAGAAATGTGCCAATATGTTCTGTCATTTGGGTTCTGGTTCAGAGTATAGTACGGTTTTGGAGATATTAGTTGATCAGATTTGGTTAGATCACATTGAAGTGAGATAGTTTTTCTCTGGTTCCTCAGGTACACAAAGCTGCTGTTTTGTTGGATTAATTGCAGGTTAACCATGTTCGGTGGTTAGAAAAGTTATGTGTCAAAAATGCAAAAGCTGTCACTGAGAGACGTGTTGAATCTGATAACGTCTAATTTATGACTATCATCATTATCATAGTGTCAGTAAGCCCCCATTATACAGACATGCACAGTATTGTTGAGTGTAAAAGAAATTGACAATTTACTTATTTAGCCAGGTGAAATAAGAACATCCTTTGGTTTCAAGAGGCCTTATATGTTGAAATACCAGGATGAGATTAGTCTTGATGTTCCCGTTATCTTTATTTGTAGGGTCACTGTTGTTTGTGTGTAGAATAGAGGAGTAGAAACGGTTGAGGGCAGGCCTTTGCTTGCATGGCTTCATTGTGTATTATTCCACACGAACGTTAAGCTTGTTTTTCAGTGTTTATTTAGTTTTTTCCTGCTAGTTGTGTTTTTATAGTACAACTGAGGATATTTGCACGGATTTGTTTCATGCATATTTAAAGGCGTCTTTTCTAGTCTACGAGGTGAACCCATGATATGAAGCCAGCATCCTGTCTGTATCCAATGTGTGGGATGTCATCACTCTGGCTTATATCTCATTTGTAATCATATGAAGGATTTTTATTCCAAAATAAGACATCAATGAGAGAAGTGCAAATTAGAAAAATAGACTTTTTTAAAGGTTATCTATAGAGAGTGCTGACATTTAAGAAATGATGTGCATTTAGTATTTATTAGCAGTAGCCTATGTGTTGTTTTGGAATACAATTCTTCATATTTCCATTACAAGACTGGCAAAGTGGGTTTGTGAATGGGCACTTTCTTGGCCTGTGCCTGAGCTCCTTAGTTAATTTGTAGTGTTAGCAAGGTGGTTTAGGTGGGTTTTTTTTTTTTTGGCCCCCTAAGTCATAGTGGGTCCACATTGGCATTCCTTAGCGGCTCAGGCCCTCAGCACAAGCCCAGTCGATCCCCCCGACGGAGTGGCTGAGTTTTAATTATTCCCTACAGGAGATCTGGGGACCCTAAGCCAACAACAGTCTCAAGCCGCTCCAATCAGGAACTGGTATTAAAGAAGCTTTGGAGGAGTGTTTTGCATTCTCCCTGCGGTGGGATGTGCAGGGTTATGCTGTATGTTGAGACAAATATTTACTCACCTTGTGTGCAAAAGTCTGGACCAGGCTGCTCAGCAGGTTTCATTCTACCTCATCACAGCTTCCAGGAATGTGGGAGACTAAAAAGGGCATCAGTCACATCAGTTCACCGCCGGGCATGGATGTCGCAGTATGAGGGATGGACGTCCTCACTGATGCCTGCAAACTTTGTATGCAATGCACTATTTGAACAGTTAGTCTAGATTATAATCCACTTTTAGTTAAATCACTATAGAGTAGCACTAGGCACATGGAAAACATTGTTGAGGACTTAAGTTTGAGAAATATGTTTGAGAGTTTGATAAATGCTTCTTTTTCCTTAATGTTGTATTAGCAATGCTAAAATCTTTGTCTGTCTTAAAAATGCATATGGATCTGATTTGCTTGTTTATCTTAACAAATTAAAAGACTGCTGTCTGTAGAAACTGGCTTGCGGTTGTCAACACTGTAAATGCTCCCCTCTACTTAAAGAAATTTGTGGCTCATTACTTCACTGGATGTTTGGGCTTCAGTGAATTTACACACTTTGACACAAAGGAGGCTGTTTTCACATTCATCTTGTAATAGATGATTTATTGACGTCACAACCAGGCCAGAAGCCAGCTGTGGTCCAATATGCGACTTCTATGAGGGAAGAGGAAACATCTTGCATGTATGTTACAGCAAAGCTAAAATTGTATTTGTCCATTTTAGTAAAAACTGTAGCATCACCTAATGCAATCAATTTTCTATATTTCTATTTGAAGTTAAAGTCAGTGTGAGGCCTCTACTTTCATAAAAACATCTTAATGGTTTTAAAAAACTCACAACTCAGCCAAAAGATCAGCATAAGATCCCGACTTACGATTCCTGTTATGAGTCTGAAGTTCCTCCTCAGTGAGTAAAAACCTTAGTCAGATCAAGAACAAAACACGTGGAAGACATAGCCTTTATTAAACCTTTACATTAATTCATAACTCATTTTAAATACTATTGTGATTGCTAGTTCTCTCTTTATACTAGATAATAGTGTATTAGTGCTGTATATGCTTTTACATTATTTTGATTTCCCTTTTATAATCCAGTATCAGCCATGGGAGTACATACTCTATGCATACACTGTTGCAGCATTGATATTAATGTATGATCTATGCTGTGCAGAACACTTTTGGATAATTGTATAAGCATTCATTAGCCTGTGCTAAAAAAACAAAAACAAAAAAAACACATGAAGAACCACATTAAGGAAAGGTGGAGAGCTGGCACAGCAGCACAAAACCCACAATGAAAGAGCTATTGAAAGCAAAGTGCAATGGTTGGAGTATTATAACTCACTGAATAGCATCAATCTGTTTATAAATCTGGTTGAAAGGTCCTAAGAGTTGGGGGTTATGGAGTACTCACTCACAAAATACTTTTTGTGTTCATGTTTGCAATCAGTCATCTTTTTTCAACATATAAACACGTAATATCACAGCAGTCGGTGCCTGGGCATAGTAAGCAGCATATTATTCAATCTTTGTCCAAACACAACTTTATAAAAATAAACAACAACTAAAGTGAGAAGAATATGTGGTAATTTTGTAAAAGATGATTTCAGAAAGTAGGTTATATATATTTCACAAAGTGGCACTAACAGAGTTCAGAGATGCAAAACCGACCCCCCAGAGTCCCTCCTCCTGTCACCATCTGGTCACATCTGGTTGGTCACACTACACAGTGCTGTCGACTGACCAGTACACAGCTGGCTGTCACTGGCTGCGTGTGACTCGGTCCCAGTGGTGGGTGTGGTGGAGGGGAGTGGGCCGGCCCCCCCTGATGCCTGGCTGCCCCAGGGCCTCCACTCGGGCCGGGCCCTCTGGCTGTGGGGGCTGAGGTCTGAGCTTCCTGCTGCAGGCCCCTTCCCCTCATGAGTTCCCCTCACCAGTCCGTTCGACACAGCGGGGGCAGACGTCTGGTTCAGGTGCTCGGCTGAAACCAAAGGCTGCCGGTCCTCTTCCTCCGAGATGGCGAACACCGGCACGCTGACGTGATCGCCCTCGCCTGGGAAATCCCGCCTCTTCCCGGCCTGGCCGCTCTCCATCTGACTGTGGGTGGAGGAAGAGGAGCCGTTGCTGAGCTCTGAGGGGGACCCTCCCCCCCCCTGGGACTGAGGGACCCCCGAGACGTTGACTGGGTCTGCTGTTCCAGAGAGCAGGCCGAAGCACGGCCCCGTGAAGCGAGAGCGCCGCAGGTTGCTGGTGGAGTTGAGGCGCCGCTGCCTCTGGGCGGCCTGGGACAGAGGGTAGGAGGCGTTGCTGCTGGATGAGTCAGAGTGGAGGCTGCTGTCGGCCTTGGCTTCCAGATGAACCTGGGAGAAGACGTTCCTGTTGCCCCCCCCCCGGCCGTCTGCCGTCAGACTGGATGCAGCCTGCAATGATACGAGACAGTTTTAATGACGGATCAAACACTGATGAGCCAACACACAGAACACAAGGACTGAGTTGTTGTTTTTTCCAAAACCAGATTTTTATCCATGCACCACAAAAGGTAAGGGAAAAATTAATAATTTGGTATTCTGTAATACATTGTAATTTTACAGATTAACTCATTTATATTGGGGGAAAAATGAATTATTCCAAGCAACTGCTGACACAGTGATCATGCCTTATTAACCTCAAATCCCCCCTGGGTATTAAAACAGAGCAAAGGCCGTAGTACTGACGCTGTCCACCAGCTTGGTGAATGGACTGGTGGAGTTCCAGCTGCACCACTTCTTATGCAGCTGTGGGAGTGGAGGCAGGAAGTCCTGGAAGGTGCGTACGCTCCAGGCTCGTGGTCTGGCGCAGCCGCCAGCGCTGCAGTCCTTAGCGGACCGAGCACCAGTGGATGGGCTGCTGCAGTCTGGGGAAGGCCAGTCACCCACAGGGCCGGGACCAGTGTCACTGTGCCGCAGAAACCTCTCCCGTTGCTATGAGACACAGAATACATGAACATTTAAATGAGTATGTCTGTATGAAGCGGGTCCCACAAGAGGGTTGTTGGTTCATGTATGTATAGTAAATAAGGAGAGACAGGTGTATTTCTACATGAGGAGAAAGATAAAGAGGATGAACAAACTAATTGGAAATGAAGGTGACCACACAACATAAATAGCTCATTATCAGAGGTGCATTATGCTCAAGCACTCAACTGGCCACAATGGTCAATGACCTGCACTGAGCAGGGGGCTGCTCACATGCATCTCTGGTATTGAGCATCAATGGAGAAAACTGTACTGTACTACAAATGTTGATGTAAATGGCCGGAGATGGACAGTCCAATCAGGCCACAAGGGGGGGGGGGGGGGGGATCAGATCTGGAAATATAATTGTCTAAGTAAGACATCAAGAAACACAAACACTGAGAAAAATGACCAAAATGGCCAAATGATTACATCTCAAACAGAAAGAAAGTCTTTGTTGCCCAACACGTCGGCTAAGAGCTGTCAATCAGAATTACAACTCTAACAAAAGTATCAGTGCATGCAACAACAACAACATAGTCCTTAGAGTAGGGATATTAGCACCGACAGGCTGCCAGTCTGCTGGCTGCACCTGCTGCATTTCCACCTCACACCTGAATTCCTGCTGACAGATTGTGTTGTGTACTACATTAATGGATTAACAAGAAGGAACTGTGCTGATTAGCTTGGCCCGCTCAGTCACACAGCCAGCCAGCCAGCTGAGCGTGTGTGTGGCTCATGTACCAATCTCACTCATTATTTCTATGAGTCTAAGTATATTAAAGCTGTCAAGAGAATAGCAGGGGCTTTGGAAGCATTTCAGTCACTGTTGTTTTGCACAAGTCTTATCGTCTGAGGAATACATTCCAGGTATAAACAAACCACTATGTGATAGGGAACTGCACTGTACTGTAGCGAAACTTGTGTAGGTCATATTTGTTAAAGCAGAAACTAGTAATGATGGATATGTTACTTTATCCTCCCTGGTCAGTCAGCTGCTGCTGGTCAGGGGAGGGTGGAGGTTTTAGGGGCTGCACCCAACAGACAGAGAACTGGTCCAGATAATCCCTCCCACAGAATCACTCGTTGCTAGCTTTGTCTAGACAAGAATTAGCTAGGGGTTTAGATAAAATGTTCTTTTGCTCACTAAAGCCCCACAAACACAATGGAAACTTTAAGGTTTGACAAATGAAGTGAAAGAAATCAGCCAGCTAATGCAGTCGCTTATAAACCTGGTTCCAAAGGTTGGCTATGAGATCCTTCTGAGATTCAGAGGAGGAACCACATGGACATTTGGATATTTTGATGCAGACTTCCAATATTTGATCTCATGGCCCTGGCTCCTTGAACTTTGTCCTGGGGGTACACAAGAAGACGACCCCAGCTTTATTGTAACTAAATTGAAGTCTTTCTTAGAAGAGGTCCATCGCAACAAAATGTTATGAGTTGGGGATGAATGGCGTAACGAAGCTCTACCTATCTGGGGTGTAAGGCAGGAAACCACCGCGCTAACCTGGAAGCTCACCCGTCAGTCAGCAGAATTAGGCCGTTTTCTCCGACCTTTTCCACTGTTAGCTCATGTAACATTTCTAAAACATTATTTACATGGACCTCTGCATTGAGGACACACACAGGCAGACCACACACTGTGTGCCAAAGTGTGCACTCACCGACACACAAACACACACACAATTGGAGCTGGGAATCTGGCTCTGTAGATAATACTCCATTAGCCTAGGCTGCAGAAAAGCTTGCCAGTCCTTCAAAAAGCTGCCAGAGCTGTTTTATGCCAACTCTTATTCCAAGAGAATACAAAAGAGAGCAGAGGAAAAAATGCTTGGTGGAACCGTTGCTTCTTCCTCAATGCTCCTCCCATCTTTTAATTATCCTCATTTCCCATTTATGTCCTCGTAGTTTTCATAGCTTTAGACTGTACCACGCGTACACCAATAAAATGGTGTCAGTCTTATTAGGAACACTGGGTCAATTCAACGCAGTGAATGCTGTGTCACCTCTGATGTTCAGGGATCATTTGCTTGGAGCGAGGAGAACACCCATGGAGTTTGGCCTTGCGTTTAATTGACAAATAGACAATTAGTGTGTAAAATCAAGGCTACTGCCAGATCCAACTCTTCTCTCTTTTTACCTGGAGAATGAGGAGACAAGACAAGAGTCCACAGCGGTGCTGCTCTGTGAGGCACAGCGATGCTTTGAGCTACAAGTCAACACCAGCATCCTAACATGCTCATAATGCTGATGATAAAGCTCATGTTCTGGCTTTACTGTTTCATATGTCTATTATCTTAGTTTATTGTGCTATGATGCCCAGAAGGTGATGCTACATGAAGATTCAAGGGTTACTAAAGTCACTGGAAGAAGTCATCTCCATGAATGTCTGCACCAGATTTGTGCTGATCAATCGGTGGATGAGGAAGACAATTGACAGTACCATACAACTGATTTAACATATTGCCCCTGGTGGCGATTCCAGCAGCGTATGAGTGTGTGTATGAAGGGATGGATGATACTTTGAGTGGTCAGTAAGACCAGGAAAGCTCTGTAAATGCAAGTCCAAGTCCATTTACATGCTGCTGGTGCTTCAGTGATCCCAGAACTCATTAGGCTTCATCTTTTGGGGATTCTGAATGTGAACTAAATCTCACCGTAATCCATCCAATATTTGTTGAAATGTTCTTGTGTGCCCCAACCAACCAACTAACTCACGCTGCCGTCCAACCTGCCCTGCTGCCAGCATGCAGATTCTTTCTTTCTTTCTTCCTTTACTGTTGTTATCAGCATGCAGGTTTTTAGACTCCTGTGTCTCTACTTCTGGACGCTGCAGTCAGTGTCGTACTTGGAGACAACGTGGACAACTGACATTCTCATGGAAATGGTTCTTACTGTGTGAGGGGAGAAGGGTAGCCTGCTCGGGCTTGGGGCTGAAGAGACAATGAAAACCTCGTCCGCACCGAGGTCAAGTTCAGTCAGACCGCTGCAGGAAAGGTCCAGCTCTGCATTCTGGGAAATGTCGATGGAAGCGCTGACTAGGAAACACAGGAAGAATAAAAAGAAAGGGTTAATCTAATCTGTTGGCATCACTGCCATTGTTATTGACATACACCTGTAGTGATTATACAAATAAGTTAGAGCTCAGAGCAGTTTCAGTAGCTACAGCAGCATGGTGCTGTCTTGATTTAGTGTTACATGTAAAGTCAAACGTTGTACATTTTAATAGATTCTCTTTTCAAAGAAATGTATATTAATGCTCAACATTGATTTCACACGGCCTTCTTCTTCAAGTAGGGACTGTTTACTACTCAGAAATAGCAGCAGAGCTTATGATGCTTTACTGCAACTTCAGTGGTTGAGTGAAATAACATGCAGAGTAGGCTAATCCCAACTCCTTCACCTTCTCCTTCTCTGTTTAGAAGTTGTGTGTTTTGGTGTAAACTCCTAACACCATGACTAGAGCACACAGAGAGGGGGACTGTACTCCTCTGTTGTTCAAACTACTCCCAGGCTGCTTTGTGGGTTAAATGCCACAACCCACAAATCTCTCAGCCTGTGTTCAGTCCCACTGGGGGAGAGAAGGAGAGAGGGAGAGAGGAGAGAGGGAGAGAGACTTTGGATTGTTCCTGGATCAAGCCTGTGTGTGTGCTGCACTAAATCGAATGCAATTTTCCTTTCCATTGAAAACCCGACTGACACACCCCGTCCACAGAGGGCTCCTCATACACAGCTTGTTTTTAATTTGAAGTAACAACATGTTTGTGACCCAGAAGTGATTCAACCTTAAACCACCTCATGATAACTTGTTACACTCAGTGTTAGGTAAGTCTTTCCTAGGAAAACTCCTGTAAGGCAAGAAAGATTTCCTGTTTTTCATTTCCAGAAACAGCTGTGGTAATTTGTTTGAATAAATAGCAGAAGAACTGGGTGGTTTTCATAAGCAGAGATAAACACGGTGAATGAAAACACATAGAAAGAGCACCACCTAGAGATTCTCCTCAGCAGAATATCTACTCTGCACTGTTTGACTGACAGGTCATCTCCTGAGAAACATTCCTCAAACCCTAGGCCTTCTACTTTTGAATTACTGCACTCGCACATTTAACAGATCACCACTTCACCAAGAAATGAATTAATGGCAGATTTATACTCTTGAAGGTGTTATTATCATTCCTGAAATGATTCTAGTAAAGAGTCTAAACATGTGGTGCAAATGTAAATCAAGATGAATGACATCCACAGTTATGAGCATGACGCAGTGCCTCTTAGAGATGTTCTATGTATCCTCTGACTGAAACCTTTGTCATTATTTGAATTAGTAGTTGATCTCTTTTGTTTAATTTATTTTTTTAAATATTTATTTATCTATTTTTTTTTTACTTTATCACATTGTATGATTATTCTTTATTATGTTTTTCATTGTCTGTCTGTTAGTTGGAAGAAAAAGATGTTCTACTGAAAGAAACAGATTTAGCAAACTCTGAGAACATTGTAAAGACAAATGAACATTAACAGCTCTACTTTTTACCTTTAAAAAAACAACAACAAAACACAAAGGTGCACATTGGCATTACAGTAAATCAGCCTGGCTATTGTCTGTGTGTGTGTGTGTGTGTGTGTCCCTCCACCTGTGTGTGGCGGCCTGTCGTCGCTGCTGCCCTGCTCTGCGGTCGTCTCCAGGTTGACCTGATTCTCGGCCATCAGCTGTAGCTCGCGGACCTCGGCCACTGTGTTGGGGGCGCTCTCTGGCACCTGCAACACAGAACAATTCACCTTCAACACACATCAGACCAACACAGACACATGTTCTCCAATTATAAAAACAGTTTCCTTGGTTGTTTATTAAATCATGCTAGTGTTACATCTTATTTCAAGCACACTCAGTTGGCAGTTTATTGAGAACACGAAGCTAAAACTACTGAAGTCTAATCCAACAGTTGTGTAGTAAATCTCACTCCAGGATTGTTATAGTGTTCAGTTTTTGTTGAAACAGTTTTAGAGAGGTGTTGAATCAACTTTATGGCCATTTTGGAGGCTACAGTTTCTAGTGCTGCTGAGCTGCATTGCATTAAACTGACAGGTGTTTCTATTCATGTGTTCATGCAGCGGCTGCACAAACTACAACCTGCCTACGTCCTAAAGTCATCATACAGTCAGACCTGACACCTCTTGAAAACAAAAACTGAACATTTTAACCATCACAATGGAAGCATTTCTGCTAGATATGGCTGCATTATCTGGAGTTATACCTACAACTGCAGATGATATGACAAAGACCTACCGGTAAATGAATTAGGGAACTCTAAAAAGACCATTTCATCTATATTTCAGCCTGTTTTGTTTGTTTTGTTTTGTCTTCATTTTATTTGTTTTGTCAGAAACAGAAATGCTCCTGAAATGTCCCTTTATGAAGATCTACTGTGAAGATGTACTGTTGTTTCCAGAGGTGAAAGTCACCCAAACTTCTAAACAAACACTTAGTGCTGCTGTTAAAATACCTGCAGCTCTGTGTCAGACAAAATGTTTTATACATATAATGTGATTGTTGAATAAAGTTATGTTTGACCAACAGTCCACATGTTTGGTATTTTCTGCTAAAACAAAAAATAAGAAAAAGAACAATTAATTTGACAAATTGACAAATCGATTGACTAACTGCTGCAGCTCTAGATTAGGACCTTTGTAGCATTACACTCCATTACACTACATGTAATAAACAGTTTATACAAACAAAACAGGAAAACAGAACTAAAACTGATACATTAGTACAAGAGATATCATCCTCACATTTTTCACATTTGCAGCAGTACTCCCTGTGACCTGTGAACAGATGTTGATGTGTAAAATTATTTAGTTCCCCTTTAAATAAAAAAATATATCTGTTTGATCACATGTTAAATGTATCATAAAAGGGCAGAGACTTGATCTTACCTTCCACTGACAGAGAAATAGGCTATAAAAGTACTTTGATGTAGTTTTACAACTGGTAAGGATAATGAGTCAAGTCATGTTATCATTATGCAAATGAATGTAAACTATTTCTAATGTGCCCGTATGTCATCCTCACATTTACCCTCCTTTTGTTTTACACTAGTGCGACCTGGTATGAACCCGAGGTGGCGTGGCTCAGTGGGGAATGGAGGGGCAGTGCTGCAGCAGTGTTGGCTTGAGAGGCAAAGAATATTAAAAGAAATGTCCAGTGATCCAAGGTAAAGCTCTGTTTTCAGAGGAATGTCTGGCCGACAAATAAGGCAAAAGACAGAAGAACAGAAGAGAGAAGAAGACAGGTAGGGGAGGGGAGAGAGCGACGTGTAGATCATATGACACGGGCCGAGAGAGATTGGACGAGAGGATGCACGGTCGAGTCTGTACCTCAGAGTTGGTGGACGCACAGGAGCTGGCTCGCTTTGGACACAGCTTGGGCCTGGAAAACATGAAGCACCACAGCAACTCAGTTTATAATTACAGACATATCTGAAAACCAGCTTTTATGAATGTCCTCATTTTTTTCCCCCACTTTTGGCAGTGTTTTCTCAAGTAAATAAAAATCCCTCCGGTGGTGTTCACAATTTGACCAGAAATGTATAAATGAACACTGTTTCATGCAACGGTACTGAAATGGGATCTTTTTGACACAGTAACCAC
The DNA here is from genome assembly GCF_045865225.1 of Trachurus japonicus. Lineage (NCBI taxonomy): Eukaryota > Metazoa > Chordata > Actinopteri > Carangiformes > Carangidae > Trachurus > Trachurus japonicus. The sequence goes on along the minus strand of NC_140915.1, from coordinate 39,316,706 downwards.
CTCACTCAATTTATAATGGTTCCAACATACCCGTGGCTATTTCTCCCTCAATAGATGCTCTATTGTGGTGTTGAATGATGGAGCAAGATACACCACAATGTTGCATTCACACACATGCCACAACTCCAGCAGTTCACATAGTGGTTGTTTTCTGAGATGTCATTGCTATGCATTGCTTTTTACAGTCGGGATGCGCTGCTGTCTGCTGATTCTCATCTGGAAAGATGTGCGTTACTTAGCAATCCCTGACTGTACCCAAACCATATCGCATATAACACCCAAGCTGCTACCAGTGGTACGCACAGGTACTGATATTAGATCATTCATTAGATTAAACCTTCTGTTTCATTGTGGCATTTTCTCAAATATTTGATATCAGTGGCTTTTCATCCAGGCTTCCTGTCTCATTCTTAAAATCCATATAAACCAATGAAGCATGCAGAAATACATGAGCAAGTGCCCACTTATTAAAAAATTACTCTTATGGCTGAATGAGTTCATTACCAGCAGCTGAGGGCAACCCCTGCTGAGACCCTCATCCACCTTTGGCTGTTTTCTGACCAGCAGGGACCTTGTAAGTTAATCTCACTGCTGCTTTAAACTTCCGAGGTCTGGCCTAGCTCGCCAGGCTCGTTGTTTTCCATTGATTTCTGTGAACTTGTTTAAATTAATAGGGAACAAATGAATGAGGAAAAAACCAGCTACTGAGGGTGCTCATGAGCTTGACGTTTCATGGTAATGCATTTCCTGGCTTCTGAATGACTCGTGTTGTTGTTCTTGCTAATTACACTTTCATTTTATTGAACACATGTTTCCAATTTCCCTGTCATTAATAGTGAGACCCTGTGGAGTTATTGTGCCTGACGGATGAGTTGGAGACACTGAGCTGCATTTGTAATTAACACAGATCATATTAAACAGGGGTGTTTCTCCCAGAGAGCTAATAGGACAGATGCAAATGTACAGTATACCGTTCTGGATGCTGGACATCTGGACATGTGGTTTGTCAGAACAAGTCAGAACAAGTCTGCCAAACCTCCAATCCCAGCTCAACCTACAGATTTACGTCTTGGATCCCAGAGAAAACAGCTTGTCAACTGCATCTTTTGATTATTTGACCATCGGTGCTCACATTCGGTTTTAATTGTCCTTGTTGTTGTCCCCTTTTCCCCGTTTCCCCACCCATTCACTTTCATGCAGCCTGTGTGTTTTTGTGCGCTGGAATTGATGCCAGGTGCTGTACCTTGAATGCCCCGCTGTATATGGTGAGAACGCTCCACATCAAGGAAGCCGCACAGTCGCAGCCAAACCCAACTAATCACTACGGGTCACCACATCAGGGACTAGGGCTTCCAGCTGAGTCAACACAGCAAAGTGGTGGATGCGTATGTGCAAATATGTACTGTACGTATGCGTGTCTGTGTGTGTGTGTATTCACTGTTGGACTACCCCCTTTTCATTCATGATGAATCAAAGATAGGATTTATGAATGATTTTCAAAAACACACAGTTTACTGAGGACTTACTGGGGGTTAGTTTCCACAAGGCAAAGTCAATCTGTTTTCACCAGGCACTGTACATTTTTAACCAAAACTACGATTTAGCAGGAGCTCTGTTAGACACAGCAGCGTTTTGAGCTAAATGCAAACATCAGCATAACAACACATGGAAAAGTGAGCTGAAGATGCATGACAGATCAATGAATAACTTGATCTTGTACAGTCATCCAGTGGGGTCTTTGAATATCTGAACCAGTTTCCATCCAACCATCCAACAGTTGTCCAGACACATGAGCAACAACACTGACCTTCTTGTGGCAGCAGAGCAAAATGATTTATTCTCTGGAGATCACGAATGTAGCTAATGTGATTGAAGTCAACTGAGATATTGTTGTTAAGATATTATGTATTGAATCACAGAGGTAGACTGAGAAATTAAATAAAGTTTCAATCTCAAAAACTTAACTCACCCAAAATCTACATACCTCCTGATGATTCATAAATATGAAACAGAAGCTTAATGTAGTGGTGGATTTCTGGATTTTAAGTTTGAAAATGTAAAAAAAAAAAAGGTTAAAAATGGTCTAAATGTGACTATGACTGATGACAGGTAGCAATTTAATCCAAAAACGTTGCAGTGTTGTTGCTGTTCATTAGTGGCGAGTCGATGACCAACAGTACTGGATTAAGACGACCATCTCGTGGCTTAAAGCTCCTGACCTGGTTGGTTTGTGATATTTTTGTATTTCCTGTTCTTTTCTAAATACAGTCGCTGTGTTTCTGTTACCTGAACACGATGCACAGGGCACTGGTAAGTATCATAGCGAAGAAGGCCGCTCCGCTGACGGCGGCCAGCAGAGAGTCGACCCTGCTGGCCGTAGGAGCCGAGGCCCGGCTGGCCCCCCCCGGCTCCGTCAGGTTGTGGTAGTGGAAGAGCAGAGCGAAGCCGCGGCCCCAGTGCGTGGTGGTGATGAGCTCCATGATCACCTCCACCATCTCCTGGCTGGAGCCGAACACCAGCTGGCTGCTGGGGGGCCGGTTGGACCCGCAGAACCTGGAGGAGAAGGTGATGAGGTCTGAGATGTAGAGCACGTCGTGGGGGCAGGCGTCCAGCACCGGCTGCTGGGTGTCGGGGCTCACGGCTGGAGCGTCGGTGGTGTGTGGCGAGGCCAGGGTGGTCTCCTCCACGGCCGTGCTGGGGTCTGAACCGGGGTTGAGCCCCCCCCTCAGGTGAGACAGGGAGGCAGAGTTAACAGCCTTGTCTTTAGAAGGCGCCGTCTCAGGTAGGAGGAAGAGCGAGGAGGGAGGGGGCAAAGAAAGGCCAGAGGGGGCATCTGCAGATCTTTTGGCAGAATTTGAGACTTTGGTAATTTCCATCTTAGTGGACTGTTCCTGGACCACGACCTGCTTGACCTCTCCGTCCTGGGGGGACGGCTCAGTCTTTGTGACATGGCCTACACTCTGAGGCACTGGACCTTTAGCTGCCTGTGAAGTCTCATCTGCCACCAAGCTGCCAGGGGTGAAGGTCATATCTTCATCTGCCGCTTCCTCTTCAAAATGAGTGGCAGCTGAGTACTGTGCTGCAGAGTCGTGGCTTTCAAACACATCAAAGTCAAATATCTCCAGAATGAGCTGATAATCGACGGGCACGATGAACAGCCAGACGCAGTGTGTCCCCGAGGAGTAGTTGTAGGGGAAGCCAGGGGACAGAATCAGGCCTTGGACGTCCACCACATCCACCTTGGCGCCACAGTCAAAGTACACCTGCAATAGGAGTTACAGAAAATCAGTTGTGTCACAAATCTGAATCTGCTTTTTGTTCCTTTCTTTCTTGTCGGCAGACAGTTCTTGATCTAAGAACCTTATATTTTAAATATTTCAGGCATTTAACGACACCCAACACCCTAGCTCAGAGTAACAACTAACGTGACTCACACAACTCAACAGGTTGAGCACAATACCAGCTCTGCCAAGGTGAGTGCTTTTGATTCGCACCGGTGCCATTCACGTTTTTCTTTGGCATTATGTTTAAAAGTGTCGACTGGTATCATATTACACTCTGTCTAAAATTCTGGGGTGAGTCACGTGTTCAGATAATGGCCACTAGGTGATTGAGTTCACTATGACAAAAGTACCAACAACCGTGGTGTCAGTCAACAAATAATACACTCGACTTGTGGTCTGATTGCTCACTGACATAAACCAGCTTGAAACTAAACTATTCGACCCCACCGATCTGCCTTTATATCAAAGCCTGTGTTCTGTCTGTGTTGCCGGTTGGGTAACCCTAGGGAGGGCATTTCTTCAAACATGCTGGCTATAATTCTTCCCAGGTGTGCGGGGATGTGAGGGGGACTTAGGCCCTAAGCAGCGGCAGATGTGCGGTTGGGCCGGGGAGCTGACGACCAGACCTTTGTAGGGGGCCTGCGTGTTTATGAGCTTTCCTGTTGGCCTCGGTTCTGGGCGGTGGGAATGACCCAGACTGGCAGACCCCAATACCAGACAGGTAACAAACCAACACCCTCGGGCGTCACTTGTGCTCTGGACTGGGCTAAGAAGCACAAGAGATCACTCTGAGAATGCAGTTCTGATGGGAGGGGAAAGAAGGGCAACAGGAAACCTAAAGTCTACGGAGCCAGACAGGCTCTCTGATTGCTCCATGGACCATCTATCCCCCATCTGAAGCCATTTATCACAGGCATTTCTCAGTCACTATATTTTAAGTAGCAAAATCTACACATAATTGACAATCATGACAGAGAGAGGAGCACTCACTCTGCCCTCTGGTCATTCCAATCAAACCCAAAGCTCTCTCCTCTATAGCTGATAGAAATGACAATCTATCATCCAGGCAAGGGCATATAACAGGAGGGCAGAGAGGGCAGAGAGGGCAGCATGGCCTGTGTGAACGTACGTACGTGCGTGTGTGTGTGTGTGTGTGTGTGTGTGTGTGTGTGTGTGTGCTCTGCTGTGTGTTAGTAAGATGTTAAGACTTACTTTATTTAGAGAAGATCAAGAGAATCAGAGCTTCAACTTCTGCTAAACTTCAACCTATTTAATTGACATGGTGATCATGATGACTGTCTACTGTCTATCCAATATTTCTCCTGAGGCAAAACCTGCATTTACATTCAATATTTCTGTATCTCTGATGATCAGGTCTGTTCTTCCTCCATGACGCACCACATGCAAATGGACAGAACAATCCTGAAGGTACAACAAGCTGCTAAAAAATGTGCAGAACATTATTGCATGTGCAGTGCACAAATCACTGGACTGTTTGTGGTAGTGAGCAATATATTTCATGAAATGGTTGCCCCGCCCCCTCATCCTAATATTTATATCGCTATAATTACAGTCCTTTATCATGGTTCTATTTTTCTGTTTTTCTCCCGGACTGACACTTGGAGACAATTAAATTAGCTCTTGACAGGCTACGCTTGCACTGCCCACACACTTTGCTAGAAATTAATGTGCTACAGCAACGAATTACACGGATGGCATTTGAACAGGCCAAATGCCATTCCTGCTGAGGTTAGAGGGAGTAAGCTGATTTGGGGTTTGCAGTGCTTGTAGCGAGGTTGCGCAATGAGGGGAACCGCCTCACAATATGGGGGGATAACAGGGGGAAGCATGAGGACAGCGTGTCCTCTTTTTAAGACAAAAATGACCACAGAGAATTTATGCTTGTTCAGTTTTGATTTTTTTTCCAAATTGCCGCTTTGCTAGCTATCACAAATTCATTTCACACAATATTGCATCCAAAAATGTAAAATCACATTAATAGTCATAATATTCTCATGTATGCTGAGAATGCTACATATGAAAGAAGAAAGTGGGCCATGGGCAGAGACTCTATCACTGGTCCCACCAGGACAAGGTGGCCAGGAGGTCCCCAGCAGCATGGGATGTGCATGCTAGACTACACATTAAAGGGCCCCAAAGTGCCACAGTGTCAATGGAAATAGGACATTCTTATAATGCCAAACATCTCAGTTCTCTTACATCACAGGCCGCTTCACAGGCAGGCCGCTAATTATTCAAGGATGCCTTTTCTCATGGCGAAACAATGGGCCGCAGTGCCGTATTGGTGAGCTACTCCACAAACGGGAAGGGCAGATAATATTTTAATGAAGTGATGCTAATAAGTCCAAGGCAAGCTGGAAGTTTACATAAGAGAAGCCTGGTCATTGCGCCCCAGTTATGCCACTGACAAGGGCTTTCCTGGACAGAAGTAGATCAACTGAGCTCATAATTGTCTGAAATGACTTGTTCAGTGAAACATCAGACCAGCTGCTGTCATTGCTAAGAGGCCCAAAGAGGCACAAATGCTATTGTTCTATTGTTTTCACTTTGTATCAGTACATCTTTAAGAAGTGTTCATATGTCTGTCTAATTACCACAGCGCCAACTTTAAATCCACTGACTTGATGCTGCAGAGCTGATTTGTTTGTACAACACCATTCATTATGCCATATATACAATTACATCAGTTATTGTTTTTAAATCAATCAATTTATTAGTGATTTTAATTGTTTCAAAGTAATTAACACACTTTTTTCCAGTGTTGTCATCTAGGTGAATGGAGAGAAATGGTCAGAAAAGATGAGACAGAAACAAAAAGGAAAACAGTTCCTCTGGTTCAAAACGGTGATCTGCAGTCTGACCTGATTGTTCGCTGTAACATGGATTTTTTTTTTTAAACCACCCAGGCTGACGACACCACTGTGAAAACTCTGCAACACGAGCTGGCTTCTGCTGAAGTACTGTTAACACACACAAGCACACACACACTCTCTGCCTCTCATGCACAAACAGCTCCGGACTGGCTCATAAACAGGCAGGCGGGCCCCTCAAAAGGGGGCAGGAATCCTCACTAGCCCTGTTTACTGGAGGAGAAAAGTGACACTGCTTCACAGGCTAGCGCTCAGGCAGCAGCAGTCCACTCGGGATGCATTACAATCGCACTCAATTTCTCAGGTCAGGACCAATATCAACACTGTAAGGCTTTGTGGACAAGCGGCACGTAACCTGAGGACAGTTTCAATTATACTCATTCTCAGTTTGAGAGCCCTCGAGTGTTTTTAAGTGTGACTTGATTTGAGATCCAAGTGATACACACCTGAGGACAAAACAATGTTCAGAAAAAAATAAGATTAAGAAAACAGCGCAGCTACACATTCATGTGATGGGCTGCACATTAGAGGGGACGTGAAAAGTGAATACTCAACTAGAAGAGTGACAATATGTACTGTAAAATCAACAATAAAGGCACTCATGCCACAAATCAAATCAAAGCTGGGACTATTTTTGTTTAACAAGATTAGGAAGGCCACTAATTTAATTACATTAAAAAGGGCCTTCATCTCAAAGTGCAACAAATGTATAGGAATTTCTCTGAGTTGCACTGGTGAGTTGCAAGATATAGATATCCTGAAGTAATGCAGCACACAACACAACAACTCACCTACTGTAAGACGACAGTGTTTGAGGGCTGAGGTACAACGCTGCGTTGAATTTAGGTGAAAAAGCACAGATTTTTCATAGAATATGTGGGTTAAAGAGAGGAGTAAGCAGGTAAAAAAGACACAGACTAGATCCATGTGGACAAACCGAAAGCAACTCAGTCTCTGCAAGATGCCTCACTTGTGTTTTCATATTTTGTACAGCTGCCTGCAAATGCACAGATAGAAAAGAAGCAGCTTGAGGTCATTCTGCACAGCTGTGAAAAGGCACTGATACTCGAGCCCAGGATTTATCACATATCTCCCCTGTGATGTCAATGCCTCTCCTGGTGGGCTCGTGTCAGCCCCTGCACGTTCAAGCCAGGCTGAGTTTACAAACAACCGGTGTGGCAGTCTGGGGGCATTTCTAGGGTCACCCTGGTTAGTAACTGTAGCGCTGCCTCAGCACATTTTCACCGCCATGAGTGACTTATGAAAAGCCTCTCTGAGCCCAAACTATGTTTGATCAACATTTTATTTACTGACCATCCTACATGGCAATGTGGGACACTGGAAGTTATTCCCCCCGTGGTCCTCAAACTCACACTGATGTGTCACTATGGGTGGGCGAGAGGACGAGCAGATGCAGGCTCTTTCTTCTGTGTTTGTGATGTAAAAGCTATTGAAAAGAAGTGCTGCTGCTGTGGTGGCTTGTGAAAGCCTGTGGTGCATCATGACCTTATCTTTATGGTGGTTTCAACCAATTTGGTGAAATCATTTCCAGATTTTGGAATGTAATCCACTGAACGCATCCATGATAATCAGTCTTTTGGGCAGCACCTTAGTGAGAAGCCCAATCATGTAAACTGGGCTGCACTGCACTGACGCAGATGTTGTAATCACAGACTTTAAATGGACACAATAACATTTCCCTGCGTAACCACAGCATCAAAATGCACCAGCAACTCTGATAGCCGCTTGAACAACAGGATGCTTCCACATCTGTCTTCAGCATCACTGAAGGTCTCTGCTGCAGCAGACCCTTTACTCCTCTCTGCTGTAGACCCTTTACTCCTCTCTGCTGTAGACCCTTTACTCCTCTCTGCTGTAGCAGACCCTTTACTCCTCTCTGCTGTAGCAGACCCTTTACTCCTCTCTGCTGTAGCAGACCCTTTACTCCTCTCTGCTGCAGCAGACCCTTTACTCCTCTCTGCTGTAGCAGACCCTTTACTCCTCTCTGCTGTAGCAGACCCTTTACTCCTCTCTGCTGTAGCAGACCCTTTACTCCTCTCTGCTGTAGCAGACCCTTTACTCCTCTCTGCTGTAGCAGACCCTTTACTCCTCTCTGCTGCAGCAGACCCTTTACTCCTCTCTGCTGTAGCAGACCCTTTACTCCTCTCTGCTGTAGACCCTTTACTCCTCTCTGCTGTAGCAGACCCTTTACTCCTCTCTGCTGTAGACCCTTTACTCCTCTCTGCTGTAGACCCTTTACTCCTCTCTGCTGCAGCAGACCCTTTACTCCTCTCTGCTGTAGCAGACCCTTTACTCCTCTCTGCTGTAGCAGACCCTTTACTCCTCTCTGCTGTAGACCCTTTACTCCTCTCTGCTGCAGCAGACCCTTTACTCCTCTCTGCTGTAGCAGACCCTTTACTCCTCTCTGCTTCAAAATGCAGAGACTTAAAGCAGAAGTAAGCGATCCGGTCGTTTTCGCTAATGCTGCGTTCCAGGCAGGCTTTTGAAACCGTAAATTACAGCTTCAAGTCACAACTTACGACTTTGTAGCGTTCCAGGCAACCCACTCGTGTTTCTCCGACCTGTTTTACCGGTGAAAGTCACTATAACGGCCATTCGTAACTTCTGACCCGTGAACTCGTACCAGATCGAACTGGTACGACTTCACAGGTCGGAAAAACACGAGTTACGAGTTTCCTTGAACGCACCATAACAGTCCTCGTCCCTACGTCGCCACATTCACGGCGTCCCTTGGCTGCACACACAGTCCTTTATGCCGTTCTCTCTCCTCATTGGATAAAGGTTGTAGGATACAAGGAAAGTTTTCTCCTGGGCTCAGAGCAGAGCAGAGTGACTGACAGACCCGTGTTTCAGACCAAACACTCTATAGAAGTGATTGCTGTCGGAAGATATAACTATTTAAGACTTATATTAACACAAAAATATCACTTACTTCTGCTTTAACTCACTCTATTTCTCAAGGCAAGGCAATTTTATTTGTATAGCCTGTTTGTACAGTTTGTCTCAAAGGGCTTTACACAGCATCATAACAACATCCTCTGCCCTTAGACCCTCACATCGACTAAGGAAAAACTAAACCCGTTGAACAGGGAAAAAATCGGAGAAACCTCAGGGTGAGCAACAGAAGAGGGACCCCTCACCCAGGACGGGCAGACGTGCAATAGATAGATTTTACATTTGTGAAAGTCTTCAATCAAAACAATAAATACTGTACTTTCTTTAAAACAACAACACATTACTCAAAAAATCTTCCTGCTGCTTGAATGTCTGTCAGTAATGCAAAAAGCCTTCCAAGCATATGGATGGAAAATACTGAAGGAGCCTTCTTCTATCCAAAAACAGAAAAAATACAAATGAAAACATGAGGTTAAGAATGTTACATCAAACTAGACAAGCATACATTAAATCCCAGACTTTTGCTTCATGTTGTTCACCTCAGGCATCCTGGATGTTATTTTCAACTGCCATGTTTGTTTGGCTCAGAAAACAGTGACAACTTAGGAAAAAGACCTAACTCTGGAAATTACAATAGCAGTTTCTGCTGCTTTTATTTTGAAAGCTAAAATGTTTTTATCAGCCATTAACTCATCCTCACCCACGCCTCGGTCACGTGGTGATGTGTTTATCTGTTGACAGACTGTGGGTATCTGTTGTCCGATAACTCATGGGAGGAATAAGTGAATTCACAGTTCAAAAGGGTCCTACAATTCAGTTCAATTAGAGATGAATGTCCCCTCTTTCCAAATAAAACCTTCCAGAGGACAGAGCGGAGCAACAAAACAAGGATCAAATTCACTCGTCCACAACGCTGAATTGTGGACCAACAGACTTGGATGCCTCCCATTTTTTTCTGAGTGGGATAGAATAAATTCCAAGCTTGTTTATGCTGTTCCAAAAATCAACTTAATACAAAAGGGGAGCAGAGGACAAAGCCATCATTTACCGTGCCCCCTCAGGCAGATAATTGCAAAGATAGTGAGCACCCTATGCACACAGGAACTAAAGCTGGAGACGCTGACAATTCAATATACCAGGGCTTTTGTTGTCTAGTTCCAAGAACTGTGCTGCTGAGCCGAGCGCATCAGCAGAAGAGGACGGCTCTTGACAGGTGGAAGCCACAGAGCTTCTCCTGGCTCACAACACGGTCTTCATGTCCTGCAGGCGATGTGTGCCAGGGGTAGTCTGTTTGTGTTATGACACCAGCTACTGTCACACATGGGGGCATTATGCTGCTGCACACATGATTCACAAATAGAAGAATATGGGATCAGAGCACTGAGTGGGTGGCACAGTTTACAGCTCGGGCACAAAATGTGAAGCATACATCCCTGTCTGTGATCCTGTGACAACTCAGGTTCATCATCAAAACAACTTCTAAACCTCAACCAATCACCTGTGAGCCCCCACAGGCAGTTATGAGGCTGTTAACCTCACAGAGAGGCTACAACATGTCCTGCATGGACGACAGCCGGGCTGGATGGAAAACATCCCCAAGTAGCAATCCCTGACTGTTTGCGTTCCTGTTCATCAGAGACAAACTGTTGTTCAGCAGCACCTCGCATGTCAAGAGTCAAAGCTGGGGAATTTGCTTCAATGAGTTAGAGAAGTGCAACATGAGGTTAACATGCTCTCAATGTGGTTCTCATTTCAGCAGTTTGGGCTCCGCATGCCATTCTCTAACTCTGAGAAGTGCATAACATCAAAACATGCCTGTGCCATCAAAACATCCCTTTAAAAGCCCCAGAGCATATAATGTGCCACATTCCAAGGTTAGACATTTTAAAATAAAGCCCAAACTTTAATAATTTAGTTGTGGATGAGGGTGCGAGGGGAGTCAGTGAGGATGATGTAACGTGATTTAAAAAGTCTGGATATGGCTAATGTTCAAGGAGTCTATTTTTCCAAATTTGACTGTTTTTGGTGGTCAAATAACCACATGGAATATTTTAATAAAATAAAAAAAAATGAAACTGAACTTGAACCTCCCCTTTTGAACTGCGTACAGCACTTCAAAAAAATAAAAAGTGAAATAAAAAAACACCCTCAGTTGATGAACAGAGTTTGCAGGCTACATGAGGCGGATGTGTTGACTACATGTTGTGGACTGACACCACCGGAGCATTTTGACAACTGTTTCATTCACTTTGGTTTGTTTCCTGCACAGATTTGGTCCTTTCAGAGGCAGCATGTGTAAGTCTGTGTTCATGAGGAGGTTAGTTTAGTCCTGCTGTTATCGAACACATCGTGAGCAACACTCAATAGTAAAAACAGTCCATTTTAAAGGCCACCCACCAGCTGCCAGACTCACCTATGCTCTAACACATCAACTTGGACTTTTTCTGAAGAAACGTGTTTTTCTAATACAGTCGGCCTGGCTGTGATTTAACAACAACGTCTGCAATATTTAACTCACAACTTTGGGGAATTGGCTCGTGCGACGTTAAACGCTTCTGCTGCCGCCTGCAACGCTACTGTGTTTCTGAACACAGACCTGGTACATAACAGACTAACTAGATTATAATTTAACATGTAGTTGGTAAACCTGTTCTGTTGTGTATTAAACCTATGCCGAAGTGGACGGTGCAACCTGTTTTACCTCAGGATAACTTCACTAAACTTCTCCCAGGTCATAATATTTGTCGTGAAGTTAAACAATGTTAAATATCAACATTTAGCAGCGGAGTTGGTGACTTGGTTTTTACTCCAACACAAGTTGAGCCAGGGCTGGAGGTAATGCTGGTAAATTATTTCTGCAGTAAACAAATGTCAACTTACTTTCTGTGCAACGCATCCCATCACGAAGAGAAGATAGGTTGTAATAAACACATGTGCCCCAAGCGACGTAACACAACTCATTTTCCTCTAATTGTTCCTTTTTTTTTTCTTTTTTTTTTAAATGCGCCGCACAGTGAACCGTGTCCCGCTCCGCTGCTTCCCTCTCATTCACCTGAAGTGTCGGGAGCGCGCTTCCATCTCATGGGCGAACTCGAACACAGGACCAGACCCCTAAAAACTCCCCTGTCCTCGACCTCACACACACACAGCCTACGTAACCACCCAGTCTATGAAACTGACATGCTTTAAAGCTGATAGGACTATAAACTGCACGTCCAATAAACTGACCAGGTCTATCTATGACATCATTTTGTCTGTTTTTCCCTACCCATCTTGAATCTGAAGAGAAACTTTTTATTTTCATTTTGATGGCCATATAGTCTATCTGCAACCTAATGCATTCTCCAGTGTACACTGTAATTGTTGAATTTACAACCTGAATGTAACTAAAAGTCTAAAATCTAAAAGAATGAATTAGTCCTGTGGAGTCTGGGTAAAGCCATGTAAACAAACTCTATTTCTTAACATTCATTTAGAGTAGGCTATAGGCTATCTTGTTTTGCAGTCTTATGTGATTAACCTATGTATTTTACAATGTGTGTCAAGATTGGTCCAGAAAGGTTAAGTCTATAATATAGCATTGTGTCTGTGTGCCTACTGATGAAACAATTCTATCTGGAAACATCAGCTTTTAAGTCTAAACTATTATTTTATGAGACCTCAAATAATCAGAACAAGTGCTTGCATTTCATTGTGTAAAGATCAGCAGCCCTGCACAGAGAGATTAATTTTTATCCAGACATCTGGATTAAAAAAAAGAAAAAGAAATGCTTGTCTACCTATGTTCTGCAGCATGTCACAGGCATAATAAGACCAAATAATTAATATTTAAAATGTAAGATCAATGCTGTAGATACGCATCAAAACAAAGGCTGCACTTTCCTCTGATCCATTAGACAGTGTCATCATCATCATCATGTTATATCTTCAAGAGAGCATCACAACTTCTGCTAAATCAATCACTGTCACTCAGAATCTCAGACTGGCAGAACATAAGGGAGATGGATAAAAGGAGAGGCTGTTTCTTACACGGACTGCAGACTTTCACTCCTACTCAGTTCATACTCTGATGTCTTGAAGTTGGGAAAAACAAAACCTTCATGGTGAACAACTGGTGGTTGAATCTGATGTTTTCAGTCCAGTCCCCTGTTCACTGTGTTGTCCTTAAGACTGCCACTAGATGGCGTCAAAGGTAGAGAGGTTTAAATCCTATACAGTAGCTTTAAATGAGTCTCATTTTCATGTAACACACATTATGTATTAAAAGTGTTAGTCTTAACCTAAACCTTAGTTTACATTTTATTTGCATTACAAAGTGTATCAGTAGTGGTAATTATATTTTGTAAGGACAAACTCTTTTTGATGATAATGTCAGTAATGTGGACATTGGAGGTAGGATCTAACTTTGTGTCATGTAGGCTGTAGACATGACCAGAGAGCTGGATGTCATATTCCCAACACTTTGCACCTTACACACAGACTCTTCCTTCTTATGGCCTATAGGTATCCTAGCTGGGCTGTGACATATGACCGTCTTATAACCTAAGACAATAAACCTTAGGACTTTATTGTAGCTTATCAGTTGAATTATTGCTTCTTCTTTTTTTTCTTTTCTTTCTTTCTTTCTTTTTTTAATTTTTTTTTAATTTTTTAGAATCCTATATGTGTGAATACCATCATTTTGTTTGTTTATTTTTCTATTTTACATTCCACATGCCAAATGGCATCAGTTTTACAAATATGAACCGAATACTATTATTAGGCCTGTTAGGTCCGGGCCAGGTCAGGTCAGTGGTAGTGTGGTGTTATTTCTGGACAGATGTAATCAAAATTCAACCTATAAGTGATGCTTAACCCAGACTAAAGGGAGATTTAAAAGGAAAGAAGACCAGTGCAATAACTAAATTTAAATCCTTTATGTAGAATCCAGTTTAATCCCATTATACTAAGTAGTGCATGATACAGTGTGCACATTAATGCAATCCATGTAGGCCTACTGTGTGGACAGTATGGCACAGGGCTCAAGAAGTGGCAGCTATGACCTGTGTGTAGTCAGTCACCTCTGCCAGTGCCACCCTCGGTTTCAGGTTCATCGTTGTAGCACAGGGACGGGGGGACGGGGGGAATAAGGCGCTGCGCTTTGGCCACAAGGGTGAGGCAATGTACCACATCCGCCTGATCCAGCAGAACTAATGTAGCCTAGGCATTTCAAATATATATTTCTAGAATAAAATAACAATACAGTAGTTTTTATTTTATTTTATTTTATTTTAAAATTTTAAATCCAAACGCTATGAGCAGGCACAGCCCCTGTCCGCCCCCTGAGCCCCCCCCCCTGCTCTGACAGATAGGCTTGGTCTGTCTGCGCCCTGTGTTTCTAGTCGGACAGGTAACGGGACGGAAACCAAACAGCCACGTAGTAAAAGGCGAAGCTCGCAAAAAGGTGAGCATTTCATGTCTTTTCATACATTTACCGAACATGTCATTTTATCATTTACACGTGGGGTGTGTGACGCCTTGACGCGACAGCAGAGTAATCCGTTGAATCAGCTGAACTATGTCAGAAATCACTGCTGGAGCTGCGATGGCGAGCCGAGCTAACGAGCTAACGAGCTAGCACTTAGCCCGACAGCTCCCGTCGTAAACACAGGCAGCTAGCTTTGTGGCTAGCGCCGTTAGCTTGATTCATTCGCCTCCCATCAAGTCTGTTATCTATGACCATTAGCTGCTAGAGCTTATCCAGCGGCAGGGACATGTAAAGCTGATATAACAGCTAATATAACAGCTAATATAACCACCGTCTATCAGCGACTGTCCTGGTGAAGCCCAGCGACATGATGTGAGATGGTGCTCAGCGGCGGCTAGCAGAGCAATCCTGCTACTGACACATCACAACAACAACTTAGCATCACAGTCCTGCAGTCATCTGTAACATATGGCAAATTATCATAATATAGTGACAGATGTTTAGCAGTTTTGAACAATATCGCAGTCACAGCAGGACAGATGTGCACCTAAGTCTCTAAATCCTGATGTGCTAATCTCTTATGGTCGCCGGGGTGCCGACAAGTGTACAACATTATGTAGAGTTGTTGGTGCAAATTCAACAAACTCGTCTGCATCATTTCTAGCTGACAGTCCTCAGTCTTTCCCGGCTGAAGGGGTTAACTCTAAATGCCCATCCTCTGGTTGACAAGGCGCGTGTCTGACTTATCAGCAGATTCCTGCTGTAATCTAATTACATTTTTACAGACTGAACCTTTTAGCTGATCGTCACTTTCTGCCTGTCATATGTGTTTGCTCACTTGTTTTCTCTGTGAAAGTGAAAGGATTCAACACGAGTTAGTTGCTAGTTAATCTATATTTAACGAGCTACAATCTTCTTAACCACCAGGCCATCTTGTTAGCCCTTTACTTGGGCTTAAAACCAGTTGTGTTGTTACATAACATTAGCACTGTCTAAATGAGATCAGCAGTAAGGAGTCCCACCTTCTGAGATGTGTATTGGTCTTTACTATGATTCATGTTCTGCAAACAAAACCTCCCAATTATACCACATACGAACTGTTTTCTCTCTACAGATCTGCCAGTATTCAGAAGTGTTCCTGGACACTGACACACGCCCAGCTGGCCTGCCTCCTAAGAAAATGGTTTTGTGAGACGTTTTTTCCAAAGCGGCACCAGAAGGACTGTGACTGTCCAGTTTCTTAATGGAAATGGAAACTAACCATTCAGAAGTAGCTCAAACAGAAGCCAATGCTTACCAAGAAGGCAGAGTTATCACATCCAAAGAGATTGAAGCCCATGTCATGGAAGGGGATACACTACTGAAACAACAGGGACGCACAAACACAGAAAACACAAAAGGGAATATTTGTAATGGTGAGTCTGGTCTGTGTGTGTCTGTTTACATGCATATTCATTCTATGCAAACAACACCATGGTAATGTTAAGATATACAAATCCTGTGCAAAGCAGAATGTGTCTTACCAACACCGTGGAGCCTGGTTAAGAAAGTCTATTTTGTTATCTGTGGATTTGTTAGATTAAAAAGATTAGATTAAAAGTATTGCCTCATTTTCACTTCTATTAAATTCATATTATACAGGTATGTTTGCAGCAGTGAAGCAGTGGTTTTAGGTTGAAGTGATTTGGTGACCTTCATAGCCTAGAAATAATTGTTATTTTTTTTGTTGTTGTTATTTTTGATATTCTCCCACTGAGAACTAGCTTCCTAATGCGTTATATGAGCTTTCCAATTTGAAAAGTTTGTTTCCCTTTGGGGATATTACTAGTATCTATTTTATCTAACAATGTGTGCTGCCACGCATGACCTGTTTAGTTGGCTACCACCGGGCCCGAGGCCCTCTGCTGCTATGTGTTACACCGCTCTTTGAACTAACGTGTTAAATAGCTGAGCTGAATTCTAATTAGTTTGCCATCAGAAGGCAACTGTGTTTATTGCCCCAAACACTTAAGTTTTAGGAGAAGAAAACCAAACTGAAAATGTGAGCTTTTAGTACAATGTAGAGTTGGGTTGTGCACGAGAGATGGTCCAAATCAGAGATGGTTCATTAATCAGAGGATCCTTTTCACTAACTTGCAAAAACCTCAAACAATGATAAAGACTTGCTGTGTTTTCCTGTGTTTTTCTCCAATTAGCAATAAATTAAAGCTGTAGAATGACTATACCCCTGATAAATATGCAATGATGATAATTTTCTTTTAAGTATTACCGGTAGATATACAGTAGTATATCCAATGTCCATGACTGAATAAGCAGCAGTCAAAGTTGAAAAACATATTTAGTGCATATTTGAATGTGATTCAAATTTTTTTCTAGCACAAAGAGCCTGGTAATTATTATGGTAATTGTTAAGAGTAGGTGCAGCTGGATGTGCTTCAGTTGCCATATGCTGCATGGTGCTGTAGCTTGACAAAGTTGTCAAACCAGTTTCCTAAGAGAACTGACTACTGCTCAGCGTAGCTCTTGTCTTATCATGGCTAACCGTCACATTCCTTGGGGCTTCTTCTTCCCCTTCTCTTCCAGGTCCTGTTAGTTCAGACCTGATGCCAAATGGAGATGGACTGGCAGAGGGTCTCGTCGCTGCAGGGGATGCCTGTATGAATGGGTCCCTGCTGCCCACGGCCCCCCCACAGAACAGCAGCTCCCCCGTCGACTCCCAGACTCAAGGGCCCTCCCCAGGTGTGGCTGCTTATCCACCCATGATGCTAGAGAAGTCTGAGGGGGCTAGTGCTGGGGTCACGGTTCACACGAGTGATGCATTGCAGTCGCTCAGACTCAGTATGCCTATGCAGGAGACTGAATTGTGTAAGCATAAACTTATATGGAGTGAATGCCCCCTCTATGTCCCCCGTATTTAAACCTCATTTTGCTGTGGGATGTTTGGTTATGTGCATATCCTTTTTAACTCCCTTGTCTGTGTATTATCTGATTAACAAATGGATTCGGTGGGAATTTCTTTTTAGTTGTTTGAGTTTGCTTCCTTTCTGCAACTCCCAAGGCATGTAATTGCCTGTTTAGACTTTGGTGTGGGTGCTTCATTTGGATCACTGTTTGGACTAATGGCTGCATTTTGGAACTAATCCCGCTGTTATGTTATCTGTTACGTGGGATTTCAAAGGCATCAATGCTGTGAGCACAACCTGAAATGTATTTTTAGGGGCTTGTGGTGAATTTGTTTGGCTTTATATTATAGCTCATACACACAATCTATATGTGTTTCACCACATGAAGAATCCTATAATTTACTGACTACAGATCGGCTGCTGTCATAACTGAGGTCAAGTTTTCTATGTGAGTATTAACAAACCAAGCAAGGAGAGAGTGATATAGTGTAGGGAACCACCTCAATAATTCACATAGCCTTTATTGGTGAAGCTTGTGCCTGACAACACCAATGCTGTCACCTGTAGGTGTCATGTAAAAACAGTGCAGGTGTAATCTGTAACTCACTTGTCATTGTTTCCAGCCTGGAGATTAACTGCCTTCCATTTTGAATTATTTGTTAATTGTTGGTCGGAGTTCAAAGCAGTTTATTCTTCTTTACATACGGCCGACATCGTACAAGTATGCCCGACCAGGTATACAGCATAGGGATCACTGCCAGGATTTCCTCTTTTACAGTTGTAGAGAAGCTCGTCCCGTGTAAAACTAGAGTACTTTTGTGTACTTGTGCATGATGTTATACAGATTTCTTTTTTTTTTTTTTTGGCCTAATGTACTGTCCCTTTAGCCAACCAGAAGCCATCACTGGAGATGGAGAACGAGGAGAAGATCCGCCTGGAGGCCCGCCGGCGCCTGGAGGAGCAGCTGAAGCAGTACAGAGTGCAAAGGCATAAGGAGAGGGTGAGTGAGCCGAGCATTCAAAATGTATCCTGACTTAATAATAATAATAAGACTTTATTAAGGACACAATCAGAGGTCCATAGGGACTAGAAATACATAAAAGACAGATAATAAAAAACATGGCAACAGTTAATGTAAAACAAACATGTAGGTTAGCCCTCAGTTTCCTTTCAAAACCCTAGTTTCCTCACCCACCTTTGTCATCCACTCAGCAATCGTTGCCCGTCTATTAGAGATATGCTTCCAAAAGCAATCAATACAATTTGAAGAAGCTTGATAGATAGAGTTGTGACCCGGTGTATTAGTGTTTTCAGCTTTGGATTTCTGCTATTAGATAAGACGTGTGTTCGAGTTGGCATTCAAATCATGTGTCCGCTGAAGCGTGTTATTTTCTTGTGACCCAGGTGATTCGCAGTTTAAACACATTTTCACACTTTGGAGAAAATATTCTGCAAGTGCAGCTTTGGCTCCAATAAGTGTTCTGCATTTGTGTATTTGTTTTATTGATTTTCTGTCATTGCTTGGATTTAGTTAGAAGTTACTGATTTCAAACTGTGCAACCTTCAGATTTCACATTCAGGTTTTCTCAGCGGTGGAAGACCATTGATTCTTTTCATCTGCTTTCCAGTCTCACCGCAGCACCGGCAAGACCAGGCCTTCCAGCACCCTGGACCCAGAGCTCATGCTGCATCCTGAGGCTCTGCCTCGGGCCAGCACCGTGGCCATGACCACGGAGTACTCCTTCCTGAGGACCAGTGTCCCACGTGGTCCAAAGCTGGGCAGCCTGGGGATCCCTCCCTCCAAGGAGAGGAAGTCCAGGTCCCCCCGGCCCAGTAAGATCCACTCCTTAGCCGACTACAAGTCCCCTGAGAGCGACGGAGGTGGAGGAGGGGGAGCGAGGGCAGCAGACAACACTACCAGCTCCTTCCAGTCCACCATCAGCTCCGTGTCCACGCTGTCTGAGGTCAGTGTGGTGTCAGAGGGCAGCGCCTGCGAGGCCGAGTCCCAGCCCGGCGCTCCGGGCTCCATCGTCGGGGACAACGCCTCAGAGATCGACGGCAGCGAATCGGGGACGAGGCTGGGGAACGACGGCAACGACAGCGACAGCTCGTCTTACAGCAGCGTGTCCACCAGGGGGACGTACGGCATGCTGGCCACAGCCGTGGAGAGGCAGCGGGGGCCCTACACGGTGGAGGGGAGGGAGATCGCCCCCGAGGCCATGGGGCAGTTCCCCTCGCTGCAGGAGGTGCTGCAGGCCGCCAGCGAGGAGCAGCAGCTGCTGGAGCTGCAGCAGGACAGGGAGGGGACCGGGGAGCCTCGCAGCCGCAGGGACAGCTTCTCCAGCAGGTACTGCTCAGAGTCTCTGAAACCAACTGTTGACATATTTTGAGAGACAAAAAAACAAAAGAAAGACAAAACAAGAAAGCTTACAATGCCTGCTTAAGGCCGTAGTTTTAATGATATTAACGTTTATCATTTTCTCTCAATCATTTGTTTTAGTGTTTCTTTGGAGAGCTCAGTGATGGGCCACGATGAGATGCTGCAGGTGATGAAAGAGAAGATGAGACTGGAGGGCCAGCTGGAGTCCCTGTCATCTGAGGCCAATCAGGTTATATAACACATTTCTTTTTCTTTTATTTCTTTTTTTTAATTGAACATTTATGCACACATTACAGCAGGAAGTACAGAACAGTATGGGACAAGGGGCAATTACAGAACAAAGAAAGACAGAACAAAACAAAGAACAAGGGGTGGAATTGTGATAAGGGGTGTTGAGCAGGCAAATTGAATTTGTTGGGAATAAAAAGAGAGAGAGAAAACAAAAAAGGATGAACAGTGTGGAGCAGTGGTTGGGCATTAACATGAAATTAGGCATTTCTATAATCATAATACTGTATCTCTTTGTTCTGGAGAAAGTATCCATCCATACACATTTTGTACGTACTACCGACACAAATATCTTTATTCTACTTTCTCTAACAAGCTGCATCCTCAAAAATGACCATAGAGTTGAATAGACTTCTCAAACACAGTTCGTTTTGTAGTAAAATAGACCTTCTTATCTACAAATTATACACTGCACTGAGTGGCATAAACAGCAACCGCCCAAGCTATAATTAAAAAAAGTGTTAGTCATGCTGGTGGCACTAGATAACAGCTTCCTTTCACCGTGAGATACTATGACATTTTTAGGGAACGTACATGGGTGCAAAATGTGTTACAGATGTTCATGGTCGCAATGTATTGTGATTTCATACTTTTAAGTTAAAGTTGAGTTAAAAGCAGGAGCAAAAAAAAAAAAAAAGTAAAATAAAAGAAAATAGATAGAGTTTTAAGTTCTTAAATGCAGGAAGAGAGTGTGGAGGAATGACTGAGTGCTCAGGGCAGGTGGTCGGCATCCCAACCATTTGGCTATGAGGTCGTCCACTTAACAGTTCTTTCTTGCACATTAAGTCTCACACTTCAATATGCTAACAAGGCTGTGTATCATTTGACTTATATCCAATTAATTAGGATCATTTAACACCATAATAAATGTCTGTTCTGCTACTGAGCCAAGTCATGTATCACAGCATCCCAAAAAGATTTATCTTGATGGTTGTTAAGTTACCTGGGCAGGCTGCCCAGATAATAACGCCGTCTTCAAAACAGCGGGAATAACTGAGCGTAAGTGCTGACCACACTGTGCCGTCCTCCAGGCTCTGAAGGAGAAGACGGAGCTCCAGGCCCAGCTGGCCACAGTGAATGCTCAGCTACAGGCGAAGAAGGAGGAGGCTCAGGTCAGCCAGGAGAAGCAGAGCACCCTCACCACCGAGGTCGGCACGCTGCGGCAGAACTGCAGCCAGCTAGAGAAGGCCATGGTGGAGCTTCAGGGAAGTCTGGAGAGCAAGAATGCCAGTCTGGCTTCTCTAAGCAACGACCTGAAAGTGGCCGAGGACCAGTACAACCGGCTGATGGGGAAGGTGGAGGAGATGCAGAGCACTGTGACTCTAAGAGACAATGCAGGTAAGTGATGGCAACCCAGAGAGCTGTAGTGTAAAAAAGAAACCTTCATCATGCCACCTTCATCTGTGTTAAAAATCTATGTTTACTTTTGCAGTTCAGGAGTTGCGTCAGCAGATGGGCGGCCTTCACAGCCAACTGCAACAGGTCCAGCTGGAGCGCAGCACCCTGCAGAGCCGACTGAAGACCTCGCAGGCTGAGATCGACTCGCTGCAGCAGGTCAGACTGTGGTACCAGCAGCAGTTGGCCATGGCCCAGGAGGCAAGGGTACGACTGCAAGGAGAAATGGCAAACATGCAGGTAAGGCTGAGGTCGATGCATTTGGTTTTGTCATCATGTATTGTACTAGACAGACAAAAGTTGTTATGTAAAAGACAAAGCATCCTAAGTGAGGTGTTTCACCTTGGGCTTTTTTTGTTCTTCCCCAGGCTGGACAGATGACTCAGATTGGTGTTATGGAACATCTGAAGCTGGAGAACGTGACGCTGTCTCACCAGCTCAACGAGACCCAACACCGCTCCATCAAAGAAAAAGAACGTATAGCTGTTCAGCTGCAGAGTATCGAGGTACATTCTTCAGGATCTGTTTTTTGACCTTATTCCATCATCATGTTTGTGTTTATATCCTCCCATACACGAATCAGTATGTTGTCAGACTTTTCTAAAGAGACAGCACTGGTTTTAATAAGGAGTGTCGAACTCATTTTAGTTCAGGGGCCACATTCAGTGCAATTTAATCTCAAGTGGGCCGGGCCGGTAAAATAATAGCGTAATAACCTATAAATAATGAAAACTCTTAACTTTTCTCTTTGTTTTAGTGCAAATAAGTACATTATTAAGATGTTTACATTAAATGAACTATTCTTTTACAAAACATATAATGAACAACCTCAAATCTCTGGAGAAAAACAAGTGCAATTTCAACAATATTATGCCTCTTCTGTCTTTAATGTAATTTTCACACTTGGCAAATTCATCCTTAAGGGCCGGATTGGACCCTCTGGCTGGCCGGTTTTGGCCCACGGGCTGCATGTTTGACTTGCACATAAAATGTAGTATGAAGTAGATGGAGCGTATTGTTGTAAACCTTTTTACTGTTTGTGTCGTAGGCTGACATGCTGACCCAGGAAGCTGCTTACAAGCAGATCCAGGATGCAAAGAGCATGGTGGAAGACGACCTGCAGCACAAACTGGAAGAGTTTGAGGAGGAGCGAGACCGTTTAGTGAAACTGGCCAACACAGCCAGCAGCCTGGAGAGGGAACTAGAGCAGGTAGTTACACCGAGTGTAACCACAACCTCATATGTTCAGTAAGATTCTTACTGCACACCGTCTTAAAACTCCCTTCACACCATGCTGCATCTCTCCTAGGTGAAGTTAACCCTTTCCCAGAAGGATGTGCAGCTGCAGGCGCTCCAGCAGGAACATCTGGAGCTGATGCGCCAGCTGACCACCACTCAGGAGAAGCTGCACACCAAAGAGCAGTCCATCAACCAGCTGGAGGCCCGCTACCTGGAGCTGGAGGCCCAGCTGGCCGAGCTGCAGACGGAGAGCAACGCCAAGGACGACAACATCCAGTACCTCCAGAACGAGAAAATTGTCCTGGAGGTAGCACTGCAAGCTGCTCGCGCTGACAAGAGTCAACTTGACGAGGGCGCCGAGCGGCTCGGAGAGGACGTCCTGGTGGCCTCGGACGTCTTAGACCAGCTCAGACAGGAAGTCCAGGTCAAAGCCAATCAGGTATGACATGGGTGGGAGGTGAGCAGAAGTTGGTTTGGCTATTAAGTATGGCTGTCAATCAATTTTTAAAAAATTACAAATTAATCGCACAATTTTCTGTAATTTATCGCGATCAATTTATCGATTAATTAATTGCATTTGTCCACTTCAGAATGAAGCTAATAATGAATATTTATTTACGTAAAATCATCAAAATAATATAGAATAAACACAAAGAAAGAAGAAATTTAAATTCAAAGACTATTTTAATGGCTTTCTTTAAACTTTGAACACAGTTTCTCTCCTGTGACGTACAAATATGGCACAAAAAATAATAACATAACCCAGGCCTACATGTGTTGAAGTGCAGGTTGAATATCAAAACCATCAAGACCACTCCAGACCGCTTCTGCCACACTGACCACATATTGGGATCTAAACGGTTACTTTCTCACATGAAAAATATTAAAACTTAATAAAGTGACGTATTAACAGCTCTACAGGAGGAATTAAAGCAGCTTTTTAGCTGCTTAGCTGCTTTACTGCTATGGGTCAGCCGCCACCGGAAGTAAACCAAACGACTTTTTTTCATGCAAGGTTTAATGCATTAAATGTTTAAAAATGAATCTCCAAAATGAACGTGTTAACTTTGACAGCACTACTATAAAGTACTGCAGAAAATGCTGAGCTACTTGTGACTTAGTCAGAGAACAACTTGCACTTCTCACAGAATTTCTTTTTATGCATGTAGTTGAATGTATCTGTTTTCTACAGTTAGTATTGTCATTAAGTTACTTTAATTTAAATATTATGTAGCATTTTATCCCATTGAGACTGCCTCTCTGTAACTACGTAGTGAATAATAAAAGGCTTTTACTTTGTTACAGATTGAAACGCTACAACAAGAAAATAGTGCCGTGAAGAAACAAGCTCAGAAATTCAAGGAGCAGTTCCAGCAACAGAAGGTAAGACATCTCCACTGCTCCTATGTACAGTTCTCTCCTATTGTGTAAAGATAGTTGAAGGCAGAACAAAGCGTGGACTGTGTGGACTTTGTATAGACATTAGAAGACTTGTCAGAAATCTCCCAGCTTGATAAGACTGACAGTGTTGTGGGAGGATGTATTGTAGACCCAGATGGCTGTCACTGCTGAAGAATGCCCAAAGTGCTGGTTGATAGGTCTCCGTGGACTCGGCGGTGGAGGATGCCATGCGTTCTGGCACTGACAGGCTGTCATCAAGAGCGTGCACTAAATTGACAGAATGACAGAAATATGAATGATATTTTACAGGGTTTTTGTAGACCATCTTCGGACTCGTGCATTAACTTTCCTCTTTGAAATCAGACTGCTATCAGAAATTCATAAAGGGAAAATTGCTGTGCCCCCTCAGGTGCCGAACAAGAAAAAAAGAACTGTCTGTGTTATCAGTATTTGACAGTTTCACTCGCTTTCTCTGTCAATGTTTGATGTGGTCATTTTTATAGCACATCTACATTGAAATCTGTAAATCAGTTTGAATATATTAAACAAGAAAGGAGCTGCTTCTCAGCTCTCCTATGGTGGTTTCCCTTTAACATAATGTGAAATGTCCTTCTTCCTTTAGAAACAAACACAAAGGCTGAAATTTGGGCTGAAAAAAGCACATCGAGCTCTAGACATGATGCAGTGTGGGATTCAAATGTTGTTGCAGCACTCTCTCATTGTATCTCAAATGTCATTTAGCCTGCTGCTTCGGTGGAGACGCATATGAGCGAGCCTACTCCATCGCAGGCGAAAATACTCACTTCATTAACACTTGACCGGTGTTTTGTTTTGCCGTAAACCTCCGTCAAACACAAAATGTGGTGTACTTCACAGGTGATGGTGGAAGCGTATCGGCGGGATGCCAGCTCCAAAGACCAGCTGATCAGCGAGCTCAAGTCCACCAAGAAGCGTCTGTTGGCAGAAGTGAAGGACCTGAAGCAGGAGCTGCTGGGCGTGCAGGGGGAGAAGCAGACGGCAGAGCTGGAGCAGGCCCGGCTGCAGAGGGAGGTGCTGAGAGTCCAGGAGCAGATGAACAACCTGGAAGCTCATCTGCAAACCATTCAGAAAGAAAGAGATCAGCTGGAGACTCAGATCCAGGTATTACATTGATACCGTACATTTCTCACTGAGTTTACTTCATACCATATTTTAAAAACAAGATAAAGAAAAAAAGAAATGTTGAAATTCTTGTATTGTAATGTTAGTTGTTGTTTTCCTGCTGCAGTCTCTGCAGTTCGATCAGAGCCAGCTCGCAGCAGTGACACAGGAGAATGAAGGCCTCAGGAAGCAGGTGGAGCAAATGGAGGCTGGAGCCAAAAAGTGAGTCATGTGCTCATCCAGATTTGCGGAGCTTCAATGATTCCTACAGTAATGACTTGGATCATGTTGTCAGGGGCTATTTATAAACAGTAATGCAGGACATTGATTATACAATTCCTGAATCATTACACGGTTGAAAAGCACATCCATCCACATTGTTACACTCTTTGTTTATCACCTGTATTTGTCAATTAAATGAGATTTGTAACATGCACACTCTTCATTCCAACATTTCCCTGTTGTTAGTAACATTTATTTCTTATACGCATCGAAAAGGGCCATCTCAGAGCAGAAGGTGCGCATGAAGCGGCTGGGGACGGACTTGACGAGCGCTCAGAAGGAGATGAAAGCCAAACACAAGGCCTACGAGAACGCTGTGGGCATCCTGAGCAGGAGGCTCCAAGAGGCCCTGACTGACAAGGAGACGGCCGAGGCAGAGCTGGTCAAACTCAAAGCCCAGGTGTCGGATGAGGGAAACAGCCAGGCATTACAGGTACTGGAACATCCTGTCAGACCTGGGCAGTCACTGTGACCTCTGACCAACATAACTCAGGAATTAATACATTAATTATGACGCTATTTAAAACATGGGTTTAACTCAGGAAGGAGAGGTTGTGGCCGTATTTTCTGATACTTAGCTGGTCAGTTGAAGGCGAACACCCACAAGGCAATGATACTTACTGCAATAAGTAAGACACTAGGATGCTGCTTTAAATTTGCTTTGATGTCCCTTCATCATTAAGATATCTTTCATTTTATTGTGAAAAATCCTGGGTGCACCTGTTTAGTATCAGAAAAATGAAACTCAGTGTGGCTGTACTTCTGTTGTCCAGGAGAAGATTAAGGCCCTGCAAGCTGAGCTGCAGGTTGTGGCCAAAAGCAAGACTATGCTAGAGAAGGAGCTGCAGGAAGTGATCACCCTCACCTCCACAGAGCTGGAGGAGTACCAGGAGAAGGTCATGGAGCTTGAGGATGAGGTAAACTATCAGTTTGTGATAATCCAGTCAGGTTTTGGGAACACAAAACTGCTCTCTGTACCTTTAATAATACAGATCACGACCCTGTAGGAGCTGGAATCACTCAGTTTACATTTGCCGCTTTTTATTAATGACATGAATTCATTTCACAGCTTCAGGAGTCGCGATGCTTCAAGAAACGGATCAGAAAGTTAGAGGATGCCAACAAGAAGTTAGCACTTGAGCTAGAGCATGAAAAAGGGAAATTAGCAGGACTGGCGCAGTCCCACAATTCACTGCGGGAGCATTCCAACATTTTGGAGTCTGCCCTAGCTAAGAGAGAAGCCGATCTTGTTCAACTCAACTTACAGGTGAAAAAACCTGTTTACATCTTATAAATATTGGAATACTTATTTACTTAACAACAAAAACATCCTTTAACAGAACATTGTGTTGACATTTATCCTTTTTTACAGGTTCAAGCTGTTCTGAAGCGTAAAGAGGAGGAGGACCAGCAAATGAAGCAAGTGGTGCAAACTCTACAGCTTGCCTTGGAGAAAGAGAAAACCAAAGTCAATGATCTGAAGGAGCAGGTAAGAGCTCTATGTCATACACCAGAAAGACTTTAAAATAAGTTAACAATGTACATATGTTTGAATGTTTGGGTCTTTATGTGATTTGTCCTGTAGGTGGCAGCAGCAAAGGCTGAAGCAGCCCATAATAAGCGCCACTACAGGGCAGCCATGCTGGAGCTGACAGAGATCAAGAAAGACCTGCAGGCCAAAGAGGACCTGGTCAAAGTTCTGCAGAGTGAAGCGCACAAACTACGGTACACCAATTTGTTTGATGAAAGAATACAGTCAGTCATTTTTGAAAGATACCTTTTTAAAAATCCAATACTTTGTTCCAAAGTCTGTACTAGTTGTACATCTGAGAAGTTATTTATCAGTGAGTGTATGATCCTCTACAGGGCTGAAGATGAGCAGCACACTCAGGAGGTTTCCAGGTTCCAGCAGGAGCTGGCCGAGGCTCACTCACAGCTCCAGATCCTCCGCAAACAGCTGGACGAGGAACTGGCCAAGCAGCCCCTCACTCACCAGGAGGTAGGGCTTCTTAACAAGCAGCCCCTCACTCACCAGGAGGTAGGGCTTCTTAACAAGCAGCCCCTCACTCACCAGGAGGTAGGGGTCCCTAACCAGGGTCACACTGACATGTCTGGCTGATGAATATTGTGACTGCGAGAAGCCAAGCTCATCCATTCTGAAGTTATTCTAATACAACTCTTGAATCGTTGCCCTGGATGATCGTGAAGAGTTTTAAGATCCCAGTTTTTTCAAATTCCATCCAGTCTTTGATCCACAATTTGTTGTTGTGGAAAACAACTGATAACTAAAACTGACTGTTCGTGTCCATACAGGTGGAGGACCTGAAGTGGGAGGTGGAGCAGAGGCAGAGGGACATTGACGCTCAGAAGCAGCAGGTAGAGATGATGGAGCAGTGCCATCATAGGGAGCTGGACAACCTACAGACCGCTCTCCAGGCAAGTGTTCACTTCATTATAAAATATAGGCACAAAGCTGCCAAGTATCGATCGCTGCTTAACCAGATGTTAAAAGTAATTGAAATATTCTTGGATTTATGAATGCACTGCGTTACATGTACTTCATAAAAACGTTAGCCCAGTAAACCGGTAGAATCCAGAGGGAATCGAGATGGAGTGACACTCTAGTCACTCCTCTGTACTAAGAGGATTGTGTCTGGGGTCCAGAACATCAAGGTGGAGCTGGAGTCGGTGCAGGAGGAGCTGAGCAGCACCAGGAAGGATAAGTTCATGCTGCAGGCCAAAGTGGGCGAGCTGAGGAACAGCATGAAGACAGTCCTGCTGCAGAACCAGCAGCTCAAACAGGACCTGAAGCAGAGCCGCCTGAGGAAGGTAACAAACCTCCCTCGCCTTGTGTCATGTGATTATTTTAATGCTCTTGAACTGGCAGTTTGAAAATCCTGTCAATGAATATGAGCAGAAATTGACATCAGACAGTATCACTGAACTAAGAGTATGTAACAGTTTGCTGTTTTGCTGTTACCCAACTGGGCGTACCCTTTAATTTCTGCAGCATGAGTAATGCTTACAATGCCAGCAGCCTCTCTTCAGACAGTTTTAAAGGCCAGTGTTTTCAGTATGATGCAAAATAAGAGTTGCCTACTGATGATAAATGACTAAATACAATGATGTTGGAGCAGCAGCGTATGGAGCTGAAGACTGAGGGGAACCCATCCAACCCAGTGACACCGGTTAAGATCCCAGACTGCCCAGTGCCGGCCTCGTTACTGGATGAGCTGCTGAAACCATCAACTTCAGTCAACAAGGAGCCTCTCAATAACCTACACAACTGTCTACGGCAGCTCAAGTAAGCCCATTTCTGTTGCACATTATCAACATACCTACATTGAGCTTTTTGTTGTGTTGTGGTGAATGTGATTGTACATGAAATGTTCTTTTCTTTCCTTTTTTCTTTCGAAGGGAGGAGATGGACATCCTCCAAAGGCAGATGGAGGAACACACAGTAACAGTGCATGAGTCAGTGAGCTCATGGACAAACACAGAGGAGGGACTGGCTCAAGTGGAGCTTCAAAACAACATCTCCAAATCATCAATGCCGCTAAACAATACGGTGGCAGAAAACAACAACGAGGCAGAAGAGCAGCAGTCATAACAGAAGAACTTTTCTCAGGCCATCAGAGGGAGAGTGGAGTTTTATCCACAAAGGCACTTTTAGCCCCATAATCCCTTTCTCTTTTCTTAACAATTGCTGCCAACATTTGGCGTTCTCCCATCAGCACAGAAGTGCTTTCGCAGAGTAATACTTTATATACCATAGCTTTATTCTTTTCTCTTAATTTGACGGTTGTTTATATTTTGTTATGCTCTTGTCACATTTATTTATTTAGAGTTAAAAGGAATTACAACTTTTATTTGACGGCTTCTCCGAGAGGACCGTTCATCTTCAGTTTTGTTATCATAGATATTAATTAAACTGCTCTGTTGGGCCAGTTTTTCCCCGTTGAATCAGCAGTTTTACTCACTAAAGGGTATTTAGTCATCCTCTTATAATATTAATTCAGCAGCTTTGATGTTGCTTAATGATGACTGACGTTATTTTAAGAAGTGTTCTTGGTGACAGAAACAACTCTGAGTCTGCCACCAGACTGGCAGCGAACTGTTCTTCCATGTCTTTGTGCCTGTGTATGAGTGAAGTCGCTCATCTATGATTTAACTGACATGCTTCTACACTTCCACATGGTTTCCAAGCAGCTTGTGATGAAACATCATCACTTACTTTCATGAAGTTAAAAGTCATACAATTGTGGTCAGTTTTTTGTATGGTCTGTTGTTAAAATGCAGTGTCTGTTGTTACCATATCACCCTGGGTTCTTAAAGTCTAAAAATATTAATCTCAGTTACGTACGGAGGTGTTTTGTCAAGCATGGACTGCAGTAATTCGCACGCAAAAAAGCCTTAAGCAATCTTTAATACGCTGTAAAGGACTAAGTCAGTTTGGAGAAACGTATTTCTGCTGAGGGTGTGTGCAAGATGTTATATGTTTTATTGTTTATGTGTGGAAATCTTTACTGAAGAGTGGTTTATCGTAAAAAATAAGTGGGTGGATCAACTGACATTGCACATGAAGTGATTGCACCTAAACTGAGTGAGAGAGAAAGTCACAAGATAAAGCAGAACAGTTACTTCTACTGCAGGTGCAATCAGATGTGTTCATTTTCTGATGTTACATTTGGTACATACTGTATTTACAAAAAAAAAAAAAGACTACCCTTGAATCAGATGTCATACTTGTTTTATCGTTGTTTCTTGGGTTAGGGCATAAGTTTATTGTTTCCAGAAGTTAATATATAAATACACTTTTGTATGATTGTGAATTCATCATAATTGTTTAATAGTACAAAGAAGATTAAAAAAAAACAAGATCTGAAAATGCAAACCATCAGTCAAAGTGGAGAACCTAATTTTGGTACAGCTGCACTAAAATGTCAGTGTTGAGGGTTCATTGGATGGTATAACTTTGTGCATGCAACTGAGCTGCAGCTGCTGTCAGTGCTCATTCCCATACTATAATTTTTTTTAGACAACAGTGTATGCTCATGAATTTCTAAAGGGACAATAAATATTTTAAGGAGAATGCTAATGGGGGCTAATAACAATAAAGAGATTGGTATAATGTATTCTGAAAAAACCTTTTTTGACTGTATAAACTACCTTTCACTATACGCAGTATGTAATAACATGTACTGGGACACCTGCGCTGTATGCATAACCCTTGCTGTACCTGCTGTTTTTTCTTTTCTTTAAAGATTGGAATCGATTCATTCCTGTTTTAACATTTGTTTGGGAGATGTGATTGTATTTATCATAAAATTGCACTATTCATCCATCCATCATCGCAGCTTGTGCTCATTGCGGGTATACTGCCTGCCTGCCGTCAGGGCCGTTGCTAGGAATTCTGGGCCCCCTTAAAGAATACTAAAGTGGGCCCCTCCCCCTAACTTTTCCTTTTTTTTTCTTAGACTACGTATGTATTATCGTTTTTTATTTAGCCTTCTTTGTTTTGATGCTAATGCAGCATTACACTGCAAAAACTCAAGTATCTTTGCAAGAATATTTGTCTTATTTCTAGTCAAAATGTAATTTCTAGTCAAATGTTGTTGTTTTTAGACACTTTTTACTTCTTTCAAGCATATTTTCACTTGGAATAAGTAGAAAAAATCTGATAGTGGAGCAAGTTTTTCTTCCTTATTACAAGCACAAAAAACTTACTTTCACTGGCAAATTTTTCTATTTATTGTGAATTTAAGTGAAAATTAGCTAAAAAAACAAGTTAATTTTTAGGTAATGAGTCTTATTTTAAGTGGAAAGAGATTAGTTTTGACTAGAAATGAGACATTTGGACAAGAAATAAGACAAATATTCTTTACAGTGTACTATGAGTATTAGTCAGGGTCTTAGGCAGAATAAATCAGTCATACAAAGATTAGACTACTGGGGTTTTTTATGGGCCCCACTGGGCGCTGGGCCCCTAGAGTTATCATCACCTTTCTCCGGCCCTGCCCCCGCCACTCGTCGGGGACCGCCAGGCTGTTTTAGCTCAGGCGCGGCGCTGGACGGCCGCGGGGTCCTCGCCCTCTGCAGTTTGAAACCGTCGCGGACACCTAACGTTACACCTAGCAACAGTAGCCGGGGAGAGAGGAGGAGGTGGGCATGCTGCTGTAAAACCCACCGTATTTCCAGCTTCAGTGTTAAACTGTGGTACGGGTTGAAGTGTCGGGTGTATGGTAAGAAGACCGGACCTGTTCTCACCGTAGCGTTACGTGTTTATCTAGCATGCTACCGCTAACTAACTGGCGGCTGGAGTGGTTAGCTTCTCGCCTTGCTACGCGGCTAATGCCTGTTAGCATGCCTGTCCAGATGAGCTCAGCCCCCAGAAAGGCTCGTGTTGTTAACGTCAGGCTGAATTGTCTTTGCTTTATGCCTTTAAGCGGACAGACACTGATCTGTAAGTGTACCTGCTGTTTGTCCTAGTATATGTGTGACTACAATGACAGGTCGTCATATTATCTTGCTTTGGGCTTGTCTAATGCACGCCGCCTGAGTTGGGTTGCATTCATGGGATTGTGCCAACAAGATATTAAAAATGGTGTTTGCTGTATACTAACATGACATTACATCTCGATCACCTGCCTGTTATTTTTAATAGTTAACATGTTGTTGAGCATCATTTTTTAGACACGACATTGCTAGTTGACCGTTTCATGGATTAGGCAGAGACGTTCTCAAAATACAACCTCAGGTATCATGTGGTGGTTTTTTAACAATGGACCAGTGACGTTCAAATCATGTGTCGTGCTTCATTATAATCTTAATTCCTAAATGGGAAACGCAGTGGCACCGGTTTGTAGAGGGAGTTTAGTGGTGGCGCTCCTCAGTAAAGTGCTGCAAGTCGACGTTAGTCATCGCGCATAATGCTGTTGTATGTCGCTCCTGTGAGTTTAAGGAAGAAACGTCATAATTAACTTTATGTTTGGCGCCTGTCAGTTTCATGTCGTCCGGGTTTGAGTTTTCCCACTGGTCTGAAATGCAGCGTGCGCCCTCCCTTACGACTGAGCATGCGCAGAACATGTTGTAAACAATGAGACTAGTCCAGACCGTCTCAGCTTTGTGTCTGTCCAACAGTTTATCTGTGCAAAACTAACCGCGGTTTCCCTTATCTCTGCGTATACACAATAAAAATGTTCCTCGGTAAGTATAGGGATACATTTGTTACTAGATGTCATCACGTACACTTTGATTTCCGTCGGTATCATCACCAAGAAGACGTATCAGATGTGTTACGTTGCAGCCCGAAAACACCACCTCGCATGACATACTTGGGCGTGACAGTGTGGGAATGAACCGACTAATGTTGTTATCATTTTATACAGTTTTCTACATATTTGTAATCGTTAACATTTCAGTACAGAATGACCGACTTGACCATGTCAGTCCTGTTTTTCCGTCTAAGCGGTTTCCCCTGTGCTAGCTTCGCCCGGCGCAGCCCCGCTGCTAAAGCTGCTGGTTGGTGGTTAGCGGGCTAGCTAGCAGATGCTAGTCCCACAACAGTGCGGTGTGGTCTTCAAAAACATAATGTCTGGGGTTAATAATGTGAAAACCTAGAAGTGCAGTAGCAACTGCTGTGCCATTGCATTACATGTACTTATAGTTGTAAAAGATAGTGTTTTGTTTTTGTACAGATATGTGAGCTACATGTTATGTAGTTGTGTATTAAACATGGAAATATTCGTAACTGCAGAGTACTTTTTATTTTTTTGGGTGAGATCACTCTTGTATATGTTTCAGAGTGCGTGACTACTTGCTGTGGTGTGGTATTTATGTGCAGGCACAACTGTTGCAGGCTGTTGGATGTCTTATTATGAGGAATACTGAGGAAGGGAAACTTACTAAACTCACCAAGGATGTCAAATACACGTGTATGAGCTTAATGAGTAAAGTCAAAGCTGTATTGTCCACTCAGTTATACCAAACCTTAAGAAACTTTATGCTCAGAGTGGTAAAACGTTTCAGACTGAATGGTTTGCATTTATCTGTACTGGCCATGATAATGACAAAATCAGGGGACATTCTCATTTTGATATACAAGTACTACAAATTTGAGAAATGTGACACCTCAAATGTAACTGCAGCTGTGATGTAGTGTTAATTGTGTTATATTTAGTCTGCAACCCTAACAACACTTGTGCTAATTATCACCTTTCCCTGTATGGTAGTTGTACAGCTTGTTAACAACAGCTGCTCCTGATGCTGATGTGTATTGTGTGATGTGTTGCAGGGAGCTGAAGTATGGAGGCGGTTCTGACCAGGCTGAGGGGGCTAAGTGCCGAACAACTGCGGGAGGAGTTCGCCCGAGCGGACGTCAAGTGCGGCCCCATCACAGCTACCACCCGAGCCACCTTTGAGAGGAAATTAGCCCGAGTCCTGGCCGGGCCAGAGAGCAGCGCCCCCGAATCGGACAACAGCACTTCAGCTGGAAGTTCAGACAGCACAGCCACCGTTGCCAACCATGCCAACCCAGTGCCGAGTGCCACCTCCGCTCCCACCAACGCCGCTACAAGCAGGGGCCGCTCCGAGGCCGCGAGTGAAGAGCTGGACTTTGGCTACGGTCTGGGTCTGAACCCCCCAGAGGAAGAGGAGATCTCTGTCAAGGCAACCGCAAACAGTTCTGGTGAAGGCAGTCACATTCAGTCAAAAACAGAAACCCCCTCGAAGCCTGCACAAGTGTCCCCGACCTTTTTTTATGGAGTTTGCCCACTGTGGGAGGACGTCTTGGCTAGAAATGGTGAGAGACACTGAGCTTGTTACTTTGTGTGCTGTTACGTTTGTATGTCGTGTGATTATTGAGTTGACAATAGTTGCAGCAGCATTCAGGATTACTAGCCATGTTGGCGAGAATTTTTAGAAACTGCAGGAAAAAGTTTCTGTAACATGGGCAAAAAATATTTTCCAAAGATAACTACATCTCTTGTATGCTTGTACTTTATCTGCACAATATGAAACAATCTTAAAGATTAATCTTAAAAATGACAGCAAACTTATTACTGATCTCATTGTGTGATAATATGCAGATAATTTTCAGTGGTTGATATTTTTTGTCCATGTAATGCCCATTCTAACTATGAGAAAATGGGACATAGTCACATTGCTTGTTTCTGGTCAACATTTCTGAAGCCATAGTGAGTTTGTGATACTCAAGGAAAAGCATTAATTGCTCTAATTTGAGAAGCTGAAACTTTCAAATGTTTTGCACATTTATTTGAACGAAATAGATTTTTTGTTTTCCTGTTAAGCATCTAGTTATATCACCAGTATCAAAATTAAATTAAAAACAATAACTAAACAATAACTGGCAGGTTGATTAGAAAAATTATTGTCATGCGTAGATAAAGTTTCATACCCAGAACTTTTATGTTGACTTTAGTGCCACACAACAATGATATTATAATGAGGTTAAGGAGTCGATGCTTTGAAAAGACTAACAGCTGGAATTGTAAACATTTGACTCCCATCATTAACAAATTATTTCCATGTTTCTTTTCCACAACAAAAGCTGTAGTACATCAATGTACAGTACTTTCAGCACATTGAAACAAGCATATTGATATACTTTCAATTTAAATATTTATCATAAAACAGTTGTAAACCATTTATCTGTGTTTTTTAACTGATTGGTTCTCTAATATTTTTGTCTGAGCACTATTTCTTTTACAGTTTGATTTTGGCCTTATACTGAAAAGAATCCTCCGAGACAGATGATCCTGTCGGTTGTTTGTTTATTGGTGATGTAGTGTGTGTTGTCCATTTTCAGTATTTATGTTGACTTACTTGCTACTGTCGTGGTCAGACATGCACGTTTGTCTGTTCAGTGGATGACATAATTTGCTGTTGTTTCCGTGGTGGTCAGCAGCAGGGCAGTCCATCTGCCTGACCTCTCTGAAATAGACTATTGATCCTAATGAATCTTGAGCTACTATAAAAATCAATTCTGTTAATGTTAATATGTCAGGGGAAGCGTTTGTTCCAGCTACACTCTGAAGATCCTTATCAAAATGTGACTCTACGGGCTGACTTTACAGAAAAGGAAATAAACACCAACCTCTAAAAGGCACATTAACAATCTGTGATGAGTAAAACAACACAAACAGGTAGTCACTGTGTAGAAAAAATGACAATATGAGAACATTGCTAATTGCTTTTTTTGTTTTGTTTTGTCTTCTTTAGAGAGAGCACATGTATACACAGATAAAAAAGATGCACTTCAAGCTGTAAAGATGATGAAGGGAGCCCGCTTCAAAGCTTTTCCCCACCGTGAGGATGCTGAGAGGTTTGCTAAGGGGATCTGTGATTATTTCCCCTCTCCCAGCAAATCTACACCCTGTGTATCTCCTGTCAAACCAGGCCTGGTCCTTAGTAAAGGTAAGTTGAGAAGATTTAAGAGACGTCCTTGTAGAAATGGCCAAAGTTATGGTAATCATTCTCTAATAAAATATATAACAATGGATCTGTTATATATTTTATTCAACCTTCAGCCTAGGTTTCTTCCTGGTATGATAGTGACCTTGTGAATATTTTTTGCTGCCTTTGATGTAAGTGCCATCTTTGATCTAGTCATTTTAATTTTTAAAAATGTCAGCACAGCGTCAAGATACATCATTTTGCCAAGTTGTGCCAAAGTCAGGTCTGAAGTAGCTGAGACAGCATGTCACAGACAGATCGAGCCAAATCTACACACTGTTTTTGGGTCATTAAGCAGCCTTGAACAGTATTTCAGTAGCTATGCTCATCCTTCATCTGTCTCTCCCCTCTCCATGCTAGACAACATGGAGGTTGACACCATCAACCGGGAGCGAGCCAACAGTTTCAAGAGTCCACGCACCCAGGACCTGACTGCCAAACTGCGGAAAGCTGTGGAAAAGGGTGATGAGCTGGCCTTCAGCGAGCTGGTCCTGAGCAACCCGCGCTATCTCATTGGGTCAGGGGATAATCCCACTATTGTGCAGGTGTGTACTGCCCGTTTTCCTGAGGAATTCATAAAAGCTATAGATAAAGTAAAAAGGATCATTGTCTAAGTGTGTTGCAGATGCATTTGCTACTTATAGATGCATATTCTGACTTGAAAGTTATTATTTGTTCGCTCATAACCCCCTTTTTTTATTTTTTTTATTTACATCATTGCCAAGCTTTTAGCCACTGCATTTGTTGAGAAGAGAGTTTCTAAAATGAAAACATATCCGATCAGATGTATCGAATGACTGCATTCAAAACCCTGACTAGGTCAACACCCTCACTTCATAATTGCGGCATTATCTGACAAAACCACTAAACACATAAGTTAAATGCACAGTGCTGTGATTTCAGCTTTGTTTTCATTTGTTAATGGAGAAAAAGTTTGGGGACACAGACCATCTTTCTTTTTTGTCTCACAGAGAGCACATCCTTCCTCTGGGATCCACAGTAGTTTTGCCTTTATTTACTTTTTGAGGCGGCCTTGTCATAGATGTAGGTCTTTATTTCCATTTTCCTCTTTTTGATATATTATGTATAATAGTCATAGCTATATTTTAGTGCAAAGCTTTGTTTTCAGTCACTGCTCTATATATATTATGGAAAAAAACATTTCCAAGCTGTGACAATGCATCAAGTTGGCATCGCTGTCACTGCAGACTGTAAACACCCCTGTAATAGAAACTGTTTGTGCCAGAGACTCAAACTCGGTGATGAGGCATTCAGCTGACTGAAGGTGGAAATTTGATCAGTCGGTCAGGGCCGATCCAAATCATAGGGCTGGCCTCACCACTGTGGTCCAGCCAAAAGTCTGTATTTTTGAACTCCCCTAGTGTCACGAAGTCGCCACAACAATGTCCAATTCAGATTTGAATGATAAAAATCACATTTAATGTGCATCAGAGGTGGTTTTCTTATCCTGTTAGTTTAATCTTTAACTAGATTTAACTGGTTTCTTAAGTCAGGTCAGATCAGTTTTTTTCTCTGTTATGCCAATTCACAACAGAAGTTATCTCAAGGATCTAGACCTTTCCTCTATAGTGTTTACAGAAAACCAACAATTCCCACCAACACAGCAACAGTAGTGAGGAAAAATGTACTTAAGAGGCAGAAACCTCGAACCACACCCGGGGTGGGTGGTCATCTGCCTCCAACAGTTGACTCTTAAGATCTAATCCTTAGGGGGAAAAAATGGTGAGTGATAAATCCCTAAGTAACTTTAGAAGGTGAAGTTCAGGACAGATGCTGCGTTTGAACAAAATGAAGCATCCTTTCCTGTTGGTTAAAGAAGATTATGTCCTGATCTACACAGCTGTTCCTCTGTTTGTCTGCTTAGGAGGGCTGTCGATACAATGTCATGCACGTGGCGGCCAAGGAGAACCAGGCAGGCATCGCCCAGCTGCTGCTGGACACCTTGGAGAATCCAGAGTTCATGCGCCTCATGTACCCAGATGATCAGGAAGCCATGCTGCAGAAACGTATCCGCTACATTGTAGATCTTTACCTCAACACTCCAGATAAGGCTGTACGTTCTGTCATACCAGCTGAAACCAGATAACACTGTTTCCAAACGAAGTCACCGGACCGTTTTCACATTGTGTTTTGTTGTGTATCTCTGCGTGTTCCAGGGGTTTGAAACACCGCTCCACTTTGCCTGTAAATTTGGGTGCCCAGACGTGGTCAATGTTCTGTGCTCGCATCCTGACGCTGATAAGAACTGTAAGAACAAGGATGGCCTGAGACCTTGTGATGTAAGGAGGTTTATTTAACTTTACATGTACACTCACAATATTCAGTATAGCCTGGACCGCCACTGTGGGAGGTTAATACAAAATATTTCTGAATGTGTGGACATGTATACAATAGCTGTCTGGAAGCTCCTCAGCCTCACACAGGACTGCTGAACACAGAGGACCTGGCAGTATTAGCTGAGGGAGATAGAGTTATGCTCAGTCAGGTTTTGAAGTTGTGACCTTTAAGCTGGCTTTTCAAACCTGGCAACAGTC
Organism: Trachurus japonicus; assembly: GCF_045865225.1. Lineage (NCBI taxonomy): Eukaryota > Metazoa > Chordata > Actinopteri > Carangiformes > Carangidae > Trachurus > Trachurus japonicus. Next base: position 39,278,092 of record NC_140915.1, on the reverse strand, counting down.
ACTCTGCACATTGTAAGCTAAACTTAGATGAGCAGATTCTTTCCTCAATTGATTCAGCAACAGCTGTATGGCTCTGCACGTACAATTAACTGTTTATTTTTCCTTTCCACAGGTTATTTGTAGCAGAAAAAATAAAACCCAAGAGGTGAGGCAGAAGATAAGTGAATATTTGGAAGGTAAGGGTATACACATATTTATTAAAACAATTTCATCCATGCTCCCCTGTTTCCCGAAGGACACTGTCAAGTACCATTTTGTCTACAAACACCCAACAGTATTATTAGTTTTTAACCTTTTCAGTCTGTTATGGTGTCAGCCCTGTTGGCTGATGGAAGGATTTAGGATTAAATCATCATTAGCAGGTTGAGGTGCTCTGGGCTGGTGTCATGGGTTAGTGTGGCTGCCTCTTCATGAATTATGTTTGTATTCCAAATCCCTTCACAGTTGCACTTTTGGGTTTTTTCTTCTCCACAGAGTCAGTCTGGGGTGTGAAAATGATAAATGAAGCAGTGTAAGACAGGCACGATACTGGATTTGTTGTCTGAGCTTGCTACTTGGCAGTGAGCTCTTTATACAGTATCTCTTGCTGTCCTGTGCAGAGACTGACAGCACCATTTGCAATAGATTTCACAACACACTAAATTAGATCTTGTCTTGAAGTAGACATCCAGCTTGAGCTTTGATTCTCACCGCTGCTCTGTAAAGTGCTGTGAATAAAAGTCTTCTCAATCAAATTTAAATTGTTGTTTTCTCATAGACCGCTGCTATATCCCTTTGTTGAGGGCAACCGACAACACCTCCCAGCCCATCATAGGGGCTCCGTGGTCCCCCGAGGCCTCAGAGAGTCTCTCCCTGATCCAGCGGCACACAAGAAGCCCCAAGGATCCACTGATGACAGTCACCGCCTTTGCTGGACCGCTGAGCCCGTCAAAAGCAAGTTCTTTACCTTAAAATCTGTCTCTCTGTCTGCTTCAGTAGATCATGTCATTAAGTTAGGAGGTTTTAGACCCAAGAATCGTTTGAAACATCTCCTGGCTACAAAATATAATATATAACATACAATATCTCCTTGTAGGCAGATGACTTTCGTCGGTCCTGGAAGACGCCACCCAGAGACCGAGCCGACCGTTTTCACCACATCCTCAAGTCCGATCCTGACCGTGGGGCAGAGAGAGTTGGAAGGTTAGTCCCACATGGTTACCTCACTGCAGTGCTGCAGCGAAACTAAGTTTTAATCTTTTTGAAAAGGTAAAATATTTTAAATTTATTATGCAACTGTCTTTGGACTTATCGGATTGGCAGTCGGTAGTAGGAGAGCAGGTGGTCCTTCAATGCAGCTACGATGTTCAGGTCTGATACATACAGCAGATAAAGCTCCCTCCCTCTCTCTCTCTGCTGAGACTGTGTGTGCTCTTTAGTCAACAACATCGAATTCAATGTGACATTTAATCATGTTTTTAAAAAGGAAAATGAATAAGACTAGCTAGACTAACTAACTAGAGACTTTAATGGCATGCAACACATCCACTCATTGCTTCAACCTACATATTGCACATCTTCTTTCACATCTGTCTGTCATCAGCCACAAGGAGCCCTACTGTAATATAGGGTGAAACCACTAATTGTTTATCTCTACTTTATCTCTACCATCTGATAAATGGTTCACTGCCATGGTAACGGCAAGTGATTCACAGACAAACATGTATAAAGCTACAGAGTAATTAGATCTGATGTTGATTTTAAGTTGGTTTGTGAAAGTAGGTCAGTGCAGCAGCAACATGACAACACCATCTGTGACTAATAAATACAGAGATCATGTTGATTCATTTATGTAATCATGTTTTACAGAGACCTGGCACATGAGATGGGCCACCCATGGGCCGAGTACTGGGACTTCCTGGACAGTTTTGTGGATTTGTCGTCGACCGAGGGCCTTCGAAAGCTCGAAGATTACCTGAGCAAGAAGGATTTTAGCCCACGGGCTCATGAGGAGGCTGGAGAAAACGAGACCAGCAACAGGTTCAAAACCCCCTCTCCAGGTAAACTCACCTGCTCTGAGTGAAGCTTCACCTCCTGTGTTCATTGGCTTACAGCCTCGTGTTGGATATGAAACAAAGCAAAGCTAAAGCTACATGATCTGCTGTCATGAAGAAATGTAGTTGGAATTAAAGAGTTTCTGTCATCCCTCGTTGCAGGCAAGCCCAAAAAATTCTGCAACTCCATCTCCGTCGGTGCCTTCCTGGACGAGGGTGACGACATCAGCCTGGAGGAGATGAAGAACCGCCAGAACGCAGCGCTCACCAGCATCACGGCCTCCGCTGCTGCGTGTAAGGACGGGCTGAAGGGGGCGGTGGGCGGCCACGACTTCCACATCCTGCACCACCGCGGGGCCGACCTGATCGAGACGGCGGCCGAGCAGGACCTGCTGTGCTGCTGCGACGACGGCCTGCTCTCGCCCGGCGCCGTCTGCAACAACGGCCTGTGCTCCTCCTCCTCTAGAGACAGGACTCACAACGGGGACCAGGTCTCCCCCCGCGCCTCCCCCTCCCCCTCCTGCCTGCTGTCGCCCATCTCCAACCTCATGGTGGAGTTCGAGCGCATGTCGCTGCAGGAGCCACCGGACAGCCCCCCCAGCAGCAGGGAGAGGAGGAGCAGCGGCCACAGGGACCCCTACAGCCCCTCCTCGTCCTCCTCGGCCTCAGACCTGAGCTCGGGGCTGAACCGCCTGGCCCTCGGTCAGGGTCCCCAGGACGGAGAGGCCTCGGAGGGTCCCAGCTGGAGGACCGAGGGAGGGGAGTCGGAGGAGAGGCGCAGCAGCGGCAGCTCGCAGGAGTACTTTGACGCAGAGGAAAGCCTCGAGTTACTGGGCAGGACTAGGGGGGCGGTAGCAGGGGGGCGCAACTTCTGTGCGAGGTCCAAGTCCTGGGACCATGGGGGCAGGGACCTGAGCAGCTCGGGGTCTTCTGGGTCTTCTTATAAGTCCTTAGATAACTCCCATGAGTTCCTCCCCAGGACGCCACCGCACATCAGAAGAGGACTTTTCATCGACGGGTGAGTCTCCTTTAATGTGTCATTGGATGATGATGATGATATCTTGATGATGCCCTTAACTTGAAGTTGTGATGACAATGAGGCAGCGTGATCAGTTCTCCATTAGGGATGTCACCATTACTTGTTTTCACAATTAATCGCGGTATTAAACGCAACAATTAATTGATCGTAAAGATTCCTCAATACCGTCACTTTCTGAAAAAGATGATGTCGGAACCATATCGGCAGATGCCAAAGTGAAGGAAAATGCTCAGATACTGGTCCATTTATCTAACGTAACGCTGAATTGGTAGGAATTTAAATGTTAGCGTGTCATTTGTAATCTAAAATAATGATTACAATTAACTTTTGGTATGGATGGCAATTAATGACTTAAATATTTCAAACACCTCCCCCGGGGGATTAATAACTGGTCCTATATTAAGAGATTACTAATGTAATTATATTTGGACTATATTTGATTTTACACATTCATAGTGTTGTGAAATGTATTGATGCATAATAATCGTGATAATCGTAATACCGTGATTATTTCTCTGACAATAATCATACCAAGAAAGTCTGTAATCGTGACGTCCCTGTTCTCCATGTTTTCACAGAGATTCACCAACCAAGTTGGACAGAGAGGTCATGTCGGCAATAGACGGCTTAGACATCGATCCCCAGAAGTATCCCAGCATTCAAAAGTGGAAGAGCACAATGACGTCGTTCTCTATGTCAGACATGCAGAGGTTAGTGTACATTTGACATGTTTACTGGTTTAGGGATCATGTAGAACTGTGTTATCATTTCATCAGAACAGTCTTTGATAAACTGGCTAGTTAAATATCTGAAGCATATTCTTTAAATGTTCATGCAGAAGGAGAATTGTGTAAAAGTACTGAAACTGCAGAGCGGTCCATTAAAAGTTAAAATTCAGAAATTAGGCAACATTAAGGCGAAGAGAAGCCCCATTTTGAATGAACCCAGAAAGACTTAGAGGTTTGCAATTAAAATGCTCTGCAACTACACTCACAGGACGTTTCAGGAGTTCATACTGAGGTGAAATGCCGGTGAATTAAGTGTTTACGGTAAAGACAATTGCAGAAGGTCAGCACTCTTGAGGTCTTCTGTGCTGCAGACTGTAAACCTGTACCGTACTCATTTACCTTTTAGTATTAGTAGCAACACAGCAGTATTGTAAATGTAACCACTGACCAGTGTTGCTGTGTGTCGTCCAGCTGGCCCAGCCCTGCGGTGGTCAAACCACGCCTCAGGATGCAGCATCAGACCCCTGGCTCCCCGGTCGGCGGCCTGATCTCTCCCAGCGGTCGCTTCAGTCCTGCCCGGCACGCCGCCTCACCAGACTTCAGCCCCGGCCGATACAGCCCTGCCAACGCTAGCTACATCCAGCGCATTCGCCTCAAGCACTTGAACGAGCCACCGGTCTAACCCCTCCCCGCCCCCCTCCGCCTTTTATCCCACTGCGGCCATACCCTAACCCCCACCGCCCCCCTCCCCACTACAAACCCAGCTGCACCAAGGTGGCTACACCAACGCTCAGAAACCACATACCTAACAGAAATATGCACAATTGTCTGGAAGAATTTGTATTAATGATGTATGGTACTACTCCTATGTAAAACAGGAATCTCATCACGTTGGGTTGTGATGTACACTCAAGACTTTAAAAAAGAAAAAAAAAACCTTGGTAATTTATGTACTGTATGGGTGTGGATCGTGTGGAATTGACGGTGATGTTAATTGTGGCAAGTGTGAAGCACCTGTAGTCAACTTTTTTGAATATCGTGAATTCAAGCCGCACTCCCCAAAGTTAGTTGGTCACTAAAACCTTGGTGTGCAATCCTCAACAGGAATCTGTCACCGGAGATGTTCTTAAAAAAAAGAAAAAAAAAGTAAAATGTCAATATTTTAAAAAATTATTTTTTGTATGTTGGTCAGTAGCACAAAATTTAAATGTTTTTATTAATGGTGTTAAAACCGACTGCCATTTCCTATGTTTTTCCTCAGTTCAGGAATTGCCTTAATTTTCTGAAGTGATGGACTAGTTCTCTGTCAGTTTGCATCGGTCACAGACGATTACGGCAAACATGGGACAAACTGATACGACTGAGATCTTCCATGTTTTTATTTTGTTCTTCAATAAATGCATACATTTTCTATCTTTTCTCGGTGGTTCCTGGACATGTCTTGACTTTTCCTTTCAGCCACTAACGGCGGCCTTAGACTGTGCAATTTTTATTTTCATGTTTTCCTGAAGTTATCTTTCAATCACCACCATCTCGCACAGTGTGAGTCTGAGTGACAAAACACACCCATCAGTAAAATATATTTTCAAATTTGTCTTGTCTGGGCTGAACCTTCAAAGTGCTCAGTTTGAGACGACCTTAAAGCTGTACTAGGAGATTTGTAACTGCTATGGGGCAGAGAGATGGAAAACTAACTCAACAGCAACAAAATCCTGATATTTTCTGTGGCCTGTTGTGGCCATCTTGTTAACAAAGAACTGCCTTAAGCTTACAGAGAACACGCCTGATACTCGCAACCCTTTTTACATCCAAATAGAAGTGTGATTCAGCGTTAATTTAACAATTAGAGCTCAATAGATCTTGAATTACCATAGTTGTTAGGCTTGAATCTCAAACGGACTCACAGTGAACTCATGCACACGCAGCAGGTTCCTGCACAGTGTAGAAACCTGCTGCACCCAAATTATTTGTAACTTAGGGGGAAATTTGCTGCCGTATCAGGGCTCATCAGATACGTCGAGGACAAAAAAGCCAATCATGTTAAATATTCAGATTGCCACTCTATTTAGGTTGAGAGAAACAAGTGTTCTGAATGTAAATTTTTTTGTGAACTAAACCTTTATCTGAGAGCACAAACTACTTCACTTGAGAAGATTGTATCGTCATCCTCGTGCTCTCAGGTGACAACAGATCTATTTCTGGTCGCTGAATGTTTATGAATGTGGAACTTTGCAAAAATGCACCTAAACAACTTAAACATGCTTCTTGTGCTTTTAGCATTCTGTGCTTTATTACAAAGTAATGGTGAACTCTCTTTCTGTATGTCTAGACCTCATTTGCTTTCAACTAATCAATAAAACATCACTCCTACTTTACTGCCAACGTGTCTACGTGCTTTCATTTCAGTGAGAAAGGAAATGTGACAGAATCTGCTGCAATTATAGTGGTAGTTTATTTACTACAGCTGCACTGTATCACACATATTCCTCACGTCAGATACTGTAAAGACATGTAAAGCTAACAGCATGATTTGCATTTACAACAGCTATACAAATACAACTTTTTTTTTTTTTTGGTTTAAAAGTCAGTCACTTGTGTAAAAATCCTCAGTTACATTCAGCAGGAGTTGCTATGCAGCTGTTAATCACTTCAGTGGGCGTTGTATGGCACAGAAGTAATCACAACATCACCACCACCACTGAGTCTCATTATCTGATGGTAGTCCACTTACAAAATAATAAACATCAAAAAGTAATTTTCAAGACACTTAAGGAGAAACTGAGCTTTGACCCTGCAGCCGACTTGAGTCCGGTGAAGTAGCGGTCTTTACTTAGGTCCGTGTTAGTTTGTCTGGAGGCATGAACCCTGCGTCTCCCAGAGTCCTCAGGGCCACGCGGCCGCTGGGCCGGATGGTGAGCCACGTGATGCTGCCGTTGTTCAGACCCATGCGTAGCCAGCCCTCTGGAGGGAACTGCAGCGCCCTGAGAGGACACGAGACAAGTCTGAGCAGCTGACAATGGACGTCCACGTACATGAGCTACTGTATATTAAAGGCGTTTATTTTATTACTTGTGTGTGCTGTTGTCAGATAAGTAGTCGTATGGAAGATATTTATATTTAGAAGAATGCACTACATCTGCCTTTAACCAGAAGCACAGGACAAACAGTCGCCAAGAAAAGCACAAGGCCGCGTGCAGCAGCTGTGATATTTATATTAAACAGGAAAATTTCCTTTGCAGTGACACAACTGAAGCACGGATTCAAATTAAAAACCTCGTGAGACAAAACTACAGCAAAGTTTAAACACAAAGGTTTAGCAAAGCAAGAGGCCGCACTCTGGCCTCGGCAGAGCAGCGATCACCACGGCCGCCGGCGACACAAACCTGCAGACAAAATAACGGATGACATTGGCATGACACACGATGATCTCATAGCTGTCCTCCTTCTGCTTGGGGTCAGCCCGGTGGATGTAGCGGCGGAAGGCTGCCTCAATGCGAGCTCCATCTTCGTGGTACTGCTGGAGGACGGTAGAGAGGTTGAAAGCCACCGTGTCACATGAAAGGGGTTCGAGTCTGAACCCCTCGGTCAGTATAGAGTCAATACATGATGCCGCTGGGCAGTGCAGGGAATGGACCAAGAGCGTCATGCCAAAATATGGCCAACAACGTAGAAAACATCATTTCAGATCAATCTGAATCACCACTGAATCGCTGCTGCCGCTGCTGCTGCTGCTGCTGCTGCTGCTGCTGCTGCTGCTGCTGCTGCTGCTCTGGCTATTAACATTCATATGAATAACCCCATGTCCTACATTTAGGGTAAGGTAAGACTGACTAACACATGGGTTCTGTATAGGAGCATTGTCTTATGTGCATGAAGTTTTCCAGGATAAAAACATGTTGGTATACAATTTTCAATGCCTTTCGATTCTGTTAAAAAGGGATAGTTCAACATTTTGGCAAATTGGCCCATTGCCATAATCCCTATAGTCATAGCAGTAGGTTTGTTACCTTTAATTGTCGGTGCAAGCTGTTTTTAGAACGGCGGAGCAGAGCCGTGAGCTGCTCAGAGCTACGCTACGGAGGCTCATGGGATTTCTTGGTTTCCCTCATCAAACTCATCAAATACACAATCCAACAACTCCACAACGCTCTGGTGGACAAGTTGTGACCTGCACATTCACCACGCTATGAGATAATAACACAACGTTACGAGATGGAGTTGTTTTCGAGGCAAAAGCAGAGACTGCTTGCGGGAACGCGCATCAGCGGTTTAGCATGAATTTACCCAGAAAACAACTCTGTCTGGTAACGTTGTGTTATTATCTCATAGCGTGGTGAATGTGCAGGTCACAACTTGTCCACCAGAGCGTTTTGGAGTTGTTGGATTGTGTATTTGATGAGTTTGATGAGGGAAACCAAGAAATCCCATTAGCCTCTGTAGCGTAGCCTCCATCATTCTAAAAACAGCTTGCACTGAAAATTAAAGGTAACAAACCTACTCCTAAAACTATAGGGATTATGGCAATGGGCCAATTTGCCAAAATGTTGAACTATCCCTTTAAGAATGACAAAACTACCTGTATGAATGTTAATAAGACTAATGAATAACCTGTATTAACTACAGCTTCATGGCTGCTGCATCTCCTTTAACGTTGGCATTTTGGAAGTTAACTCTTCGTGTGGTCCATCCCCAGACATTGCCCTGATGTATTGGCTCATTTTTGGAGCTGCAAGTGTAAAAAAAAAAAAAAAAAAAAAGCAGTCGACAGGACACCTGCACAGACACACAGGTGGCACAAGGTTGCCTATACAGGGATATGTAGAAGATGTGGCCTACAGCCCCCCTAGAGGCAGAGAGGCTGTAGCTTCTCTCACCACAGCGTCGGGCTTCCAGTGGGTGACGGGGGGGACGGGCTCGATCGGCGCCCCCTCCCTCAGCAGATCACAGCTCACCAGCTCCACTCCTGGACCCGTACCACGGTTGAAGCAAGGGAAACAAATGTTAATATACGTTTGTGACTTTCGGCATCTCTGCTTCAGCTACTGTATGACTCACTGGGGCTGATGCTAAAACATAATAGTGACAGGCACAACAAAGATCAACAGTGACAAATATTTTCTACAGAAAGTAAAGTGAATTACAGTCAATCTCAACACCAGAATGTGTCGGGGGGGTGTGAGTATGAAGAGTAAAGCTAGAAAGTTGACATTTTAAGACCTTAAAAATAAAATATAATTTACTTTCCACAATTTCCTCATCTTGGAGGAGTAAGAAGCCTGAGTGATTGACAGCAGCGCTGAAAGGCAGCGTATCTTTTTACTACCTGGAATGTGTTTGCTGATGATATTTGCGGTCTCTGTGGCCCTGGCCATGCTGGAGTGAATCAGAACATCGTACTTGAGTCCCAGCGCTGCCAACCTCTGGCCCGTCAACTCCGCCTGCTCACGACCTGCAAGTGGAGACAACTGTCATTGTAACAAAAACTACTGATGTGTCAGATTAATATGAATCATCAAAATGTTGGGTTAAAACGAGCAAGAGAAGGATACCCTCACAGAGCAGTCTACAACAACGCCAGACATATATCTAAAGTTGTCTGACTAAAATTACTCCCCAGCCTGCAGAGTGGCATACCTTCCAAATGACATCGACGTACAAGTTTATGGAGCAGTATGTAGGATTTAGTGGCATCCAGTGGTGAGGTTGTAGACTGCAGACAGATGAACCTCAGCTCACCCCTACCTCTCCAAAGGTTCAGAAGAACTAATGACCCTCGGGTAACGTACGAAATTAATTCCACCCTGCGTTTTAGCTCTGACACACATTGAGGTCGAAGCTGCATTTACAATTTAGTCAAGTAAAAATGTAACTAAAAGGATCACAGCCACCAGGAAACACACATAAAAAGATGGTGATAAAAGATAATAAAAATAGCAAAAGGCCAAATTAGAGTGAAGTAAAATAGAAAAGCTTTATGAGTAAATAAAGCCAAGTAAAAATAAAGCAATAAACACTGTAGAGCAGCATGGAAGATGACCTCTTCAGAGTAGCTGCACAGAAATACTAACTTAGCACATTCAGGACTAATCACAGTGCCTTCTTTTGTTTACCAGTCAGGTGCAGTTAACATACTCTAGCCTGGACTATGGCCACAATCCCACATCATAAAGGCTTTATTCTAAGATAATGAAAACTTTACAGTTCTTAGTTTCTGTTTGTGGATAAATATATCCTCTTCTGTCAATAGATGCCTCTAAATCCTGTACACTAGTCCTTTAAGCAGCCATTAAATCAGTCCACCTAGTGGGGTGAGGACCCTCTCCTTGTCGCAGAGCCCACTCAGGTTGTACTGGGAGTGTCTGATGAGCAGGATGTTGCGTGTGGCCTTGGGTTTCCCGTTGTCCTGCTCGGTGCTGGGGTCCTCGGTGGCGCTCTCCTTCTTCTTCCCGTTGGTCAGGACAGACGGGTCCCTCCTGCAGGTCAGACACCACATCTACAGGTTAGAGCTGGCCTGGCCTGTCTGACACGGTCAACTTCAGGCATGGACAAGCTGGGTTCATGTCACTGTGGCTTCAGATGAAAGCCGGTGCATATTCTCATGTTTCCAGGTCATAGTATTTAAAAGGAGGTTGTTTGTATTGTTTGTTAAGTGGATGTTTGTGTTTTTATTGCGTGGCAAAGCAGTTTCCCCTTGGGGATCAATAAAGTTTTCTAATCTAATCTAATTCTAATCTAAAATCGAAAGCAACTGGACTTAGTTATTTGAATAACTAAGTCCAGTTGCTTTCGATTTAACCTCCTTTTAAATTTCAGATGAAAGGTTCAACAACTACAACACACATCCAGGTCTGAAGTCTCCCTAGTCGTTTTCCAATTTGACTATTTATAGCTGAGGTGGCTGGTCAGCAAGAGTCACTCCAGGAGTAAAAGTATCCTGACATCTAACTTACAACAAATCCTGTTAGGCCACTCGCCATGCAAAAACGCCAATTAAATATAACAATGCGAAATGTGTCCAATATAAGTTATATTGTCCTTATCTAAACCAACCTAATGGTGAGCAGCAGCTGGGTCATTGGACTCAGATATCTGACAGAGATTTTGATTGACGTGCAAAAGAGAAAAGGTGGAAACAGAGACAATACAGCAGGAATCATGACACTGTGTGTAACTAGAGGAACATACTTGTCCCAGTTGAAGTCCCAGGCGTGTCCCGTGGGGGCTGGCGTGTGTTTGGCCGCTGTCCACGCCGGCTGCGCAGCTCGCAGGACGGCCAGCCCCGGCCACCGAGCGGCCGGTTCCCCGCCGCGCTGCTCCCCGGGGTGTCCCCCCCCTCCCCGGGAGTCTGCGGCCGCGGCGGTGAGCAGCAGCACGGCGGACCCCCCGGCCAGCCCACACACCAGTCTTAAAGTTTTCCTGTACGACATCCCGCCAGCCGCAGAGCAACACACTGCTGCTAAGCTAGCTAATTAGCTCAGCTTACCGGGTAGGACCGTTACCGTCACCGTCACCGTTACCGGGGCTATCGCTGCTCTCCTCACTAATCTAACTTGTGGCTTCGGCTTCGATAAAGGTTAAAAAAGGCGCCTGGGTGTTAGTTTCACCTCCGGGGAGACCGAGCTTCCCGTGGCAGCGACCGCGCGGCGACTTGGCCAGAAACTAAAACTACAGTCGGCACAACAGACAGACAGCAGGCTGAAGCTAATCTACCAGCTTCCTACAGCAGGACGGTGGCCGGCCGGGGCCAGACAAGTGGCTTCGCTTTTCACACACGTCCCACGGAGCGCCACGCGAGGGCGCTCTAGTCCCAACATCTAAAGCCATAACCACACTATTAATTCAGCTGTGTTGAGGAGGCTTTGCTTTGTAAACGGTCAACTCCTCATGGTGTAGCCTACATGTTTGAGCATCTGAAACTGTAAACCAGACACTTATAGCTAGGCTACTCATACACAATAATCATGTTACCACTGGTGGTTTCCACTCATCACTTTGGGACATATACACAGTCAGAGGAATAATGTCATTTTAACAACTGATAGGCTATTTATTTGTTTGTTTGTTTTTTACAGTCAGTGGCCCTACATAAATGAAGAGCACAGACTGTATCATGCCTGGACTGACCATCTGTTTAAAAGCTTATAGATCAACCTGCCACATTTAAATGCAGTTTGGTTCCTCAGTCAGGGAGCCACCTGCACTGCAGCTGAGGGGTTGATATTACAACATGAGGACATCACAGGTAAACTTTTAGACGCAATGTTTTCAAACTGATTAGCCTATCATCATGTTCGTTTGTTTTTTAATTTTTGAGCATTTTTGGGAAAGCGCTTCAATAAAATGAAAATACCAACCATCATCCTACAGCTACACTTCTCTCAGCAGCTCGCCTGTCGCCTGCCGCCTGTCGCCTGCACGGTGCAGAGAGGCTCCTCCTCCTTTAAGCGGTCCAGTGACCTCACTAGTGGGCTGGATCACTAGTGGGCTGGGCTGTGAGAGGGGGCTGGATTGTGAGGGTGGGATTTCCAGGCTTTCACAGAGCTCCATGTATTCCTGCCTCTTCTATCTTAGGATCTATGCGGCTTCAACAACGATAGCACAGACGGACTGGTTGTACCTTCCACTGCCAGAGAAAGACCAAATACAGGACCCTGGATCATTTTCTCCATGCGACTCCAATCGGGAATAAATAATTGAGGAATGTGGAAATTACAGAATGCCCAACAGCGCTGGAAAGAGATTTAAACCCACCAAATACATCCCAGTGTCCACTGCTGCCACACTCCTGGTCGGTTCGACCACTTTATTTTTCGTTTTCACGTAAGTTTGCGCCGCTTCTTGTTCTTATTCTGTGCATGCTGGGGGATTGTGTGTAAACCGTGTGTGTGTTGAGATTACACAGACAAGAGTGGATTGCAGCTCGAAGTTTGCATGGGTGGATTCAGTCACTTCGGTGGAATAAGTGTTTTTATAGGAGTGTATCTATCCCAGTGGAGCCTCGCAGCGGGTCTGAAACAGAGCAGCTTCAGATGCTTCAGATGCTTCAGATGCTGCTGCCCTCCTGTGCAGCCCCACACACACCAGCAGCCCCGGTGCCTGCAGGGCAAACTTCCAATAAGCGATGCAAGTTCAAAAATGCTACGGGGCGTGCACGAGACCCCAGTTTAGGCCGCAGATACTCACTTTCCATTGAAGAAAATGCCGCAGGCGGTTGTAGGTGCAATTACAATGGTTGCGTTGGTGCAGCAGGCGGCTGTGTCCGACCGGGCGACTGTGTCTGATTCGTGCGCGCTCAGTTGGGAGTCACAGACAGGCACACCACTACAGGAATCGTTATGGGTATAGGGGGGGTTATAGGGGGGAGTATAGGGGGTCCCAAAGTGGGGGGGTCTCCACCTAAGGAATCAGTGCATCTACTACCACCACGCCCCACCTCGGCTCTACACCCTGATCTGATGTTTCCTCTGGAGAAGATGTGCTGAGCTGAGGTTAACCTTCTGCTCCTGACTGCAGCCAACAGGTCCTTAGCTGCTATCTCTACAACAGGTTTTATTTCAGCTGGTGACACTATGGGCTGTCCACACCAGCTGCAGTCTGGATGATTACATAGTCTCAGAGCCTCACAACCATGCCAACAGGACCCCCACGTAGGAAGCTTTCACCCTGTGCCCCTCCATCTGATAGATGAGGAGGTTAAAGCTGCTGCTGCATGGTGGACGCTGACAGAGAGAGGCTGATATCTCTGGTCTGATCTCTGAGTCACCGTTCCCACATCCATCCTCCTCTACTGCTGCTAACCCCCCCAGGTGAACGGATTATCAATGAAATCAATGCCATGTTCAGTCTCACACCCACAGGGCGATCTGAGGGGACCTGATCGTCATTAAGGGCACCTCTGATCTAGACTAACACCTTAGGGCTCCATCATCCCAATTAGTAATTGCTTCATATCTTCACATTCTAGTTCAACATTAGCGAGTGGCAGCACAGGCGATATGCGGCCCACCTCCTGGAAAAATGCATGGACACAGAGAAGGTTTCAGCTGCACCCTTCGTGGTTTTGCACTCTCAGTCTCAGGTCAACGACCGAGACTAAAGGAAACATATGGTGTTTGTGGGATGTGCCAGGAGGTCGTATCTTTAACAATCCCAGCACTCCTTGTGCACAGTCTGGGGCTTTGAATAAACATGTATTCTGATTTAATTTGAAATCAGCCTTTTAGCCATGTTGTTTGCAAATAGCAGAAGATTTTTGCTGCTCTTATCTTTTTAAATTATTAGTAATCCTTCTTTTGCTGGGGTTCAGGTCACTCTCTACTTTATAAGGTTCATCTGCCGGCAGATGGTTCAAGGGTGAGGATTAAGACTTTACTCTGTTGCTCCTTTATTTCCCAGTAAAAGGCCCAGAGGATTGAGCTGTGTAATGGAGCTCCCTGGGGAGCAGTGTATGTCCAAACTAGGCCATCCTCCTCATCCTCACACACACATCCACTCCTCCATTATGTTGAACCCAGTCATCTGTCATCTGTGACTGGAGTGCAAAGCTCCACATTTACAGCACGAGCCACTTAGCGGTGGTGCACCTTTATCTAAAGTCGCCTAAAAGATAACATGCAGCGAGTGCAACAGTAGGAAAATGACAAATTTTCATGTTATCAAATTTGCAAAACAAAACTATACCAACCGTTCATATGCACTCATGTAGAGCAGTTAATTCCTAGGCCACAGTGTGTTAAAGGTCTCAGTATTGCCAACAGGCCATTTGGTGTAACAGAGGATGAGACTTGTGGTCAGCATTGGCTCTCTCTCTCTCTTTCTGTCTTTCTCACACACAAACACACACACACACACACACACACACACTGCCCGTGGTGTGTTACTGTGTTTGGCTTACTGACGCCTGACAGTTTGTCTTTCCCACAGAGATTGAATTAGAACACATTAGTGCAGAATTATTTATATCTTCACAGGATGACCACAACTCATCATAAAAAATACTGAAGATAAATGAAGCTTTTAGTCATGGTTTAGCCATCATAATATTATTCCAACCTTATCTGGGTCTTATAATGAGATCCTATTACACAGTAGCTCAGAAATCTCACTATGTCTAAATCTGTCCCAGATCTGTTGCTAGATTGAACAAGCTTTATTCTTCCTTTTTAGTCAAACGGTCTTCAGAATGGCTTCATCACTGGCCTTGACCATATGCCAAATGTGTAACCTGTTCTGGAGACAGAACAGCCAGACTGGCCGTTCAAGTTTGTTGCCAAGCCTAATAGTCCACACTGGGGCGTCTGCACGGATAGATGGGTGGATCAATCAACTTATCACCCAGAGAAAACCTGTGTTCAGCAGTTTGTGCTATGTGGCGGTTGAATGATGAGAAAGGTGGTCAGTGGTGGCATCTGAAGCCAGCGTGGCAGCAGACTGGGAGCAGAGTTGTTCAGGAGAGCAGCCTGGATCCTGACAGGAATCTCTAATCTCCAGCTTCCACATCTGTTTCCTCCTTTTCACTGTACATTGAATCACACTTCATTTAGATCCCGAAGCAGCCATTGTTTTGTATTTGTGCACCACTCTGAATGTCTTGCAGAGAGTTTTTAAAAGGTATTTCCGATCTGTTAGTGGAAAGCGTGCAGACTTGTCAAAAGATGAGGAAGAGGGGGATGACAATCACCCATGATCGACTGTTGAGACAAATGCTAAACAATATTAGGTTCTATATCTCAGTACACACAGTACCTCTGTTTTACAACATGTTTGTGTTGGGAGGAAGTGTTTACACAGACTACCTCATTTACACAGTACAAGAGCAGGAAATGATCCAGGGAGCATTCAGCAGGCATTTCAATAAGACACAACCAAAACCTTACTGTGTTGGTTGAAACTGGTTGTAGCCTACAATATGGCGGCTGTAATGCTCCCCACCAGTATTTGGCAACAGGTACTAGGTTGTACCTGTGGCTCCAAAGGACAATATAATGATTTATTTTATTTTCTGTAAATTGTAAGTACCTTTTTGCTGCAAATATTTCTTTATTTTAGGGATTTACGCCTGGGTTTCCTTTAAAAGCCTTTTTATTAGATCATTTAAAAGAACAGGATTCATGTTTAAAAAAAAAATCTTGATTGTAATTTATTTTACATTGAACATTAATGTGGCCATGTCCTGTGGTGTTTGTGAACTCACCCTCTCTCAGCGTTCACCTGTCCCTCTTCACTTGTGTGTAACATCGTGGTTTTCAGTCTCTTATTAATTGAAGTTCTAAAGTGTTTGCTCATTGATCCTAATCTGCGTCCTGCGTGTGATTATGTAGCTGCGCCGCTGTCATCTTTTTGTGCAGGGGTCCAGTTAACAAGCTTGTAATCATTGATGCCTCACTGCTGGGTATTAGTGTCCATTAGAGCCGGTCCACCTTCCTCTTTGTGACGATGGTGGCTTCGAGGCTTCCTATGTTTGAATGTAGTTAAATGAATTGTTGGTTTAACCCGTCTTGTTTATGGTTGGTGTGGCAGCCAGACCGTCTTGGCTGCATGTTTTAAATATTGCCCATGTGACACATGGTCTGATTTGGGTTTTGTTTGTTTATTTAAATGTATGATTGAAGGTATGATGTCAAGTTTGAAAAGTTGCAAAGGCAGAGTGTGTCTCCGAAGAAGGAAATCACAAACTGGCATGTTATTATTATGCTCAAATAGCTCAATAAAATCTAGAAACCGGAGAATCCCAGCCTCACTGATGTGATACTCATGCACAGCAAGTGAACGGGGCTTTCTGACATGCTTGCACAACTTTAATCTGCAAGGAAGCTTCACAAAAAATATTCCACAATTCCCACGAGAGTAGCAAATTACAGGTCTAAAGGCAAGCTCATCACTATTCCTCTTCAACACACTACCCATCTTTCCATTTGAAACATTCGCTGAGATATTACTATTCTGTCCTCACACACTGTCACAGCATTAGGTTTCAGCCCCTCAGCTGAGGTGGATAAGGAGCTATCCCTTCCTCCTGTCACACAGAGGATAAAACTTTGATAATCTTGACATGGCTAAAAGTAGCAGATAGACGTACAGTACGAGCTCACCGGGGCCAAAATATCCCCTTGGCCTATTCATAAAGTCCACATGTCACAGTCTGTTTGTAGAGATATCTACGTCATCTGATCTCTGCTTTATTATATCATTATTTTCTACATGGATAAAACCAGTAGCAGGTTGGTGTGGCTGCCTATCTCTGTCAGATTAGATAACGATGTAATTTCCTCTGTAGGTCCTCATCCATCAGCACAGTGGAGTGAGGGCCTGGATATTGACACAGTGCAGGGTTGTCCCTTCAGCTCTCGGGGGGGGGGGGGGGGGGGGGGGGGGTAGCTACTGTAGGGGACACGCAGTAATGGATGAAGAAGGACCCTTATTTCACTAGCTAAAACAGAAGCCGTATGTTTACTTTACAGTCAATTGCTTTTACAGGGTATTTTTAGTGTCTGTGGTGGTTTATGGTTAATTTTCATTCTCATTATGGTTTATGGTTTACCACAAGGCATAGTTCCAGCCTTTATTGCTATTACAGATTGACCAGTGAGCGCCCCTGCAGCTTCACAGCATCAAAGTTCAGACCAGCTCCATCATGTGGTAGTTACAAAACCCTATGTCCGTTTTCTAAAGTATTATGGTTAAATAAGTGCTTGAGCTCATTGACTGTGAACTATTTATACAGTATCGTCCCTTCCTGTGTTGTTTTCCATCCTCTAAAGTTGTGATCTCATCAGTACTTCTTTTTTCTATTTGTTTGATGCCATGCAGCTCCAATCTGAGATGCTTTCTATTTAAATCCATCAGCACTGTGTTGTTTCCATTTACAAAGCAGAACATTGATACTGAAACTCAACATATTCTGCTGCTAGACATCCAGGGGGCCCGGGTGGGGCTCTGGGGATTCAGGTGTCCTTGAGAATTATAGCAAGTCCCTAAATGAGAAAATGGTCAGTGCAGGAGAATTCATTTGAACTAACTATCCCAGTTAGTGTGCTAGTTAGTGTCAGTTTTCACTCAGTTAACATTGCCTTTATATTGTACAATTTACCGTTTAATCAGAGTAAAATACCTTCCTATATATTTGTCCCCACATTTTTTCTTTGACCAGATGTGTGTCTGTTTGTATCTCCACCGTACTGACACGGCTGTGGGATGTTGCTGTGATGTCGACAGGCTGGTGCTCCACTCTGGTACAAACTTGCCAGGAAAATTTATATACAGGAATTAATGGTCTCCAGGATGGATCTTAGTGACTGAATTTTCCTTTCATGTGTCATAGTTGCTATGTCTGCACCAAGTTGATTCAGACATTTATGTCCCCATGATGAATTATAATTAATTTGGGAATTCTTAACCTGCAAAACAAGGCGGTGAACAGTCACATCATATTGCTCTGAGCACTGTAGGTAAAGTAAGACCTCCATAGCAGCTGTCAACTCTTTTTTTTCCATTGTGGACTGTTAGATGTTGTCAGATTTTTCAAACAAATTAAACACAAAGGCCAAGCTCAGAATATTTTTTTCTGGAATACTATGAATGTTTTCTGGATTCATTTTCATTACAAAAAGCTATTTTAGAATTTGAATTTTTCTGTAATGCAAACAGAGAGTGTCTCTACTCCAGTGGAAACCCATGCTCTGTATCTGGACTCCATTACTCATATATTTTTAGCCGCTGACTGTTTGACAGTAATGGGATCAAATGTGAGTTTCTGACAAATGTCTTGATCTAATAATGATGAGTGTAGATCTTAAGGGACTTCTGAATGGGACATTTTTGGCTTGGAGCAAACCATTACCAAACAGATAATAAAAATACACACACACACAAGTCAGTCCCAGCCACTGCGTCAGGGAACTATCATATATCAGCTTGTCTGTTGAAGCACGGTATGTCCAGCTGTTGTGTCTTCTCTGGCTGAAGCTGTGGGGTACTGGTCCTCATGGGGGGTCATAGTCCAGCAGACCTTCTTTCTAAGGGAACCACAGGGAAATAGAGAAGTTAATGTCATTTGTCTGTTATTATTATCTCACTAAAAGAATTACTCCACCAGTGTGCTGCACTACCTTTCCTGCTTACAGCCCTGTTCAGGCTTAACCATTGTACCTGTGGCTCATACCTAAACTTAAAACTTAAAAGGGGAAAAGTGTCCTGAGCTTCCCACCACCAGAGTTCATGCGGGCGACTTGCTGAGCTTTCATACAGTCAAAGTGATCTGCCTCTGTCAGTATCGATGAGCGAAAGAGGCCCGGAGAATAAAAGACCAGGTCATCTAATCTTATTCCATCCAGCCTTCCTGTCACTGCTCGACAACTAGGTTAAGATAATGCTGACAGATCCTCTTCCCTGGCAATCTACCGTGCATGGTTGAGCAGGCGGACTACACTACATGGCGCACAAACACAAACCAAGCCAAGCCAAAATTACATTAAGCGTCAGGTCGAAGCAAGTTTTTCCTGATTTGTTTCTTCTGTAATTTGTATGATCATATTTGATAGCTAATAAGCCTGTCTGGCTCCATAAAAGACTAACAGTTTCCTGTGTGATCAAGTAAATGCCAGTAGCTATATATTACAAGTTTGTAAAACTGCTGTTACTGAAATAGATGTATTACATAATTTCTCCAAATAAACCAGTGTGTTCCATGTTTTGTGGCGTTATCCAAATGGATGCAACAACGTCCTGATCTCAGGCAGAAACCCACTTTCATGAGACAATTTGTGAGAAACAGGGTAAGAATATTGCTTGCTCTTAGGCACCATTTATCATGAATTAATAAAGACATTGATGTCTTAATGTTCAACAGCAGGAGATGAGGAGTCTTAGGAGCTTTAATTGAAGTCACTGCTTTATAAAAGTCCATGATCTTTCTGCCAAGTGCTGAACTTTTGTAATATGCATGGGTTAAACAAACTTTATAGGGCTTGAAGAATGTGGAAGAAATGTCCTAAATTTGTCCAAATGTGTAATTTCGGCTGCAGATCAATAGAACTGGAGGAACATTGAGATTCTTTTTGTTTCCCACTGAAACTCGTGACTCTGCTCCTTTCTCTATGTCTATTTTAAACCCTTTTGGTTTCTCTGAAGCACCGGCTCTCTGCAGTTCTGGCGCTTGCCAAAGAAACTAAATTGTGCCTTGCGATGCCATAGTTGAGGTAAAGGAATACATGTGGATTCGGCGCACAGCCGTGTGTGGGTGAAAAGTGCGGGAACGTGCAGCGAGGTGCTCTCAGAGTTTGCTGTACTCCATCGGCCTCCCACCAGCCGCCTGGAAAGACTCCTCTTGGGGAACATGTGGGATTAATTTAGACCTCCAGCCTCTCCCTCCATGGGTGTCTCCACCCTGTTTCCCCTCGTGTTGTTTTGCCAGAGGGAGACCATGACTCGTAATAAGTAGAAACAGAGCTCTGTGTCTTAACACCCTCGGCTGGACTGGCTTTCTGAGAGATCGAGGAGTGTGTAGCGAGCCCAGGCTCAGTGTTTACAAGAGTGTGGCTGTGTCCATCTCTGGGACGCAGAGGAAGACAAGCAGATAGACTCTGTGATTATAAGGGCAGTGTCTTCCGCATCTTTTAGCCACATTTCTCAAGTAAAAGTCTGTGGAGATGAGAGGGCTGATCAAACAAAGCCACCACTCATTCATCTGTGTAGTGGAGTTCAACCATCCAGCTACCGTACAGGCCGACACATATCAACTCAATTTTGAACCTAAAGCCACGATAAGAAATTGAAGAGGTGATAGCATCTCTCAAATTATTCTGATTAAAATAGTTTTGGTAGGGAAATGTTGCTCTTAGTTGTAAATCCACAAACAATTTCCACTTTTACTTTTTAGCATTTTTCAGGTCATTTTTCCGCCCCACACCTTTACTGTGTGAAGAAGCTGTACTGTTTTCATCAGACTCATTCCCCGATGCAGCAGGCAGCTGACCAGTGACAAAGCTTTAACATCCCAGTTGATTTTTGCTTTGGAGTTGCAGTAAAAGCAACTGTTTCTTAACACATGTCCATGGCAACATAAACGTTAATAATCTATAAGTGTTGTATTTCATCCTGTTTTGCTAACACCGAATGGCCAAAATATCTTAGCTAACAACTAATATACAAGTATATCTGTATACTGTGTGTGTGTGTTTGTGTATATAAATACGAGTGTCTGTCTCTTTGAAGCCATGAATCCATGGGGCTCCAGCCAGGCTAGTTTCTTTTGCCCGTTCCCTTTGTACTTCAGTGTAGAGATGACCTTATCCTGTTGCATCTGTCACATGCTCTTATTTCACACCTCTCTGGACAGTTTATGAATAGACATCAGTTTCATATTAATATTTATCACAGCTCCAACCTGCCAAAAGCCATGTACTTATAGACAGAGATGCCCCTTTTTTTGCTTGTAACCCTTCATACAAATTTACTCAACAAAAGCCCCATCATCATACACTTGGGTACTTTTCTGTGGTATCCAGGGAATGTGCTTTTTTTCCTTCATATTTATAAGTTGTTTAGTTCAAGGCATGCAAAACCTATTTTTATACTTTTAGTGGTCCATTGTGTCGTGCATCAGCTGCTGTTTGCCTTCCACACAAGCCTCACCTTTTTAGCTTTCACCCACTCTCCATCCTCCACTTTCACATCTAAAATAGTGAGTGAACTCCTCTGGCTCCAAAACAAATATAAATACCCTTTGATTTATGCTGGACTTAATAGATTTAGAACGTAGGGACAGAAAGTAAAGTGCAGTGAAGCTTCACCATGGGCCCTTTAGTGAGAGAACCACTGGGCTCCACTCAGTCACTCTTATCCTTGTGTCATATACCTATTTAAAAGAATGGCATCATGGTTGGCAGTGGGGGTATTTTTAAATTGGCTTTAATTCACAAAGGACAAATGTGTCCAGCCCTCAGGCTTCCGCCATTCTCTGTGGATTTCAGGTCTACTTCTTCCTAATATAGTGTGCATGTCATGTAGAGAGAAATAACACTCAGGGTCTGGATCTTCAAGCTTGTTTTAAAAGATCTGGACATGAATATGGTCACATTTTGTGTTTGCGATGTAATGCTTGACTCTGAATTGACTGTGAGGGTTGTTGTAGTTAGCAGTAGTTGTTTTTTCAGACTAGTAAAAGAGACTTACCCAGCTGTGATATTTTTATTACACAATTTGACACACAATAAAAAACGTTTCACCAAAGGAAGTTGTTGACGGCATCGGTGACATAGACAGGACTCTGTGGGAGAGTAGCCAGCCGCCCTGAGCTGTGGATTTCCTCTGTCAAACTGTTTTCTTTGGCACAGCAAAGTGCAAAATTCTGCAAAAAGCTCTGCAGTTTCTGTGAGTGTCGTCTATCACAGCTGATGAAGTCATGGTTGCTCTATCTTTGACTGGAAAACAAGGACAGGAAGTTTGACTTTGGATCTGTCTTTACTTCTCAGATACAACGATCGTCAGTGTTACACAAAAAGCAGACGTGGACGTAAGTGAAATGATAACAAAGTGGTTCCCTTGGCTTTAATAGAGCTATTTACACAGCACCTTCTCACATGTTAATGTGATACGGGTCAGTCCAGCACTTTAATTGGGTGGTCTGAGTGTTTGAGTTGGGCAGTGTGCAGTGGGGTTCAGCAGCTGTCTGCATGCTTTGGCTTTGTGCTACCTTATCTCCTCCAGGATGAGGCTGGGTTTGGTTTATTTAGCTTCTTGTCTCGGTTTGCTAAACCTCTCTCCTGAACAATGATTGGCAAATCATAGCGTTAGCAGGCACAGCAGGTGTGTTCATGGAGCTGTAGTAAGGGCGATACTTGAATTGAAAGAGTTTGGAGGATAAAAAAAAAGGAGTGGATTCAGTCTTCAGCATTAATATCCCTTCTCCAGCAGCCAATAGATGAACACATAGACCCTGGAGCAGACATTAAAAACAGACTGTCATCAAATGTTTTTTTTATTATTATTATTGTGTGAACTTAAAAAACAACAACATGGTAATTGTGTGCATCCAACTGCTTGTAAAGCCTCATTAACTCGTTAGTCCTTAATTGACTCATTAGGACTTGTAAGGCAGGTTAAACATTGTCATTAGAAGTTCTCAGCTGATGATCATTTCTGCAGTAACTCTCAACAGCCGTGGGCTCTGAGCGAAGCAGTCGACTGAGAATCTGAACATGAAGCTGACTGATGCCTGGACAGCAGGAGAAGCTAAAGGGATCAAAGCACTTCCAGCCTGAGACGCCACTGTTCAAAATGTCAGGGAATACTGCGGAAGTCAAGACCACATTTTGAAGACCAAGGAAACATTCAGATAAAAACCCGCTGGGCAGAAAGTCAAAAGCAAAAGCCCCAGATGACTGGAAAGAAGCTGCAGGGTTTAGTTGGCACAGGACTGGTGGTGGAGTCAGTCCCTGTGCAGTGTTGCTCCAACAAAGAGGGTCTAAAATGGAAATCCATCAGAAGGAAACCTTGACCGTTACCTCAGCACAAGGGTTTCTAAATCTGCAAAGCAACATCTGGATGAGCTAACGGGAAACAAGTGCTGTAGATTGATCAAGTTAAAATTGACCCACAATCTACAGAAGAGTATTAGGGCCACTCCTGAAAAAAAAAATGAGAGGAGAAATAACTTGTTTCGTAAGTTGAAATATCGAGAATAAAGTCGAAATGTTAGGTAAGTCGAAAGGTTAAAAATAATTACCATTGACTGTTGATACACGTGATATGATATCAGTTAAGTATGCAGTTGCATAACTTCAGAGACCTACTCTGATCAGATCTCCCTTTTCTTTTTCATGAGTGGCCCTAATAGCCTATTCTTCCTTAACAATCAGCTAAATTGTGTTTCAAGACAAAAATTGGCAGAATTTAATGAAAAGTAAACCTTCCATCTGTTCAGCGGGTGAAGGAAATGTTATAGGACATAAAAACACAGCACAGAAACAGGACAGAATGGATTCTACTCAATATCAGCAAAATCTGAATGCAAATGCCGTGCAACAGTCAGGACAGTGAAAGTAAAAGTTAGCCAATTAGCACAACACTGATTGTGATAATAGGTTACAGTCATGTTCACAACTACTAGCACAGTAGAGTTTAAGCTAATGTCACTGGAACTGGAAACATGCCTTGTCAACCAACATTTCTTTAAAAAGGAGATCACTTTTAGCATTTTAAAGTGCATATGTGCTGTAGCAGAGCTGGAGATAACTCAGAAGGTGAAACCATAAGCACTTCTGGTCCACTACGAGCTGAAGGCCCAGGGAAGGAGCTTTATCCTGCCTTATCTCTTTTGGCATGAGGATGTTTTTTGTTTGTTTTGCTGCTTCTCTCGGAGGAATTGAGTGAATTCATCCATCTTGGGCGATGAGATAACGGGAGCCTGAACCTTTTGCTAAAACGGTTAATGCAGGCTGAGACCTCAGACACTATCTACTCAGGCAAATTATACTGTGCCTAATGTGTAAAATACCAGCAGACCTGGAGCCAAGTGAGTGGCGAAGTAAAACAGAGCCTTATGCTGCACCGCAGTTTCACTGCCACTCAACCATGGCACTTTACTCCAAATGAGAAGCATTAGGTTCTTGGTTGGTTAGATAGTTCCTAATCTGCAGTGATTTAATTCACTGACCCGGTTGCAACCGGTTGGTTCAGCAGCCTTTAAGCATCTGATCAGAACTGACATGAACAGCAGACTCTGCTGTTCCCAAAGTCTGTTGCACAGCACCCCACTCCTGCCACCATGTGCACTCTCAGCAGTGTGAATAATTGCTCAAGTACTGATTAAACTGCTGTGGAACTACGAGCCACCCGGCCAAATCCAGCTGATCCCTCAAATGGTTTTATGGTATTCCCTGTTGACAGCAGGGCCACCATCCTTACAAAGACCAGTTACAGAGTCTAGACTGACACCTACTGCCCTTATTTTTCAGTCATCTTCCAGTTTCTGAAGATAATGGCTTTAAAATGGCAGAGGTGGCGTAGAATGTCAATGTTCAGTATCCACTTGATGGCAGATATGGACACATTCCTGTCCGGCAGGGTGTTATGTCATGTTACTAACTGCACCACTCGGGGTGCCACATCCTTCCCAGTGGGTCCAGCTGTGTGTTGTGTGATGAGCAGTGTCTGTGAATGTGCAGCAACAGCCAAGTTTTCCAGACAAGCTCCAACCGAACCATGTTGAAGTTCCAGCTGAATATTTGCCCGGCGCAGCGTCTCAGGACACTTCCCCTCTCTCTGACTGAAACTATACTTCAGTTTCTCCCACAGATGCTGAATAATGCAACAGTTAAAATGTTTTTTCTTTGCATTATACCCACGAGAGCACTGGCTTTTAGCATCACTGAATGTCAGGCAGGATAATATGTGAATATCAATTAGTTTGTTTTATCGACCTTTATACGAGGCCACAGCCTGCTCTGTACTCGCTGCCCTCCTTCATTCATTTTACATTCTGATCCTGCACTTCCTCCTCTGCCATGTGTATTATAAAGATGTTGGCTTGCGTCATTTCCCATTTTCCCTTTGGCTAGATTCACCACTCTGGAAGTATTAATCTGCCTAAAGTCTTTGGCAAAATGAAAAGCAGGTTGCAGCAGTCAGGTTGACAAGTGCTGCACAGACACCTGCGATAAGCATATTCATAGGCTATCTGTTAAACCAAAAACCCAAACACAATGCTATGATTCAGTCTGTGCATTCAGGATGTGACAAGAGGAGTTGTCTGAGGAGATGTACACGTTTATGGCAGTATGGCAGGTTAAAGCCCCTCCAATACATGCCTGTAGGTTAAGTCTGTCTTGCTGTGTTAATGAAATCATTCAGGGTGGCGGCGCTTATCTGCAACAGGCCTGGCGCTCCTCACTCTCATGAGCATATTTCTGCTGCACTAATGCGCTGGGAGAGGCTCCCACTGAGAGTGTGTGAAGAATGTTATTAGTGACTCTTTGGTCTTTCCCCAGAGACCTCATTCACATTTTACCCTCAGAACAAACTTTTCTTCCCTGATTTGAAAAATGTCTATTTTCATTTCATTTTGTTAAGTTAATTTTAATTAGAAATAGTTTTTTTTTACTCCAGCTTTACATATTTTGACCAGTTTTTTTCCCCACATTGCTGTACTTTGAACATTAAAGGGACAACGAGGAGTTTTGGAAAGCAAAGTGTTTTCATAGCCTACTACATTTACCATGAGCCTCCATGCGCACGGTGAAATTGTTGGACCGGCGCAGGACGGACAAACTCCTCGTTGTCCCTTTAAAAGTAACAGTGTTTATCCAGTGTGATAAATCAGACTGTAATGTTGGCAGTGTATCCAATAGTTATGGTGTTGCAGGCCACAGGCATTCCTGCAAGAAATTAACTGTGCATTTTGTTGGTCTTGAGGTGGGCTTGGTGACTGACAGCTATTTTTGGGGGTGTTTTAGGAGTCTGAGGGCAAGAACAACTGAGACAACCAAACAAGAAGCCACAACTTCTATCAACAATGTTGGAAGACTGATTTGACTGAAAGTGTAAATGAATAGTTTCCTGGAGAAGGTGGGGAAGAGGAGGAGCAGGAATCTCTAAGAAACTGCTGAGCAGTCAGAAGCTGCACCTGGTTTCAGGAAGCACTAGCTACATAAACAATTGTTCAGGATGGTGTGAACCAGCAGCAGTACAGCTGTCTCACCAGAGTACAGGCTCAAAGGGGCGCGTACGCAAACTCAGATGTCACATTTCAGCCCTGGACTCCAGAAAAACGTCGGCTCAGCTGTGGCAGTGATTGGTCCAGGAGTTGATGTTGTTGTGTCTGGAGTGGCTGAAACAGGCTGCGCTCTCAGCAGGGGGGACAGGGAATGTGACAGCAGCTGCCCGCGCAGCCGGCGCTTTCATGTGGCATGGCTGAGGTGTGGTGGCAGGTGGAACTGGAGAGTGCTGCTGGCTCAGATGTGCAGAGCTGAAGCTGAAGAAGACAAAACAAAACAGAGAGAGAGGAGCAGCGTTTGTACATCAGCCTGCTGCTTCTCCTGTAGATTCCCACAGAATATTTTTAGACCATCTCTAATATAAATCAGAGCATCTGTCTGGCAATTTCAGGGGCCTGTCGAGATGTTAGTCCTGTTGACTTGAACAAATTTGCCACTGTCTACGCGCTGTACAATGTTAGAAATGCCATATTTTCCATGGTAAAAGATAGAAAGAGGTTATTCACATGGGAAAAGACGGTAGAAATGAAACTCAAGCCAAGTTTGAAATTGTACAAAGATGTCAAACTATGTGTTTATATGCCTACAGCAGAAAAACAGCTGAATGTTCTGTCCCAGCTCTGTCAAACAAATGGCAAACCAAATCTGGAAGAAACAAGCTCTCTGCAAAACATGTTAGCAGTGCAATAAGTATTTGAATATGATCATGTTCCTCCTTACTGACAGGTTCAGTTTTGGATCGGCCTTATCTTTGTTTAAATTTGATGGTTTTCATGCCAGAAAGTCTCCAGTGTTCAATGTCCTCACATATTTATGTTGTTGGCAGGGAGGTAAAACCATGTGAAATGGCATTTCCACCACACTACTGTATACCCATGCTCTGTATGATGAAGGATGGCATCATATTTACACATTTGTTCTGTGCCTAGAGAAACAGAGCATTAGGGTCAGTTCAGATGGATAGGTTTCCCACAGACGACAAGTGTATAGTCTTTGCAGGATATTGGACATGGCTTTCAGTGACTGGCCGATATCCGTTTTGTAATCCAACACTGATCCCAGCGCAGTAACGTAGACATCAGAGGAGCATCAGCTCAGCCTGCGGCGTAACATGTGGCTGGGCGACTTAAGGCCACATGGCAGCACAGGAACAGGTTGCTTCTGCTAACAGACTCTCAGGTCACACCTCAGGTCACATCTTCCCATCAGCCTCTTTGCCTGACATGACCTCACACCTTCCTACACACACACACATACGCACACACATTTCCAAAGCCAAAACAATAGACTTTAGTTGCTTAGGCCTAGACAGACTTTTTCTTATTTTATGCAGCCTGTGAACTTTTAGTACTTTTTTAGAACAACTATAGAATTTGCAGGAACATTAAGCATGGCTGCAGGAAAAGTGCTTTATTCTGTGACCTTCCGCACCACTATCCGTTTCATTAGTATAATCACTGTATAATCTTGTCTTCATAGCTCGCGGGGTCAGAATTCAGTGTGACTGAGCCTGTGGGTTAGCACGAGCAGTAAAACATGTGCTGCTGTCGGCCTCGGATGCAGGGTGTCTGCAGACATGTGGCTCTACACCCCGAGAGCGGCGCCGTCGACGAGGAGGGAGGCTGCTGCCGCTGCTGCCAACACATTTCTCAAGCCCTGTCGCAGCGATGCCTCGTGGTGCGCTTAATGAAGCACAGGCTGAACGAGCAACGGTATTGATCTTCCCTCTAATGGGCTATGCATAAGCAGGAGCTCATTATTTAGATATAGAGACAGTGTTGTATAGAGAGAGTGCATGAAGGCAGTCAGAGTGGCGTAACGGTGCGAGTCCATAGCAGCATACACTCGACGTAGAGTTAATGAGTGACATGAATTTATATCCTCTGCTTTAAATGTAGCTTTTACTCTCTTTTATGAGCTGTTTGGCTTTGTGAATGTAATAGAGACTGCAGTGGGATGTCAGTGTCAGTGTGGCACTTGCAATTGACTTTTCATTTTTTGGTGGAGGCCAAAAGTCATCTGTCACCCTCTCTACAGTACAGCCCAGACCAGCCACTTCTCTCCTCTGTGTCAGTGACGATGCTTCACCTACAAGGCTCTCTGCCACCGGCTCATCAGTCTGGACCGCTGTGTCGGACTCTTCTGGGAGCTCAGCACCTGTCAAGCACTTGTTTCAGAGGATGACGCGTCCTCGGCTGCTTCACGTGTGTCACAGAGCTATAGTATATAGTATAGTTGGAGGCTGTAGTGTCGTTGTGGCGGTCCAACCACACAACTGAGCCTAATTTCTTCTCACACTCTTAACACAGCAACAGAGCGGCTGTTGTCCTTATCTCGCCTCGCGTACAGACCCTTAATACAGGATAAGTGTGTTTACTGGTCAGTCGTTAGCAGTGTGCGCCGCTGCTTTACATTCAGTGTGCGTGTCAGCGCCCAGCGAGCCAGCGACAAGGCCTGCCATTCAAGCACTTCACTGTGCTCATTTACAATCTGCTCTCCACATTGCCAGGCTAAGTGGTGACTGAGTGAGGCCTATTTTTAACTCCCCCCTGTAACTGGAGCACTGCGCTCTCTTACTGAAATGGGTAACAGGGCTAAAAGACAGGTAGTTGTCAATCAGCAACTATAGACGCGTAGTTGTAGATTAGGTTGATTCCCATCTTCCTCTTTTCCTCCTCTCCTTTTTTGTGTGACAAAAACAAGTGGATGAAGAATCCAGTTTTATCTGGCACGTATGGGATCTGCACTTAACTATAATGCTGCTGCTGCAGGGAGAAATTAGGAGTTGAACTTGTCTGTGGGACT
This sequence comes from Trachurus japonicus, assembly GCF_045865225.1. Classification (NCBI taxonomy): domain Eukaryota; kingdom Metazoa; phylum Chordata; class Actinopteri; order Carangiformes; family Carangidae; genus Trachurus; species Trachurus japonicus. Next base: position 39,248,775 of record NC_140915.1, on the reverse strand, counting down.
CTCAGGAATCTCAGTTGCTTTTTGGGCTTCAGTGAGCTGGGCGCCTGCCAGTCCTTATCTTCAAACCATATCACAGGACCTTTTTATCACTGCTCCATGTGCACAAACTCAACACAGCCCGGCTAGTTTACTGAGATTACCTCTTTTTTTTATCTTCCTCCTCTAGAACAGTTCAACCATCATCATGCTAATGGTGGGAAAGTGAACACATGAGTGAATCTTGAAACTTTGGAGCATCTCGATGGAGACGTTTACTTCTTGGTGATAAAGCTCTGTTACATCTGATTTCTGAAAGAGTCCTTAACGTCTGAGCACCTGGTGATCATCGGTCCACTGGTACTGCCTGGCTGTGGCCGTGACCCGTCTGCTTTGGGTATGAATGGAACAGATGGGCTGATCACCTGTGCATTATGAAGGGGATTCGTGGCCCTGGAGATACACACCCACACACACACACACACACACACACACACACACACACACACACTGATCTGATAATGTAGGCTGAGGTCGGATCAGCCTCAGCCAGATGGGCATAATTAGTTGATGTGACTATATTAGACTGTGAGTGTTTTGCCCCAAACAGAAGTCACACAGTTGAGGTGATGTGTGTGTGTCTTCTGTCCATATTCATCCTCATGGTTTCCATTCACAGCAAAGCCAGTGTAGAAAGAGTAGAGAAACTTGACTTGCTAGAGATAGATAAGGCTGACTTACTATTTTATTTTTATTTGTCCACTCAGTACTTCCTGACTGTCCTAGTCCAATCCTGTTTAAGATTTGTAAACAGGTCACAGATGTGTAGTTTCATTCATCAAAGGCTCTGTAATTTCCCCTAACAGCTGGATTTTTTTAACCCTAACCCACAAGTGAAGGGTACAGTATAATAGAGACTATTTTCAGCCGTGGGTTTATATATATTGTGTCAGCGTCAAAGAGTCAAAGAGTGTGGCTTTATTATGAGTATTTGAGGCTTATAGTCTTTGAACCATAAGTCTGTTAACAACAAATATAAGAAAAATAAACACAGATACCTTTTATATTGATGTGATGTGGCTTAAAGAGCAAGCCCTCTTGTTCCCTGCGTCATGGTGGACTGGACTTGACATATCAGTTGCTCATCAAATAAAGATATTTCATTGTTACGGAGCTGTGACACCGTTGGAATCAGTCTGAATGTTGCTGACTTCCTCATTAGCCTGTAATGGAGATCAGTCCTCTGTTCTCATCTTACACCTGCTGCATTTCAGAGGAAATGAAGTGTCTTAGCGACACTCTGTTGCCCGGGCACTGCCAATCTCTGTGATGCCCCGGCCTAATGAGGCTTGCTTTATGCCACCGCTGGCAGGGGCCCAGTCCCAACACTGGACTGACTCAGGAGATGAGGGTCAGGGTCCTGATGGAGGCTTGTCTTCCTTCCTCATACCATCGTCCATCTTGCATGTCATTTCTTTGACTTGATCTCTTAGATTTCAGTATTTCAGATCTATCTGGTCTTCCCTGTGTCCCTCCGGCTGTAGCCGACATTTTTAACATTTGCAGATCTGTGAGGTTACTGTACAACAACACGGTTAGGCTAAGGACGGGTGATTAATGGTTGCCTAGTAACAATAAAAGAGCACTCTGTCTGATCAGGGCCCATGGCCTCAGTAGTACTGGCTTGTTGATGTGTACAAGGACAGTAGTCCATCTACACTCTGCTTGGAGAACATGGACGTCCACTCCAGAGCTGCACGTAGGCGACACTCTGCAGCGACAGCATCGATGTCACACACACCTGGTGGACCTGCAGGTCTGGGAAGTATAACACTGGCATAAGGATGGAGAAGTGTGTCACTGAAGGGGTCGGAAAGGTCAGTTAATCCGGTAACAAAGGCAATAAGCTGCCATGTCGCCTGACAACATGATAGAAACGGTTCATGCTAATTCATGTTGAAGGACTACCAATGAGAAAACTACAAGACTCTGCCTGTGGTAAAGCATGGAAAACATTGTGGGTAGCCGTCATGAATAGTACATGTGATTATTTAAATGTCTCTGTGAGTGTAATGATTTATATGTATTAGGCTCCAGTACCTTAAAATCCAAATGACTGGCTTTAGAAATACGTGCTCGTTCTGCCATTTCTTTGTATCCATGTGTCTATGGCTTTGGGTTGAGTAACATATTTTGCAGTTTAGCGCAGCCATTGGAGCTCTGTGGAGACCCAACCCATACATAACACTCAGCAGATGCACCTGGCCTAAGTCATGATTATGCACACACAGAAGAGCGCCCAGGGACACACACAGAGAAGGCAGTGGCTGGTTGTTATGTATGACCTGAGTCTGCTGGAAAAACAGAGGCAGAGGGAGAAACTGTAGACTGCTCTGCTGAGTGAGCTGAGGTTGAATAGTAAAACGCAGCAGGTTGTTGTAACATTTTGTCCCACATCTCTCTTCATGAATAATCTATGATAATGTTGCTCCAAAGCCAACACTTCTCTTCCTGCTAGTCGACACAAAACAACAATTCCAATCTTTGTCACACAGAGGAAATTAGTTTTGATCATTGGCAGTTTAACAAAACGCATAAACAAACACAAAGGGATCACCATTACAATTACAGAGGAATAAAGCTTTATAGCAGGCGTTCAGCTGGAATGATAACCTTTGTTTTACATAGAGTTTATTCCCAAAGCTGGATGCTCAACCCATTTGAAATAATGACATTGGAGGAGATTCAAGTCATTTTATTGGGTCTTTTGTGAAGCCTGGTAATGGAGCATTTAAATTACTGTTGCTTTTGAAATTGGTAATTGATTACCATTAGCACAAAGGTGTTCTGGCTAATTGGAAGACTTTTAAACTGAGGGACCACAATCTTCTTGTTAATTTACCGTATTTCACTTAATAATGCACAGAAATTGACACTAGCTTTTATGGGTCTATAATAAAGTGCTCACATTTGCAAACCTTGGAAACCCACTTAATGGCTTTTCACCCACTCAACCTTCTCCGTGTGAAACTGTGACAATCATTATGAGTGTGTCAGCAGGTTGGAGACAGTGGCAGCCCTCTTGTATAGTGATGTTGACTTGGGGTTGTTGGTGTTTTATTAGACTGACCCCGCGGGCCAGGGGGTGACCGTCGAGGCAGACAGATAAGCAGAGTCAGCGTTAAGGAGAAACACGACAACTGTTCCCTTTGTGCTAAACTCCAGATATAAGCATTTCAACACAAAGATGCACTGACATTTCTCCCACTGTGAGACCCCACAGCTTGAATGGACAGAACAAACACACACACGAGTTTACAAAACAAGCTGTTCACATACAATGCAGGGGCAAGCCGGGGGCAAGGTGCTCATCCTTGCTGTGGTTTTTTGGCTATGCAGCTGTGTTTGTGTGTTTGTGTGTGTGTAAGTGTGTGACCTGTGAACTGTGACCTGTCACAGCTATAGAGAGGTGTGAAGTCATGGCAAGGTGACATAACAAGCAAGGCCCAGTTTTCCCTGACTAATCCTGCAGCATGAGACGCCTGTCTCCACATAACAACAGCACACTGATTACGTTCCTCTTACTGCCCATTGTATCAGCACATTGTGCTGCTTTCTATAATATTATCTGCTATTTAATGGATGCTTTTATCCAAAGCACATTCCTGGAGCCACCCATACCAAATGTGTATAGACGCTCTCCTAGTGCTGTAATGTACTGCTTTTATCCAAAGTGCCTTCATTAGAGAGTGCACATATTCAGTATGGGTGGCTCCAGGAATAATGGAAACTATCTGTGGCAGCGCAAGATTAACCCGCCTAAAGTTAGTCTGTGGCGCTTCAATGGAAAGGCATGGGTCCAGTTTAACCTTAATGCCAGTTGGAGTCTATAGAAGGCCGACATTTAATTTAGCATCAGCTTGTGTGTGTGTGTGTGTGTGTGTGTGTGTGTTGTGTGTGTGTGTGTGTGTGTGTGTGTGTGTGTGTGTGTGTGTGTGTGTGTGTGTGTGTGTGTGTGTGTGTGTGTGTGTGTGTGTGTGTGTGTGTGTGTGTGTGTGTGTGTGTGTGTGTGTGTGTGTGTGTGTGTGTGTGTGTGTGTGTGTGTGTGTGTGTGTGTGTGTGTGTACTATTTACCCATTGTACTGAATATGAGCGACTGCAGCCAGTTGCAGCAGCTGTTGCAGCTTGGCTTAGTTCTAATCTGAGCGTGCACTAAGTGGATATTAGTGGATATATTTATGCATCACCAAAGTAAAAGTACAGCACACAAACTAATTCTTATGTAGGGATTACTAGATGTTTTCACCTACTAACTGCCAAGTGTATTTGTTGCACACTGACTATATATAGGATACTGTTGATGTACCTTATCCAGATGTTGTTAAATATGTCATATGAACTGAGATTATATGAATTTAAAATGAAATGTTCACTAAGTATGCAACATTTTAAACATGTTCTGCACATAATAACCCTGGAAAACTCATGTCCATGGGTAACCATACAAATCAAGTAAAGTAAGGCCTACATTTATGGGGGATTGATATAAGTAATGTATTGTCTCTGGCATCTAAAACTGTTGAATGTGGAAGTATTGTTCTTGCTCCATGTGGGCACTCAATGAACTGCTGCTACACAAGGTGAGGGTCACATACAGACCAGTGAAGGTAATCAAATTTTGAAAAATGAGTGTGAGAACCCTTCAAAGTATAGCTGATTATCACCTACATTTGGGGTGTGTCCATCAGTGAAGTCGGTGCAGTAGCTGAGGTGTGTGAGTGGAGAAACGCTGCAGTGTAACGACACCTCTGTGGCGACGCCGGTGCATCACTCCACTACACAAGACAACAGAGGCTGCACAGTGTCATTTTGTGTCTAATTAATTTTTAGGATTATTGACCCGTTGTGAGTCATAGCACTGACATCAATCAGTGCTCAGCTGGAAGTGAAGTCGGAGGTTGAATGTGATATCATGCACAGTAAGTTGTGTAATTAAACACACTTGAAGCGTCTTCTGTACTGGTGCGTGTGGTCTGAAAGGACTTCAGGCACCTGAGTGTGCGTGGGTTACATCTTGCTAAATGCCACATTAGCAGCAGCTCTGACTCAGTTAGAACAAGTTCCTCTTACATTTGGCAGCTATGAATATTTCACATCCTTCAATGGAAATGTCTTTTTGTCTTTTGCTCTGCACAGTTCAAACAAGACTATGCTCTCCGTCTGAATGAGCAGCGGCTGTGAGGTTGACGGGTTTGTCTGATGTCAGACTTGTAGACGGAGGGAAGCCGCCATGTTGTTTCCTCCACCGTCTCTGAGAAGTCATTTGTTTTGCTCGGGTAAGAACTGATGGATGGCGTAACCGTTAGCAGCAGATTGATAGCTGTAGAAGATGCCGTCTATGAAATTACATCAATCACTCATAAATAATGTTGGAGGGTGTTAGCTGATGCTGATGATGTGTGCAGCACGGCGTTGTCTGCTAAATTGCCTTTTCAAAAAATGATTACAGTGAAGCCTGGCTGATATAACTCCATTAACGTTCATCGAATGCATCTTTAAAGGCCAAAAACATTTGAAACAAAGCTGAAGGCAGCTGATACCTGAAGGTGGTTTTGTGGTGAGAAAATGTTGGTATGAGCTGGTTCTATCACAAACAGATCAGTCTAACCTAGTTTTTTTTTAAACAGTTTAATGTCGTCCTTTGTGTATTAATTACTCAGACATGGTGCTGCTGCTTTCTGACTGTGGGCTGCTCTTTTTTTTGTGGAAAATGTGTCAGATTATTACTGTACTCCCCCCAGTTAAAATGTCACTGTGCTCTCTGACCACAAAGCTATTTCACTGCAGAGGAGTGAGACATTTAGGGTGAAGTCCCGTTTGTTTACGGGCTGGGCAAACGTTCAGTCGCGCGTTGCCATCGGAGACGGAGCGTGTAGGTCGGTGGAAAGAGGAGCGGGAGGATGGAGGTGGAGGGAGGCCAGACGAGAGGTGCTGTGTGTTGCCAGTTATCTCAGCAACCTCTTGCTCCAGAGCGCTGCGCTGGAGCTGCTCATTACCTGCGCTTGTTGTCATGAGAACCATATTAATACCTTATATTGATTCTCTGCGTCGTTACACTGCATTCATAATAAAGTGAGAGGGAGAGAGAAAAAAAAGATCTCCCTCACCTCGCTGGTTGTTTCCATTACCAGGTAATTTAGTGTTATTATGTGTGTGTGCTGCAGACAAAACCTTTGCTCTCTAACAGGCCACGCAGCCGCCACACTGGTCTTCACCTCGCACTGATGGGCCTCATTTCTGCCTCTGGTCAGAGTAACAATAAGGCTCATTCATGCTGCTGACACTGTACGACCATCCACAGAAACATCAGGCGTGTTTGATAATGATCAGCACAACTCTGCTGAGGTCAGAGAGTGGGTGGAGGAAGAGGAAGAGGAGGGTGGAGGAAGAGGAAGAGGAGGAAGCTCTGACCTTCTGACGGTGAAGTTCACAAAGTTTCTAGAGGCTGTCGACCGGCGCGCTCTGTTAGTGGAGCTGTTTCAGATATGATGAAATGACGTGAGTGTTAATGTGTGGTGGTTATATCTGTAAAATCATTTGTACAAAATCATTCCAAGAAAATCTTAAAGAGATAGTTCAACATTTTGGCAAATTGGCCTATTGCCATAATCCCTGTAGTTTTAGGAGTAGGTTTGTTACCTTTAATTGTCGGTGCAAGCTGTTTTTAGAACGGCGGAGCAGAGCCGCGAGCTGCTCAGAGCTACGCAACAGGGGCTGATAGCGTGGTGAATGTGCAGGTCACAACTTGTCCACAAGAGCGTTTTGGAGTTGTTGGATTGTGTATTTGATGAGTTTGATGAGGGAAACCAAGAAATCCCATAATGAGCCTCCGTAGCGTAGCTCTGAGCAGCTCACGGCTCTGCTCCGCCGTTCTAAAAACAGCTTGCACCGACAATTAAAGGTAACAAACCTACTGCTATAGGGATTATGGCAATGGGCCAATTTGCCAAAATGTTGAACTATCCCTTTAAATATATGATCTTTTCATTTGCTTGTGATAGTTGCAGGTTTTTCTCAACCAGTGATATACAGTGGCCAACTGACACAGTGCATCTTGTGTGACAGCGTCATCTTCTCTGTGGCTGTTTGACTGTCACCACATGTTAAAGTGTGTGTATCACAGTGGGAGAACACAGAGAGTACGCACAATGATTTATCACCTGAAGTGCAGTTTCCCCTCACCGTTACACAGCTTTACAGGGAGTTTCAGCTGGGTGTTTATCTGTCCGCCCGCTGCTCTACACTCACTGCTGTCACGGCTTTGTTCTCAGCTGCAGCCGACAGCAGCCACCATGCGCTGGCTGCCGAGCACCGATCGACACAGTTGGTGATGAGCTGGTGGACACGGTGGAGCATGGGACAGTGACGGGGACATTTCTCTTAGGAGTTAGTAGAGACTAGATAGATTCACTTAAATAGAGTGTCAGGTTGTAAAAAAAAACTAAACACAACCCAACAGAAATGCTAATGCTGCTTGTCTAAAAAACACCTGTTTACTAGTAGGTTTGCTACACTAGCTTAAAGGGATAGCTCAACATTTTGGCAAATTGGCCCATTGCCATAATCCCTATAGTCATAGCAGTAGGTTTGTTACCTTTAATTGTCGGTGCAAGCTGTTTTTAGAACGGCAGAGCAGAGACGGAAGCTGCTCAGAGCTACGCTACAGAGGCTCATTATGGGATTTCTCGGTTTCCCTCATCAAACTCATCAAATACACAATCCAACAACTCCACAACGCTCTGGTGGACAAGTTGTGACCTGCACATTCACCACGCTATGAGATAATAACACAACGTTACCAGATGGAGTTGTTTTCGAGGCAAATGCAGAGACTGCTGCCGAAAAACTGCCCCCGACGGGAACGCGCATCAGCGGGTTAGGGTTTGCATGAATTTATCTCGAAAACAACTCAGAGCATTTTGGAGTTGTTGGATTGTGTATTTGATGAGTTTGATGAGGGAAACCAAGAAATCCCATAATGAGCCTCCGTAGCGTAGCTCTGAGCAGCTCACGGCTCTGCTCTGCCGTTCTAAAAACAGCTTGCACCGACAATTAAAGGTAACAAACCTGGCAATGGGCCTATTTGCTAAAATGTTGAACTATCCCTTTAAGAGGAGACATTATATCAGTGCTCAGAACTAGTAATGCTGTCAGCTGTTTGCTGTTATCCCACATAAATGGACACAGTGTTGTTGCCGTCAGTGGTGAAATACACTAATTCTCTTGTGTTTGCGCTGCCAGACCTGAAACACGGTTCGACCTGCATCAGATGGTTCACGTTGCCTCGGCAACACTCTAGAGAAGTCACGTCCATTAAATGCACGTGTGGGTCATGTTTCTGCCCTGGATGAAGAAGTTCCCATGTTAGGACTTAATGTGCCCGTGTTCTCTGAGCTCAGTCACTCAGTCTGGAGACGAAGCTGAACCTTGAGCCTGGGAGTCGCCACGGCTACAACATCATCATAACAGCTCAGCATCCACGCTCACGCTCACCCGTACTATCCCAGAAGCCTCTTTCTCCTACCTGGTGCCGGGTCGTCACATTTTCCACTGTGGGCTGCAGCAGCAGACCATCAGGCTCAATAGAGCCTCCATTCATCCATTGAACCGAGGGAGGGAGGGAGGTGGGGAGAAGTAACGGCTGCTTTTCTCTTCTCCCCGTGAAGAGGTGTGGATGTAAAAGCTTCTGACTCATGAACTGTTCTTTATACTCGTGGCTCAGGAGAGGCCGGCGCTGGTCATAATCCAGACTCCAGGGAGGTTGTGGGGAATGAAAGAGAGGCTGCATTGTTGCGTGGAGAGAGAGGCAGACCTCTCTCTGTCAGTGGTCACTTCTTAACGAGACCCTGCGTCCACGTCTGTGTGTTTACTGTAAACTCGTCTAACTGCCGGTTGGTCTGAAACGGACCGATGAGCCAGGTGTCGGCCCCCTGAGGGTCTACAGGACACAAGAGAAGACCCAGTCACTGCTGATCAAATACACACACCATATGAATCAAAATGAGCTTTTTTCTGATCAGACTCCTCGTGTTACAAATTGCCTTCATGCATATGTGATTCTGGCCCTGCACCCCTCGCCCGCCTCTCACTTTATGATTAATGGTTCTTGGATGAGATGAGCGCCCGCGGTCGACAGTGCAACAATTAATACCCCACTCTGCCACTTTTCTCTGCAGACAGAATGAGACTGAGCCCCTCCACCCCCACCACCACCACCACCACCCCCATCACTAAACACAACCAGAGAGCCAGAAAACAAGAGAAATAATCCTCTAATTAAATCTGTTCTGGCCTGATGCTGGATCGTTAAGTTATTTCAACAGTGTTTGATTTAAAGTCCGGCCAGGTAGGAGCAACAGATCAAGAATATTTCTGTTTAAAAGGCTCACGATCATCTGCCATTTCTCCCCTTCTCACCGATAGGCACCCCCCTGCCCCAACACACACACACACACACACACACACACAGACCACCCCCAGCTCTCATAAGAGACGCACTGTGAAGTCTGTACTCCAGCTGGCTGCCAGCCACCATCACAAATTGAATGAGAATTGAATCTCTAGTCAGTTTAAACCCACTGAAAAGCTGCATTACTCTGGCAGATGCAATTTTTTTTTTTTTTTTACATCTTTTTGCAATGCTATGGAAGAATTTTAACGTTCTCATCGGCCCTCCATGAATTTGCAGCTCTCTGTATAAACTGTAAACATCTGATATAAGCCCCATAATTCAACCTTCCTCTGGGAAGCAGTATTTCACTTCAAGGAATCCCTGTGCTGATTCAGTCTTCTTAAATCTGCTGGAATATGATTTGAATTCCTGCATGTCACACCAGCAGGGAGGTGCTTCAATAAACAGATAAACTGTTTGGCTCCCGCTTCCACGTTTAAGCCGATGCTCTTACCCAGAAGAGATCGCAGCGAGCGCTCAGTGAGTTTTATGTCAAGAATGCAAGACTCTGTAGATAGAAATATCAGAGAAAGATGTAGAGATGGAGTGATTTCAAGTGATACATGGTGTCATGAAGTGATACCTGACAAGACTAAGGCTTTAAAATTGTTGCTGCTCCGTGCTTTCTACAAAGGAGGGGGGGGGAACGGAGCAAAGCTGGAGTCATGGCCAGGTTACCGCGGTGAAGAGAGGGCTGATGAAGCAGCAGAGCAGAGTGGAGGGTTGAACTTTTCAGTCACTGAAGAAAAATCAAAAAGAGAAAGTCTCCCCCTTGTGCTTGACCTGACGGGGAGTACAAAGTGCAAAAGGAAACTTTTGGCCCAGAGACTGATTTCTTTGGAAGCAGGATCAGAAAGTACCCGCTGCATCCGGCTGCGTCAGCCCGGCTCGTGTGAAACGACTCGGTGTGTTTCAGCTGCACGGAGCTCACACAGACGAGACGCTGCTGACTTTACTCATATGTGTTGTTGTACTTCTACTGTCGATGCTGTTAAACCGTCCCAATATATTCCCGAATTATACTTCCCAGTTATAAAAGTCCTTCTCTCACATGTCAGTGGTTGTACCTCAGGTGGTTGCTTCGGCCTTCTGATGGAGTGTCATGGGACATGCTGGTGATGCCAGGCCGGATGCTGTCTCCTCAATGAGGGTGCTGTTCAGTCCAAAGCCTGGTGGGCAGATGCATGGTTCTGACTCATCATTCACTAAGCACAGTCCTCGTTGATATGTTGATACAAACTGAAGCAATGTAAAGTGATGTCCGTGCGGGCATGTCACGATGAATCTCAAATGTTAGAAACTGTCTGCATACAGTTACTGTGGAGTTTCATAAATATAGCTAATGTCTTCCAGATTAACTGCAGCTCATTTATTCTTTTATTGCCTCGCTCTGCTGTTATTAGATTCGCACAGAACGTTGACTCAGTAAACCCATGTTCGGATTTAATTGCCGTTTGACGGCCTGTTTAATTTTTATGAATTATGTGCAAATGCACGCAAAGAGAGAGGAAAGATAAAATGGGAACTATTACCAAGGTACTCTTATCTCTTGTGTGCCTTCAGTGTCTACTTCATTTACAGTTTTCCCCATCTTGGCTCACTGTATTTGCATGTTTCTGGTGTCAGCAGACAGATATGGAAATGCAACAATATCAGCACACTTAATATTTGCATTGCACAGCTGATTATAGATAAGATTGCACTATGAATCCATAATTTCACACTTATGTCTGCATAATGCTTTTTTTTTCACAAGGTAGAATATCAAGCACAGTTGTGTAGCAGTAGCTGGTACCAGGGTCTATGTTGTGTTTGTGTGTTATTTTAGATACTGAAGAGTTGATGAAGTAGAACAGCAGCATAGCAAAGTTCACAATGTTCTCAAAGCAGAAGTATTGGTTGAAGCCCGGTGGCTATTAGCACTTAGCTGGTGAATTACTTTACTAACATGCTATTGTTACATGGGAGTGTTGTCAGTTAGTTGAATGATGTCTGAATGATCTGTAGCTAATGGTCACATAGTGAGCTCTGTTTCTACCAACTATCAGGCCTTATCCCATGACTCTCTGTAAAAACACGACTTTGTAGTGGAGCAGCTGAAAGTTTGGAGGAGGAGGTTGAATAAAAGACGATGGTGAACCACAGCAGCTGCCATAGTCTCTTCTATCTTTGATGTCTACGGTCAGCTCCTTTAAAGCTGCATATACTTGGTCAACATCACACATTTTGTGACCTCACCACAATGTTTTATACTTTTAATATATTTATTTCTGAAGTAGGTAGATTTGTGTGATGTACAGTATGTGTCAGGCTCATTCACTGAGGCCACAGTTTTGTCTTGAGCGTCAGATGGGAGAAGTGTGACCTGCAGTCAGGCCACCGAGGCAGCTGCTCTGTCCGGTCCCTCTTCACCTGGGGGGGGGGTCTGTCTCTTCATCGTCTCTCACTGGACATGGCTGAGATTTAGCACCAGGAGAGAGTGTGGGCCCAAAATGCTCAGTGAATCTCAGCCAAGTCACGAAGTGGACAGCACACACACACACACACACACACACACACACACACTCTTTCCCACTGATTTTTTGGATCCCATGGTTGGGGGTGGTGGTTTTGGTTTTAATAGGTCCCAACTTTTCCCTCCCAGATGGTCCTCTCAACGGTTTGACAGTCAGGAGGACCATCTGCTTGTGCCACCGTTTGAAAGGATGATTTTATTAACTGCTCTTCATACGACGGTCAGAACACACAGCCTGGCTAACGGTAGCTATTGTTGATGCTTTTTAATGAAACTGTATTGTTGTATGTTAGCGTCCATTTACCCTGCGTTATATCAGCTGAGTGCATGAATAACTGTATGGACTGAAGGCTTTAGAAGACCTGCTAAACATTAGCATGTGCATCATGTTAGCATGATGATGTCAGCATTCGGCTCAAGGCAGTAGTGTATAGTCTTGTGGAGCTGGTAGCATGGCTGAGCTCTGATAGGCCGTATTCAGAGCTTCATGTGAACCCAACATGGAGAGCTCTGGTAGATGCATAAATAGTTGTCTACTACTACAGTACAAACTTGAACCTGGCACAAGTTTTGCCACAATGCAACTTCATTCTCCCAAACACTGCGGTGACAAAGATCCAAGATTATATTTGTACTATTTAATTCATTTCATCTTTCCTTGTAAACATTGTGAATATTGTTGAAAGTCTGTATTGCTTTGATTTTTGGTAATCCAGCTCATCACAGTGTTTTGCCACAGGCCTGATTTCATTCTGAGTACTTGCTTTGTGTTTCTGCATAATTTCATTAGTATTGTTATTGTTATCTGTCTGTCTATCCTGGTCTTGGCTATGTAATGCCCTATTTTTTTTTTTGGTGAACTCATCAGTTCAGGTCACAGAAAGAGAAGCAGAGCTTTTAAGAAAGCCAGGAACACTGTCCCACACAAGATACCTCCAGCCTTTTCCCTTCTTTTTGTATGTCGCTGAGCCAACACAGCCCATGCATGACACATTGTGTCCACAACAAAAGCCAAGACTGCACAGGCCGTACAACATTCATATTTAGAAAGGTCGTGATTGTGCTTGTGTGAATAGCTGGCTCCCCAGACCAGCCCCAGGGGCCTGTCAACCTTAGTCCCCCTTTAACTACATAACACACTGGGACTTCTACAATAGAATTTATGTCTGCCTGCTCCCTGGCTCCCCCACCCACTCACAGCGATAGGAGAGGAAGGATTACGCTTTCTGCAGACCCCAACCGTTACTAGAAGAAATTGTTTTTATTACAGCTTTTCAAACAGGGCCCAGGGCCGTTCTGTCAGCATGATAGGAGAAACTTGGAGGTATTGAAAACGAGACAAATTGGTTTCTGGCCCAAGGGGAAAATTATAATTAGCAGACCTCAAACTCAGCTGCTTTCATGAGAGCTTTGGTTTGCCTTATTGTGCTGCCGTGATGATCCCGCACTCACAGGGTGCCATCAATCTGTCTTGTTGACGCTGTCAGAGCCAGGCTCGCGCCATATTCTGCTGTCACTCAGTGTCTGCCAGGTGCTGCGCTGCCTGACAGGCCGCTCAGTTCTTCAAGAGGTCTTGAGGTCAAACTAAAACCGAGAAGAGTCTAAAGTAAACCTTGTCCCCCTCCTCTTCTCTCCCTCCTGTCCTCCACCCGGGCCCCTCTCTGTCCTCCATGTTGCCTCAGTGCTGTGTGAACCTTTCTAAGATGTCCTCTCAGTCTGGGAACAAGGAAATCTCCACTCTTCTCTGTCTGGGTTGTTAATGACTCAGCTTCATACAATGGAAGTAGAAGTGCAGATGGTGCAGATGGGGCTGATAAAACACTGTATCCTCTCTGTCATCAACTGTTCAAATGGAAAAAAGACAGGTTTATCTATTTCTGACATTCAGAGAGGTACACTGACGCTTTTTTTTTAGTTTTTTTTTTTAGAAATTAACAGTATATAATTTTTGAATGTTGTTTAATTTGGATTAAAGCTATGAAGTTATGACAATCTCAGTGATTTACAGTAACAACTGCCAAATTCAAGAGTCTATGTTAAGGCAATGCAAAAAAAAAAAAAGAAAAGTTGTGCCACACATTAACTGATGCAATTCAGTTTAGTGAGCTTTACAGAAAAAAAAGTTAAACATGAATTAACAAATTAAAATACACACATAAACACTTCAATGTGGTATTATGCATCCAGCACCATTTTTAAGTAGTGGACACTCACTCCTCTTTAGCTTCATTTTGGTCTCACCACCACCTGGATATCTGGTTCACTGCAGCTACCACTGGTTTCCTCACCAACTGGTCTCTGACTGTCTTCTTGTTGGATTATGCTGGGAAGGAACTGCATTGAGCAATGAGAGCTGTGAGACTGACAGATTAAAGTTGGAGGCTGGAAGGCTCAGTAGAGCCGTGGTGAGCTGCAAAGGTGATAATGTCATATTACACAGTTATTTAATCTATTACTAATATTAAAATACTGATAATTGCAGCTTGTTCCTCAGCTGTTTAATGTAGTCATGCTTCTGGAAACGTATGTAGAATCAAGGCTGTAAGGCGTTTGTGGGTGTGACAAGTTAATATTGGTCGTCATCTATAGGTTTTACCCTCGTTCAGTATAAAACAGATTTAATGACAAATGGGAATTTAGCACTGTATTTGACAGTACAGTATGTGTAGGAAACTGTGCAGCACTCGAGGTACTGGGTGGCTGAAGTGGTTTTCCTCATGCCGATTTCCTCGGCTCATTCAGGGCTCAGTGCTTTTGTTTCTCTGTTCATAATCCAGAACCAGCTGAAAAACTGAGGGAGAATTGTGAAAAACACACACACACACACACACACACACACACACACACACACACACACACACACACACACACACACACACACACACACACACACACACACACACACACATACAGTAGAGAGTGGGAGAGGAGAAAGAGGGTTCAGATTCCAGGGGGTGGATTGGAGAGGATTTGGTCCTTTAAATAGAAGCACCTGTTCATCTGGGATTAGTAGGAAGCCAAACTCTATTTTGGTTGAGTGGGGATGTTTCCCCATCACACCCTGGGTCCTAATGGCTGCCTGGGTGTGAACCAGGGTCCTGGTGCTTTCCTTTCTGGTTTATGCTGTGTGAGAAGTCTCTGTCTGGCTTGAAACCAAGACATCGCTGGTGCAGATGCCTGAACCAACTGGGGAAGCTCTTCTCTTCCTTAGCAAATGCCAGTTAGATGCCCTTGAGTGAAACACATCTACTGGTCAGATCCCTGATGCAAATATTCACACAACTATGTTATTTACAAGTGCTGAAAGAGCATGTATAATTGGAGGAGTTGGATTAGTCTACGGTGCCTCAGGCGAGGTGTTGTGATAAGGAGGGAGGCTGACGGCTTAGAGGATGCTGGTGAGAGCAGATCACGTCACAACAGGTGAGGAGAAGGTCAAATGCTGTGTTAACACTTACATGAGCAAGTCACTCATTCACATTCAGATACAGATTAGAGGTATATGTGACAGCTGCATGCACAAATGTGTGTCCATTGTAGTCAGACTTAGCTTTTCTGCTCTCAGTTGTTCAGCTGGAAGAAAGAAAGTGGCCTCTTGCTGAGAGCGAGTGAAGAAGTTGTGCCTTTTTTTTTCCTCCATTGTCTGCCTTGGTGATGATTTTTAGCCTCCACCTTTCCTTATACTGTAACTCACCATCATCAAGAAGTCCCCCTCCCACCTGGCCAAATAAGGATTTTCTGGTTTCAGTATCATTTGGAAAAGATGACTGCAAGTGGAAAAAATCCATATCCAGAACCCCTCCCTCTGAGACCTGATAAAAGGATGCACATGTGCGCTCAGCCGTACAGCGAGGCGGCTCTTCTGTGTGGACAGGGGCAACTCACATGCAGCACGTACAGTGTATGAACTCTTGAGTGATTGTGCATTTTGGCTGAACTCGTAGGATCTCACATTATTTTTGCCCTTTTAGCCTCATGTAACAGTTACTGCCTCTGTGACATATCACTGAGAGGCTTTAAGACAGACACAGGTTTAAGAGTATTTCTAAATCAAACTCTAGAGGAACACGGATGTCTGACTGTTTCGTTTTGACTGTATCCAGCTCTAATTGTTTTCAGAGCGCTGGCTAGCCCCACCCAGCCTACTCCAGGGGATTTTTTTTGGCTGGCTTCAAACAGTCTAAATCACAGATGCCTCTACTCCACCTATAATTGGGTTAGCATGTGTATTTATAGACAGAATCTGTCTTTCCAAACACATTAAACACAAAACAGAGCTAGTTGCACTAAATGGCCTGAATTGTGCTCCAAGTAAACACCATGCAGCGATTATCAGTTTCTTTCATTAGCGTCCTGTGAAATAACCAGTTTGAGCGTTAGCCAGAATAAAAGGCTCGGCGGCTGGAGCTGAGGTATGAGCTGTAATGAAATGGAAAGACAGGAACGAGGAAGGATAGAGTTTTACTCTGCATAGCAAATAAATCTTATTCCCTCTCATCGTCTCCAGGGCTGTTCTCTTATAGTAACAGGAGCTGATACGGTGAAAGAACAAAATACATTTATCTCGATAAAATCCATCAGTCGTCATTCCAGCATGTTGCCAGTTCGCTACTCCCCATCCCTGCACCGAGCCTTTCAGCAAAAGCTACGCCCAGGAATCACTTAACAATTCAGTAATGAAATCCCACACCATTAATGTGAATGTGTTGTTATTGTAAAAGCCCAGCAGAGAAGCCCTGGAGTTGGCATTATTGAATCAGCAGTGACCTGACATCAGTGTTTATCCCTACATATGGCCCCAGCCAGGCTCTCTCCCCTGCTGCGGCTGCAGGGAGGAAGACCTCAGCAGACCCCTAAGCGGATCAGACCTTACATATTGCTCAACAATTTCATTAAGGGTCACAATTTGCAGGGCTGTCAGCGCTGTAACAAACTCCCCAGCGCAGGCGAAGCAGATGGTGCAACCCGAGTGTCAAGGGAGAGGCATCCAGAGGAATCCCCTTCATAGGGAAGTAGGCCAGCAGCAGGCGCTTCAGAAGATAACTCCTGCCTTTTCATATGATATTCACAAGATCCTTTTGGTGTGTGAGCAGAGCCAGATGAAACTGTAAATCCTGCTTTGCCTTTTGAGGGAGCCAGAGGGCAACGCTTTTCTTTTCTTTTTTTTCTTAAAATTGTTGTAAATCAGTTTCCATCAGCAATTACTGAGCTCACATCCCAGCTTTTGTTAAATCTAATCATTTTTTTCAATCTTACTGCACTCTCAAAGTAGTTATGGACATAATCAAAGGTTGTAGAATATCTATTCTAAAACCATCTAAGGCCTGTTATCTATTATGGCCACTAATGTGTGATTACTGATTAAAATCATTTTGATTTCCTTGCACTTGAATTTACACATAATGTCTCCTGTGTGAATTAAACCAGAATTTCCACTTTTCAGTCTTCAGCCCCGTGATCTCCATCCTATAACGGTCCATTGTGATGTGATTCCTGCTCACAGCTGCCCCCTCTGTGCCACCGTTAATGTTGCCACAGGACACGTTTTTAGCCTGAGCTCCTCTAGCTGCCATCCATCCCTCTGCTGTTTCCGTCAGCAGGTTTATAAACGCTCTCTTGGAAAGAATGGATTCTTCAATTGAGTCTGCATCACAGC
The DNA here is from genome assembly GCF_045865225.1 of Trachurus japonicus. NCBI lineage: Eukaryota > Metazoa > Chordata > Actinopteri > Carangiformes > Carangidae > Trachurus > Trachurus japonicus. Next base: position 39,231,117 of record NC_140915.1, on the reverse strand, counting down.
AGAGGTTCTTTTTTTGGGGGGGTAGGCAGTGCAGCTTGGACGCTGTCACCGTCCCTGTGAGGGTTTAACGTCAGCGGCCTATATTTACATCTGTCCACTGGCAACAGGTCTGCCAGCTAAGCGAGGCTGGTTGGGCGGCGGCGTGTGAACTGGCTCTTGATGTGAAAGAACATATTGACGCTAACGCTGCTGTAATATTAATGATGCAACTGTTCAGTGTTGGCGTGAATGTGCCCAGTCATGTATGTGCCATCATGCTGCTGTGTGCCGCGGCTAACAGAGCTAGCATTGAAGACAGGTCAACCCGGTTTACTGACCCCCCCCCCACACCCTCTGTCTGTCTGTCCTCCTCTTTGTTCCCCGTTCCCAGAGAACAGTGGTGGGTTTCTGCCCCGTGCTGCCAGCCTCTGCTGCTGAAGGGAATCATTGTCTTGTCTTGTTGCAGCGCGCTTCATCAATGGGACTCTTTGTTTCCCCTCCATGTAGGATGTGGAGCTCCGGCCCAAGTACTGACACGCTGAGCGGAGATCCAGCAGATCATTCTGTCTGTGTGTCGCTCTGAAAGGTGGAGAAAAGGAGCAGCAGATAGTCACATCTCGGTCTGTGTAGCTGCTGAAACAGAGGAGGAACAGGGAAGTGTGATATCACAGAGCTGCTCCTACTCCGTCTCCTCAGAGGCCTCGAGTCCATCCTGCTTCTCTCTCCCTCTGAGCCTGTGAAGGAGCTTTCCATCTATAGATAGTGTCCTGTGTGTGTTTACATGAGTGCTGTGTTCATGCATCAGTGAGTGTTTGTAGATGTGTGTGTGCGTTTGTGTATGTGTGAACGTGTACAGTCCCTCCAGCCCTCCAGCTGATCTAGATCACCCCCTCTGACTGGATAAAGGGGGGAAAAAATCCCCATTTGACAATATACAATTAAGATTCCTGCAGATGTGAAGGGGCCACTGATGAGTTCCTTCAGTAGAGAACAGGGAGGTGCGGGGGCAGAGATGAGGGGGGTGGGTTGGGGGGGGGGGGGGGATCTTCAGGGAGGTTTAGTGAAAGCACCTGCCTCAGCTCTGGGGCTCATGATGGATGAAGAGGAACAACTGAGAAAGGAAGGAGGGAAGGAAAGGGGGCGGGGGGGCAGGTTTGAGCTTGAAGTGAAGGACATTTTGTCCTCCTACAAATTCTCTGCTTTATCCTGTTCAGCACACACATCTGTGCAGTGCAGACACAAAGACACTGGGGATGGGGTTAATTCATGTTAAATCCACATAGTTCAGGAAAGAGGTTCTTTTGAAAGGTCCCAGGATGGATTTTATTTTTTTCTTTCTCCCCTGAAAAGCTCCACAAATCCAGAGATGCTCTAATTTAATTCTCTTCTCCTGTTTAAACCTCTGAAGATTTGCTATGATTCCATTTCCATTTTCAGCGGAGAGAAAGTTGACGTTCGTATTTCTACATCAATAAATCATTACCACATTCATTTTTACACGGAGTATATTCACTGCAAAGTAACAAGCAGATTGGCAGCTTCCTCTGTGTCTTAACTGGATTCACATTTGCCAACTGGCTGGGATTTTTAAAGTTGTTGTTTTATTGCACAAATGTTCATTAATTGTCCAAATAGTGTTTGTGCTAGGAAATGTGCTCTCAATGGATTTGACATTTTGGGTAAAACTTTTTTTGTCCAGAGTGAGATACATCCTCACATCTGTTCATTTAATGAGCAGCTACAGCCAGAACGCTTTTAGGTAGGCTAAGCCTAGCATGAAGACTGAGGTAAATAGTGAGTCTGATTTACTGTAACACTTAGTGAGTTTCAGAGGAGCTAGTAGACAGGCTATCTGTTTTACCCCATTTATGTTGCCTTTATACTAAGCTAAGCTAATGGTTTCCTGGCTGTAGCTTCATGCATCTTCTCTCACTGCAAGACAGTTGATAATAGATTTCTTCAAATGTCAAACTGAGTGAAACACTTACAGAGATTAAAGCTAGCTGCATTTTTGACATTACTTAAGAGTTAATTTTACCAAATATAATAATGGTCATAAAGGCTACAAACACCTCTATAATAAGATAGACTCCTGCACTCCTACACTAACCATAGCTATTTCCACCTCCAGTGGTCCGGCAGGCATCAGACCAAGACCCACAGGGAGGCACATCTGGACATCAGCAGTGAGGGTCTGGTCCCAGGCCTGGTCTGTCATAATGCACATGGCACTGAAGGGTAGGCTGTTAGGGAGCCCACCACCATACCACAGAAACCTCCCTTCAGAGTTCAAGGCCGTTCGATGCATGTGGGACACATGCACATACTGTAAATGGAAAGAAGAAAAAACATCAGATACACTTTGAAAATCCCACCCAGCCTCATGAACAAAGACTTCTTGTGCAAGCCACTATGCAAAGTTGTGCATTTGTCTTTAGTTTTATTCAAAATGAAGTTGCTTATTTTAAACTGTCATGTTAAACTGTCACAAAAAGTACATTTATGGAAAGAGGTGCCCCCCCCCCCTGTTTCAATTTGAATATCAAGTCTTTGTATCATTCTGCTTAGCTGTTTGTCAGCACGGTGCAGCAGGACTGCTCCAGCCTCGCTCACACTGCACCATGGTAATTTGTACTAAATATATATTCAGTCTGACTGTGGATTCAATCTCTTTCTAAATCTGTCAGCGGCTGTATTGAATTGGAAAGTACAGAATTATGAGCTTCGTATGGACAATCACTTAGGATTAAGAATTTCATATTCTTAAGTCTGGTTCTGAATATCCCATAGTAATGTCTTTAGGGAAAGTCCAGTGATGACTTTTTGCCATGATGTCAAACAGTTAGAGGTGAGTGGAAGGCCAGATGAGTTGCAAATGAAGTCTGAGGTGTGAAGCCTGGAGACAGGGTTTGGCTGGATGCGTGTTGGAGCTGAAACTATTTCACTTCTTGTCTGCACAGCAACTATTAACTCAAAGTAAATCCATGTGTATTTAACTCACTGTTGTGGTGAATGGAAAGTTAATGATGTTATCTCAGCATACTGCAAGGCTGGACTTGACTGATGTTTAACTGCACCCAGTTCAGAATATTTTGTTCAGTACTCATTTATAACCCAAGATACCAAGTGAATCAATAGGACAAATAGTTGGATCTGAAACATATTCTACTTAAGATGTGATATTTCATCAAAAACTGAAGAGGGTGTGGTTCTGTTCTAGCTTTAAGAGTTGGTCTGTTTGTTTCTTAACAGTTTCCAAAGAGTATGACTCACCTATCAGTTATAAACCAGCTGCTCTTTTTAACACATAAAGTGAGACTGTATAACATGACACATCTGAATAAAGCACAACCCTGCTCAGTTTGTCAGTCTAGCTGCTTCCTTTGGTTAATGTTAGCCACTGATAGCAGACTTAAAACAGCTATGACTGTGTAACTGACACTGCTGTGTGTAGTTAGCTGACTTGTGTTCTTCTGCTACAGCTACACCATGTTTTATCATTTATATAACTGTCACCTGTGGCGACAATAGCTGCCACTCAGCAAGTTAAGCTACTGTCTGACAGTATGTGCCACATCATTTAAGAAAAACTACAACAGTTATTCTGCTCTATAGACCCTTTCAGAGAGTATAAACAAAGACAGGTGTGGCTCATTAGAAAACGCTCTGGTACACTAAATGGAATGGAGCCTTGATTAGTATTCTTGGTAACACCTGTCTTTGTTTATACTCTCTGAAAGGGTCTATAGTGTTTTTCCACAACAACTTTAGTCTTTACTATTTTCATTATGATGATATTAAGATACTTATAACAGTTTGAGATGGAGGCAGTACATCTCACAATATGGTAGATGTTATATCTGTTAAGTGTGAAGGTGTTGTGATTTAATATTGATCGGGATTAGTCAGGTTGTGTGATTGAATTATTGAACAGGCTGCAGCAGTCGGCTACATGACACTGGCCTTTGTTTCTTTTGTCTTTTTGTGGCTCTTCTGCAGCAGCATTTTCTCACTTTGAGGCCTCACCAGGTGGAAAACTTCTCCATCTTCTTCTATTGAAATGCAGCTTGGGCTGGAAGGGAGGAGGAATGTGTGTGGACATCTCCCCTTGTTTTATTAGCAGCCGGGTCTTGTGCCATCCATCTCTGCCAACCTCTGTACCAGCCAGGGCCCAGCGTGTGTGTGTGTGTGTGTGTGTGTGTGTGTGTGTGTGTGTGTGTGTGTACATTAAACTGATTGATGAACGCTTCATTAGGCTGATGGGCTCTGCAGGGGCAGACACGCATCCAGCGACAAGAAGTGGATTTAAAATACAACCAGAATTTGCTGTGGCTTGACACCAGCTGCGTCAGCGTTTCACTTCAGCTCGGCTCCGCAGCTTTTGTGATGGATGTCACGCTCTGAATTTACTGAATGCAAGAAATACATTCTTGTTAGTCACCTAAGTATCTGAGGTTTGTTTGCACGGCTTCTGCCATTGTGCTTCTCATTCTGTGGGGCGTGTGTTTCAGTTATGTGATTAAGTGGATAAGCGGGAAAGACATTCTTGAGCTGTGAAAATTACAGTGTTTACCCATTCCATTTAATCAGGGATTTTTTGGAAAAGGTGGGTGAGTGTTGTACTGTAAATCTCAGCAGGACCAGAAGGCAGGCCAGCAGCTGGTCCGCCACCGACTGCCAGCACTGCCTGCAGAGAAGCTATGTGGTTGTAGCATGAAGAGAGCACGTGTGTTTGTGTGTTTAACCTTCATTTATAAATGGAAACTCAACCATTTGTTTTCTGACAGAGGTTCTGTACCACATCATATCATATTCACGTAGCTCCACCTCAGCTACCATCAGCTCCACAGCCCAAACATTAGTATTGGTTGTGCTCTTCAAGGACCTGTTATCTCAAGGTAGTTCATCTACACACCACTCTGCTGCCAGCGAGGCCTTCACCCTGTGATTACACAGGTTATCTGTTCCAACCATATGGGAGGTCAACCACCATGCCACCCACAAATATTGTGGTTCGGTATAGAACCATCACATCTTAGTTTGGTTAAGCACAAAGCCTACTTGGTTTGTGGTTTGGGTTAAAATAAGTAAGTAAGCGACAACGATATTAACACTATTTACAGTAATATGGCTGCTACAGGACGCCTAACACCAAAAATGTACAGGTAAGGTGAACTATAAAGGCTTGATGTTGTTGTTGTTGTTTCTACAGCAGGGGAGATTATTTAGTTTCCCACTGTATCCCTGATTAAACTCTCCAACATTTCCACATGGTGTCTGCTGTAGACTAGAGGACTGCTCCGCTCTCTGGAGAGCAGCTTGTGTGTGTGTGTGTGTGTGTGTGTGTGTGTGTGTGTGTGTGTGTGTGTGTGTGGCTTCCTGCAGGAAGTGAGAAGAGAATTGAACTGACCTCACTAGTGTGGATGGAGTGGCTCGCAGATGGCGCTTACAGATAAATACCCCGACTGAGACGGTGAGGGGTCATTGTGCGTTACAGCGTGGACCTTCAGGTCAACAAATAGTGTTGCTGTTTAAAACTCTGTCAGGGGTTTGAATCTGAACCCTCTTTCTCCTCTCCCACTCTCTACTGTGTGTGTGTGTGTGTGTGTGTGTGTGTGTGTGTGTGTGTGTGTGTGTGTGTGTGTGTGTGGCTCTACCATCTGCTGTATTTCTGGAGCAGCTCCTCAGGTTTCAGATCAGCTCCTCTTATCACCTCCTCCCCTCATTTTCCTAGAACTGCTGAGTCTTCACCTTCGCCTGTTGCTAGTAAAGGCGATTTGGCATCGTCGCCCGCTGTTTTGGCGAGGAATAAATCTAAATTTACCAAAGTGCTCTGAACTGACATGCTGTCAGCAAGATGTGCTGCATACGGAGCAGGAGACTGTTGGAAGCTTAACTCATTCAGTTTTCTAATTGATGCCTTCGCTTATTTGTTTTACAATGAAATAATACACAGATATGTAAAAGCTTTATTTTTTTAATTTATTTTTAATGTAAAGGCCCATCACTGTGTTAATGTGACAGTGATAGGAATTTAATTGTTGTGGCCGGCTGGACCACTTGGCATTCTTGTGTACTATGTCAGTCTATATTCTTGATTACGTTCATTATAAAAGTAGAAAATCAAAATGCTGGTTAGCAACAGCTTAAGAGTCAAGAGAATCGACAAGTGAGCTCTCCTGTCAAAGTAAAACTGATCCTCCCCTGCTTTCAGCTCGACTCTAAATGTTCATTCAGATGAAAAACGCAGTGAGAACTTCCTGTTTGCCCTCTGTACTGATCCAGGGTCAGATGTTTGCAGCCTGCAGCTCCCACTGGGCTCTGAGCTGGAACAGGTTGGGAATCTGGAATCTGCTCGGTAACACCAACGTTCAGCAGTCAACCGCCTGGAAACAGATTGAACGACTCTGCCTGTCGCCTCTTTGGGTCATAACTCTCTAAGTTCTTGACAGTGGCTACACACACAGGCCGCAGCGCTCGGGGCTCAGACTAAGAGTGGCTGGGAATGTGACACAGGGCGAGCCAACGCTTCCCCTCCCTCTATCAGCCATGGGAACTGATTGGTCGTTTGATGCGGGGGGCATCTATGTTCGCTGAATCCACCCACTCGTCTCCCCCACAAAAGCCAATCCGCCGGTTGGGTTTCATACAGATGCGTATTTAAAAGTGGAAGAGCTTGATATGCTACACACACACACATAACAGAAGCAACAGTTGCGTTGCAGAGGGGCCTGGCCGTGCCCCGGTGGTCTAAAGACCCACAGATATTTACTGCACTTGTCTTGCTAAGCCTCACTGTCTTTGGCCTCCTGTTTATTCCAGCTGACCTAGGACCTGCACTGATTTCCAGTTTCCCACAAAGAGGCTGACGGGCAGGCAGCACATGTGTCACCCCCCCCCTACACAGCAGCCCACACAACACACTGTGGTTGTTACTGTGTGCAGATGGGAATGTTACTTCAGTGACACGTGGTTAATGTGAACTGTTTTTCATCAGGAAAAGCGATCAGGACTTGATTTACTGCTTTATAAGAGGAGACACTGTTGATTTATTTGAGCCTGAACAGAACACACGAGGAAATCTTTTGGAGCGTGTGTTTGTGAGGTTTGTGTCTCCAGATTCTCCAGAGGGATAAATAAATGGGGAGATTAACAAAGTGTGAGTGTATTATGTTAAACTACACAGACAGTGAGTAGGAGGATAAAAGGAAGAAAGGTGATGCTAAAGCCCTCCCCATGACACACACCACTACCTCATCCCTCTCCCATATGGAAATACTGTGACATCTGCTCCCACAAAACGCTTGCCCACATAAAGAGGAAACTCTGCAGGGAATATGAGTGAAACTTTGTTATCCTGAATCAGATTATGTTATCTTGGCCTGACACTGGTGATCTTGAATCTTTGAAATCTGTCAAAGCTCAAGGCTGCATGAGGTATCAACTGCAAATATAGATTTTGGAACGTGTGAATGGAAAAAACTGTTGATTTAAATATGAGCCTCGTACGTACGTATGGAGCCAGACAGCATCTGAAATAGTATCGCTGCTCACCGTGCTTATTTATAGTGATGCAGTTTACTGTGGTAAACCATTTGTGGCTGCATGAGCCAAGTAGAAATGTTTTTCCTGCTTTCCTCTTTCTACAGACAATAAAAATGGGGTTATGAATATGTAAAATACTAAAGGGCGTGTGCGAGGGCAAAGCATTTTATTTCATTTCAAATAGACCTCTTATGTAATTATGAAAATGCAAATGACATTAAGCTCTCAGCTGAAATGCAGATGTAATAGTGTGCCATGCAGCTACACAGCTCCCTTCTCTGTTCTGCTGTTTTACAGTAAAATCAACTTCTTATCTCTTCTCGCTCCTCATCACCGTCTGTCCTGCTCTGTGAAATCTGTATTATTCTCTGAATCCGCCGATACATAATCAACATTTAAGAAAAACACAAAAAACCAAAATATGTTTCACTCAAACTGGAAACTGTTTTTACAGTTTTATCCTGAGGGTGAAAAGTTTGTGTAAGACTTCAGGCTTTTGTGACGTCACAGCTGGTTTATGGGCCAGTCACCGTCCCGTAAACACATTACCCAATGTGACTGTGTAAGCTTCCAGTGAAGATACTCTGAATAATGAGAGCAGAGCAGAGAAAAGGAATGTATACCTAGAGAGTTCAACTCTCAAATCATAAAAACTGAAATTATTGTTTCAGAAAGAAAAAGATTGTAGTCTATGTGAAGATGTGTGGAGGCAGCAGTTGAATATACAACGGTTCTGATACAGGTTTGTTCTTGAGTGTTTTATAAGCCCTATACTTATACTTGCACCCCAGCTTAAACCATTAGTTAATTAACTGATTTGTCTATTGGCAAGTCTAAACATTTCAGCCTGAACTTGTGATAGTCACCATTTTCTAGACTAAAGGCTAAAGACTATGTGGGGAAAAAAATCTACAATAACGCTCCCTTATAAATAACTTAATGACCGGAGGAAGTGAATTTCATGTTACTCAATCAATCCGTGCAGCTCTGCTTCTCGCCTGACCTGCCTTGAACCGCTCTGCTCCACACGTCCAGCTAACATCACTGCTGTCTCCACCGGCAACAGGCCTGCTGCTGTGTGTGTGTCTGTGTGTGTGTGTGTGTGTGTGTGTGTGTGTGTGTGTGGAATACCAGATGACATGTATGTGAATGCGGGGCCTCAGGGATGTGTTTGCGTTGGGGATTGGCAGGTTCCAGAGGAGCGAGCAGAGAGTGGATGATGCTGCCGTTCATGAATCCTGTGAGGGGTAAAATAGGTGTGACAGACTGTGAGGAGGGGGGATGAATATGGGATGTAACCCCAGCAGTGTTTCAGCTGGCGCAGCGCTTCACAGGGTGAGGATGGGGGGGCGAAATTATGCGACAAACCAAATGTGAAAAACATCTCAATATGACATGAAGATCAGGACTGAATATCGCTCTTATTTCATTGTAAAATATAATTTATAATTTGTAATCATGAAGGTTCACTGCCATTGAGGTGAGACAACAGAGATGGGATGGCTCGGTCTCAGCAGGCGGTCTGCAGGAGAACAGGCCTCCCACGAGTGTCCCACTGGGTTGAGCCTTAATGAACTAATCAATGGGATGGCGTTCTCACCATATGCTGAATACATTACACTAAGTACTCCCAGTGGGCTCATGGTATTGTCTACGGTTACAGGTGTCACTCACGCTCCGATCCTGCTAGAGGAACATCTGCCATGAAAAGCTGATGATATTTAGGTTTTTTCTGTTGAATACATGTTATATTAATACTCTGATTTCAAAAGCGAGGTAGCATCTGTGTGTTTGATACGAACCAGAATGAGAAGCAGAGAGACAAATATCTTCTTTTACCTGGACTACCTAGTGTTGCATCACTGATGGGGGAAGTCACGCTGTACTTGTGCACCCTGGGTAACACTTGTACATTACTGCAAGATGAGGAGTTAAATCAGCAGCTGAGATTAGCGAGGTCACACACTGCTCCTTGGGTTGAGAAAGCAGGTGTTTAATTTGTTCTGTGGCTCTGTAGAAACAGCTGGAGTTGGCACTAGACATGTCTGCAATACAAACTGGGGGTGTGGACTTTGGCATTTTCCCTACAGGGCAGTAGTTGGCTGTATTATGGGAAATGTAGGATCCAGAAATTGTTCCCTGCTGTAACACATTTGGCAGCTCTCATTTGAATCTCTCCCAGTTTTATTGAAGTGTTGTACTTCAGCTGAACACCTGAGTGAGTGGACAGCATACTGTGTGTTAGTATTGGCCATCACACCTCATTCACACAGAGTGGCATCTCCTAAAGGCGTCGACCTTCGTGTTGGACTGGGGGAAAGTGCTACCCATCAGTGTCGGTGCCAAAAGCTCCCTGGATTGACTCAGTTTTCTCTTTGATGGTTGTTCTGTCTCTGCCCACCCCCTCAACCCCACAACCCCCCCCCCCCCCCTCTCCCAGAGCCACTAAGAGAGAACAGATAAGAGCAACTTCAAAGAGAGGGCTGCTTTTTCTGCTCTGATCCAAAAGCAGGCAAATAAAGGACAGACAGATTTGAGTAGTCAAATGGCTTTGGGATGTGTAGTAGTGAGCATGTAGATGCTTCTCATGGTAGATGTGATATTACAGCCAGCTGATCAATCCTTCCAGAGCTCCAGCTTCTAATGACTTCACATGGACCATGGTGCTTTTCCCCTCTCTCTATAGGTTTTCCTCAGCAGTGGGATTAGATGCCTCTGCCCAGATTTAGTTTAATCAACAGACTGAAGCCTGTGTGTTTCAGGGTGGCTGGCAATCAGCTGAGATTTTAAGACAGGATTTGTGTCCTGGATTTTTCTTTTTTTTTTCTTTTTTTTTTTTGTAAAGACAGCTGGGTTATCATCACCAGGAAGCCAGGGTGTTTTCTCTAATCTTAACACTCAACCACAAACAGCCCTGCTGCTGCTGCTGCTGCTGCTGCATGCGACAGGGAAGCTATCACACACCTGAGGCTATAAGACTCTGGACTAAGCTACGTGTCCGGCTGTGTGTATTACATGATCTCAGGTCTTTGGGGTGGATAGCAGATGCACCATCATCGTTTTTATATGACATGTGACATGATAGAGAAGGGGGGGGGGGGCTTGAATGAGTTAAATCTGCACTTCACACAAAACTGGTCCTGGTTTGTGGCGATCACTGCTGAGGGGATCTGTCAGATCTTTACTGATCACGTCTGGACATCATGTTGATAAGTGGTTATACTAAACAAACTGGAAAACAGTTTTCTATTCACACATCCAGCAGCGCCACATAATTATTTATTTGGGGTCCAATATTTGATTTGATTGGCTCAGTTCTGGTCTCCACCAACGCCTAGAGGAAATAATCCTTGCTGCTGAATGCCGCAGTGTGACACCACCAGTCTGTGGCTGTCAGTCTGCTGCTGCTGCCGGAGAGAGGGCTGATGGGAACTGGGAAAAACGCACAACCCACCCCTACCTGCCAATCCCTAACACAAACACATCCCCGAGGCTGCATTCACACACTGCACAACTCTGTCATTACAAAGACCAATGAGCCGAAACACACTAAAACATTCTCTGACGCTGGTATAATAATTGGAGTAACAAAAAGCTCTTCCAATGTAACATTTGATTAATTTGTAATATTAAACATGTATTGGTTTAACTTTTTAAAATATACACTTATTCAGCTTGAAAACATATGGTGTGTGCCTCTGTTTCCCTTGTTTTTTTAATGATATTCTCCTCCTCCTCTCAACCAGGAGATGATATTGGATTTTCATTCATTTGATTCCTCAGCTTGACCTTTTACACCTCTGTTGAACAAGTGAGCAGTGCATGTTCCAGGGTCCCACAGCTTCCATTTTAAATGCTGATTGGGTGGCGGCTGCTTGCTTTGAGATCCTGCCAGCTCCTGTGTGCCGGCCCTTTAATTACCACAGAGAGTCGGAGCTATTCTTCCACTTTGGCCGGCCTCAGGACTGAAACATAGACAGAAGCAGACTCATTACTTTACTGCACCTTTGGCAGGAGAAGTCCTCTCAGCTTGATAAAGTTCTCCAAAGTTTTTTGACGAGCCGAGGGCTTTTCTTGTCTCTTCGGACGTATCACGGTTACACGAGTAGTAAAGAAAGTTTCTTGTAAACAGAGTTGATAAGCAGTCTGTGGTTACTTGTTACTCCTACACAATTAACCAACGTCTGGTGCTTTAATCAGGCTTTCTCCCAGTCACATTTTCCTCCCACGCTGTCTGCACCCAGGCTCCTAAAATGGTCGCTGTCAGCTGCACTCCATTTGTCCCTTATCTCCGGCTCCTCTGTATCACATTGTGGGCACAAACACATGATCCTTTGACAGGCCAGTAAATTGGGATTTTGTAAGATGGTGGAGCTGCATGCTTTTGCTTTTCTTTGATCAATTTTGTAAGGGTTTGTACCTTGTCTACTTGTTGCCAACGCAGCATGGTGCTATACTTGCTGCAGTCGGCTGAGTCAATGTCACTTCTACTGAAATATACTTTGTGCTTGTTGGCTTGCTAAACTTAATATGTGCCATAAATAAGCTTCTGAAACTGTGTTCAGAGAATATGTGGCAGCAAAACTTCCATTGCCAATTCAGTGTGAACGTACACTGGTGGTGACTGAGCTCACAATCAGAACCAGAATCAGTTTTATTGGCCAAATATGTGCACACATACAAGGAATTTGACTCCAGTTTTTACATTACCCTGTACACACGTATACAAAAAGATGTACAGAATGAGGACAACAACTAAACAATAAGTTAAAGGAGACATATTATCCCCCCTTTCCACAAATTAAAATAGTTCCCAGGTGTCATAAAGACATGTCTGTGACATGCTTTGGTCAAAATCCCCCAAGAATCAAACATCACAACCCTGTTCAGAACGGCTGCTTTCAGTGCCTGTCCCTTTAAATACAAATGAACCACTGCTTGCCCCGCCCCTTCTACCGGTCCCAGGTAGGGGTGGTATTATAGTGGGGCTGCTTAAGTCCATTTTTGAGCCGAATCGTTCACTTCATGGTACAAGCACCAAATTTGGTACAAATGATGTCCAGGACATACCTTCTAATAAAAGTACGTTGCCCAGCTGAAAATCCAAGAGGGCCGCCAGTTTTCAAGATGGCCGCCTCGTCAAACGCCAAAAAAAGGTTTTCGAGGTAGAACTTGAATTAACAGAAGAATGTTAATGATCCAAGCATCAAAATGAATGTATTATGACTGGAATAACTCCATGGTGTCAATTGAATTCCAATATGGCCACCAATTTTCAAGATAATGGCTATTAAATGACTAAAAAGTAGCGTTTTCGCGTTTTTTTCTTCAGTTTTCTGCAATGATCTTAAGTGAAAATCTGCAGAATTCTGAGGGATGTGTTTTTTGTGTGAATCATTTGTGAAAATGTGTCCAAACTTTTGACTGTCACTCACCACACACACACACACACGCACACACACACACATACAGCAACACAAGCGTTCTTTACTGAAATAAAAGTACTAATTTAGCAATATAAATGATAATTCATTAAAATTCTGTGGTCAACATTTATTGGTTAGTAATTTTTTATAAGAGTGATGTCAAAGCACAACCAGGGCACACTGGTGACATCACTGCTGTGAGACTCAGCATGGGGTTCAGTGTCAGCTTGTAGTGTACTAACTGTAGTTGTAGTTTACTAACTGTTGTAGTGGTGTACTCACTGTAGTTGTAGTATACTTTAGTGTCCCAAATGCTATCTAATAAGCCCCTGTATAGACTCAACTAGAAGTTTAGTTAGTTGTAGTATTGTAGTTAGATAGCCGCACCTGAATTGACAGGATGTGCCAGCGCGGGATAGCCGAGCCAAGGGTAACGGGGCTTTAGTTACCTGGATGGTGTACAGATCGCACGGGATTTATGGCACTGGATGAACGATCGGGCTAGGTGTAGGGCACCAGATACTTGAACCTAGTTGCATCCCATATTCCAATGTGCTATGATATTTTGTATGTTTGGGTGGTAAAAGGATAATCCCTCGACCTTCAACTGTATAAGATGTCTGCCGATAATCCATTGAGTTGTGCTACTAAAACTGACTGGAGCAGTTGTGTGCCTGTGCATGTGAGGGCTAAGAAAATAGAACAACCAAGTTTAAGTTGAATGTTTGAGTTGGATATTTGTATTATTATTTTTTAAGTTATGTTGATTCAAGTTCTGGATCGTAAAACATGCAGCCTATGCTTTGACACCTTTTCTGTGTTTTTATACCGTTATCTAAAAATTAAAAAAAAAAAAAAAAATAGCCTATACAAAAAGAAAAAAAAAAAAATGGGGGAGACAAAGACAGCCTCTACGTGGCCTCCCCTACAAGTAGCTTACAGGTCCAAAAGCTTTAAGTGAAACTAATGTCTTTGTTTGTGAGTGTTTTTTTCATTTAATTCACATTGTATCATCATAATATTCAATAATTTTGATTTTCTAAATGCAGAGTTGTATTTCTCATGTGCAAAAACACATAGTATTTCAATGTATAAACCATCAGAATAGGACTATTCAATCAAAATATAGTTCAAACGCTGTTTCAAACCACTTCGAATGGCAGCCATCTTGAAAAATGGTGGCCACTTTGTTTGTTCAAGTGGGCAACGTACTTTTATGAGATAGTAGGTCCAAAAGCACTTGTGTACCAAATTTGGCGCTTGTACCACAAAGTGAACGATTTTTCATTAATGTGCTCCACTATTACCTATCACTGGAAGACAACTGAGGGAACAGCTGGTAAAACCACGTGGATTTCAACCTATAGGGAGCCTGCACATTACTTTTTTTTTTTTGTCAATTCTCACATTTTGTGGGCCGGAAGGCAAGACAAACACCTAAATATGTTAAAGAGCCTTCAAAAAGTGATATTTCCAAAATATGTCCCCTTTAAAGGATAATACAAACAGGTAAATAAAAGTGGTCAGTGGCCAGATTGTACTGTTACAGACTTTACTGTAATGTATCTCATATCTAGTCTAACAACTCAACTAACCTTTTAACCAGTCAAGTCCAGGTGTAGAGCTGTGTGGTCTGCAGTCTTGCTTGCCTATGTGAAGCTGTCGCTGTGGAGCTATGGAGCGGTTTGATCATTAGCACTGGACGTAAACTACAACTGAAGCTGATGAATGTCAACAATGTTCTAGATAATTGGTCATTAATCTTGAAAAGTTATGAAACAATTATTACTAAATCCTTTTTTCATCGAGTTGTCTCATCTACGTTCGCAGAGATATCATAGGGATTGAAATGGACACACACACAGATCATTAACACGTAATATACACCTCGTGATGATATTAGATGAATCATGGAAACTGTCAGTGTGGTGGCACTAGAGAAAGATATCTCATATATTAGATATGCATAATCATAAGTAAAAATCTACAGCAGCTGCTGGTGCTGGAGGAACGGACAGGGAGCCAAAGTCATTCAGGTTTATCATGGGGAGTAATAAATGACTCTACGGAAAAATAGTGCCCAGTAGTAGTTATAATAATCCAGTTTGGACCAAAGTGGTGCAACTGCATTGTAATTCCTCAAGCCACACTGTTTTTTACTACTTATTGCGTGTTTCATTCTCAGGTAGTTATCTTCACAATTTGAATGATGATATCACAAATTACACTTGGCAGAGGATTTCCTGAGAATTGTCTAATTAATCTCTGCCACAGATGAGTTTATAATGTGCTTGTGATACATCGCTGGAAAATAGTATACATTTGAGATGTGTTTTCAGATGATGTGAATAGAGTTAATCAGTCCCACTGCTGCCCTGACATGTCGCAGTGATATCTTAGAAGAATTAATCAGGCCTGTAGCCCGGTGTGGACTGGATGTGCATGTGACAGGCCAGCTCATCCCTGTTAGCGCCTCTCTATCTCTGATAGTGGCTCTCTGCAGCCGCGGCTCTGAATTATTCAACAAAGCAAAAGAGGTGCCGGTGGAGCAGGATGAAGATGTGGATTGAAGATGATCTCGGGGCACGGGTGCCAGGAAATTGAGTTTTTGACGTCAGAATAAGCTAGAAAAGCATTTTTGAATGTGCTAAGTGTGCGTGTTTCTCTTACTTGTGCAAGTGGGCGTGGGCGACGGCGTGCTAGTCATTACTTCAGGAAAGAGAGCAAGAGACATTCTCAAATCTCTGTAAAAATAACTCTCTCCCCCTCCTCCCTCCTCCTTTTATTAATTCAGAAATCCTCTGAGGGTGTGTGACCTGCAGGTTCTCTCTGTAGAACATCCAGCCGTAGGCGTTCACACCTATTTTCATTCTGATGGTGCTTCATCTGAGACCAACAGTTGATTTGAATATAGCGTCCTGGGAAGCTCATGTTGTCATGACAGCTGAGTCCAGGTGATTGAGTGGGGCCGTGGGCGTGAGATTCATGAGTTATGGTGAAGGTCAGTCCTGACACATACCATTGTTGACTTGCACTTGCACTCTCCCAATTGATTTTCTATGACTGTTTTTACTTGTGTTGTGAAGCACATTGAGTATGCCTTGTGCATTAAATGCGCTTAAATAAAGTTGAATTGAATTGAATTGGTGCTAAAACAGTGGTGGAGTTTAAAGCAGGATTCCCATTGATAACTAATTTGACAGGTTGCTGTTAGCACAGCAGCGTGTTCAGACACAGGTATGTGAGATACAGGCTGCTTTCCAGTGAAGGGACCATACTGCAACTTAGTGGCATAGTGGCACACTGCCAAACGTATCATGTATTTGTGTAATAGTAGTTTGTGTAACTGGGTGCGGTTTGGCTAAAAGCTGGTTGATTAACAGCGCACCGCTTCTTCTGTTGTAAACGCGTCACTGCAGCAGCTTGGCTCACATGCTGGGATGGGCTGTGACCTGATGCTGTGACATTATTCATTTTGTTGGTAATTCTAAAGAAACCTTCAGGCCAAGGTTCAACCCTTTACTGTAAGTGTTTCCACAGAAACTCACAGCGTCTGGGTGATTTGTAAAGAATTACAGTTTATTGTTGTTTGACTTTCTGTAGTATGTCACAAGTTGTACTACTGTCTACGCTGCTCTCTGATTTGGGTTTTCATTATTAGACTCATAAGAATCATAATATGAATATATCTTGATTAGGGGCTGATATGTTTGTAATGCTATTCAAGTTATATTAATGATTTTTTGTGTGTGTTTGTTTTGCTTTGTTATTTGTGTAATTACTTTTTACAGGTGAGGTTTAAAATAAGCCCAGAGTCGGGTTTCTACCTCACCCGCACATGTTTTTTTTGTTTTTTTTTTCATTTATTTTGTTGATTCTACAGTTGTGCAAATAAAACGTAACTTAATATGATACCTCACATCCTCATCTCTGTCCCCTCTCTTGTGTCTCTAGGTGCCCTTGGTTGACGAAGGTGATCTCTCCCGCTGTGCCTCTCTACAATGGCCTGGTCTTCCTCTTTGTCTTGGCCAACTTCAGCATGGCAACCTTCATGGACCCTGGTGTTTACCCCAGAGGTTTGTCTGCATGTTTGTGCGTTTGTAAGAACTAGTTTTCAGCGTCTGGTCCCACATGTTTGAGTAATGTGTGTGTGTGTGTGTCTGTGTTTATTCCTGGTGTAGAGGGCACACACACACCACATGTATCAGAGCACCACTCTCCCCGATGTTTCACTAGCCCATTATCGTCCTGTTACAGCCTGTAAAGCCCACATGCTCCACATGCAGCACGCTGGGGGCAGTTATACAAGCCTTCATACTGCGAGGTGTACTGAGTATCTCTCAGCTGTTGAGCCTGTCAAACAAGCAGCTGACTGATGCTTCTGATGCAGCGAGCTGCTTGTCCTCAGGGCTGTCTGGGTGAAGTAATGATGATTGAACCAGTCCCCAGGGATGTTTGTAATGTGCCTGTAAATGATAAGCACCTGTCTTTGGAAAGAGCTTTCTCTGTCCATAAAGGGGGTAATAATCATTAGGTTGTATAAAGAGCAGGTTATCTTCCTCCTCAGAGGTGACAGTGGCCTTCTGCTGCTGCTGCTGCTGCTGCTGCTGCTGCTGCCCTGTTGGGTTTATAGACTACTGAGGGATGGCTTGTTTTCTAAGCTCTCCATGTTGTATATCTCTCCAAGGCGGCAGGATCTGCGAGTGAGGTTATAATGAAGAAGTGACATAAATGACTTCTGCTCAGAAAAATCACTCTGTCATCCGGACTGTAAAAGTTCAGATGAAAGGTTGATGTGTACTCAGGATTTGTCTATTTGGATCTTTGAGTTTTGGGGAAAATTCAAAGAGATAACTGCAAGTAATAATGGTAGTTGTGCAGTTTTCTTACTGAAAATGTCACTTATTGACTTCAGCAGATTGCAATTTACTTTAAAAATATATATATATATTTTACTTAAAGGGATAGTTCAACATTTTAGCAAATTGGCCCATTGCCATAATCCCTATAGTCATAGCAGTAGGTTTGTTACCTTTAATTGTCGGTGCAAGCTATTATTAGAACGGTGGAGCAGAGCCGTGAGCTGCTCAGAGCTACGCTACAGAGGCTCATTATGGGATTTCTTGGTTTCCCTCATCAAACTCATCAAATACACAATCCAACAACTCCACAACACTCTGGTGGACAAGTTGTGAGCTGCACATTCACCACGCTATGAGATAATAACGGATGTTACGAGACAGAGTTGTTTTAGACTTTTAAGACTGCTTGCCGAAAACCTGGTCCTGACGGGAACGTGCATCAGTGGTTTTGCATGAATTTACCTCTAAAACAACTCTGTCTGGTAACGTTGTGTTATTATCTCATAGCGTGGTGAATGTGCAGGTCACCACTTGTCCACCAGAGCGTTGTGGAGTTGTTGGATTGTGTATTTGATGAGTTTGATGAGGGAAACCAAGAAATCCCATAATGAGCCTCTGTAGCGTAGCTCTGAGCAGCTCACGGCTCTGCTCCACCGTTCTAAAAACAGCTTGCACCGACAATTAAAGGTAACGAACCTACTGCTATGACTATAGCGATTATGGCAATGGGTCAATTTGCCAAAATGTTGAACTATCCCTTTAACTGTTAAAAGTTTCCCAGATACTTAAAATGCTAACTTTCTTCCTATCAAAACTGCAGTTTGACCGTAGCTGTTAGCTCTCAGCGTTTGGTAATCACAGGCTAAGACTAACATTGTAAACCAGCGATGCAGTGAGTTTTATTTCAGAATCCTGATTCGATCCTAAATGATGTTACAGAAAGTGTCAATCAGTTGCTGCACGAGCTGAGGATAAAAGACTGTCTAACGCAGACCAAGTCTCTTGGAGTGAGGAACCAGTGGATTCCTGCTGCTCCGCTCTCCAGAACATTTGAGCATGTTTCACTTCACTGGTTTCATGGCCCGCAGCTTCACTGTTTCTGTTCAGTCTCACCGCTCTCATCCGCCTCCTTCTCAACTTTATAGCGAGCGGTTATTTTTAGAAGCATCCAAGTGTCATTGAGCAAAATGAAGAGCTATTGCATCCTCACTGGAACACATAGACGCACAGTTCACCCTTTCATGAGGAATGGTATACTTTTGATCAATAGCAAACACTCGTGCATGCTAGCGCTGAAATAACCAACAGCAACTTGCTCTTCCAAACAGATCACCCAAATGATTGCACATGACCTTCACACAAGGAATTGTTGTATCAGGGTTGCAGTTTAAATTCTGATCATTTGAGGATTAGTGGATTTTAACATGAATGATGAAACAGGATTAAGCCTTAAATATATTTGATACAGTCTGTACCTTCGTTTGGATATAATGTGGTGTCACACCTCACTCTGCAGTGCTAAAAATACAATCGTGAACAATGAGTGATTATGTGTTTAATGCAAATCATCAAACCTGGCTGCAGTTGAACTGAGGTGCACGTTATTGTTACAGTGTAAAGGTGTGTTATATAAAATAGGCCACGTCTTGCACTGAGCATTTGTAGAAACAAAGCTGTCAGAGGAGATGCAAGCACAACCGCTGTGTGTGTGTGTTGCTCTGGCAGCAGTTTACCTTTCAAATCTGTTTGAAGAGACTTGAGAGCCGTAATAACAGAGCTGGAACTGTTTATTCCTGCGCTCTACCTTTGTTTCTGTTTTCTGTGTGTGCTCAGCTACCTGGATCGCCCCGCAGTTACTATTGTGCTGTGAAATTATTTTCTTACGTCGCAGCTTTGTGCGTGTCGTCTGAATGTGGCCTCTGATCAGCTGCAAAAAACATTTTATTCTCCACAGCAGAGAGGCACAAAGCTTCACACCAACAGTTTGATTGGCTGCAGTCGCACCAAGGGCAGTGCAGCCGCTGCTCGTCTTCTCACACTGCAGTTTAAAGGTGCAAGGTTAAGTTACATCAGTGGTTCCTAACCTTTTTTGGCTCGTGACATCACAAGTTTCTGGCGACCCTGCGTCCGTCAACCAAGATGCACCAGCTCAGATGTTTTTACATTTTATTTGAATTCTTTTTTATATTCCGGGAAAGTGAAAGTATAGAATACATTTGTTTAAGATTGTCTGTGGTGTTTTTAACCCTCCTCCTTCTGGGTAAAATTGACCCAATCTGTTCACTTCCTCCATCCTTCCTTCTTTCCTTCCTTCCTTTCTCCCTTCCTTCTTTCCACAATCCTTTTTCCCTTCCTTCCCTTCGTCCTTCTTTTTTGACCCAATCTGTTCCCTCCCTCCATCTATCTTTCCTTCCTTTTTTCCCTTTGTCCTTCCTTCCTTCCTTCCTTCTGTCCTTCCTTTCTTGAACCAGGAGAACAGCAGGAGCGTTTTAATCATAATTTAAAAAAGAATAAGAATTAGTTTAAAAAATATTTTTTATTAGTGTTTTTTATCAATTACTAGACATTTCAGGCGACCCCATTTAAATTCAGCTTCTGCTCCATGAGTCACAAGCTGCTTGTTAATCAGCCTAAATGCTGAAAACAGAGTGAATAGGTCGTGTTTGTCTATAAAAATGTAGACTTGTCCCTGTGTTGGCTCTCTCTGCAGACAGCCAGCAGCAGGGCTGAGCTTCATTTAAGGTTGCTCCCCTGTTGTTCCTGTCAAACTAAATCAACCCCGTTCTTCTTACCATGTGTGTGTGTGTACTGCACTGTTTTTCCCTACACACACACACACACACACACACACACACACACACACACACACACACCCCATCATGTGCATCTGCATCTCTGTTAATGTGTTAATGTCTTCCTCCACAGCGGACGAGGACGAGGACAAGGACGATGATTTCCGAGCGCCGCTCTACAAGAACGTGGAGATCAAGGGCATTCAGGTCCGGATGAAGTGGTGCGCCACCTGCCACTTCTACCGGCCGCCTCGCTGCTCGCACTGCAGCGTCTGTGACAACTGTGTGGAGGTGTGTGTGTGTGTGTTGTCTTGTGTATGTGTAAACAGAGGGACTGTACATTCAATCTAAATGTGCATCAAGATGAGACTGATATAGAGTATACAGTACAGTAGGTCGGTATTAGCATTGAATCAGTAATCTGATGTTGTCCTGTTTGTGTTTGGAATGTTTTATATGAAATATGACGCATTTTGTTTACGTACATTTTTGCAGCTTGAATCCACAGACTTTTCTGTCCTGCCAAGAATTACAAAATGAGATAAACACTGAATATAAATATATAATTTCTTTTGCTAAAAATCTGTTGTTTATTGGCAAGAAAAAACGTCATCATTAGGGATCATAATTACCGGCATAAATATCAGCCTCTGGCGGCTTTAACAAAAACACTGTCATTAGTATGAGCTTTAAATCCTTGTGTTGGTCCCACAGTCTACTAATAGAATTATACAGGTCGTACTACATCCTGTTTTTTTATTTTATAATCAAAGTAATAGAAAATCTGTGATGATATTGACTATTATCACAATCTATTTTTTGGAGATATTATTGACGATTGACTAGTCAAGATATCAATAATAAAAGTCGATGCCTTGGTGAACATCGATTTAAATCACATTTGAAGCCCAAATCCAGATGTTTTGTTGGTCACACTGCAGATGTGTCATGAACATGTTGTGTAAATGTTGTAAACTACAACTCCACGCCCCCCCAGGACTTTGACCACCACTGTCCCTGGGTCAACAACTGCATCGGACGGAGGAACTACCGCTACTTCTTCCTCTTCCTGTTGTCACTCAGCATCCACATGGTTGGAGTTTTCTCCTTCGGCCTCCTCTTCGTGCTGCACCACCGAGAGCGGCTGGGCGCGCTGCACACCACCGTCACGTATCCTTCCACTGCCAGGACCTACTTCTGTCTGTCCGTCTGTGTAATCTGGGTTATTCTCATCGTTTATCTGCTCATGTTCTTGTTGTGTACCTGTTATTGTTGCTGTTGACCTTGACCTTTGTCCAGTCTGGTGGTCATGTGTATAGCAGGGCTTTTCTTCATTCCAGTCATGGGACTCACAGGTTTCCACATGGTGCTCGTGGCTCGGGGTCGGACTACCAATGAACAGGTGAGGAGACATGGACACACACACACACACACACACACACATACTCAGTTATCTGATTCTGAACTGACCGGTGTGGTCTTTCTTCACATTCACCTATAGATCCAAACATTAACAGCTGCAGCAGCTGTTGTGAAGCACATTGAGTCTCTGCCTTGTGCATGAAATGCGCTTTATAAATAAAGTTGAATTGAATTGAATTGATAACTGTTGGGTCAGTGTAAACCTCTGGTCGCCACGGTGCTGCGATGTCCAATCAACCTGTGTGGACAGAACTACATAGAAAAAACACAAACAATCATCACCACACACAGCTTTTGCGTATTCAAGCCCTGGACCCCTGTGTGTGTGTCTGTGTGTGTGTGTGTGTGTGTGTCTGTGTGTGTGTGTGTGTGTGTCTGTGTGTGTGTGTCTCTGTGTCTGTCTGTGTCTGTGTGTGTGTAGTTTTTTTTGCTGCTGACTCTAAACAAGCCGTTGTCTTCCGTAGGTGACGGGCAAGTTTCGTGGGGGAGTAAATCCCTTCACCAAGGGTTGCTGTGGCAACGTGGAGTACGTCTTATGTAGTCCACTGGCACCAAGGTAAAATGCTTTATTTTACTGCAGGCGTGTCTGTGTTGTGTTGTGTTGTGTTGTGTGTATGTGTGTCATGCTTTTCAGGATTGTTAATATATTTAACTCAGTATTGATTTTGAATGAATTGTCCTGCATGCATGAGAGAATATACTGTGTATATGTGTGTGTGCAGGTATGTTCTTTTGCATATGTACAGGATGTACAAGTTATGACTCATCAAGGCCCATGACATCTATGCCATGGCTCCACCGCAGCATCATCTAACTGCAGGGATTCTGTCCATCCATCCTCTCTCTCTCTCTCTTCTCTCTTTGTGAATGCGTGTGTGTGTGTGTGTGTGTGTAGTGAGTATATTCACGTGCTCTGAGGTGGTTGTGGAGGTGTGTGTGTGTCCAGTTCTGCCTGAAAGCAGCCAGCAGCCCTGGGGAAAGGCAGATGGCTGAGAGAACTGAAACAGTCTGTAGAACAAGAGTTAATGGGAAACAGAGCGCAGAGCTAGTATACGTCCTTTAACACACACACACACGCACACACACACACACACACACACACACATCAGAGACCAAGAATCCTGGTTTTATATCCCACTGGGACAAGTTTCTTTGCGTCTACAACACCAGTGTGACTGCAGGGACGGCAGCAGGTGGGGGTGAAACGTTGTGTTACAAACATCTGTCTGCAACTTGTTTCACAGTCGGTGATTGACGGTTTCAGATTTTCTAAACCGCTGACTCAAGAAGAATGTTGGACCTGCCCTTTAGTGAATGATCTGTTTTTAAATCAGCAGCAACAGCAAATCAGTAACATTCATTTAGTAACATGGATTTTTTATGTCAGGGTTGATTACAAAGATGTAAAGAGTCCATGGGAAATACATCACATATTTCTTCCCTCGGTTCCCACGCTAACCATGAAACATTAAAAGAACTCAGTGACAACCCTTTTAATTATGAACAAACCCTGTAAGACTCACTTAAAACCCTGGTTTTCTGTCAGGGAGTTGTGTCTGAAATGTCTTTTAAACTGTGTAACAAACACAATGGGATTGTGCAGATGTGAAATTCACACATCATCAGTGTAACTCCAAAGGCCAACAATGAATTGATAGGGGAGTATTACAAGTTTATGATAAGTACACAATCAGAACATTGTAGATTAAATTTCTGCTGACACTAGAATAAGAAAGGCTCCAAATCAAATAAGCTTTGGCATGAATGTTGATTTTGTGACATTTTTAGATAAAAGATGTCTCGTCAGTGTTGGTAACTGATGTGTTTAAATCCATGTCAGTGAGCTCTTCCTCTTTGTCTATATAATCCATCTATTCATACACAGCAGGTGTGTCTTGGACTAGTCACATTCAAAGGACCACTATAAAATGTGCAGAATCATCACGCAACACAAAGCCACAGATGTCGCACTTGTTGAGAGAGCGAGCACTCGGCACGTCTACCATAAACAGTCTTGTTTGTTTTTTTGTCAGCATCTGAGAGAACAAGCCTTTTGTGTACTTAGAAAAACTGTGAGATCCTTTATGGTAACTCATGAAAAACAGGAGAAAAGTGTTGCATTTATATTCTTGTTAAGTGCATATTCAGTTTGCAGTACTGGTCTTTACTGTCTGCTGGTGCCTCTGTTCAGATATCTGCTGTGCTCTTTGATGTGAAGCACTGTAATGGTTCGTTATGTGCTGGTGCAGCTGTGCAACAGAGATATGAACTTCTCATCCTGCTCGTTCCCAGTGTGGCAGTGGATTACATTGTGACTCTAATGACAATGCTGTGGGACTACAGTACATTAGAGATGGTTAAACAGCCAAAGTGGCACAACATGACAGGAAAGGTTCTGGTTAAAGCATGTTGCCCATTTCCACACAGGTACACGATGGACCCCAGGAAAAAGCCCCACATCAAAATCCAGCCTCCTTTCATCAGACCAGACCTGTCAGAGAGACAGATCACCATTAAGATCAGTGACAACGGTGTCCACGGCACCATCATCAGCTCCAAGGTGAGTCGTTCAGACCTACTACAGACCTGCTCTTTCTTGTTATCCTGTGTCTTATTATGACAGGATAACAAGAAAGAAAGCTAATCCTTTTTCCTAAGGTGGTGTTTTTCATTTTCAGTTTCAGTTTTTTTTAGGCAGGGCAGGCTAATAGTCAATGCAGCAAATGGGAGGATGCAGTTAGCTCACTTGAGTCAAGTCAGATTTGGGAGAAACTGATTTCATCATATTTGATAAAGATGATGAAATAATTAATTAGATAATAGATAAATGATTTAATATGCTTTTCTATTTATTGGTCAGTGTTGTCATTAAGACCAGTCTGGAAGAAATGTTGTGAGTTCAGTATCAAACTGTCTCCAGAGGTGGGAAACAACCCTCTAGCTGCTTCTATCTCTTTCAATACTTCTCTTCCACTGGTGGGGGATGCTAACAGCTAGCTCCAGCTAGCTGCAGCCTGCTCGGCCTACAAAGTCACTTCTCCAATTCTGGGTCACAGTGGAGTCTCGTCCACTCTGAAGAAGTAGAGCGTATTATAACCTCTTGTGCTGTAAATGCAATGATGCAATGATGGCTGAAGCTCTTGGCAGAGCTGTAAAGTAAACAGCTGTTATTGCCAAGGCTGGGTTTGTACTTACAGATAGCTCATGTAAAGTCAAACATGTATCCAAAAAAAAATATATATATAAAACACCCATGCTTCAGGGGCAATTGTAGTGGTTTTGTATTTTTAAGACCATTCATAGCCGATTCTGTCGCTGCTTGTAAGAAATAGTCTCATTTTATCAGCGTCAAGTACAAAATGTGGCTCCATTTCAGGAGAGAGTCCAATTCCCCTTCAGAGTAACATAAAGATCAAATCATTTCTGATGTTCAGGTTCAGCGGAGGAGTCTTTTTCTGTCAACTAGGTGGAATTTAGAGGCAAAATGGAAAAATCTCTCTTGACTTGAAGATGTTATATTACTCCATTCTCTGTTTACAGATGTTGTGGGTTTGACATCAACTAGATTAGAGGTTTTGTGGCTCCACAGGGGAGCTGTGAAAAGACTACAACAACTACAAGTCTGAAAATGAGAGTCCTGATGTGTGGAGTAGGAAAAGACTGAGTTCACCAGACCTCTGTGGCCTGCTCCTCTACCTAGCTCCACCATCTCAAAGATATATCAGATGTTTACAGCGTAACACAGCCAAATCTCAGATTACACTGTCAGCAGTTGAGTTGCATTATGGGTGATGTAAGTGCTTGGATTGAACAGTAAGAGGACCGCATTGGAACGAAAAATGAAAACGATATCTGGTTGTGCTGCATCGACTTTCACGCAATCAGACAGTGTAGGAGTGCAAAGTGTAATAGGTGGAGTACTGCTATGAGATAAATAATGACCTGTCCAACTCTGACATAATGTTCTTTCAACATTTCTACTGCATTAGCCAATAAAAAGAATTGAAGATGAGGTGGAGTAGCTGTGTGAGTTGTGTTGGTTTATCCCTACAACGTGTGCTCGTCTGCTGTTCCCCCACCTGTTCTCAACACTTCTAACACTCTGTTCTTCTCTCTGTAGTCCAAATGCAGCCTGGATGGCCTGGATGACAAAGAGACCCAGCCGCCACTGCCACCCAAAGCTGACAGGTACAACCAGCTGAAAAGCCAGATGACCTCCAGTGAAGGTAAGAAACACAGAAACACACTCCCGTGTGTTCACCCACTGTACCTCTCCTCTCCTCTCCTCTCCTCTCCTCTCCTCTCCTCTCCTCTCCTCTCCTCTCCTCTCCTCTCCTCTCCTCTCTCTCTCCTGACAGTCATCATCAATTCCATTTCTCTTTCCTGTCAAGTCTGCACCAAATGGCCGTTCCCCAGTCTGCCCCTGTAGATCATCAGAGTCCCAGTGTGTGACTCGGTGCTAGTTTAGCCAGATATATGTGTGTCTCACTGGCAGGGCGATGGCCCCTTCATATGCCAAGCCAGAGAACAGGCGTGATTTGTAGTTAGGAGGCAAGCCCAGTTTACTGAATCAGCATCAGATTTGTGGATAAATTTCAGAGTGAATCATCGCAGTGTTAATCACCACATTTTTTGTTGGTGGTGTGTCGCCGTGGAGTTCTGCCAGGTGGAGGGATGGGAAAGGAATATGCTCTCTAGAATGAGTGCTCCAACTAATAAAGGGCCGACTGCCTCTGCAAGTCATCTCTGCAAATTAGAAACTGTGAGGAATCCAGTTGTGCTGTCATCTGGAGCTGCTATCCACTGCCAGTGTGTTCTTTATCCTGTTCAACAGTATGAAGTGTCTGTAATATAAAGTCTGAACCTGAAACAGGAGGTTCCTAGAGGATCTCCAGTGTCATGGTGCATTATGTCAGGGAGTGAACACTCCCTGCTCGCCCACGCAGCACTACTGCTACCTGCTGGTACTTTAAAGTAATGCATCTGGTTGAAAATGAATTCCCTCTGTCTGTAAAAGAGGTTTAGAGGACTAGTAAGGGTTCTTTACATCTCCCTCTGAGACTCTCAAGCACCTCTGCACAAGAGCAACTACTTGTGTAGGAGTACCTTAAGGGTTTTGTGTTTTATTCAAGTGGTTTGTTAGCAGTGGCCAGCTGGCTGCAGCACTCACATGTGTTACATACCAATTACTGACCGGACTGTGACTGCCGGGCTTCAGCCACTCCAATCACTTTCATCCTGTAGGGATGATGATAGCGTGAGAATCAAGAACTCCCTCCAGCCTCTTTACTCGTGACAATAGAAGTCACTGCTCTCTCAGAAGTCTTTTTTCTCCCTGAAAGGACTTTTAATCAGAGCTGGTGTAACAGTGTCATTTCAATTATCTCTGTGTTGTTAACTGTGGTTTTCTGTCTGTGTGTATTGCAGAGAGTTCCCTTTCTGGTAAGACCCACCCCTCCACTCCAGCCATGTACAAATTCAGGCCGTCCTTTGGCACCATGCCGAAAGTCCACTACCACACTGCTGGAGAGAAGGTAAGAGGATTTGTTTTACACTCATGAACAGTGGCAGTATCACTACTATTCCGGTCATTTTCTAAATAATGCTCTACTGCTCTAGGTCCCTAAGTGCGACCATAGGAAAAGACCAGAGAAAGATAGTGTATGTGCAGCCAGGACCGAGCTCTCCTCCTGCTAGCTGCGCAACATTACAGTTAAACAGCAAAGTAATGGGGGCAGACCTTTAAAACCGCGACTTTGGCCTCTGTTATGCTCAAAATATCACTACACATGCTTTGCAACATCCACCAGTGCCTTACCACCACACAACACTGTCAAGCTTGGGACTGTTTCCATGTCAATGAAGACTGCTCCTCATCTCTATGTTCTGGTTTGAATAAACACACGACCATCAAATTCAAAATGTTCCTCCATCTCTTCAACATCGGATCCGGACATTTTCTCCTTCTTCCACTTTCTGCACCCATGCAGACTGGGCATGTGCTTGACAGTCGATTAGTAAGGTCTACCAAGGAAGCCAGCATGAACAGAGCTACATGACAAAAACACACACGTAGCACTGCTCTCTCATATTAACAGAGTTTATGCACAGTCAGTGTTGTGTAGTAAGACACTGGTGGATGTTGCAAAGCATGTGTAGTGATATTTTGAGGATAACAGAGGCCAAAGTCAGGGTTTTAAAGTTCTGCCCCCATTACTTCACTGTTTAGCTGCAATGTTGCGCAGCTAGCAGGAGGAGAGCTAGGTCCTGGCTGCACATATTTATCTCGGGTCTTTTCCTATCATAGCACTCGGGGACCTAGAGCTGTAGAGCGTTATTTAGAAAATGACCGGAATTCTCCTTTAATAGCCAGTTCTGCCACCAAAGTGGTTGAGCAGTAGCTGCATCAGAATTTCACTGAGATGTTTTGACCGTCACTCTGTTGGCTCCTCAGATCATCATGCCAGATGAGCGTAAGACGTCAGCCATCTTGGAGGAGGGTGTTCGTAGTCATGACTACCGATCTGAACCCAATCTGGACCTGCCGGAGTACACCAACGCCCCCCTCCACCGAACCTTCCAGTCCTCTCCCCTGCAGCTGGACACTGAGCCCATAACCCCCCGCTCCCTGAGCCTGAAGCCGGGTCAGCGCCGGCCCCCCGCCCTGCAGCCCCACACCGTCACATCCACCCCCTACAAGAGCGTCTTCTCACCCAACACGCTGTCCAACCGTAACGGCAGTCTGTCCTACGACAGTCTGCTCAACCCCAGCATCTCCCCGGCCGCGGCCGGCGAGTGCGTGAGCCACCGCGGTGTGGGTGTGCCCTCCATGGGGTTCCACTCCCCCTACCTGCCCACCAAAATGTGCCACATCCGGGAGCCTGAGATGCAGCGGCAGCAGGTGGTCCCGGCCTACAGCCCCGTGCTGCCCCCCAGAGTGGGCAGGCAGTCCCCTCACCTGAGGGACAGGGACCCCTCCCCGGTGCGCTACGACAACCTCTCCCAGACCATCATGG
Source organism: Trachurus japonicus (assembly GCF_045865225.1). Taxonomy (NCBI): domain Eukaryota; kingdom Metazoa; phylum Chordata; class Actinopteri; order Carangiformes; family Carangidae; genus Trachurus; species Trachurus japonicus. The sequence goes on along the minus strand of NC_140915.1, from coordinate 39,202,075 downwards.
CCTCCATCCAGGAGCGCAAGGACATGGAGGAGAGGGAGAAGCGGCTGCTGCACGGCCGCTCCCAGACCCTCGTCTACGCCCAGGACTCTGGCATGTACGACGGGGGCTACGGTCTGCCCCCCACTGCCTGCTACTCAGACGGGCCTCGCGGTCCTGGCTCCAGAGGCCCCACGCCCCCGGCCTACGGGGGGTCCCGGGACAACCTGATGGGGGTGGGGCTGGTGGGCTACGGCCAGCGGACCCCGGTGCTGCGCCACGGCGGCTCCACGCTGGGCCGCGCCCCCAGGACTTCCTCCACCTCCCTGCACACGGATCACAGCAGCAGCAACAGCAGCCAGACCAGGGCCGCGGGCATCGAGGGGGTCTACCGCTCCCCGGCCCACCAGCCCCACTCCCCCGCCATGCCCCGGTCCCCCTCCTTCACCCATCAGAAACTCTCCTACATCAGTGCCCTGGAGAGGACAGAGTCGCCTCGTCTGGGGGGTCCCAGGTATGAATCCTAACGCTCCCCCCTGTGGGGCTGCATGCTCAGGGTGGGGGGTGAACGTCCTCCCACTGGAAACCAGCTCCACCTGCTGGACACAGCCAGGACACTAGTGCACTAGTCTGAGGCAACATGTAGCACAGGGATATTTCTGTCTGTCTGTCCATTTATTCACAAGTTGTGTCTGGTGTGACCTCCTACGTGTCTGTTTGCCTTTCTAGGAAAATACTCTTTTTTTGTATTGTTTCACGAATGTCAGATGAATAAAGTTGTGTGACTCCTCATTTCTTTTTCTTTTGCATGTTTTTTCCACCCACTGCTCTAACACTTCCACGCCTTTGTCTTTACTAACAAGTCCAAGTAAACCTCCATACTTGCAAGTCTGTTTTTGTCACATGAAGTTGTCCTGCTCCAGATACTTCCTGTGCATGTTGTCATCACCCCTTTCTGTTTGTTTTGTGTTGAATCTCTTTGGCTTTGTGTTGAACATCGTCTCTGTTTTCTCTCCTCTTTCCTTTCAGAGAGGCCATGAAGGTTAACGGGCAGATGGACTGCCACCCCAGCACCCAGGGTGTGACCCTCAGCCCCAGTCGCCACAGTAACGTTAAAAAGGTGACGGGCGTAGGAGGCACCACGTATGAGATATCGGTGTGAGCGGGGACACTGCATCCACCTGCATCGACAACATCTGGATGATGACCCGTTGGGGGCACGCAGCACTCCTCGGTGTTGGAGTTATTGTCCAATCAGAGGCTGTCTGCTCCTGTGTCGGTCTGTCTGGCCAAATGCCCGTGTGTGTTTCTACCTGAGGGACTGGTTGTCGGTTGGTACCGCTGTAGTTTGTACTGTGTGTGTGTGTGAGGAGTGTCTTGTCTTAAACATCTTTGTGGCTCATCATCTTGGTTGTTAAGAGTGGACCGTCCAGGGAAGAAGATCATCAGATGTTATGTTGCCGTGTTGTCTCTCAGATGTGGTCATGAAGCGTTCGTTGTTCAAAGTGTCACACAAACTTTGCTCCAAGAAGCGCTGAAGGAAACAAAAACACGACGGATGAATCAAACACCGGCGTCCTCCCTGTGGACGTCTGTGAGAAGAGATGAATGTCGATTCACCTCAACAAGTCAAGGTGCTTCACGTTAACCCGACTGCTCTCGTTGTCTCCAAAATACTACGTGGTGGAGTTGTGTAGCTTTGAGAAGCGGTGGAGGACAGATTAGTTACGTTAACGCTAAGTGTAGGACACACGATCCAAGGAGGAATTTCATCCAATCATGTCTGGTGGTTGCATTCAGAATTCATTGAGAAAGGCTTTGCTTTTTAATTAAAGTAAACTGCAACAAACTGCAACTACATCTTTGTGAAAAAGAATTTTCTCAGGAACGAATGCAAGCGGCAGAGATGTTAGGTGATGTGAGTTCATGAATTATGAATGTCTCCTTTTTTTGTCTCAGTCTAGTGCAGATCTTTAGGGCTTGCGTATAGCTCGGCCCCCCTTTATTCCCTTCATGGCGGTGCAGTACATCATCGTAGGCTTCTGTTTATTTTAGTGAAGTTCAGTTAGGTGAGTTCAACGTGATCCAAGAGCTGGGCTGAGTTACAGTATGAAAGATCAGAATACCTCATCCCAACGGTTCTCACGTAGATCAGAGCGAGTCCAGCCTTGCACTACCAAAACAACTATTCTGTTCATGTTTTGTGCTTAAAAAAGTGTTTAGTATGTAAGTTATGTTTGTTATTATCATAGGATTGGAAGGGTGAAGAAAAACAAGCCATTGTCCCATGTGGTAAAATGAAGGTAGATGGTCACCCATTCGTTATTTTGTAGTTTTTTTTTTTATTGGTTTGTTTCCTTTTTATATACCCAACCTTTAAAAACTATGTTTGATACATCTTTTTTATACAGATACTTAAGCCTGGAATGGATGTTTTGAGTGGAGTTTTTTTGTTGATAAATTATATATACATATAAATAAATGAGAACATGAATAATGGGTAAAATAGTAAAAAAAAAAAAAAGAGAAGTAAATAAAGCTTGTTCTACCTTGCAGTGTAAAAAAAAAACAATTATGACGAAATGTTAATTAACTGATGTGGTCTTGAGGAAGTGAAATAATAAAGCCACAACCTTGACCAGTGAACAGTCACATGGTCCACGCTGAACTGCCAATAAGAAGTGTTGTACACGAGTCCAGACTGGGCTCGGTGGAAGCCTTCAGATTTCAGTGCCAAAAGTGGCAACAGCCCCTTTATTTGTCAAAGACAGCAAACAGGTGACATGGCTACAATGTGCAGCAGCTGTCTGGTACAGCTTCAGTATTACTCACCACTCACCACCAATGGAACTTTTTTTTTTTTTTGCGCTGTTAATAATATTACTTTTGACCATTAAAAAAATAAACTGATAATGTCTAAGTGGAGGCTTTTTATTAATATTTTGCAACAACTGATTATGTCAAAACATGCCACAGTTGACTTGGATGTGGAGAGGCAGATTTGGTCCAGCTACATTTACATTAATAATAAACCATTGTTGCCTTTTGACAGGGAAAAAAAAGCGGTTTCGTGCACAATGAAATGTGGCTGGTGAAACATTGTTGTACCTTAGGGGACAAGGGTTTTGTGATGAGCAACAAATGGCAAGTGACATAACTTAGACTGGGTTAGATGAAACATTTTGACAACAGAAGTTGTGGAAGGACAGCCAATGTACAAAGTGAAACGTATTAATCTTAATTATGAAATGACATTACTTTTTACAGGTCTTTTCTTCCTGATTTCTGATATATTCATAGTTTTCTTTCTAGAGATCAATGTACAGGCTGGTGGCTGTGGTGGAGTCTTGCTTTCTGACGAGGTTGGATGTTACCAAAACTGGCTGTAGTTACAACCTTCTGACTAGTATGGTCTCCCTTTCAAGGTCTCACCCAGCTGCCTTACCACGAACACAGTGATGTGAACTGACAGGATACTCTATTCAAGTCATGGATTTCTGAATTGTTAATAGTTGCTTTTGGTCTAAGGCTGAGGTACACAGGGCTACTTTTACATGAGTCAGTCACACGGCCAACAGGAGCACCTTCAAATACCTGAGCAGACTGTTAGCTGCTGACTTGCCCCAACATACCCCAGTCTGTGATCATTTTCAGACCCTGGTTTGACCACATATCAAAACACTGTCGATGTCATTCCTCTTTAAGATGACTGCCAATAGTCCAATGTTCTTGTTTCTGGGATGGACATCACTGCAGGTCAGGGACCATTCCTGACAGTGAGCAATGAAACTGGTCTATCAGCCACAAGGTGATTTTTGTTTTCTGAAACTCAACTAGAAAATGTATCAAAATATAGAATATACTATAAATGTACATGCGTTCCTATTTTTGTGAAGAGGAAATATTTCCCAGTGACCTGAAGAGTAAATAAAGTTTCCATCTCTTTGAGTGAATGAGGTTGGTTCTTGATGAAATGGTCAAATACTTGCACACTCACATAGCTGCTTGTCTGATCACAGCAATCACTTAATCTTCATCAATCAAGGATTGATATTTTGCATCCAACCAGTTTCACAATCTTGTTTGAGCACAGTTTTGTTTAAATAAATAAGCAGCATTATTTATATGTGCACATTCAATCATTAGCTTTCCCAGGAAATAAGTGATTTTTCTATGACTGCAAACATGTGGTCTTTGACAGCTTTTATTCGAAGGTGGAGGAAACATTTCAAATCATTTGAGTGCAAATGAGAAGTAACATTTCATCCATATACATGTATTTACAGATGCACTGGCACTTAGATGGACTTTAGAGGCAAGGTTAAGAACTTAATTAGTGGAAAGAAAAGGAGAGGGAGGTGAGCACACAGATCAGATAGGGCACACTCTGTTACATATACTCTACATGCTTTAAAGTTTGGGAATGTTATGATCTAAAGAATACAAACTCGGTTTCCTGGTCAGAAACTTAAGTCAGAGCGTAGCTGCACCAAACTCTGATGAACCGTTCACTTTGGACTTCATGGTTTTCTGATATTTAAAACAAAAGGAAAAATAAGCTTAGCTAAGTGCATCTGATCTATCAGTCAGCTATCAGTGCACACCGATGTGCAGCATGCATCTGATTCCCCTTAAATGTCTGGAGGGAATTCCTCTTCTACTCAGTTTCTAGCAGAACTGATGGAAGAAGGAGCTGAGACCCAACTATTTCTACAAGGCATCCACTGAGAGGTCTTCATCTTATTTGCGGTTTCTGACAGTGGAAGCATAGACAGTGGACAGGTTGAGAAGGCCCACTGAGATGAATGATGGGATTTTATATTAATAATGCACCTCCATAATGCCTGGTCCCTGACCCTGTGCTGCTAACAAGCAGGCTACATTATCCTCTCCCCCTACAAACAAACTCTGCTTCAGATAACAAAACAACAGAAAACCCAATGTGGGAGTTATCACTATCACAAGCCTCTTCACAGTTTCTCAAATGTAACATTGAACTGTAGGTGACAAGATGGAAAGTGTGGCATTCCACGATGCAAAGAGGGTAAAGGATGGGAGGGGAAGGGCTTCTTTTTGTCATAAATTCTCTATCTTGTATTTTTCTCCTCAGTGGCATCAAGGACTTGTGATCTTGAGGCAAAACAGAATAAAAAAAAAAAACTAATAATATGCAAGTGTCCAAATTCAGTTCGTTCAGAGTCTATTGTAGAAAAAGAGGAAAACTGATAATTTGAAGATCAGCAAAGCAAGTTCTTGGTTCTCAATTCTTCTCCTCAGCCTTCACCTCCTTTTTCTCATCTTCTTTCTTCTCATTTTTGTCCTCTTCCTTCTTTTCTTCTGATGCCTTGTCTTTTACGGAGAGCTCCTCCAGCTTCTCTGCTACCTTGTTTGCAGTATCAGTGTCGCCTAGGGCAAAACAATGAAATGATCAATAAAGTAAGACGAAGCTAGAAAGTCTGAACACAGTTCAAGTCAGTTGAATGTCTGCCTGGGACGCTCGTTTGTCACTAATGTACGACTATTATACATCTTTGCTGCTGAGGTCAGACTAGAAAAAAATATTAACCTAAAAGGTCTGTTGTCATGTAGCAGAACATAATGACACCAGCCTTTTAGAAAGCCAGTTCAGTGTTACATTCTGCATGTTCATGTAGCAGACAGAAAAAGTTCTAGGCTGGAGGAGCAGCAAAGAACAGAGTGAGTCTGCATCATCAAAACTGTTGGGTAGTAGCAAGTGGATGGATTAAACATTTTGAAAGGCATATTTAAATTGATAATCAATAATAAAAAAAAATCTTCAAATTTGACATACCTGTGCTCTCTAGAGTTTTTCTGACCTCCTCCTTGCACTCATCAAACTTCCCCTTGAACTTCTGGGCATCTGTAAACAGAACAGAGTCGTTATATATTCCCATAATGCAGCTGCTGCACCGTTGGAGAAATGGAGGAAAACCAGTAAAAAAAAGAAAGAAAAGAAGTTGGTTTTGATTTAGAAAACCAAGAGTCTCACAGCCGAAACCAAAAACAGCATCTGGTCAGGCTTTCCAGTGTAATATTGGTTTAGATGTATAAATACTTACTTTCTGCGTTTAAAAAGCGTATTGCCAGGAGTTCAGGCTTGGGGCATTCATCAGCATAATCTGCTAGTGTGTTCCACACCCACGCCCTGTCACTGCCAGCGTTGGGCTTCAGCTCCATCATAGGCGTAACTAAAGTTTACAGGAGGGAATAATTACTATATAGCCATATAAACTGTGGGGTAAGTGTCAGACACACATGATTCTAATTATGGCAAATGGTTATTTCTATAGTTTAAAAAAAATCTATTTTAACTGTGTGTTTGGATATGTTTTGATCCCAATTGGAATCTGTTTAAGGAAATAAATACAGCAAACTCATTTACAGATCTAAGTCAACTGGTAACATCACCATCATAGTTTGAGTATTTGTAGTACGAATACACTTGTGCTTCAGGAAACATAAGGCTTTGCTATATAAAAGTAGACTACAATACATATCAGGATTTTTTTGTTTTGTTCCTTTATAGTACTAACAACTATCCTATCTATTATGGCAAACTTGACTCACTGTGATGATTGGCACAAATCTTCAAGGTCCGATCTCTCCTCATCAGGAGGCGGATTGTGCCTTTCTCTTTGTGTTTCAGCAGTTTGACGTCACCTGTTCCCCTCTCCTTCCACTCTGGGGGGTCGTTCTCAGAGGCAAAACGATATAGCTTAGCCCGCCTGAGGAAACCACAATACACTTAATGAACATGATGCTGTGCTATGTGAAGATGCCAATGTACATGCTTACCAAATAGTCACATGCAGGCCATTTATGTGTTTATTAGAGAACATCTGTATGACAAAAATGAGCGAACAAATTAAAACCGTTTTAAAAAATTACATTTTGAAAAGTTCCTCCTCATCCTCTTCTAATGTTTTCACATCTTGCTCTGGAAGGGACACGATCGGTTCGAACTGGGGATCGTGATTTGATTCCTCTGTGCTATCTGCAGTGGCATCGTGGTCCTCTTGGTCCTAAAAAGGAAAAGTAGTAATTAAATTAACCCCCAACAAATCCATTTGCATGTGTCCATTGTTCAGAGTGAGTTTAAAGTATCCGGGCACATGTTAGCTCAGAGACTCTTCAAACTGTCTGGCACAAACTAACTTCTGATGACTGACCACCGGGCCATGAATGCTTCAATAGAGGGATTTAAGAGCTCATTGGTTAAGTATAGCTTTTGTGAGGGGGAATTGGCAAAGCCTTTTGTACATCACTGTTGCTGAGCCAAGCATCTTTAATGCCATTTCGTGTTAACACGTTCTCACGTTTGTGTATGTAAGAATAAAAAACATATTGCCAATATGGCCACGCCACATATTAACAGTTATTCTTCACGCAAAAAGAAGTGAAAACAAAGACGGTCACTGTTTCAAGTGTGCAGCTTCGTGACCAGTGACAATGCGTGACGAGCACTGTGTGAATAGTCATGTAGCATCGTTAAGTTAACACGTAATTGCGTGAGATTTTCTTTTCCGCCAAGGCGGCAAACTCCTGTCTTATTACGCTTATGATCTTATAGTGAGTTATCGCTGGCTATCACTGTGTAAGTTAGCGCTCTTTGCGACTCGGCTAACGGGGGTAAGCTGCATTACTCATCCTGAAATTTAAACAACGCAATGGCCGCACAATCCGTCTCATTGGGCAGCTGGCGTGAATGAGCAGGTGGGCATTTACACGTTCTGCTGTTAATGGAGTTACATTTTACTTCAGTGAAGTTAACACATAGTTGTTGAACTTTGTTTTGCCCAGACAACTCATTGTGAAGTTACCTAGCCTGGTAACGAGGCCTCTGGCTAGCAGCGGGCTAGTCGGGAGCTAACGGCTGGGGCTTCTCGCACCGCGGCGGGTAGTTGAGTTACTAGCTGACGGGGAAACGAAGAGCACTCGGGGTGACACGGTCTCCAGGGCAACTGTAACTAAGTCACCGTCCAACTAGTTACCGTTACCGTTACCTGCCCGACAACACGGGGGTAGTTAACCGCCCAGCGCCCTGCTAGCTCAGCTCACATTAGCCAACTGGTGTTAGCAACTGTTGTGCTGGCCAGACAAAGGCAGCAGTAGACCTAACTAGCTAACCTTATTGTGTTTGGCCAGCAGGTCGCACACGTATTGTTAAACTCCCCGTTAAATCGACTGACGGCCGCGGTAATTCGGTGAACTTCTCAGCCCCGTGTCCGCTGTCTGTCGTTTACGAGCAGGATGAGAGGCTAATGCTAACATGCTGGCTGGCTGCACTCTCTTTAGGACTTCTGTGCGAACCGACGCTAACTCCCAGGAAATGTCCCGCAGTGTAAAAACATCACTAGATATGTCTAGCGGCATGTCAAACACTCCTGCACCGTACAGTTCATCTCCCAGCCTCGCATAAACACTGATTAGCTTTTCTAGCATCACCAGGGGCAACATCATTGTCGGCATTCTGCCTTGACCAAACTTTGACGAATTATGACACGTTAAACACGACCATCGGCGCAAAATTCACATTTCAAAGCAGCCACGACATGTTAGATGACCTAAAACGTGTGACCTCACCTTCGGGTCTGCCATATTAATGTAGATGTTTGTAGATTATGGAAGTAGTTTGATAGATTCAAATCCCCAAACTGGCCGCCGTTTCCCTGCTTCAGCTACTCTCACTTCCTGCTACAGCTTTCGCGCGCCGAATTTCCTACGCATGCCCGCGCCCACTGTGACGGCGTGCACCGCCCCTCCCCACCAGGACGGGACTTTTTCTCTAAAAAAAATAAATAAATAAAATAAAATAAAATTTAGAAGGAAATACAGGCTAAAAAAGAGGGACTTTTTCTCTATGAGCCTGGCTCTACACACACCGAGGTTTCTCTTTATATTGCCACTGTCCATCAGAAAAGGTGACATTTTGAACGGTGCCCACTTCACAATATGGTAGAATTGCACATAAGTGTAAGGGCATAATAATTAAATGTATGAAAACAAGAAGTCAAACTGAGACGAATAGGAGTGGAGGACACACACACATGCAACAAATGCAACAAAGAACTGTATGTGTCGTGCTTTTATTGAAATGAGCTACAGTACATGAGCCTCTGGACCTCATCCCCATGTGCATTTCTCTATTTTCTTTTTGTAATGAGTAAAATGCAGCATTTGAGCAAAGACTAAAGGAATTCCACTAGATTTTATTTTTATTATGTGTATATTTCTGTGATGTTGAGGGTTTTTCTGATTTCAACCTAATGCCATCACGAGCTGCAGTAGTGAGAGATCATTGTATTTGACAATTAGTCATTTCAGGATGAATCAACAGCAACTCTCTAAGGCCTGTTGAAAATTACAGGTGATATATGTTCAGCTTTCCATTTATCCATCTAAATGTAGCTATGAAAGCGTAGACAAAGTGCACACAAAGCTCGAGCCCCAGAATGTGGACTACCCATAGACTGTTAAAAAAATAGGTACTACCGCTTTAACAAAGTTCAAAGTTCATGCTCCACATGGTCACATCATCATGGCAGCGCCCTGTGCGTGAGCGACAAGCAGAACCGAAAGTGGAGCTGAAGAGGTAAGGCTCACTGGAAGTATGTGCACTCGTTTCTAAGTAGTTCAGAGTATAAATACATATAGATGTGTAGTATAGTGTGTATTAGTGTGTATTGTTGTGTAGTGAACAGATGGTGACGGAGTATTTTCTCTGGAGAAGAAAGAGCGCGACGTCAATGAACAGTAATAATATCCACCTCAGTCTTTAGCCGACATATGTCCGGTGATAACGTTATAGCTGAGTGAGCTGTGTACGTGACAGACAGATAAAGATCCGCTCTGTTCAGCAGTTCATGCACTTATATTATATCACTGTTTTATCTGTAGTCGCTGCAGCAGCGGTTCTTCTAGTGCGTAAAATTGTGACTGTGGAGTTTTAAAGAGTTACAAAGTCAACTAAACCATGACAAGTCGTTAAAAGGACACAAAAAAGTATATTGATTGATTGATTGATAGAAGTTTGTTTTCCCCACATATAGTGTGTGTGAATAAAAGATAAGTGCAGTAACTGGACTGTGTTCCCACCGACCCAGCAGAGTGATGGCAGATGTCAGTGTCGGTGCCGTGGCTGAGACCCAGCAGCCCCCAGAGGAGCAGAAACCCCCCCAGACCCCCAGCAACCAGGCCCCCAGCAACCAGGATGGAGCGGCTGATGGAGCGGCTGATGGAGCGTCTGAAGTCAAAGCTGAGGCAGAGAGCGAGGCGACCTCTGACCCCAGCAAGTACCGCTACATCAAAGAGGACCTGTTCACCTCTGAGATCTTCAAGGTGGAGATCAGGAACCTGCCCAAGTTCGTGGGCTTCAGCGACCTGAAGAAGTTCCTGGCCAAGCACGGCCTCGACCCGCACAAGATCAAGCTGTTCGGCAAGCAGACCTTCGCCTTCGTCACCTTCAAGAACGAGCAGGAGCGCGACAAGGCCATGAAGGCGGTGCACGGCGTGCAGTGGAAGGGCCAGCTGCTGAGCGTCAAGCTGGCCAAGCCCAAAGTAGACCCCATCCTGAGGAAGAGGAGGCAGGAGGAAGGGGAGGGGGCAGGGGGAGGGGGGGGGCAGCCGCCGGCCAAGCGGGCCGAGGGCGGCGAGGAGGAGGAGCCGCCGCTCAGCGTGCAGATAGCCAACGTGGTGACTCCTCTGTGGAAGGTGCCCTATGAGGAGCAGCTGAGGAGGAAGGAGCAGGAGGTGGTGGGGGTCCTGCAGCGGCTGGCCAAGTAGGTGGTGGGGTCACAGGGTCACACCGTACCAGCTGCAGGGTTGTCTCATAGCAACACTACATCTGGACTGATACCATGTATTTTTATGGAAGCATTTACTAACAACAGCTTCAACTTTGATCATCTTATTTTTTGCTGTTGAAATGATCCACATCCTCATGGTAAATGCTTGTTTCCTTTTCAGAGAGATTGGAGGCACCAACAAAGCGATGCTGCCCTGGCTCTTTGCACAGAAAGGGAAATACAACAAGATGTGTTGTCCCCTGGAAACTATTAAACCGTCTCCTACACTGGTACAGTTTTAGATCTCTGCTCTAAGTCGGCTTTCATTTTACATGTGATCCACATATGAGATAGATGCTTTACCAAACCTTTTACTTAGAGGTCACATTGACCAGCCCTACTTTCATGGTCTTATTATCAAGTTGTTGAATGCCAGAACACAGTGATTTACAGTTATCATAATTGCTGCCAATTCCAGTTTCCATATTTTTTTCTCCATAATTTATTTCAAACCAGACCAGAATACATTCACATACAACAGATGCACAATTAGAACAAAACAAACAACAGTACAACCAACAAGAGCAAAAACAGCCAAACAATACATTTTCAATACAGAAACAATACAATAAGACAGTAACAATACATGGTTTTAAATCGGTTACTTAACTAACTAATAAATTCAGCTTTGATACTTGAATACCATTAGATCACATTTCCAGCGTGTTATAAAATGTTCATTCTTCAGAAGTTTCACTGTGTCAAAGCTATTCTATATTTAAAAACAGTACCTGGTTTTATTAGGTGCTGTCAGTGCCTTACAACATTTCATAACATGTCTCAGATGTTGAACCAGAGTAGTGTCTAATCTCCCCCTGACCCCGTCTCTATCACGGCAGACAGAGTATAGAAACAAGTGTGAGTTCCTCATCTCGGTGGGTGCGGACGGGGAGGACAAGACCATCGGCTTCCGCCTGGGGAAGTACAAAGGAGGGTCCTGTGCTGTGGTGGGGCCGGCCGAGTCCTGTCACGTCTCAGCCCAGGCCAAGAGGGTGGTCAGCCACTTTCAGAAATTCATCAGGTATTATTGCGTCATAGTTGTTTGATGTGTGCCAAGACCACCACGTTCTCACAGACATACAGTACAGGCTAAAAGTTTGGACTCACCTTCTCATTCAATGTGTTTCCTTTATTCTCACTGAAGGCACCAAAACTATGAATGAACACATGTGGAATTAACAAAAAAGTGTGAAATAAAAAATAACAGGTCTTTTTTCTTTGTCTTCTCTTTCTTCCAGTTCTTCTTCTTTTTCTTCCTCCTCTCCTATCCCTCTATCTCTGCCCCCACCAGTTCTAGTTTCTTCAGAGTAGCCCCCCTTTGCTCTGATTACTGCTTTGCACACTCTGGCATTCTCTTGATGAGCTTCAAGAGGTGAACCTGACCTGAACATGGTTTTCACTTCACAGGTGGTGTGAAGCCTTGTCAGGTTCATTAGTGGAATTTCAGTCAGAATCTACAATGTAAATAGTCATGAAAATAAAGGAAATGCATTGAGTGTGTCCAAACTTTTGGCCTGTACTGTATTTCTTGTATTGTATCCGATCTCATTGTAATTTTGTGAACAGGACCACCCCGTACTCGGTGTACAGTCCTGAGACGTATGAAGGACACTGGAAGCAGCTGACCGTACGGACTACCAGGACCAAAGAAGCCATGGCTGTGGTGTTCTTCAATCCACAGGTGATGAAACGTCCTCATTTTAACTTTTCCCACATGAATCTCAGATTGTTAGATTTCACCCTTTGACATCTTTCGCTTGTTCAATGACTCTTAGAAACTTGCAGAGGAGGAACTGGACGCTCTGAAGAGCTCCATGAGGAAGCACTTCATAGAGGGAGAGGGGAAGGACAGCGGCGTAACGTCCCTGTACTTCGTCAGAGAGGGTCAAAGGTGAGAGAGAATGCATTGAATGACTGAGAGTCGACACAGTTATGCAGGTTTATTCAGCTGAACCTGTGTTTGTGGGTGTGAAGGAAATCTCCCAACCCAGAGGACCTGCCCTGTGAGCTGGTGGGTGGAGAGAACTGCATTCATGAAGAACTGCTGGGTCTGAAATTTCGGGTATCCCCTCATTCCTTCTTCCAGGTGAGAAGATTTTCACAATCACATGCTCTTCCCCCCCCTGCAAAATCATACTTTGTGTTTACATTCATATTTTATTTTAAAGGATAGTTCAACATTTTGGCAAATTAGCCCATTGCCATAATCCCCATAGTCTTAGGAGTAGGTTTGTTACCTTTAATTGTTGGTGCAAGCTATTTTTAGAACGGTGGAGCAGAGCCGTGAGCTGCTCAGAGCTACGCTACGGAGGCTAATGGGATTTCTTGGTTTCCCTCATCAAACTGATCAAATACACAATCCAACAACTCCAAACACTCTGGTGGACAAGTTGTGACCTGCACATTCACCACGCTATGAGATAATAACACAACGTTACCACACAGAGTTGTTGTAGAGGCAAACGCAGAGACTGTTTGCCCTTTCTTGTCCCTGACAGAAACGCGCATCAGCGGTTTTGCATGAGTTTACCTCTACAACAACTCTGTGTGGTAACGTTGTGTTATTATCTCATAGCGTGGTGAATGTGCAGCTCACAACTTGTCCACCAGAGCGTTGTGGAGTTGTTGGATTGTGTATTTGATGAGTTTGATGAGAGAAACCAAGAAATCCCATTAGCCTCCGTAGCGTAGCTCTGAGCAGCTCGCGGCTCTGCTCTGCCGTTCTAAAAATAGCTTGCACTGACAATTAAAGGTAACAAACCTACTGCTATGACTATAGGGATTATGGCAATGGGCCAATTTGCCAAACTGTCAAACTATCCCTTTAAAATGCACACATAAAATTTGGTTCCAGCTGTGTTTGTGTGTGGCTGTTTAACAGCTATGTCAGGAAGAAAAAAAAACTATGTGCAACAGGTGTTGAAGTGTGTGTGTGTGTGTGTGTGTGTGTTACCTGGCAGGTGAACACTGGCGCTGCAGAGGTGCTGTACTCTGCTGTGGGGGAGTGGGCCCAGCTGGACCAGGACAGCACGCTGCTGGACGTGTGCTGCGGGACGGGGACCATCGGCATCTCTCTGGCTAAGGTACGGTCATCTTATGCTCATCTTCTCGCTGCATGAATTGCTTCTTTTGGACAATCTGGGTTAGAGTAACTCCACACAAGTCAGCAGACACCCAGCACTGACGCACTGTTAGTGGCCTTTGTTATCCATCAGCAGACAAGGAGATATACAGTCGACTTGCTTGTAGGCATCAGTATGTAGAAGAAAGATGAGCATGTGACAGGGGCAGAGTGAGATTGTGGGGAGTTGTGACCACATTTCCTGCAACCTGTTTGGTTGGTGGATTCGCACAACTGCAAGTTTGTAATTGTAAGTGACTTTTGTCTCCAGAGGGTGAAGAAAGTGATTGGGATTGAGATGTGCCAGGAAGCAGTGGAGGATGCCAAAGTTAATGCAAAGCTGAATGGTAAGTCAGTAGATGACATCACACCTCTGCTAATGACTCTGAACTTTCACACTTCACTGTCAGAATAGTAACACAATTGTTTGTATTGTAATTGATGATTAGATGTGGGGTTTTTTTTACTGTTATCTTCCCTGAAAATATTAAGAGAAACATTACAATACTGTTACACAATGCAATGTGAAGATGTAGAGGGTTTAAGTGTTTGGGTACCATGTTTTTCTGAACTGAATCATCCTGTTGTAGTTTATTCTTTGTCCACTCTAGCCATGCTGTATATTTCCCTCCTGTTTTGATTGCCTAGTCACTTCTCCCTTTTTGTATTTGAAGGTCTTAGTAACATTGAGTTTCACTGTGGAAAAGCCGAGGACGTCTTCCCCAACATTCTCGGCGCTCTTGTGTCACCCAACCTCACAGCCATTGTGGATCCGCCGAGGGCTGGCTTACGTGAGTGAACAGCCTCAACCTGAAAATGCCTTTTAATTTGCTTTAGTGTTGCATTACAAATACCTGTTTTAATGTGACACAGATTCTAAGGTGATACTTGCCATCCGGAGAGCAGAGCACCTGAAGAGGCTGGTTTATGTGGCCTGCAATGCAAAGGCAGCCATGACTAACTTCATTGAGTAAGTTCATTTTAATTTGGCTGCTTTTTTGGCTGTCAGTGTTATTGGTACATCATGGGTACATGAAAATATGAAGCTGTGCTTTTAAGTGACCAGTTCTATAAAATAATAAATGTTACGTTGGCATTTTCTCTTTCAGTCTGTGCAGAGCACCATCCAACAGAGTTCACGGAGCCCCGTTCCGTCCTGTACGAGCCATGGCCGTGGACCTGTTCCCTCAGACCATGCACGTCGAGATGCTGCTGCTGCTTGAGAGAGTGGACTACGACTCCCAGAAACAGCAGAACAGTGGAAATAAGGAAGAGACAGGCTCTTAAGTCTTAAAAACAAAACAGATCTTTTACAGCTAGCATGGGTTTCCATACTAGAACTGTGCACGGACTCAATACCACGCATTAATGCTAACATTCTTTCATCTGTCATTTCCTATTGAAAGGACCCGTTCATCCAGACAGTGAAGTCCTCTTATGTCATGGTGCAGAATTAAATGTTTTTGTAACGATTAGTTATTACAGTAAGCACTGTATTATATTTGTTTAACTGAGCTTTATGGACTGTATCTGCAATGCTTTTTAGTTTAGTTTGAATTTGTGTTGGCTATGTCTTCAGACCATACAGCTACTTAGATTTAAAGGGCAGTTTTCAGTATGCTATACTTGGTCCACACGCAGAACTACGGAATAAATAGCTCCACCTTTTCCTCTTTTCTCATGTGACTGAATAAAACAAATCTCTTCTCATCATTAGTCAAGACATTTTTTATTTGCATAACAAGTATCACAAAATTCATGGAGCTCAGGTTGCAATACGTACTTCATTTTCTAGGCAACATCTCAAACAGTTCATTGGTACTCAACAGTAACACATCTAAAAGCAGTAATTCTTTTTCCGGTCTTCTCACACTGACACACACTTGGCAGGACAACACGCACATAGGGCAGAAGCACATTCTTAAAGCAATCTACAATGTCACAACAGCCTGGTGTTTAAACTGTGACGTGTACTTTTATGTTTTGTAGAAAAAGCACAGACCAAATACTTGACCGAATGCACAGCAGTTTTCTATTTTGTTCCAGCAAGTAACATGTCTGTATTTTCCTGTGTTATAGATGTTTACAGTTTGCAGCAACATTAAGTATTCTATAAAATGCATAAGACTGTATGGAAGCTTTGGTATACACAGTTTCATCAGCTTGTGTTGGACTCAATGACTCGATCGCATTTTGTTCATGTCAGTGTGCCAACTAAATTTAGCAAGGCTGCCTCTTGTAAAACGTCTTCTACTGGTAAAAAGTCTGAACGTGTGTCACAATGATGGCAAACGTACACAAACAAAATACACAATCCATATAGATGAGTCTTAAAAATCTGCACATGCTGTATGTAGGCATTTCTCCATAAATTTTGTTTTATAGGCTGTTGTCTTTAAAAATACTAATTGACTAAACAATAAATGCTTTATCAGGTAAAGGGGGCTTGGTCTTTCCACTTCCTGCCGAAGGGTTTTTAGGTCCAATGTACTGTTTATACTCTGAGCCCTTCATGAAATGGATTAACTAAGGCAACATGTAGCCAACAGGGTTTTCTTTTTAAGGGCACCAAAAAATGAAAAGCAACTGAAATGTATGAAGTGGTTAGTTGGTGTGCATGGCATTAATACTTTAAAAAGAAGCTAGACAAAAAACTAAGAAGCGATCTTTTACCTTACTACACTCTGTGGCCCCAGCAGGTCTAATTTGTTGTATTGCCACAACAAAACAACAACAGAAGTAAAAAGGCGTCAACTCCCTCCAAATACAAGGAGATGATGATAAAAGCAGTTATTTCGGTACCAACAGCATTATCAACAAAAGAAAATCTAACAGGACACGTGTGCATGTGCATGACGATAGCTCTGAATAGTGATCACTTCACAACGCATGGTTTTAAAATCGTGCAAACCGAGACAGCAACTGTCCATTCCGAAGATAAACAAAACGGGCTTATTTTGTGTTTCACCCAAAATATCTAACACCTACCATTAAAGTATCCCATGGACAAGTAACTTTGTTTTCCCAATTAAACGAATGGAATAAATACACAAGTATTAGTAGTCCCTTTCAAATACTTGAAGCACAAACAAAACTAAGAGGTGCTGGTACTAAAATGTTGCGGCTGTTGAAAAAAACATCACTTCAAAACGAAACCAACCAAGTAGTGGCTTTTTGCAGTCAAAGAAGCATGCATTTTTATTCCGATGTGGTTTGTGTGTTGTCAAGTCATGTTAACTTCTCTGCACCCTGGGTGATTTGTTTTTTCCTAGTGCCATAGTGAGGGTGCATCTAGAGAGGTAGACGATATTTGCTCTAGGGTCTGTTAGTGCATTTAATCCTACCTTTAAAATCTACCGGCTGATCCAATATAGGTGAATGAAGAAAGCAAGCAGCTCTACTGGCCGGGTCAATGTCTAATTATATTGCCATTAGATCTGATGCATAATTAAGTGATGGATGGTGTGTGACGAGTCTTGACAGTGACTGGGGTTTTCAGTGCTGTGGTTCATCAGTGATTCCGAGACTTAGACGTCGACAGTGCAGAGAGGCTCGCTCCCTGGCTGAGCTGACTCCATTATGGTCATCTTGGGTTTCTTCCTAGTTTCCTCCTGGTAACAAAACAAAACACAAAAAACAATGATACATGAGGAGTAGATTTATAGAGAAAGCTCAGTCATTCAGAAATATACAAATACTGGCAGCGACGATGTCATTTAGTCAAGCAGGGACCGACAGCTACACTGTGTAACAACATGTTCTCGTCTTTACAGCCTCAGGTATCACGTGTGGCTACAACAGAGAAAACCTCACAGCCTCTAACTGAAACCCTGTAGATTCACTGTTTGGCAGATGAACTTCTGTTGTTCTGTCTAGATGAAAACGACCACCTCGTCTTTCCTCAGATGAGCTCTAGTGAGAGAACTTCCAGTGTTCACAGAGTACACCCCTCAGGTCCGTGGCCAGAGATGAAAGGATGAGTGCATATCAAAAACAGACAACCCTCAACTTGATGCCAGAAGCCCTTCACTCAAAACAAAAAAAACAAGTGATAAATGTTTCACAGCTGCTAGAGTTACAGTTTACTTTTTAAAACTTCTGCACGGTACAGAACAGAACAGAAGTCTGCTCACCCTCTGCGTGGCCAGCTTCCTCATTTCTTCTTGCAGTTTGTTCAAGATATGAAGGTTTGGCTTGTTCTTTTTGGCAAACTGCTGGAGCTCGATCACACTCTTGTCCGAGCTCTCCTGCAAAACATTGTGTAACAAGTCAAATACTGGTGTGTTCAAGTCTGGCTGTCTGCTGTGTGATGTGGCAGTCAGTGTGTAACATACCAATTAACTGTTCTAACCAGTAACTGCACTCGCAATTGACAATCTGACAAAAAGCCAAAGCTCCAACTAACTGCAGTGAGAGACTTTTATGTTGAACAGACATTTTAATTGCTTTTTTTTATTTTTTAGGCTTGGCAGTTCATAATTTCTGTTGGCAAGCATCACACTGAGATGGAAAACAAATTCACATCATCATCATCATAAATACAATTATCATCTACACAGATATATCATTCAGTCTGACCAAAGAGCAGTTAACAAAATCTCTCTTTAAAATACTTTCTAAACTTTCTATGATCTGACCCTTCATAGTGGCTGAGCAGGTTATTTACCTTCTTGACCATCTTATTGCTCTCTCTGCCATACATGCGCAGCAATGAGCCCCAGTTCTTCACATGGGGGTGAAGCATCTGCAAAATCTTCTGAGATGCTAGTTGTTTACCAACCCTCTTGTTCTTGCCTGTTGGAAAACACAGTTAACATACAGAATAAGAGAGAAAATTGACATTTGGTGTATATCAAACTTATTTTGAAGGCTCCAATACCCAATTAATTCGATTCTCATTACATATCTGTCATGGTTCAATATTAATTGTAACTGTTTACATGCTAGGCAATTCAAGGAACACTTCACTTTCATTGAAACGCATCATGTAATGTGAAAGTTTGATTTTTGTTGTGTTGTGATGAGGATCAGGGTCTACTTACACCAGCCACGCACAGTATGTTTCCCACATGTCATCACATATTCACTCTTCTGGTTTTTCCCCGGGATCACCTCAAATTTAATGCTGGTGTCTCCCATCCCATGGTTTCTGCAAATAACACCAAGAAATACATTTTATCAATGATTATCTCCAACCTGACTGCTTGGTTCTAAGAAGATGCTTAAACTTTGTAATACTAGCAACAGATAAGAGGCTTTAACTTACACAACCACAAACATTTCATAAAAGTTCACTTTCTTACCTTTTAAGGCACTCATGAAGAATCTGATATGGCGAAAGTAGTCCTGCTTTGTTGGTCAGCTCATACACCCTCGAATCTTCAATACTGATATGATTAAAATACTGCAGGACAGAGCACATTAAATGTTATCATTGTTGTGTTATCTATAATTTATTTTTTTAAATGCAGTAACTTTAAGGGAAAACTGTCTATTTTTTCTCCTAACAATGCTTGTGTTTTGTAGCTTCAGAGGTGAGCTTCATGTCATTGAAAATGATTCAGAGTAAGAGTCACTATCAAGAAGGAGAAACCGGTACCTCCAGTTCATCGCCTTCAACAGGCTTCTCCTCCGAGGTCTGCTTCACAAAGTCAGGGATGAGGATTTCCAGTGTGGCTCGAGCTGCAGTGGACATCACATCATCAGTGAGTGCAGGTCAAATTACAACATGCAACTTTACCAGAATATGTATTGAAAGATGCCACAAAGACAACTGGCTGTGAGAAGAGATGAACGCTATAATACATCAGTTATGTTTAATACCAGTTGCATAGCTCAGCACTTTAAAACAAAAAAAAGAATTACCAGCTTTATTCTTGGCAAGTTTTTTACTGCTTGCGGTTCCTGTGCCGTAAGTTACTCCATCTATAATGACTGATGCTCCAAAGGGTTCACTTGGGTTCTCTGTGAGGAACAAAGAATAACAAACCTTTATAAGAGGTAACAGCAAAAAGGAATACTGGGCAGATTTACACACATTTATCAAGAGACACTAAGCTGAGCACCTTTAAAGTACTTACCACATTCAAAGAAATTGTAAACAGGTCGGACCTTGAGGACACGTTGCATATATTCGTGCAAGATACAAACTTCAGACTTTCCATTGGGGTTGATGACAAATTCTGTTGAGAAAATGTAGGAAAAAAGAATTGAAACCCATCAGCAAATAAAACACTACAAGGACATGTAGCAGCATATTATCACTTGGTTTTGAGTTCCAGGCTTTTACAAAAAAGAGATATAAAAGATGACGGTTATTAAGTTCCTTCAGCAACGTGAGTGAGTTCAGACAAACAAAGTGATAAATCTTTGTGAGTTTGACAGGCATATGGAAAAAATGTTATGGCCAAAAATGATGTCACGCAGATGCAGTGTAGTGCATTTAGCTACACAGGCTACTCTTTCAATACTAAAAACTAAAAGTATTCATGGATTCAGTCATTGCTGGTAATGAAAACTAAACATGAATTGTGTCTCTTCATAACTCACCTTTCTTAGTGGGAGCATCTTGGACTGACAGCGTGATGAGTTTCTGGTTGGCGGGTAGGATGGGCCTCTCTGACTCGGCCTGCTTCCTCTTCATGTCTCTGTTGAACTGCCTTCGCTCAGCCCAGGTGCGAAACTTCTTGACAGTGACTTGTTCAAAGTCAAAGCACTTCTCCAGGTACAGGCGGAAGTCTTCAAGTTCTGGGGAGGGTTTTACAAAGTGGCGTTGGCTCGATGTCAAGCGGCTAACACACGGTATAGCGGTAGCACCAGTACTATGACAACCCTTACCTATCGACTCGTCCTTGCACACCTCCACCTTGGCCTTGACTTGTCCCAACGCTCCTTGGGCGATCTCAAAAAGCTGGGACTCTTTCAGCTGCTGGCTGCTGTCGGCGGCCCCCTCTCCGTCTGGGGCGGCGTCAGTCAAAGCAGAGGGGGGGGCGCCGTCTTGATCCTCAGCTGCAGCGTCTGACTTGCCTGCTGCGTCTTCTCCGTTGGCTTCCTGCCGGGGCTTCACTGGAGACTCCTCTGTGTTATGAGTCGCATCTCCGTTCAGTTCTTTCTCCTCCACCTCCTTCATCTTCTTGTAATGTAGGCAAGGGATGCTGCTGGTGGGAGGGTCGTGTTTCTGTCAGAGAAAACAAGAGGGGCATTTTTTTTTAACAAACTGTGTCAACATTAGCATCACTTCAAATGTAAAAGGAGTAAAGTCTAATTAAGTAATGGATAATGCCCTTCCAGGTGTCCACTATCAGAAATTGATGGACGACACGGAGGCTTGAACCGGTTGCTTCCGCGAAGTCCATTAATTACTGATAATCAGACACCTTGAAGGGCATTATCCCGCTTATACCATGGCCACTTAAGAAATAAATATTAAATCAATTACTAATACTATCAAATCAAATCATTTTATTGTCATTGTGTAGTTAAGAAAAACAGAAACAGCACAACAAAGTTTCCTTGTGCGACCAAAAGAGCAGCCTATAATGTTGTTTTTACCGTTAAAATCATACGTTTTTCACAATAAGCGGCTGAGCGGACTATTTAATATCTCTCGTTGGCAATGAAAAAAAAAAGAAGAAAAAAAAAAGAGCGTGACCCGCTGTGGCCGCAGGGTAGAGCCACAGCGACTCTGCTGCAGCCTGATGGCTGATCAGTGAAGGGAGGCGAGGTGTTGGCTTAAATGTTACGTGACACAAAGTTTTATTTCAGAAGGCGAGTGCTTCTTACCGCTTGTGTGTTTACAGACTCCAGTGTCATGATGTGCTGAGCGTTTGAGCCTGCGCAGTTATATTTAGAACCGTAATCAGGCAATTTGAACGTATTTATGGGTGTCCATTATCACTTTTTAATGGACACGCCGCAGCCAATCAGAATCGAGTATTCACCCAGATCATGGTATAACTGGACATAACCTAGCTTGTTTTCTAAGTCCTACCCATAATCCTCAATTGTGACTTTGACTCCAACCCTCTTGTGCTCTGCTCTCTCTGCATTAATGCCAACAAGGCAACAAACAAATGATGAACACTGTCGTTTGCCTCTCTTTTAGTCAGACTTGCAGTTTTACCAAGATGGAAGGATGCTGCCCTGCCCACCGATGCTTAGCAACTGAGGGACATTATGTCCTGTTTAAGACCTGAAAAGACCTGTTGCTCTCTATATAACTCATAACAAAATGTTCGTGACCTTTCCTTGAACTCTCACAAAAGCTTCAAACAAACTAAACATCTCTTAAAATTCTGTTGGGAGAGTTGACATAAATGAGCACTGATCCAATGATGAATCAAAACCCCATCACTATTCAATCAGTACTACAGCTTATTTAGACATGTGGCTTGTGTTTCGTCTTACCCTAATACTGCCAGTCCCGAGGAAGTAGGGCCTGGACCAGGTCACCACCCTGGTTTCTCGGTGCAGGTAGACGGGAATGCCTGAGTTATGGAATGTCATGATCCATCCGTCCGGTAGAGGCTCAGTGGGGGGGCGCCCCCGACCTGGCAGATGGGAAATACACGTGTAAGTGCAGGCAATAATTACAATGTTACTACCTCAGGTTAAGTTATACATACACTTTCATGACAATATAGATTATTTCAAAGATATACAACAAAAAGGGGAGTAACTGGTTATCCACTTTGACTGTGAAGAGCTTAACATTTTTGCAAAAAGAGTTCCCCTTATAATTTTATGTAACACAAGACTTCAAATTAAAAACACACTGTAATCCTATTACTTCATCAGGTCGCTTCATTTACATAAACGCAACTGATGTTACACGTATCATGTTCTGAAACCACATCCTACACCACGGTCTTTGCCCAACCCTTAACAGACGGACCCACCACTCACTCTTCAGGACAGTCTTAATTTTGGTCATCATCGGCTGAACACCTCCCTCGCCATCTGACTGATGATCGCTGTCCCCGCCATATTTGTCCTCTGCAGGGCGCATCTTTTTGGGGACCGGCATGCCCTCCTCCAGCAGAGCATCAACATCATTGTCAAACTCCTCCTGGAAGAGTCAATGTTTAAGGCTGGGAGAAGAGGATGCGTCACCAGTATCAAAGGAGGTTTTGAACGCATCACCTGAGGAAACTTAAACTGTGATGCATCAACTAAAAAGTAGATGAAACCATAACCAGTCCTCAACTACAACAAAAGTTATCTGCTCCATTTGAGGGCATAAAAATGAAATACTCTTGGATTCAGAAACAGAGTATACTGGACTCATAAACACCTACTACAAATAAAACCATACATTTAGCAGGTAGACCCTCCTTTTGATTACAATTGATTACTTTTGTGTCAAAAGGAAACTCAGAATTTAAAAAGAAGAAATTAAAAGTGGCACTAACCTCTTTGAGCATCTCACTTCTCATTTCAGTAATACAAAACAGAATTAAACAAAAAACAAACAATTCTCTATAATTAGGCTGCTTTAAGCAGGGCTCCAAGCAGCCATCACAATAGGCACACACGTGACAATCTTTTGTGTGAATTGAAAATTATACACATGTGCATATATGTGAATGATTGATCATTATTCATTAGCTGATTTGTTTCTTCCTTCACTGACTCAGTCTCTCTGTAGCTGCAGATAGAGACACTGAGTTCCCCCAGTGCCTGTGGATGTGGTACGAGTGCAATGCAAAGCAAAGCAAACAACTGTAACCTTGTTACCATATCAACACAATTTAACCTAAAACTTGCAGCACAAAACCTGTTAGAACCAGATTGAATCCCTCCCTCTTCTTTTCTTTTAAATGGTCAGATTCAACAAGAGGAATCACACAAGTGTGGTGGCTTTTCTGCTGTTTTGCTAACCCTCCACCTGGCCATGTGCATTTGTTTTTAACGAAGCCGGCAAAAAAGCAATCCATGGAGCAGCAACGTTATATAACATATATGATGTTACAACGTGTGTATTTGTGTTAGTCTTAACTATCATAAACGGGGTCACGGAGCGTGTTTGTGTCGCGGTGCGCAGAGACAAGAGCTGGGACGGCGACCAAATACTACACTGATGTTGCCAGGTTGGTTTTCAGCCATGAGACGCCAGGTGGAAGGCAGAGTCATGTATTTATATTATATCACAATCGCTCTGGAGCTTTTTAATTAAAGGTAAAAATGTAGCATAGCCAGTGGGATGACCCTGCTTAGTTTCTCGTCTACTACTTAAATATCCTACAATATCACACTTTAACATTAAATCTCTCAGTCAGTAGACTTTATAGCGTATACACAGTCTGACGGTGTGAACGGCTCAATTTAACACTCAGTAAAATCATTGTGTTCTGTGGTAAGTTTAAGGTCGCTGCACAATTCAGGGCCGAGCGCACACAGACAGAAAAGACGGCAAGTTCCTCACATCACCGGGGCAAAGTGAGAAATACCCATAACTCTATTCATTTATTCCCATTCTGCTGCTTCTCTCAGACCATTGTGCACACAGGCAGGTGTGACGCTCTGCACTCTGCAACTTTCTCCTCACTCATTATTAGCTTTTAAGGTGTACTTTAGCTACTTCATTACAAAAAAAATTGTGATATTGACATTTACTTTGACACAGGTAAAGGTGAGGAGTCTCCTTCATGAAGAAATATGTTATATGCAACCTGAACATGTGCTGGTGCAACCAACTGAGACTGAATGCACAGAATTTCTCAAGTGATGTGAAACCACAAAATCAGAAATTCACTTGTCATTTTTCTCTAAGTGGTTGGGTTTGATTCAGCACCAGCTATACCTACTCCATAATAAGTACTTCTTTCAATAGCCTATATTGTTACTTTATTAGTAGCAGTGGTTTCAGCTATTTTCCACTAACCAGACATATAAGTACAATGTACAACCTTTCCTGTACCGACTGATGTCACAACTTCATATTGTTCAGTTTTTACACTTTGAAGGCTCTAAACTCGAATGGTATTCAGCTGCTTTAAGAGGTGGCATAAAGCAGCATAGAGGAAATTTAAATAATCTCCATGACTACAAGTAGTAGTGCTTTTGATGACGTATGATCTCATCTGACACCTACAAACAAAATGTCTTTGGCACAAACACAACAAGGTTAATGGGGGTGCTTTCTCAATTGTTATCCAGGCATGATGTAGTAGTCATTATTTTCTACAAAAATGAAATACTGTTCATCCTGCACCCCACTGTGCCAACTCAGTGGTCTCACTGAAATTAAAGGGAGGGTTGTAATTTAATGGCGCTGCCCTGATAATGTCTTTTTTTTCTCCTTTTTTTCTTTAACAACTGCTCTGTGCGAGCTCCATGAAGTGTACAATATTTTTGTTTGAGAATTGAGTTCAATCGGGCATGCTGCTGACACAAAGAGGGGATAAACAGACATAAACAGACATACCTCATAGGGGTACGGCCCAGCCTCTTCGTCTGCTTGCTCCTGCTGAACTATGACCTCAGACTTAAAGCCGCCATTATCTCCATCGTCATGATCCAGGAAGTTGTCATAGAAGTCATCCAACTCATCCAGGACAGCAAACTCAACCTTGTTCTCTGCGTCTAGCTCGGCCTCCTCTGACCGTCTGCCTGTGTTTCCTGCTGCAGAGCTGCTCTCCGCTACCTCCTGCTCCTTAGTCCAGTCATGCAACTCACCATTCAGACCGTCTAAGCCATCATCACTCCCTCCTTCCTGCCCTTCACCTGTGTACTGAACCTTTCTGTCTTTACTATTGCTGCTTTCCGTGAAGCTTACGCTGATCTTAACGTCTCTGAGCAACTTGAGTTCGGGTAGAAACGTGGTGACCGGGGGAGCGTGGCGGGCCGTTCTGGGGCAGGGTGGGTTGGGGTTGGCCTCGTCTGAGAGGTGGCTACAGAAAGTGATCGAGCCCTTGCTGAGGGGCTGCGGTGGTGGGGCTTCCCCGTCCCCTGGGGTGTATGTGTATCCATCACCACCAGAGCTAACGTCCATTACCTCTGCGTCACTGGACGTTTGCAGGGGAGGTGGTGGAGGTGCTCTGCCCTCATCTTGGCCAAAATCATCAGGTGGCTCCAAGGGGAGAGGGGGTAGAACATCATCTATCTCCATGTCCTGTGTGTTAACAACTACTTCATATACAGACTAGTGTTTAATTAAAATACAAATCTAACCTGTTGATTAACTTCCTTCTTATCTAAACCCAGAATGCATGCAGAAGCACATCCCTGTATAGACCACGTACCAGAGGTGAAAATGCTAAGCTGACTACATTGTTCTTTTCATTAATGTAGACAGCTTTCAGAATCACTGTCTCAATTATTGGAAATCACAATGCATTCAGCTTAATATGGGATCTAGGCACTGCTCATCCTCCAGTGGGATCTTCTGGGAGCTAGAAGAGAAGACCAGGGAGAGCAAAAATGTCAGTCACTACAACTTAATGGCTAACAGCGTGAAGATGTACAACATTTAACGTGCTACCAATAGTAGTGCAAACATGTGAACAAATGACTTAAACGTTAGGTGCTGGTCATTTTACCCCGGGATATGATTTACGTGTGCTCAGGTTCAAATGACAAGCCATGCCGTTGTACAATAAAATGGGGAATGAGCTGGTTTTGTCGCATCTGTGCTGAGTGCAGCTGCACCGCGGGCCCCTGGTAACGTTACCATCCATGCTAACACGGTAGCTAGCAACCAGAGGGGCTAACGCTAGTGTGCGGACCTCTACGTCTGCAACAACCGCCAGCTGGACCAAAAACAGCCACGTACAGGTTAAATAAACACTCACCGATAAATGTGACACGGCTGTCTCCTACTAGGCGCCTATAACTACCTCACTAACTTATTTTATTCTCGACGAGCCACCACAAGGACTCACTCGCAGCCCCGCCATCTTGAAGAAAACCACAGAGAAACCCCAGCTCAGCGCCCGCCCCCCAGTACCGGCTTCTTCCTGAGTGACGGACCTGCGGGCCAATCAGGAAAGAGCGGCGGACCTGCGGGCCAATCAGGACGTCCCTCGCCGCATCCACTGGCACCATTCAACCAATCACGCGTTTGACATTTTGGTGACAGCGTAAGCGCCAGAATCATCACCATCACCACCATCAGCATCATCATCATCATCACTCCCGTCATTATCATCATCATCATCATCTTCTTTTCCTCCTTCTGTTGTAGTTAAAAAGTCTTCACAACATAAGAAACGCTTTTCTTTTATCTTCATCTTAAAAAAAAAAAAAGAAGAAAGAAATTCATAGAAACAACAAATTAACTGATTGGTGTGTGTGAGGTTGATATGTTGCAAACAAATCTTGTATTTGCCGGGTTTTTGTTTTTTGTTTTTTGTTTTTTTAAATTAGCCTACTATTCTCAGGCCTTTGGCATGCATAACCTGTTAAATCTAGGTGCTTTTTGTTTGACAAGAACAACAGCGAGAAACTGTCTATGACACTGTTGCCATAAATGTTCATGAAGTCAAGTGGCATGCTTATTATCAGACTTTAGTTTCAGGGGTCACATAATAAATATATTGTATGTAGGCTAAGGCACAACTTCAACATCCCCATTATCATCATCTGCTTCTTTTCCTCCTTCTGTTTTAAAAAGTCTTCACAACATAAGAAACGCTTTTCTTTTATGTTAATCTTTTTTTAAGAAAAAAGAGGAAGGAAAAAAAAGAAATTCATAGAAACAACAAATGAACTGATTGGTGTGTGAGGTTGGTAGACTAAATGTTCCAAACAAATCTTGTTTTTTTAACTAGCCTATTATTATTCTCAGGCCTTTTGCATGCATAGCCTAACCGTTTAACAACCTGTTAAATCTTTTGTTTGCCAAGAACAACAGCGAGAGACTGTCTATGACACTGTTGCCATAAATGTCCACGAAGTCAAGTGGCATGCTTATTATCAGACTTTAGTTTCAATGGTCACATAAATATATTGTATGTAGCCTAAGGCACAACTTCAACATCCCCAGTCTTGAGAGCAGACTACATGAACATCATTTGAATCCACAATATCTCAACCTGCCAGTTGGGGTCAGTACTGACTAGCAGTACCCAACCTGGAATAGTGTATTACTCTATTCCCTGCCTGGCTTTAATGCTAGCATAATTATAGTAGGAGCTGGATAACAGAGATACATTCTGTTGTGTCTCATTAATATAATACTTAGTTCTAATTCTATGCAAAAGCTACTTTTTAATTTTTTTTGACATTAAGATTAATGTTGTAATATTTGCTATATTTGTTTCATTAAAAAGTGCCACAGGTTATTTTCTGATTAAATAGCCAGGCTTATGAAAGAAAGGAAAAATGACAGTTGTTATGAATGAAATCGACATGCATCCAGACACCAAGGCAGCTAAAAGGTATTCAGGCATCCTTTATTTGAACTTTTACATCTCCTTGTATGATATGCCAAAAGAAGTGAAAAAGACCCACTGACCCTCTGTAGAGGATAAAGCCTATTCCTTCATACATAATGAGACAGTAACATGGCACAAAGTGACAGTATAAGTGCATGTGTAGAGTAGAAGTACCACGGTTGTCTGTCTCTGCCACTTGGACTAGTTTCAGGTTACATCCCTGTCGACCTTTGACCACCTAATCAGTTTGTCCTTGTGTCGAAGTGAACGTTTGTACCAAATCTGGATAAATTCCCTCAACGTGTCACAGAGATACTAGTCACCAAACCTTTGAACTTTGACCCCCCCAAACCTGGTCAGTTCATCCTTTAATCTTGTTTATGCCAAGCTCTGTCAGTATGTCATTGGTTAGTGGGGGTGTTCTGTGGCTGAATGGTTATAGCACATCTATGTTGGCATAGCCCAAAGCAGTGATCACCGGTCTGGCTCAGGACCAAAATGATCTTTACTGCATGTCATTCCCCCAGTCTCTCTCACTGCTTTCCTGTCTCTCTTCACTGACCTATCAAATAAAGGCATAATATAACCCCCAAACACTTAAAAAAAAACATGGCATTAGTAAGTAGAGAAATCACATCCACAAGAATGGGATGGATGGGTTTATGTACAGACAGAAAACCTGAAAACAATATGCCTGCAGCTCTGGTTTCATCAGCAGACAAATGAAAACGTCTTCACAAGTCTCATCAGCACTGGGCTCTTGAAGTCTGACCTTAACACAGGAAGCTGCTGTTACAGTGCATCCTCACTCATCGTGTTATGCACAAGATTTGACCAACATTTTGGTCAGGTCCATTTTAAACCCCACTCAGAAGTAGTTGGTTTTAAAGAGAGTAAAATGCAGAACTCACCTGACAGGTGCTAGAATACACATGGTTACTAAACAACTGAATGCCTCACAGTGTGTTTGTGTATTGTCAACAATCATTCCATGGTAAGTCATTGTTTGGATATTGTATTTATTGTCAAGCAGCTGTAAAAGCCATTATCCTACCATGGAAGCAGTCAGAGTTCCAGTGCCTGAAACTATTTGCATCCAGCACGGAGATAGCTGCTGTAACACTGACACTGTAGTTGTGCAGGGATGGAGAATGACAAATTACCTTTGACTGTGATCTTACATCAGATTACACATTCTCTAGAAAAACATTGGTGACCCTGTGAAATCTCAGTGTGTAAAATGGAAAACAATAGGAAACATTTCAATCTGTTTTTTTCTTTTACTTTGTAATAGCTGAATAGTCATTTTGTTGCTGGGAAATGTTCAGTAAGTGTGTATTCACTTCATATAATCGATTTAAAAGGTAAAAACAGTACTGATTGAAGTTCATAGCAGGTTACCTGCGATCAGTAATGGATTACACTTTTTCGAGCAATGCAACCCTGCTGTTATGTGAAATATTTTCCTCTACAAAATTATACATGTTCTTTGGCAATCTTTTAAATTAGAATATATGTTTTAAAAAGATGCATTTTAACTTAAATCGAGAATAAGAAATACATATCACTGAAGTCAGAGAGGCAGCTAGTGCCGACTAGCTGAAGAGAAAGTGCAGATGAGTGTTCATGTTCACATGGCTGCTATGATGAGGAGCAGCTGGCGGCGGGGGACCAGGGCGACGGAAGGAAAGGTGATGCAAAAAAAGGCACAGAGTGGGTTTCCTCCATCGTGTCTTCACCCCTGCAGCTTGAACTGGAAAGAACTGGTGCTCCATTTACTTGTATCACAGTTGAGCATGGTGCGCTCTGTGAAGGTCACATTCCCTTCAGCGTCTATCAAGATTATTGTATTGGTCCTGAATGGGAGGGGGCATGGGGAAAGGGACACAAGCACACAAACAAAATGAAATAAAAATTACTGAGGGAAATAGCTTGAAAAGTAACACACAGGCAGATGGGAAAGGTTACACTGGGCAACTACTGAAGGATCATTTAACAGTCAAATGTTCACATTTGAGGTATTTAGCCAAACAGCCTTATCAGAAATGAGCAGCCAGAAGCAGATAGTGCTCTGCAAAATGACACTTTGATGGCTGTGACAAAGACTGACCCTCTGACCTTTTGGCGACAGGACAGTCTCTGTATCCGCTAATCCACCGTGGCTTCACCGTGTAGACAATCCCCTTTCATTTCCTCGCTGCGGAGGATTGATTTCACTGGGGATTTTTATGTACCAACAGTTCTCTGCTGTCTATGATCCTGCAGTCTAACCCAGTCCTGTCAGTAACTCAGGTGGAGGGAAACAGGGGGAGAGAACAGACAGTGGTTTTGTGTGGGTGGACGACACTGACCTTGTGCCATAATGAGGTGAGCGAACACACACCGCTGACAGAGCTTGGATCATGGGCTGACTGTAACCATCGCCCTGGCTCTCCTGAGCTGGATCAGGTGCGTTCCTGTTAAACAAACACACTATTTACTTCAACAGTCATGTGCCTCCAGTACATGCAGTGATGATACATAACACCCAAATATACTTAAGTACTGGACATTTATTTCAGACGCTGAGTCTCTCAAGCCTAAAAGAACAAGAATGTTTGGAAACTTTCTCTTAACTCATATCTCACTAAAATCTGTTTATGAAAACATTTCCAGCCAATAGGCCATGCATAGCAGCCTTGATTCATTTCACAATCTATAAAAACAACAGTTACTTCACAAGCAAAACTGATGAAGCAGGTGCAAAATTTGCTGCTCAGTGTTTCGGTAAATATAATTTCATTTCAAGATGGTCCACAGTAATGCATATGCAACAATTGCTTGTTTCATATTTGACTATTTCTTTTTTTCTTTCTTCTCTCTCCATTGTCTGTCTCAACCAGCTCCCAGTGGCACTGTACCGCTGTGCAGAGGTTTTTGGGTTTAGTCCACAGGCTTGGCCTTAAGGTCTCACAGGGTGGTAAGACATGCTGGGTTCACCCGATTCATTTCTTCGGTCAACTCAACTGTATGCTCTCCTGTCAAGAGTTTGATATTTCAAATTCTGCACATTCACTGGTGCTAGAGAGAAGTTCTTTCTACAGCTCGGACTGCAGGCCTGGCCATCTTTCCTATGAGTTCACACAAACAGACTACTCTACTCTGTTGGGATACATCATGTGGCTGGCAGGACTAAACGCCTTTGCAACTGGAGATACCAATTCAAGGAGAAATCATCATGCTGCAAATCGTAAACATCAGTGATCAGACAGATTTTATACACAAGTCCAACCTGACCGAAAAAACAAGGCAACCAGAAAACCAAGATTGGACTGAACCAGGGAGAAATAATGAGATCAGTGAAGTGTCAATGTTTTCCTCTTAGCTAGGAATTGAACATGTCAAAATCGATTGTGATACATGTTCACAATCAGAGTAAATTGATATTTTAGTGAATATACAGGTAAATACCCTCAATATGTCATCATAAAATCCCCTGAAAAAAGTGTATAAATACAAATGAAGATGACAGGTTACTGTGGTGTGTGAATCTATAGAAGGAGAACTGATAGGTGTATGATAATCACTCACAGCTCTTCATTATTGAGGACATTGAGCAGCTCCTGCACCAGTCCATCACACGACAGGGACTGGTTGTTGACGACGCTGGTGAAGTGACGCTTGCCTTGCAGCAGCTTCTTCCAGGGAGTGTCCAGGAGTGAGTTACTCAGGCCGTAGATCCCTGCTGAGGAGCAACATGCAGGACGCAGACAGATACGTACACCGGTTAAGGTCTGACGGTGACCACGGACATGAAGGGGCCATGGGGCCGAGAGGAGAGGTTAATGTGGAATGAACGGTTTCTACAGCAACCATGTTAAAAAACACAGACCTTGTTTTAGATGGATGGGCTCGGGGCTGCCTCTGTTTCCATAGTAACACACAATGTCTTGTTTGGCTCTACATGGGACACAGTAAGACAGAAAATTAGAGACTGCATTTAGTGATGATTAAACTTGTTTATATCTAATTATGAAGGCAGAGTCGTAATGTGTCTACGCTCTTTAAATGAATGCAAACACAGCAAAGATGATGTTCAGAGCAGCCCCTCTGAGGGAATGATGTAAAATGGGTGCTCGGGGTGATGGAGAATATCAATACTGCACCATACAGTATTCTTTAATGACTGATTTTCTTGGCAGTCCTGGAAAATAGGAATTAAGAAGGCTGTTTAACTGGTGGATGCAATTCAAATGGGAAAATACCAAACACCACAGTAATTTGCAGCATTTAAATCTTACACCAAAGGGACAACTGGGT
Source organism: Trachurus japonicus (assembly GCF_045865225.1). Lineage (NCBI taxonomy): Eukaryota > Metazoa > Chordata > Actinopteri > Carangiformes > Carangidae > Trachurus > Trachurus japonicus. The sequence goes on along the minus strand of NC_140915.1, from coordinate 39,169,439 downwards.
AACATTAAGGCATCAAAATATAAATTAGTGATGCAAACACCTTTGACGACCACAAAACCATTTAGTTGCGGTGTTAGATCTCTTTGCAAAGTCCTCAGTTAGAGGGAATTTATTCCGCCTGAAAAATCAGGCTGACATCAAGGGCATCTGTGACGGCTTTGGTACAGGAGAGTGAATAATAAATTATGACCAAATTCCTTTGAACCAGTACGGGAATGAATTTTTTGATGTCAATTTTATGACAGCCATACCAGTCGCATCAGTCAATCTGAAATGTGGTGCAACACTGCTTCAACATCTAACTTGGAAAGTTTCCCAGTCAAGAGCTGCCAAGACAAGATCAGAATATGCTGCTGGGCCTGTTGCTCTGCAGCTAAATGTAGCGGATAGTTGTAAAAGGCAGAAATACAAAGCAGGACACTGAGCCACGCTTCTGGTCTAGATACCGTTTATCACCAACTGGTGGCTTTAGAACCCACTTACAAAGATTTCATATTTGCTCAAAGCTGAAAAAAAGTATTAAACTATGTTTGTTTGGACCTGAGTCTGACTGTGGCTCATACAATACCACAATTGTCCTCTTCTTCTTGTGCCAAATGTAATAGGAGCAGGGAGGATCATTATCTGATGGGTCCACCGAGCTCCAAAGACACTGATGTAAGAGAAGATCTGACGTGGCAGTAAATACACTTTCATTTCTCATTTTTCACATTTAATTAAAATCATCTGATGCCATCTGATCTGTCAGTTAGTATTTTGTGCATCTCTCAGAATTCATTCCGCGCTTTCCTCAGGGACATTACCATTTCTTTTAACCTCTGCAATCTACCAAGGACCGGGGGAATATGATGACACAGACTGACATGAGCCAACCTCACACACACACTCTCACTTTCATACCCTTCAGATGATGAGATAAACACACTCTGCCCCTGCGCAGAGGTCATTCTTAACTGTTTGCGCAAGAGCTTCGGTGTCTTGTGTACATTTCCTGAGGCAGAGCGGTTTCTAAAGGCTGGACAATATGTGTCCAAGCAGCTGTGAGAGAATCCTCAAAGCTGTAGGTTGACATTACACCGTCCCTTTGACAACAACAAATCAAAGACCTTAATATTGTTGCCATCTTGACCCCCCCAGAGCCCAGCTGAGCAGCCTGGATACACAACCACTGTTTCTGTTTCCTGTGGTTACCATGAACACAGCGGCTCTGGCCAGTGTTGACTCGGCTGATAGCGGTCGCCCTCATCCTAGCATGTGCACAGTTGCTCAATGGAAACCAGATGGCACCACAACCTGAAAGGAGATGAAGTGTCTGTGCACCCCCTCCCCTCCCCTCCCCTCCCCTCCCCAACCTGTTGTCAGTCCTGCTGCAGCAACAATATCAAAGACTGTTTTGATGTTCTGACCAGAGACGCTGTGGCCTGAACACAACAATCCCCAAAAACCTTTAGTGTTGACCTAATGTACGCTGTAAAAAATAGGCATTTGTGCAATATAATGATTCTGGGTTTCAGTTTTTTCATAATAAATCTTTTTTAGATATTTATTTATCACTGTAACCTTTTTATTTAAATATACAGTATTAAAGGGACAATGAGGAGTTTTGTTAAAGCAAAGTGTTTTCTCACTACATTTATGAGCCTCCGCACCGTGAAATTCTTTGACCGGCGCAAGACAGACTCATGTTTTCATTCATCAAGAATTAAAGTCAGAGGTTGGAAGACGATCACATACCGTCGTAGTTCCCACCATAAACGGAGATTCATACGGCGGCGTTATTCTCATGACTCGCCACGAAACCGAAAGTAAAGAAACGCTGGTCGGCTCGCCCAGCATTTCCACCACCACTAATAATAACAAAATAACCATAGAGACAAAACCATAGATTTATCTAAAATGGGCCCATTAACAAGTGGTAATGTAGATTAATCCACATTAATGTGAGACTTTTTTATAACCAAATAGAGTTTTTTTTTTTTGGTGATGTTTCTGTCTTCTGCCTTGTGTTTTTCATAATTTTGTTCGAGTACATATAAACGTATTAAAATGAACTCTGAACTCTCTGATATACACCTTCCCCATGCTGAGCTTAAAACCGTCCATAGTGGCAGCAGGTGGAGGATTTGTGGAAAGATAGCTCTATCTCTGCCTTTTGAAAGTGGCTCCAGTATCCAGAGCCCCATCAGGTGGCTGTGGCTTGATTTGGGCTGAGATGAGGGAACAGCAGGAGGTCAAGGCAAATGGAGAGAGAGAGAAACCAGGGTGGGAGAGTCTTTTTCAGATCTCTGTCAGAGAGTAATCAGTATGCTGGCTGGGAGATGTTCTAATGAAGAGTCCTCTGTACTGAGGCTGCAGAGCAATTTCCCCCCATCGCCAGCTGTGGTTTAGTTGCCTGGAGATGGTTGGACGAGCTTTCAACCTTATCGGCTCAGAATGTGGATGGACATGTTGTTACGGGCTCCTGGGTAACGACATGTACAACATGTACAACATGTACTCTCATTCCCAATCACACACATCTGATGGAAGGAACAAAGTTGGCTTGTCCATTTTTAATCATCTTTCTCCATGCCAGCAAAAGCGGCTTCACAGATGCACTGATCCAGACCGAAATATCTCCCAAACTATTTCACATTACCCATAGGCCGCTACACTGTAAAAACATCGGTGTAAAAAATTCAATTTTCTATTGCTGTGGTTTATGATTAATCTTACAAATGGCATTCCCATCAGTCTTGGCTGTACTTTGTATTTAGTCCTCATAAACCAGTGTTAGCGAGCCAACATGCTGAACTGCAATGCTGAACATGTTGAGTGTATTAATTCATCCCATGGCTGCACATTCTTGTCTTGTTATGATGAGATATATTACACAGTAAAGACTATTATCTTGATTGAACTGTAACGAATAATACTGATTCTCCTATTTCAGCATTAGTTACTGTACGTGGCCTTCAGGTGATCTCTGACTTGATAAACAGAGCATAAAACCATAATGTTCTTTTATAACTCTACACCCTACCACACCTGACCTTCGTCTTGTGAAACCAGCTCATTAGATTGGTTAGGATCAGGCTGCCTTTCATAGCTGGATAGATGTAGGACAATGCAGAGGGCTATAGATCTCCTGTCTAATAAAACCATATGATCCTATGTGAAAAACTACAGAGCCAGAATCAACATTATTTTTATTTTTCTGGCCTTTTTTCTTAACATCTGGATTCACTCAATGAACAATGAGAGCTAAATTTGAACTATTTACAGTGAGCATCTATCAACAGTTACAAAATTATATATTATATTCCACAGAAAGTGCATGTGTTATCATATAAGTCCCCTTATAAGCACTAAACGACTTTTGCTGATAAAAAATGTTCCTTTTTAAAACGTTGGGAGTTCATCCAGCCCTGAAACTCTGGAATGTTTGTATCTGCTGTGCTGCTGTTTTTCTTTTTTAGCTCGAACAACTTTCTGCCAAGAATTACAACACATGGTTTGAGGCCATAAGACTGAACCACTTTCTTAAGTTGTTTTTATAAAATAGCCATACTCTGCTTGACTGAAAATGCATCAGGGGTAGCGTTTCTTTGCAGGCAAACATCAGAGGAAATATTCATTAAAATGGATAATCTCTGGGCACTGACTTTAAAGCAAGAGTGACATAAAGTGGGATCAAAAACCAACGTTATAGAAAAGTCTAGATGAAATGTTGGATATGGAGCCCTGAGAGCATCAAGCTGAGAATATCTGAGATCTGAATTTAAATATATATGGTATTAGCTCCACTGGGAGAAAGATCAGTGTAATGTTTTGGAAATGCGTTGCTGCCACTGAGCAAATCATTCGCATGTACTGTAGATACTGTATGTATGTACTGTAGACTCTTTAATAAGGCCGATCCTGATTTAACAAGTACCACAGTTAATGACAGGCAATACATGCATCCACTGGGCCAGCTGAAATGTTCTGATGCTTCTGGGTTGTGTATTACGACGAGTACACCAAGTCTCTCATAAGCATTTAAATGACGGTCACACACACATTCAATAACTGGGTGAAGACACATCCTGTCCTGCATCAGCACCACATCATAAATCACTCTCTGGTTACAGATGAATGAGAAATCCTCTATTCACAAGATGTAGTTATTGATCTGGAAAGAAACCAGACGCCTGATTTCCTCTAACCTGCCGGGCACGTCACAGAGGAAATGAATGGGCTGGTAATGACGCTGTTTATTTAATAGATGTAGGTTGCTGTCTATTACTGTGCCATCTCTATCTGCAGTGAATGTGGCTCTTAGATGATCTGAGGGGAAAAAACACATTTGTTTCGTCACTGCAAGATAAACACAGGGCACTTTCACTGTGTTGCTGTATCATGAGCATGAGCTGGCACTTTATTTTTTCATTAGGGTGGAACACTGCTGACAAAAACAGTTGTTGTTGTTTTCATGTACTGGTCAATTTTGACATAGTGGGTCATTTTGATTCTATAACATCTCTCAGACGAGTGGAAAGCAAACATCTAAAGTCACTTTTAGGTGATTATTATTACACTTTTTTTGTTGTTCATCTGACTCTGTATTGTTGTATTGTAAAGCTCTTTCCCCTGCACAATGTTGTTGAAGCCAAACACCATCGGTTGCTATGTGTTTGCAGCCACTTGTTAAAGTGAAACTTAGGAAATGAAGAAATTTAACAACATGCAGTACATAAATACAAAGTACAAAAATGTTTCTCACAGTCTGAGGCAGAAATCTCCACCTCCGTAGCCCTTAGATAAACTTTACTTTTATTCCTATCTCTATTCCCAAGATTTTTGAGCAGGGTTTGTTCATATATCATTTATAGCTTGATTTATTCCTAAAAACATGGTATAAATTGGTTAAGAGTATATATTCAGAGTTTTATATGGCATGTTTGCACATTAAAAAGTAAACTTTTAGTAAAATTGTAATACAAAGAATAATTGTCTTATTGTCTTAATGCAAGTAATCACTTGAGGAGGCCCTTAAGAGGAATGCCACTGGGGCAGTGCAGGGGCAACGACAGTCACCAGTTATGGTCAGGACATTTGCTACTTGATGGCCTCTTCATATCAGTGACAGCTGAGCCATTTAGCTGCTGTTATGTGTTTAGTGGATTGTGGAGGGAGAAATCAAAGGATTTCCAGGGGCTGAAATGAAAGTGATAAAAGGCTGAAGAGACGCAGGGATCCATGAATATTTTGTGCAGGTATTGCAAACCTGGGACTACTTTATATGAATACCAATAACATAACGAATGCCTTTATTGTCGTTACACACTGCAACGAGATTGGATGGCCACTTTTGACAGTATATGGAGAACAAAAACACACACAGACATAATAGTGTGTGAAGATACAACCCTAATGGGGCTTAAACAATGACTAGAAATAAAACCTCTTCCTGGAATCATGTTGACTGCTGAATGAGTGAATTCAGCATAACTTCAGACTCAATATTATAGTTGCTGCATCATGAGCAATGCACCATAGTTTGAAGATTATCAGCTAAACAGTTGTTAGGAAAACTGAAATACCGACAGAGAGACAGAGATTCCTCCACTTATTGTGGTTATAAAATGTGTAGTGTATTTCTGTAGCCTCTGCAGTGCTAAGACTGTCAGGGAAGGGATGTACGAGCATAAATAAATCCCTTCTGAGAGGAGATCCTGCTTGAGGCCATGTTAACAAAAGGCACAGATCATGACACCAAACTCCACTGTGGAAACCCTGATTTCTCCTCTTCTGCAACAGGGATGTGCGTGCTGAAGCGCCAACCTCTCGCTGGCAGAAACTGAGACTTGTTTCCATGCCAGTTGTCTACAGGGCAATGACAGCTCCCTCAGAATGCACTGATCCCACTTTGATTTTTCCCTCTTAACCAGGTTACTAAATTTAGTCAAATCAGTCAGGCCTACAAAGCAGAAGAAGAAGTAGGAGGAGAAAAAACTCATTATTTTTAACGCTGTCTCGATTTTCTGTGTTTGAAACCCTGAAACATGAGCAGGTATTCCTTTAGAGCTTTAATGCTGGCTCTTCCACAGCTCAACATCTGAGATTTCCTTTCAGCTCTGCCTGCTTTGCACTCCAGAGATGAACACACTGCTTTTGTTTCATCCCCAGGTTAGAAAAGGCCAGAGGAACAGAGTAACAACCTACTCTCAGCAAGCTTAAAACTCTTTGAATCAAAATGCTGGTGGTGTAGGATTTGGCCACTGTCCCTAGGTGTCATGAGGTGACCAGAAGTCACCACATGACACCCCCACAGTACAATAAACAATGTGTCTTCACATCCAGCAGCCTCATGTTGGAAGTCCGTTTTTACAGGCAAAACGTGGTGCAAAGATTCTCACAAGTGTTTGACTCTCACTTTCCACAACACTTAATACGGCTTTCACCACTTCTTTCATTCACTCACTTGAACTCTGCTGTGATGAGGTTGAAGCCATTGTACAGATGGCTTTCTGTTGACACCTTCTTCAGGTATGAGTAGCTGTCCACGTCCTTGTCCATAAGGTAGTTAGACACTAAAAATCCTGCAGATCAACAGCAGCAGAAAAGAAATGCCTCTTAAATCATGCACTCAAAACACCATCTTAATTAAACACTTGTATGAGTAGACTGAATGCATTAGGAGCAGTTAGATCATACATCTGAAGTGGAAAAGACTGTGGAGACTTGAGATGTATGAGTTAACACTAGGCTTGCTGACAGTGATCATATCTGTGGCTGCTTCACCTCTCCCTTGTGCATCAGGGTTGGGGCGTCCCTCCATATAGTTAGTGATGGCAGCCAGCTTTCCCCTCTTGGTGATGCCCAGCCACGATCCTCCTTCCTTTCCATACTCCTGGTCCAGACCTGGTGCACAACAGAAGTCGCTGAATGTTTAAACGCAGCTCTGACTTCATCAGGAGTGAACAAATATTGTACATCACTGTCAGCAGTCAGTGAACGGCCACGATATAGAAAATGACGACCTAGATTTCAATGTGTGGTACAGTATTTATAAATGTTTCCCTGTTCTTTGAATGATTGTGATAAATGCAATACCCTGGGGGAATCCATTTAGTGATGTGAAGTGTTTGTCATGTTTTGGCAGATTTCCCTCAAGGGTTTTAGGGACTTTTTTCTCAAACCAAATTTGGATTCTTGCCGGGAGCAGTTGGTGGTGATTGCCATTTGACAAGAGCTTTAACTACTGTTGTGTAAAAAGAGACTCATTCGGAAGTGCTTTGTCTTCAGGGCAGATTAGAGGCTACTGGCAGAGCTCAGACAAACCAGTGCTGACTGGTTTGCACACTAACTTCAGTAAGAAAATAAATCATATTTAACACTGGCATTGTTTTTCATCATTGAGCCCAGCTATTGATAAGAATGAAAGTTTAACACTGAAGTTTCTTCTAGACTGGTGGGTAAACAGCTGTTAATGCTAATGCTAGCTATATAGCAATAGCAACACTTAGAAATAATGTTCTTTAAGGTTAGTCCCAACTAACCACACGTGAGTCTCAAGAGGTCAATGGGGTGTTTTCATGATGTATACAGCAACAGCATACAATATAAAAACCATGGTAACACTTTATAATAAGTAAGTACACACTATTAAGCATTAGTTAAGCATTAATAAATACTGAATTTGCATGAATACTCATCAGTATGTCGTTTATAAATACAGTTAGTGCTTATCAACAATGAGTAAAACATTTTTAACTGTGTTTACTACTATGTATAAAATACTATGTGTTATAAATGATGAATTCGCTTAACAGTGTGTACTTATTATAAAGTGTTACCAAAATCATGTTTCTACTAATAAACCAATTATAAGTAACTATTATCTTTTTTAAGAAAATCCTCCTCAAGTAATTCAGCAACTAACAAAGTAACTACTTAAAAAAATAACAAAGTAAGGCTTGGCAGAAAACCATTAAATCATGAAGTGAACACTGACCTTAATCTCATTGGAGATCTTTTCCCCCATTATCTACTTCTGTGCTAAGGCCTCAGTGATGCAAACCGTGAAGCAAAATGTCCATCACCCTCGTACAAAAGGCAGTAAGAAATACACTTAACATGGACTAGCCTTCATTAAAATAGATCCAATGAGATACAGAACTGCTGGACTGTATCTATATAAAACAATGTAGCAAGTATATGAAGTGCACATTGTTTAATAGTAAGTCTTTTTAATAAGTCTTATGTCAATAAATCAGTTGTTTACTTTCTTTATTCCTCCTCCAGACGTGACACAGAAGAGGTGGGGCCTGGTTAAGTCGCCTGTACCTCCTGGTGATCGATAAAGACAGGTCCACTTACACAGACAATGGCCAAGGCGGCCAAACACTCTCAGTCCTCTGGGCTGGGTGGAAAGCTATAGCCAGATCCCACTGGGAGCTATAGCTTACTTCCTCTCTCGTCATGCTATGTCTCCTTCAGGGCCTTGCCTCTGCCCCCCACAGCCCCACAGATAAGGCACAGCCATTTATTCCTGTCACATCGCATAAAAGCAGCCATCAATTAAAGGCCCACTACTGGAGTCCTGACCCCTCTATTACAGAGGGGAGAGGAGACTGATGAACAACAAGGCTATCTCTGTGTTTCCTCCTTCAGCAGAAAGAGGGAATGATTGATTTCCTCCGCTTGCCTATAATGTGTATTGCACATCAGTCAATTAAATATAGTTTACCATTGGGGGGGGGATATGTCCTGTGACGGAGAAGGAGGAGCACTGGTTTCAGAGGTGAAGGAGACAGATTTTTTTTATTATTGTGAAAGGCATTTAGCCTTGAATTGAACTGCTGCTAAAACCCAAACACCCAGTTTTAAAGCTCAGCATATATTCCAAATTGCCTAGATTTAAATGAAGGACAGGGAACACAAAGTTGTAAGTCATACATTTAAAAATCTAACTTTTGTTATTGCTTCCTTTTATTTTTTATTTTGCTTCACCACATCAGATAGAACCAAACAGGGTTAATTTAAGACAGATCCATTTAAATCAGTTAAACATGTGTTTTTCTTCCTGATTATGTTTTATTGCCAGTTTAATCTTTTGTTAGATCTCTTTCGCAAAGAGATGTGAAAGGTTAAAGATTCAAGGAGGCAAAGCCAGAACTTGAAAACAGGACTAACAGCTCGGACTTGCTTCATGTTTACGACTTACCACTGAGGATCTCGCTGTTGGTCCCCCAGTAGTCTGCAGCTTTAGACGGTCTGTTGTAGAACTCATCTCTGTTTGCAGCCAGAATCAGCCTGAGGAGAGAAGAGAGAAGAGAAAAGAGAGGAGTTGGACGTGTCGTTGTGTTGTTTCTGTTCGTGCTGTGGGTCTTGTTCATCTGCTCTTGATGTGAAGCACCGAGGTATTACGGAAGGTCGTCGGTGGTCTGAGCAGCAGATCCATCACCAGTGGCTCATTCATCATCGTGAACACATGACATCCCATCTCCTTTATCTTTATTCTCAGTTGGCAGTTGATCATATCTTTATATCCTGCAGCTCTTTAGAAAAAAAGATATGTTTTGTCTGTGCCTTCTCTGTGACTGATGTAGACCTTCCTACTGATCTACAACATTTACACAAGTGATCATTACACAAATAAGTTGCTGCATTGTTTGCAACAGACTCAGTTTTTTTTCCCTCTGGGCACACCATGTTGTAGGTTTTTCCACTGGAACAAAAGGTCTCAGATGTGTCCAGGTGATTTCAAAGAGAGTGTGTCATTTAACTGAGCAGGATGTGTAGAGGATATGAAAGGTCAAGGTTGGAAGGAGATGGGTGTCCTTTTGATGATGACGACCAAAGGAAAGAGGATCAAAAAAGAACAAGATGGTCAAAGGATGAGCCAATATAACAGTTATAAAACAACTCATCTCAACACAGGATGTAAGGTGAGAAAAATGTGATCCAAATGGTCTTAGTGTTCTGACTACATCAGGGCAGTTTGGTGCAATTGATTTAATTCATATTTTTCATTTATATTCATTATATTTTCATTTACTCTAAATTACTATAAAACTTTCCACTGCTTTTACACTCCTCTCGAGACAGGATTTCATTTCCCTGCATTATAAAAATCCAACTACCGGTAGTTTTTTAGGGCTTTGTACAAAAGCTAACAACATGATGCTATCACAGTGTTATACCAGTGCTGATTTTATGATATTATCTGAGGTATTCACAAAGTACAAAAGTACATTTCTGTTTTTCCCACTGAAATGGACGTCCTCCTTTCCTGGAGCAAACCACAAAATCTTTTAAAATTTTTATATTTAATCATTTAATTTTCTAAACTCTTGAACCCCAGTGACTCATCATTAGCAGTCATTAAAATCATGCTGTGCTGGCAAACACTGTCTCAAACCCACAGGGCTTTTTCCCCACACATACATCAGGCTGAATTTTTAGAAATGTCTATAAAATGATGTGCAGTACATCCTGAACACTGACCATCTGAAAAGATACAGACTAACTTACAACGGGTCTAAAATATTTCACTCCGAGAAAAACATCCTGTAGTTTCAGTAAAGGGTTCAAATGAGGTGCCAGTGTGGAAAGCTATGAAACTACTTATTTTAAGATATAAAATGTTCATGCAGTGGGTTAAAAGTCTTTGAATTTTTGCAGAAAACTGTGGCAGATTTAGGTAAATCATCTAATTTACATCTCATTTTGCAAAGCTGGCTGTGCCTGCCTCGCATCGGTAACCTCTGCAGGTGTTTTATCCAATCCTAAATCTGTTTTTATTGCTAAAGCACTGCTACAACACAAACATTTGCCACTACAAACAAGAGTGAACAGCCTGAACGAGAGCGTGAGCTGATTTCAAATAAATCACCCTGGATGCGACTGTGCGGTCTGACAGAGGCTGCCTGTCAGTTCAGCGATGCACTACACTATGACCTGCAATATTACTCAGGGAGTCGGTGAGTAATTACGCCATTAGACTCCTGACCATTAACTGCTACGAACTGAATTGTGACCTGTATCTAATGCAACGCTGACCATTACTTACTCACTCCTGTCAGTTGTGGGGCAAAGAAACATAACATCACTTAGTGGCTCTCTATCCTCCCTCAGCATCTGTTACCTAGTATTCACACAGTGACACGCACGCACAAGTCTTCATCCAGCTCATCTCCTATTCTGCAGTTATGAAACAAAAAGAAAAACAACTGTTTCCTTTGCTTAGAGGAAAAGATGACCTCTTTCTATTGTACCATGTGAATTTTGTAAACATAAATTAACATCTAAGTATTGTGGACGATTCTAGTTTATGGTGTGTATAAAGGGATTACACTACATATAAAGGAAAGCCAATACAGCCACTTGCTATGCATTAATAGAATAAGAGTTCAGGTCATTGACATATAGATTTAAACACAGCAGAGAGGCACTTAAACACTCTTTGGGCTAACTCCACGGGCCAGAAAAAGGGCAAATGAAATTTATTGACTTGTACAATGGCCTTACATTTCCTCTGAGCCTGGCAATGGTCCTCCTATTAATCTTTCAGAAAAGGGAGCGTGGATCCTGTGTAAGAGCAAACAGATAAACCTAACTGACCTAATAGGAGTGGACCTCTGCGCATCAAAGGCTAATGACAGGCATTTCCCATGGCGCTGTGTGAGCCACTGCTGCTCCTGAAAACAAAGCTAACACTAATGATGCCGCGCAAGAGAGAGCATCTGCTCTCCGATCCTGCGGGGGAAAATCGCATGTTAGCAGCTCAGATCACAGTGACAGTCGGCCAGCTGCATCATGTACGAGGGATGGTGAGCAGCAGAGAGGTATCAAAGCCGGCCTCTGATTATTTTTTGTTTTTTTAATTCAACAAACACAGACTTGCAGACTTGGGAGCAGTCTCAGTGGGTTTGTTGATACCAATAGAATCATTTCATATCATTTTGGTGCACCTTCGACCTTTCATCTCGCATTTATGTCAACTACAATTTCCTCTTGATCAGCAAACTGTGTTTTAGATGTGGTCATTTGGAGCAGAAGGACAACTCTGTGTATTAAGCTGTAGATATTCATCGTCAAAACTGTTATGAAATGTTGAGATATAGCATTCTATCAGATAAGTGAAAAGTTTAACCTGCTGGTAGCACTAGGAGAGTAAGGGGCAGTAAAATGGTTTATTAGGGCTCATCCAGTAGGAATCATTAGTGGGAATGAATCTGAGCAAGATTTGATGACAATCCAATCAATAACTCTTAAGAAAATTCAGTCTGGACTCTGGACAACAGTGTCCCTCTGCAGAACCATTGGCACAAGTCTGAAGATATTAAATACATATGGTCAGAAGTTGCACACTTCTATTGTGATTTCTTTTTTTTTCTTTTTTTTACCTCCACTGATGTAAAAGCTCCATTAAAAACTGTCATAATGGTTTGTGTTTGGTCCATGCTTTTCATCTTTTTGGGTGCAAGCTCCTAGAGACCACTAAGTGACATGGATCAGCTACAAAAAGAAGTGCTCTAATCAAGGGTGAAATCAAGTTACGATGCTAGTTAGTTGATTGCAGCCTGACTCTCATTATGAGCGGACAGAAATGTTGAAAAAAAAGAAAAAGAAAATAAAGAAGCAGTTGTATTTCAGAAATCTCAGCATGTGTGTAATCATGGAGCCATTTGTCCTTAACATGAACCCATTTAACCCCTACAGACATTTACTACTATTTTCTGCTGTGGAAGTTCAACAATGTGTCGGTCCCGTGGTAGACTGCATGTACCCTGCCTTTGCCCTACATCAGCCTCCCCCTCCCCCCTTTACGATGCATAGATAGTATAGTGGATGGGCTGGGGCTTAAATAATTGTGCATAATGAAACTTTAATGTTGCCTTCAATCCACTTTGGTCTACACATTTGTTTTGATTAACACATCACTGCAGCACACAAAAACTTGGTCTGCAACTGGTAGTCTATATATAGCACTGATGTAACCGCATTAGGACACAGTACGTTTCACCTCTCCCCAGGTTTAGGTCTGAGTCAGTGCTCATAACACACCTCTGATGTGATCTCCTTAGGCGGGGTCAGACTCCCAGCGGGAAGGACAGAGATGGACTATGGCCAGGTAGAGAGCTCACTCTCGAGCTGGGGGGATTATAATAAGCTGGACTTCACAACACACTGCATCTCGCTTTAACTGCTAGGACTGCACATGTCTGTGCCTCCCACTGAAAGAAGTACGGTACACATTTACTGCTGGGTGGTAAAAGGGTGCAGATAGATCCATCTAGTATTTAAAACGTGATATTTGATCTTAACATTTTCCTTATTTTCCGTAATACGTAAGAACATTATGTGCCAGATATGACTGGAGGTGTGTTGCACAGCTGTTTATATTATTTCACAGACGCCTATGACAGTGTACAACACTAAAAAAGCATCATGCCTAAATATATACTATACCATAACAGAGGAGGCATTTCCTTTCCCTCAACTCCTTTGTCACAGCTATTTGTGTGTGTTTGCAACTGCTCAAAGCCCAAGTGGCAGACAAAACAATCCTGCAATGAGATGAAGTAGGGCACATTGCAGCATTGTCAGTGTATGACAGAAGTGATGTGAAGGCTCGCCGTGTCTTCATACATCAGCCTCAACAGTTTTTGTTTTGTTTATATTCACTTTATTCTAAAAATGTTCTGAGGCTGCATGTTCATGTGAGCTATGGCTCCAACTTTGAGTCAAAATTTCAGACATGCCATTGTGTTTCTTTTGCAGTGGTATATTTATTATTTGTATAGTTTATATTTATCAAGATGAACACAACAGTGGTAGTTCATGATTGGAAAGGTCAATATACTTATACTAATGTTCTGAAATCAAAAGTGATATTTCTCCACTTCCTGTTGAGACTATTTCCAACTATTTCATTTCCTTATCAAAATGTTCATGAGAAACATATTTCAGCTTGTCCAGAATGTGCTCTCTGACCTGTGTACATGAAGAGGGGTTGTTTCAAGATATGTGTGTTGAGTAATTCTGCTGAGCTGTTATGTCTGTCAGGGGTTTGGAGGCAGCTCCCTTGTTTGGATCTGTGAATTTGCAACTCAGCTGTACAGTACAACACTGTGATTGTAAATTAACTTAACATACATTCTCCGTGCGTGTGAAGCATTTCATGATTTTCCTGAAGCATCTGTAATATTACCATTTTTCATACAAATCCTTTCCTTTCAAAATTCCCCTTCTACTGCATTGCTGACCTTGTGTGTAGCAGAATTGGTATCAATATATAATCAAAGATATATTTTCTCTACCTGTAGGCATTTTTGGACGCAGGCCGGGGGTCAAACTTGAAGAATATTATACACATGGATGTACTGGGGGATAGATGACCAGGTTTTCACTCAGTCCGCATCTGCCTTGAAATCTTAGTCACATCTGACAAAGAGAATCAGAGATACAAATAAATCAGCACCCGTGTTGGTGTGTACGTGGCACATGACAGGACAGTGATTGGAGAGATGAGGACATTTGTTGCCACACCAGATCATGGCCTGAGCCTGGGTGGACGAAATTGTGCAATGTTAACTGGACAGAGATGACAGCTGCAGCTAAATGTGCTTCACATAAACGATATACAATGAGGAAAAGACTTGATAATGATGCATATTAATCTTTAGGATACCCTAACAGTCAGAATACTTACACACTTTACTTGGCTGCAGTAGGACAAACAACTGGACCATCCAGAGTGCATGCTGTGTGTAACCCTGTGAACACGTTCAGATTGGCAGCTATGAGCAGGAAGGCAGAAGTAAAGTAACTGTGGTTCAGTGGTTCCCCCACTGACTGACCACAGTTACCATTCAATGATGTGTCAGGTTTTGTATAATAACCATCTGATAGTACCATGCTGGTAGGTTGGAGCTTCTTACTACACAGTTAACATGTTATCAGTGTGATAACTTGTGTGTAGTTTTGTATAACAATCATCTGATAGTACCATGCTGGTAGGTTGGAGCTTCTTACTACACAGTTAACATGTTATCACTGTGATAACTTGTGTGTAACGTTACTTTAGCTTTGTGACAGGCTATTGATAGTTACATAGCTAGCCAAACAGCATAGCCTCTGTTTGTTATGTAGCTAGCCCTGCAGTGCACACCCAATAGTGGTGAAGTAACGCTTTTGCATAAGTAGGTAGTTTCACCTATCGACAAACTAGTTTCAGCATAACTTGGTAACGTTAACAGTAACTAGTCGCTAAGCACCAGTCGTTAGCATGGTTACAGCCAATAACATAACGGTAACAAACGGTCGATACCTACCTAAACTTAGCTACGCGCGGCACATTACAGTGGAAACATTAGTTCAGCTTACTGTTTCCCGGCTGACTGCTACACTGCTACACTGCTGACTGCTGTGTGTTGTCGGCTAACCGGACTAACCGTCCCCCTGTCCCTTTACACGGGCTGTTGACAACCAGAAGGAAGTGCTCCGGTAGAGTGACCTTGTTTTGATCCCCCGGCCGCGTCATAAGCCTCTACACCGGGTGGGCGGGGTTATCTTCTGTTCGTTCTCCTGAGCCCCGCCCACCGGGCACTGCACACACACCAAAACGAGTGCTTCTCCAGCAGGGCTCCCAGGTTCACTGTGATTGGCCAGTTTACAACCATCAAGCTGAACGGTACATTTCCGGTTAAGTAGTTACATTCAAAATAAAAGCTTTACTATATTAACCGGTTTGCTGCAATTATGTGAACCATGTTGAGACAATACGAGAAAGAATATGATGATAATACGATGATAAGCACATAGAATACTGCTACCACAAGCAGCTTCTGCTTTTGTTTTATTTTGTATCACTTCGACGACTTTTATTTTGAAAAAATATTCACCAGACATGTTTTTTTTAATATTTCTGCTGACTTGACAATGCACAGTAAGCTAGAGTAAATTATTTTCACAACAATGTGCCGAAAATAGACAAATGAGACCGAGGAGATGAATAAAAAATTTTTTTAAATAGGGCATATTATCTAAATGGTTAATCTGAATGAAAATCATATTCTGTGTTTTGCAGCATTAAATGGGCTGGTTAACAATGTAGTTTTATATATTAATAGAAACAATGAAAGCATACTGGCCAAATCGAACAGTTTAAAGTAGTCTAATAACGACAGTAAAATACTTAATTGATAAATGTCCAATAATCAATCACCAGTTTCCTCAGATACAGTGCGAGTGGTGATGGGGCGGAGACACTTGGTGTGACCAACAGCATCCAGCTCTGTAGTGGATGAGAGGGATAAAGGCTGCTCTGCCTTTCACACAACACTACGTCGCAGACACTAATTAGTAATTATTAGGGACAGAAGCTGCGTAAACACGTAGTAACTTTTACATCTGTGAGGACACGTCGGTTTATGCGTAGTGGCGCGTGGTAAAGAAGGAGCAGGAGCGGCAGCCTGGCGACTACACATTGAGATTTGGATTTGGAGGTTGTAACAGTAGTAGGTAGGCTATCCCTGCAGCAGCCAAGTTGAATACACAATAACGACTCGGACTAACCTACTGCACACATTCACTTCGCCTGCAACAACAAGGCGGAACAAGAGAAACTGAGGTAGGCTCATATCATTGCAGCTCTTTCTTTTCCAGAGTAAATCCATGTGGTAATTATGTTGCAACGCCAAGTTTTAGCCTGTGCCATTAGGCTACAACTCAGGGGGGGAGGAGGAGGGTGTGACAATTTGTAATAATAATAATGTTAAGTGACATTGGAAAATCTGAAAATAAACCGTCGGCTTCCTTACAGGCGGATGAGCAGGTGCTCGGGTGAAACATATTGATTAGGACATAGGACCCGGTGTGTTAAAGCGCTATTTATTTATCTAGGCTACCACGCTTTGTTTAATAGTAGATATTTTTAATGCGGTGCGACAGGGAGAGACATGCTGCTGCTGGGTGGTTTATTGGAACCAAACACCTTGATAAAATGTAGGTAATATATGTGTGTGTATTGGTGTGTTGTTGTGAGCACTTATTGCTAATGGATGCGGTCAAAGGCAGCGAGCGCGAGCCGCAACGAGCTGTCAATCATCCCATCCTTTACTCGTCCATTGTTTTGCCCCTCCTGTTTGTGAGTGAGTTACCATGGAGAGTCTTCCGGTTACTCTCTCTAATTACCTTATTTGGAGAAGGGGCGGCTGTCAGTGGCTGGACCTGGACTGGTAGTGGTTCTGGGTAGTAATAGTAATAATAATAATAGTAATAATAGTAATAATAGTAATAGTGCTCTAGCCATGTCCCATGTGAGTGAATGCTTCACAACAACAACCTGAGCTCAGGTCATTAGAGGCTGCAAATGAAGTTGTCAGTAGATGTTGAGTGGTGCTGGTCATGCAGCTCTTTCACAGCCAACTGGGCAGTAATGGTCTCGGAGCATGGTTGGATGCAATTAAAGTAATTGAACTTGTACAATTAATTTGCATTTATTTGATACTGTAGCCTATTTCAATGTGAAGCAGTCAATGCCTTTGAAACCCTCAACTCACAAAGTGCTTTTAGCCTCTGGTTATAGTAGAGTGGTGATAGGCTGCATAGCTACAGGGAAATAACTCACCCACTGTGTAGCATGCAACCTCAGCGAAATGTAATTACATATATGATGTGATAATATATTCTTCTTAATATATTGAGATAACTTTGTGAAAAATGACTTATTAATTTTTCATTCAAACACCATTTGATCCATGTGCCCATGGTCAGTGCATGTTGCAGGTTAGCCCTTTTTGCAAAGGATGCTCGAGAGTGAAAACAGACTGAAAATATACTTTCATAGTGCTACTGAACATTCTCACTTTGTTTGAAGTGGAAGACAGACGTGGAATGCCAAAATGCATCAACAAGGTGATCTGTGTGCACGTACAAATGGTTGTATGGCATGTCGTTAAGGACCAAAACAAATAAACAAAACCAGAAAAAAGTGGCAGGTGCAGGAAAAGGGAGAGACTCTATCTGGTTGCTGGAGGATTTTGTCTGCCATTGTAGCTAGCATAATCTGGTCATTGAATGAGAGAAATCATCACTGCAAAACCCATTTTTGATCTGTGTTTCAGAGATTTAAATATTTCTGCCAGGGAAGTGGGGACTTGAATTTAGACTATTCATGCACTGCAGGAAGCGTCAGAGAGTAACAGGGAATCCACAATGTTTCATTACAAAAATCAAGTCAAAAGAATTCATGAAATTATCCAATGTTCAGTTTCAGCATGGACCAAATTAAGACTTGGCTGTTGCAGATATGAATCCTTACTGTACCAACAGATGTTGTTGTAAATGTTTGAGAATCTTGCTTAACTGGAATTAGACCATTTGGAAAACAAAACATTAATGTGAAAGACGTTACGGTCTCTCTGGGCAGGACTGGAGTCTCAGCAACACCTGTGACTGTGCTGAGAAATGAAAAATGTTCAGGAACTGGGGCCAAACAAGAAGACTTTCTACGACTTCCTATTTCAATGGTTTCCAGTTAAAGTTATCCCACATAGGCTATTGCTACAGCAGCCGTTTTGTGTCCTCTGCCTCTGTTTTCCCTTGGCAAAAACCAGTTGTTAATTTGTTGTTAAATAAATGACCAACAAAACATACCTCGCTGTGGTAAGCACGTAATGATATGTTTTTTATTCTGGAGAATCTGGGGTTGGCATTTATATTCTGGTTAAAGGAGACTACCACCCACAGATTTGGCCCTGGCTTTGAAATGGGGTCTTTTTGTCACTGAACTGTTTCTTTTGTCACAACTTGAATATCTCAAAGGTTAAAATGTGATTTTTCTAATGGATTTGACAAGACCTGAGGTCAGTTTTAATCTCACATGCAGTTCATGCTTTAATGCACTAAGTTATTTGGCAGCACAGTGCCTGAAGAAGATGTAGGATTCAGCTCTGCAGTGTGATAGTAATGTAGGTTTAATGCTTGTTACTGTCAGTCAGATCCTGTGTTTGTCTCAAATCTGCAGGAACTTAAAAGCCATGGCATCATGGCAATAGGAATCCTTGGTTTGGACAAAACGCTTTCACTCTGTTCTCCCCTCTATCCATCCTCTGGATTGCTTATTCAGGGCTGTGTCTGCAGATATTGACTGGCCCTGCTCTCTTATACCTGTGTGAAAATTTCCACTTATATATCAGAGAGACGTGTGAATCAAGCAAGAAAACAAAGCATGAAGGCTTTTTCATGTGATGAATGTTAAAAGGCTCTTGGATTTTTCACTCATGTGTCTCTGAAGGCTGGTAATATTTTTGTGCACAAGCCGACAGTAGCCAGTATTTTGTATTATTATTTATGTCAGACGTCTTCATGGCACTTCAGAAAGGAATGTAGTAAACAGGAGAAAAAAAGTCTGCACGCATTAATTGGGTTTGCAATACACTGCAATATCAGTTGCAATGTATTGCAGTAGAGTGTATTAAGACAGAAACTTCCAGGGATCCAGGATGAGTGTTTCTCACATTATTTCAGACTCTTCAGATTGGATCATATGATGTAATTCAAAACCCCTCTGGGCTGTGTGATTGAATGGAATAGTAAGCATTTGTTGTCCTCTAAAATAAGAACTACACACACACAAAATATATATTTTTAAATAAGCCATAAAGGCAAGAAATGTGCACATTAGCCTACACCCTTCTTTGCAGAATTTTCAAACTTTTTTTTTTTTTTTTTTTTTTTTTTGTGTGGGTGTGGTCAGGGGAGACATCCATCACATTGTTTCTGAACAACAGGGATGGCAGATTCTTAAGAGCGATTAACTCCAGTTGCTAATTTACCTTTTATTCAGAGAGCAAATGTTGGAAAGAAAGTGAATATTTAGGGGGAAATGGTTTAATGACTGACAACAATCAGTTGTCAGTCATTAAAGATTTTACATAAAGTAAAAACATCATGATTCTTGAGATAAAAGGCAGAACAAAGTATAATTTTAGTTTTTAATCAACTGCTAATTCAGTTAAAATCTATTAGACCCTCTTCACAATACATTTTTATAGTAGCCTACAGGTGGAACTGCAGTAGAGGTGCAGGTAAAGCTTAATGGAGTGCATTCAATATAATCATCTGTTGAATTGAAATGTCCCGTGTCGTTGTCAGTGGACACATGTCTGTAGTTAACGACCACTATAAAACCAAGAAAATAGAAGAAGAGAAGAGGAAGAGGAGAAAATCTAATGTGTGACTGCTCAATGAGAGAAGGCCAGAGAGGGAGCCTAATGCCACTGCTGTCTTTGTATTGCTTTAAAGAAGAATCATGTAACACTCACTCACACATCCTAGTTGATTAGACTCTTTTTAGCTTGAAGTTGGAGCTACTCTATGGAGCCGAGTGATTTCAATCAAATACCTTCTGTACATACGCTCACAGTGTCCAGGAGAGACCTATCAGTATCAGTGAGAGCACCTGTTATGTGTGTGAGGCCTGAAGCTCCAATAGCTGTTTTTGATATAGCTGCTAAGTTTAAAAAACGATTTAATAGGTTTGATCCCACCACCAGAGACCTTTGCCAGTTTACAAATCAAACACCAACAGTTAAGAAGAAATTACTTAGTACCACAGAGGAGGAATTATGATCTGTCATCTAATTTCTTTAGTACATATTCCATAAATCTGTGTTCAAAATGTACGGTATATGCAGTATTGCTTGACTGAGTCAAATACACCAGTAGTTATCAGCAAGGTTATATCACGGTGCACATTACAAGTGACACAGGCATATTCCTCAGTGTTTTTATTGCATATTGATACTGAAACGACTGTGATCGAGTCCTTCTGCTGCGATGGATCATGCATGAGCTGTGTTTTGGGGCTGTTGTGAGCTGACTGAAGCGGTCTGTAATTGCGAGTGGTCGGGCTAAAGCCGGTGCAGGCTCAGAGTGAATGGTCCTTTGTGGGACAGACACCTGCAGAGCTCTGCCTCCTGCTCCTGAAGTGATTAACATGCACCTCCAACCTCCCCGGCCTTCCCACTCTCCAGTCCCTCGGCCACCCATCCTGGCGTTGCTCTGTTGTCTTGGCACCTGTTTTGCACCTCCCATCCTGCATAGGATATAACTTGTGTCTGTGTCTGCTCCGAGCCAACACAGCATGACTGCAGATTTGTTGAGGGATTGTACTGATTTCCTCTGTCAAGGGGTTACATTTGGAGGGTTTGTGAGAAGTAGACCTTTTTTACTAGGTACTCATTGTAACCCAAAACAATGATCTGTCCCTAAACCCATGCAAGTCAGTTTATCTGGTATATCATCTGGGGCTTCTTTCTGGAAACTCTTCTGTGGGTCAAATCAGGGGTTCTGTAAAACCTTTTGATATAAGTACATGCTCTTAGTTTTCTCCTCTGTTCGTATTGACAGACTCATGTTTGGGCCACACTGTTTTACACAGTTGTCAATGAAGTGTTCCTCTGTAGCGCTCTGATCTTTTTGCTCTGTAATCTTTTTCTCTAAACTGTTTTTTTTATTGTAACTGAGAGCAAATATTCATTTTC
Source organism: Trachurus japonicus (assembly GCF_045865225.1). Lineage (NCBI taxonomy): Eukaryota > Metazoa > Chordata > Actinopteri > Carangiformes > Carangidae > Trachurus > Trachurus japonicus. The sequence goes on along the minus strand of NC_140915.1, from coordinate 39,147,918 downwards.
CTGCTGAGTGGGGTTGGGTGCAGCTGGGAGATTCATTGTTACAATGTTGATATCAAAGTGCAAGAGGAGATTTTATCAAGGATTTGAGTAATACTATAGGCCGTCATACGATATCGCCTACATGTGTTTTCCTGATCATAAAGATTATATTACGGTTAAGTGATACATTTGTCTCTTGCAGCTGAGTGTAATGAAGAGTTTATGCTTGTGCCCACGTATCACCAGTTTTTATTACCAGTCTGATGTCAACTCTAATCACCCAACCAAAGATTAGACCACAAAAAAATGAAAGCATCAACAATCCTCAAATGTCATAGTTTGATTCAGTCAATGGAAACAATCAGCTTGTAATAAAAAAAGCAGACTTATTATGCATTTTCAGAATACCCATCACCACTTTCTTTTATACAGTACCAGCAGAGTTAATCATTTGTTTTGAGTCATATTCTCAGTAGGTTTAATTTTTTTCTCGGTCTGATGCTGTGTTGTGTCCTTAAAGCCGGGGTCAGTGCCGGCAGCTCTCTGCTGCCAGACACACGATGACGCTTGTGTCAAAATTGGTTTTAAATCAGATTTTCGTGGCATCATCTCCCTATCCGATGGCTGGGACCTCGGGTTGCATTGTTATTAGAATATCAGCTGGCCTGTGCTTTGTAACATGCTGACTCGTTGATAATCCACTCCCCTTTCTTGCGCCCTCCCTGTGTCAGGGGCTCTGCATTAACATAGAGCAGAGCGCTGATTGAATTCTTCTGATTATTCCAGAAGCCTGTCTCCCTCCGTCCACCCTCTCCTCCCTCCTCCCTCCTCCCTCCATGGACTGTAGTAGCTACATTATACACCTTTTTCATCTTTTTGCTAAGCATACACACACACACGCATTCCCAACAGTCTGTATGGTAATGCAGTGTTTATCCGGTAGCCTCCACTTGAGACAGTGACCAACCAGAACCGTGTCTGTCAGCTCATCTGTCTGTGGGTCTGTCTGTCTGTACTAGTCTGTACCCACCCCCCCCCACCCTTCCTCCCCGCTCCACTCCCAGACTTGGGTCTCTGTGCTACAGGAGGATTAACCCCACCGTCTACATTCTGGCCTGGCTTGATTATGTCCAGGGATAAGAGCTGCTTAATTGTAATCACTGGAGCTGTCCTGAGCAGCGTAAACACAGGAGTACGGATCAGCTCGGGCCACACGCTGAAGCCCAGTACTCAGCAGAATGTGGAAACACAACATTCACCTGGCTGGCCCGCTAGAAAGATCCCAGATGACGGCACATATTCTCACTAACGGCCAAAAAAGGTTCTGTTTTCAGCCTGTTTGTTGATAGTTACTGATATCTAAACATATCAAACTGAAATACACTTCACACATTTAATTATAGAAGTTGAGCTGTGAGGTGTGAAAGAAAAACCATGTTGCGTGTGTTCTTCCATTTATTAACGGTGCTTCATATGAAAAATAAAGTGTCAAATTCATAAATGCATTCACTAATTAAAACCAAGATTAGATGACACATCAGTAGGCTATCCCCGCAATTGCTACTGTATTGCTTTTTTAGAAAGGTAATATAACTCACTTACACCTTTAAAAAAAATACATCAGGAATGTTTTCTAAACCTATTACAATGGCTACTTTGGCAGCACAGAACACATTTGAGTTAAAATAGAAATAAATCTCAATCTTAAGTTTTGACTGTATACATCTATCAGCTATGACCTTCTTCACAATTACACACTTGATACATTCTTCAACCACAGTGCCAGTAGTAATTGAGGATTTGGTGTGTGACTGAGCACCTCTGCAGCAGCTCAACACATCTAGATCCACTGCAGTCTACTGTCTACTAGTCTAATCTACTGTCCCTTTGTGGTATCTACCCATGCTAAGCTTTGATCAATATCTCAGTGACAGAATATCATGTAATCTGGTTCAAATCCATTCACATCTTGTAGTTGCACATAATTTGCCTGCAGCTGTAAATTGTGATTTTGTTCCTGTTTGATGTTTGCAGTGGAGCTGGAAAGTGTGAAATGAAGTTGGCATATAATTAGATGGTTGAAGGGGGATTAGGCACCTGAGCACGAGCAGTAACTATCATTTATTTGCTTCAGTACTTAGTTGGTGGAACCTCATGATGTCAGACACTTAGATATTTCTCAGCAGTGCCTTCAGGTCAGCATGCCACGACCTTTACCTCCCCGATCATCACACATCAAGACTTTAATTAACCCTTTCATTTGGGGGCGGTGAGCCACATGGCAGCAATCCTTCAGTGTTTTCCTCTACTCCCAATGAGGCGCCTCTCTGGACTCACTCTTGGTCAAGTGTATTCTCGCTTGAAGCTGTTTGTTTTAGATTTCCAAAAAATGAAAAGTGTCAGTTTTTGGTGACACACTGTTTTTCCTGCTGGCTTCATTGGACCCAGATAAGAAGGAAAAAGCAAATCATGGGTAGGTGGTCCGGAGTGAGCTCCAGTGTGGGAAAACCGTGTCCTCTTGAACTTTGTGCTGTGTGAAGCCCCAGTCCTCTGGAGAGGAGGGCTTGACAGGGACATCTTCATGCCAAAAAAAGCCTCATGCCTCCAGTGGACATTTTTAGCGAAACAAGTAAATTAAGGAAATTCAAGTGTTAAATGAAGTCTAGTGGAACAGGTTGGCCATCTGGCATTTAGTCATGTCAGAGCTGAGGTCAAATCTCAGGCGACCTGTCCCTGGTGTACGACAATGTCAGAGCCAATTACAGTACAGCCCAATCCCCCTCAAATGCACTTTGTCCTATTTTTCCTCTATAGGAGGGCATGTAACTATTTAGAGGAAGTTACAAAGGCCACTAGAGTATGATATATCAGTATGTTTTTATTGTTTGTTTCTTAACATTAAGTCTAACTGAAAAATAGCTCGCCAGTTTTGATTTATTTATTATAATAACTAATAAGTGACTACTTTTTTTTTGGCAGAACAGCAACAGCCCAACCCTACAAGTCAAGTTAATGTTGCCAACTTCGTCCCTTCTCAGACCCCAGTTACAACATTTTTCCCCCCAGGAAGTAAATATTGCAACATGGAGACGTATTTAGTGACTTTGTCAGATGACATCATGAATATGAAGTCAGTGCAGAGCAGCAGCTTTGTTGCGGAAGTGGAAGTGACTGCTGCTTAACATTTAGTTTTAATGGTTTGCGTATCAGTATAAATATGGTGACAGTCAGAAACATTTATTGCGAATTGTGTTGTATAACAGTAAATGCTTTAAATGTGAGCACAGACTTCAGGAGAGAAGCAAACAGATGAAGGGCTGACATATGTTGACCCCAAGTAGCTTATGATGTAGTGCAGCCATACACTAGGTTAGGGGCAGGAGGTTGAGGTCAGAGTCCTTCAATAAGCAAAATCCCAGAGCGTACTAAGAGGTAATCAGTCATTTCATTCCAATTAAGATGAGAGACGGAAGGCTGCTTAGAGATGAACACTATTGTTATCTGTAAAATGTACAGACACACAGTCCGCTGACCGCTGTAGGATTCCTGGACCTGGACTTGAAAGGACACTGAAAGGCATTCAGCAGCAGTTTCAGTCCAGCAAGAAGAAAAAAAACTCCTTGGGGGTGTAAATGTATGCAGATATGTGCAAACCTCATTAGAGGCTCAGATAGTTAAGTTCTTTCCTCTGACTGCATTGATGTTTGCTCTCCTGCTGCGCTGAACCAAACTATTTAGTTTTCCTGAGCTTTCACAAGATGAGTAATTGAGGTTTGGAAGGTAAGAGAGAATACATTTATGACTTTGAGGGATTTAACTGAAAAATCACAGCACAAATACTCCAAGCAATTACAGCGTTCTGGAAGTAATTAGCCCAATCTCACAGAATTCCTTTTTGAAATAAGTGGTGAATACTTCTTTACTTTTAATGAGCGACAAACACAGCAATTCAACAGAGACCCCAGTTTTCACAGTCAAAATCGAAATGTTCATCACTAAATGAAATGAGTCTGAATCGTGTCCATGACGTCACTTTGCTCCCTGTACACATGTTCCTGTTCTGATGCTGTATTTTGGGAAATCCTGACCTAACTTAGAAGAATTGTCATGAAATTTAAGGAAATGCCTCTGGGTGCGAGTCAGATGAGGAGATTAATATCACATCAACTGCTTCAAGATGAAGTCTTCTATGAGTTAGTCTCTGCTCCCTTTAAAAAAAAAAAGAGAAAAGAAACATTGGTCTTTTGAAGGCTACACTGTTAGACTTTTCACTGTAAATTTACAGTATTATACTGGCAGCAGCTTCACCAGCATAATACTGTAAAATTACAGCAATTTGCTGTATCTTATAATTACAGCAAAATACTGTAATTCAAATACTGTAAATTTACAGTATTATACTGGCGAAGCTGCTGCCAGTATAATACTGTAAATTTACAGTATTTGAATATACAGTGATATCCTGTATTTAATGATGATTACAGAATATTACTGTAATAGGCTACTACTACTACTACTACTAATAATAATAATAATAAAGAAATGACAGCAAGACAGTATTCATTTTTCAATTCAAATATTTATTGCAATAAAAATGTATTTCAGTTACAGTGCATAATGACATTTGGTAACTCACTGACAATTTGTATTTGTGAGGCAGGAACATCAAATTGTTTTAATAATCCCGTAATATAGGAAATGCAGAAAACAGCCAGGACAAATGCCTGGACTAAACGTACATTTTTCTGGCCACTCGAACTCACGGACACGGCGAGGAGATGACGAGGAACTGCTTGAAAGCGGACGTCTGCCTTGCAGAATGGACACAGGCTCTAGAATGAGAAAAATGTTGCATCAGTACATGGATTATCCGTTACTCTTAACAACGTTTTTTCTCATCACGGCGATTTCACCAACATAAACAGATATATTTTTAAACGGCTAAAAAAGTGGAGTAATAATAATACCGTAATAATTAAAAAGAAAAATCCTGTTCAGTGTAGCACCGTTCTATTGTTAGGTCAGCTGCAACTTGTGGCAGAAGCCAGAGGACCCACGTGCAGAAACCGGTGGAGAAAAAAAAAGTCAAAGTCAAGGACTAAATAAAAAAAATGTCACTGTCTCTCTCACGAGCAGTGCTGTCATTCAAATTTCAGCACTGACACAGCGGACAGCGCGCCTGCATGAAATGCATGCTCCGGAGGCGATCTTTTTTCAGTTAGTTTTGCCTCTTCACAGAGATTTTTCTGTGGAGATTTTTTCTATTTTTTAAACGAGTACGAAAAATACCTGCAGGCTATTCGTGCTAACGTTAGCTACTCCAGGCATAAGTTAGACCAGTTCTGCCAGTAAAATCGTGTTGTTTAAACAGGGTTACACAATGCTATGCTCTATAATTTCAGCTAAGCTTGAATGAAAATTGAGCTAGCTAACTGAAAATGAAAAGATTCAACAACTTTGTCCAAACACGGTTCTAAATGACAGAAAATTCAACTGGAAAAAAAATCCAAACCTTCTCCTAAGTCCGGAAAAAAAGATAAATTTATGTGAACTTACTCAGTGGACAGCTCCAGACATCAGAGGTGAGCAGGTAGCCTTCCTGTGACTGCTCACACACAAGCTGCAAAAAAACTGTCAACTGTTGATTTTCAAATTTATTTTTCCCACACTTTTCACCTTCCCACAATGCTCTGCTGTTTACAGTAATCCTGTAAAAAAAAAGGGCCTTCTCTTAAAGTGCTGTAATCACATTTTTTTCTCCCAGATTGCATTGCAGTTTACAGTATGATACTGTATAACAGTTTTACAGTAAAATACTGCTCAGATTTTACTGTAAATTTACAGAAAAGGGTTACAGTGTAACACTGACTGAGGATGGAACAAAAACCGCCAAAACGTGTACTGCCATTTTAGTTTGTATAGTTGCCCAAAACATTTTAAACAAACCTGTGTTGGTGAAAAAGAAGAAACCAGTGATGACAGTGTTTTACTCCAAGAAAAATACATTATGTCCATTTCCATGTTTGTTGCTCCGGCCAAGCAGCAGCGTGACAGCTAATTTATGTGGAGGGCATGCGAGATGGCCCCATGAAGAGGCTGTCATAGAAAGACAGGAAAATGTTTTTCTCCCCTACTTAAGAGCTGGCAGCAGATATAAAGGGGACACTGTCAGAACATGAATGTGGCCGAGGAGATGCCAGCGCATTCATCAATACCAGGCTTTATGTGTGGGAGAGTTTTTGATGTGCAGGCCGAACGCTGCAGTGGTCTTCTGTGGAGGGTGAAAGCCAGGAGCTTCGCCCAGCTGGGACTGCACGGCCATGGATGAAGCTCTCTCTCTCTGGCCTCGTACAGCTGAATATGCTTCTAGGAGAGGAATGACTATAGAGCGTGGAAAGTAACAGTATCCTGATCCTGTAATGAGGAATTTGGGTGATTGGAAGTGACTTGTTTTAAGTTTGTGACAGCTTAATTGGGAACCTCTCCTAAGCACTTTTTGGCTGCTGGCTCATTAATAAAGCATGTTTTCCTTCTCCACGTCTCTCCCTCTATTTGAAGTGGAGATTTCTCAAATGCAGAGCTCTGTTCACCATGGAGGAGCACTGCAAATGAGAGTCTCTATGCCACCCAATGTTGTGGTTGCAATGAAATCAATTCTGGCTGCTGCAGAGCTTTGCAGTATAGAGGGCAGTACTGCAGTGTCTTTGAGGCTCTTTCAGCCATGGAACTATATGTACTGCACTAATGCACATGCTACACACACATACATGCATAAACACACACACAAAATAAAAACAACTGCCAAAGAAGACACGTGGCATGAGACTATAGGACAAATCAAGCTCAATCAGCACTAGAATCCACATAATTAGCCTGAATTCAGTGGCTGATAATTCTCCAACAGGAAGCGCTTGGCTAAGCTTTTTTGTGCCCTACTTTGACAAGTATGTTGAATAAATCCAACCACTTCTCACGTCCTCTGTTACTGCCGTGGTGTCTGCACCAACTTGTCATCATCATATTTGTGGGAAACACAGTAATCCTCTTATTCTGCTGGTTTCCCCGCCGCAGAACTACAGTTCACCCAGGGGCCTGGTCCGGGGGGGGGGGGCCTGGTCCAGGTCCAGCTTACCTCTGCTCTTCAGCAAGTTGACTGAAGTCATCCTGTAGCATGACTACCACACAGCATCCTGGGAGCTGCAGGCACCACCATGGCATCCAGTGATGTGGATCGATCAGCGAGCCAAATGTGCCTCTCCTTTCCTGTGTGGAAACGAGAGCCGCTGACAGCATCCTCCTCCATCTCAGCTCAGCTCTTTGATAGCGCTGCAGGCCTGCGGGGGGGTGGGGGGGTGCTGCTGGATGGGTGATGGGTGTTCACTATACAACTCTAAGCCACAGACCCAGCAGGAGGCCTGAGCTGCTAGAGGTCTGTAGGGATGGAGGGAGCGAGGAGGAGAAGGAAAGAGGGAGGCAGCAGGAATGGAGGGAGAACTGTTGGCATCACTGCTGCTCAGATTGATTTAATCATTCAGAGCATTCCTTCAAGGTTGTGTAGTGTCTCTGTGTGTGTGTGTGTGTGTGTGTGTGTGTGTGAGTGTGTGAGTGTGAGAGAGAGAGAGTGTGAGAGAGAGTGTGTGTCGGGTGGGTATAGAGGTTGAAGAGCTGCTCTGCGGGAAAAAAAGGTTCCCTCATAATGATGAGAGAAGCTTTAATAATATTGTGATTCTACTTTTTGCAGATGTTGAGATGATGTGATATTGTTTTGGGTCTTGTACCAGACGCATAACAATACTTTGTTTATTGTAAATTGTGATGCAGTTTGAAGGTCTTGTGATTTGGATATTGCACTTGGCCATATTGTGTTTCTGATCAAATTTCGATCACTAGTTCAGGGTTTGATTCCAATTCAATGGCACTTCTGGCTTATTAACAACATGTTTGATTATCTGAATACTTGTGATATGGCTTTAACAATGTGACTGTGTTCCCAGCAAATACATTTAAGGAGTAGGCCTACAGCATTATCATAACTGATAGAAGCCACAACAATGACATTTCTGTTCAAATAAATGAAAATAGTCCTGTATTAAATGTCTATCCTTATCTTGCAATTTTGCCAAACCGTACCAAGTGGTTTTTATATTTTCTCTTCATTCATTCAAAAAAGAAAGACATAAAAAATAGTGACATATCTTAACCTCTGTGAAAGTTGGGATAAGTAGGTAGAGAAAGGCTTTGGTAACGACATGATAGTGAGAAGTGTGTGTTTAGATTTTAGCTGGCACAAAATTGTGAGTACGTATCCAACAATTGTGGTTTTAGTGTAATTTATTCATTTAACCCACATCCCACGCCCCCGCTAACACAACATGTGTGAGGGAGGTGTGGGTGGAAGCCAACAGTCCTACAGCTTCATATCTACAGCTCTGTTTCATGCTATAGTGTCGTTGGTGAAGCCACGCTCCCTTTAAGTGATCCAATTATATTTTAAGGATTTGCTTTAGATCCCTGACAAACTAAACCTCGCCCCCACGTTACTGACGCTAAAGATACTGAAAACTACGTTGACTTCAGTTTTCTTCTGACCACAAACTATGAACACATTAACATATCATCATCTACAGTACTATACAGAACATATCACACACCATAGGAAACATAAGCATTCATTTGAAGTTGTGTTTCAAACAAATTGATACATGTATCTACAAGCAGCCGCTTTGAAACCACTTTGACCTCAAATAGTTTATTGTTAATGCAAAATTAATGAGCGCAGTGTTGTTTACATCAATAACTTCCACAGAATAAATAACACATTTTTCATTTTTTTTTAAAACAAATCTTTCAACAAATATGTCTTATAAATATTTCAATAAATGATGTTAAGAACTTCTTATAGGTTGCATGAAAAAAATGTGAAAAAAGTGCAGCACAAAGACTGATTCCACAGCACTGACTTACTCATCCTCTATACACTGATATCAATACATTGTGTCACCAACACCCTCACCACCCCACCCCCTTTTCATTACTGAATCACTTCAAACAGATGTGTGCATAGGGTGACAGTAGAGGGAGTAAAGGGGGGGGGGGGCAGGCGTGAGGGAGGGGGTAATGGGATTGCATGGTAACTGATCCCTCAGTGTTGCTGGCATGGCATGGTAGAGGACAAAGCCCTCTCCCAGAGGGACCCAGTTGGCCTACAGCATTTGTCATGGTCAATGATATAGCGGGTTTTGTTAAAGGATTGTGTGTGTGCTGATTTATTTGAATGAATGCACTACTGTAGCATACTGTGTGACATATGCTGAAGCTTCCTTCCTTCGACTATGAGATCACATCAGAGTGTGTGCTGGCTGAATCAGTGTGGATCTCTATCAGTACTACTACTCCATCTCTCTCTATCAGTACTACTACTCCATCTCTCTCCATCTCTCACATTATGCACCAGATCTGCAAACAGTCCACGAGAAGAAAGCAAAATCTGTTCAGACCTGTCACTCAAAGTAAACAATCACGGATTGGCCGATAAGAGTTGTGTGAAACCTTAGCCTTTACAGCCTGCAGAGATTACGTTACATAGTGAGGAAACTCCCTTTCTCATATTCACCGGCTTTAATGAGATGGCTCTCCCTCTGTGTTTGTGTGTTTTGAGATTGACTAAAATAAGGAGCTTCTGTGTAGGAAACAAATTTTGTTTGAGGAAAAATGTCTCATAATTGGGCTTCAAAATAAAACATGGCCCTCATATTAGTCTTCATAATGTAGGGAGAGAGGTTTGTTGGTACACTCCAGTCATATTAAACCTGCACCTGCTAATACTTAGAATGGATCAAATCACTACATATAATGTGAAAGGTGCTGCTGTAGTGCCAGACCCACAGAGAACCATCCAATATGCTCATTTGATATTTCAATTAAGTGTTTTGATTGTCCAGACTGTGACCTGACTGTTCTTGCTCATTGTCCCTGCTCAGAGAATAAAGGTCTGATGAACCCAATTTATGCTTCCTGTGCAGTACTCAACAGCAGATGTGCAATGTTAGCCACTAATGGTGAAAATAGCAAGTTACCATCTGGAATTCAGGAGGATTTTCTCGACAAAAACACTGTTAAAAGGAGAAGGGAATTGAACTTAGATTTAGTAGCAGCCTAAAGCACAAAGATGAAGTGATAGTAAGTATGTTTTAGGTCTGGTAGGTGTGTAAATAGGAATCTTTGCAAATCATCTTCTCATGTGATTTGTCAGTGTTTACAGTTCACTCCACTGCCCCTAGTGGTAGGCAGTTTTCTTCATGTTCATTGTTGTGAATTTGCACTATGAAGTCAGAGCTCTAATTCATGATTTATTTATTAAGTGCTTTACAATACCTATGACAAAAGAAGGAGTTGGGGTTTAGAGTTATCTTAACTCAGGTCCTTGCATGAACCTTTCAAAACTTTGCCAAGTTCAAGAGGAGAAATGTGATTTTGTTAATGCAATCCTGTTTGACCTTTTTGGGGACTGCATGTACTTAAACTCCACAACCCCAGTGTAATAAGCCTACCCCGTATGCTGGGGTACCTACTTCTAACACAAACATACACTTCACCCCATGACTATTAAACCCCCAGATGTTCCTCTGCCAGGTCCTGTTTAATATGCAGAAAGAATCTGAAAAATAATTAAACTCTACGACAAGTGATATGACCTCAATTACCTCACTCTAACCACGGCAGCAGCGTGGACAACAGGCCTGCAATGCACTTGAATGGTTTTAGCACTGAAAAAGCCAGGATTCTTGCAGAATCACAGCATGTTTTCTCTAATCAGGATTATGCATTTAGGCACACAAGGTGTAAACAGCTCATCAGAAAAAAAGATTGAATTTGCTCTTGTGATGCGCTACTATGTCATCTTTGTTTTTCTGTCTTTTATTCCCCTGTAGAGATAATATCCAGAGTACAAAATGGTGCAGATTAAGTTAATTCTCTGAAATTACAGCGCAGTCAAGTGTTTAAACAAGTTTCTAACTACAGAGTAATCCTTTTGCCTGTGTTTGTTTAAAATGTTTCAGGCAAGAATGGTCACAGCTTGAAGTGGCCTCAAATAATCTCCTGTCTCAGTATAATAGCGAATGTTAATCTGTTGTTTCCTGTTGTTCTCCATCTTTATTAAACTGCTCAGAAATAAGTAACAGAGGGATTTAGAACATATATTACAGCACTGCAGATCAGTGGACTGACTGCAGATCAGCGGACTGACCGCAGGCAGCACAGAAGTGCAGTTCGACACCGATTGCAAATGTCACGCCAGGTTCTTGCATATCTCTCCCATCTTCAAGCTGCTCCCGCTGGTTTTACAGTTTGCATTCAGATGTTTGGGACTGGACATGAATATTCTGAGCAGGTAGTTTGCATACACAGCAAAGCAAAACCACCACCCCTCCAGAAAAAGAAGAAAAAGATTCTTGTTAATCGTGGCCTTTGCCAGAAGATGCCAAGAGGCAGACAGAGTCAGAGCTCACTGTGCGAGGCCGCATCGTGCCTCCTCCGCCCAGGGAGCCGTTTCTCTGCATGCATGATTGACAGGGCTTCAGCACTGTAACAGCTTTTACCACGTTGCATATTTGTGATGAAAAATCGCCCCTGTCGTCCTCCCCCTCATCCCCTCCTCCTTCTTGTTCCATCCTAATCTGCTCTTATGGGCCTGAGCCCGTGGCGTCTTAAACCCCTCCGTCTCCAACATCTGCTGAGTACAGGGAGGTATGGAGAGATTAAATGAGTCTTCAGCCCCCTGAAGGATTCCTGCATGACTCTCTGCCTCTAGCCGCTGCTCGTGTCTTTGATCCACTGTGTTTTCAACCCAGTCGAGTCCCACTGGGTGCGAGGGGGTTCCTACACATGCCAGCCTACATGCAGACCTCTTTAGACTCCATGGTGGCTGTTGAGCTTATCACTGTTGTTTAGTTCAAGACAGATAAAAGGCTCTGCTGCTTTCAAACTCATACTGCTCCAGGACACTAGTGCATTGCTTACGCTCCAAATTTAATAATATTTTTGTCTTCCATTTTCACTGTAGTATATGCTGGTGGTGATGGAGCTACCACTCATACTGTAGATGCAGCCCAATTAACGACTTCCTTCACTCTCTGTTCTCTCATAGAAAGTCTTAAATGCAGCTTTGGGTACAAGAGCAGGATTTGGGTAAAGCAGCAGCGATCAGTAAGATCCAGTCTAGTGCAGGATGGAACAGACACGATGACTGGCCTCTGGGGAATGCCTGCCACCTCATATTAGCCATTTGTAATTAATGGCTGTGACGGCCCTGGATGATGTGCAGCCAAATAAATAAGAGTGGATGTCCTCTGCTTCACCTTGTAGTGAGGGAAACCCACAGACCTGTTAACAGAGATGGAAAGATACAGTAGCAACTCTCCCTTTCCATTGCTTTCCCCATGCCTTTCATCCCACCTCTTTATGAAACCGTATTCCCTGTTGGCCATCCCTGACACTCACATTTAAACCCTCTCCATAAGGGAATGATGAACATTACACTAATGACACCAAACAAAGTCATAATATAAGTTTAAATCTATTTTTTCCATAGCTTGATACATGTACACACCACAGTGTTGACAATGACAAAACAATGTTGAAGTTCCTCTGTGCAACTAGTTTCTTTAACATACACAGAGCAAAGCCTCACCGGCATACAATGGAAACTGAGGCGGTGCATGTGAAAAATCTCAGGGCTGCCGTAACCCTGGTAACGTTCAGAGGGAATTTGGAGGATGGGTGATAGATTATTCTCAGTGAGCATCCACTAAGCTAATACAGTCTGTCCCTCAAGTGTGTGCAATTTTCACATTTGGTCCTCCATAAGCCTCCTGTGGCTTTTAATTTCAGTGGTGAAGCCGAGACACCAAGATTTAACAGTAGTCGTAGTGTTGCAAAATATCACACTGCAGCATATCACACTGCAGCTTGCTAATAAAACCTCTATAATGTGATGTGTAATATTTTATCTCTTTTCACCTTTTTCATCTCATCCTCCCTGACTACATGTGTTTAAAAGATTCATTTCTAAATGACTCTTACAACTTGCCCTGGGCAATAGAGATTCTTGCAAAAAAACAAAACAATCATGATTATTTTGATCAATCATGAGTTCATGATTATTTAACACAATTACTCATTGAACAGCATTCTCAACAGTGCTTGAGTAGTGGTCTTTACATGCTCTTGGAAGCATTTCACCACTCCCCCCTGCTTTGCAGCCCTGTAGATTTCCTTCCATAGAGGATTAAGCAGAGGTAAGACTTCCATTCATCTGTCAGAGTTAGAGGGTCACACAAACCCCTGACCTCAAGGTGCTTTCCATTTTCTGCCTGCCCTCCCCATGTCAGCCCTCATACACGATAGTCCCGTTCACCTGAGCCATCAGGACCATCATTACACTGAGTGCAAAAATCCAGCAGCCCTTACTAGGAGCCGCTAAGCTCACACCCATCTGCTGCTAGCAAGGGATTAATTAAACGATTCTGCCTGGCCTATTAACTCATTATACCTTTTGTCATCTGTTTGGCGAGGAAAAAAAATCACAATATATAAGGCTGATGGACACTTTTCTTACTGGGTGTCGACGTTAGGTTGCGGGTGTCATTTTATAGCCCATTTACCTTGGGCTTGAACAGGTAGATGAATACAGGGTGCAAAGGAAACCAGTAGGCTGCTGAAGGACAGGAAGTGTGTTCATGACTGGCAGCCATTTATTACAATTTGCTATAATGACAGAGACCTTATTGAAGTCAGTAACAATCATGCTTTTATATTTGAGTACATTATAAGTCCCTCATTGTCCCTGTGTGCTCCTTGCTTTGTTCCACATCACAATGAGGGATACAATCTGTCATCATTATGTGCATCAGCCCGTTCTGCCAAAGCTCAGTGTAGGGTTGCATTATTCCAGTACCGGACCGGTGGTTGTTTGTTACTTGATAGATCTCACTCAGCAGCAAAACTAGTCATGGTTTAGTTTACTTGAAGGGTTCTGTACAGACTGTAACACCTCTTTGTTAGTACTTTCTTGTTCATGTTGGTTCATTTTTGCACTGTAAACACTTACAAAGTATAACTTGTAAAGAAAGGTTACACAACAACAAACTAGACATTTTTTTGTTTGTTTTTTGCAGAATTTGATTTTAAGATACAATTCATTACGACATTTGAGCTAACAGTTGATTAGCTTAGCATTATGGCTCAGTTGGGTCAGTTTTCACTCTTTCTGCCAACCCAGGCAACCCATCAGTAGGGACCAACATTAGATTAAAGGGCAGGCATAAGAATCACAACTCACTTTCAGCATGACCGTGGTGAAGCCTGTCTCCAAAATGTCAGTCTCTGTCTTTATTTGATCGACCTGAGAATCAGAGGCTTTGTGTTTTACCTGGGCTGTGAGCAGAGGGATCATCTGGCTTTCAGATATCTACCTCTATCACCTGATACCCTTAACACTTGAGGCTTTGGTATCATTATATATCATTGTAATATTATGAAACATTGTTACATCATTCGATGTGATTACTTTCTTACTTCTAACACAATGCTCCAAAATATATCTGGACCCATTTTCAAGCAGCTTACTGTAGTTATCTAGTGGACCCTACAACAAAATGTCATGTTTACACTTGGTCAAATGAGCAGAACGAAAGGACAAATCCAGAGTTTGCATAAGTGGCTTCAAAGTGTGTACCTGCAAAGAGGACCATCAGCATAACAAGACACGGAGCTGCAGAGATGAAACGGGACGGCTGACAGCGATGTTCACGGGAGAGAGGCTTCTGGTGGATTCAGTCTCACAGCACCTGCGGAGCATGGGCATTATTCAGATGACTTAGAGCCTGGTGATAAGAGAACTTAAAGACTTTCCAATTAGCACTGAGCCTTTCTTTTTAAAATCTTTCCATCAGATAATGTTGCTCTTTGTGACTGCAGCCATTGGTCAAAGCGAAGAGGATGATTTCAGAGACAAGGTCCATTTTGTATTTGCTGCACTCTCCATGATTGTGGGTGTTCTTGAGGCAGAGAGAATGAAAAGCGGATTGGCACCAGTCCTATAGAACATAATGGTTTTATTTTGAGCACATCATTTCTTTTACATTTCAACGACTGAGAAAATGGTCAGACCAAAGGGAAAGAAATACCCTTCGGGGGGGGGGATGTTCTTTGAGCAGTGCAGAAACACAATTTTACAGTGATGGAGCTCAGTATTTAGATCCACTGCATCAGAATGCAAGCGTGCAATTCTAATTTGGGCTTAATTTGATTTGCATTTGTTTGGAAGTCCCACTTCTCCCCAGTGACCGTGTTACTGAGCTGCCATTTAGGCAGAGGATGCTCTCTGCTCCTGTAGACCTCCCAAGATCCATTCACATTTCAAGGCAATTAATTGAATTAGCCTATTGGCTGGTTGATTCATATATTCATCTTAATTTATGTATCTTGGTTAATTATGTTCCATTCTGAGTGCTTTTTGAAATACATTTTCTTGTAATGAAAACATCCCAGTGTCTTAGGAATTGCAACCATGCTATGCATCTTATGTCCAGTGCCAACGTTCAGTAGAAGGTGTGCTGCTATGGTGTATAACATAACGTAGCCTAGTGGAACATGGTGAGCAGTAGACAGACAGTAGAGAAGCTTAGTGGCATCTGAAGTTTGTATGGAGATTGACATTTACACTTTTACAAATATTTTACACATCATTTTCCACTTTATTAATTGATGGTTTTTGAAATTATTTTATTGAAATCCTTTTAGATTTATTCTTGATGCTTTTATAGATACTTTCATATTATACCGCAAAGTAAATACAGTACACAGGTTGGTCACATGCACAAATGAGAGTGTGTGTGTCTGTGTGTGTGCATGTGTGTGTGAGAGTATGTGTGTGTAAGTGATAGCTCTGTCCAAGTGTTAAAGATTAATCGGTTTAGTGAAAAGAGAGCTAATTATAGCAGACTGGGACCTGCACTCCGTAGCCAGATCACTGTCTCTCACTCGCTCTCGCTCTCTGTCACAAATGTGCACATGCACGCACGCACACATACACACACTCACACATTGGCCATGTAAATACAGAGCAATTAAATGACTAATTGCGACCTGGAAGCCCACTCTCATAAGTGGACCTACATTGCATATAAATATGTTTCTGTGTGAGTAAAGCCAGCCATCTCTTTAATCACTGTATAGCAACATGCACTGAGTGAGTAAAGCCGTACTCTGTTTAAACTTTTCAATTTGAAACAACCAACGAGAGCTGAAACCTGCAAGGTGCCCGACAGCTCCAGCATTCACTTGTAGTAATGTCAGAGTGTTATTCCTTGCAGACTCTGCGTTAGAGACTTCAGTTTGGGTATTGTTTGCTCCATATGCTAGTTTAGTCTGTTATGATGGGAGTCTGGCCTTCTACTCCCTGGAGGTCCTGTCACCATATGTGTTCCTCACGCCGGCCTCCACAGTTGGACTGCTCCTCCTGTACACACACACAGAAAAATATATTTAGCTTCTTAATAAGACATGTGAAGGAAGGAGTGATACTTGGGTGTTTGGTGTTACTTTTACTACAACAGAAATCTTTGTCGATCTCTTCTGAAATATTTAGAAAGAAGAAATACACTGAAGCCAGGCTCAGTGCGTGCAAATATTCCTTCCTTTCTCTCAGCCCTGGACTTCATCTTTCTGTGTGACCTCTGTAATCCTAAAGCTGTTGACCCATCCCCTCCCCAGCAAGGCTTAAAGCCCGCTTCTTCTCCCGGGCCCCTGGTGACAAGTCGTTTAACAACGCTGACTCCGGCCACGGTCCCCTGTTTGCCCAGCAGCCATCGATGTGGCCTGTCTGGAAATATCGAGGTCAGACTAAGCCACTCTGCAGCGGTTTCTAGGGCACGACACATATCAGAACTGCGGTAGAGTTGAAATCTAGTTCAAACAGCAGCTGGGGGAGGTAGGGGAGGTACGTGACGTCAGCTAAATTCCCCAAATACCGACATTACAAACTCATGTAGGCACGGATGCTTCCCCCTGATGGGGTCATTATCTCTAACGGGGCCTGTCAATCGGACCTGCTGATGGATGTGTGCAGTTAGCATGCGTCCACTGTGGACTGACCCTTTCATAACGCTGTTTGACGGCACCTACAAGCACAGAGAAATGAAAGGGAGCAGCCGGATTGAACCCTCCTCAGATCCACATATGGACAAGTTGTGCTGTGCTTCTGAGCATTAGCCACTCAGATTGTTTGCCGATTAAAGCTCCTTATGTCCTGGCCCACATTTTTATCCTACACTAAGACTGTGGTTTTTAAATAACACAAAATCTGCTTATTTTTTCATGAGCAGGAGTTCTTACTCTGTCAGCCTTTTTTATAGTAACAAAAAGTGTTATGTAAGGAACTTAACTACAAGGAAAAATGATCTCCCTGACTACTATTATTATTTCTTTTTTTTGTTTTATGAGAAAATGAAATGGGTTGACACCCGTAAATTGCCCAAATGTTCTTCCCAGCCTCAGGTGAATATAGAGAATACACATTGTGGCATCTTTCCTCCATTTTTTTCCTGACAGGCCATAAGCGTTATCATCTCACAGGCTATTATCGCTATGTGAAAGGTTACAAATCAAAACTTGTCATTACAGCAAAGTCCTCTTCAGCTGTGCTGCAAAATAAGAATCTTTAATCTCTTCCTGCTCCTTCATAGCTCTGGACATTATAATCTGACGGAGAGTCAGGGTGATTTTTGATACAGTATGTGGATTTTTGGATTTGTGATATAACGACAGTCTGAGCACAACACAACCACGACAAGCAGATCTGTCAAGCTGTCAGCGCAGTGATTATCTGACAGTGTTTGTGCTGGTGTGGTAGCTGCAGTGGCTCACAGGACAGGACTTTACTGAAGATTTAGACAGTGATCATTTACTAAACATGTTGGATAGCTTCTAATCAGCGAGGACAGTCGGAAATCTGAATATTGATTTTTCTCCAAGGGCTTCTGCCTCTGCTATGTTGAGCCCCCACTCTCTTCTGATTGGATTAGGGCTGCAGAACAGTGATTTTAATCATCATTTATTATTATTTCTTTTTAGATTTACTCATCCATCAGATTGCCCATAAGATGTCAGGCAATGGTGAAATAGTTTACATCATTAAATCCCAAGGTCATTTTCATATTCCTGCCATATGATCAAATGTGACCTGCTGCTGCACCAAAGGACTGAGGCAAGGCAAGGCAATTTTATTTGTATAGCCCGTTTTTACAAACAGTTTGTCTCAAAGGGCTTTACATGGCATCGTAACAACATCCTCTGTCCTTAGACCCTCACATCGACTGAGGAAAAACTCCATGGAAAACCCTTTTAACAGGGAAAAGTCGGAGAAACCTCAGGGTGAGCAACAGAGGAGGGATCCCTCACCCAGGACGGACAGACGTGCAATAGATGTTGTTACAGACAAGAAAACTGAGAGAACACCGGAGAATTTAGAAGCTGAGGAGCCAGCTATTGTCCTCAGGTGTTTATCATATCTTAAATATCATATTTGTATTATACTATATAGCTCTGTATTGCACTGCTTCACACACATGTTGCACACCAATGTTTCCCCGTTACCTTTGCCACTGTGTTTTTGGCTTCTCCATCCATCCTACCTTTGTAAATGTGACATCGCAGCTTCTCCTAACTTCTTACAATTTGACACAAATATTCACTTGGACTCAAGTGATAAGAATAGTTGATCAAAGGTCACGATCATGGTGACTTCACAAAACACTGTTGAATGTAATATCAATAATACCTTGAGGGGATTTGCTTAAATTTGGCACAAGGATAAAGTGGTTTGATGGTCAAAAGTAAAAGAGGTTAAAGTCACATCTAAAAACCAAGGTCCCAGTGAGTCCAGAATTCATACTAATTATGAGAAAATTAAACTCAAATGTTTAATAGGATCAAAAATGAAGACATATCAACTTTTCTTTATCCAGATGGTCAAAGGTCAACTTCACTATGACATCATAACGCTCTGCAAAGTCACTCCTGTGTCGTAACTCAGGAAGATGAGATTGTGACCGTATTGTAACCTGGCTGAGGCACGCAGCCATAACTCTACTTCCTTCAGTTTCTTGTTGAATTGATTCATAGTGGTTCTCGCTGCATTGTATTCAGCTGCACCTCGCTCTACGTCCTGCCATTCTGTATCAGACAAGATCAGGGATGACAGCAGCTACAAAAGTCAATCACATCACAAATATGCTGAGAGTGCTCTCAAATTGTGCTAAGAATGGCAGTTTCACACGTCTTCTCTGCCTTTTATGTCCTCCGTGTCTGTCGTTTCACCTTCATCTTTGCTGTCCTTTTCTTTCTCCACTCGCGTTTTCTCAACCTTGATGGTTGCCATAGCCACACTCTCAAATGTGGAGGAGCTTTCAGCATATGGCGTGGTGATCGCGTTAGAAATTCTCACTAAGATGAAATCTTGCTGCAGAAGGATTTCCTTCCGACCACAGTGAAAGGATCTGCTTCTCTTTATAGTAGATAATATTTCCATTCCACTATTGCTTTAACATTTTCTATTCCAGAGAGTTTGATTTAAGATTTTGATGTTCCTTCTCAGTTCAGAAGGTACCTTTCCTCCTTGAGATGAGGTGGTATGTTTTGTTGTAAAGATTGTTGTGCTCAGCTTGTTGCAAAAAACTGGATTAGATACAGTGTATGTAACAGTTTAAGGTTTTGAAACATGATTGGATTATTTTGGACATCATTCGTTTTGGGCAATATTCAGTTTTATTTTGATAATCTTGAATAGTTTCCTGTGCCCTGCGGATTTCCGACGGGTACAGCGTTGCTGCTCGGGCTCAGAGCCCGGGCCAAACTGACAGGTGTAGGAGTTTTAGGAACGCCTAGTGGAGTTAATTTGGATTACGTGCCTCTGTGCTGAATACGAGGCGTTTTCACAGTGGGCTTCATCTTCAACGCAGTTCTTCACACAGGATTCAGCCTTCACTTGTGCATCTGAGGAAACGTCAGGCGTGAGCACCGCCTGTCTCTGCTGCTTTTTGCACCTAGTCAAGGCTTGATGTTGTACAGCTGTGACACTAACAGGGTCACTGACAGGGAGCAGTCATGGCTGCGTGCCCTGTGACTGACAGGAAAAACATGCAGGACTGACACCACCCCAATGAATATTGAAGGAGTAAACAGTGTATACATTGCATTATCATTTATTTTGCATGCTCTCTTTGACTGTATTTGAAACCACTGAACTCACTTGCCAAGAATTGCCACACTGAGACGCAGTAGGATGTAATTGAAGGTTGGTTTTTGATACATGGTTTTGCATGCATGGGACCAGGTAAAGCCTCGACAGTGCTTTGGCCCTGGACCTCCATCCATCCATAGCTAATGAGGCAGAGTGAGTGAGGCTTGCAGCGGCGTCTGACTCACCTTGCTTGTATCCTCCATGAAATGCCCACAGTTCCTTTCACCTGCATTCCTGTTGGCCTTGTGCCTGTTTGAATTTGGTGATGTGTGGGATTGTTTTTGGGCTGCTATTTTAAGAGGTGCCTCCCCGAATTCATCACTAAAGATCAGCGCAATACTTCGGCTACTAGATGCATACTGTCTGAAATCCCACTTTACAATAAGTTAAACCTGCATCAGTGTGTGTTTTTGACCTCTTGGTGGAATCGAACAAGCTGACAATAGACAAAATATTACCATACAAACCTGTCATGGTGGATGTGTTGCCTGTTTACAGATGCAGAAGACACAGAGCAACATTAGCATCCATTTCGCTGTGTGTCTGCCAACTTAAGAAATGTAGGTGTTGTAGCCACTTCACCTTTAGCTCTATTTTGGTCTGTTCGAGCTCCTCACAGAAAATATCAGGCTCCTCAGCTGCTAAATGCTTCTCTGTATTCACCAGGCTAGTATCTGTCTTTTCCCCCTCAAGGTGTGTTCAGACATATAGTGGCATTTTAACTCCACAGAAAGATGCAAATAGAAGATTTGTCCAACTTGAGCAAAAACAAGAAAAATGAGAGCACTTGGAGGAAAGTACCAGAAAAGACTGAAATTCTAGGTGAGATGGATTGAAGCTTTTCAGAAGCACACAGTGACTGCAGCTGCTAGCTTGCAGACAGCTAGATTTTCACTCATCTAATCTATACAGTTGCTACACTAGGGGATTTTGGGAGACTAACCACAAACTAAACAAAATGTTCAACAGTCTAATTCACACAAGCAGCATCAGACTTTATATCAGACTACACGTTGTGCTTGATGAGAGCAGTAAAAGTGAAACAGTAGAGTCAGGTTAAAGGAGCCAAGTGTACGTTTTGCCATTGCTATGTAGCCAAGGTTAGCAATACAGTAGATGTTTATTTACCAGTCTGGAAGAAACGCGAGTTCAGCATCACGTTTTGTTCCTTTACTCATCCAGAGCTGTTGTCACTTCACGTAGCAAATCACTGCTGCATCCAATCTGCCATGAAGATGTTACGCTGCTTAGAGGATGTGTTACAACCTCTGGTCTTATAAAGACAACAATGGCTGAAGCTCTTGTCAAGCGACAGTCACCACCACCAGCTCCTAGCAAACCATGGTTGGCAGAGATAGCAAACATCCCATTTAAAGCCAACACCACAACAGTGCAAAACTATGTGGTTTAACATTGGCCTTCATAGAAACTGACTACTTATGGGATATGGACACCTATCAATTACAATTTTACAGTCATGTTTGCCACTGACAGTTTTTAAAGGCCAATATCAGCTGACAATACGCCTTTTCCAATCAGATTTAACAGCTTTGCTATAGCTGCCCATCTAATTAACAGCTTAATTGAAATGGTCACATGGTACAAGCATTATGCATGAAGCCAAAACTGAGTGATTCACATGGTTCTGAGTCACTCGTCTCTGGATCTGAATGAGCGCCGCCGTTCCTCTCCGATCTGCTCTGCCCACCTGCTCCTATAAACAGCGGGGCCCTCCGATCCCACTTTACACGCTCAAGACATCTGGCAGCTCAACAGGTTTAAACCTATATCCACTGTGTACTATGTAAAGCTAAATTGCCTCATCATAAGTGATCCTTTCATGCTTTGTCACTCATTTTTTTTCCATGCAAAATTTGCTCTGGTATTATGTCAGGGAAAGGTGGGCTCGTAGGTTGCAAATAATTTACCCAGCATTAGCTTTGGAAAATCGTTCATGATCTCTGCCATCTGGAGAAAATTAGTCAGTAGCAAGAATCATCAATTGAAAACATATGATAGAGCATTTGTAATGTTGTAGTTCAGGTACATAACAGGTGTTCACAGGGTTTTCTTTCCTGCAGCAAAACAGAAATGCAGAGGAAGGTAGATTAAATATCCACAGATAAGAATATGGGATAAGGTCAATAATGGGAGTGTGTAATGTAATGTCATGCTTTGCGGATGAAGCAGTCTCCCCTATTTGAATCTGTAAGGCATGCTGGGTTTGTATGTATCATTATTGACGTAAAATGATTCTATAATGTACTGCTCAGAGAAAGGGCAAGCCATTTTCCATCATTTTATTTAAAATGATGCAGAGTGCTGATTTGCAATGATTCAAACCAACCTCTCTTATAAGGAAATATGCCCGGATATTGAAGGCTAATGGGTGTAATCAGATATTAAAATCCTGTTTTTTTTTTGCAGCCAAGTTCGAGGTCATTAAAATACTGAAGACATGGAATGAAATGTCTGCATTTAAATGGATGATTTTAATATTGCAGATGAGGACTTGGAGCCTTCACTGAGACATTTGAGGGTTTAATTATAATGTCAAATAGCTCTCATTCTTTTCAAATGCAGAATCATGTGTGGAATTCAAACACACATGTACAAGTTATGAAATATGAAAATGTAAAAGAAAAGAAGAGTGAGGTTTTAGTGGTCAAGAAGTATAGAAAAATATTTGGAGGATGACTGCTTCAGTTCCTTCAGACGAGAGATTTTAACTGTTGTTTTAGCCACTGGTTTCCTCTCACTGTTGAGCTTGGAGCAGGCCTCTGCATATTTCTCTTAGAAAAATACAGTAAATTAGATGTATGTTTTTCTTGAAGTAATGCAGGGTAGGCTACTCCACTCTGCCTGGAGCACAGGGTTATGTGGTTTCTGCATTTAAGATACTGGCTGTAACATTAGGTATGTTTACATTTAGATGATATCTCAGGCATTTAAAGAGCAATGTTAATTTGGATTGTGGTCACAGTGTTTCAGCGTATGGCAAAAACAAGCTTTTCCTGCCGTATTTCATCCTGAATGATAGTAATGAGGACACTTCAGCAGTAAACATGCCATCAACCGCCAGTGATGCATTGGCCCACCCGTCTGTGTAGGGAGAGCTGTTTCTCAACATACTCAGCACTGTGGGAATCCTGTGGTGTACAGTGATAGTGAACTCAACAAAATGAAATACCCCCGAGACTCTGTCTGCTGGAGATATTTAGAAGTATAACATACCCCTTCAAATCCAGACAGTATATTCTTTGGGACGTATAGTACATCCTATGGTGGGAAGTTGAACACCATTTCATCAGTTTTCAGTGCCTGACTGACATATAGAATAAACACAATGAAGAAACATAAACAACCTCAGGAAAACAACTGGTACAACAGAAATGATCCATGCTTTGGAAAATGGGACATTCAGCTGCAGTGGTAACAGTGCAGGAGAAATATTTTAAATGTGAGGTAAATATAATGCTGTGGAAACTTTTTCACTCACTAAAGTCACATGAGGTGGCTTCCTCCAAGTGAAATGTACTGCGAGTTCCCCCTCGGCCGTAGCGGGCCACATTCCCATCCATGCACTGTCACTCATTTTGATGTGCTGTGTATTGAAACAGTGTGTCGCCATGGGCTGACGTAACCTATATAAATAACAGACACTGAAGCCTGGCCTGAATCAGCTTTAGAAAAATAAATGAGAGCTCATTGTGTTTTCAAACAGATTTGTTTTTTCTATATTCACTTTCATCACTGTTGTGGCTTCCCTGCGGAGAGACCATTAACTTCACCTTCAAGTGCGAGTCTGGTCATATCCCGTATTCTTTTTCTTGTCAGCAAATCCCATGAAGACCAAAACCACATATTGATTCTGTAGCCGATGCCTGATATATCTTCTCCACTGTGCAGTGGAAATCCATCGCTACCCAAAACACATCAATGACCCACACTGTACAGTAACACTATTGTCCCTTCATCTAAACAAACACAGCAACAGACTGTAGTCGCACTTCATCCATCTTATAGTACACTGTTCTGCCGCTGTACGCTGCAAACACAAGAGCACCAAACCATTATTTCAAACCTTTACCTGGCTTGATTACATTGGCACTCATATTAGGCAGTGCAGATGTTTGTATCATTGTTTTCCAAACAATGCAAACACAGGAATTTTCAAATTAAAGAGGAACCATGCAGGCTTTTAATCTTAACTATGCTACATTTTTACCTTAATTAAACAGCTTTGGAGTAATTGTGATGGTTAAATAAATGACTAGTAACTTGTTTCAGGGATAAAGGAGGCTCTCTGCCTTCCACCTAGTGTCTCTTGACTGAAAACCAACCTTGAACGACCGAGCCTCTGACCCGGTGTCCAGCTCTCGTCTCTGCGGCACCGCGACACGAATGCGCCCCGTAACCGTAATCTCTTGTTTATGACAGATAAGACTACACAAATATACACATTGTAACATTGTACATGATAAATAATGTTATCCACCGCTCTATTGATTGATTTCTCGACAGCTTTGTTGTAAACGCACATGGCTAGCAAAACAGCGGAAAAGCGACTGGACTTGCAGAGCTCCCCTTTAAAATGGGTCCAGGAATTTAAGGTCATATTTTGTAAGAAGACAGTATGAACGCATTGGAGAGTATGAACCAAATAAACCAACATAAGCAAGATTAAGTAAGTGACAGACCCTTACCTGTCACTTTTTAAAACACATTTTCTGTGAATGGCACCATCCTATCGCTATTAATTTAGTCTTTTTTAAAGGGATAGTTCACTCAAAATTCTAATTTCACTCATTATCTACTCACCCTCCTGTCAACTAAGAGCTGTGAGAATTTTCAGAGTCCTCCGTTCCTTCTCTGAGTTACAGGGGGCTCCACGCAGCAGTATTTGTCCATATAATGGTTGTGAATGGATACCAACTTTCTTCGTCCAAAAAGACACACCAAAAAACATCCAGATACCTCCATGCTGCTTGTCTGTAATGTCCCTCTTGTATTGAAGCCCCGACATGAGAAATTGTTCCGAAAAAAATTAAATAAGTCTATATTTTAAGCTTGTTTGTAGCGGAAGCTCCCAGTGTCTCAGTTCACTGCTCTTCCTGAGATTTGCACTGACCGGCGGAACAATTTCTCATTTCGGGGCTTCAATACAAGAGGGACATTACAGACGAGCAGTATGGAGGTATTTGGATGTTTTTTCGTGTGTCTTTTTGGACGAAGAAAGTTGGTATCCATTGACAACCATTATATGGACATGCACTGCTACGCGGAGTCGCGGACCCCCCCTGTAACTCAGAGAAGGCACGGACGACTCTGAAACTTCTCACAGCTCTTAGTCGACATGAGGGTGAGTAGATAATGAGTGAAATTTGAATTTTGGGTGAACTATCCCTTTAATTATTAGAGTGAAAATAAATAAATCATCAGTTTTAATAGTCGACCTATAGTCACAGCAAACACAGGTGTATGAACAGTGTTAAAGTAAACACTGAACTACATTAATGTTACTATCATGGCTGCTCAGAGTTTTAAATGTGCCTGATGTGTGGTGATGACACCTGATGGTTTCTTTTCACTAGTCGGCTTTACTTCCATGGGTTTGTATTTGTAGCGTGATGTGTTTATACCTCGTGCTCCCATACAGGAGGGTTTGCGTGTATCTGCGTGTGGGTTTGTGGGCGAGTGAATGAGGAAACCGCCGAACGAGTGCACGACTGAGCGAGCTTGTGAATGAGCAAATGAGCGAATGAGCGAGTGACTTAGTGGAGTGTGTGGGTGAGTGACTGAGCAAACGAGAGGAGTAGTAGCGTTTGAATGAGTGTTAGAGTGAGTGATTCATTATTATTGATACAGTGGGTTTTCTGTCAGTGTTAGTGTAATGTATTGAATGTTGTCTGGCAGCCAAAGGTCTACAGTCCAGTATAATGGAGCGTGGTGTTGCAGTAACAGTCTGAGTGGCCGCTCTGCCTGCAGCTCTCAGCAGTTCTTAGCCTCGCTCCACGCTGCACTGATCTCTGCTCACATTCCTCCGCTCACTGGAGAGGCGGCTCGGCTCGGCTCGGCTCGGCTCGGCTCGGCTCCGGCCTCTGGTAGATCTTTGCTACGGATGACAGCGCAGGAGGAGCAGCAGCCAGAGCAGGCCCACGTCCCATTACCTGACTCCTGCAGCTCTAATGGGGGAGTTTTGCTGCTTTCCTGACACTGGCAGAGGGAATTTGCTTCATCTCTGCTCTGTTTGATATGCAAAGTGGTCTGATGAGGTGCCAAACTATATATTCCAGCAGTGTTGGGTGAACACAGCATAACTTCAGTCTTGAATGTTTTCTTTTTACTCCCACTGAATGCATCTGACCACACTGCACATCTGCATGCCCATGGACAGTGTATCACACTAATGATGCTGTAAGTTACATCTACAGACAGAGGACAAGTTCTTTTATGACAACCCGTTTACCACTACAACTACAGAAGCTCATTCAGAATTTCTTCTGATTTCGACCAACAAAGTTAAGAAAAATAGAAAATAAAGTCTTAATACATTAGAAAGTCTGACAGAATACTAATTCCACACAGTCATGCCCCCTGTGTATCTGTCTGTGACTCAACAATGACCTGTTTCATTGTGACTGTGACCACAATTAAGGCAATCATGCTCGATCTTGAATTGGTCTCATTGTGAAATATTGATGGTGTGACTACCTGCAGTATGATGCACTCAGATTCTCAGATTTCTTTTCTCCAGTTACTAAGACACTGTAGTATACAGAATATAGCCTTATTTGTCTGCATTATTAACTGATGGAGCAGAAGTATTATGGTAAAGGTGGATTTGGTCACTGTGATTGAACTTAAAATGTTTTTACACTGTTGGAAGCCCTAACAACATACCAGGCATTTGCACTAAAGAAATTAGTTTTTTAATGCCCCTCAGGAATTGAGTCTAATCTTTAAATACAAGCTACAGTCTTTAGCAAGCCCCCTAAAGTCCAAGTGAGATGGTTTCTCCAAGGAGAAGCACGTTTTCAGTAACATTTTCTCTGGAAACCACAACTCGATTGGCTTTTATATGGTTATGAATGTTTTCATAGATATAGATCTTAGATATCCCTTTCATCCTCTCAGGTCTTTGCTGGATCACACGCCACAGCTTGTAGGGTGTGATCAGGGGCCGGACCCCTGAGTGGCTGGGAGGATTCCTAAACAGCCTCCCTCTGGAGCAGCATGCCTCCTGGATCTCCAGGGGTCTCTGTGGTGCAGCAGAGGAGCCGGCTGACTTAGAAATACGAACTGTGGCCTCCTCCACCTCCTTAAAGCTCAGTCATATACACACAGGCCCATGCTGTTTAGGCCCACTCTGTAAAATCTATTATCAGACCAAACATGTGTGTTTCCACCTTGTTTTTTATGGTGTGTGTCCTCCTGCTCGGGGGCAGCGAGGACAAAGCAAAGACAAACATGAATGTCTTTCCTTATGCTATATTGAACTTGGCATGCAAAAGTACAGAATTTGAACCCAGAGATAATAGAGCAGTGTGGAGGAGGAGTCAGGGGGTGATGTGAACGCACGTCTGATGCTTCAGATTAGAAGCAAGTAAAATATACTGTCTGACACTAAGAAGCCAGGTCTGATGGCTGCTACTCTGCAGTGTTAAACATCAGAGCTCTAACAACACTGCCCCTCTTGTTTCTCTCCTCTGGTGCTATAATGGAGCAGTATAACAGAGGAAGTCAGGGCTGCTGCTCTGCCAGTGTGCTGGGATGTTTTTACACCCATAGAGGGCAGCTGTGCTCTCCACAACGTCTCCTCTCCACTAATAGAGTCGCAGTCAGAGAGAGAGAGAGAGAGAGAGCTACACCACAACTTATCTGCAGAGGTGGAGTGTATTCCTGTGTGACTGCCCTGGCATGCTCACACTGCTCTGAAACAGTCCATTTCTCCTGTGTTGTTTATGGCTTCAGCCTGTTGGAGTGTGTGTGTGTGTGTGTGTGTGTGTGTAGCAGCATGCAAGTCTCTAATGAAGTCAGGCATCTGCCAGACACAATACAAGGGTTTGTTTTGATGCTGAGTTCTCTTATACTCACTTTATATCTCAGTCTGCCTCCTCTTATCGGAGTCTCACAACTTAAAAGCTTTTTAAAAGCCATTAACATGACTGAACTGGCAACGCAGGAGAGAAATCATTGATTGCCCGGTACCTTAAATGATTGGGGCTAATGAATCATAACTCTGCGAGCGGTCGGTTCATCTCACTAAGGCATTCATAGTGCAGAATGGAAAAAAATGGCAGCTCCTTTCAGAGCGGGGCTACAGCTGAGCTGCTGTTCTCTGCTGATACAGTCGGTTCAGGAGAAAGACTTGTAGCAATATGTTTATGTCAAGCAGAGAGAGAGAGAGAGAGGGGGGGGGGGGGGGGGGGGGAGAGATGGAGCGAGTGCTGGCATGAAACCAGCTCTCTGTAGTCCCGGTCCTGGCAGACGCTGGACTGTAATAAACCAAACAATATCACATTAACACTCAATGTCCGCCATTAATGGGGCCCGGCTTTGGCCAGAAGATGATATTGTACATACACCCCCCCCACACACACACACACACACACACACACACACAACCGTGCCCACTGTCTCTCTCTGCTGACTATTTAATTCCGTGCATGATAATTATAACTGTTATCTGTTGCCTCTGAAAAATTATTGAGCTTGTCAGTGCCCATTAATTTAGTCTGTATCATAAATTAAGTGGTGCGCGCTGCGTTTTATCCCCTTCTTTCTGGAGTAAATGGAGGCAGTTTTTTCCAGAGGCGAAGTCTGCTGCTTCACTGTACTGTACGACACACACGGCAGACTTTTGTTCTGTTTCCCGGTTGTTTAAAAGCCTGAGGAAAATGAGTCCGAGATAAATTAGCCACAGTCGAGTGTGTGCAGCACCAGTATGAGGATGTGTCGTCCAAGCCGGAGCCGTGGTGGGTTCACATGTAAACCAACAAATCCTTTCTGGAGGTTTTGCTTTATGATCTATGTCAGTTTATCTTACAGTCGCCTCTTCACCACCAGAGCAGGGACGTCGTCGTCCAAGACCTGAGCTGCAGGCAGCATTCATCAGCAACCAATTATACACTGCTGTTGCCATATGTCCCGCCTGTTGCCCCACCTGATTGGTACTCAAGCAAAAATGAATTATGGACCTGAAATCAGCCAGTGAACAGCAGCAGAAGCATGTGGCTACCAGCAGGGCAGAAGAAACATGATTTATGGTCCCTTATTGTGTATTGTGTACCCAAGCCCTTCATTGTTGCGTCCACATCCGTCTCCCCGAGTAGAGCGATCAATCAAAATGCTAATGCTCACAAAATGTCTCGGGGGGGGGGGGGGGGCGGCGAGCAAGTTTGCACAAATGATTCCACGCGTGCAAAAGGTTGTGTCAAGGTTTCACACATCTCAGAGAAGTTGTCAGTCCCACCGTGTTCCAGGTGATGAAAGGCAGCTTCACTCGCTCTGACGCGGGCTACACGCAGGTCAGGGATTACTCACAAAAATATACCTGCTGAACTTTTAGGAATGCAGCGACCTACCCAAGGACACATTAACTAGTTGGAAAGCTGCTCCTCTAGTTCCCACATGCACCGCCTTTTATAGGAATGAGTTTGGCCGATATTAGAGATGTATTGGTATTGGCTTGTTGCAGAGGAAAATGACATACAGAAACATAAATAATGTTTCAGTTTTTACTGCCAACCTACAAACAAAATAGCCTTTGGCATAATAAAGCAGCTCAAGTCTGTTAAACATACTTCAAACATGGACAGTCTTTCAGTGTCAGCCACAGAAATCCAGTATCAGTAACCTGGCTGCACAGTAAGTGTCTAAGAGCCTATTTGATCTGTCTGGGCATTCTCTACTAGTTGTATTATGTCTACATTTTGGGAGTGATGCATGTCAGGGCTGCAAAGAGACATCAGAGTGGGTTTACAAGTCCCACGCCTTTAAATCTGCTCTCTTCGCCTCATCATTCAGTTTATTTATCCATTGTGTGCAGGGTCAAAGGTCACTTGTGGCGGGATGGGGTAAACCACTGCACAAGGCCCAGACATGGTGAAAGACAACAATAGACACACAGTCAGATTATTTGTCACTTCTATAATATGCACTGACATTCAGGGGAGTGAGATATCGTTCTCCTCTAGGACAGACACATGTTCATAAAAAGACATATTAGAAACCAGATTCATATTAAAGAGAGAAGCTGCTGCAACTGGGAGTGCCACCATATTCATGGTTTATTTTATGGGCTTCATAAAATCACAATACAAGTATATACAATAACTTAATGAAAACATTGTGTTCCATAAACAGCTGTGTCAGCTTGTAAACATGATCACTACCCAGCATTTTTAGGAAAGTGTGCCACCTACAGTTTCTACTCTGTTGCCTGTTCCCATGAATACAGTTCAGATGGATAAACAATCACAACTCCTGTTTCCTGAGAGAAGCAGGGTGTCGGTGCTGTTTGACAGACACACTGCCATAAAACAAAACCTCCATTATGTGGGAAAACCTTGAGATGTGGAAGTCTGCTACTTCTTCTACTCCCTAAATCCCTATCAGTGCTTCTTTCATCTCTCTCTTTATACCTCTTGCCCTTCTCGTCCTTCTCTCCTTTCCTCCCACCACTTTCTGTCCTCCTCCTTTCTCCTACTTTGCTTCCCCTCCTCTGGCAGCTGCACACACCGTCTTAAGCGGATGTAGCATGTGCAGCCGATATGACACCAACAAAAGGTGAAAGATGCTGTATTCATTTGTCTGTCTGTCGAAAGATGAGAGTGTCACATTGTGGCTGTGGTGGGGAGATGCTGAGTTGTTAGTGAGCATTCGTGAATGGAATAAATGGGTCCTGTAGTATGTGTGTGTGTGTGTGTGTGTGTGTGTGTGGTTCTTTATCCAAACTTGTGAGGCTCATTATCTGAGCACTGCGCTATGATTTCTGGGAGAAAAAAAAAAGGTCTGGCAGCTTTTGCGAGACATCTTCTACACTTTACTCTATAGTTTGGCCAATTTTCCTCCCGGCCAAAGGAAGTCATCGCTGGAAAAACTAAAACCTTGTAGTTGACTTTAATCTGCTGGGCACATTGTGTGTCTGTCTGTGCCATCTCTCTGTTCCTGTGCTCTTATTGTTTTCTCTTTGTGCTTCCATCACAACAACTTTTGGCCTGTCCTCCACCACAAAGATGAATGCTACCAGGAAACACATTATTATACCATTTGAAGAGCAGAGCAGCCTTTGTCCATATATCCACCTGCTGCAGCGCAGAGCTGATACGATTTGGCACAATGTGGTTTGTTTACCTTTATGTAATAGTTTGGGCTGTTTATGCAGCCTCAACTTTGGAAGCTGCCACTCTGAATACCAATCTGTTCTTTAGCGTTGCAGTGCTGCTGTCTCTGCATGGGTATTTACAGCTCCTGGATGGGGTCCAGACTTAGATATATGGCTGAAGGCTTAAATAGATGTCAGAAAGGTCTGCACTTGCACTTTATATTGGGAGAATTCAATATGGTGGAACTCTGTTGGGTGTGAAAGGAGAGGTGAGTTTGGGCTAAGGATATAAATGGACTGAAAGCCACTGAATGTGCAAAATATTTGGGACATGATATTGAGTTGCGGCTCCCTTTTGTGGAAATCTAACTCGTCTGCTTCTCTTTTTTGATATAGTGAAGGAAGTCAGTGGGGAATAAAAGCTTTTACCTGAATTCACCTCATGCGTGTACTTACATTATGCACAGTTCTATATTTTGACTCCTGAATGACTGCAGCTTCTGAGCGCTCAAACCTTCGAATCATCAGGTTGACATGGCAATTAAATATTGAATCTTAAATGTAGGGAGACTGATTGGAAAGGGAGGGGCCGTTGTGAGGGTCCGCGTGTGTGTGTGTAAAAACCTGTGAAAAATACAATGGATTTCAGTTTGCATTTTTGAGTGCTATAGATAGGGGGTCAGGGCGGGGAAGAGATTCTGCGGTGCATTAAGTCCGTCTGAGTGGGTTTTCACTCTGTCATAGCACGAAGCGCTCCAGTTTTCACAACAGAGTCAAATCACCATTTCCATTTCTCTAATTCTTTCCATCTTTTGTTGCAGGCAGCAGACTTGGCAACTATTGTTTGACACATTGCTTCTGCCAGAGAAAGCGTGTGTGTGTGTGTGTGTGCGTGTGTGTGTGAGAATTTCGACTGGCTAATCCATAAGCCATAATAGGAGACTGTTGCTTTTTAATGCCATATCAAGTGAAATGTGTCTTTGCACATTTCTCTCTGGCAGTATCTGTTCTGCAAATGATCAGAGGTGAGGCAGGAGGTGGGACCCTGGCAGGAGTTTTCATTTAGCTGTTGCATTGATTCAAAGAGAAAGAGACATTTTTTTTCTGAGGCTGTGTCTTTATCATCTGCTGGGATTTGTAAGACCCAATAGTAGGAAATTAACCGTAAACTGTGTTAATATGATAATAAGAACAAAAGATTCAGATTGGCGTTTGAGGATTTTCAGGAACAGCTGCGATGAGCTTTATATTAATCCACGTGCCCTAGATAAATGAATATTTTATGACATGAGACGGAGAAAGAGACAATAGGTCATAAAGTCAAACGTTGATGTACCTGTATTAAATCTGTTCCATCGTTTGAAGATTGGATCCGCAGTCGACTGGGAGCCATTTTTACACCAAAGGGAATCACGCCAGAAACTTTTTCACTTCAAAACCATTGAATCTAGCCTTTGAGGCACTTTTACTAGTTTCCATTATGCCTTGGCTGAATTATTTTTTGAGGAGAATCTATTCTATGGAGGTGGGCTTGGGTAGAGGCGCTTTAGTATTAACATTCATAAGAATATCAATCAGCCAGCCACTCTAAGTGGGTGGAACGGCAACGGAACAAAAGTTCTGATGGTTTTCTTTCTCCCCCGCAGGGACTTTAATTCTGGTTGCTTCTTATACTGAAATCCAGTAAGACCACCACTTCCCCACCCCCACTATCCCTTGATCCCATTAACAGTGAACTCATTGGACCTCTGATCAACCATGCAAGGTCCGTGAGCCATTGACAAAGCCACCAGTCAAAGTAATGGATTCTTGGTGGTGATGGTCTAGTAACTTGTAGAGCTAGATAATGGCATGAAGTTGTGGGGTCTCATCTGTGGCTCAATAAGACAAAGTTTAAGGGATAGTTGTGAAATTCTTTCCTGGATTTGGGTGAAAAGACACAGCTCCCATTTATAATGAAGTCCATGAGACTGGAACCATAGGAAAACTAGCTATCACATGATCAGTGAACTTCGATTGGCAAATTGTCACCAGTGGACAGACCCACTCAAGCTGTGTCCCCCTACAGTATTTTCAGTCTGAGTTCTTTGCTAAGCTTGCTAGCATCTAGCTATAGCTTCTTCCATATGAGTCACATCTTTTCATTTAACTCTTGGCAAAAAAGAAAAGTGCGTGAGCATATTTCCTATAGCTTTAATTCTGTCTGAAAGTGATTTAGCTAAGCTCGGCATGGCTGGAGTCCTCAGCCCTTTAACAGTGCGTGTGGGAGCATAAGCCTTCTGGACACAATCACATCTGTTAACTCCCTCCCTCCCGTCTGTGTGTGTGAGGAAAACTGTCATTGATAAAGAAACCAGAGCTCCCTACAAATGACTTCCACGTTACGTCACTTGTCAGTGTCAATTAACCTCCAGCCACTAAGTCTGAGGAGGTCTGAAGCCAAGCTCTGCTGCAGCCAGGAGCTGCAGACAGTCAAGATAATCAGAGGAAGTGTTGCTGAAGGCTAGAAAAGTCCCTGAAAAGGACTGAGAGTGTGAGCCCAGTGTCATGAGGGGGATGTCAGTGCAGTAAATGTAGAGAGATGAAAAGCACAGCCACTTCTGCCTCCTATGCTTCAAGTGAATTAGTAAAAAAAAAACTTAAGAGTTCATCGTCTGTGCCGGTACAGCCTCCACTGTCACTTAAGGTACTACCTGTGTTTCTATGGTAACAGAGAGCATACTCCCTGGTACCTCAAAAACCGTGTTTATCTTTTAGCTCTGTCTGTGATCTGTGTAGGAACCCCTGCTGATGGAGATGGAGCTGAAACTCCTACCGTTAAATGTGAGGTAGATTTATTTCAGCCACATTTAACAAACTGATGCAATTTTACCACGAGTGAAGAAATCGATCTAAGTGAAATGATCAGACTGCAGCTGTCTTCGAGTGTGAATGCAATGCTATAGCCTATTTACAATAAATAAGGTTGAAATTAAGGTTTGTTAAAAAATCTTTTCACTGAACTGTGTACTGTGTTGTCAATGACAGTGTCCTCTCTCGCAGCCAAACTGTACAGCCGGCCACTTTCCCCTCTGCCCACTTCATTTTCACCCCTCTGCTCCCAGCAGGCGATCACACATACACATACAGTGGGGGGTCACACTGTGTCTGTGGACTGTGTTAATGTAGGATACTTCTTATACTGCAGATACAAGAAGTTGCAATAGAGCTTCAGCTACCAGTTTGTTTTGTGGTGATGATAGAAAGCAGTGAAAAATTAAATAAATATCAGTTTCTTATTGGAACACATTTGACCAAATGCATCCTTATATTTGGGAATTTGGAACCAGTTTTACATTTTTTCATGATTAATAATTATTTCAGCTTTAATTAGTGGTTCTGTGAAACACTGTGACACATGTTAAGTAAGAGATGTTACTTTATAGTTGTTTTACAGCTCTGCAATTTAGGAGGACTAAATTATTCTGTATAATCAGCTTCTTTAAATAATAGGTTAAAGGCAAGTTTGGATGTGTGTTGATTAAAGCACAATGCAACAAAGGGTAATGGAAACAGACTCAGCTAATTAGTCATGAAGTACATAAAGCATGTGATTTTAACGTCCACTGAAGAGAAAAATAATGATGGATGAAAACAGGTCCATTGTGTTCCTCAATTGAACAGGAGGCCTGTTGTGTTGTGTTTTTCTGCACTGGATTAAGGCGAGACGCTAACGGGCAAAAACACTGTTTTTTCATGCACTGATCAATTTTAAGATTTTGGGCTATTTTTCTTCATGAACGTGTATTGTTTCAGAAAAGTTGAAAGAAATGGTAGAAAATCCACATTAAAGGGACAATGAGGAGTTTTGGAAAAGCGAAGCGTTTTCACACTACATTTATGAGCCTCCGCGCACACCGTAGAATTATTCGACCGGCGCAGACAGACTCATGTTTTCATTCATCAAGAATTAAAGTCAGGGGTTCAAAGAGGTTCAGTTACCGTCGTAGTTCCCACCATAAACGGAGATTCGACTGCGTTATTCTCATGACTCGCCACGAAACCGAAAGTAAAGAAACGCTGGTCGGCTCGTCCAGCATTTCCACCACCACTAATAATAACAAAATAACCATAGAGACAAAACCATAGATTTATCTAAAATGGAGCCATTAACAAGTGGTAACGTAGATTCATCCACATTAACGTGAGACTTTTTTATAACCGAATAGAAACTCCTCGTTGTCCCTTTAAGGTTTTTATTTTTTCACCGAAAGTTACTGTGACATAGCTACTGTGCTGTGCCTGTTGTCTGACCCATGTCATGTCAGGTATCATTGTAAAGCTCTCTCTCCTGATATAGGCGTCTTTCCTCATTTCCTGCGTATCCACAACCAATCGTAAAAGTACGATTTACATTAACAATCTATGGAATTTTACAGTACAAATGAGTTTTTCCTCAGACTCTGAGCCCAAAATCTCACTTCAGCAGCACTACAGTTTTATTCCTGTCTATATTCTAATGGTTTTTACAGAGGGGATTGGTGATATATCATTCACAGCCTGATTTATACAACTTTTTATTCCTAAAAACATGATGCAAGGGCTGGTGACAGTATTTTCTCATTTACAGAGTGATAAAAAAAGATTTCCAAATTCCCCTCTGTAAAAACTCTAATATGTCAACAAAATAAAACAAGAATTTTGAAAGGGGCTTTATCCATTGTTCAGATTTTGGTTCTGGAAATGTATGCAAATCAACGCATATTTCATTAGATATTGCCTCATTTACATATTTATACATAAAATGTGACAAAACTTGTACTACAAAAAATATTTGTCTTAATGTAAGTGATACAATTCACAGGAAAAAAAAGTTTTTATGCTGTTTTATGATGTTTTGTCTTTATGTAAATCACATTGAGCTGCCTTGGTATGAAATGCGCTATATAAATAAAGATGCCTTGCCTTGCCTAAACTTGGGAAGTTTCATGGTGATATCTGTTAGTTAAATGTTTTTTTACCCTATTCACCTGTAGTGTCCCCCCTTAATGGAACCCATCAGGAGAGTTTGTGCAAGCAGCTGTTAATCTTGATGCAACAACTCCTAATATTCACGTAACACCAGTGGATGGAAACTGTTTATGCTAATCTGAAGTTTCTGTTCAAATCTGCGCAATATTTGGATGGAAACTCACAGAGTGACTGTAGACATCAGTAGACGGTAGACACTCTCCCCAGTGATCCTCGCTCTGCTGGGCCTTTAGTCCGGTCTTCAGTAAGTGATGCAGTTCAGTCGGACTGAGATCAGGTGTCTGACCAGGCCTCTTCACCTGTCAGAGCTCTTTGACTGCTTTGTTTGGACGGCTGTCCTGCTGAATGATGAAACGTTGTCGGGTGAGTTTTTGATGCATTTGGCTGAATCAGAGCTCACAC
Organism: Trachurus japonicus; assembly: GCF_045865225.1. Lineage (NCBI taxonomy): Eukaryota > Metazoa > Chordata > Actinopteri > Carangiformes > Carangidae > Trachurus > Trachurus japonicus. The sequence goes on along the minus strand of NC_140915.1, from coordinate 39,110,896 downwards.
AGAGCTGCCGTAGCTCCCGGTCCACTCTGTTGGCTCTGTGAGCTGTGAAATCATCAGTAAATGTCAGAGTCTCAGCTCCACTGGCAGTTCTAACACAGCCACCATCATGCTTGACAGATGAGATGGTGGCTTCGGGTCATGAGCTGTTCTCTTTTTCTGCTCTGTCCATTATTTTGATAAAGGTCGATTGTCCAGTCCAAAGAACTTTCCTCCACAACTCTGCCTGTTTTTTTTATGGATGTGTTTGCAGAGGGTAGCCTGTCTTTTCTGCTTCTGATGCTGCTCACAAGGAGTTTGCATCTTGTGAATCCTCAGGGGTTATGATCACAAAGTCCCGTCTTGGTTCATAGGAAACATGTCTGCCTACATCCTGGAGAGCACACACACTCACACAGCTATACAGACATACATACCATACATTATGTTATATTTATGACACGTTTCTCCCTCCATCAGAAGAGAAGCTCCTACTACAACATGGTTTTTGGGGCCTAAGTGAGGATCTGCAATTTTAAATGATGCCTCTGAGAGAAATAAGTGAAGAAAAGTCAAGGACATAATGTATAACTTCATAACAACACAGAGATTGTAGCTGTGCAGAGAGCAGGAGCTGCAGTGTCGGCAGGTGTTGCTCCACTGCACCCTGGCTGAATCGAATCCACGCCTGGTCTTAGACTGTGCCATGCGGCGTTCTCTTCCTGTTTGTCTTAACCTGCCCCGTTGCCTCTATTTCAGCTTTCCCAAATCCCCTGTATGTTAGAACAAAGTCTAGGTTTTCTGTCAGCCCAGCAGAGGCTGCCTGGATGTTTCTGCCTGGTCGCTTTCCAAGTGCCCAGCAGACTGTGACCGAGGCTGGGGCTTTAGAGGGGAAGCTCCGTGTGTGTGTGTGTCGTGTGTGGGGATGGGGGGTCTGGTCTGGTCTGGCTGCTGGAGATGGAGGAGCAGGTGGGGCAGGCAGGCGGCCCGCTCCTCCGACCCCTCCGAGCTCCATCTGGACTGTGGGGGGGCTGTCATTTAGGAGTGCAGGGCCCGCGCGAGGAGCAAATTGCTTTTTAATCGATCATATTCCCCAGTAAAAGCCACTCCCGGCTGCCACTTGCCTACTTTCCATTCTATTTATGGTAGCAGCCACCCGCCTCTGACCACTGTGTGTGTGTGTGTGTGTCACGAGGAGAGAGAGAGAGAGAGGGAGGAGACACTAGGGGTGAGTTTTGTTGACCACTTCAGGTCAGTAAAGACAGCATCATGTTTTCCACTCTAGTTTTAAGTCAAAGCTTGCATGCAGATGTGCTTTTGCTCATTAAAACCAAGGCACTACAAGGACCTTTTTATGCTCATGTGCTTAGAGATGACATGAAGCTGTTTTAATAGCGAGCTGTTCCTTTGTATCTGCAGAAGGCAGCGATACAGGGCACTGAAACACGAGCATCACACTTTCTTTCTTTTGACAACAGAGAGAAAACCCTCACCACCGTTAAACACCGCTCACTGAGCCACACTCAAACATGTCATGTGCTTTTACAGAAGTGTTCCCTGATTGTCTGACAGAAGCAGGCCCAACAGCGCTGTAATGTGATTGTTTCCCTATAGCTTCTGTGTCTTGCATCTTTTTTTCTTTTTTTTAATTTGAGTGTGATGCCCAGTGTTGAGTCTCACACTAACAGGTACTACTACTGCACTACCACGCAGCGCACAAGAGTTATAGATTATGACTCAGCCCAGTGCTGCCGCTGATTGTTGGATCCATTTCCTAAGATGCCTTTGTTTCTAACTAATCTGCCCCTGGGGGTGGTTGAAAAGGAAGTTCAAGTCTGTATTTGCCTGAGCTGTAGAACATTTTTTTTGTTCTTTTCATAAAGCACTGAATCACCCCCTTTATAACAACAACAACAACAACAACAAACCCCTTCGGCTGTAATGGTGTCACATAAAGATCCTGCAGAATGAGCAGCACTAGTGAATGAGGCCGCCGCTTGCGAGCACAAACTGACAGTTTTCTTTTGCAGGCCTCCCAGGAATTGTAAATGTTGTCACATTTTCAATGAGACAGGTTTTTGCTGTTTGTCCAAAATTAGTTTTTGGGTGTTTTTCTTTGTCTGCAGTGAATCCAATGAAATTTATGACTTTTGTTTGACTTTGTAGGAGTCGCAAAAGAAAGAACCTCAATACTTATTAGACTAATGTCTCTTTTATGGAGCTCCCCACTGCTGGTCTACACAACCAACTACAGAAATATGCTACAATCATTGTCCCTGTATTTCACTTTAATTTATTTTAATTATTTATACAGGGTTTTGATTTCTGCCTCTAACACAATGCCTTATTATCTGTTATTTATTTGCTTGTATTTCATTGATTTGCTTTACACTGATCTCCCAGGGTCAGCGTAGTGCTCTCTCTTAGATCCTGTGGATATCTGTAACACATCTCATCGTCTGTAATTGACCTCTCACATGTAACTGTACTGCTGAGATAACGTTATTACAGAGGCGGGAGACAGAGTGAATCAAAGAGCTGAGAGTGAGGAGGGAGAGAGAGAGCGGATGGAGAGGTGTGTCAGGTACACAGCTGGAGGTCCCGTATCCTCTCTGTCAGTATCTTGTAGCCGGCTCGACCCCCTGACCAAACGCTGTGTCAGGCTCTGCTGCCGTCCTCGTGCAGCACTCACAGCTTTTACTCTGGTGTTTTTACCACTCCTCTCCATGCCAGGTGTATGTTACCACACAAAGGTACTCCAGCAGCCTTCTTATTAAAGGGATAGTTCATTCAAAATTGAAATTTCACTCATTATCTACTCATCCTCATGTGGACTAAGGGTTGGGAGAAGTTTCAGTCCTCCGTGGCTTCTCTGAGTTACAGCGGGGCTCCGTGCAGCACTGCATGTCCATATGATGGTAGCAAACGGGGCTCACTTTTCTTTGTCCAAAAAGACACACCAAAAAACATCCAAATGCCTCCACAGTGCTCGTCTGTAATGTCCCTCTTGTATTGAAGCCCTGACATGAGAAATTGTTCCGAAAAAAATTAAATAAGTCTATATTTTAAGCTTGTTTTGTAGCGGAAGCTCCCAGTGTTGCTCTGCCAGAATCTCACGCGATTTGCGGAGCACAGACACAGGCAAAGCAGTGAACCGAGACACTGGGAGCTTCCGCTACAAACAAGCTTAAAATCTAGACTTATTTAATTTTTTTCGGAACAATTTCTCATGTTGGGGCTTCAATACAAGAGGGACATTACAGTCGAGCAGTATGGAGGTATTTGGATGTTTTTTGGTGTGTCTTTTTGGACGAAGAAAAGTGAGCTCCGTTCTCAACCGTCATATGGACATGCAGTGCTGCACGGAGCCCCGCTGTAACTCAGAGAAGCCACGGAGGACTCTGAAACTGAAGTGAAAAGTGAAATTTCAATTTTGAGTGAACTATCCCTTTAAGACTGGCACAGCGGTACAGCCACTCAGTGTTGGTCTTAAAGAATAAATCTGATCGCTGCCACTTAATAGTTTAATGTCCTTCATGATTCATGATTATTATTGTTGTAACATTCTGTGACAAAGGCCTCTGAGACTCATTAATGGTTAACACAACACAACACAACACAACACAACACAACACAACACAACACAACACAACACAACACAACACAACACAACACAACACAACACACACTTTCCCACTGTTATTGTGGTGAGTGCATGTACCACACTGTTTGTACCACACTGTTCAAAACATCATACATCCCTCACAGTATCACAAAAAACACACACTACACACCAGGTCTGTTATTTCAGGGTCATTTATCCAAACATATACCAGTGCTGTTGCCATCTCGGTCCTCTATTCCCCTGTCTTTAATGGCTGGCTGTACCATGTCCCTCTGAGTCGGCCAGGCAATTTTGGTTGTAATTAATATAATGTATGGTATGGTGAAACAGAGTTGTGTATTTGTAGGCTATTGCAATGATGGATTATGTTTTTGTCATACCAGTTTCATGTGGGGCCTGATTGTGAAGATGTGGAGGCGGGAAATATAATTTAATGTGCTAATTTGACTTTGGTTGGTCTTGGGGAGGGGCAGTATGACTCACTTCATCTGATTGTGCTCAGGACAACCATCTGCAGATTTCAGAAACATTAAATGAAATGTTTTGGAGGCAAAAAAGGTTTTTTTGGTTCGAAATTAGGGGGTAGTTGACTCTGGGTCACACTCCAGCTCAGAAGGTGGCGGTAATGCGACTCAAAAGCTGTTGCCAAAAACGTGCCGCTTCTGTCACCAGCTCCTGAGCTTGTGTGTGAGTTGAAAACTGAATTTGGGGCCAATAGGTAGCAAATACAGAAATGACAATTCAAATACTGATCTATGATGACTGATGATGATACAATCCTTTGTAAATGAGTTCATTACCTTTCCTTAATGAGAGTGAGAAGAGAAGGTTGATGCCACCCTCACATCTGTACGCTAAATATGAAAACTACAATCGGCAGCTGCTACTTTAGCTTAGCATGAACACTGGAAACATTTAGCCTGGCTCCGTCCAAAGGTTACACAATCAACCAACCCCAAAATCCATCCAATTGCTGAAGTGTTAAAAACAACATTTTGACATTTCTCAGAAGATTATGCAACAGACTTTTCCTGCTTAACTTTGGAATGAGCCAGGATATTTATTTCCCCCTCTTTCAATCTTTGTGGCAGGCTAACACTTGGCAAGGAAGCAAATGAGTGTAATTCCCAAAATGTCAAATTTGTCCTTTAAAATCTGAACAAATCTCCCTCTGTTTTTCAGGTGTAGCAGCTCCAGTGTTGTGGCTCTGCCGTGATGAATGGTGACCTGCCCTGATATTTGTATGGGTCTTTCTCATCATCCGAAGGTGAGTTAAGCTTCTTTTCAATCAGGTCTGTTGTGGCTGATTGTTATGACAGCGGCTGCACACAGAACAGTGCAGGGCTCAGATTTCATCTCAAGCACTAATCTCGTCTAAATGTACAAACCCAAAATGCTTTAAATGACAGGAAATTAAAGACATGAAGGGCTCATGAACCTCAGACTGAGGATTCATGGCTGATGGCATTAACCCTCCACACCAAGAATATCTGGGTTGTTTATTGTGGGAAAAAAACTCCTTGAGGGAATTTCTTCAAATTTGGTAGAAACCACTCATTTGGACTCAAAGATGAACCAATCTGATTATGGTGGTCAAAATTCATAGGTCAATATCTCAGTGACCTCACAAAACATATTTTTGGGATCTTCACTGTGGATGTCAATAGCTTGAGGGAATTTCTTCAGATTTGGCCCAAACTTTCACTCGGACTTAAAGATGATGTGACTAGATTTTAGTAGGCAAAGGTCAAACTTTGCAACGACCTCATGTTCTTGTGAATACAATAACACCCAGAGGAAAATTTCAGTACATCTGACGCAACCATTCAATTTGACTTAAGGATGAATTGAATAATGAGTTTGAATTTGATGGTCAAAGGTCAAGGTTATGTTTACCTCACAAAATATATACAGTATAACTCATGAATGAACATGCTATTTTTTTTTACAAAATTTAACTCAAATGTCTAGTGCGATACAATGGTGAAGTCATGACATTTTGTATTTAAATGGTCAAAGGTCAACTTCACTGTGACATCATAAAGACCTCTGGCCATTATTCAACACTGTAACTCAGGAAGGGGAGGTTGTGGCCATATTTCCTGATACTTGGCTTGTTGGCAGAGGAAAACAACTGTGAGGCGATAATTCAAGTTTTTATTACAGGAAGTCCAATGGAGTGAATTTCAAAACACTTGAAATGTATCAGATTTCTCGTGTGGATTATTCAAATAGCTGATGCCTTTCTTGGCACGATAACCTGCCTCTGAGAATAAAGTGAGCAAGTCAGTTCTTAGTGATGCTATGAAGTCCCCATTTACTCCCATAAAACAGTCTGAAGGCAACAGAGACAATTTCCACTGTTACATCCTGTTTTGCAGTTCTTACACAGATCCTAAGTTACTGCTATACTACATGTCCAAGATCTTTTTCTTTTTTAAACAACTTTCTTGGTTTGCCCTTGCTTTCACTGTCATCCAAAGCACTGATGTCCTGGTTTCAAAGAGTTAGAGTAACATTTTGGTGCCACCTGACAAACAATTCAAGCCTTCAGGTTGGTTGCCCAGGAGCTGTAAACTGACGTCGAACCAATCTGTGGAACGTCAGTTTCCAACAGGCAGAAAAAAAACTGTAGGACAAACTGGTCAGCCTTTTCTTTCATCGCTTTACAAGAGGACTCTCTTTAGCCGCTGATTTACTACAAGTCGCTACAGTATGTTATTTCTTTTTTCTACTGAGGTTAATCCCTTCTCTGGCAGCTGAAACCGGTCATTTGCATAGTGTGACAGACAAAAAAGCAGATCCTAACTCCAGGTCATGTTTTGTTTCTGTCTTGGTCTTGTACTTTTTGTTTAATGGGGCTGAGCGATGGCGCTGGCTGTGCTTGGGGGAGCAGTACATCACCAGAGCTGCATCTGTGCACCTCCACCAGGAGTTACGGCCTGGCCTCAGATGAGATATCAGTTTTAAGGCTTGACATGAAAGGAAGATTTAAACCGCCAAAAAAAAAAAAAAAAAAATCACACAAAATGGTGAAGACAGCCAAGATGTGACATGCGGTTATTGAAAGCACTGGGATGGGAGATAAACCCACCTCCGCTGCCTCCCTCGGGCGATGATTCCTCCCCGGTTGGTGCCTTCTCTACCATCCCCCTGAGAGACAAGGCTGCTGGGATAGAAACCACTGATCATGCACTGCCTCGCTGCGATTTAGCATTTCACCGAATATAGCTGGAGGAACAAATGCTGTCAGTTTGTTTCTGTGACTTCGTATTTCATTTTCTACCTTTCCAAACTCCTAAAAATCCTTCCTTCATGATTCATCGGGCTCGGAATAAGTGGCCACCATTGAACCGGCAGTTTATAGCACATTGGCTTTGAGAGAGGTCAAACCATGGACACACACACAAGCACAATGGAGTCATTCAGTGGATGATGTTGGAGAACTTGCATGTGCACATTATTTTTCGGAGCATTTTTCATCTGCCCTTTTTTATTCTTTTCTGGAGACCTGCTCAGAGCTGTCTGTGTATGATGTTACAGAGCATTCTTGAATTGGAGGAGGCCAATACCTTATCATTTTTAGTGGGTCAGTGTTTCCGCTATAGGACTTTTTAAAGTAGTGGCAGCGACCCCCCTCCAAATAATAACCAATAATGTTGTTTATTGATACTTATAGACATTATAGACACTTTAGGGGGGTTATTATTTATGGCCCTTTTCCACTAGCGGATCGAAAAAGGAGAGCGACACGACGCGGCCGTAGCTGCCGTGATATGACGACCCCGCTCCCGCTGGGGAGTAACCAAAGAGTAGATACTGAGCAAGATAGTTAGTTTACCTTAGTAGTCGCGAGTCCTTTTACTGAAGGAGTGGTGGCTAGGATTTAGGAATGGTGACCCACCACTCCTAAATGAATGTAGAGGAAACACGGTGGGTAGTTTTATGTTTCTCAGTGTCTTTAGTTGTACTCGCTTGAAAATCAAGCAGAACAGTCTCGTTCTGTTGTCCACATGTAGCAGCATTTTAGCAACTCCAGGCCATCCAGGCCTCAGCAATTTCTCAACTGTCTCATAGCAACAACAAATGCAGTGTTTATGACCTTTAACTTGTAGATTTGTTAGTATAGCAGCCAACACTCAGCTGCTCTTTGCATTTCAGCATTGCATGTGTCACATCTGAATGGAACCTAACCCAAGGATATTTTCCTTTTTAAATACCATGTTACTAAGCGTGACCTTTCTGTGTAAAACTTCAGCCGCTGCCCTTCAGTTATATATACTGTTCCCATCACCCTTTGTTATACCAGAAGAAGTCCTCAGGCGGCTTCGGCCTGCAACCCTCGCCGGGTAAATGCTAGTCAGAGGAGGTTAAGTGCACCGACAGAAGGACAGAATGGTTATCCATCCTGCAGCTCCACCTCTTGAATCAAGGTCATTTTATCCTTAAATCCTCGGCCCTCCAAAATGGCATCAGTTTAATTAACTCTCTGGAGCCTCACTTAGAAAGGCCATTTTAATAGTGTGGAAATGCATATTAATCTACTGGCAAGGGGCCAATTATGACTGACTGTCACTGACTGCATGCGTTGTGTGGACTAATATGACCTTTTCCAAGTCTACGCTCGGTGATTGAAACTCATGTAACCTAACTTCAAAATACAGGAGAGCAGGTTGCTGAGGATCACTGAGTCCGATATTTCAGACACCTCATATTTTGATGTTGTAAATGCAGATTTAATATACTGTACATGTAACACGGCAGCTTATTCTTCTAACATATTACATCATTGATTCAATTAAATGTCCTTTGTTAGAAGATTAGGATAATGGGTTGAAATTGACTTAATGAGAATTCCCGGCCTGTACATGTGAGTTGCACGGGGAACAGAGTTATACTGTAGTGTGTGTGATACTGTAGCTCACAACATAAAGTCATTGGGTCTCATTCATGAAACGTGAGTAAATCTGTGTGTAGATTTGCACATAAAAGCTCACTCTACTAAAACTCTACTCCGGATTCATGAACGGTGCGGGAAACTCAGATTTGATCGTAAACACGTGTGTAAGATGATGAATGCCAACCCATCGTAACCTAACAACACGCCCCCGGTGATCAGCAATTAGCATAGATCTCCATACATGAATAGCCATATAAGGAGATCCTGACCACCATATTAGGAGATAGGTGCATCCTGCTCACCTGCGGCCATGACGCAAACGAGGAAAGAGGGAGAGAGAGAAAAAAGAGAGATCACGGATCAAAGTCATTTTGGGTGAAGTCCAGAAAAAATATTTAATTCTCTTCTGTTAGTGGTGGTGGTGTGACTGGGACAGGTCAAAGGCTGGAGGGAAGAAACAGATTTAGTGAATTAAGTATCTTTGGTTTATTAAAGAACCGTTTAAGAAGTAAAGCCAGAATAGTTCGATATGAAACATGAAAAAAAAAAAAAACTGAAACTGAAAAAACTACAGAGCTACAGCAGCGACGGGAGGAGGAGGTTCTTCACAGCCTCAGCTGTAGAGGAGCATGGTTGTATCAACACATGAAGTTATATAGGCAGGTTATATTGTTACAGAAGCACCAGCCGTCTGTCACAGCTCCATCCAAACCGGTGCCGACTGCGCTGCTGCGCAGGGTGAAGTGTGCGCCCACCGAGCGTGTAGCAACACAAAAAAGTTTTTTCTGGTTTTATATCAGATTATTATCATCATTAGATGGAGCCTTGACGTGTTTGTGCGTGTCCAATCCCTAAAACGTCTCTCTCTCCAAATATTTCTAAATTACGTGTTTCAAAGGCGTCGACTTATTTTGAACATGAGAGAGAGTAATACGGATTAAAATTGTAATTTTCAACAGTGACAAGCAGTATTTATTTGCATTCCTACATTTACACAAGCGCTACACACAGTCCGGAGCAGGTGTAGATTTTGTGAGTAGCTACGAAAAAATCAGCACTACTAAAAGTTTGATGAATGCGGAAATCCACGTAAATTTGCGCTGCTCAGGGTTTACACAAAAATCCGTGCTGCTCACGTTTCATGAATGAGACCCATTGTGTGTTCACACGTGTCCTGTCACTCTGCCCAGATGAATGGGGCTGCAAGGATAATGGGTTAGTTGATCAACAGGAAATGAATCAGCAGATAGATCATATCCAGTTCATGAAATGGGATTATTATCAGTTCACTGTGAAAATAATTAGCATGTTAATGAAAGTAACTGTTAATTGTAGCCGTATTAGGATTGTATACTGGACATGTTGATGTATTTCACAGAACAAATAACAGGTTATAGTGTGAAGTGGTACAGTACAGTACAAACATGCTGAATTGTTGTAACTGAGACAACTGGTTCATCTTGTAGAGTGTACAGCAGTGATCAGCAGCAGTGATCAGCAGGTTGTTGAACCGACTACATGTGCTCATGTTATCAGTTGCATCATTAACTTGGCCAGTTCAGCACAGACATCGATGCTCCAGTCGATCAATAGCAGCACAATACAGTAACAGAAACAGACGTCCTGTCCATTAATACTCCACACAACACAAAGTAGTCAACTGAGTCACAGTCGGTCTGAGTGCTGTCTGAGTTAAACCGAGTCACACAGTAAGAACTGTGACAGTAACAGTGGGAAGCCGGTAACTGGCTGGTTGGACTGTCAGCTCGCCCCGGCATCACCCTGGCTTATGCCATTGTGGAGAACAGTGTTCACCGAATGGCATACATTATAAGTTGGCTCAGCTCTGTCCTGCACTTCAGCTGAATGGAAATGAAAACTGTTACAAAAGGTTTTGAAGTTACTTTCCTTGACATTGGTGGTGGATGTGCAGAGGACTTTTAATAAGGCAGCCTCAGTCTCCAAGGGCCAACAGGCCCTTAGCCATGAACTCACCAGCTTTCTCACTAATGCACTACTTTATTTTCTCTCTCTGTTCCCCTCTCTCTCGCTGACACCTTTGAGAAGCTGGTGTTTTGTTTTCATTTGAAGGAAGAGGCACGGTTGGCCCACAGCCCGGTGAACTGCAGTGGCCTGCATTCCAAATAATTAAGATAGAAGAGAATTTATTAAAGCTAATCACACTTCATATAGTGGAAATACACACTCATTCAATTTCATTTTGATGCCTTCCCTGCCTCCCATTCCATTTTTACATGATTAATAAGAACAATTGCACAAGAGAATTGCTACTCCTAGTGACATTTAGACCATGTCGCCTTCAAAATGATTTCTTGTCACCCAGTCCCTCAGCTTCAGGAAGTGTTCAAATATTGTTTATTACTCATTTTGATTCATTCAGTGTCAGAATGAGCCTGAGGCTGCTGTTTATCATTTTATGCACTGAGGGCATATTAATGGTCTTGGGAAAACGACTTTAATAAGTTAATGCACAGCAAGTGAGAGGACTTTTTTTATGGCTGTATCCGCCAACATGAATTGGTTGAGACAGGGTGAAATAGGTTTGCAGTCATGCAGTCAACTCCAGTCTGCAGTCGTACATGCAATCTTTTTTAGGTAATTACCGGTTGTAATGATACAGCAAAGCCCTCAAGTTCTTCCTGTCTGCATTTAATACGGTAATGAGTCTGGCCATACTTGTAACATGACTTTTTCAACATTTTATCTCCAACAAAAGGCATTTGAATTTTAAAAAAAGAAAGGTTTTTAGCTGGATTGCACATGTGACATGGAGCTGGAGGTGTGGCTGCTGAAAAGATGATCTTTGCAAAGGTTGCAGGCATGAATGTGGTCAGGTTCAGTTGTAACTCTGAACCACAGCTCCTATATATTTGCTGCACAATCAACCTGCCACGTAAATATGTTCCTATTTTGTCACTGTACCACATTACTGCTTTCAGACCCAGTGGATTTATTTGTATAGCATTGAGCCACATGTTTACAGCTGCTTTCACCTGCAATTACATCCTCCATACTATCGCAGAGAGACTATATGCACTTAGTTTCAGTGGGCCTTGCGAATGGAGGTGTTTAATTAAAGGGTCACAAACTATGGTGCCACCTCGGGGGGGGGGCTGCTGTCGTCAGTTTGGGACATAGCCACACTTTCTTTTATTGTGTTGCAGTGGAGAACAGCGGGGTCACTTTCTCCCGTGGGCTTTTTCTCAGTAGCATTGGTATGAGGCGTGTGGACTCGTGGTCCGGTGGCAGTAAAGGTCACTGTCCACCCTGACTGTGTTTTTAATTTCTCATCTTCTCAGAGTTTGTTGCCAGTAATGAGGTGAAATGTAACTTTTCTGGTTCTCGCAGTGAAGATGCATCAATACAGGCTGGTAACAATTTTAACTGTATTAAAACAATGTTATATTATATCAGTGAACACAGTGGGAGCCCTCAGCTGTGGCTGGCTTGGTCTGAGTTTTAGTGAATAAGTTACATGAGTGGACAGTTATTTAAATTCCTGAGGTATACATTGGTTGATACTGATTTAGTCAGATCTTGATTACATTTTTTTTCTTGGCATGTTTTCCAGGGTATCATAAGGAAAGAGTTGGTCGACAGCTACCAACCATATTCCACTCTCGTACTCCCTCCAATGTGTCCACAGCCACAATATTAATAACTGTTAGGCCCTAAGAAGGCAGTGGAGCTACAGTACAGCTGTGGTCGAAGTCAGTGGCTGTATACTTTGCCTATTTAAAGCAATAAATACATAATGTAACATGTCACATCATCTCTCCTCTCTGTGGTATCTGCAAACTGTTGCAGTTAACTGGCAGTGGCAGTTTATATAATTGTCTTGAGGACTCGCTTCGTAACTGAAGGCAAAACTTACTGTGAGGTAGTGCAGAAGTAGTTCAGAAAACAAAGCTCAGTGTGAGTTCTCGTGGTCCCTAGGGTACAGAGTATGAAATCCGGTTAATGAAATTGTGTTACAGAGTGACTGATCCAAAATGCATTTTGCTCCTTTTCATATAATACTGTTAAGGAATAGTAGTTTAATTAAAGCAATGTCCAAATGAAACTGCCTTTACGTGTCCCACCATTTCATTTTACGCTGCCAAGTATAGATCCTCCTGGTCAAATATTATGAAAGTGCCACTTATGAAGTCAGATTTTCACCTCAGTTAAAGTACTACAGTATAAATATTAAAAATACTTCAGCACATCAACATATTGTCATACTGTTCCACGTTTAAAGAGCTCAGTTACTTAGAAACAACATATTGAATGCACATATTGGCATAAGTCATTAGACCAACCATACTGTAGCATATAACATGACAGTAACTACAAGCTATATGTTTAAGGCGAGACACTGTTTTTTCATGCACTGATCAATTTTGTGATTTTGGGCTATTTTTCTTCCTTAACATGTATTCTTTCAGAAAAGTCGAAAGAAATGGTAGAGAATCCACATTAAGGTGGTTATTTTACTTTGTTTGTCTCTTTCGTCAGTAGATTTCTCCCTAATTCACCAAAACATGCTACTGTGACATACTGTGCTGCGCTGCCTGTTGTCTGACCCATGTCATGTCAGGTATCATTGTAAAGCTCTCTCTCTCCTGAACAATTATGTAGGCTCCAAAAATTGTTGTTTCCTCCGTATCTGCAACCAATCTTAAAAGTACGATTTACATTAATAATCTATGGAATTTTACAGTACAAGTCTTTAAAAGCCGTTTTCTCGAAATGAGTTTTTCCTCAGACTCTGAACCTGAAATCTCCACTTCAGCAGCACTTAGAGACACCAAACCTTCCAGTTTTATTAGCGCATATTTCATTAGATATTGCCTCATTTATATATTTAGACATAAAACAAAAATTATTTGTCTTAATGTAAGATTATATTTTTACCCTATTCACCTGTAGTGTAGCAACTATAGCAAGTGGACTTGAGTTGAGGCTGTTGTTAGTCTTTATCTACTGTAGCATCGTTAGGATACTGAAACGTGATGAGTGCAGGAATTGATTGATACTGTATTTTTAAAATTCAATCTGTTGACTGAAAACTTTGCTTTAAAAAGAAAGTACGGCATTAAAATATAGTGGAGTCAAAAGTACAATATTTGTCTCTAAGTGCAGTATAGGGTAAAAGTTTCTAAAAATCAAACATGAAGTAAAGATACTTGAAAAATGTACTTAATTACCCTACTCAAGTAAAGGTAGTCTGTTACTGTTCACCCCTGCAGTCAAGTCCTTTTATACACATTTGTAACAATAATTACCTTCTATTTCATGCTGTGACAGAGCTCGCTGTTTATTTGCAGTGTGTGTGTGTGTGTGTGTGTGTGTGTGTGTGTGTGTGTGTGTGTGTGTGTGTGTGTGTGTGTGTGTGTGTGTGTGGTGGCGGGCAGTGCAGTGTTGCCCTTGCTGTGGTGTTTTGAGTCTGTATTTGGATGCGTGGCACTGATGCAGCAGAGGGTGGCAGCGGCAGAAAAGCAGCGAGCGTGACTAATCCAGGGATCTCCTGTGTGGTGTGTGTACGGCTGGCCGTCCTTCACACACCCCTGATGGTGATGGCCTCACAGTTCTGGGGGGCTGCATGTAGATTTCAATGCATTATCACCACATATTGTGTAGTGAGGTTTAGACTTTCATTTAGGGGCCCAGCAGGTAGTGGACAACATGTCTAGTTCTTTTGGATACAAGTTGGCCTGAGCATGTCATATTTTTACATGAGCTCATAGTGGTTGTTATTCATAATAGCCAATACACATGCACATTTGTTATTTCCAATCTCAGCAATTCAATGGGCTCACAGAGGTAAATGTCACTGCTGCTTCAATTTCAACACAATTTTTTTTTCCTCATACTTTTCTATGAATATCTGAGATGATATTAAAGGCTAAACGGATGTTTTAACGTGCCATCTTTCAGGCTCTGTAACTTCTTTTGACTGCAAAGTCTTCACTTTATTCAATTCATCGTTAAAGCTACTCCAACCCATCATAGAGCTGCTAATTCTGTTTTAATATTGCAGTTTCATTTCGTCTGTCATTACACAAATGACAAAAATGATACATGAGAACACTGAACAAAGCCTCTCGCCTTCTCAAGTGCCAAAGAAGAGAAACTGGGAATGTACAGAGCCTTTGAAAAAGAACATAGTTCTCTTTCAGCTGCAGTTGCCTTCAGTTGCCTCCAAACTGGCTTTAGTGTCTCATGTTTTACACCAGTGTGGGGCTACTAATGTATTCACTGGTTGTGTGAACAGCAAAAAGCAAAACAAACCAACTATATCAGTTCATTTCACACAAACTGTTGCTGTTGCCAGAAAACTCTTTATAATAAAGACTCAATTAAATGCACAATGTCACTGATATGAATTCAATTGTTTTTGTCTCCTGTGTTATTTTGTTATAATACTATACATATGTTATTCTTCCACTTTTTTAAACTATCTGTGTTCCTTAGAAGCAACTGTCTCTGTATAGTATAGTATACTATAGTAGCCACGAGTAAGCTCAGTTTTGGTCTCCACCATCTGTCTCTTCAGCTGTTAAATGTACTACGCAGGGTTATTATAGTTAACTCAAACTAAAACTAGCAGTGAAAAAATAATTTAATTTAGTAAACTGAAATAAATATAAAAAATGACAATTTTTCCAAAAACAAGAACTACTGTAAATAAAAACTACAATGAGCAATGCAAAACTAACTAAAACTAAACTGAATTGCAGATGAAACATGATGATTTATGGGATACAGCTAAAAGTGAAAAATCCCACAAATTTGGAAGTTCATCTTCAGAGGTCTCACACAGGTTTTCTCCTAATACCTGAAAAACTAAAACTAAGACTAAATAAAAACCAGTAAAATCCACAAAAATATAAACTAAACTAAAACTGCTTAATCACTTGTTGAACTAACTAAAACTAAACTTATATAACTATAACTATAATAACCTTGGTACTACGCTCTGTTCGCCAGACATTTGTTGTGTTTATCTGCCTTTTTGGGCAACACACAGTGATTGTGTTGAGTTGGAAACTCAATACAATGACCAAAAAGATTCTGTGACAATCTATACAGCTGAGAGTTTAGCGACCCCACTCACAGTGCGTGTAGTCTTTTCTTGTCAGTTAGCCTTTAGTTTGTTGTAGGGAAAGCAGTGTACAAATTCTAACAGAGATCTCTTTGGAAACAATCTGCTGTGAATGAAGTTGTTGCTTTATCCTCGGATGCCTCTTTCCAAAGTTGTACCAATAGGTCTGTGATCCATCTGTTTCTCTTTTTCACTGTTTGTTCATAGATAGGTTGACTCAGTGAAGCCGGGCCAGAATAAATCCCTCATTGCTGACTCGGCCCATGCCAACCCCAGATACAGCTTCTTACCTCCATGCTTCTTTTCACTGAAAACCCAAGTGTGGTTTTCTACAGTGAGCTGAAAACAGTGTGCTTTCATCACAACAACCTTGATTTTATGTGAGTGTCTTACAAATGTACTTTTATGATGGTATTGTGGTATAATGACCTGGTAGAGTGTGCCTATGCTCAAGCATATATACGGTATGTACTGTAGATGTACAGTATGCATAACTGGGTGCTTGTTAATTGAACATATGCTTTTGAATGTGTGTTTGTGTGTGAGAGGAAGGAAGGGAGTTTAGCCTCCTGTTCTCTGCAAAAACGCTGCACTGGAATGTTAATTGGTATGACTGGTCTGCCTCACAGATAAGACACAAGGCCGCTTTTAATAAACCAAAGATCAGGATGTCCCACTGTCTCGCCCCGCTGAGACGAGGGAGAGGAAGAGGGTGTGTGAGCGTAAGGAGCGGCGTTTGCTGGAATCCTTCCTCTCCCCTTCCTGCCTCTCTCCTACTCAACTCCACATCTCGTCGCCTCATAACAAATAGAAAAACAGAAATATTACAGAGCGTGAGGTGATTCACGGGGAGACTCAAAGCGCATATATTATTAAGACGGGATAGGAAAGGTTTTGAAGTTATGCTAATGAGGATCCTTTTGGTGCTACAAATCTAACCGTTATTTGAATAATTTCTCAGCCTGTCCCTCCTCTTCTCCCCCCTTCTCAGCCGTTCCTTCTTTTTTCCATCTTCTTTTCATTCTGCAAGAGTCACGCATTCAAGGACGCAGCGTTGGCATGAAGCTGTGTTCATGCTGTTTAAGGGAGGTGATGGTAGATTAGACAGCAGCTACTGAAAACTCACACACATCTCTGACCGGAGGCTTCTCCTCCCACATGCAACCTATGATAAAGAGCTCATTTTATGTCTGCCCCCTCCCATACATGTCCATACAGATCACATAGGAAATATACTGCAGACATATGAAGATAATCTGTACGTATGGATGTACATATGTATGCAGCAGCACATACATAACCCCTCTGCTTCAATAGAGCAGAATCAGAGAATTATGTGAATCTCACATAGCTCTGGCAATAATGAATTTAGTTCGCATCCTTGCAGTCAGGCAGTGAAGTGCTGTATTGATTAGCTGAACAGCTATTAAATGGCCAGATCTGACTATTTGCATCATATTATCCATCATAATAGAATAAGATGATGCTGACTGGCTGATGACTTATTCTAAAAAAGTAAGATTTGGTCATTCGTTCAAAAGCCAACTTGCCAGGCTCAGAGAAATGTGTCCTTATCCATGTTCTCTAGTCAGTTTTTTGAATAAGTTGTAAACAACATGGAGATTGTTGTTAAAATAGTCCAGCGTAGAGGTACACTGTCAAATAAATACAGACAGTAGTGCTGAACCACAGATTGGATGTGTTTATCTGGACTGTTAAAGATGACACAAGATTCTTGCAATGTGGAATTAAAGATTAAGCCAAGAGAAACTGAAGATAAAATATTTGCACTGTCTGGACCTACAGTATGATCAGTGTCCTTGTCTGGAGGAAATCCTGAGACAGTTTTGGAATGATAAAACTGGTTTGGATGGTCTCATCTTAGATTAATGACTGTGTTTTGACTTATTGGAACTGAAGGCTGTTGTGAAGTTTGTACATGAGGTGATTTAGATAAAGTTTTTTAAATTGGAAAATGCCTCGCTGGGCCCCACACTGAATACACAGACAAGCAGAGCATTAGCAGCTACTGCCAAAGAAACAGCTGTCTTTAATACAAAGTGCAGCGTCATTATACACAACATGGTTTATTGATTTATTGACTGAGGTTGCTATCATCAACAAAGCTGTGCCCTAATCCAGAGGAACAAAAGAGTGAAGGCCAGCAGCTGGTAACAATAAGTCATCCATAACCATGAGATGGGCAGTTTCTGTAATATGACTTTTTAATAAAACCAATACAGAATGATCTAAAGATTCATATATTTTTTCAATAAAAGCCAGCAGTTGATTTTTTCTTTTCTGAGATTGGCCTGCCATTGGAAGATCAGTGGCCATTATACATTAAAACACTGTGGATTGACCTATGGGAAGGTTGATGTGTGACCATATAAAGTACAGTACATCTGGTTTTCTCATTTCTATATTTTCCAAACTATTCAAGTGTCACTTTAAGTCAGTGTGCAGCTGCACTGTGAGAAGTTACATGAGCCAGCACCCTGGGCCCCATAGTGAGGCTGCAGTCCAATCAGGGTGGTTCCTATATCATTATGCTCCACACTGTGTAACTCTCTCTACTCAAAGACAGAATCCAATGAGTTGGAAAAAACAACAAAAGCAACCGTGTTTGGCCTCTGCAGTCTTCCAGTACTTCCAGTGTCAATTTACTCACCCACATTTGATTTGGTGAGCTCCGCGAGTCATTCTGCAGCACTGGCACTCCGGCTGCTGGTATTGATTTATGTGAAAGAGGGCCAGGGATTATACTGTGGTAGAGGCAGTGTAAACTCCAGGCACAGGATGAGGCATGCCTTGATTGTAAGTAATAACTAGAAATTGCAGGAGGGTGTTGACAGATGCTGAGCGTTGTGTGTGTGTTGTTATTTGTTTATTCACAGTTGGTTGTAAGCAATAGTTTGTAATTTACCCACCTAAACTCGCCTGAAGTTACTGCTCATCTAAATATGGAGACATTTGCTGTGGCAGTGTAAAGCAGTCTCAGATGCTCTCCCACAAAGCTGATCATTCTTTGGAAATCTCTTTTCAATATTGACACAAGATATGTAGTCAGTCTCTGCCTGTATGTTGAATGTTAGGCTACATCACTGAGTTAGTTCTGGTTAGCATATAGTAGTAGTATAGTAGTTAGCAGCACAACTTGTGACCGATTTTTCCCATAATGCTGAACTTTTCCTTCAAGGTTAACCTGCAAGAAGGTAACAGTTCATCAGGCAACATAAATCAACATTTGAATAAGGTGTGCAGGGTGGAAGTGTGTGTTTGTGCATTTGCACAATATTAAATTGGCAGTTACTTTCCCACCCTCATAGCTGTAATTGTAGAGAACAGTGAGGGAGTCCCACTCATGTACACAAGTTCTAATTTCCACAAGCTCAACGCTGAAGAGACCCGTAGAAACACCCTCTATTATCTCCTCCAAACAACAGAACAATGCAAATGAAGAGCATTTTGTATGTGAAGGATGCACACGCAGGTCAACAAGGACTGTATTTATTCATCTAATGGAGTGCACCTTATATTTTGTAGTAATGTCTTCCTTCCTGGTTGTATTCACACCCAAGGACCTGAGGACTCATTAGCAAACTTTATCTTCACTCAAAATCGTTGTGTACACCATAGGACAGAGACAGATCCTTTGTACCTACAGCCATCAGGCTTTTTAATCTCTCTCCAAATGGCTGCCAGACAAATGAATTTCCTTTTTATAATATAGTAATTCATATCTTTTATGCTCAGAAATGAATGTGAGAATTTGTGTTCCTTCATGTCTGGTGTATACACGTGTCTAATGATTTTAGTTAGAGGCGATGCAGTAACTACATGTACTAACATTATAGGAACTGTAACACATTGTTAACAATAATACACCCATTTCTACTTTAAAAAAATATATATTTGGGGCATTTTTGCCTTTGATTGACAGGATGGACGGGAAAGTGAGGAGAGAGACTGGGGGAATGACATGCAGTACAGATCGGCACAGTCAGGAATTGATCCGGTGATCATTGGGCATTGCCAACATACGTACTTGACCACTGAGCAGCCCCACCTTGTGTAGTTAATAAGGGGACTTAAAAGCATGTGCAATAGGATGCAATATATAGTAATTGCAGCATGTCGTTATATACAATATATATATAATATATACTATATTGCATCCTATTGCATATCCATACATCCGTATGTACAGATACACATTTACATCATACACAGCATTCCAGTTTCTCCAGTTTTTATCTGTGTTTCATGAGTTCAGTGTAAGACTTTGATGCCCCAGGCCAGTACAAGCAGCTCCTCTCACTGCTGGTTGGTCAGATTGTCTTGATGAAGGGCACCTTGTCAACAGGAGCCTAAATGTAGCTGATCCATTATCTGCTGGCTGATTCATTACTGGCTTCTTCTTCTTTTTTTGTAATATATTTCTTTCATCCCACAAATAACTGGTGAGGGAGGATGAAAACATAACACTGTGAAGTTTTCCAGGCAGAACTTGATTTTGTGTGACTGCTGACGTGTGACGGCTTCCCCCTCCACTAACTCCTGGTGTGGACCCAGAGCCAGACCTCCGGGGTCCAGAGAGACCACACAGGGAGGTGGAGCGGGGGGGCCCAGGTCGCTGGAGTCATTGATTTCTGTCGTCCTCTTCCAGTGGCTCGTCTGTAGCTCCTCTGGGCCTCTGTCAGATTAGATCACCAGCTTAATACTGGAGGCTTCCGTACAATCTGGGGCTGTTCCTGATGAAAGTTGAAGGGACAGAAATGTGCTGAGATCTAATCCAACTGGTTCTGCTAAGGCGTAATCTGAAATACATCAAATACCGATTTGGTGCTTTGGTGACCAACGACAGCTTGTGTAAAATTCTGACAGCGACAGAAATTTAGGACTAAATTCACATAATATAACGGCTGCTGTCGTACTCCCACCATCTGCTGGAAAAACCAACAAACAAACAAAAAGAAAAAACACATCCAAACAACAAACAGTGGTTAATACAGTGTGAAACGATCCAGAATACATTGTCTGATGCAACATTTTTTGGATGCAGTAAAACCAAAAATATTCCATCAGCCCAGAGAAATGGCGCAACAACTGTATTTTTCCTTTTTCCTGTTCACACACAAGCACTACACACTAGAGTACAAGCCACCAGCTATTCATCACACAATCTGACTCTAACAGAGAGTGCTATCAAGATTTTATTAGACTAGTCTCACAGAGTGTGACATGCAATGAACCTGCAAGATTGCTGTTATTGCACAGTCTATAGGAGCCGACCTGAGAGTGTGTATAGATTGGGTTTAGACTCAAATGATGAAGGTAGCAGATGCACGGATTGTCCAGTGACCAAGCAATACATTGAGTTGATCAGTGCGGACCGAGTGATATTGTTTTCTCTCTGCAATTTCTACATGAATGAACATTTCCGCATAGCACCTTTTTAAAGGAGCGCTCATGTTGCAAGAGATTTAAAAATGAAAGCTCATAAATCCTGCATCATCTTCAGTCTGCAGTATTGATCAGGTTTAGAACAACCTCATATCTGTGTTTGTACTGCGAGGCGGCTTTCTGTAAGAAATGTAATGACAGAAATTTGATCCTGGTTATATTCTCTTGGCAGAGCTCCTGCAGAGCCACAGACTGACTGTTTTCTCAGGGTGAATAGTAATGAAAATTCATATTGTAATAAAGATGAAAATGATCTATATCTATAAGAATGGTAATATTACCATTACGCACAAAAAAGGAACTTTAAAGACAGTCAGCGTGATGCATCGTATCCATTTCACAGGACCGGCTGATATGTATAAAGTCTACACCTGTTCTCCATAGCAGGAAGATATGGAACAGTTGGGGAGCATGAACACCCTGTCTGAGTAAAACAAAGTGAAATGAGCCTCTGACTCTCTCCTCTCATCCTCTGAGTGAGGGCAGCAGAGTCGGACCAGGCTTGACTGCCTCCTCTGCCCCCCCCCCCCCCTCACCTTCATTGTCCTCCCTTTATTCTCTCACTAAACGCCGCTGACAGCATCACTGCTCACATGAATCCCCCCTCTGCTCTCCCCGTCCCCCAAGACCCGGCGTGGCCGCTGAATGGCCGGGGTGTCAAAAGAGGAGGAAAACAAAGTACGGAAGTATTAGTGTTACTTCCCCTCGTCTCCTGGGATACCGGGGGGGGATCAATAGTTTTTCATTAACCTGTCTTCCTCCCTGTGAACGAGCAGGTCTAGCCTCGGGTGTGTGACTGCTCCAGCAGAGATGGTGTTGGTGGATGATATCTCTCTCTCTTTTACACTCACACACATCCATACACATGCTCTCTCTCTCTCTCTCTCCATCTGTCTCTCTCTAGCAGTTAAACTTCCTTTTATTGACATGTTGTGCCAAACCCAGACAGACCATTTATTTCAATATCTGTAACCAGTGTGAATTGCAACCATAGTGAGATCACAAATACTTGGAATGCATGTGCATTAATCTGAAGAGATTCCAGTGTGTGTCTGATAAGAAAACCCTCGTTATTCTTCCTTTGATTGTTCACGCAGAACCAAGCAAAGCAAATCAGTCTAACTGTTTTCACTAGGAGCACAGTGGCCCCCTAACTTCAAATCTTGGGAGCGCAAGCAGGAAATTTAGGGGCACACACTGTAAATCAACTTGCAAAGAAAATATTCACATTTCCTTTTCATGCATGATCCCCACAAAACCACTGGCCTGACAGATTCCAGATTGTTTCCAGAGTGTTAAAAATAAAACAGCAAATTTGCTGGTTGCACGTGTGCAAGTAGATGAAAAATTTACTTGCACTGTCTCAAATTTTAGGGGCAAATTTCCCCCATTTAGGGGCAGTCTGGAGCCCTGCAAAGCCAATATAAAGTCGGCCCAGAGAGTGATTTTAGTAGCATCTTGTGCTTGAATCAGAGACGTGATCTGTGACACAACAAAGTCAGCATCTGTCCCTCCACTCTGACTCGATCTGGCCCTCACTACTGTACCTCTGCTGTTTGCTGAAAGGCAAACAACAATGTCTCCCCATTGCACAATCATGCTGATTATACAGAAAGACAAGGCTGGATGAAGCACAACATTCCCCAGTGTGTAAGACTGGCTTAAAACAAGTTAGAGACACAAGTGTAGTGTGATATAAGAGAACTACATCAGGCCTTAAGCTTACAAGCTGCAGCCTGATGCATAAAGAAGTGTCGTTTTTTTATGAGTTTGTGTTCAGTCCTGCTGTGATGAAGTAGGCTACTGTAAAAAGAAGCGTGTTTTTACGTTGGGGCAGATCAACTGTGATCAGTGACAGTGAGAGTGGTTGTAAATAGGTGCTGGTTGTGACTGTTCACTATCAGGGTGGGGAAGGTACTGTACTGTAGGTAAAACTGTCCCATTGTGAATGACCTACAGTACAATAAGCTGCTTGTTAACAGTCACATATCTCATATCACTGCTTTGTTAGTGAGTGTGTATTCTTTGAGCTAGGTCCGGGTCAGCCCTCTGAAACCTGAGCAGTTCAGGGGATGGCTCAGTCAGACCAAATCCCCCCCGGTGACATTCACCCAGGAAGCGTCCACAAAGACAGGAGAGGACAGGAGATCGTGTGGGTAGGGTTGTAAACATGTAAGACTGAAAAAAAAATATTAGAGCCAGCATGGCTTTTGTGATTACAAGAGCAGTCTGTCATAGTTGTTAATTATGCAGCGTTTCATCAAACACTTTACGTCATTTGGCTCCGGAAGAAAATGTGTCTCATCCTGTTCCACATGGAAATGAATGGGCAGTAAATTTGGCAAAATTCACTTTTACTCAGTTTTTAATGAGTTTTCATTCCTTCATAATTATGGCTCGTTCTCTGGTACTAACAGACTGGAGCCGATATGCAGTTTTTTGGTAGGAAATGTCAATTTTCTAAATGTTATATTATTCCAATTTGTAAAATGCTTCCAAAAAGTTAGTTCATGTCTTTCTGGGTGTTTTGACCAGTCAATGGGAGACTGTGAACATCCAAATTAACAACTGAGTTAATTTCCGCCAAGGAAAATGCAGTTTAACAAGTAAGCCAGCATCATGGTAGCAGTAAAATCAGCTGCAGATAGGATTTACTTATCTTTACTGACAACAGAAGAAGGACGTCATGTCATGTAGGTGATGATGATGCCAGAAAACCACGTTTAGTTCACCTTTATTGAAAAGATCGACCAGCAGTATAGACACTTGCGTTGTTTATTACTATCTGTATTTTACAGACTCCAAAGGTTGAACACAAAATTGAGATTTTGGAGGAACTGTGAGTGTAGTCCAGTTGATATTCACAACATAATTATCAACATTGAAAAGGTGTTCAATAGATTTGCCAACTGTGATTAAATTGTACTCTTTTTCTTTTTCCATATTTACCATATGATCCATTTAACATACAGTTTGGTGAATTACTTTTATTGTCAAGCATCAAGCCTTAGTAGCCTACCTATCTTGTGTTCAAGAACAGCAACGTTTAAACATTTCTGTTATTGATGTTGTTGATTGAAGCCCATATAGTCATAGTCTTGTAATTAGTAACACGTTTTGATATTGTGTGTGTTGCTACTGTTAACATTCAGCCCAGGTATGTTCCAAAAGCGCGACAAAGCAAATCCTCACAAATAACTTCATTTCACATTCAAACTGCAATGATTTCAGCAATTGGCAGCACTGGATGAGGGCAAAGGGGAACCTCGCTGTGACAGGACAAGCTTCCATCATAGAGACTGAATGTCCAGTGCGACGTCACTGTAGTAACAACTATAAACTATATGAGAAATGTCAAATTATACTCAGTAGCTAAGTGGGTGTAATGCAATGGTGTGGTTGAGAGGTTGACTCTGAGCTACTGCAGCTGTCCAGAAGTGATGAATGTGAGGTGTGAGAAGCCCAGGGGCCTACACTCACCGCCGGTCTTTTATGTGTGTGTGTGATAGTTAATACAGTATGTAAACAGGTTCACAGTTGGAGTCAGAAGCTGTTGTTAAGTTTCTGTAAAACCATATAATACACTTTTTTTGTTACCGTTTAACATTAGCTCCCACATGCTAACTTCAGCTAATATGGAACATTAGTCCTTACTGTATATATGTGATATTTGCCAAATGTGGATCCCTTCTTGAGGATCAGATAAGAGGATAAGAAGATTCCTCCAGCTCTTCAGGTAAACTAGGGGAGGACCAACCTCACTGAGATTCCCCAAAAACATCACCACTGGCCCTCTCATAACACCACCGTGACTCTTCCTCTCTTTCTTTTTAATCCATTCATCTTTACTGCCCACTCTCCCTCTCTCCCTCTCCCTCTCTCTCTTTGTCCGCCTCCTTTAACATCCTTCCCCGGGGCGACACAGTGGCTCAGTCATCACTGCAGCCTCACAGGAATAAGGATGAACCTCCATCCATAGTCTTCTTCCTGTGAGTCTGCATGTTTTCCCCATGTGCAGGGTTTACTCGCTTTCCCCTACATTATATTGTCAATAAAAGCACAAAAACAAAACACAATAACAGTTGAATGTTCAAAATTTTCTTTGGTTATTTCTCTTTTGGTAAAATAAGCTGCTAAAGCTGCTTTGTTAAGGAAATAACCATTTTTGCAAGTGCACCTTTTTTCCCAGATGACTGATGTAGGTGTTGAATCATAAAAAATTAACAACTTAGAGGGTGACATTTGGTACAGCGTTTGCATCTGAGTATATTTCAGCAAAAAATATCTTGCTAAAATGTGTGTTCTGCAACATGTATTTCTGTCAATGAACATCTTCATCGATATGCTTCTTCAACTCTCACTTTCAAGCTGCCAATGTTTCCTGCCTTTATATGTGGTGGCGGTGCTACAGTATTTATGAACTGATCAGTCTGAGCTTAGATGGGTTCTCTTGACTTCACTTTAGTCAAAGTCAAAGTCAAAGTCAAAGTATTTTATTGTCATTCCACATGTCAAACATGACAGAACGAAATCTGTACCCAGGTCCCAGATAAAAGCAAACAAATATGAAAGCAAGAAATGGGCACAATCTAAAAAACAGACACACCTAAAAAACAGACATTTCTATAAATAGAATTAAATAAGATAAAATAGTACATTCATAAAAAGTGGCAAATAGTCAAATAGTCAGTGCAAAGAGGGTGTGTGTGTGGACTAAAAGTGCAAGTCAGTGCTTTGTTGCAGGTAATGATGGAAGGGAGTTCATCAACCTCACAGCCTCAGGGAAGAAGCTGGATCTCAGCCTTGATGTTTTGGCTTTTAGGCTTCTCAACCTTCTGCCAGAGGGGAGGAGGGCAAACAGTCCCTTCGCGGGATGGGTAGGGTCCCTCATTATGGAGGAAGCTTTGCTCCTACACCTGCTGATGTAAATGTCTTCGACACTTTTACACTCTTTCTCTCACCTGAGAAATGCATGAGAATAATTTGAATCAAATGTGTTACTGCATTAAAAACAACCTAAGCAGGTTTCCTTTAACAGGTTACTGTTATGTTCCTCTAAAGACGCAACACTTAATGCCACAGGGCTCATGCTCCAAGGCCCTGACCTTGGAGCCAACTATAGATTTCCAATAGAGAATGAATGGGAGGAAAAAAATGATTTTTCAGATGTCTACTGCTCTGTCATACTTTCACCTAGAGACTATATTTAAACTTTAAAATGTAGACACAAGTCTCATCTATGTATGTGGTTTCCCATGTTTTGATGGATTTCCAAAACATTTACTGAGAAACAGCAGAAGCTCAGTGTGCTAGGGGAGGCCTCTGGCCTCTTGTTCTGATGTGAGCTACCGTTTGGTCACAATAAGCCCAAATGTGAGACCATCGCCAAGGCAGAAAATCAACCCCCTGCTTTTTTACCTGCCTCTGCATGGGGTCTGTTGTCGTGGTAACCCCTCAGTTTGTCATGGCAACCTCTGAGGCTCAGGTCAGAGTCGCAGCTGAGACCAATTTATTAATTAGGGGCTCCTCTGATATCTCTGCAGTTTATCAACTATTTCACTGATATCTCTGACCCCTTTTTCCTACACATTTATACAATGTCTCTGTGAAATACAACCACACACAGAACTTTTCACTTTATGTGAATAGTAAACCTGAGTTTGAGAGGTGCAGCTCAACTAAATCTCACTCAGAAACTCTGTCTGATTAGCCTGTGTGTGTAGAGTATGTTCACTTTAGGTGAGGCCACCGATTTTCAAAATAAAATCAGTGGAAAAAGGTCACGACTAAGATTGTGAATTGTGATCGTGGCCAAAAAGGTTGTCATATGATCTTTTTTGCCAGATTACCAACCCAGAAATATAAATAAAATATACAGTATAACATTGTTAAAGTGCTTTACTGACATTACTGTGGAAAAGTTAAATATATATATTTTTAGGTTAGAGATGATGTATCCATATTATGCATGTTTAAATATACTGTATGTATCTCCACCAATACAAAAAATAGCAAACCACTAAACCTGTGGTTACTAAAACTGTAACGTTTAGCCTCAGTCTGGAGGTCCATGTGTTGTTCTCTCATTTAGCTCTTTTCTCCCTCTCACCCTGACAGATCAACCGTCCCTCACATCTCTGTCTCTAAACACAATGGAGCCAGTGTTGGGGAATGACCTTGGTCCTCCCACAATGCCAACTCCCCTCTGTAATAAATTAATCTTTCTTTTCCTACGTGGGCTTGCACACTGTGTCCCATGAATTGCAAACCCAAGGTGATACAGTTCAGCTTCGTACTCCCTAATGTTGTTTGTTTCGCTCGAGGCTCTCTGAGGACCGGAGCACATGCTTGAACAGCATCTGTCATACGTGAGAGCGGGGACGCGTCGCATTTTGTTCATGCACACCTGCCACAGTTGCAGCTGGCATCGTCAACAAGTGCTGTGCTGACTGAGTTATAGGAGAATACTTTTATCTAGGAATACATAACTAGTGCTGCTTTTCCTCTCATCTGCAGTGTGGTAGTGTCTTATACAGGGGGAGTTGAACAGGAAGGCCGGCCCTGATTCCCTCGTCTGATCCGTAAGCCCAGGGGGAAAAAAATACACTGAATCTCACTATGATGAGAAGCTAAACATGGAAATGGTGCAGAGCCTCAATCATTTCTCACAGAGAACAACTGGTGAAATAATGAGTTCAAATTATCCAAGATGGAGAGCTGATTCAGAGGAGGTGATTATCACAGCCAATGAAGGCTGAAATTGAGCAAATGATTAGGAATGAATGCATTATTAATGCTCATACAAGTGTATGAAACGGGGAGTTTTGCTGCTTGTACAAAACGTTTGTCTTGGACCACCATGGCACCCACAAGAACAAGGGAGCAGGAAGGTTTCTGTCAAGTCAATCAAGCAAAGAGAGACTCCACTAGCTCATCCAGCCTTCAACTCCACCTAAAACCTTCAATAAATTGCAAAGTGTCCAGATATTTAGAATAGAAAAGAGCCTCCAAGTCAGGTTGGTGACCTGCCAAAGTGGCTGGTAGAGCAGACACATCCACTGGTCCCATCCAAAATGTATCCACATTTGGCTGTTGGTAATTTGCTGCCCTGAAGGGGAGATGAAGACGGGACGGCTGCCATGGCGTCGCCTGCATCCAGATGGCCCAAGACAGAAGGGGATGGATGCAAGCACTTCATCAGCCTATGTTCCATAAGGCACTCAAAGGCTCAAGTACAAACAAAGGCAACTATACGTAGGTTTGCCAAAGTGTCGCCATCTATTTCACTCTAATGCTCTGCGGCCTGTATGACAGCAGAGTACTCACCGCTGAGTCATCGTGTATCCGTTACATGCAAGACATGAACTTTAAGTCGGAGCGGCATTGTGCACCCTCTTTTACTGAGCAATAAAATAACACACTGGCAGAGCACATGGACTAAAAACTCATTTGTACCAATTTGTTTAATTTCAGTCATCACATGCTTCACTTGCTTCTCGCTGGTGGAAACAGGAAACAGTCTCTGCAGAGGAGTTGGAGGCTGGTTTCCCACCACATCTGCTGTTCTGCGGTCCATCTCTCATCCACAGTCCTGCTTATTTCATGTTGACATGGTGGTTTGGTTTGGCAGGCTGCTTGTTGCATTGTGTGAAGATTTCCTGGGGCTGTGATTTCTGATCAGAAGTTTCCTCACGCAGAACACTTATAAGAATTTCACAGTTGTAGGCTCCAGTGATTAATCTACGGTGACCTGCAGGGGTCAGTAGTCAAATAACTACATGCATATTTGATTTGAAAGTCTGAACTGTATGCAGCTGAGAAGAGCTTCTAATTATTCATGTGTGTTGTTTTTTTCTTCTCAAGTGGTCAAGGCATGGCAAATTTATTTATATGGCATTTTCCATATACAAAAGTCAATTCAAAGTGCTTTTCATAATGCATACAGTAAAGGGGCATTTAAGATTAAATAAAGCCTGAAGTAGAGAAATTAAATAGCACAGAGAAAATATGGGCCAAAGTGCAACTTGATGTCTGTCTAAATTTTACTGAAATACACTAAGGAACATAAAAGTCTTTAACATGCATTTAAAAGTAGTCAGATTTGGGGCACATCTGCTCAGAGTTTGTTCTTGAAGCACAGACGGACGACAGAGGGGCTGTGTTTTTACTGACATCATGTTTATTACAAGATGAAGCAAAAGGAGAGAGAAAACAAAAGATCTGATCACATTTAGCAAATCAAGAAAGCTCACCACCCATCCAATAATGTGAATTGTTTCGCTGCACTTTTAAAAATCCTCTATCACTTTAAGAGTTTATCTCAGAGTCAGTGAAAGTGTCTTATAATAAGAGTACTGTAGGTCAGACTAGAAGAGTTATGTTGTCACATTGTAAAATACTCCACTAAAAGGAAAAGTCCTGCCCAAATCATACTTCTTAATCTTAGTAGCTATAGCAGCTAGGGTTTCAATAGTAAATGCAGCCAAGTTGCTGATGACAGCAGTCATAGTATGAGCCAGCTTCAGTTTTGTAGCTTGATCTAAAGATATGGAAATAAATGTTTGTGAAATCTTAATCTGCAAAGTAATTAGTATCTACAGCTAATAAAGGAATAGTTGGACCATGGGACATTGGGCTTGTTACATTTCTTGCCAAGGTAGCGGAGATGATCAATAATGTTCTCATGTCTGTATGAAACTGGAGAAGACAGCTTAGCTGAGCATAAAAACTGGAAGCAGCAGCTGTGTCCAGAAGTAGTTTATTGAAGTCTACCTGCAAATAAATGAAATTGAGTAGAGAGTACAATATTGTCTCATATTGTTTGGAGTAAACTACAAGTATTAGCTGAAGGTCTACAGTCCCCATGACTGATTGCTGTATATTTATGAGCTTTGTGTTGGAAGTGACTCATGTTTTGTGTGATTTAATGCACCGTGGACACCCACAGAGTCTGCTTTGGCAGTGAGAGGGGTGGAGCAGCATCCCGGGGGATCACATGAACTCACCTCACAGCTCCCTTAGAGGTGCATCCTGCGTCAACCAGGCTGCACATCAGCAGCGTGATGAGTTCAAGTCATGCCCCGTGCTCCTCTGTGCAGCGCCGCGCCCCGGAGGATGCCCCAAAATAAGACGCCACAGTGTGGAAAACAAGCGAGGGGTGTCTGCATCAAACTGCGACGTGAGAATGGCAGATTCAACCTCGCATGACTGATGCTGAAGGAGAACTGCAACCTCTGTCGCTTCACACACGCTCTGTGATCTTACCACTAATTAGGAGTTCTTTGTTTGTACCAACATTTGAGATTCACGCAGGCTGAGAAGTCTGCTGCAGATTTAACTGTCAGCGCTTTGATCAAAGTGATCAGAACGAGGCCTCCTGTCTTAGCGAACACACTACAAACCTAATTCCTGTTTTGTTTTGGCGAAACCCTCCAGCTGTGAACTCTCAACCAGCTGTAGAGCTCAGCAGTTACAGGCCGTTCTAGCTTTTGACAAGAATGACCATGTTAGGTTGCCTTTATATTCCTACACGTCCGTTATTGCCTTACACCCCAGAATCTGTGTCAGGCAGTTATGCACTATTGACTCCATGTCAGGAATCATTTGGTTCATTCACTGTGCGAAACATTACAATCCCATATTCCAGTACGTTATCCGTCTGATGTTTCTGAAAGCATGAAGCATATCTACCCGTGTTCTGATTTGATTGTGCAAATAGGATACGGTGATGAAAGCTGATATCCATTGAAAAATCTCTCTTTGAACTTTATCTTTCTTATCAAAAAGGGTGATTCAGCTCCTGTGACTGGGTTTGTTTTCGCTGCAAGTCTTGAATGACGTCTTATCTCTGCTCCGTTAGACCAATTTCACTGCCATTTGCACCACAAAGAGGTCCCTCCTCACCAGTCGATACTATACATTGTGTGTGTAATCACGACTCTCGTAATACACTGAGACAACCCTGAACAAGAGCCGTCCCAATTCAGACGCGGTAAAAGGCCTCCTTCAGATTCTATCAATACCCAGGTGGACCTGTTAAGATTTTTTTTTCTCCTTCTGTTTTTGTGTCATTAGACCTTATTAGAGTGTTTTTCACAGGTGGTTGCTAGGATACATACCAGCGTTTCTCATTGTCATTGAAAGCGACTGTCACAAACGTGTGACAAGTTATCAATGTTTATGAATGAGGGCGGACATTCACCAGTTTAATCATCGCCTTTTCTGTCTCGCCTCATTTCCATCTCCTCCTCTTCCTCCTCTTCTTCCTCTTCCTCCTCTTCATCCTCCTGATGATTCTCACCTTCCTTCTCCTGCATGTGCAAGAATCACAGCAGCTTTGCTAACAAACACAGAGTAATCCAGTGACTGGCCATACCATGGTGAGGGTCTTTGGATTAAGCTGTTTACACATATCTTTGATACTGTGTGATTGAGTCTTACAGCTTCCATGAATAAACCTATTACTGGAGTGTTGCCATCCACCTTCCTTCTCTCACTCTCTGGTGGTTACCTGTAATACATGGAGAATAAGTAATCATCACTATCCTCTTTGAGGCATGCTCTGTAATCCACAAACATTTGAGCAATTTCTCTTTTTGGCTTCATGTTTGAAAAGAAGTCCCAAGTAACTTATCCCGGTTCTCTGTGGCCGTTTGCCTCGGGATATATAAACGTCTACAGCATTTCCACATGGCTCTAAATACAGTGACACTTTCAGTAAAGGGACACACATGATTATGACTTTCTTAATTAGTTTTTGTGGAAGACACAATCAACAGGAAGTTGCCTGAAGCTACTCTTTGATAAAGGTTATTTTGAAGCAGCAGACTGGATCTGGGAAAAAAAAAGTTTCTGTAAGCTTCATGGGGCACACAGGCCGCAGTGCTTGTACTAATGTAGTAAAAAATAACTTTAGATTGCCTGTAACTGGCCATCCTGTCTCCTAGCAATTATGTTTACATAATATTAATTTGCAAAACCACCCAGATTACATTATTACAGACAATGTTTGCTGACGGATCATTTTTATTCATTTTTCCACAAATCTTTGCTCCTGCTGTACAGCATCCACTCGCAGAACCTAAAGCATGGTAGTCCTTGTTCTGGTTCTGTTTAGGAACTCATCACTTGGTTAGAAATCAGGTCAAATAACCTAAACTATTGCTTTAAAGGAGACATGTTATCCCCCCTTTCCACAAATTAAAATAGTTCCCAGGTGTCTTAAAGACATGTCTGTGACATCTTTGGTCAAAATCCCCCAAGGATCAAACATCACAGCTCTGTTCATCCTCTCTAAACAGCCCTGTTCAGAATTGCTGCATTCAGTGCCTGTCCCTTTAAATGCAAATTGCCCCGCCCCACCTCTTCTATCAGTCCCAGGTAGGGATGGTATTATGTAAATTCGAATCCTAGTTGCATCACTGGAAGACAACTGAGGGAACAGCTTGTAAAAATCAAGTTCACTTCAAGTTCAAGTTCACTTTTATTTATATAGCACAGTTAAAAGACCTGTGACAGTCGTCCAAAGTGCTTCACAGAGCAGAGACAGAAACAAAAAGAAAACGATGCATGTACAAGAAACAAGAAAACATGCATACCATCACACATTCTCACACACAAACGCATTTAGCACATGCACATATACGAACATACTGTATGCGCATTGATACACATACGTATACGTGCACATACGCATACGTGCACGGCTACAGTAAATCGTGGATTTCAACCTAGGGAGCCTGCACATTGCAGATTTTTTTGTCAATTCTCACATTTTGGGGGCCGGAAGGCAAGACTAACACCCAAATATATGTTAAAGAACCTTCAAAATATTTCCATAATATGTCGCCTTTGATAGCTTTTGTTGTGTAGCCACATCATGCATGAACACTGAAAACTGATTCCAATGCTGATGTCCTGCACCTTGTCCACCCACATCCCTATGACTTCTATACTATACTAATATACTATACCTTAGTTTCACTCCATGAGAAACATCTCCAAAAAACATCATTGATCCAGTGTTGTTATCTCCAATATGTTCTTGGTGTCAGATAAGTAGCAAACAGATGAACACAGAGCACTGTTATAGATATCATCTGGGCAGTGTTAGATATTCAAGAGTAAAGTTTGCCACTTTTGACTGGAAATGTAATCATAATACAATTTGCATATAAAGTAAAAACAGTATTATCCCCATGAGGGAAATAGCTGGTAAAAAAGAAAAGAAAAGAAAAGACAAAACAATATTTGAATCCCACCAGGACTTCCATCAAGTCAAAAGCACATCCATTTCTTTGAATGGAATTTGTACTGTAGTGTATAATAATACAATGTCTTTATCTATCACTGCTGGAATAGGCCAGTACCTGTCTGAAGTGCTTGTAGTGTAAGTGGGGGTTGTGCACATTGTCGAACACGAGAGTAAGAGGGTGTTTTCATTGCACTTAATAAGTGCTGATGTTAGTTTCATTTATCCAAAGCCTGCTCACTTACATAAGACTCTGACCCTCATGACCACAGTTTGCATATGTGTGAATTTGTGCACTTGTGCAGTTGTCTATACCTCTCTCAGTGTGACTCTGTTAATTCCTATGCTGTGGTTTGTGTGTGTGCGTTTGTGTATTTGTTGCCTGCGCCCCAACACAGTCCCGTTGAAAAGAGCAGCGGTACATTTTATCCCAGGAGGGGGCGATGCTCTGACCCCAGAGGGGAGCCGAGGCGGTGCAGGGTCAATGGAGATGTAGCGCCTCAGCTGCACAATCTGACAGACCTAATGCAGCTATTTGTAATGGGATTCTCTCCCTGTTATCAGTGGCCGAGCCAACCGGCTGCAGCATGGCTGAGGCCGGCTCATCGCTGCACCGTCCTCCCCGTGTCTTCTGGATGCCGAGCCAACGACCACATCAGACCGAGTGGACTGTGGCAGTGACATTATGGCCGTCTGTTACAATAGCAAATAGATTTTTTTGCAGAAAGCCACAACCGTCAGTGTTATAATCAACTCATGTGGTGAAATACTGACTTGATGTTTATCACTTCACACAAAGAAGTTACTGTTTCGCCACTGTATGTACAGTAATGTCTATAAGTTTTTACTTTGTAGAGGGCCAGTGCTTGAGATTTAGGACCCTCACTGCTGGGGAATAGAACGTCACCTAACTCAGGATGACCTGTGTTTGTCAGATGAATACCTAGGGTTGATATGAGTTGGTCTCTTTGTTTGCCTGTATGAAGAATCATGTGATAATGTTATTTCCTTGGAAGAGTGTGCCGGTGCCCTAACGCCCTAACGCCCTAATGCCCTAATGCCCTAACGCCCTAATGCCCTAATGCCCTAACGCCCTAACGCACCTCAGCACCAAACAGATGTTGAAAAAGACCATTGTTCAAATTTGTGTTCACTATTTTGTGTTTTTAATTTCATGAACTAAAAAAAGTCAGACTGGTGGTGACCTCCTGCCCAGTGTTTTCTGGGGTTGGCTGCAACTCCAATACCCTTAAAGGGATAGTTCAACATTTTGGCAAATTGGCCCATTGCCATAATCCCGATAGTCTTAGGAGTAGCTTTGTTACCTTTAATTAAGATCTGTCTCGTAATGTTCTATTATTATCTCATAGCGTGGTGAATGTGCAGGTCTCAACTTGTCCACCAGAGCATTTTGGAGTTGTTGGATTGTGTATTTGATGAGTTTGATGAGGGAAACCAAGAAATCCCATAATGAGCCTCTGTAGCGTAGCTCTGAGCAGCTCACGGCTCTGCTCCGCTGTTCTAAAAACAGCTTGCACCGACAATTAAAGGTAACGAACCAGGGGTGGTGTTTAGCTCACTTGGCAGAGCTGCTGGCCCATGTTGAGGCTACAGTCCTCACTGCAGACGCCCCCGATTCGAATCCCACATCGGGCGGCCCTTTCCTGCATGTTGTTCCCCCTCTCTGCCTCCCCATTTCCTGTCTCTCTCTCTCGACTGTGCTATCGATTAAAGACAATAAAAAGCCCAAAAAATATATATTTTTAAAAAGGTAACAAACCGACTCCTAAAACTATCGATTTGCCAAAATGCTGAACTATCCCTTTAAAGCAAGGCAATATGGCTCATGGATGGATGGAAGGATGAATGGTACTTGTGCCATAATGCACAAGGCTATAATCTATGAATCTTTTTGACACCAATGTATTCACTGCAGATCTTTTCATCTTCTGAGATGTTTCACATGGTGTGTTGAACTACCAACAGATTTCCATGGATCAGATCAGTGTAAGGGTCTTTAGGCTTCAGCTTGTACTTCTTCAAGTAGTTGATGGAGGGTGCTGCCTTGTTGCACTCGTAGTCAGTTTGTTCACCATACTTTCCTCTGCCTGTGCAGTGTTTCCTCTGCACTCATAGGACAATAAATGGTAACATGAACATTTGGTGAGCGAGGTTTTAATGACCTCTTTTCACTTCAGTAACCGACTAAATATGGAATTAGCCCAAAACCTTTGCACATAAACGTATCAACCCTCCACCATCTCTTATCACACATTGTAATATCCATGAGTCTGTGTGCATTTCAGCTCGTCAGTTCTTCTTTCTGTAAGGTCTGTGCCTACCTTCACGACTCTGCCCTTATCTCTGCTATATTAACTGCAGCTCACACACCGGCCTGCTCCACCTATTGTAGCCAGGGAAGCTCTGTTTAATCACCCAGATAGTGCAGAGAGATTCTTCCAGGCTTTTAACAGATTAAGAGGACATTACTTGGAAATGAGGGAGAGAAAATGGTCTATGGGTTTTTAAATACTCAGAGGAGAGTCTCGGTCTTATGGGCTTTTATTTTGATAATTTCCCTGCTGCCCATATTTCTCCACAAAGGTTTTTTTTTTTGCAGAAGTTGCCTTGCAATTACAATAGAGGTCGGGTGCCTTGCTCAAAGGCTCACCTGTCAGCAGTAGATGAGGTGGAGCAGTGAAAAACACAGAAGACTTCTTTGAAAAGTACTGTACTTAAAGCAGAATAAGTACAGACTGTACTTATTCTGCTTTAAGTACAGTAAGTTGTTTTTGATCTTACAGTCTGACAAATTCCCTGAAACACACCTGCTGTTATTTTTTTGTCATGTTGATTAGTTTCTGTTGAGGGCCGTTAGATTTAAGATATATTTCATTTCATGTACTCTCGCTGAGTTTTTCTTTTTTTCCTCAGAGTGCTGGAGGTAAGTTCAGGTCTTTCCTGTCAATGTCGGTGGGTGTTGGCAGCAGAAATTACTTCTGCCTCCCCCCTCTCTCTCTCTCCCTCTGACTGACTGCTCTTTGCTTCTCGATCTCTCCTCTCTTTAATGGTCAAGTGTTTGTCAGTGCTGATGAATGTTTGTCACATGACGCCTGTTGGGCAGCAGCTCTGACCGGTTTTCATCCGGCCTGATAAAGCTGCAAACACCAGCCAGAGAGCACAACAAAGGACGGACGCTAAATCTTTACAAAGGCCATTTGTAGATTCATCACTGGTATTCTGGTAAACACGATCAACAATAGCCTTTTTGTAAACAAAATGGACGGTAGTAGCGCTTCTCCAGAAACAGCATGTGTTTTTTCACTCAGAATAGCTAATAATTCATTTGGGTAAACAGAGATTTAATTGTCTCTCAGTGAGCAAAGCACTGACATTTTGATGTTAAAGTATAGCTATTAAAGCTCTGCGGCAGTGGTGCGCATCTCCGTGCCAAGCTGGCATAGACTGTGGGACCTGTTCGATTAAAAGCTGGACTGGACAGAGGTAAGGCGAAATGGTCACATTGACCTCAGTCGTCTCAGAGGAGCAGAGCACATCACCAATACTGGCTTTGCTTTTATCGTCTTTAACTGAGCTTTTACCTCGGGAACATGAAAAACCTGCTGTATTGTTTTCAGTACAATGAAAGAATCAGTGGTTTTTGTTTGTGTCAGAACATCACCTGTTCTGACAGCAGTGACATTTACATCCAGCTGAATCGGAGTTGGATTGATCTGAAGTGTGAGTCCGCAAACACACTCACAGGTAGAAAAGGGAGTAGATGCAGTGTGAGACTTTTTCATTAGAGGCGAAGGAGCAGAGCAGGCAGAGCGAGGAGTGATGGACTGAGGCTCCTTGTCTTGCAGAGTGACGGCTCAGAGACGGTGCGTGTCCCCCCCCCCCCCCTCCATCAGCCTCTCTCCTTGCCCCCCCCCCCCCCCCCCCGCCTCTCTCAGCCTGCTCAGAGAGGAGAGATCTTCCACGGCTTTCATGTCCACCTCCGTCACTAAACTACAGCCTTGCGTTACCATCTCATAGAAGCTACAAGGTAAAAGAGTGCCCCGTGAAACTGGCAGTAACAGCGTAAGTGCAGGATGAAGTGAGAGCTGTCAATGAATACTTTATGAAGCATTTCTCATCAAGCTTTCAGACAGAGGAGCTCAGTCTGCAGACAGGAACGCTTGACACTCCATTTCCATTTCATTCTGCTTTATACTTCTCACTCCAGTACATTTACTTGACAACTGTACTCGCTGCTTTTTAGAGGAAGATGTTACAGAAAGAGCATCTGAAAATGTTAAAGAATATGTTATCTAATGATTCAACCAGTCGTTTATACCCGAACCTTTAAGACCCTTAGGCCCCTTGTCACATTTCACAAGTATGAGTTGTAAGGATTTCCACCACAGACTGATTCCCCTTTAGATGTTTTAATGAAGACAACTGTCAGGCACAAAAGGCCGAAACAACAAAAGGTAAATCAGAGAATGACCCCAGATTTTGTTCCACTGAACCTTTTTTCTCTTTCTCTTTCATATCCTGTTACAGAAAGTTTTTGGAAACACACTCATTCATTTTCTTGCCTCATTTCCTTGCGCTCTCATATCTCTACAGTAAATCTGAAGCTACAGCCAACAGCCGGTTTGCTTAGTTCAGCATAAAGACCAGAAGCTCATGTTAAACCAGCATGTGTATTTTTGTGCACTTTTGGATTTTGCTCCAAAGTGTCAAACCCTCCCTTTGTTCACAGGTTTCAGATCTAGACTTTACTTTTCCTATCTGAGCAGCCGTGATGATTCTGTCACGTCTGACACATCGGTGTCTGACAGGTTCCTGTTTGAGCGGGTCCTCATATAGAAAACCACACAGCTGGGGCGAACTGTGGTCCCAACTGGATGAATATAACACAAAATGGATTCTGTTACAGTGCACATTTTCTTTTCTCTTCTTTGGATGAGGAATTTTCACCGCTGGAGTCAATCACTCTCTGAAAATGGCAATATGCATAAGTACAATAATTGAATCCAAGACCATGGAAATGTACGCCTGGAAGACTCACGACTGGGTTTTTCTATCTGCAGGAGGACTGAAAGCTTTGTGTCACTTAGCGGTGCACTCATAAAGTACATGTGTAAAAAAAAAAAACAAGACAAGGGCCCCTTGTGAGATGATGTAGCTGTTACTCTGGCATGTTCCTCTAGTCTCCAGTGGCCAGTTTCACTCCAGTTGAGCTGCCTCAACGTGCCCAGTTCAGGAAATTAGGCCTCATACTGGTGTTTCTAAAAATAGCAGCTTTATTTTACTAAAATATGTGCTGGTGTCCAATTACATTTGGCTGAATTCCCTTCCTGCTCCTGGCTGAGAGCAGTTATTATAAGGCCCAAGCCGTCACTCAGAGGATGTTTGAGGCTTTGACTGATTAGTGATTGTGATGCCGGTGCAGAGCTCTGGAGCTGCTGAGATGTAGATGTGATGTCAGATGTCGTTTCCACTTCCCCTTTTTTTTTCTGGGAATTTAAGTTAATTATCAAGGGTGACTTCATGACAGGAGATGTCACTGTCAGTGTGGAGGCACCAGTGGTGACCTTCACACACACACACACACACACACGCACACACACACACACACACACACACACGCTCAGGCAGTTTCAAGCCTCACTTCGCTTGAATGGCTGTGTTGTTGTTATGTTTTTTCACCAGTTAACTGCAATTAGACTTAGGATTGTCAACAATTAATCAGTTGTTCTCCCTTGGAGTGTTTATCCACTTGCCACAGCAACAATATGTCCTTCTTAATTACACAGTAATGGGCGTAAACAAAGTGTTTATTGTTGTGTAATGAACTGTGGCTCAAAGGGAAAAAACAAGAGAAGGAGGTAAGGAGGGAGGCATGTTGGTCACCTAAAATTCATGTTTTTATCAAGGACGATTCGCATCGTCGTAACAAAGCTGCAGTCGGTTTCCTGTCGTCGCTTTTCTGAATATCTCCTTTCAAATATTTCAGACTGAGATGGATGTTAAGTCTTTGTCTGTGTGATTTGAAGTCCTATCAGTCAGACTCTGTTGAGGGAAATGGCTGTAAATGAATGCTTTTCAGACAGTGTAATTCGTTTTTTGTCCGTATCAGTGTTTGCATTGTGATGACAGTCCACAGCGTACCCACTTTTTTCTTTGACATGGGTGATTATGAGAGTGTGTGACTGGCTCGCTGTGACGGCTGCAAACACAGGCAGCTGATAATATCTGAGTGTTTGATCTCTTCACAACTCTGACATCACCCAACACACACACACACACACACACACACAACTGCCTCCTCCTCTGAGCATCTCCACCTCCCACTTCTCATTCGCGGATCCTCCAGATAAAGTCTTCTCCTGTCTTTGCGGAGACCAGAGAGAGGTGTGTGCATTCGTCAAGCTGGGGTGGGACACATTACATAACTGACAAACGCAGGGTTGGAGGTGTCGTGTCCATTACGCACAAATCCCTGCATGGATCTTTTATTCAAAGCATTAATGCATAAAAAAAGATTCTCAGATTGTGTGGACCCATCAGGGAGACTGATCCTCCACATGTCTCATACCACGCAGAGGATGATGGACTTGAATTCACAATCATGCTCTCTGGTGTGGACACACATACACATACATTCTCTCTCTCTCTCACACGCACGCACGCAACAGTTGCAAAAATCTATGCCCAGTGCTTTAATCAATCACTGACTCTTATCATTTAGTCCTGCTAAAGCCAAGATTACCTGATATACTGTAGTAAACCTACCATTCATCAAACTGTGCCAGCATTTGTTTTGTGTTTGGCATTATTAATCAGTTTGAAGGAAAATGTGTCTTTTTTTCCCCCTGTTGTTACCCAAGGTCTGATGTCTTCATTTTTATTCCACTTTCAACACAGACAGTAAATAGAACAGAGAAGAAAATCTAAAAAAAAAAAGAGTCTAGTAGTAATAATAACTGAATGCACCTTCAGTAGATAATTCAGAATGTCCCTCAGCTGAAAGAGTAAAAACTCTGTCAGAAGAGAACCAGTGGACTCGAGCAGCAGAGTGAGTTTGTTCAGGTGGGAGCTGAATCCTCACTGTGCCAGAGCTCTTATTAACAACTCTGCAGCAACCAGGCCATCAGCACCTGCTGACTGGCAGACAGCCAGACAGACAGAGTTAGCTTCATGTATGATGGACTAGGTTGTTACGGTTTCTTTGCCCGGTTTGGGCGCAACTGGGTCAGAACAGAATGGATTAGCCACATTACACAGACACAGAGAGACGGAAAACATCTGGTTCAGTAGCCGAAACTCTTTCTGGCATAAACCATTCTGTCTGTGGAAATAGTTGTGATGTCACCAGCATGTAGCTTTAGTAAACATTCACAGTGTGAAGATTTACTATCCCCAAACATAGGTATTTGAAGGGACATACATAAATACATAATGTAAGGTGCAGTATAATGAAATGTATGGACTCAATGTAATTTGTCACCAATAGGCGTTATGCACTGCTCCACTACTTCCTGAACTTAAACAAGTTCAACTCCTTTATTTCCTGTTTTACATTACTGGACAACCTGATTAATCCAGGTGTGTCTGACCATTGTGACTACTCAGACACACCGAAGTAAAGGAGCTTGTTTAAGTTCAGGAAGTAGTGGAGCTGTGCATAAAGCCCATTAAACTACAGATGATCAGAAATGAGGGTTATAATCAAAGACACCAGTGTTTTTCAGAAAGTCAAATTAAGTCCTTCCTGGGGTATCTGACAAAAAGCTCAGTTTCCATGGCTGAATGAGTGTCTCCCCAGTACAGTATGCTGCATGTGTCAATACGACACTTTGACAAAAGAACTCAGTGTCATGATGGAGTGAAACTGCTGTGAAAACGTGAGTTGTATGACGCTCCCCCATTATAGTATGTAACCAGCTGTGCAGATGACAGATCACCAGACATATGGACCTATTACTCAAACTGACCTGAGGGTCTGACCGACCAGGGGGCTGCAGAACTCTCAGCTTTACAGATTTGCTTTAGTTTAAATTGTGAGATTGCAGATAGTTGATGGATAAAATAGCCCTATTTTGGCTATATAATAATATCACACAACAACATAAATGAATCTCCAATCTTCCTCTAGCTGAGCTTCTTTCCTTATAGCAAGTTAAGTGAGAATGAATGACCTTCAGTCTGTACGTACGTAATTTGCTCCAGGTTTATGAAAAACACTCAGAATCTATAAATCTTAGCTGCACAATAAAACAAGCTAATGGCTTTCTGCAGGCATTTTCAATACACTATGATTTACTTAATTGCAGGTTGTACACACCACTGTGGCAAATGATTTTATTCTGATACAACACATGCACATCTACCGTGGATAAAGGTTTTTGTTTTTCAGATTATTGAGGCTACAGTCAGGTGGACAGAAATTAGAGTGGGGAGCTCAGTTACTGATGCATGAGGATCAGCATGTTTCCTTGTTGGTTTGTAATACCTGAGTAATCATTATGATTATGGGCTGTATTACTGATCACAGTCTAATGAATCTGGAACAAATTAAACTTTCAAAGTAACCTGCCAAAAAAAAAAAAAAGCTAGAAAAAATAAAACTGTGCAGAGTTCAAAAGAACAAACAAGCCAATCAATTTCTCCTCCCCGTACCCTTCAAACTTCTCTGAGCTGCTTCGCTCTGGCAGGAAAATCCCTCTCTCTTTGCCAGGGCTTTTTTTTTTCTGTGCCTCGCGTGTCTTTATTTACATCTTGGGAGGCGGTAGACTCTGATGAGACAGAATCGTTTCTTCTTGCCTTAAATTAAAAGAGTGTTCAAGTTCAACTCTCTGGGATGAGTGCACAGAACGGTTTGTAAAACCCAAACCACCTCTCTTCTTCATATGACACCAGCCTGCCTGGTAGTCTGGACTAATGATGATGGCCTGTAATTTTCTTTTGGAATATATAATGAGCTGCTGCACCCTGCAAACACATCCTGCACACACTGGATGAGCCTCTGCAGTACACCGTGTGCTCTGCTTTCAGCCGAGTTACCTGGAGTTGTCAGGGCATTCTGTCAGAGCACAGACTGCTCCAAACCGTCTGCAACAATTGCATTTTTGCAGTTTTATTAGACGATATACTGTGGGGAAATTAAAGAGAAGAACAAAGTAGAAGAAGAGAGAGGATGGATGACATGGAATATATGTAAAACAAGAGGCACAGTAACGCTGCATCACTCGGCTTTGGCTGCTGAGATGTGTCCACATATCAAAGTCTGTAGACTGTAGATATGAGTTGGTTAATATGAATACGATGGTGTGCAGAAAGATGGCCTCTGTGCTGAGCTTTCTACACATCAAAACTGCCAGATTTACATTTTCATTGTGGTATTAAGTCAAGACTGTTATTTGGTCAAAACAACTGATGCATACACACTGTTCTGAAATGAGAATTAAAGGCAGACGTAGCGTGACATTGTGGTTTTTCATAACCAGGCCGGATTGTCTGGCATACCAAGTGTTTAGCTCTTGTACAGTATTTATTTCCTCATAGTCAATGCTGGTTTCTTTCAAAAGAATAGTCTGACATTTCAGGAAAACACACTTATTTGCTTTCTTGCCGAGGGATGAGTAAGTCGATATCACTCTGATGTCTGTGCGCTGGTAAAACCAGGAGATAATGTTGAGTTTACTACAAAACTGCAAAGTCGTGCTACTTCGACAATGTACACATCTGCCGTTTCGACCAAACAACAGATGTTATTGATTCTCTGTTGAAGGCGCTTGAGTTGATGTCAGGACGCAGCAGCAAATCTGGCAACTACACCTATCTTAGCATTAGCTTAGTTTTATGCTGTAGCTCTTTTAGCTGCTGGTCCCCAAGAAGCAATTACTGTAAAACTCTCAACATCTCTACACTTCTGTTTGAGCACAGATCAAACAAATTATATGAAATACTGATACTTTACTTTATGGGCACTGGAGTCTAATATGTTTTACTTTGTGTAACACGATCGCTGTTCATTTCCTCATTTCCTAGATATATTCAATACATAGCTCGCAAGTGTGAGTGGGATATTGATCTTCTCATCAAACCACCAGTAAGATAGTTGAATTCGAATGAATGTTGAATGTTAACAAGAAATATTTTACAAAGTTCCTGTGTGTCTAAACCAAAGCAGAGGTTGCAGATAGTTATGAGTCATAATTATGCGTCATTTTCAAAATGTATTATGTGTGTTTTGGAAGGTGATGACAAACAGCGGCATCCTGATAATTGCGGCACCACATCAAACACACTTGTATTGGCTGTTTTGTCTGTTTTGTCACTTTGGTTGGAGGACTTGTTGGAGATTAACCCACATGCACAGTGGTCT
Source organism: Trachurus japonicus (assembly GCF_045865225.1). Taxonomy (NCBI): domain Eukaryota; kingdom Metazoa; phylum Chordata; class Actinopteri; order Carangiformes; family Carangidae; genus Trachurus; species Trachurus japonicus. Next base: position 39,067,190 of record NC_140915.1, on the reverse strand, counting down.
TACATAATTAATACCTCCACTTACATTTTCATTTTCACATTCATATTTAGCATTTCATTTACATAGTTGCTCGGTTAGTCAGGTTGCTCACTGCACTCACGGGTAAACTGTCTACAAAGAGCGCAAATGCAATGACACGCATGCACACAGGCAGTGTCTGCTTATCCACATGGTCATTTATACATGATTGCAGCTCCTCTGTGTGAGCATGCAGAGGCACTGACAGCTGAGGAAAGGCCTTGATCAGTGTCGCATTCCCCTGACACTCAGCCCTTTAGTCAGTCAGCCAGCGAGCTCACCCTCACTCTGCATTCATTATTAATCACAGAATTACACTGGGGCGTTCTCCAAACGATGTGGGTTGAAGGGGGACAAGCCAAGATAGAATATGCAATTGTCTGCATAATGCACAGCAGGTGAGGAATCAGGCTCTGATATGAAGCACAAATATTGCATGAGGGTTCTGCAGTTATTACTGTCAGATGACGGCGGCGGCATCAGGGGTAGTGCTGACAGAACCGCGAGCAGAGAAAATGTGTTTGACTGGCTGCTGTGTAAATAAATCTGATTGGATGAGGATATTGTGAGTATAAAATTCTATCTGCTTGAGGCAGGTCATATAGGCTATGTCATCATTTACGCATGGCTTTGCTGTGTTGAACATGAAAAGATCCACATTTATTCCTCACAGCGGCCCTGTGCTGCTCTTTGAAGCGCTATGACCTCTAACATGCAACGTGTCAGAAGTGGCCATTTACCAACACCTCTTTAGCCACGGGAATCCTCGACTGCCACCCCAGAATAATCTCCTGGTATTGATTTGCGATCAGCTGGGAGTTTAAGTGCCATTAGTTGAGGGAAGCAGCAACATCGTTCATCCATTTATCAACACCAACCATCAATTTTCTCATTCCCAAAAGCTTGTTGTGCCGCTAACCTGCCACCCCAGAGGAAAGAGTCACTTACAAGAGTGTTGCATTATGTTAAGTCGAATGAAATGCACATTAACCAAAGTGCTGCATGTGAGCCGTGACTGTGTGTGTGGAGATAATCTCCATTCAGGAGTGATGTAAGGTCTCGTCCAGAATCCGGAGAGAGAGGGAGACAGAAAGAGACGAGGTGATAACTAATGCAGCCAGGTTTAGCTTCACCTTTGATGTTTGTACCAGAAATCCAAGGTGCTCAGAGCCTATCTGTCCTTGAAGTGAACACACCCAGGAATCCCTGGAGAGAGAGAGATATTTTAATCCCAGAGCCGGCTAAAACCCAGGGAGGAAAGTTGACTTTGTATCGATTTTTACTTCTAACTCTCTGTGGGTGTCTTCTGATCATAGTTAATAAAACATTGTGTAGCTTCACTTCTCACTGATGCCTATTTGGCCTGAAGTCAGGGCTGCATCTGGAAATACTTAACATGTCGGAGAGCTGCCTGTACATTAAAGCTTAAAACCAGTAGTTCATATTTCCGATTTTATGCATAAATCTGTGCGGTTTAGAGCCAGGAAAGGTCAGCTGGCAATAGGTTTTATATTCAGTGAACACAAACTGGGTAGAAAGGTCCAGAATGAGTCCAAAAAGAGTCTTCAAGTGGCAGTTATAAAAAATGATGCTACATCAAAAGCGACTTTTGTTATTTCTCATTTCATCCACAACATAGTCCAATAACTAATGCTTATTTTTCATCCCAAATCAGTCTGAGCACCAGCTGCATCTTTGCATAATAGCTAATATTTGCGATGAACTGTTGATGAACTCAGTTTGGGAATTGTATTTTTTTTCATAAATAAATGTTCCACTAGAGCAAAGTGTTGCTTGATGTATGAGGCAATTTTTAAGGCCCATTACATGCTATTAACCCCATAGTAATGAACACCGGTTTGCAAGGAAGAAACCATAAGAGCAGGTCTGATTTCATCACCAAGGGGGCAGTGAATCCAGTTGTTTTGTTGCCAGGCTTTTGTTTTCTGAGCTATTAAGGGCAACAGGGGCTCTGGACAGGTTGATGCACATGGCACAGTGATTCATCCCATCATAGAGGCATCAAAACCAATTGCAGTATTTGACACCCGCCTATTTCTTCCTGTGTGCCTGTGATGTCTATGTTTCTGGCAGTGCAGTGTGACTACTAATGTCAGTCTGGCATATCGGTTTCTTGAGGGTGTTGCCTTATTATTAAGAATCAGATATTGGCAGGCAACCCCCTGCCTCACATATTTAGTGAATTATTGATTAGTAGACGAGATCTTTATATGATGTTCAAAGCCTTTCATGTTACTGTAGCAGCAGTAATAGTGGATCTATAACTTGTTGCATGAAATTACACGTGTGTTAAATATTCTTTAGGCTTTGTGAATGATATTAATGTGTGTAGAACTGTTGATTGAATTGAGCTCAATCTGTATTAAAAACCACATGAAAATCTGTCTGAAGAAACACGTCTACTGAGCGTTGACATCAGGGACAGGAGCTCAGATGTGTTGTGATACTTGACCTAAATTGGCCTTGAATATCATCAGTGAATATATATCTAGTGTGGGTTGCAGTCCCCCAGTCAGACTATAAAAGCATAAATAACTTCCTTTGGATCAGCAGAGAATGGAAAATGTCTAATTTTGGATGCTTCTTAAGTGAAGGAAGCAGCCTCTTTGACTTCTTCAGCATCGGAACTGACATCAGAGTTGAAATTGCCTCCTGCATTTCCAGACACAAGTTTTATATATTGACAGGCTGCCAAGGTTGTTACAGATAAGATGAACAGAGCTGAGAGGGAAAATTATTGTTGTTTGTCCGCATGAAAGCATTGGACACCCATCACTTAACAATCCACAGGGCATTGTCTAGAGACCACATGTACAGGTACATTAAGGGCATGTCCACGCCCTTCATGGTTTTAAGAACTCTAGGGTTGATCTCCTAAATATTCATGGGAGTGTTTTGGAAGTTGCATGGACTGAACCAATTAGAGTGCCATCCCCATCTTTTTTAAAAGACAGGTGTGCTTGCTTGCACATTGCACCTCATATACGGTCAGTCACAAATTTAGTTTGTGCTGACTCAACACACAAATCCTCATTTTAACTGGAACTAGCAAAGACACTCAAGTCTTTAATCATCTAATCATCTGGGTGTCATCTGAATGAAAATAAAAAAATCACAAAACACAAACAGAAAGCAGTAGTGGTCCTGACATGAAGCCCTGTGGTGCACCAACAGTAAGATGTGCAATAGAAGATCAAACATTTCCAGTAGATGCCAAGAGTCATGGTTAAGAGTAGAAGAGTATCAGATAACTGATGTGAACTCGCTGTGATTGTACTGTACATGTGTGTCTACATTACATAAGAGCCCATTATAAACAATGCATTGTCAGCAAGTTGGCTGAATACTTATTTTCACAGCCTTGTTTTTTATCCACAGATCTCCCCTGGCGGACTGAACAAACGAGTCGACTGTAACAGAGCTACGCCTGTCCTCAGTCTACTTGTGGTCTGACGGCACTCACCGACATCAAAGGTACCCCCACCTCTCTCTCTACACCTCCAGCCTCCTTTAATCACTTTGTTCAGCTCATCATTGCAGTAATTACATTTCTACATTCCTGACAGTTTTTTTGGTTTGAAAATTCAAGACCCCACTTTCTCTGTTATCTCTCCTCGAGGGAGCTTCACTTCACTTTGTCGCCGAGGTGCCTTGTATGATTTTTATTTCAATACATTCAGGAGCTTTTCCCTTCAGGAAATGTGCTCTCATTTCAATAATTCACACAGTTATATCAGCTGAGGTAAATGTCAGCTGTGAAGCAGTTTTAGTTCTCTTCACAGATTTTAGCATGTTTTAGAGCCGAGCTGGAGAGGACGTTAGTTCTGGTTGAGTTTCTAAAGACAGACTCTACTGTGTAATTGACTGTTTGAAGTCTGTCACATGTAGTTAGATACAACCTGAGACACTTAATTGCAATTTGCTTGTCTTACAGAAAGTTAGACCTGCTGCTTTTTGCACATATTTGCTTTGAAAAGTTGGACACACTCCTTTTTGCCTTTTCCCTCCTCAAGAAGTAGAACAGAGTATATGTGGGCTAATTGAAATACTGACTGCTGCTCATGTCTTTCAAAGCTTTCTTCATAGCTGTAAGTCTGGTCAAAGATATCATTTTGTTGCTTCTTTAAGTCTTATTGACCTCGGGTCAGGGACCGACTTCTGTCTCAAAAATGTGTAGATGCTTCTTGACTCTGAACCGTGAACTCTTCGTCTCTGACTGCTTGTAATGTAAGACTTGAAGTATCTTCTATAGACCCTATTCAAGAATCAGAGAAAATCCCATAATGCAATGCAGTGTTAAAATTTAGGATGAAAGAGAAAGCATTTAAACAGATTACTGATTTTAGAAGCTTTGCACATTGCATATACAGCATTTTGTAGCATGTTTCTGTTGTGATAAAGTGCATTAGCCCATAAGTCTTCATGAACTGTTCTGTCCCTTCAAAGAGACTAACAAAGACATGAATTTGCCTTAAAAAGTAGTTTGTGTGTGTAGGCCTATGTGCGTGTGCGTGTGCTGTGTGCGTACACACTTGTTAGTATTTTTCAGCCTGAAATCCTCCACATAGTGGGGGGGTTCAAAGGAAAAGGATGAAATAAAATATGGATGGTAAACAACAGCTGCATTTCTTTTCGTCAAGCTGTGAAAGTGATCAGCTATGGACTCCACGCACCTCGCTAAGCTTTGCTTATCCTGGCATCATTCAGCAGTACCCCTCTGGGCATTAACACTCACTTTAATGTTCCTCAAAGCAATGAGGACTGGAATCCTGAATCGGAGGGAACAACAGTGCATTTCTTCTTTTTTATGTTCTGTTGCATCTTTTTTTTTTTTAAAGTTTAGTGACGTACTGCATCACCCCTTTTTATAGAATTATATTTTTAATTGAAATAACAATCATCCTTCAGTAACTATTCATTAAATAGTTATTAGCCTGAGATTGGTCATTTCACCTGTCACCGATGCCAATGCATTGTTTCATTTTCTGATAAAATGTCAAAAGATTCATGAAACACATGGCATTCTTTCGGAGACAGACAAGTGCTTGGCTCTGCTTTGCTACAGGCACACTTCTTAAACATTTTGGAAAATGGAAACACTTACGTCATTACGTGCAATTGTCAAGTCTGGTATCCGATGCTGAATAAAAGCTTTGTTTTTCTTTACAAGTCTACTAATTCAAACTGACTTCAGACTCATGAGTAGCACTTTCGAAGAGGTGCAAAACTCTTTTGTTGGTGAGCAGAAATTCCCAACACAGCAGACTGTCATTATGATGAATCTCTTACCTGTCAGTCACTCAGGGTTTAGATGTGTTGGACAGCTTAGCCAAGGATAAAAATTCCCATAAGAGGCTGAAATTAGTGCCTCTGAAATGTCAGTTTAGGGTGGAGCGATCCCCCTCTGTTATCACCAGTTTCCTGCCTGTATGCCTGTATTATTCTACAACAAAATAGGCAAATTGAAGACTTCACCAATTATGACATTCACACACACACACACACACACATGCGCACAGTAGGGGGAGCAGGTGTTTTTAAGTACCCAATTGCGTCCAATTGTGCCACCAAGAGCTGCATCCTCAGATGGGTTTAGACAAGGAATTAATTTGAGCTGCAATTACAGTCTCTAGAAAGGGGCAAATTGGTGGTGAGGGGGAAGGGAGGAGCCCACCACCCACCTAGTCCCTAATCATGTGAATGTTTCTAACTTAATATCAGGCACTGATGGTCACACTCAATTATCCTCATCCTTTACCACCCAATCTGTTCCCCTGTACCCTTAATAACCCCCTAACCAAACCCCTCAAGACCACCACATGCTGCCTCTGCCCTGAGCAGCCTCCTCTCAAGCTACCGGTCTCATTTCTACTCCTGTAGTAAGATAATAGTTAATGCAATAGTTAGATATTTAGGGAAATTATGCTTTTTTACTTTCTTTCTGAATAAGATGAATGATACAACTCAACCTGGTAGACTGACAAAAGAGTCTAATACTATTTTTAGCTCTGTCTACTGATAACAAATCTGCCTACTAGCACCTCTGAAGCTGTCATACAGTATCTCATTAAAGGGTGCTGTAAGAACGTGAATTTATTTGCACTAATCCTTTTTTATTGCCAAATCTGAATAGACTGTAACATTTAAGATGAGACTTTTTACGGTTGCCTGTTACAGTATGTGGGATGATTTCCATGGAAAGGACATGGGATGAATTATCAAGACTTACAGCAATATGCAGCACTAGCTAATATTAGCTTAGAGAAGAAGTACACTAATGCCGACAAACTACCGTGACACAAAAAAAATATTTTATCTGGTGAAGCCTATAACCAAACTGGAATGTGACCAATATCAAAGGAAAACGAGGGACGATATCAGCGGATAAAAAAGCATAACAAACTGTAGTGTTGAATATTGCAACCACTGTATACAGTCAAGTATACTGTCATTCAAAATGTACTTTATAGTCCAACTATAATAATAGTGCAACTAGCGTACCCAGTTAGGCTACTTCATCCATCAACGTAACCCCAGGAAATGACAAAGCCAGACTGGACAGCAGGACAAATCCTGGGCAGTTGCATTGGTGGACTGGGGGTCCAAAAAAAATCCATTTTTATTTTCCCCTTCAGTGTTTTTACTGGCCCTGTCCGTCTGCCTGTCATTCAGGGAATACATGAAACTATATGTGCGTGTTCCAGCAGATAAGTCCAGGGAATCACCACAGATTTGGCATTTGCTCACTTCAAATAGGACATGAGCAGCTAAGCTAAGCTAACAGGATGATGGCAATAGCTCTGTATAGCATACAGACTTAAGAGCTGCATAAATGAAACTGAGGATGTTGGCATTTTTCCTCAAGATTTGGAGCTATTGCTTTGAGCTCAGAATATTTAGATACAGTAGTAGAGTATGGCTTTCTCCACAGTGCATCACCTCATTTGACTCTCTGTAAATCCCCCAAACATCCATAGACTCTGAAGCATGATAAGTCAAACACCGAGCCCTCTGTGGACTGACAGGTTATTTATGCAGATAGTGGGTGGCTTTGTGGCCAAAGCTGCACTTGGCATCTTTCCCCCACCGGTGGTCTCAATTGGCAGCGAGAGCAAAGTGCTGGAATACAACATCACTGACCATAAATCCAGTTATATATCAACTGTCCAACTTTGTGATGCTTTTCAGGAGAGGACACCAAAGGAATAAGAAGGGCAAAAGATCAGATGTTGTCATTCCAGCTTGTTCTGGGTCTTTCCTGCCTCTCAAGGCAGAAATGTTTCCATGCACACAAAACAGACATTTCATCTTGGCAGCTAGGGAATCACAGAGGTTTTAGTTCAGCCTGATATGGATATTATTCTCCCTTGAAGCCTTTTCTTATGATTTAGTTGTTGTGTTATATAGTCAGACAATCAGACTTTTATTGGCTTATTCAGTTAAAATTGTTCTTGAGGATAACATTAGTTAAATGTTCTCTCATTTACTCCAGAGAGGGGTTTGATGGCACGGGGTCTTGTCGTTGGAAAATTTGTTTTACTAGAATCCAGCAGACCTGATGAATAGGTGCCAAGGATTTATTCCAGGATTTTCCAGCAAAACCTTTGAAGTGAACGACCGCTGCATCTCATCTGCCGATCCACTCTCAAAATTGTGGCTGCGTGCTCGTGGATATATTTATTACTGGGCTATTTTTAGAACAGAGGGTTTGTGCTGAAGTGCATTTATCCTTGAGGAAAAGCCTTAAAACAGCACAAGTGGAGCTTGTAGTGAGGTGCCGCATCAACTCACACATGGAATATGCGAGCTAGTTTTTCCTTTTAATTAAAAATGTTTACGCCTTAAGAATAGTAAAAATCTAACACACTTCCCTTTGTGGATTTAATTAAACATTTTCTTTTTCTTTAAAAAAAAAATCCTAATCCTAATAGTGGCATCTGCAAATGACACTCAATGACACTGGCCATAGGGTTGTTTTTCAGATATGTAGCCACCACATAAAGCTGACTAACGAGGAGCATGTGTAATTAGTGATGAGGTTAAACATGCAGACCTTGGCTGTGTTTTTATTCCCTCTGACCGAGGCTACGAACAAACATCTGCTGAACCAAAGCTTTAAAAAACCAGGGCTGTCATGGGTGCAGAGGGGAATTCTTCAGATGCCCCTCCCTGTGCATTCTGGGCTATTTTAAGTCGTCCCAGAAGTTGGTGTTTAATGATAAGCCGTGGGGCGTGGCTGACATGCCTGCCATATTATTCCCTTTATGACTCAGGAAGCAATGGCTACGTTGCCCCCCCTCCAACCCTTTAGGAGTGTGAATCACCAGAGTCCGTCATCAAGTATGTCCAATCAACATGGCTCATGGCACCACATCGCTGTCAGTTATCTCAAGTAGTGGAGCCTTGAAAATAGACAAGGATGCTATTTTTGCCAGGAGTCATTACCCAGCACTGTTTCCACTCTGAAGCTGAATTACCAGCTGACGACTGTAAACTCTCCAGTAGTGAGAGCAGTGTTTCACAATGATAGAGCTGAAAATAAAAGAAAATGTCTGTGAGGCTATGAGGGGCCGTGTTCCCATGTATGAGAAAAGAAACAACAGGAACTTTTTTTTCTTTCCTTCACATGGATGTGGAGTTTAACTTTGAAAACACAGGCTGCTGGAGGTGTGCTGCTTCATGAGGAAGAGTGAAGGAAGAGCGGTGTCAGACCAGACTCCACTCCAGATAAATAAATGATCAGCACGCAACAAACATCAAAGAGGGATTGTGCACTTCAAAGGGAATAAGAGTCTCACAACTCACAAGGTCCTATAGTGAAGAATGAACTCTGTTTATGCACACACACATATAGACAGAGAGAGACACACACACACTGCTCGTGTAATCCGACCTGTTTGAGATTCTAATTGTTGCGTCCTCATTGATCACCCTGACTCCAACCACTCGTCCTTGTTCTTTGTCTTTTTCAGTGGAGACGTCAGCTGCAGAATACCCAGCATGCTCTGATACAATGTGCCTCTTGAGTCTGAGCCAGGTCTTGGTTTTCATCAAGTACCTTCTCATTTAACCCCCTGCTGCCCAAATAACCAGTCTCGTTCTGAAGCTCTAAGTTGTAATCACCGCCTCTGAGTGGTTTTGGACTCATCTGACAGCAGTGTTATTTTGTGATGCTCTCTGGTCTAAGTTGATCTTGCAATGACATGTTGCCTGCTGCATCTTGTGACTTGTGTATCTGCAGCCGATCGCTTGACAAACGTCTTTCACCCTCTCACTCAGAATGTAATAGACTTGAAATGTTTTGTAATTTGGTTAAAAATCGATCATGGGCCTTTGCTGACCCAACTTCCAGCCCAACCTCACTCTTTTTTTTTTTTTTTTACATTTAAACATATTACCATTACATATAAACAGATGTCTTTGTTGATAAACCTCGTGTAAAACAATACAGTCTGGCCCAGTGTCCTAGTATATTATTTATGTATTGTAGTATAGTGTATGTTATCACAAAATCTTTTCGCGGAACACGACCCAGCAATTGCAGAGTCCAGAATCAACATTTATTCCCACTGGTACAATTTGTCAAATGACCCATGACCAGCTGACAGAATGAATTTAAAGCGTTTGGAGGATTCTTCGGGTCTGAGGCTCTGGGACAGCTGCACCATGTTGGACTGATGAGCCGGATAATACAGAGCAGATTTCACCCTAAAGAGAATACGATTGACAAATCTGGGATTCTTATTTCAAAATATACACAAATTATACTGTGCCAATTTTCTTTCAACTTTTTTGTATCTTTTTAATTAGATCTGGGATCAGGGAGTCAAATACTTTGGCAGAAGAACTATGTGCTATTTATTGGTCTGTCTGTTTTAACCTCTGGCTTTTTCTCTTTTGTCTTCCCTTTGTTTTTCTTCCCTTTCTTCCCCAGTTCTCCGTTCTTCTTGCTGTCTCGTCCCTCTGCTTCAGTTAGAGTGGGGGATGTCTGTTTTCTAACACCTCTCAGCCTGGTTATCTACTCGGTCTGTATTGCAGTCGATTGGTATTTCCAATCCCATTTGTTATTGTGCCGTCAACCCTCTCGATATTGTGCCACCATCAGTTATGGATATCAGGGTGTGTGTGTGTATCTGTGTGTGTGTGTGTGTGAGAGAGTGAATTGCAGCTGTTATCTGCAGAAATCATGATTGTTCATGATAGTGTGTGTTTGTGATACCAGGCCTTGGTGTATGTATAGGTGGTTGTGGGAAGCTTGCATGTGTTGGATTTGTGCTGCAACAGTGCTTGTGTGTCAGAATGCATTACGGCTGCGTGCATGACTATATCCAATGACAGCGCCATTCCTCCATGCCGGCTCTGATCGCTCATTTGCAGGGATGCGATCATTCCTTCCCACCAATTGGATGTGAAGAAACAAGAATCTTTGTTTTTGTGACTGTGCACCGTGCTGTTTCATTCCCTCTGTTGTACTTGGAATTGGTGGATCATGTTTCCATTTTGCAGCGCTGATGTTCCAGTATATATACAGTAGTGTTATAGAGTTTTATCTGTGGTGCCACGATTGTCTTAATTACAAGAAAGGCTCAAACTTCTGAAAGCAAAGTCATAATTAGCACCCAGCAGAGCATCCTTGTTATTGTCGTTGCTATGCTGGGCTTGCAGTCAGCCTTTGTGGGAAGATTTTCGGCTCGTCCCCTCAGGGAATTGGCTCCAGAAACCAGTCTAAATTAAACAGATTTGATTGTAACAGATAGACCCTCCATACTGTGACGCTCCCTCCCCGCTCATCCACTCAGCCATTTTAATTGTTCCATTTTAGTGTGCGATGTTGGTCCTTTTTGTTCATGATGATCATTCAAAGCTTGTGCTCTATGCCAAATCATCAATGTCGTATCTCGGTCAGTAAATAAGTCTTGTATTTGACTGATTTGAGGCATGCGTTAGCCTGTTGATGCCGCTCGCCCAGCTTGTTGGGTCTGGGTGTCTTTAATGACCTGGTGCCCCCTCCTCCTCTTCCTCTTCCCCTTTCTCTTCCCTCCCTTCCCAAAATGGAAGATCTGTACAACCAACAACCAACACTGGACATGGAGGACTATGACGTTCGCTCAGCCGCCAGCATCCTGGCCTCAGTGAAAGAGCAGGAGGCGCGTTTTGAGCAGCTGACCCGAGCCCTGGAGGAGGAGCGGCGCAACGTCACCCTGCAGCTAGAGCGCGCCAACCTGCCTCCCAACCCTCCTAGCAGCCAGCCGCTGGCATGGCAGCAGGTGGTGATGCAGGTAAATGATGCCAGCGTGCTGGCCAACCTCCCCTTGTCATTTTTTTTTTTTTCAACCGCCAACTCGACCCACCGTGTGTCTGCCTCCCCGCCTCCCGCTCTGAAGTGACACTCACCTCTCCTGCTTCCTCCTTCCATCCGAGCAAGCCCATCCCATCGTCATGTTTGCTCACGGTCATTGCTTTTCATTATCGGTGGAACTCAATAATCTCTGTGTTCAATTTCTCTGTGATTGGGAACACTTGTTCCCATTGTCTGAATCCACTGCCCCTGGATTTTGTGCAGTAATCTGCTCTATGGTGACTCATCTTTAAAAGCGAGCTGATGAGATTCAACCTCTCATTCTGTCTTCCCTCACCTCCCTCCTTCTTCGCCACCGCTTGCCATCCAATCCCATCTCCTTTCGCCCACTGGTCTTTGATATTGTCTGGTGGTGCCACTGATTGGATGTGGCCTTTCGCCCAGCACCGGCCAGCGTCTGGGGGATATTAGAGTCTTGGCCAAGTCTCCTGTCAATGCTGGCTGACTCTGCAGGAGCAGGAAATGTAAGATGTAGAAATGAGACAGCTGTAATCCCCTAAAAATGTCAGCAGTCACAACAGCCCATTGATTTACACACTTCAAACTGTTGGACGCAGAGGGAAAATGTTACAGTTAACGCTTCTCTGTTAGTAACTCCCAAGGTCAGACAACATAACATCTAATCATTGGGATTCTGTTCAGCCTACGAGGAGCCAGCTGATGCACGTTCCTCTGCTGTGCTGATGTTCTTGTGTTTGCTCTTGATCAATCACCTCTTTAAAGAACCTCTCTCTGACTGTACACATGTTTCACTAACAAGAAATTCGAAAGCACAATTTGGTGATGCAGCACCTGTAGCACTTCAACACATCAGCTTTAATCACTGTAGAGGAGGCAATCTCATATATTATTGATACAGCAAGACCCGAAGAGATGGAACTGCTCTGCCTGGGTTTGCCTTGCAGTTATATTTGTGCGCAGTCACATTTTGTTAATAGTCGGTGTCAGTGTTCATTTTTAAAGGGCGTGCTGTCACTGTGGCCTCATAAAGAGAAAATGAAGAGGATGCGGGGAAAGTATGGTACGGTAAAGAAAACCTGACGTCCCCTCGCCCACGACACAGTGCGCTAATGAAATGCACTTACATGTCTGTGTGTGTATATGTTTAAGAGAGAGAGTAAAACCCTCCACTCTTCATAAACTAGTCAGTGATTTAGTGGACAGTGCTTAATACGACAGGCAATGAATTACCCTGCTTTCTAACGCTATCCCTCGCAGATCAGACTCACAGATGAGTGTTGGCGCGCTGTACCGTTCTCTCCATCACATATTGTGGTGCTAAAAGCCATGTGTCCATCATCTTTTGGCTTTGTGTCCCTGAACATGTGCACACACAATCCCCCAGGTCGCATGATGGATTAGAATGGAGCATGGATCAGTAATTTAGGGTTCAGATTCACAACCCCAGAGGCCAGACTCAGTGATCCCCAGCATTGTTTGAGATTGGGGTCACAAAAGAGAAAGTGGACCAAGCACTGAGCTGCAAGTATCGCTGCACCTGATGAAGGCGATAAGCTACTGATGCTACAGTAGATAGCGCTCGGCTGCACAGTGCTCACCTCGGAACAGCTTGTGTGTAATCATCAGTGGGCAGCGGACACTTTTATCTGCCTTCATCATTCAAGACTTGTGCAGGTAACTTCACACACATCAGCACGGCCCTGTATGATCGCTCACTTCAAACAGCGCACCGAGATGCTCGACGCCGACCAAAGCCCAGCTTGTTGGTTTTAACACAGCAGGCACTTCTATCCTGTACAGCCTGGAAGTGCAGAGAGGCACGGGGCTGGACAGCAGCCAAATGACTCAAATAAATCATACAGTGATGGCCTGACAGTGTTATGTGGAAATAAAGCAGTCATTTCCTCCTCAAACTTGAAGTCAGGAAGATTTGTGGCCTGGCTAGATTGTGAGTTTGGTAACAAATCTTCTGGCTAATGTTCATGTGAACATAAAGTTTCTGCATAATGGGGAGTAGTTTTTAGCCACACAGTGCAGTGGGGTGATAGGACACTGCTGGTCCAGACTGAAACAGGTCAGCAGTTGTTAACGCCTCACAGTTTAGTTCAAATCATCTCAATCCAAAGAGAAACTGATTGACTTTGATGATACCTTGATTTTTTTTTACCTTGGCACCACCACAAGTTTGGCATTCTGGTCTTTTACTGAAATATTTTGACAAACATGAGCATATGTTCCTTGTTCCCATGTTATGAATTCCAATGACTTTGACACACTCTGACTTTTGATGGTGTAACCAGAATATGATATTGATTGATATTTGAGACTATGATAAAGATACTATATTGGCTAACATTCATTTCCTTTATCTTAGTCACCCATGATGTAAAAACATTGGTTACCCTCTAGTATGAGACAACTGTCAGCTTACTCGGCTGGAGAACTGAGGAAGATTCAAGAATATTGTGTTTCAAATATTATTTTGTGTTATTTGTCTTGGCAGTGTGTGCTCTGAGGATGTAAAAAGGAAGTTTGCTTTGACCATTGTATTGGCATTAAGTGTGGGTGAGGTGTAACTGTGAACAGCGCTGGCAATACTAATTGAATCCTGATCCTTGTTCACTTCATATAACTTTATGACCTGGAGAATTGTTGTTTATGCTGCGCCGTCCCGTGAGGAGAATCAGAACGCTGCTCTCAGACACTCCATTAGCCTTCTTTATGAAATTATCAGCAGATTCAGTGACACGGACTGAGGCGCCTTTACAATCCACATTCATTGACACCAATATGTGCCCACTTACACACTAGGATCATACCCTTTCTTCATTTGATATTGCGTTTCCCCTTGGTAATAGATTTTTGCCTGAAGGAGCGTTATCGCCACGGCTCTGAAAGGTCAAGTGGTTCATGGTGACAGTTCAATGTGTGGAGAAAGGCAGACAGCACTCAGACAACCACGTCTGTCTGGAGCAAAGGGAGAAGGTGACCTCATTTCATATACAACAGACGCCTAATCTATTTACCCGCAGCCATTGCCCAGCACATGCATAGATTCCATCTCCAAGCGCGTACAATCACCCGGCTTCATCCAAAAAGGAGACAGGGGATAATTTCTCGCACTGTGGATTTCGTAAAATGTTGGTGTTTGGTATTCAGATGTTATATTCAACAGGCTTCTAGCAGCATACCATCCCTTGTGAAAATGTTTTGGGAAGTTTTCAAAGGCTTGTGAGCTTTAGAGAGAGGGAACAGTGCAGCCTTTGATCTGTGCCTCTGTCTGTGGTGAAGATGTACAGGCCCCGGTCCTGCAATGGCACCACAGCACTCAACCAACAATCGCTTCAGTCGCCCTCCACCCACTTTCATCCCCGCAGCCCCCCAGCCCCCCAGCCCTGCCTAGGCACAATGGATACAAAGGGCTGAGGATGCAATAGCGACAGAAGATCTATCCTTCCACTGGCAGAGCCCGGGAGCTCCTGTGCCCTCGTAAATCACCTGCCTAACAATGAGCCTTAGTCCCCCCCCCTCCCCTCCTCTGTTGTCCCCTGTCTTCTCTCCTCGCTGTGCCATCAAGAACCTTCTCGCCTCTCATAAACACCCTAATTACATTGGTGTGAAAGTGCCTCCTTTGTTTATTTTTGTATACCACACTGTTCCCGTGATCCTCCTACACTTGTTTGGTCTCATTTTGTAGTTTCGTGTTGCAGCCTGCAGAGAAGTCACATTTAAATTCTAATGATGTTGCTGTCTGCTTTCCATGTTTCCATATGGAACACCTAATCATGTCTCGCCACAGTTTAAAGATTACTTG
The DNA here is from genome assembly GCF_045865225.1 of Trachurus japonicus. Lineage (NCBI taxonomy): Eukaryota > Metazoa > Chordata > Actinopteri > Carangiformes > Carangidae > Trachurus > Trachurus japonicus. The sequence continues at coordinate 39,052,017 of NC_140915.1, read as the reverse complement.
GTGAACTGGATGTGACAAGATCTTGAGCTGTAAATGTTACTGCTTGTATTTTTAAATAATCTTCAGAGACTGATGCAAATGAAACAAATGGAGCAGCGGCGCTTTAAGGTGGTGGGGCACATCGTCTCCTAATCTCAGTGTTTGAAGGGGCAATTCCTCCTTTGCATGTCGATGTCTATGCAAAGGTTTCCAACCTGCAAGATGTTTATATCTCAGCTACCAGTTGATGGGATGCCATGACATTTCAATCACTATGAGGGGGCCAATGGTCAAAAAGACTCAAAAGTCAATGTGATCTATTTACAAACCTAATAAATGTATCATACATTTTGGGAGGCGAAGACTTCTTTTCCACTAAGTTGCTGCAGCCACAAGTAAAAAATGCAGAGTGCGTTTGCTATTTATGTTCAAGATAATCTTTTATTCATCCCTTTTTCAACATTAGGAGTCAAGTCTAAGTCGATGGCCCATGAATCACACTGCTAACCGCTCAAGGAAGGGGGCAAGTCCTTTTTCTACCTCGGCTCAGTATGAGGGCTGACATGGAAGGACAGGAATTTTTACTCAAGGCTGGGGTTGTACATATTCCTGTCATTCAGATGAACAGAGAAGGAGAGAGAGGGCTGAAGGGAAAAGCTGTGGAAAAACCTTTTGTGCTGCGGTGCTATTTATATTCCCCCGAGGCGGCTCAAACCTTCATCCTTCAAATCAGCCCCCAACGTTGGTAATGCTGTCCTGGTGCACCTCCCTGCCATTTGATCACAATCCATTAAACCATTACGTTCACTAAAAGCACTGAGAGGGGGTATCTAAGAACTGCTTCCATTTCCTTTACCACACATCCTGTGTGTGTACTCACAGAGGTGAACAGCCAGGCTAAATATCTTTGAAGGGCACTGCCTCCGCCTGAAGGTTTCCACAGAGCGTGGACGTCTGAACTTGAGGATGACCACCATGATTGGCTAAACGGGCCGTTAAGTTCAGAGACTAGACTGTATAGGCCATGTGTTTAAAATAAACCCCCCCTCCTTCATGGGACACCAATGGCACCGGAGGAATGTGACCTCACCCCTCCCAGTGTCCAGCAGGATAACCAAACAAGGCTGGACGCTGACCCTGTTCAGCTGGGAAAAAAAAATTAAATTGAAAACAGTTTTAGAAGTTTGTAGAAGGGCTAGAGGTGTTCTTCAAAGCCTTGATTTAATTATCCTCATGAGTTTAACATGCTGGTGCGACATTTTTACGACATGACTTACAAGCATGTAAATAGTCTTCAAATGAGGACCAGAAGCTGCACCGAGCTTTGTTTTGGGTGGTTTGCAGTGGAGTACGTTTGCACTTTATTGGAAAGAGCATTCCTAAAGGCTGCAAATGCCTTAATGGCAAAATGTGACTTAGAGCTAACATTTCTTTTCAATTTCACCCCAATGTGTTCTTTAATAAAGGTTACTACATTGTGAGTTTCCAGGTGCATTGCCATGTTAATCAAATCAAAGAGTTTCAGCTCTCCTCTCCACAGTCTAAACCAAAACGTCTTTCACGTTATTGTTCCTTGGCAAACACATGCAATCTTGTGAATTGGTCCTCAGATCTACTATTAATTAAAAAATACGAATGAACTTTAGTTTTTAAAAAAAAGTGTTTGAATGCCAGAGTTTCATTAATCATTGCTGGAAAGCGACTGAAACTTTGCATTTAAAACACAACACAGGCAAATTAAATAAAGAAGTCTTGGATAATTCCCTCAAGCCATCAATTAAGCAACAGATTAATTAACTCAGACAGCGACGTCTTGACTCAGATGTGTATTTTACATGGGATTAGCCAGAATCTCATCTATACTTAATGCTTAGAGAAGCAAGTCTTCCGCCAGTAAACCATCAGTTTTCCACCTGTTTGCATCATTGTGGTTATCAGCATGTGAATGTTTGGCAACAGTAGAGTACAGTTGGTATTGCATCTGATAATAGCAATACAATCAGAACCATGTAGGCTACTGTAAATATCTATTGACTTTGCGTTCTGGCTGACTGACTGTATGAGTCCTGGCACTGCTTCAGGGTGAAACACACCACATACTGTAGCTGGACAGACTGTGAAAGGACTGGACATCTGGAATTTGCAAGCCTTTGCTGTTTAGTGTCACAGAGTTGCTCACACACATTTAGTCCAGAAATCATGTAATTTGTCTTAAGCTAAAGCGAGGGGGCTGTGGGGCCCTCTTTGTATGTGGCCCTATTTAAAAGGGGTGAAGTGGAAAGAGGCTGGGCTTGGTATGTGAACTGCCTCACACCAAGTGTCTGAGAGTGATTCTTGTTGTGTAATGGATGATGGTGATAGTGCAGGAATGTGTGCAAAGATGGGAACCACTCCTGACAATTGAGGGCTACATTCAAGCAGATCATCCTGTGCTTTGAATAAGGGCAAATATACTGAGCACAGATTGCATGTATGGGAAATAAATCACCTTTGGTCTTTAACGCCTTTTAGATTATTTTGAAATTAATCACAGAAACAAATGCAGCTGAGGTTAGAATGAATAACCCACATGCTTATCAAAATATATAGTGAGGCATGTAGGAGAAATCATTTTATACATCAAACTGTCTATTTACATTCTGACATATAGTTGGACCGCTTGCCAAGAAGAAATGGCTTTCTCATGAAAACTGGCAGAAAGGAAGGTATCGGGCCAAGGAACAACTAATTACATATTGTAATTTTTAGACATACCCTTCAGCTACCAATCATACAACTCCATAACGAATCCAAAGAATGAATTCATCCAAAATGAAGGTGATGGGAAAATGTTTTTGTGAGTAAAAGTTGATGATCTGCTGGCCTCAAACTGGTTCAAATGCCGTTGTTTGTGCCTCTGTCAGCGTCCCAATTACACACGACAAGATGGAAAACTCGGAAAAGCCTAATCCTGTTACAGTTGTATTTCAAATCTTGCTGTGCAGTTACTGTTTTGCAACAAAAAACAGAAAATAGGACCTTTGATCTGAAGTGATGTCATTTAAACAGAGCTTTATTTTCGTAAATGAAGGGAAAATTGCCTTTTTGCAATACAAAACCCCCCAATAGATTGGACTCTAATCCCCTGCATCGCTGAGTAGCCATTTTTCAAGGGGAAAATAAAACATGATAGTAAAAGTCATTAGATAAGGGCTTTTTTCCAAGCTGTGCCATTGTTAGAATAAACAGCAGTCGGCCTGTAGCAGAGCAAGACATTCTGGCCCTGTACACTATCACACATCCATTATTGTTGTCATCAGGCCTCTCTAACACTGTCCAGTGACTGCTGGAAAGAATTCACAGAAGAAAATTCAGTATTATCTTTGCATTAATTTTTTGCAGACCTGCTTTATTAAAATATTTTTTGTTTAACTTAATTTGTGTAAGTTTGAAGGTGAGGTAGTGTTCCCCATGAAATGTATTCTTGGCTGAGTGGAGAAGCTTTTGAAGCACTATCCAGAATTACATGTCATTAAAGTTTCCTTTGAAAGTGGAGATTGTGAAAACATTACGTTTTGTAATGAAACACCATATATACTTTCAGTCTGCTCTCTGTATCCTCTTCTTGCTCCTCTGTTTTTCTCTTCAGCTGGCATCCAGAACTGAAGAGAAAAACGCAATTCTAACAGATGCAGCTTCATTGGAGGTGTCTGGCTGTCAAAGCGCGCCTTGTTGCTGCACATTAACCTTTCTACCATCTGTTTCACACCATACGTCCTGACAGAGTACGGCTGACTTCAGGAGCTTTGATTACAACTCCTGGATTATTCATACACCTTGTACATTTATTTTACAAGGCCTGGGTGTGGGTTGGCTAGACTCTAGAGAATAGTGCTTTTGTCTGACAGTGGCAGGCTTTCCTGGAAACATTATGCATCACCAGCCTGTGAAGTTGAAGTTATTCCAGGAATTAATTTGAAATGAAATGTTGAATATTCTTTTATACTTTTTCATATATTTAATTTACTCCAACCTGTCTTGTCTTTTTACACCCGTTATCAATTTTCAACATTTCCCTGTTTATTGATAACTCCAGTGGTATGGTCTACCAGTCAGTGTAAGAAAAGAGCAATAATATTTTTCAACTCTGCTTGCAACGTGGTCCTAGGAATGTAAATAAATGGGGACATTTAGATGCAGTTTGGGCCTAGACTGAATTATATACTGCATCTAGAAATATCTATTACTGTAAGTGGGTCATTTGTGTCCCTGTACTCTCTCATTTTGACCTTGTGGCTGACATTTGTGATGAAAACTAGGGAAAGGATAGATAGATAGTTAGATAGGCTTTTTGACGTGGGGTTGTGTGAGGTAGTCATCCTGCAGGCTTTTCTGATCTCCTGATTTTAAATTAAGCAGCAAACCTCTGGGGCTGAAAAATGAAGCCAACACTGGCAGCTCCAAAAACTGCAGCTCCTCAAATGACCACTTGAGTCTGGATCCAAGAGTCAGTCCCCATAGACTCCCATGTTAAAATATCCAACTATACAGCACAAGATAATGTGTTTACAGCCTGGTATAAAAAGAGTTTGTCTTTGTCATGTCTATTTCCTCCTTCATGATGACTGTACAGGGGGACGATTTCACAATTTATATTGTATTATTATGATTTTATGGAGAGTTAAAGTTATGTGTAATTAAAGGCGTGTTGCTTTGAGTGACAGGTTGGTGAGCGTATCCTCATTCATCGGAGTCTGGCCTCCACCACAGACGCCCCAACTTGTGATGATGGCGACAGTATAGAGCAGCCCGCTCTGGAAGATACATTCATCTGAATATACAGTTTATGTTTCAAATCTACTCTACCAAAGTATAGTATCTATGAACCGCAAGTATAGACTTAAAGGTTTCTGAAAGTCCAGAAAGCATCGACATTTTGCAAATGTTCCGTAAAACAATAAACACACCATTAAACTATAAATTGGATACATGCAAAACACAATTATAGAGATTTATAGAGAAATCACATAGTAATTCTTCTTTTCTCCTTTGCTCCTACGAGTATTCCAAAGCACTTAATGGATTTTTAAACAAGGTTATGAAACTCACTCAATGCTTAAATGGCATAAATGGAAAGTGATATTGCAAATCACACAAGAGAAAGGAATGCACCACAGCTGAAGTTACGAGATTTTTTTTCAAACCACTTTTGAAGGTAATGTTGGTTGGATGAATTCTTAATCGTATTGTTGAAAGTAAATAGATCTAAATGTAATGGTGCATGGCGGGCCAGGTCTTTCATTAAGAACAAATGGAGCAGTAACATTCGGGGAGATGAAATAGTACTGCCAAGCTTGTGGAATGCAAAACCTCAGCCATTTCCCCTCCGTTTGGGATTTCTCCTTTCTCTGTTTTTAGTTCAGTCATCCTTTTTCTCTCTCCTGTCTGCCCAGGCTTCGCTCAGAGTTTGTCCTTAGTTAAGCTTCCATCCACTTTATTAGATTAACATTCCTATTCAGTCTTGGTCACAGTCATAGATATTTGAATGTGAATTCTTTCACGTACGTCCCACCCCTCCCTTATATCAAGTGCAGTGAGAGGAATGGGACAAAGAGCTGGAAAAAAGGAGCTGTGTGTGCATGTGTGAATGTGTGTGTGTGAGTGTGTGTGTGTGTGTGTGTGTGTGTTGGGTGTAAAAATCTGCAGAGTATGGGGTGCCTTCGCTTCAGTAGGGGCAACTTTTGTTTTGTGTGTGAGCCCCTGTTCCCCCACCCCTTCCTCCTTTTTTTCCCCGTCTCTCTCTGTCTATGCCAACAAGGAGGAGGGGTTGACGGGTTGACAGACAGACGCAGCTGGAGTGCATAGAGGGAGCTGGTCCCACCCCACCAAGATGCCAGAGATAGAGCGAGAGACATAGACCCAATGAGGGAGAGAGAGAGAGAGAGAGAGCAGGTGAGAGAGATAGAGAGCGAGAGAGAGGACGAGGAGGAGGAGGAGGAGGAGGAGGAGGAGAGAGAAAGCTGCTACACAGTTTTTGCTGCCTGTCTGGGAACCCTCCTTTCTGTTAACACACCTCCTCTTTCCCCCCTTTCTCTCAGCCCTGGAGGGTTTTGTTCTCTCTCTGGCTAACTTTTTGTTGAGTGTGTGTGTGTGTGTGTGTGTGTGTGTGTGTGTGTGTGTGTGTGTGTGTGTGTGTGTGTGTGTGCAGTTCAGTTCCATTCCTTTTCTGGGATTCCTGCTTTCGTTTGGGGGTAGGGGGTGGAGGGTGGGGGGCGATGTAGGGGCAATGGCTTCCTCTGCCCCCATCTATCTCCATTCCATACATCCATACAGCATCTCTGTAAAGGAGAAGCAGCCCCCTTTTCAGCTGTGCTGAGTAGCTTGTGTTAGCCACAATTACACTGGATGTAAAGGGATTTTACTTTCAAAATAAAGGCACTAGCCTACCATTACTATGAAGGGGATGTTCACATCATGGGTACAAATTCTTCTTATTTAACAATTCCTTAACGACATGTCTGTTGATGAATACATGAAAAATACATTTGTGTGAAAAATTGATGTTTAAAATGTAGTGCACCTACCCCTTTATTTTATGTTTGTGCCTATAGACCTCCAGTACAGCGTGATGTGGAGAATCCTGGGTTTACACTCCTTGTTTACAGTGTAATAAAAGCTAATCATGACAAATAATAATGTTTTGCTGTCATGATACAACACTATGTCATTTCATATAGCCTATGCATAGCCTATTGTAAAGTGCCCTGGCATTATTTTTCCATATGGGCAATGTAGTAGTATGTGACTTAAAAATGTCTATAAACAGTAGGCTTGTAGACACATTAAATTTCTAAGCTGCTTCATTTATTATTGATAATGTTAAGCTTACATGTAGCTATCTTGCCTTGCTAGGTTAGGTGCTTGTGGGACATTTGTTGTGGATTTTGGACCTGGATAAGAAAACAAACAACAATAAAAACAATAGGCTACTGGACCATTTTTCTGTAGGTTGAGCAAAGTCTCAGTCTACAGCTAAAGAGCTTTTTTTTCTTGTTTCAACAGACTTAATTATAGCGGGCGAGTACGTGTCGTCTTTGCGCTTTAATTTTGAAAGGCACACCGGCTGACTTCCGGTGTTTCTCGTGCTCAGTGCGCGCGGCTTGACGCAGCTGAGTAGGGGATGGCTGCCTGAGTCTGAGCTGCTGCCCCTGCGCTCACAGAGGGAAAACTCAACGTAAATAGACGAGGAAAGCGCGAGGAGACGAGTGGAGGAGAGGAGGGAAAGGAGAAGTTTGAATAGAGGAGGAAATAGTTCCCACACGGTTCCCTGGGAGGTTTTTTATTTTTTCGGGAACGAAAGGGGGGATTTTGGACCATGCCTGCTGAAGTGAAACAGGTTAGTGTTGCTGTTCCTGCCGGTCTCCTCTCTCCTCTCTCCTCTCTCCGTATCTTCAGCCTGTCTGACTCCTCTCATCTTTCTCCTCCTCCCTAATTGGATCCTGATTGTTTGGATTCTGTTGCAGCTTCTCGTTGCTTTATTTTCCAAACCCTGCAACAACATCTTTGTCAAATATCCTCCACAAGCTTTTAACATATGAGCGCAGTGATTTCTCAGATGAATCGATGTCCTTCAGGAGGATAGTGTGCGTGTGCGTGTGCGTGTGTAATACGTGCACACATTGATTTGGTATCATGTGCATGTGCTGTACATGCCTGTGTACAGGCTGCTGCATGACATCAGATACAGTAAGGACTTCTACTAGACCACTTACTGACCATTTCATGCTGTAAATAGTCATGACCAGGAGTTAGTGGTGGTCCTCTGTGTGTGTGTGTGTGTGTGTGTGTGTGTGTGTGTGTGTGTGTGTGTGTGTACTTGGGCTCCCTTGCAGTAATGCAATGCTATGAGTTATGAGTTCCCTGACACATTCATGGGCTCGGATGTGTCCGCACCACCTATAGAATGCCTGGTGTGATCATGGGACGAGCAGGGAAGTATTGAAAGTTTGTCACTGATGATGGCCTGTGGTGTTCGGTCTGAATGAGCCCTGAGACAGGATTTACTGCCTGAGCTGTAGTGCCAGTTTGTGTGTGAGAGACATGGCATTAAAACCCTTTTGTCTTTCACTTGCACAGATACCGCAGGAATGTGCTTTTGTTAGCTCTTGCGAGTGTGTTACTGTGCCTGTGTGTGGGTGTGTACGTACCAGGGCATGATGTGCATACATTATTGGATGTGTTCCCTGTGTTTGAAGCGCATCCACAGGCAGCCTACACCATCACAACGCTCTTTTCCCCGCCGAGCTTGGCAGCGCTCAGATGCACAAGAAAGGAAGACAGCTATCCAAAAAAATAAAAGTAGGAAAAGTGGAGGAAAAAAAAAAATCTGATTGAATAAGGTCAACTTCTCATCAGCGCTGCTGCTCCTCCACCGGGCTGAGAGGGGAGGAGTTACCAAACCCCTGTCTGACTGACAAAAACATTCTGTCAGCTCCTCACCTTGCTCTGATGATAATATGTTAACAGTTGCCCCCACCCCCCCTCCCCTGGATGGGTGCCACCCGATAACTTGAGGAGCCTCCGCACACACACACACTCACACACTCACACACTCACACACTCTTTGTTCTTTCCACCCCCTGGTTTTGATAAGTTTGAAGGCTGCCGTCCAACGAGGGATTGATGGATCAAAAGCAGGGCAGAATTGCCTGTTGGAATCTGTTAGCTTGGATTATGTGAGTGGGATGAAATGCATGTCCACAACCTGAGAGCATGTCCTCTCCAAATGTATCCCAAAATGGGTCAAAGACCGTGACCCCCCCATCCACCCCCGTACAACTGAGATAGCTGGCATACTTCAGGACAGGCATCGCGGTATCGTGGCGTGACCTTTTCAACTCGGCGTTGAAACATTCCACAGGAAGCACCTGCTTCGGCAGTGCTGGAGGGGGCACAGGGGTGAACATGTGTCTGAGTCACACCTATAAGCTGGAGATGGATCCATTTCAGTGTCCATCTTGTTGTTTTGGTTTTCATCCTCCTCCCTCCTTATGGCTATCATGCCAGAGGGCTGGAGAAGAGGAGTCGAGCTGTCATATGAGCTCTTTCCAGCTGCCGCTTTTAGCAGTGATGCTCTCTACACTTGTACTCGGTGCGTCCCTCGGGGTATCCAGTAGCTTAAAATCAGTTTTTATGCTCGGAAGAATGTAGATGGAAAGTGGACGATGATGAGAGAGATGCTGCTCTGCCTTGACCCCCATCTTAATGCTGCAGCAGAGCTTACAGTAAATGAGTTTTAGCCCACTGCAGATTACTGCATAGCCCTCAATTAGTGGGGGAGCCTGCACCACGCCACGTCCGAGGTTAAATATAAACTGGTCTTTATTTTAGAACTCAACACCAGCAGGATGGCGCTCCGAATCCTCCAAATTTAGTCGGGGAGGCCGTAGCATCTTCAGCTCATGAAAAATAGAAGAACAGATTTGTCGTGAAGGAGAAAGGAAAACATTATGAATAATCCAGCAGTCATCGTCTTGCCAAGGTCTATCAAAACACCGACTTTACTTTTCCTCCGCAAGCTAGAAGGACCCGTCTGAATAACAAAATAATTCATCAGTGATTCAGCCAGAGACTAAAGAAGGTCTTGTCTTCAGTCTGCGGGTTACTGCCAGATTCCTGACAGCTAGAGGGGCTTTCAGCTGCAGCGACTGAGCCTTCCCCCCTCTCCGATGCTGTTTGATTTCTTACCGAAATTAAAAAGCTGTCAAACTTCTCTCCATGTTTTCTTTCTGCGGGGGTGTTTTTGTGTGACAACTCGGCCGTCCTTGTGTATTCTTTTCCATTCCTTTCCTTCAGGCTCCCCTTGTGTGACTGCAGAAGATGTGCAGATCAATATTTGAAGACATTTAGAGCATGAGGAGTGGCATTGTTTAAGGAGTGGAGGTCATAGAAGAATAATGCCAATGACCGGAAACATATGAGCGGTCAATAGCTGTGGAGAGTGCATCACTGCAAGGGGCATTTACTGTGGGGGTGGGGCGCGATATTGGAGTAGTGGGGGGGCATGAGTGCTGTGGTGTTTTAAAGGCAAGTTGGTCTTGGATGAGGTATATGATCATATGGTGGAAGGCGCCTGGTGACTGGTGATACCAGATGGCCTGTTATTGCAGCTCTCTATACGTATGTGCTCCTCAGCCGAGCATGAAAGAGCCCTGTCAAACAGTTTATAATACCACTCCGTCATGTTTTAACTGGAGTGAAGTTCCAAACAGATATACGTATGTTGGCAATAAAAGCTAAATTTTTCCGTATCTCTATAACTTCTTCGTGACTTGATATTCTCAATATCAGGAGTTTTATTACCTCAGTAGAATTAATGTGTTTCTGTAAAACCACTGTCCTCAGATAAACAAGCACAAATGTAGCAAAGTAGTTTTGGTTCCAGTTTTCCAGATCTGAGGATTTTCGGCTTTTATCTGCTTTATAACTTGAAAAAAAGAAAGAAAGAAATCTCTCTGGACCATTTGTCTGACAAAACAAACAATTTAAAGGTGACACTTTGGGTTATAGAGACTTACCTACTTTGAATGTATTTTAAGACTGATGAAACTGTTTGGGGCTACGATTATTGCTCAATCTGTTCAGTTGCCTGATTTTGTCCTTAAGCCCTCAATTCGAACAGTTATTTATCAGAATGTTTTCTTTGTTTTTAATTTTACTTTTCTGTTGATGTGCTGTTGATGATAAATGTAGGGGTGTCACACTTGCACTGAAAGTTCCACAATGAACTGATTGATTTGACAATTTCTCATCTAAATAGATTAATGAAAACGATAATAAACTGGTTGATTTATAATGAATATGATAGTTGCACATGACCCTGACCCCGTCTGTGTTTGTTAAGTGATAGTCATATATTATGCTTCTTTAATCCCTGATACAGTTACTATAATAAATCTCCGGATGCAACACTATACCAAACATCTGGTCTGCCAACTGGGTTTAAACAAACACTGAGATATATGTGCAGATGCTATTTGACCCCGGCAAGTATTACACTGTACTATACATAGAACACTGTGGTGTTCTTGCAGTGGATCATATGAATACACCTTCTAGTTTTTGGTGTGGTTATGTTCTGTGGAGCACGAGGGGGTCTATGCCAGTCAACCCATGGCACCCCAGCCTCGGCCCTCCCCCCTCTGCTTTGGCTTCCCCTCTCTGCTGTCCTAACCCATTTGGCTGGCTGACAGTGTGACCGATGCAGGCCTGCACTCGTTCACTCACTGTCTGACCACTGGCGAGGACCATAATGCTCTCTCAGCTTTCATCATCACGCTGATGGAATTAAAAAAAGGTGAGTGGCAGTAAATTGGAAGGCTGGAGGGGGTGCTGGAGATGGATGCTCTCACACTGCTATGTTTGGAAACGGCACTGGGGAGAAGAAGCAGCGCATTAATGAGATGGCAGCTTATTATCTTGCTTATTTTGTGTGTGTGGGTGTGTCTCTGTGTGTCTGTGGGTGTGTGTATGTGTGTGTGTGTATTTGGGGGGAGGGTTGCCTTTCAGTAAAGCAGTGCTATGACTGATGAGTTCCCTGACATGTTGCTGGGTTCAGATGTATCTATTCCACCTATAGAATGACTGGTGTGATCATGGGACAAGAAGTGAAGCTCTCATGTTAAACCTCAACTATACAGTTTCGCTGTCACAAATGTGTGCATATACTATGAAGCCTAGATGCATACATATTATATTGTGTTAGCCTGGATTAGATTGAATTTCGGTTTCTTCCCTACTGCTGAATGTAGTCAATTACCCAGACATGATGTGTAGACACACGATGTCAGTCCACTCTCCTCTCAGCACACACATGCATACATGTGGTAGAGGCTACAGAGGAACATCCATTTCGATTGCAAGCTTATTTACTCGCTCCTTGTCTACAGGTCACAGACAGGCTAGTTCTGTTTATAAGGGAGTGGGATTCATGGGTTCCCTGTCTGTATCTAATAAACACCTTCCTATCTGCCGCTGGAAGCCAACAAGAGCCATGTTTTCGATCAGGGTTAGATAAGAAAGCCTCTCGCCCCAGAGAAAGCTCAAGAAACGTTGTGATAGAGGCTGACCAGAGGTAGAACCATGTTACACTCTAAGTGAAGTTGTGCTTGCAGCCAAATCAAGGGTGTAATCATTATCGTGACAACATATACACAATAATCTCATATCCTGCTGCTGGTGTGATTACATAACAGCAACAGTCTGGTTATTACACAACCTGATGCTCTGATTTACGAGTTATAAACATCATTCTCTTCCAGAATGAAAGCATGATCAGAAAGGACTTATTGATGCTGTCAACAGTGAACTGTGAGTTACTGAGCAGATTAGAAACAGGTGAGTATAGGGAGTGGACTCCAGTCTACTGTCTCATACATCTGTCCTGACTAAACAGCAGTGTGAGTGTGTGTTTGTGTGCAGATTTAGCAATGCATACGCTTGCTGTTTGCATGTGTCACCGCTGTAATTGGCTTTCCAGCAGGGACTGTGGTTAAAGTTGCAGATGTGACAGTTCTCTGGGCAGCACCATGGAGCAATGAGGACCCCAGTGATCTTTAGAGTCGGTGATTTATGACAGCATGGTGCCGCAAATTCCCATTTTCTCAGCATTTGTAGGTAATAGAATCGACCTGCATTGTGAGTGTGGATGTGTAGAAATGCTGTGGCTGGATTTGACCCCGGTTGACAACCAGACTGCACTGTAACTGTCTGATTATAATACTCAATATTTCCTCAAGAGGATGAAAACAATCACACAACTCTATTAGATCGACTGCAGAAACATCAGAATTACTCCAGATATCCAACAGGATTAGTGGATTAATTGATATCATAGGTGTGATAGCTCTTTATTGAAAAATTGCCATGAGTACATGCAGACTGTGTTGAGGAAGTACTGTCCTCTTATCCCTCCCTTCTCCCACTCTTGTTGTGCTGGGAACTCTGCTGCCACCCTGACCTTCAGTGGGAGATGGATCCAGTTCCGGGACCTTCTCAAAAGAACTGGGACTTCTTTCTTTTTGATGGATACGTGTAGTTCATACAGGCTCCACCCCCTCCGTGCTGCAGCTGGGGACCTCTTAGAGGGGCCCTGAGGGGGAAGGTCAAAGTCCTCGTAAAGATTCCCTCAGGAGCAAACGCCTCTCTGCTTCTCCCTTTCTCTTTTTAACCCCCTCCAGGACCATCCACATTGTACCATAGGCAGCACATGCAGTGCAGCTGTGGGGGCTGGGGGGAGCGGTAGACGGCTCAGGCCTCTCTTGCGTGTTTAGTCTGGAACTTTCTTTTGAGGGATTAGCCCACTTCCTGCCTCTGGCCCCGGCCGCTGGAAGCAGTCGCGATGCCGGCGAGAGCATCGATCCTCCGTCGTCGTACCATCTGTCTCATGCTGACGTTTGGGATTAATGATTCCCTCTGACAGCTCTTTAGTAGGGCTCCATCAGTGCCGGCCCACCATTCAGATTACACTGACATGTGGCAATGCGAGGAGCTCGTACGAGGCATCCTCAGTTTATTTAGTTTAGCTGCCGTGAGGAGTTTCACAGCCAGCTGAAGCCAAACAGATATGTTTTTGATGAAAGCTCCCGAATATAAAAGTGAACGGTAACTGTGCTACATTTCAAACTTAAATGGAGAAAATAACCACAGTAAATCTACATGTTTTCTCAAATATGTCAACACATATCTGACTAAATGTTACCAAAAGTGTGGCTCAGAGCCAGTGACTGGTTGGATGAGGCATCCACCTGTGATCATCTGTGTATTCACCACCTTTAATGTTCATAAAACATTCAATAGTAACAAACCTCAGATATAAAGTTTTGGGTTTTCACATCACATAACATTCACCAGCAGTTGCAGTGAAAACCTAATTTATAATTGCTTTGAAGATGTTATATTGAATCAGTGTCAGATAATCTGCTGAATCAAGAACTGACGTTTTGATCTGACTTTGATTCTGTGGACCGGCTCACGTTAGGCCACTGTATCTGAAAAAGCAGAACGCATGTAACATAGATCCGTGTTTTGCTCACTCAGAGCACAGTCACAAAGCCTGCTGGGAGTTTGAAGCGAGGTCTGACCGTTACTGACCTGCTGGTTTGTTGAAGTTTGCTGATGAGGTCTTGCACTTCATTAGAATGCTGCTCTCAGCTTCGCAACACATAATAGTTGCTGTAACTGCTGATGGCTTTGGTCCAGGGAGAAAAATAAAGGAGGATGATAGAGGAGGAAAGAGCGAGAGGGAAAGTCCAGACCACTGTAAACCGACCGGCCTTGGGGGCCGCAACGGCCCCTCGCTACACACAGCAACGGCTGCCACAGCTTTTGGCCCCAATCCGGCCTGTACACAAACATTATGGTAACCAGAGCTAAGAGTTCAGCCAAGCCAGGAACACAACCTCTTAAAATGAGAAAATAAACGAGTTCCTGGCATTTGCAGAGCTGCCAGTTCTCCTCACAGACAACAGTTTGTACAGTTCAATGGTTTTTACAATAGAGGCATCGAGACCCTGCTCTGGCTGTCATATGCCATTACATGTGATGGCACAGCATTGTTACTCATCTCCTCATCTTCTCTTGATATGCGCTTAGTCCATTCCCAGAGGAGCCGCTGGTGAACAATGGAGTGATGCGCCTACTCGCACATTCCACATGGCTCTATTGAGTTGTCTAATGAACCTCTACCGCATGCATGGCCTGCTACTGGCTGCTGGGGCTCCACCAAATACCATCTCGGCCCATCACACCCCCTCATATTTAATTTGTTTGGAATGTGTAATAGGCTGTGAAGTGGAGCGTGGTGCAGTGTTGATCTGTGCCAGCAAGGTCTGCGGATACGGAGGGACAGGTGCCAGCCATCAGAGGAAGGTGTTGTACTTAACACTCTGCGCTGGGCTGGAGAGTGTACAGTCCTGGCCCTGTGGCGTAGACTTCCAGAGCTGCCAGTGTCCTGTTGCTCTGGCCAAGCAAGCTTTTAGTTTGGTAATGGGACATCATAGCTGTGTGTTCTTTTTCTGAGGAGGGGGGGCAGTTGAAAGTTGGAGGGAAAAGGCTGCGTCCGGAGTGGCAGGCCAGTTAAACCACAGAGGACATGGAAACTCGGCACAAATTACACTCTAACTCAATCCTGTGGGATTAGAGGGAAAGCATACTCTGGGATGCGAAATGAAAATTAACCAATTTTCTCAATGTATTTTATTTTACCGCTATTACACTCGGCTTTCAAAATTAATTAAGAATTATAAAATAATTAAATCACATTTGACATTTTGAAATTCTCCTTGTAGTTGCCTAAAATACTTTTTTTTTTTGCTGGAATAGATAATGCACCGGGATGGTGTCAGTGTCTGAGGGCATTCATGAACTGATGGTACAGGTGCATTAGCCGCTGAGTCACTGGAACACCTTGTTTTCCAACATTATTTGTGCTTTTACATGTCTCACAAAGGCAGATGGCGTCATAAATAGCTGCAGCCTTTGTACATAGACGTAGACATACAGCTCTGAAGACTGATGCTGCCATGCAGGACATTAGCTCTACAGTACTGAGGAGTTGCAACCTTTGTTTTCCTAACTGGACCTTTGAATGCCATAATCATTACACTCCTGTGTGTATTTATTTCCCTATGGCTTATCAAAGCTGCGGTAAGTTACCAACCTGCTTTTCAGGAGAGATTCAAAGGGGGGGTCTCAGTTCAACACCCTGGTTGGTCAGGAGATGCACTAAAGCATGTTTTTATTCTTTCTTTCTTTTTTGCCTCCTCAGGTTTGGGACGTGTGGAAAAAGGGTTCACTAAACCCTGTGAGGTTTTCAGAGTTAAGCAAACAAGTCCTGTTGACACAGACCTCCTTGAGTTCCCAAATTCTTTCCATCATATTCTAGTACAGTTAAGAGAGGCTTAATCCAATAAAACCCACTCTTCTCCTGTTTTGTGCTTCGTGTCTCTTGAATCTGGCTCCGAGTGTGTGTGTGCATGTTGAGGGGGGGTTCGACTAAGTTCCTGTGAAGGAGTGTCCAGCTGCAGCCTCTGTTGTTCAGAACACAGGGAGTGTTTTTTGGGGTCACGGAGCTGCTACATTCCAGACCCGAACGCTCAGATGGGAGTAGTCGTTCCCCTCTCCGCTCCGAGCCATACCCCACCTCAGCTCTTTCCCCCGTGTCACTTATCCACGGTCCTTCAAGCATGATGTCCCTCAAACACTGGTGCTAATTAAGGCTGCTGGTGTGTGTAACCGTCCAGCAGAGCATGTATCAATGCTTTCCTTGTGCAGTGCAGATGTGTCACTTACCGGCGAGCTGGAAGTCATGGGAGACCAGGCTGAGTGCACCCTCTCCTCCACCCGTCATGTTCTCACGCCGCTCATGTTGTGACAGGGCCTTGTTACGGTCTTGTAGTGCTAATGGCTCTGAAAGTCTGCATAGTGCTTTACCACCTTCTATAATTACCAGCAATGAACTAAAATGAACATTTACTCCAGAACTTGTGCTGGTGTCATGTACATCTGCCTTGTGGTTGACACATGGGGCCCAGATGAAGTAGCAGAGGTTTGTTGGGGAATGACTTTTCTGGAATGTGCAGATCCCGTCTCTAAATGCTCATATTGACTATTTAATTTAGTCAATTTAAATTTAGACAACTCCACTGAATTTAGAGCAACTAAATGAAGACCACACGGTGCCTATGGTTGCACAATGTCACTTCACAGATGGTTGATCCATTGACGCATCAAATTCTGTGACAATTCAATCCAGACACGGATAATAGATGAAATAATCAAATGGGAAAGTTGATCATTGGCTGAGTGACAGATTTAAACACCCGAGAAACTGGCGTTCATGATCAGAACCAGAATCAGAAACATTTAATCGTCCTCACAGGAAAATGACTTCCGAACACTTTGGACAGCAGCATGAAGAAAGCAGAAGTAAACTGGAGAGCATCATGGGATGGGCAGTACAACAGCTGTGAACATGTTGATATTTCAGTGGTTATTACTTAGTACTACCAATACTACTTACTGTTATTCTAAGCTGCTACTCTTCTCTGTGGTGGTCACATCCATGGTACACTACACCATGTTGCAGCTGGTAATAAATAAATAAAGTGAAAACTATAAAGTGATAAATTATAAATACACAGTAAATGATGTTGAAACATACAACTGCAAATGTGCACAACATAATATGTGAGGTAGAATCATAAGGCCTCTTTAACATTAACATACCTCTTTAACAGGCCACTAACTGAGTTAAAGTGGGAGAGTTTTTTTCCCAGTTGAATTCCCTGGAGATTATCAGAGCAGGAGTCTGGAGTGTCACTGTAACAGTGGAAAACGTCACATTCAGAGGTCCGGGTTAACTTGGGGGTTGAGATAACGACGAAAATGGCGTGTGGAAACTTCCAGGTTATGGTTCTAATGGCGTAGGCATGCTATTATGACATTAATATTAAATTCTATAATCCCCACTTTTTCCTCATTGTCCCACCACAACAGGAGACAGTGACCTGAACCTTCAACATTTCCATCATCTCACCGATACCCATTGGACAACACTGTAGATTGTGTGTGTGAAGTTACACAGTACTGGCACTGTCCTTAAACTGTCCTTAAACTTCCTAATCTCGCCAGTTTTTTTTGTTCCACCAATTTATTGGTTTGGATGGTTGTAGATTTCAACTGTAATTCATAGCTGCTGTATTTTCTTGTTTCTTGTTGTGCTTAATTTACAAACGATGAATATGCAAATGTGGTCATGTTCTGCAGTATTAGACAAATTGCCTGCATTCTGCAAAGCTCATTCCAGCCACTGTTTGAAATATGGTCGTTGTACAGGGTGTGAGAGTTGGATATCTATGTGGGGCCGTCTTCAAAGGGAAAGCTATTGTGTCCCCTGCCACATTGTGGTGTGGAAATCACAGTGGGCACGTGCACAGGGACTGATCTGAAATTACAGGCCTCCATCCACGCTCTGCAATCTGAGGCTTGCAGGCAGCAGGACTGGCATGATGTCCCCGGTCCTCCGACTCTGGAACCCTGAAGCCACAAGCTGCTGCTGTTGTGCTGTACTCCGGTCTCTGTGGCAAACAAGCCTCCTGTCTTCTCTCTCCAACACACACCAACAAACCTAATTAACTTTCCCTCTCGGCTGAACGCTCCTGCTTCTGCTCCGCCACAGCTGTGCACTCTGAAAAGTCCTCACTACTTTGAATATGCTTTCTTCCCGAGCGCGCGGATTCCCAAACGCCGGTGATGTCGTGCCAGTTCGCGGCACCTGATCTCTCAGAGGTTTGTTTCAAAGTCAAACTTATTACGTTCAGCTTCCGATCTTCTGGGGGTTTGGGGGGGGTGCAGAGGTTTGCAGTGTCTAGAGCAGATGCTGCAGAGGAAAACTTTGCCTGTCTTTCTCCACTGCAGATAACCTCTCCAGGGAGGAGCTGAGATCTGCAGGATGGAATTTAAAAACAATGCTTCCTTGCTATGTTTACTATACTAGAGTTTGTATATTTTTGTTTTTGTGCAGATGCCGGATCCTGAGTGAACGCTGCTAATATGAATTCCTGTGTACTGTGTATATTTGGCAGTGTTTGTGAACTTTGTTAACAGCAGCACTGCGGTATTGTGCGGTGAGGTTGTGAAGTGGGTCAGCCTCTCCACAGTTTGCTCTCAGAGGAACGACTTAAGTCCAGGTTGACTTCACCGTCCCTGTGACAGGACACATTTCTTGTCCACAAGGGACAAGAAATGATATAAGATACCTGCATACTGGATGAACGGTGATTTATTCAGGAACATATCCATCTGTCTTCACCATGCATATTCAAAAGTTCACTGCACATCTACTCACTCTACTTCTCACTGGTCCCTTTGCAGGTCCAATTTGTCCAAACACAGTTCTGGGTTGCCTCTGAGCATGTTTCATAATGAAGCCATGATAAATGTGCAGCACAATCATTGTAGACAATATCACTTTTTATATTTATTTTTATATTGGATATTTTTTCTCTTGAGAAGTTACATCTTTTGGCTCGGGGTTTTAACTTGGCTGCTTTGAATGATGAGGATTTGGCTGCCCATGGATCTTTCAGTCTTCCCTGGCAGGCAGAGCTGCCTTAATTGTTGCATGCCTCTGGAACGTGCCTCGCTAATGGGGCTGTTGGAGTCCCAGTCAGTCAGCGACTGGGGTTTCTCTCTCTTTACATCCTGGCTTGAGCATACAGGGCAGCCTTGATGATGCAACAAACTGCTTTGGTTTGGTGACGGCACTCAGGAGGCCGCGGCCTGAAGGAATCATATCTCTTTCATGCCTCTTTTGGACCGTCTGATGTCAAACTGGGATCCAGCAGAGATGACATTTTATGTTAATGTTTGCTGGGTCTGTTTTTTTTTTGTGCGTGTCGCCTGGCTGGTGTTGTGAAACAACGGGTGTGATGAAATGCGACAGCCATGCACCCAGACAGTTATACAGACTAATTTCTCAGACTGTGACAACCTAATTCATCGGTTTTGATGTTACTCCAGAAAAACCTCAATGGGGGTTTGTTTTGTTGATGTCATTACCGGAGCTGCCACACTCTACTAAACACTTGATGATAGCGGCCACTCGTGCTCGACGTTACTGAGCACTCACACAGGTAAAAAGTCCTGTTTGGAGTGCGGGGAGGGGGTGGGGCGATTCCCGTAAAACTCCAGCTTTTTGCATAATAGGAGCTCATTGCTTATTCCCCGGACTCGCTTTGGACTGAACTGGGAATTCCTCTGTCTTTTCATTCAAAGTGTCCAAGGGGCTGACTCATTGTGTTTTGTCCCGTAAGTCTATTGAGGTGATTTGACTGAAACACCAGTGGCCTCAAAGTGAGTCATTATCCATGTGACTGCACCCCCACACCCCCACAAACAACCATCATTATCCTGCCGTACCTTCCCTACAGTCCTGGAGCAGTCGATAAGACCAGTCAGACTTAAATGAGCATGATTTCACTTCACACTGCTGCTGGTCTTCTCCGCGCTCCCCTCTGTTGCTTAATCTTTATTTTGGCTGTAGAACAAGTGCTGGAACTCCTGGCAAAGAAAACAAACCTCTAATAGGGGGAGATGTGAGCACCTTCTCGCCATATGGGGCTCTGAATTCCACCGAATTGCTCTCTAATCTCCACAACATGTTAGGAATTTGAAGCCCTTGTTTTTCAGTAGAAAATAGCAGTCCGCTCCCCACGTGGCCTCTCTTTTGGCGTGCAGTGTGAAAGTGCCATTTGTAGGGCCCCTGTGGCCCACGGATGCTCGCACGTAGGAGATGACCATGTCCCAAGACGGGGTGGAGTTGGCGAGGGGGGGCTGCTGGTTGGGTGTCTTGACTTGTGGCCTTGGCTGATAAGGGGGCTGCTCCAGAAAGCAGGTTTAATAAACTCTGAGCCCGACCCTGAACTCTATTCTGACCGACGCTGAGATGGGAAACTCCAGTGCAGCTCATTAGAGTTTGTTCTGTCAGCTCTGTTCACTCACTGTTGTGGTTGTGCTATGAATGAAAAAAAGCCATCAATGGAAAAACAATGATTCACCAACGGGTAAATAAAGACCAGTGTCCATTGTTATCACTGTGCAACACTGGACATTTTATCTGGAAGCAACACAGCAGAAAAACAGTGACAGAGCCTGAGCTTGAGGAATGAGTCACTCAGTTGGTTAACACTGTTAATTTCATTCAGTGTGGTCCACTCAGTCTAGAATTTCCTTAATGGAGAATAAAGCTGGGATCCCACTGTTTAACACAGTTCCCTTTTATTAATGTATTTACTCAGCTGTATAATAACGAGTGAGGTCAAAGTGCTGGTGGCAGCACAAGAGGAACCCAAATATAAAACACACAAGATCATTAATAGACTTGTGATTCTACTGTATACTGTACCTTCAGTCTGGCCCACTAACAGCTGTGAGACTCTAGTCATTTGCAGATGAAAAAGTGTTCAGGAAACTGATTGTATTTTCTTTTTTTTAATCTTGCTCAGCATTTATAGGCTAGATGTCAACATAATATACATACATAAACATAACAGACATCCTGTTAAGAGAAGATTTAAGCATGTGGAGTTTATATTTAAAAACTCTCCTTTAAAATGAATTGCGTCATGTGTGTTTGAACCTTTCAGCTGCTCTTCAGTCGTCCTCAGTCTCCATATGGCATTATGACTATAATCATCAGTGCAACCGGTCACGACCTGAGAGATGATTATTTATAGACAGGTTTCTGTGCAGTAAACATCCCAGTGGTGGTGGTGATTAACAACCTGCTGGTCGACTTAATGTCCACACAGTCACATATAGATTTTATCCTGCACTGAGGACGAATCTATGATGTAAGCACGTGTACATGCAACCCATGAATAATATATACACAGAGTTGGCCGTCTCTGTCTTCACTCTTGTGACTCATTGATCATAGAAGTGGCGACGTTAGTAAAGACAGTCCTCGGGTCACAAACTGATATCCAGCTGGGATTTTGATCTTCACCCGATTCAACCTTCACTCTGATATTCGCTTTGACATCAACCGTACGACCGAGGAAATGAAGCAGAGTGTCAGACAGCTTCTTCAGGCTCGGCAGGAGGAGGGGGGGGGGCTGCCAATGAACAGGTTAGGTTCAGGTGAGTTACTACAGAAACCTCTGGAGCAGAAAACTCAGAGTTTCTCTCATCTCAGGGTTTACATGCGTAGAGTTTTCACGCCCAAGGTGACTGCAGTGCTGAAGTGTAGTCGTGTCTCTGTGGTGCGATGCAGCAGTTTGGGCTCTGCTGTTGTCCTGAGAGGTTCACTGACTCTCTAAATATCTGCTGGTGATTCAACACTTCCCAGACTAACTGATGCTCTCAGCTGGTGACTGTGACTGAGAGTTTAAAGGGATAGTTCAACATTTTGGCAAATTAGCCCATTACCATAATCCCTATAGTCATAGTAGTAGGTTTGTTACCTTTAATTGTTGGTGCAAGCTATTTTTAGAACGGCAGAGCAGAGCCGCAAGCTGCTCAGAGCTACGCTACGGAGGCTAATGGGATTTCCTGGTTTCTCTCATCAAACTCATCAAATACACAATCCAGCTTTGTCAGATAATAACTGAACATTACGAGACGGAGTTGTTTTCGAGGTAAATTCACGCAAAACCGCTGATAAAAGTTCCCACCGGGGACAGTTTTTCAGCAAGCAGTCTCTGCATTTACCTCCAAAACATCTCTGTCTCGTAATGTTCCGTTATTATCTCATAGCGTGGTGAATGTGCAGGTCACAACTTGTCCACCAGAGCGTTGTGGAGTTGTTGGATTGTGTATTTGATGAGTTTGATGAGGGAAACCAAGAAATCCCATGAGCCTCCGTAGCGTAGCTCTGAGCAGCTCACGGCTCTGCTCCACCGTTCTAAAAATAGCTTCAACTGACAATTAAAGGTAACGAACCTACTGCTATGACTATAGGGATTATGGCAATGGGCCAATTTCCCTTTAAATGGGCCCAGACCAGAGTGCTGTATTACTCATGTTCATGTTCACATGTTGTTTTCTCTTGAACTTCTTCTCCATTTTACTTTCTAGGTTCATATATATTTTCAGTTTTTCAGCGTCCAGACAGTTTGCACACAAATTAAATGCAGAATTTTGAAAGTGAACATGTGTTTATTTAGTAGCAGTTGAAACAAATTGTGTGCAATCTTTTATCAACATGCAGCAGCTGCGACAATTTCATTATCGAGTCGGTGGCATGTTTGTTCTTTTGTAATGTTGTTTTGAAAGATACGGCTTTTTTGTTTGTGTTGCAGCCTGCAGTCAGCACAGATGATGCTCTCTCTGGCTGTGAGACGTTTTCCTTTCGTGTGGGCATCAAATCTGGAAGAAATATTTTCTCTGGGTTGTGCTGCTGAGGCTTTTCGGGGTTGGGGTCTGTCGGCGTCTTATTACACGACTCAGGTTTTCATTCCCAGTGTGTGGAGAATCATTTGTGGGGGTGTTGCAGACAGTTTCTCCTCACGTCCTTTAATCATAATGTGGAACAGGCTGTTCCCTGTTTGATACATTCCGCAGGTTTAGCCGAGGTCTTCAGATATCATCCTTCAGTCTTTGTTCACTGCATCACTGGCCTGAAAAAGTTGTTTTCATCATTTTGAGATATTGCCTAGTTCCTTCCTGAGGCCAGTGGACTAATGGGCTTTGGTCTGTGGAATCCACTCTAGTGTTTTCTCCCTCATTGGGCCATTTGCTGAGGCCCCAGTGGGGCAGACAACAATAGGCTTCATATGAAATATTCACCATGACTGGGACATTCCAACGAGCGGTCGATCTGTTCGCAGCAGTTTAGCGGTTGGGTGAAAATCTGCACCGATCGAAGAGAAAAACACAACTCCAATGCTTCCAGGGATCCCAAATAAGATTGAGTGTTCATTCTGTTATTGGATGGTGCCTGCTGCTATCTATATAAGCACTTCTTGGCATGCAACACTCGTGGCCCCGTCTTGTCTCGCTTTGTCTCTGTCAGGATTTCAGTCTAATGAAATGATAGTGCTGAATCTGGAATGCTGAATTAGAAGTGAAACAATTGTTACACATCGTATTTATTTGCCGAAACCGCCGAGGCAGAGGGAGCGGCTCCGTCAGGCTGAGCGAGAGGCCGCCACTCAGCCGTGCTCAGCTGGCCGGCTGCGGCCTATGCAGCGGTGCAGATGCTCGCAGTAATTGCGGTGAAATCTGGGGATGTCTCAGGTAGAGGAGGTGTGTGTGTGTGTGTGTGTGTGATTCCCCGTAGCGTCGGAGTTGTCTCTCTCTCCAAATCCAGCTGTCAGTCATGAACTCGCTCTGATTAAGGAAGCGCCTGCGCGGCTGAGCTGATGCTGACCGTGGATGTCAGGTGCCGAGCCTGACCCTCCTCCACGTGAGCCTTAGATGTGAACCGACTTTTAAAGAAATCAGCTCCATGGCATGTCAGGGTAAACATCTGACTTTAAAAGATTGAGCTTCAGTGTTTACTTTAAGGTTTTGTTCTCAGCAGGGTAGAAACCATTGCAATCATTAGGTTTTAAGGGGATGAAAGTGAAACCTCTAAATTACTATGTATGAAACCAACATTGTACTGGTTTGTGACAGTAGTTGCATCATTTCTGCTGTTGGTCCATCCACAGTAGGGAAAACTTTCTATTGTTATTTAACCACAGATTTTTTTTTCTTCCCGTAAAGCCACTGTTTTTTTTTTTTACTTTGTAGCTTCACCAACTATTTTTCTGTCCCCTCAAGGACACAACATGTCCGTGTGCACTGCAGCACTGTTTCCTGGACAGTTTGCGTTGTGTCACAGAGCATCTTTGTATATTATGAAGCTGACATTCCTGCAGAAGCACAAAGGAAGAGGACAAAATGCTAAAGCCACAAAAGCACAGGATGTTAGCGGGTATTGTAGTTAATGCTGCTGGTGTCGGTCCAGCCCTCCAAGTCAGTTCCTACGCAGTGCTTTTGTAACCTCTGCAATCCCGTGTGAAAAGCTGACAAGGACCTTTTGAGAAACTTGCATATTTGGCTCCTTTCTTGCAGTGTAAAAGCTGACAAAAAGCCCCGTGGTTATATTCCGTTTTCCCAGAGAAAGATTTGCTTTCGATTGTGCGCCTGCTTTTCTGTTTTGCCAAAGCTTGCTTCTTACAGCTCTTTCTCCTGCAGGATTATTGGAAAAGGCTGTCGCTGTCCAGTAAATTCTTTTTTTTACACCCGCAAATAAAAGTATTGTGGCAGTGGTGGGTGTGAGTGTGCGTGTGCTGCTTCTGTTGTGATGTGCATGGCTGTGTGTATGTGTATATGTGTGAGACAGAGAATTGCCCTGCTGGTTGGCTGCTGTTGGCTGAAACATCTTGTGATAGAGAACATGAGTGTGTTTGTTAATAAAATATTCAGACTTTTATTAAAAATCAGATTTTGGCCAGTCAGCTTTTGTCCACCTCTAAAATGAGGTGTTGGCAGCCAATGACAGTTTTTATGATTACATACAATGATAATCATGAAAACGGATGTGTAGTTGTATTCCAGTGTGGTGTGGTTTTACTCAGCACCTTGAGGAGTCTGTGGAAGCTGCAGTGCTAACACACCTTAAAGCAGTGGTCCCCAACCTTTTTTGCCCTGTGACCCCATTTTGACATCACAAATTTCTTGCGACCCCGCGATCACGTGCAGTCACAGCCGTCAATCAAGATGCGCCAGCTCAGATATTTTTATATGCTGCATTTTATTTGAACTTGAGAGAGTGAAAGTATAGAATACAGTTATTTAAGATGCGCGTGGTCTTTTTAATCATAATTTTAAAAGGAATAATAATTAGTTAAAAAAAACTAGACATTTGAATTCCAGGCAACCCCACGTGGGGTCCCGACCCCAAGGTTGAAAAACACTACCTTAAAGTATTTCATGATTAGGATATAACTACATTAGAAACATTCACTGTCTGATTCTAAGTGTTGAATGGGGAAAGACTTCCCAGCTCAGTCCTCCTTGAACCATAAAGGACCTGAGTGTAACTGAGTCTACGCAGAATCTGGATCTGGATCCAACATTGTCGTGAGTTATTTTTGGGCTCCACTTACATGCTGCAGAACTCGTTGCACAGCACTGCCTGCACCCCCTTCAGCTTCACCCAGCCCCCCCCCCACCCAACCTCCTCTGACAAAAGCTCCTCCAACTGGGTCTGGCTGCAGTCATCTCACACCCTCCACTCTATTTTAAGCCTTCATACAGGGGGCCCCCGTTCCCCCTTGAGTGGACCTCACTCTCTCTGTGTGGGCCAGAGCGTGGGCCTCTGCTCGCCCAAGACATTCACACGCACAGACACACACCTACACACACAGAAGCACACACACAAAGCAGCTCCTGCCAGCTGGTGCAAATGTAATAGCAGAGGTACAGTATAACGTCCTGAATGGTGCGGCCTCAGTAAACCTCTGCCCTGGCCATACACTCCAAGTCAAGGGAGGATGCTCATTAAACTCTGCTCTCTTACTGGAGAGCTGACATGTTTGTCAGGCCTGTCCCAGTGGGTCACAGCACAACACTGTGTGCTCTGCTCCGAGGAGTTGGCTTTCTGTTTTCAGCTTGTAAAGTTGGGCTGAAACAGGATGAACTTGAACTGCGTTGCTAGAGAGATATTGTTTTTTTAATTAGATCCTAAATTATTTGCTTGTGTCATTAGATAATGAACCATTAAATAAACTGCAGCAGCAACAGTAAGAAACTGATGTATATCTTTAGATAACTAAGGATGGTCTCTTGTTTTCCACTGCAAATGTTACCATAGCTGCTTAAGACACAATAATGAGAGTGCACTGTACCAGCCCCCCCCCCCTCCTCTTCATAGGTTTAGCCTGCCAGGGTGGGGCTGGATTCCACAGTGGGCAGACAGCAGGAAAGCAACAAGCACCCGTGCTTCCTTCCCGTCTGCGCGCTGTTTTCCCAGCGCCCACTCTGTTGAAAATGCTGTGCCAGCAATACGCCACTTAGCATTAAAATAAGATAAATAAGTACCTGAGGTTAAGGACATTGTCTGTCTATCCATTCTGTGGACATTAGTATGAGTTGTCACAGCTTATTGACTTGGCTATAAAAGCTGTTTCATATTCACAGCAGTCTTTTAGGTTGCTGCACTATGGCTTTTTATCAGATGATATTTACCCACTCCAAATGTTAGGTGAAAGCCATCATTTAGAAGAAGTTAGAATATGATTTGAACTTGGAAAGTACCCACATATCTCACAAGATTATAAATAAATCCAACCACAAATACAGTGGAGTGAGCAGCCTGTTGTTCCCTGGGTTCAGGTTTCATCAGGTCTGCTAAACAGCCGTGGTCATCGACTTCTGGAAAGTACCCATATTTCTGTCAATTAATAGAGGAAGATGAGGCTAAACTAATTTAGAGTTGCAGCACGGCATCAGGATTGCAGGGTAATCAGATGGCTGGCCCGCAGCGGACATCCTCTGTCTGACAGAGACAAAAACACACAAGCTCCTCAGTGTTCCTGATAATCACAGCTGTAGACAGGGAGGCGCAGCAGCTCAATCAGCTGCTGCTGCTGCTGCTGCTGCTGCTGCTGCTTCCTCAGCTTATGGACCAGCCTGAAGCACCACTCACTGAAGTGTGTGATGATGACTGTTGTTCTTTGCATAATTGCTCTTACATTACCCACGGTCCCTGGGGTTAAAATAGTTGTGGTGTGGATCTATCACAAAGTGGACTGTGGGGATCCCCAGAGGACCTCGAGGGTCTCCAGCAGAAATGAGCAATAGTTTTAATGTTTTCATTGCTCACTCTCTCTAAACCGCATGTGTTTCACAACCGTCTTCCCCTAATGGGCAGACTTCTGCTCTAATTTTCTCATTTCTCATTCCAGCTCCAACCTTCAGGTGAATCTACACATCTTAAGTGGAGCTGCGACAATTGATCAACAGCAATTATTCATTTCAGTGATTCCTCGAGCGAAAATGTGAAAATGTTTGCTGATTTCAGCTCCTCAGATGTGATGAGTCACAGTTTTTTGTAGTAAATTGAATATCTTTGACTTTTGGGAGAGCGAGTCAGGCAAAACAAGAGGCACTTTTCATTATTTATTATGTTCAATCAGCTGTAATCGCTTAATTATAAACAATTAATCAATGAACCAAGGAAGTAACGGCGAAACTAATCAAACAATAATGAAAAAACTCAGGGACCTCACTCTTCACCTGTCTCCTCTGCCTCTTACCCTGCAGATCCTCTCGACTACCGAGCGTTATTTTCAGAGGAGAAATGTTCAGAAACCCCCTAAAGAATCATTTCTGCTTAGCTACGTCCTGGATGTTGTTTTAATAGGTTTGGACATTGTTTCTATTGTTGTCAGCAAGATTATTTAAAGTGCTTTATTAGAAGGTAAGGCTGGGAGTAACTGCCTTTCAAATGTTGGTAATAGTCCCTGTGTGCACATGAAACCTGTGTGTGCGTGTGCAGCGAGTACAGTGCAGTTCCAGTTGGAGCCAGTGAGTTGGTGTGTAAAGTGTTGGAGATGTTTATGGACAGGTTGGGTGATGGTTTTACCTGTGGCCTCTATTTTACATTTGGTTAACACAGGAGTTTCTTTGAAGTCCAACGGCTTATGTTGTCACCCTGTCCAACGTCTGTGTTGTGATGTTGATGCATTTACACAGTTCAGCAGCCTGATGAATGCAATGCTGTTATTACCAAGATGAATGATGGGGAAAACTGAAAAAAAAACAATAACAAAAACACCTGAGCTGTGGAAAAAAATAATATTTCTTTGATATAAATCCATAGTGTGAGAAGGGAAAGGGCGATATCTAGAGCCATGTGAATGACTGTGGAGCTGTGTGGGTTTAGGATTAGAAGCAGCTCTGGCTGATCTCCCAGAGGACTCTGAAGGGCTGGGCTGAGATTTCCTTCCTGTACAGTCAGAGTCATGTCTTCACCGGGGTTTGGATGATATCTGCCATCCCAGCCGCCCTGACCTATCCCCTAATAGGACAGTTTGGGAGTCTGCGAGCTGTCACCGCTCCTCCTCCTCCAGCTAATGGCTCGTTTGGTTGGAGATCCTGTTTACTGGATACCTAAATCTTCAGAAGTCAGCATTTCCTGTTGCACAGAACAGCAGCAGCTGATGCAGGAGGGGGGGAGGGAGGGGGGGTGTTGTTTCAATGTAAGGGTGGGGGGAGATGGATAGAGATGTTTCTCTGTGTGTGTGTGTGTGTGTGTGTGTGTGTGTTTGCTTGATTAAAGGCTGAGCGGGGGGTGAGCAGACAGATGCTGGGCCTGCAGCTGGCTGGCTGAGTGGGAGGGGAGCTACACTGAAAAGCAGGGGTGCCAGCAAAGTGGGGCTTAGCCAGACACTGAGAGGAGATAATCCATATTTCATCTGCATCCTCCTCTTCCTCCCAACCACCTGCAGAGCAACACAACACAGACCCAGAGCATGAATAGTGCATGACACAGAAAACATAATTTAAGAAGTGCTAATACTTGAGTGGAAGAAAGAGATGCCCCCTCATATTCAAACGCCTTAAGGAGCTTGTCATAGTTTTGGAATGAGTCTTTTTAGATGGTGAGATAGAAGATCGAGGGGGGGGGCAAAACAACTTCTGGCCCCACCCACCCACTCCCTTGTTATGCAGCAGTGCAGCAGTTTTCAATTCGGATCCAGCCAAAGGGCTTTACTCTGCATTCATAACATATAGTCTCTGGAGTGCCATCCTGATCATTTCAAATGTGTTTTCCTGATATTTTTTAATTCAGTCGACAAATGTTTGGAGTGAAAACCACACTTGATAGTGAATGAGCCACAGCTTTAAAGATGTTATTTATTTTTACGCCGTGGCTCTCGCTGAAAATGTGCTCTCTGTTAATTTAGCATGCAAAACAAAAAAGGCACAGTACCAAAACTATATTTCACATATCTGCCTGGTTTTAAATATTCATGATCAGCTCGCAGCTTTGAAAGTGAGCTTAAAAGACTATCTTGCTCTCTCTCTCTCACACACACATACACACAGACACACAGCACCAGAATGAGGGCTGTGTCTATTGTCTCTCTGCATTTTTATCCCCTGCTCAATATTCAGAGGAAATCAGGTAGACTTGTTTCCATTAGTTTGTAAATGAGCTGTTGTTTTTTTTTGTAGTGCTGTTAATCTCTGATTAAAAATCTTAACTGCAACACAATTTCATCTGCAGCAAACCAATACAGATCCTGTTCAGATCCAATTTAGCCTGTTTTACCTCTTGTGGAGGCAGTGGAATACATAATGTGCAGCCACGGTGGCCTCGCCTTTCTCTCCCTCTCACTCATGTTTACTGCTGTAATGAGCCTTGTCGTGAAAAATGCTTTGGTGCAGACTCAGACTCATTGTTTTTCACTTCCAACGTTGTGAGATGAGAAGGAGCTCTGTCTTTGTTTTGGAGTGATGCAGAGGGCATGGTGTGTGTGTGTGTGTGTGTGTGTACTCCAGTTGACCTGCACATTTCAGATCAGTGGTTATGTTTAACAGTCAGCTCTGGCTCCAACCTGCTCAGACTCTCAGGGACTGTGTTTGTGGAGACGGCAGCTCCGGTCCTCAGTCAAATTGATCTGACTGTCTGCTGAAGGGAGCGTTTTTTAAACATAGACTTAGATAAGGAAATTATAATAATGACTGTTTTTGTACCTTTAGGTTCAGACAGAAGCTATGTTCACATTAACAGAGTTTTTTTTAATTTTAATTTACCTTTTATTCATTTTCTTTTAGTAATATACACATATGTGCCAACTGGACACAAAACATACAGCATACCAACATGACAAGAGGAGGATTTGTTCATTAAAACCCCAATATGTAACTTATTTGGCTTTTTATTAGCAAAAATCAAATATTGCTTCCATAAATACGTATTTCACATAAGTTGAATCACACCCACATACAAATGAAAGCTTTCTCGTACCTTAAAATTAGTTGTTACAAGTCGTTACAAATACATAAGTGGGCGACGCACCGAACTGAGGCGGCCATGTTGCATGCAGCGTCTGTTGTCTGTCTGACATCTGCCCGATTTCACGTGAATGCAACATCAAGAATACGTTCCGTCCAATATGCAACCGCACTGCTAGATGGGAGTAATTCCTACACATTATACCTGTGAGTAAAACAGTCAAACATCATAAGCAAATTATACATTAAAATATAAAGATGCTTCTTGAGAATAGGGAAAAAACATTTCTTATTAAAGGGTTTGGCCTTATCTTTGTGATCTATATGAAATCAGGTCTTACAGTTGACATGTAGCTGAGCCATTTTGACCAGTTCTCTTCAAAAGTATCAACATATCAGAGTTTTAAAGTCTCCATCCATATAAGTGTATCAAAAATCATCTCCATCCATACTAACAACAAAGACACATCACATGACCATTAATGTACACTGCATGCTGATGTAAAAGAAAGAAGCAGATTGTCTTCTTTGCACTTAGTTAGTTAGAGAAAATACTATGAATCAGGAGCAGAAAATGCAGCTGCAGTGTAAAAAAAAAACAGAATTTTAGTGCAAAACAGCTGCTAGCAAATATAACAAGGTCAGCAACTCTTACAATTCATTATCCACATTACATTCACCACTGGTATTACTGACTAATAAGACCCAATTAGGGAGCGATCGTGGGTGTCTATGTCATAGTTTCCAAAGATCTCCTTTTCTGCACGTTCACACTGCAACACAACCATGGAGTTGTTAAACTCACGGGGGATCAGTATTTTTAAGTGATGCTTTTTAAAATCTATTGATGTGGATGTGGCCTTATGTCATCACTCAACTAACCAGACGCCAGATGCTCACTGTGGTAATCATTCAATTCAGGTGATTATTAACTGGCAGATCAATATTCTATGTTAATGTTTTGTTATTTAGTGTTAGTGTTTTTACTTTGTCCATCACACCTCGGTTTAAAAAAAGTCTTGTCTGTCTTGTCCACATGGAAGCACTCAGAATCAGAGGACGGTATTGTCCTGGTGTTCCTACACACATCTATTTAAGTCCTCCCACACACACACACACACACACACTACACAAGGCCCTCTGAGCAGAGCGGGGCAAGGTAGACGTGATATCACACTTTTCATCTGACACAGAGAATAATAAATAAAGTATCTGGGCCATAGCTCAGGCCTCCTGATAGATTTATCCAAGTGCACAATGGCCCCTTTATGGGAGACATATACATCCGGCCTCACCTTATCTCATGAACCATTGAAGGTTAGCAGTAAATTGGGAGGGATTTCTCCACCCGCCAATTCTTGTACCTTGTCCTCCGCCTCCGGCTCTGACGCCGTGCCATTGCCCGCAAAATGAGCCCAATCTTTTACCAGGCGGTTGGCACAAGGCCGTAAAAATGTCCCCAGAGGGGGGTTAATCACGTCTGACTGAGTACATATTTGAAAAAGCATTCGCAGTTATTGTGATGGACTGTGTTAGCTCTGCGAGGTGTTATCTACAGTACGTGTGTGCAATGACAGTTTTTCAGAGCAGACTGGCTGGTGTTGTCCGGGCTGCCTCGAGGGCACCGGGGGGCTCCCTCAGCAGGTTATGGAGGTTTCTTGTCAAGATGAGGAGTAGTTTAATTTGGTCCAAAATGTCCTAACTAGAGAATTCATTAGCACGAATGCAGTCGCGGGGGTTTCACTCTCATTCCTATTACCTCCTGAGGGGCTATGCAGACATTTATAGAGTTTGGAAGTACATCAGTATAAAAGCACAGGTTTTGCCAAACAGGTTCATTGGGTCTGTTTTGAATTCATGACATGAAACAGTTTGCGAACTCTTAGCATTTCCAAAGAAATATGGCTCTGGTGTGCTGACATCCTGCTCCTTGTAGAGAATCCCCTCCACACTCCTCCACTCAACTCCCAGAGGAGGACATTTAGTATCTTTCCTAAAACAGTGCGGGTACCCTGCTAAGCCTGTTAGTAGTCCTCCATTATAACTGCCCCGGGCTTTACTGTTTTCTACACAAGAGAGACAGAAAGAAAGCCAGAGATGGAGGGAGGAGGGAGGAGGGAGGGGGGTACATTTCTGTTAAATAGGAGACCCTGCGGCTCCACATGCAGACAGTTTTTTGGAGAAAGGTGTCGGAGGGGGGACAATAAGTGTTGCACTGGTAGCCTGACAGGAAGTGGAACATATGTCCCCTTTCCAACTCCCTAAATCTCCAGTAGACCTCACATGAACCGAGCTCCTGGCAGAGCCCGTCGCACAGCCTCCTCCGCACGCTGCGATCCAGCGCTCCGAACAGCAACATCTCTGACGGAGCCGCGCTGACAGGGATCCAGAGGCTGGGGGGGAGAGGGAGGGGCACTGCCAAAAACAAACCCACCCTCCGGGAACCCAGAGTTACGGCATCACGGTAAACTCGCCACCGCCCCACACACACACACCCCGCCTGCCACCCGCCGACCGCAGCCAGTTACCGCTAATCTGCCTCTGCAGCCGTGAATTCTTCTTTCTCTCTCTCTCTCTCTCTCATGGCCGCGCCCGCTGTCCAAATAATCAGACCCTGGCCATGAAGCTGACCCCCCTCCAAGGCTCATTGTTTTAGTTTTACTCTACAGGCTGCGAGTAGTTTCTCCTCCCTTTGTGTTTTTTTGTTTTTCATCCTCCTCTCCCTCTCGGTCTCTTCAGCTACTTACTTAGAAGCTGCACAACTTATTTATCCTGCTGCTCGTGTTGCTCAGCGCCGCCATGAATCTATTGTTGAGAGCCACTTTCTGCATGTTTGACGCCTAATTTGACTCCAGGCTTTTGAATTGCGAAGGAAAAGCACATGCGGTATGTGACTGTGTATTTGTATGTGTCGTGTAATTGATGGCATATGCAAGAAATTACCCAAGGTTGCAAAACATCTGCTGGCTAATTTGAATGAGAATATCAGTCTTCGCAGAGATTAAGGTGGTGTTGAGTGTTGCCGAGGGTCAACATGGGGTTTCCATTTGTCGCTAGATAGTCCCTCACAGTGGGAAAATGTGTTAGTAATGCCCTGTCGGGAAGCAATCAAGCTGTAGCTGCAGGGTTTTTTCTTTTTCTTTTTTCTTTTGGCTGGTTTGGAGACCTGGAGGTGGCCTCTGTCTTTGAGGGCTTGTGTCTGTCAAGCGGTTTGGCTAAGCAAAGTTTTGCCCTGTCTCTTCGAAACAAAGGGGCACGTAGACAGAAGGTGGCATGAGGGGAAGTACGCGGGGGCTTCTGGGAAGCAGTAGAGCAGGAGTAGGGCGGGAGTTGATGGAGGCGTCTGAAACCAGGAGGCCAAGCGTGAAAGAGATGAGAGAGGAGAGAAGGCCAGATTTGGCCCAAGATCAGTCGCCAGAGACGAAGAGATTAAGGACCCATCATTCCCAGCTGCATCGTCAGGATTTTGGCCCCTCTCCCCTCCAGTTATTTGTGTCTGTTTGTGTGTACTTTACCCCTTAACACTGTTGACTGGAAGGATATTTTAGAATTGAAGCATGCACAAATACACAAAGATCACCAACGCTCACGCCCTGCAGCGGGTCAGATGGGCTTCCAGTCATTCCAGAGAGCTGGGACCTCTGCCCCGGGTGTAAGTGAGATGAGTCCTGCCTGGCTGGCCTTGGATGGGACTGAATTCCCCCCTCCTTCCCCTTCTTTACCCTGGGAGAGCATGCTGCTTTGGGTCTTTGCCATGCATTGTCAGCCTCTCTAGTTCCCCTTCCTCTGCTCGACTTCCCTTCTGCCTCTGCCTCATCCCACAAACAAGCCTTGTTTTGGCTGGATGTTTGGGTCACATGGGCACGTTTCACTGTTTTTTTTTAAGGGTAACCCAAGTGCACTACGCTCTCACACGCTCCCTTCACTCTCTGTTGAACCGTCGTCATGTGATTCTTGGCCTGCGCGGAGCCTCCAAGAGGGCAGGTGGTAGAAACAGAAGGGGCTGATGGAAAATTGGACGACCCAAGGTTAGCCAGGCGATCTTTGCAGGAGGATTAATTGTGTAAGAGCCATGTAATGATTGCTGGCATGACTCTGCAGTGAAATCCTGTTAGTCACTGCACAGGGGTCAGGATAAGACTGAGCGTGCCGTGTGTGTGCGTATCAGGAAGGAAGGTGACTCTGATCACGCCGGTATGCACGACCAGGTGGCGATCTGACAGGTTCTGTTGTCTCGGCCTCAAAGTAGCCACAGGATGCCTCTCACTGTGTTCCGCCTGAGACCTGCAGATCTCATTTCTGTTCTCTGCAGTTGTGTGGGAGTGATCGGGGGGATGTACACCTGCAAAAATTGAAAAAGAAGGGAATATATTGTACTATTCATAGGAAACATTTCTTACAGACAAATTAGCTTTCTTGCTTTCAGTGTCTCTTTTGACCCCCCCCCCCCTCCCCAATTACTTGTAA
Organism: Trachurus japonicus; assembly: GCF_045865225.1. Classification (NCBI taxonomy): domain Eukaryota; kingdom Metazoa; phylum Chordata; class Actinopteri; order Carangiformes; family Carangidae; genus Trachurus; species Trachurus japonicus. The sequence continues at coordinate 39,017,076 of NC_140915.1, read as the reverse complement.
AGTGTAAGCACAATTAAAGAATACAAAACTTAGAAATGCTGGTATTTGCAACCTAGACTCTAGAGAGTGGCCCTAATTAGGCTATCCCTTTACTGTATGTGAAGCTGGGTAATGAAACTCAGGATGTTTTTGGTTCTGGCTCAAAGGTGTTTGTATTTTAATCAGTTGGTGAACAAGCAGTTGCTGAGATTAAAAAAACAAGTAATTTTGCCATTTTTAAGACCGGAGATTAGTATTTCAGTTATCAAAGTCACATTGAATGGAATATTATTCAGTTGTGTTAATACTTTGTTTCCAGGCTGAGCTTTTCACTCCTCACCAAACACAGCCAGGTGTGGGAGTGATGCTTTCCAAGGGCAGCTTACACTTACAGGATTTACAGGTGGATGCTGGGATGGAGGCGGAGCTCCCTGTGGGGCTGAGAAACATAGACTTCTTTTAGCAAAAAAGGCTTTTATATAGAAAGACATGTCCATGCTCCTCAAGGTGTTGTGGTAAAAAACTGTTGATTTTGATACACAGATGCAGACGTTAGGTATCATGCTGGAACTTGTGCTGAAAAAGGATGTGAAGACTTCAGTCTATGGCTGGGAAAAGATTGAAATTTGCTCTTTATAGAACGAATTGCCTTGTTGTTTACACATACTTCTGGTTAAAAAACCAGCATGAGAACAATAATGACAGTCATTTTTCACGCCACTATATCAGCGTTTAGACTAATCTGATGTTTGTAAAGTCTTCCTGTTTAACTTTAATAACTCAGTGACTCAATTAACGGTCCATGAAAAAATATTTTTTCCAGCGGATATCTGAGTTACAACATGATTGAGCTTAGCTACCGTTAGCTGTCCCTGTCAGCTGAGCCACTGATGCTTTCTAGACACCGTGATTCCCCAAAACTGGATAAATACCACACAAAGCAACACAAAACTGCTTTGTTCGTGCACACAGAAATAGTAATGTTTCTTCAATCATTTCAGATCAACAAGGCGATATAGTTTGTTCTATAGTACCTATGTTGTTCCAGATGGCACATACAGGAAACAGAACTAATGTCCCTTGTTGGGATTGATTGGGGATGTCATCGTGCCCCTTATCCAATAGGCCGCCAAAACGCACCACTCTTTTTTGTTTGTAACATCAAATCTTTTCTTTTTTCTCTTATTTCCCCATAGCAAGTCACTGTAGCTTCAAGTCCGTTCTGAAGATGCTGCTTAGACAAAGTACTGTATTATAACCTCTTGACTTGTAAACGTCTCAATGGCTGAAAGTCTGGTGAAGCGCCACTCAGCATGTCCATCTGCTCACTGATACAAAATCATATTTAAGTTAATAACTTTCCTTCAGTAACATAAAGTTTGAAGTTTTCAGATTGACAGAAAATGAGTAATTGGGTCTTGAGATCAAAGATTAATAAGTACTCATATAAAGAAAATTCAATCAGCAGAAGTCAAAACTAGCATTCATACTAGCTACAATATGAATGAAATGCCTGCTGTTTGTACCACACAACTTGGACAGCTACTGCAGCGATGACTCATTCTCTTAACTCCAGCTGAAGTTTTCTTGTTGTGATTCTGTCCCAGGGGAAGGAAAGCCCCTTATCAGTGTGCACCCTCCCCCTCTTCCCATCATTTTACTCTATCTCTCCATTCTCAGACAACACTGCTCAGCTTATTGAACACAGATGATGAATGGGTGCAGATTGATGGGAGATAGCAGGCCTGATGCTAATTGACACTGCTGTATCACTTCATCTCCTGCTTTTGTATTCCACTTACTCCCCCTTTTCTTTTCAGACCAGAGCGATCCATTACAGTTGAGATTAGTCACTCTTAAGGAGCCGCGTGTCCCCTCATGATCTATTGTAATGAAATATAATCCTCAGGAGATTGCTTAAGGGCTCTGTCAAGGGCATTGCTTTTGGGAGGCATTGATTGGTGGGACATTGCTAGGAGCTGGAGTTCTTTCGTCTCTTCATTCATATAGACTCTGTGCTTTCCTGCCTTCAATGTAATGTTGCAAACAAGAGATCTGAAATTTTCTCTCCTTTGTGTAGTGCATGTACAAGCACTCTCCAAGCACAATCCATTCAGGAGTCAGCCTGTGTCAAGGCACTGATCAGCAAGATGAGGTTTCATTATCCACCACCTCTCCTCTGTATACTGTCAGTCAGAGCCAACGGCAGCACACACTGAAGAAAGTGCAGGCTGTACAAATCCTCAGGCCTCCTCCAGAGCCAAATCCCTGTCTGTTTGACATCCCAGCCTCTGTGTGCTACCACTGGACGAACAGCAGAGATTTAACAGGCACAGCTCTCACAAGCCCTCGACAGAAGTTGGGTCCAGTTCTTGGTGAGGCTTTTTAAGCGAGGCAGTAAGACAAATGTCATTTTGATTCTTTACCAGGTTTCTTAATGTGTTCTGCTCCTTTTTATCCATTTTTCCAGAGTCCTGCTGACACATATTGTCACATTTTCATGGCATTCTGTTGAATACATCCACAGTTGTTCCAGGGAACAGGTTCCCCGAAGTGCTCTGTTCAATGTATCCGTGAGTTGTTTTTGACTGAGAGACATTTTCCTTGTGTTTCTGATCCAGTCGATTGGAGAATTCTGCTCCTTTATCCAACTCAGAGGTTACTACTGTACTGTTCCACTGGCTAACACAAACCATTACTACATAATCTGCATGTGCAAACTTCCTTCCCCTCCTTATCACATTCTCTCCTGTACCCTTCTGCCACTTTATCATTCATCTCTTTGAGATGGGCCAATAACGCAACTGTGCTCCACTTCTCCCGCCCTTGACTAAAGGATACGCTTTCCTGAGTCTCCTCGACTCTGAATCAGCTTCATATTCCCCCAGGACCGGCAAACAGCCGTGCTAGCTCACGGCCAGACGGCTTTTAATCATTTATTTAGGGGCTGGAACGTCAAGTTCAAACTCCACACTCCCACTTAGTGTACGCAGAGACGAGAGGGAGAGAGCAGCGGGAAGTGAACGAGAGACACCGCATTAAGTTTGGATCAAGACGCCAGTTTGTCAGCGAGCCTCTTGAGGATCCCTCCCACCTCCCTGTCCAACGCTTTGCCAAGCGCTATGTTAAGCTAAGTGTAGGATGGTGCTGTTGTTATTCCATATTGCTGTTTTGATGATGGTGTCACCTCTCTCTCCACCCAGAGAGACTTCAAAGGAAGGAAACAGTCATAGGAATGCAGTTAATTTGTCCAGATTTCATTGGCAGGGAGCCAGAGAGGTGCTGGAGAAGAAGATAAATCATACACACACATGCCTAGCAAGTGCTAAAAAAAACTTATAGCAGTGGGATGGGCTGGAGCAAGGCTGCATGTGGTGGAGTGTGCTATAAAAACAAAATAGAGCAAGTTAAGAAGTGGCAGTGAGTGACAGGAGACATGGAATGACCATAAACCTTCTGAGAGACCTCGTGTGTTCGATGAACTCATTTTCACACTTAATATTGAAGCCTTACATCTTAAATGGGGACTGTACACACTTGGAAACTCTTAAAAACAAGGTGGACTGGACAACTCACATCAGAAATAAGACATGGTTGTTAATTGGAGGCAAATAATCAGCGCCAACCTTTTCTGAATACCTGTATACGGCCTTGTGCTGCAGAGTGGGGTTGTTTAGCCTGAGGTCAGTGGTAAAGAATGTCTTTTCCTGAGCTCAGCAACAGTTGGGTGTAAATAGATGTCCCTCTTTCTATACAGCAGATAGCCTTTCCAGTCATTAACCCCAATAATGGGACTTTCTCCAAGTGTAATGACCTACCTCAGCTCGGTTCAGAGTGCTAATTGGCTTTAAGTTAGTGGATGGAGTGCAGCAGGTAAATAGAGAATGTTTTCACTCTCTTCGTGGAGCTGAAGGAGACGAGGCTCACACATACACTCTAAAACAAGAGCCCAGGTCTTTTTCCCAGCAGGAACACAGAGCGGCTGGAGAGTTGTGGGATTAGGAGGAAATATCCTCAGCATAAAAAGTGCAAACTTTTGACTGATCAGCAAGAAGGACTGGAGATCAATGAGGACTGTAAGGAGCTTTGAAGCCTGAGAGGAGCTGGCCAATCAATGGAGAACTGTTCACTTCTTAGTGTCTTCAAAGATGTGAAGAAAACAAGCAACTCTTCCTCCATTAGGCGTCGCTTGTAGTGTTTAAAAAAAAAAAACACTGAGAGGAGACTGAAACAGAAACTTTCCCTCTTGGTGCTGCAAATTGGTTGGATAAAAATAGCCTGTGTGGATCAAGTCCACCTTACATTTAAGCGAGGTGAACTTGTAAATAGCTACAATTAAGAGGTGAATAAGGGTTAAAGATTAAAGTAATGCTTTTCATAGCACCCCCTTATATTTTTGGATTTAGGTTAAAAGGGGTCAAAAAGTTAAAGGCAAAAATTTGCATTTAAAACATGAATTGTTCCCACAGGGAAGTGAAAAAAAGGAAGTGCACAAAAAAGACATCAAACACCTTGTTAAAAAAGAAAGTACAGTCTTACTCATGGTGTGGTACTCCCTGTTTCTCTTTTTTCCCCATTTGCGCCACACCGTTCTGTTCCTGCTGTTTTCCTCTCCGCCCTCTCCATTACCTTCCATTTCCTCTCTCTTGCTTGGCTCCATACTCTTTTGGTTATCAGTGATTGCCTCATATGCCTTCCTCCCCCTCTCTCCATCACCACCACAGCTGTAATTTTGTCACACTCATGCACAGCGGTGGGCCGAGCCGGGGCGCTGCACCGCCAACCACTGGCTTCGTATCGTTTCACATCGGGCAGGAAGTGCAACGAGAAACACATTTCTCTCATGCCGTCGTGCAGTGTCAGGTGGAGGACGGGGGGGGGGACTCCGCTCACTTTCATCCTCAGCCCATGGACACGTTTGCTTCAAATTCATGGTCTCCCAATGAAATATGAATCAAAAACAGTCCTCCAGGCTTCTGGTTTGCCTTGAAAGAAGCTTTAACTCAATTTAAAGTCTCAAGAGGTGAAGAGTTGCTTGCTACCCTGCATTGCAGTGTTTGGATATAATACTGAGGCCAAATAAATCACCGACTGTCAGGGGTAGAAAACAAAAAATGTGTGTACTGTATTTATAGCTTCATTCTTGTGTACTGTATAGGTGCTGTCTAGGATGTGTGTGCTTACAGATGCAGTTTTTTTTATGCTGCCTTTAAGCCTTGCTCTGTGGAACCTGGCCATGTTGTGAGGCAAGGCGGAAGGAAGTAAGCCTGTGGGGGGACGGTTTGCATTGTGATCCACTTTTACTCTGGAGAACCAGGTTCCTTTAACCATAAGCATTATTTTTCTCTTCCTTAACAAGTTCTGCTCTTTTAACAGTTAACAGTTTAATAAGAACAGGGAATAGAATAGAGATTTATTGTCATTGCACAGTAGATACAACAGAATTCAGTGCACTCACGTACTGGGCTCAGTAGTAAGGAAAGGGCAAAAAACAAATAACAAGTAAATACAATAAATAAATAAAATAGTATATTCTCATCCATATATCATCTCATCCATTCAGTCACATTCATGTTATCAAACACCATATAATGACAGAACAGAATGACAGAATGACAGAACCATTAGTGTATATTCCATGTGTGGATTTTGTCATATGAATTATTTCAGTAACATTAATGTTAATCAGAATTGCTGGTATTTAGAGTCTGAACACAGCCTCTGGATGCTGATGGGCATGTGAGTGTCTTTTCAACAGTGCACATCAAACCAGTCCAGTATAAGATATCCGCTTGGATTGATTGTATATCTGTGGCAAATGTGCAACAGCAGAGCTCCAACTACAGATGCAGTTGTCTCTGACTGACTGACTGACTGACTGACTGACTGACTGTGTCGAAGTGCTGGAGTTTCCCTATTGGCTGTTGCCCTTTCAAAATGTATTGGCACAAACAGCTTCTATTAGGGGCTCGTTTACAGCCTGCCGTGTTGCCAACTAAGCACATTTGTCACTAGATTTAGACACTTTTTTTTTTTTCAAAAGAGCACCTTGTGACTTTTTTGGACTAAGGTCTTGGCGTGGCTCCCTGTGAGCGGCAGAGAGGCGGAGCAGCAGTTTGTTATCAGAGGCGGCGCTGCATGGGGACTAAATAAGAAGTTGCTGACTTTCTCTCAGAGATCATTTTACAGTAAATATAGCTGATGTCACGGGCCACGCCACGGTCTTTGTCTTTAAATGTGTTGTGGTGATTTTGTCTGAACTTTAGCAGCAGCAGTGTGGAGTCTTAATGAGCCATGTGTCAGTCACCGTGTCAGACCTGTTCTGTTGTCTGACACAGTGACTGTGTATGTGAAAACAGAGAAGCATGAGGAGCTGGAACCAGCTGATACATGGCAGGATACAGTGGTTCAACAACAGTTTTGACCATTTGACTAGGTGTTATTGTGCATAATAGTAAATGATATAGTAGAAATAATAGTGATGAATGAATAAATACTCTCAGTTGTTTTTGAATGACTTGTCATGTTATATTAGAGTCCTTATTATTTTTGCCACCAGATTCTCATGCCTATTTTTATATTAGCAACACTTGCATTCATCTCCTTGTCTCAGTCACTGTATTTTAATGCAGTTATTTTCCACACATTATTATTCACATGTTCCATCCCTCAAGCTGATTCTCAAGTGTCTCATTGCAAATTATGGGGTGCATTATATTTAATACCCTTATTTTGCAAAGTTCTCACTCAAGCTCTATGTTTCTCTGCCGGACTCTGATATCATTTGTCGCTGCAGTTGCCCAATTAAAGTTTGACCCATCTAGTATAAGATCACCTGTTGTGCTGTTTATTCCTACGACTGAAAGTAAATGAGTAAATTGTGTTTGTGTAACCGTCTTTCCTCTCCTCCTCTGGTCCGTGCAGGAGCAGAGTCCCAGCAACGCCACATCCCTGGCCATGATGCAGGAGCCCCAGGAGGTGGTGGAGGAGACGGTCACCATAGAGGAGGACCCTGGCACCCCCACCTCCCACGTCTCGGTGGTCACCTCCGATGACGGCACCACACGGCGCACAGAAACCAAGGTAAGAGAGGTGGTAAACAAACAGCAGAAAAGTCAACACATAAACACAAGTATTGTTTATTATTGTACCGGTGTCAGACAGTTTAAATCCCTGAGCTGCAGTTAAAGCCGACGCTCCATTTGTTGTCCTACCTGATATTCTACCTGTAATTGCATTGTCGTGGCACAAACATCCCAGTGAGCTCTTTGCTGCAGAAGTCCCTTTGATCCATTTCAGTATTGCTTTGAATGATGCTTATAGGTCACTGCTTCCAGACTGCACAGTACCACACCAGCACTCCCAGGCTGCCATCCTTAAGAACTCTAAATCCCATAATCCTACAGCCCAAAGTGGTTTCATATCCCTCTCATGGTTTTATTTATTTGATTGTTGTGTTAGTATGAGACAGCTCCCCTGGTGTTTTTCTAAGGTTTTTCTTTCTTTTTTTCTTAAAAACCCCTTTGTTGATTCGTCCTCTATTATGTTCTGTTGTTTTTCTATAAGGATTTATCAACTAACGTGAAGGTGAGTGGACTTTTATACCACTATAGCTTCTCCCAACATGCCACCATTGTACACGTGCGCCCATAGAGGCCACAGCAGCAGTGTGCAACACAGTCTGCTTCATCACAAGCCCCAATAATGCTCAGTCTGTACTTAAAAGTATTTAAAGTCACCGCTTGCTGCTTCCACCTCCTGGGATGAGACTCATCCTCTCCTTTTTAAAAAAAAATCTTCTGCATGGTCTTTTTCTCTCTGTCTCTCTCCTGGAAATTTAATCTTTCAACATTCCTCCTCTACAACAACATACTGTAGCACCGCTCTGCACATCCCCACAGGAGGTTTCTGATATGAGATAAAGTGTCTTTAATTGTAGTATGATTTAACAATTAAATCATGACGATACACTATACTTTGAACAAGTTTTAGTTGATAGTTTTTAACAATAGCAAAAATCACTGTCGTCTTAAAACATGTGCAGCGACACATTCAGTCACTTAGAGAAGAATTCCCTCCAAAATCTGTTTGGAAAAATCCAGCAAATCCACCCCATCTTAGAAGTATAGTGTGGCGTTGACAGCTCTTTCCCTTAGCCTCTGCGTTTAGAGACATGCACTCAAACGTAACCTAAAGTATGTATGGGGATTCATCTTCTGTAGCTATAGTGCGGCGGCGGCGGCGGGCTGCTGGAGTAGAGAGTGCTGCTGGAGCTCCGAGCCTCCAACTCCAGGGACTGTGAGACTGTAATTAAAGAGCCTGGTCTAATCCCTCATCAGGGAGGACCCATTGCCCTCCAGCCTGTTTACTGCAAGGGGATTGGCCACACACACTCAAAAAGATTTTATGCGTTCACACACACAGAGCGTCTTTGGAGTAACTCACATAAACACAGTAAAATATTACACTAAAACATTGTACTAATCAAGGGCTGGGAGAGAGGAAGGACGGCCGCCCTGCTGGGAGGAGGGAAGCCACTTTGGGGAGAAAAGCAGATTAATGTTCAGGGTGAACTTGGTGGTAGCCGACGTCTCTGAGGCGGGAAATGGATCCAGACCCAGCTGAGAATTTACAGAACGATGCCCCCTTCCACACGTCTTCTTCACTTTCCCTTTTTCTCACTTTCATGTGTTGTTTTTTTCCCCCTCTCTCCTTTTTCTGTCTCTCTCGTTGTTTCGCAGTAACTCACAGTTTTATTTATGTGCTTATCTGTTCTTTTGAACCAAAGTCTTGCCATACTATCTAATGCTAACGCACTCCTTTCCCCCTTGATGGTTATCCCCCATCCGACTGCTGGAAGATGAAACAACAAGCTTCTTCCATCTTCCCAGATTTGCAGGCAAAAAAAGTTTTTTTTCTTTTTTTTTCTTGGTGGTAAACATGTTTGGAGCTGATTTAGTTAGTTAAGATAGTAGGAAGAGAACAACTGGCACCAAAACACAGTGACTGTACAGTATGTGACAGACTGGACTCAGTAGTATGATTGGAGCAGGAGGTCAAGGTAAGTTTGAGCTGATGAACTCAATCAAAGTTTGAGTTTTGTTTTTTTATGCACAGTTTGAAAACAACCATAGCATGAATGAACTTTCATTAGCTTAACTGCTGCTTCTATTCACGTTTTCAATCAATGCACCTCACAGGGAATTGGCCCAGACCAGTTCACAGTGTGTGCATGAGTCCCGAGCACATGTACGTGCTCAATTAGATCCACGGCCGTCCTCCTGTCCCAGCGTGCCGTGCTTCCCCCTTTGGCAATCATCCAGCCCTCTTTTCCTCCTGGCAGACACACTGAATGGAACAGCGGCAGCGTCGGAGGAAGAGCTCAGTCCGGCCAATAAAAGCAGCATTCCTCCTCCTTCCTCTGGATGTGAGCTAATGAGAGTCCAGGCAGACCACACAAACAAATAAAAAGCACTCTCACTACCCCGGCACCCACCGGGAGAGCCGGGCTACAGTGGGCAGGAGTTAGTTATTAACTTCTCCGAGGAAAATGCCAAATGGTAGCTCCATCGGATACAACTGTTGTGCGAAATGAAGTGTCACTGTTGAACGGAAAAAGGAGAAGGAACATAAACTTTTGGCTCAGAGTGTATTACTTTATATTTATTTCAGACAGGCTCCAGTCTCAACAAGCACATTTTTGCAGGCTGATTTTAAAAATAGTTTCTGGAGCACAGCAAGAACACTCTAACCTCTCTCTCAGATTGCACAGAGTAGCTCCACTGAGCAGCAGGGCTGTGTCGTTACTCTAAAGCCTCTACGGGGCTGCAACATTACAGATGATATTCATATCCAGTACTTCCATGCAGTGTGTAATCTAAAGCGGTTTTCTGAGAGCTCTACCCACCCATCCCTCCAACTCCAGGTCACCAAAGTGGTCAAAACCATTACCCGCCGCACCTACCACCCAGTGCTGCTGACTGACAACTTGTTAGTGGAGTCCAGGCCTGCCACCCAGACCCCCACCCCGGTCTCCATGTCGGCTCCCACCGCGTCCGAGACAGACCCAGTAAAGGACGTCGACGCCTGTGTGGTCTTTGCTGTGCTTCCCCCCCCCCCGCCTGCATTTCCCCTTTAACATGATGTTTTTTTAAAGAAGCCCACGTTCATCCACTTTGACTTCACTGAAACTAACAATTTCTACTTCCGTCATTTGCTGGGAAGTGAATCGCAGGGTTCACAATAACAGGGTGTTTTAAAAAAAACTGAATTACCACCTCATCCTCTGCCACTAACCTCCGGCCACCATGTCCATTTAAGCTCTCAATAAATTGAATGCCGCAGAGGTTGTGAAACCTTTAACAGTTCCATAAAGTGGACAGTTTGACGCCTGCTGCCTTCCCCTCCACTTTTTAAAAGCTTGGTAATCGGGTGACTCTTGTGTCTAAATACCTGTGGCTTTTTTCTAAACGCTGTCGAGTACAATAACGACTCTCCATGTTTGTGCAAAAACAAACACGCATCTATCGATATAATATTCCTACATGTTGAATTCCTGCGAGTATTTCTACATGTACACATAGTCACACACTCGCTCTCTCCACAAGTTTAGCAATTCTCTTTTAGCTCTGTTTACCCCGCTTCAGCATATTTCAGAGGCTCCTCTGAAACGCAGGTCCCTCGCCTCCTCTTGCTTCCCCTTGCGTGACGGTTTAACGCCTTGTGAACTTGAGCATACATCAAAGAGTGTTTGAAACCTGTGTGATGGTTCCCTTTGCAGCCCTTGCAAATCACCTAAAAAGCTGTGTTAGTACAAGGCAGCTGGGCATGTCAAGGCTGGGAAGCTGTTGCATTCTCCATGCTCTCCTCTCCGCGCTGACAGCCAGAACAGAACAGAATAAAATATGATGATACTGTATATAACAGGCGATAGAATATCCAGATATGAACAGAAGCATCCTGGTGTTATTCTCTCTGCGGGGGGGCTGAGCCTCGCTCACAGAGCTGTGCTGCTTGGGGAACTCAAACATAAATACAAAAACACATAAGTGAAGATGTTATTTCATTAATTAATGATATTTATTACAGTATGTCAGTGTAGTGCTATAATTCATACAGGGTCTTACGTTCAGCCCTGGTCCCTGTCGGCCCCCAGAGTTCCCATGATATAAGCATCAGAACAGACATGTTGAGGTTCTGCCTCGGTGTAGCTACCACTGTGACTCAAGAGGACTATACATGGGCTTCAGCTAATGTGAATCAAACAAAACGAGCTCTTTATTTTCAACAGTGCAGAGCCGAGGCAAAACAGCATCAGAATCCAACGTAAATTACTCAGTAATTACTCGAAACATGGAAATGAACCTTGGCACTCCTGAAATAGGCTTTGTTATGAAGCTCACAGTAAGGGAGTAATCAAGAAACAAGGTCGGTGTAAATTTCTATTAGTTTCAACCAAGTTAATGAGGATGCCGTGTTAACAACACAACAGATATGTGGTTTGTGCGTTTGCTCTGGGCCCCTTGCTCCCTACTGAGGGTTAATGGTTCGTTGTGGTCTCATGATATCGTTACATGTCTTTACTCCTTCCATATTAAAATAAAAATGATGGCTTAGATGAGAAAATAAAAGAAGCGTATTACAATTAAGAGGACTGGTGTCAAGAATTAAACCCATCATAAATAGGAATGAGCATAGCTGCTTCTTTTCCCCTCGTTCCTGTTCCCGTGTAATTCTGTCGATGTGTGCTTGTCAAGGGGGAATGAACCTCTCTGCAGCACCTTGTCAGGCACAACACGAAGTGCATCAGACCTGTCCCCCTGCAGACGCCGATTAATTTTCATCAACCTCATTAATTTTGAAGATGAATTTATAGCCGCGGACAAAATAGCCAATTATCGGCCACAGCAGAATTCACTGGGCAGCAAATTGGTTTCTGTATGGGCGGAAAAGCCGAGGGAGGGAGGGGAGCTGCTGTCTGCAATTCTCCAGTCGAGACAGCCTGAGTGTCAGCACAGCCAGTGGAGTTACTTAGCTATAGGATGGAGGGAGCATGAGAGACAGATGCACCCAGGTTTGGTTATCACAGCCCACCTGCCACAGAGCGTGGTGCTGCCCTATCACGCTCCCTTCAGGGACAGACAGGATTCAAGGTCCAGTGGAGCTGTAACACTTCAAGATGGCTCAGTTACAGCACAATCCAGGAGACTCACTCACTGTGGAACAGTTACACTCTGGTTTACAAGTTGTTTGTCAGCAGATTACAACATGTGGGGAGTTTTATTTCCAGTTACACGTGTGAAACCCAGTTACACGTGTGAAACTGGTCTTATAATATAGTTGGACAATGGTCAGGCAATGTCCACCTACAATGCAGGAGAAGTTCCTCTCAGTGTAGCTAGAATTAAAATGTTAGGATGATGAAATGAGTCCCAATCAACCTACGGTATGTGAGCCTTAATGCTCATACCACATGTGCTACTTGGTCTGAGAAAGTGCGTCCTGGTTTGACTCCAGACAATTTGTTGCACGTACTCCCCCACTCTCCCCCTGACTTTCCTTCCTGTCTCTACTTTTTTATCAAGTGAAGATATAAAATGGCCAAAAACACTTGTACACACTTCGACTCTACAGGAACTCATCATTTTAAGGTATTACAGTGCACAGTTGTCACCAGGAAATGAAGCTAAAATGAAGTAATATTGAACTAACATAACCGAGGAGTGTTTCTCTGCATTAGGTTTGAAATACAAACATTAATCTGGACAAGAATTAATCAGTCATTTATTTCCCCTGTTTATTTTTCTTTTTCCTTTGTGCTGTGCTCTGTCTAACACTGTTCCCTTCCTTTAATGTCACTTTGTCAAGCCAAGCTGTCTGTATGTACCTGTTCTCCTCTGCAGGTAACCAAGATGGTGAAGACGGTGACCACGCGGACGGTGCGCCAGGTGCCCCTCGGCCCCGATGGATTGCCCCTGCCTGAGGGCTCGTCCCCGCTGGGCAGCTACACCGACTCCATCGACAGGCGCTACCTGAAGAACGGAGGCGACCGCTTCATCACTCCACAAGCGACTTCCACCCTGACGCGCTCCTACAACAACTCCTACAACGACTCGTACGGCGAGACGCCCGAGAGCCAGTACGTCCGCCACTACGGCCTGCACGACGGCTACGCCGACCTGACGGACAACTACGGCAGCCTGTCGCGTGGCGTCAACTTCCGGCCGCCGCGCTACCCCTACATGCCCAACAGCTACCGGCCAGAGAACAGCTACACGCTTCCCATTCGCAAGGACGACTACGGCCACGTGGCCCAGCCCCAGGTTCCCATGGGGACCAGCACCGTGGATCTGAACCGCTCGCAGCCCGAGCGCTTCCAGGCCGAGCCGTACGGCCTGGAGGACGACCGCCGCAGCCTGGGTCCCGAGGAGGAGGAGCCGTATGAGCTGGAGCCCGATTACTCCACCGCCAACCGACGCACCCTGCAGGGGGCCAACCGGGGCCGCACCCACCGGGAACCTCTGAGAGATGGACCCAGAGTCAGGTGAGGAGAAACCCAAGATTAGAGGTTTTTGCTTTCTGTGCAGATCTGTTTATCTAGCTCAAAGCAAATACGTTACTAGGGCTACCCCCAAATAGTCGACCAGGCATCAGTCGACCAAAATTTCATTGGTCGATTGGTCGCAGGGAAAAAAACCCAAACATTTAGAGCCGTGTCTTGTCAAACTTAAGTTAAAATCAGTATGACTGAACTGTATATGAAAGTCTGTAGGGCTTTTAATTTGAAGGGCCAGAAACAAGAAGTTGTGACACTCACTCGCTGTCAGTTTTTTGTTTTTTTACACAGCACGGCAGGTCCTTTTTTTTTGGTCAAAAGCAACTTTTTCTGATCTTGTTACAGACGTTTCTGGTTTGGAGACTCCGATGTGAAAGCACGTATCACTGCTGTTGATTAGCGGGTGATGCTGTGAGCCCCGTCCCCATCCCAAAGTCCCATTAGTCAACTAATCGCCCCTAAATGACGACTATTGGTCGACCAAGAAAATCTTTGGTCGGGGGCAGCCCTATACGTTACACAGATAAGTCTGTATATTAGTTGTTTGTCTACATCAGTACCTGATATTAATACGTAAACACCTGTCGGTTGCGTTCAGGCTGAAGGATTCAGCTTGCAGTAGATAATGCTTTGCGGATGAGGGAGCGACTCGTTTTCCCAAATCCTTTTTGAAGGTGCTGAAGTTCATCCAGTATACATGTTTTTCTTTTCACATCGGACAGCGTGTTCTTGTTCATTTGCATGAGCACAGACTATGCCTCGACAGGAGGAGATGGGGCTCGTTTAGATAAGAGAGAATAAAGAATACTTGTCTTGTTCTTGCCATGAAAAAGACTACATTACACTGTTCTCCAGTAAACAGATGTCTCTTCTCCTTCAGCAACATGCTTGAGAAAGGAAGCGAGGCAAAAAAACAAAAAAAAACAAGCCTTTGATTGCCATTTGTCCGCAAATGGACAGCGAACATGTGTTTGTGTCAGAGGTAAAGAGGCAGGAATGCTCTGGGATGTGACGAGAGGGGGTCGGGGGGATGAACGGGATGGAGGGAGAGCAGCAGAGGACAGGACGCTGTTGTCAGTTATCGCTCAGAGCCGCGATCCTTTTTATGGAACCTTTGTGGAGAGGAGTTTGACCTCTGCCTCCAGCAGGCAGAAGAAAAGCCGGTTAGCTTCAACAATAACCTCCCTCACTCGTCCCCTCTTAGCTCCCAATCAGCTCATTGCCACCCAAAGGGGAGGATGGAAAAAAGACGTCCACCCCCCGAGTGGATTGAAACAGGATTTTTGACATTGAGTTGATGGGAAGTGTGTTTTAAAGACTTATTTTTGAGGAGTGATATGAAGCAGATGGATATTTTCAAACTCTACAATTTTCCACCAATCTGAGGGTTTTTACAAGTTTGGGCCGTGAGCCAGATCTCAGATACCGAGCTGAGGAGGTCCAGACTGGAAGACTGGAAAAAAAGTCTGTCTCTTATAGTCTGTGTGTGTATTTTTTTTGTCACGATCAAAGGTGATGCAGAATCCAGGTTTGCTGCCAGCGTGATAGCGTGCGAGTTTCGCTTTTCCCTCTTAATTAAGCTCATCTCACACACACACGCACACATGCAGACATGCGCTCATGCATAAGCAACAAGCTGGATTTCAAGACCCCTCCAACGCTGCGTATGAGACACGAAAGAGCAGATGCCTAATCAGACTGTGTGTCTTTACACACTTTTGACTTTTCTCTGACACTTAGACACACAGTATCTCTTTCACGCACACACAAACAGTCAATAAGAATCCACATCTTCAGAAAATGAGTCACTCCCCCATCCGCCTAGTGAGAGGCACTTGCTGTGACAGGCAATTTGTAGCTTGCCTTACATGTGTCACAACACAGCCCTAACAGCCGCATACACCCACCCCCCCTTCAGAAACACACACACAGACGGACACACACATGCGCGCGGTGACAGTCTCTCACGCGAAACGCTCACTTCCCAAACACACACACACACACACATTTTGAAGCCTCTCTTGACTGACTGCTGCCTGACTAATTGCAGGAGAAAATAATTCACAAATATTTCCTTCTGTCTTCTTTCATCCACTCGCCCTATCAGCTTACATCACAACACCGGTGTACTACAACTACAGGCCTTTTCTTCCCTTCTCCTTCCCGTGTGCTCGCACCGCCATCACTATTCTTCCAAGAGGGGGAAGCGGCGGCTCCAAAGTGTCGTAATGAATCTTGGAATTCAAGTGGTTTATTTGCAGTTTATCATTGCATTGCAAGCTCTCAATTACGCGGCGACCAAAATGAAGATGTTTATCGCCATAACTGCTTCACGCATTGGCACCGAGTGAGCGCTCGTTTTGTCACGGCCGCGGAATCCGTCGAGTGTCGGCGTATGGATGGGAACGCTGACGCTGAGGTTCGCTGGGTTGTGCGAGAATGTCTCACTCTTGGATTTCAATGTTAATATAGCTGCAATGTACAAATGGGCAGCAAATGAGAGGAATCCTCCTGTCAGGGCTCACTGCACCAGCTGATGAAAGTGGCCTACACACAGTGTTCATATTTACAGTTATAGGAGGTTATAAATCTGGATGCATATGTCGCTGTTTCTCTTCAGACAACAGCCAGTTGAACAAACTTTACGACTGAAACCTTGAATCCAAAAAGCTTTGTTCAACTCTGCCACGCATGCATTTACTATGTGTCTCCTCACAGTTACTCAAAGTTTTCTTTGATGATGTGGGAGAATAATTGGTTGTTTGTAGTGTACACCAGAGGTTTTTTTTTTGTTTTTTTTGTGGTGGGTAGACTGTCATGTGTGAAATTAGAAAGGCTTGATGGAGACAAAGAATTATAGATTAAAGCCCCTACAAGGAACTTTTAACTGGATATGCAAAAGTCTCTGGTTTCTGCTGATGTCTCTGTGTGGCCTGCAACAGCAAATGAGCCAATCGGTGTGAAGATACTCTTTTATATATTATTTATAATTATACTATTATATCTATTATTTCTAAATGATGAAACCAGGAGGGAGTGGGTGGACGAAACGATTTGCGGCACTCAGACCGGAGACGGCATGTGTGGCAGGGCTCAAGACCTCAAGTCCTCCCGGGGACGTAAAATATGTATTTAGGATGATAATTAAAGGGATACGCCAACATTTTTTTTTTGTGTCTTGCCTCACTCCCGAGTCCATGACAAGCAGATAAACACCATCCTTTCGACTGTGCCTGCAGTAACAAGGGAGAGCCCATATCGTCCGTAATTAGCTTAGCTCAAACGCTGGAAGTGCATAGGTAGTGTTAGCCTGCCTCCACCTAAAGTCATCAGAGAAACTCTAAGGCATCTTGAGCGGTCAAATCCGGTAACAGGACGAGATCGGTCAAAACGGAGGGTTCAAGCAAAGACGCTTTATTTTGGTTCAAGCTAGCTACATCGAGGGTAGGTTAGCTTCCTGTTTCAAAGTAAAAGCACAAATTCTATCGTCATGGTTTTCTGTATGTAAAGGGCAATGGGTGTTTTATTTTGTGAAAGTAACTGGAAGTGCATTGGTCACAACGGCTAGCTTGAGTAGCGCCTTATTTGTCAGAACAAAATTATAAACAGCTGGTATTTAGACAAATTAACGACACACTGCTGATCTAAACGGCTACTTTCTCACCTAAACATGTTTGAAATATTGATAAAGTGATATATTTACAGAGCTAAGAGCTAAAATGAAATCAGCTTCTGACTGCTGATTTCGGCTCAGGTAGGAGGCAGGCTAACGATACACTTCCAGCGTTTGAGCTAAGCTAATTACGGCGATACGGCTCTATCTCCCTTGTTACTGCACGCACAGTCGAAAGGATGGTGTCTATCTGCTTGTCATGGACTCGGGAGTGAGACACAAAAAAAAATGTTGGAGTATCCCTTTAAAAACCCCCCGGGGCACAGTTGGGACAATGTTTTTTTTTTCTTCTCTTTTCACTGAAAATGCGTATAACACTGTCACTACACAAACGGTGCACAACTTCTTGCGGCAGGAGAGTCCTGCAGACTACCTGTCTGCCTCAGCTGCAAGCCCCACAATGAGTTAAGCTCCTCTGCATCTGAGACATCCGAGGCAGCCGGGGAGGCTCGGTCTCACTGACCTCAGCGGTCCTGGTGCGCCACAGACTGAGACTCGGTTCTCCTCCATCCTGCTAGAGGCTGTTTGAAGTATTTTAAATACATTTACAAAGTAATTTGCCTAAAACTGCTTGCAAAAAAAGTTAGTCTGGAGCCCTGACGCGAGAGCCAGATGAGCGTTTTTACGACAATACGCGCTAGAGCTCATGGGAAATGCAGTCTTCATTCTGACAAAACGCTGCAGCTTTTGGCCACAGGGACCGCCACAATCAACACAAACTGAAAGTTCCTTGTAGGGGCTTTAAATTGCAGTGAAATGCCAGTTTCTCTGATGCCGGCTGCTCTGCTAACCCTCCATATTTTATTTTAATTGGGACTTTTTTTTATCTGCATGTCTGGACAGCTTTTACTTTTTCTGTTGGTCTCTCTGTTTACAGAGTTTAGTCAGTATTCAGTTGTGATTTTTCTTGATTTTGAAGCACTTAAAAACTTTGCCTAGAACAGCCATGCATCAATAAAGCTTTATAGTATTTCACTATCGGAGCTCAGCTTCTGCAGATAAACTACTCATCTCTCTCTCTCTCCCTCCCACTGTCTGGATGTGAGTGCATCTCACTCCCCCATCCCAATCCTTTGTGTGTGTGTGTGTGTCCATGAGCGGCGTCCTGTATGTGTGTGTGTGTGTGTGTGTGTGTGTGTCCTCATGCCATCGTGATTAATAGCTGCTTTTGAACCCTGCCAGACTACAGGGGCGTCTTTAAGCCAATCTCTAATGGTTCATCTCTCCTTGGGCGACCTGCTCTGCTTCACCTGCCCACCTGCATCCAGGAGTCACCGCCATCACACACACACACACACACACACACACGGTTTGACATTTAATTACACACACACACAAAGACACATTCATTCGGTGCTTGATTGAGGGGGGTGGGGCGGGCCCTTCTAATCCAGTGGTGTCTGTTGGGAGCAGCCTATGGAAGTGATCTGATACTGGCCAGCTCAGCCCTCCTCCATCCTGCCAAGAGGATTTCACTGAAAGCCAAATACTGTGTTTAATATGATACTCCCCATCTGTTATGTTTGAGGTTTCTCAGAAGCATCCTCTAAATTATAGAAGAAACTTCTGAGCGATGTCACTCTCCTTTAATTGAATGAAAACAAGCAGAGCTGGCAGTGAATAATGCCGTCAAAACAGCCTGAGAAATTAGGAAGTGGTGAGACATAAACACTCCAGCTTTGCTGTCTTTTTTCTTCTCCTTCTTCTTTGTTCTCTGTCCCACAAAGACTCTTGTGCATCATAAAATAATTATTGCCCATAACTCAAAATGAGCAGCGTGCTCGGCAGGGACAGTCGGTGAAGAGCTCATAAACGCCGCAGAGATGTAATGTGTACATATGAGATGCAAACATCTTCCTCGGAGTCTCTAATCCTTTTTCAGTTTATCTCCTTTTATGGGCGTGCCAAAGACGAGGGGTCAGGCACGGCTGTGATTGATGGCTGATGAAAGTAAGTGACAGGAGATGAAGGAGAGGAAGACTATTGAGAGAGTGACAACGTCCAGATTGTTTATGAATCTGTCATGTCTACTGTATCTGCTTATCTTTTATCTTGTTCCTTTATGTCTTCGAAGAAAAAAAACAAAAAAACTACCGGTGCATCCATTGACAAACACACAGATACACAGGAATAGCCCGGATATCCAGCGGCTCGATTAACATGAGGAGAGTGATCCGCTGTAATCATGCTCAGAGCATCGCGCCTGGCAGTGGAGAGCCCTTTCACATCCTATGAATACACCCCTCCCTGTACACACAATGGCGCCAATTTAAATGCAAATCCTGACATTCCCATCACTCAGCCTCACGACGCCTGCTTTGCCAAAAGCCCCGCCGCATCGGCCCAGATCTAAATGAGCCACCATCTACACAACTGTACATCTCATCTGTGTGTTAAAGTGTGTGTATGCGAGACAAAGTGTGCGACAAACGCAGCGTGACAGATAATGAGAGGGATGCTGAGGTTGTGTGCTGCCCTTTCTTTAGGACGGCCCGTCCCCGCCTCTCTTTGCCTCGTCATGTCCAGTGTCCCACAGGCAGTTGAAAGCCGGATGACGGGCCACTGAGAGTGTGTATTTAGATCTCTGTGTTTGCGAGGAAGCTTTTAGTAACCACCAGCACGTGCACACATGCGCACGTCCTCGCAGATTTCCCTCTTTTTTCCACACAGCCTGTCATACAGTTTAGTGTTTTTTTGCCAAACCTCAGAGCAGCAGTCGTTCTCCAAATGATGTGCTGTAATCAGGCTGCTCGTCGGTCCCTCCTTGCCTATGTGGTCACAGGCCTGCTGCATATAGGGGTTTGTGGTTGTTCATCGTGTTCCACAAAGCTGTAAAAAAAAAAAAAAAAAAAAGAGAAATAAACAACAGAGATAATCCAGATCCACTTCAGTTTAGGTTAGCGTTTTGTTTTTCAGTCTTGGAAGAGCACCTGTCTCTGAAGACCTCCAGTTACAGCTGCTCCTGACATGTGCCAGTGACACCCGAAGCTCGGCCTGCAAAGTTTGCCACGGCCATTGGGCAAACGCGGTTCTTTGAACTCGGTTCCCCCGCTGCTTTCGACATTTCGAGGCAGG
This sequence comes from Trachurus japonicus, assembly GCF_045865225.1. NCBI lineage: Eukaryota > Metazoa > Chordata > Actinopteri > Carangiformes > Carangidae > Trachurus > Trachurus japonicus. Next base: position 38,996,794 of record NC_140915.1, on the reverse strand, counting down.
GCCGCGCTCGACTGCAGAGGTGCCTCACTCTCCATCAATCCTCCTTCCACCAGTGTGAATAGGGGATTTAGAATCTCGTTACACTGCTCGGTCAGGAGTTGTTTTTTTTCTTCTCCTGGTTCATCTCGTATCAATTTCCCCAGCATGCCTGGGAAGAACTGTAAAAAAAACCCCCCACATAATTAACATAAAACTCATTAAAATTAGAGCTCGGTTTGGAATTCCCTGCCAACCAACAGCATTGGCCACCATTCTGTTGCACCACCAACCGCCATACATCAAAGATGGTGAGAAGAGACCAGCTGGATTATGTAACGAGGGTAAACAAGTCTCAAGCTGCGGGGTGGGTGGGAGGGGTGATAAAGGCTGTGCATAACTACACAACCCTAATTAAATTCCTCTCCCCGTGTCATAACTTTTCCTGCCAAACATTCTCTCTCTAAACAACTCAGTGGTGTGCGTTCAAAAACAGGAATTTTTGTGAAGTTTCAAAAATATTCTGTGCAACTTTTTTTTTTTTTGAGTCAAGTGTGACTCCATCTTTGTGAGAAGTCGTTCTTGTCATTAAAGAGCCTTAAGTAAAATAAGTATCCCGCTCTCCAGCAACAAATGATCCGTCATTGGAATTGAAGGCCTACAGTACAGTACAGTATGCTGTGATGGAGAATGGATGAGGTTTCCCTCGAGAACACTAGAGAACAGAGTGTGGCTCATAGATTCACATAGAGAGGCTGAGGGAAATAGAGGTTCAATGAGGGAAACTCTCCAGAGACCCTCAGAAGCAACTCCCATCTTCCACGGCACACAACACTTATTTTTGACAAGAACTCAATACCGTTCGTTTCCCCGGCCCAATAGAGCCAGCGCCAGTGAGTCTAATGCTAGCAGAAACATCCCGCTGAGATGGTCGTTAACATTTTAGCAACCGCATGCTAGTGAGCAGGCGATGTGAGCAAAGGCAGAGCCCTGGGGCATGGTGGGGGCTCGTAGCGCTCCCTGGGGGGGGCAGCACAGTTCTTTTCTCTGTTCCCCCAGGGAGAAGTCACCACATCCTCTCTCTAAGGTGGCTTCCTGAAAAAAACTTCATAAGACTTCTCCTTCAAAGCTTTTTCTTTGCAGTTGCCTTTGTCTCTGTGTCTTTGTGAACTGTCTAGTTTTTCTTTGTGCATTCTTTTCCTGTCTCTCTCTATCACGCGCTGCAACTTTATGTTTGATGAAGTCTGACATGTTTGTTGCTGCCACCAGGGTGGAATAATAAGGAGAAAGGTGCTCACCGTGCCACCACAGTCCTTCTGACTTAGCTGCTAATAACAGATCCCAAACACGGATCAGCATCTCCCCTTCACTGTCCTGCACTCTTTCCTTTTTTTTCTCCTTCCTTCCATCACCTCTCTCTCACCCCATCCCCTGCTTTCCCTTTTTCCCCTCATTAGTCAGTGGCTCTCACCTCGCTTGGCTTCCCGCAAAGTCTTTCCCGCGGCAAACTAATTCTTCTCTCAGACAAATCTGTCTGAGTCACCCTCCATTTACCTCGTCCATCTCCCTCGTCCTCATCGTCCTCTCTTCTCTTGTCTTCCAGAGGTTACCCGGACGACCCCATCGAGGCGGAGCTGATCGACGAGCGCCACCCGTACATCCACGGCATGTACTCAGCTCCTCTGGCCCAGCCGGAGAGGGGCAGCATGGCCAGTCTGGACCGCATGGGCGGCCGGCGCTCGCCCTCCATCGACAGCATCCGCAAGGACCCGCGCTGGCGTGACCCCGACCTCCCCGAGGTCATCGCCATGCTCGGCCACCCCATCGACCCGGTCAAGTCCAATGCCGCCGCCTACCTGCAGCACCTGTGTTACGAAAACGACAAGATCAAGAAGGATGTGCGCCAGCTGAAGGGGATTCCCGTTCTGGCGGGGCTTCTGGACCACCCCAAGTCTGAGGTCCACCGCAAAGCTTGTGGCGCCCTGCGCAACATCTCCTACGGCAAGGACAATGACAACAAGGTGGCCATCAAGAACTGTGACGGCATCCCAGCCCTCGTCCGCCTGCTGAGGAAGACCAATGACATGGAGGTCCGAGAGCTCATCACCGGTAAGAATAAAGTAGTCATCAAACATTACACAGAAAACCATGTGATGAGGATGAAGCAGTGAGACATGATGAAAACACAAACCATTATCAGAGGTTAATTATTTATCCAACTATCATAAAATCACAGATGATTTTTGTGCATTTTTGCACCTATATCAGTAGAAAGAGCATATCAGGAAACAAAGACTAGGATGGAGGGTTGTCACATGGAGACAGAAGAACATTCATGCTCATATTCACGCCTATTGTCAATGTTTACAGTCACCAGATCTGCTGTGGTGTGAGACTGTGGAGGAAAACAGAGACCCCACAGAGCATGAACTCATACAGACAGGCTGCAGTGTTTCAAACAGAAGCTCCTAGCAGTGAGGGAACAGTGTTTACCTCTGCACCACTGTGCAGCATCACCTATTTAAATTTATGTGTGATTTATTTTAAAACATGAAGTCTCATAAAATTTTCCACCAAACTACATTATGACAACTGTTGTGTGGGTGAAGTTATCTGAAGTCAGTGCTGTGGATGTATTCCATTGCTTGCTTTAAATCAAAGAGCTTCCCTGCTCAGGTAACAAAAACCACCTGCATAGCACCGTTGTAGCCCAGTGTGTTGTCTGTCTAATAAGTCTCCAAACACGTTCACACATAGTGTGAGTATAAAAGTGCTAATAGAAGTGCAGTTTAAGCTGATAGCTTAATTTTTTCCTGTCTTTGGCTGCAGATTTCACATCACTTCTAAATTCCATCCAGGAATATACTAAGTTGGTTGCCATAATCCTATACACTGCATGGTAATGCAGCGCTATGAGTCATACTCATAATAAGAAGGACTTTTTCACACCAGTGTTATTTATATCAGAGATAAGGCTTTTTACTCACTTGTTTGTACCACAGGCATCCCATTGTTACAGTAACAGAGTAACACATGGTAATGAGTTAATTCTTTTGACAGAAAGCCATTTTTCCTCCAATAAATGGTCACAAGGATCACAGTTTAACCACAGTTTGGAGCACAGACAGTTGATATTGAAGGCAAAGCAAGGCATCTTTATTTATATAGTGCATTTCATACCAAGGCAACTCAATGTGCTTTACATAAAGACAAAACATGTAAACAGAACAGCATAAAACAGCATAAAAACAAACATTAAAAAAAAAAAAAAATGTAAACATTGAAGGAGACAAAGAAAGTGGAGGGAATCTCCATGGAAAGCATCTGGGAGATAAGAGGGAATGAAATGTGTTTTAATTCTTCAAAGACAAACTATTGATTCAGACACTGTGATAGGGTTTCTTCTCTTTGACCCGGTAAATGTCAGCAGGGGAATATACTGTAGGTGCATGTATATGTGTGTGTGTCTTTCCAAGTACTCGGCATCTAATCCCCAACACGATTGGTTTGACCTGACACATTTAGGCTGGTATGCACATGTTGCCATCTGGGAAGGGGCCTTTGTTTTCACTGCATGTGAAAGACGAGAACCACTTCAACGTGATACACTTGACCTCTGTGAAGTAAAATACAGTACGCAGTACAGTACAGTACAGTACAGTACAGTGCACCACCTGAGACTTTTCAGGTAAACTCACGTGGTAGAGAGGGAAAATAAATAATCTCTATATAGATGTTGTTTTGTGAAGGTCTGTGAGGCTTTGTGAGAGCATGGTACTGACTGACAGCTTCAATTCAGGTATCGACAGAGATACCGGCCTTCAAAAACCCATGCTTGTTGTACTGTAGGGTGCATGCAAGTGTAAGTGTGTGTGTGTGTGTGTGTGTGTGTGTGTGTGTGTGTGTGTGTGTTTCCTTTACTGTGACAGAGATGTCGTGGTGAGCGATGACTGTGCCTCAGCAGAAATGATTGTCTTTACAGCATCGTGTTGCTCCCCATCGTAGCTAAAAATAACCCTGCACCACAAGAGAAGGAGGACAGAATGGAGGGAGCCTCTTCTTTTTTCCTGCTCCTTCCCTCTCTCACTCATTATCCACCCTCCTTCACTCAATTTAATTTTTTCTCTCCTTCATTCACTATCTACATGCTGGCTGTTTGTCTTCCTGTCCTCCCTCTCTCTGTCTCAGGCTTTAGGTTTCCATTGCCGTTGCTCTGCATGGCCCCAGTGAAAACAGACCAGTCACAATGCGAGCTCAGCTTACAGCCTCGGCCCGTGTGGCTGGAATTGGCTGTGTTTTTCTACAATTAAATATAATTGGGGGTCTTTAAATAGAGGCCCCTTTTCTTAGCCCATGTGTTTTAAGAGTTTGCCATTGGAGTGTGTGCCGTCCCTGTAAAACCACAGAGAGCTCTGTTTTCTGCAGGGGAAACGGGTGACGTGGAAGAAACCGAGTGGTTTTATTTTCCAACACACACACACACACACACACACACACACACACACACACAGACAGACAGACAGACAGACAGACAGACAGACAGACAGACAGACAGACAGACAGACAGACAGACAGACCAGTGGTTCATATTTTTAGAGCTTTGTGCTGTTCAGAGTAATTCTATTTATCCCTCCCAGTATGCTCGGGGCTGTTTGTGCCTTCCAGCAGTTCCCACTGTGGAAATGTAGATTATTAAGCGGATTCGTCTCCTGTTTTTCCTGCGGGATGTGTGGAACTGGGGAGCTGCCAGTCAGGCAGGTGCTGCTGCACACCTTTGTTGTTTGGATGAAGAATGCATAAAGTGCAAGTTGGCTTTAAATATAAAGACACAATGATGAGTAGTCACATGTTCATGTCTGTGTCAAGGCTTTGTGTTGTTTTGTTTTGATTATGACCTAACGTATGCACCACTGTTTAGTGGATGTATTTGTCTAAAGCATAAACATGGTAAATGAGAGCGTCCAACACACATGTTAATAAACCAGCTGTAAATACACTATTACCCTTTTATCAGTAAAATTGTTACAGGTTAATGTTAGTGAACAGTTATAAGATCCAACATTTAGACACTATTGATTTGCAGTCATGTTCCTGGTCAAATGAAGTCCAGCTTCACAGGACCAACCTGTTAGAAACAATCAGACTCTTTACTTGTGAAATGCTGGTTGATGTTCACCAGTTAGTTTCCATCAGGTTCTGTACAGTGGATTTTTCTGCAGATAGAAACAGATAGAAACAGAGAACACCACCAGGCTCAGTGACCTCAGATGTTTGATCCTTGACTCTGGTATTTTGCATTCAGTGGCTCACTGAGACACTTGATGAGACTTTGCCATTCTCAGGGTCATTAATTCCATTTGCAGTTTTTCCTGTGATGGCAACTCTGAATGTCTACTTAGAAAATGATTTTCAGATACTATCGGCCAATTTCAAGGCATATATCAACATATATTTTAAATTTCAAAGTGGATGGAAAATGCATCCAATAAGAGACACGGGTTTTATCGTATTTGATTTTTTCATTTGACCTAGAACTACTCCTGAAACAGAACAAGCTTCACGTGCCCACTTTACTGCTTCTTGGAAGTTGCTAAATTTGTGGATGTGGGGCAGCAGACACAGCCGTTACTTGTAAATCACCACTTAGCTTGTTGGCAGCGTTTTCTCTAAGGGCGTTACAAGGACGGTGAAGGACAGTGGTTACTGCTCTCCTCTGTATTTAAATCTAATCCTGAGAATACTTGATTGTGGAGAATATTAATGTAATTGAATTCCCAAAGACACGAGCAGGGCTGATCAATGAGTATAGTAATAAGTACGTGATCAAACACACACTGCGTCACATCCATCCACTGATTGTAAACAACAGGCTGGTTTGGGATCAGTGTTCTGCCACCGAAGTCATTCTGAGAAGAGCAACCTATCTGCAGGCCCCCCACCATGATGCATGAGACAACCTGCAGGCTTCATCATCAGCACACTGTGTCTGCATGTGTGTAGCCCCTCCCACCTTATTTCATTATCTACTTCCTAGGGATTCATCTCTCACACACACATTGTATAAAAGCAGTTTTTTTTATACCTCAGTCGTTGTTCACTGTAGCAGAGAAGAGTTTCTGAGCTCTGCTGCCTTTCTGGCTCCCTCCATGTCTCCAGTATACTGTTTTCTTTTTTTTTTTTAATTCCAAATGCCTCACCCTTTGTCCTCACCATGGAGAATGTAATGAATGGCGTAAGGGGTGAGGAGGAGGAGGAGGAGAGAGGGGTGTGGGGGGGGGGGGGGTGAACGGTAATGGGCAGAGCTAAGTTAATAGTGCTGCTTGAAGAGCAACATGCCTGCCAGTGGTGCCTGGAAAATTGAATTAGCCTCAGCCACAGCTCCACTGGCGTTCCCGTTCCCAGCCGGCCCCCTGTCCCAGTCCCTGCAGCCAGGTACCAGAGAGGGAGGGGGGGGGGCTGGGGGAAAGGAGAGGGAGTAAAGAACTGGTTTACACTCAGCTTACATCGTCTCCTTTGGTCGTCATCCCACCATTTGCTTTGACAAAATACACACACGCACTGTTTTGATCTAAACGTTGTTGACTTTATGTCAAGCCCTGACGAAAATCCGACAAATCAAAACTGCCTGTTTGCTGCGATAAAAGATTGAAGAGGCAGGTACAGTAATAATGTGCATGTTCAACTTGCCCTGTGGCTGGATTGGGTTCAAGACAAAAGAAAAGAAAAGAAAAGAAAAGAAAAGCAAATCACAGGTATATGCCACAAGAATGAGAATGTTGCTACAGATGAAAATGTTTTCTTCATGAGCGCCGTTTATGGAGATTCAAGCACCACAAATGTAAACATAGTTTCTTAGAGCTCTGGAGATATTTTTCTAGCTGAATGGATTCTGTTTACATGAATACATCACAATATATTTTACAACCTGTTTCACACGTTCACTTCATTACATGCTGCTTTTTGAGATGGCTTCCTTCTGGACCAGCTCAACCAGACGGTTTACCCCTTTAGAACTTCTCTCAGCAGATAAACAACATGAATAAACCAGAGAGTAATAACATTTTCAGATCTTGAAAGCAGTTTGACTTAGTTATAAAAGGTCATGGAAAAGTCTTAGTATTTAGTGTTGATGGCCCTGCTGGGAATCCTGTCTGTGTTAGATAACAACGTTGGGATGGAGCTATAACCTGGAGGTGGAATAACACTATTCCACCAAACGGAGCTAAACATGTTGTTTGCTCTCAGACTGTTGCAGCAGTTCACACAGCATCATTTGTGAAGCAGACGTGACTTTGTTCGGGCGGTTGAATCTGTCGGTGGTGTCGGACTAGTTTTATTTCATGAAATATTAGGAGAGCAAAGGAGATTGACTTTATTTTGGAACAAGCTGTAGCTATTAATGAGCAGTGCACTGCAGGACAACACAACACAACACAACACAACAACGCTGCCCCTGGCTAATATGGTGCCATAGGCAAAGCTGAGGGCTCCAGTATTGTCACAGTCAAATAACTTCATGGTGTGATGGCCTCATTCAACTTGATTCAGCCTCACTCAACACCTGCTCCACGTCCTGACACCAACAGGATATTCAGCAGCATGTCAGCATAAGGTCTGTCCTGAAGGAACTCTTTCTTTGGACTTTATTAGTTTTTATTTTTTATTTCCTGTCCTTCATTGTGAGTCTCTGCTTTGCCCTAATGTGTTACACCTGTGTCTTGGTTCCTACTCTCCTGGTGTGTGTTTAGTCTCCCGTGTTGCACCTGTTCAGTAGCCTCACGTCACCAGGCTCTTCATAATAAAATAGACAATAACACAATAATACAATAAAACTTGATGGTTCAGAGATTTTCTTGTAAATTATATTCCTCAAATAAAAACTTTTCACCACATTTTATTAGCTTAGTGCTTTTATTTTGGCGGAAGGCCTGTCTCTCTCGCCCTGGTTACAGTTTCTTACCAAAACAGCGAGTCAACGGCCCCAGACCACCTGTTCAGTGCCCTGTTGTCTCCCGTTGTCTCCGTTCCTGTTGTCCTTTGATGCTCCTGAGCTGCTGGTCTATAGATTTTGGATTTCTTGCTTTGCTGACTGACCTGGCTACATTTAGGTCCCGAGTCGTCATGGTTTGTCCTGTTTTATTTTGAAGTTTCCCGTGTCCTGTCTTCCTGTGCTCTCCCTCCTGTGATTGATTATCTCATGTGTCTCACCTGTGTGTGATTGCCCCACTTGTGACCCAGTTCTCCCTCGTGTATTTAACCTCCCTTTGCCCTCTGTCGGTTCATACTGTCAGGGGTTTGGTTTGTAGTAACTGGATCCAAATGCAGGAGAAGATGAAGCTAGAGATATTGGAGTAACAAAAATATTTATGGACTTACAAAAGAAACACAGAAACTGACTGGGGAACAGTGAAGAAACAGATATACTCAGTATGAACGCAGGGCATGAACACAGATGAACCAACAAAGGACAAAGGGAAAACACTTAGGTAAAAGACAAGACATGGGACTTCAAAATAAAACAGGACATGACAAACCAGGACACTATTTACTACTTTATTCTGGCACACTAGCAGTCTACTGTGAATCTGATTGTAATGTCATTGAAGTGTTTTGTTCCTCGGCTTTCATCACATTTCCCCTCAACCCAAGATGAATTACCTGTCAGGCTGTGATGTGTACTTGGATACTTTCTTGTAATATTGTATGCATTAGTCTATATTTAGCTGTTGTCCAACTGTAAACGACTGTCTTATTTAATCTATTTGGTGACTGTGGTTTACTTGGTAATGGCGCTGTGTTGTTTCATGTCTTTTTAACTTTTAAACATTTCAACATTGAATGCCCGATAATCAGAAGATTGATACCACTCTCATAACATATGTCTGTGTCTCATAGCTAATGCTGCTCTTAGAGCTCTGTATAAATATGTATTTCTGAGCTGACAGCCTCCAACTTCCTAATTCAATATATTCACTATACATCTATGGAGCATTGAGATCAGGTGTAATTTCTATCAAACTCCAACTCAGTGTAAACATGTTAACATCAGGTGTAAGATGAGCCCCTGACATCACAGTTGCTTAGCATCTGCCTCAGCCCCTGTGGGACAGCAGGTCGCCCCCACCACATCCACCTCTCACAGGCTGATAGAGGACAGAGAATGGACAAATGGACTCTCTGTTCTGAGACAGTGGCAGGACGTGGGATGGATATCGTCACTTCCCCAGCTCGCTGTCATCTTTAATAACGTTCTGTCTGTGGGCTGTATGCCTGTCCTACTTGATGGATCACAGCCACATGCCTCTTCCTCCCCTCTGGCATATGTGATCGGTGTTGAGCCGACTGATTCCTGCGGCCTGAGCTGTGTTTTGTGTTTGAGCATGAATACTGCATGTGATGGGGGGGCAGAAAGAGTTTGCACGGCTCGGTGGTACTTTGTGCATCAAGGTTTAGGAATCTTTCTTGAGGCTTTGTTTGTTTCTGTGAATGACTTCTTTGTTTTAACAATGGAAAAGACAAGTGAAAGATAGATGCTGATACATTTTACAGGACACTCTTCCAGCTATGTTGGATTTGGATTATTGTTTGTTTATGATCTAGAAATAACGGCCCTGTAATAATCTCTCTGCAAGACACAAGGCTTGAATGTTGTCATTTTAGTAACAAGTCTTCTTTATGCGCTGCTTGTCTTTGTTAAGCCATCGCCGGCTGCCGCCTCGTGTGTCGTCTGCACGTTGGATGTTGCTTGTCACATCTAAAACTGATGCTAATGACACAACAGTGGGGGTAATCAAGCTGTCAGCCTGGCGGGCAGGCACGAGTGTTAGCTAGCTGTCATCATACCAGACTACACACACACAAACACACACCCATTTGTTGTTAATGTGATTTGTTGTGGATGCTGATACTCACTCTCATTGGCTTGGTTGGTATAAATGACAAAACGGATGTTTTGATATGAGAGAGGACAGTTGACATAACATGCACCAGACAAAATGCCAAATGATGTACATATGAAAGGGCTTTAATTATTAAGGTGGCTTCTTCGCATTCAAATGTCACATTGTTATTACTGTTTTATTGAAATGTAATTGTGCTGGATAACTCAAATGAAAAATTGCATTAAAAAAAGGAAGTGTAGCATTGGCTCTCTCATGCTATGACAGGAGGGGGGTTATGCCTTTATTTGATAGGGATAGTGAAGATTGACAGGAAACATGATTTCTACCAAAGCTTTTGAAATCCAAAAGCAGGTGCTGTATATTTGTGATTTGAAGTACCAGAAACCATCTCAATGTAGTTTTACATCTCTCTCTGGAGCTCTATAGGAACAACATGTCAGTCAGTCAGCCAATCAGAAGAGAGGAGGCTCGGCGCCTGAAGCAAACAGCAGAGATAGGAAATCATGAGGGGCATATGAAGGTAGCACAAGCTATAGGCCAAACTACAATACAACCTACACACAGCAACAGAATCCCATCTAGCTTTAATAATAGATAACGCTGGCTAGGTATAGGTAACAATGTGCAGTGAAGGCAAACAACAAACATGACAATAATACCAGTGTCGTCTCTTCAGTCACAGCTCCAGATCACTGCTGCTGATAGAGGAAGCTTCCTGTCTTTAAATAACATCTTGGCTTGTTTTCTTTCAACTTTAAGCCGCCATGAAGTGAACTGAATCTGTTGAGACATGAAATTTACAGTAAACGCATGAAGCACAAAATTAAACCAGCCTTCATTCAACAGTGTAATCACCTGAACACTCACTGTTTTAGACTTTGGGAACTTTTTGCTCTGAAAGTCAGTGTGTACTCTCAGGACCGTTCTGTACCCAAATAAAAGCTCTGTGAAGCCAGTGGATAGTTAGAGATGGGGTGTGATGTTACTGATGGTCGGACAAGATTTGAGGAACAGCAGAATTTACCACAAAAGAACATCCACACTGTCCAAAATGTTAAATCTCTCCCTGCACTGAGCTCTTTTAAAGTCCCATAAACATGATCTGTTAAGCACACAGGATTATATAAAGTTGGCCCGAGAGCGTGTTCAATATCCTGCATCACACCTCCAGGGTTTGTGTGTGAATGTGGCCGAGAGTGGAGCCAGACCTCAGCTTACACATCTAATAGCTTCCCAGTCAGATACTGGCGGCCTGCTGGCGACGCACAGGAACCAGGGCGAGCCATCAGCTGTAAACACCGAGGGGACGGAGGTACAGCATCACTGCTCGGTCTGATTGAACCCCATTCAGACTTTAAATACAACACAGTATGTGGATTAGTCTAATCTTTCTTTTTTTTCTTCCACTTTCTTGGCGTGGGTTTTCTCCAGGCACAACCGCACCAGAAGGAGCAGAGTTATTTTTAGTGTGGGTCTGTCTGCAGAGACTTTTTTTTTCTCTGTGTGTGGAGAGCATGATTTAACAGAGGAAATATTGACCGTCTGGAAAATGTACAGAACCCTTTTTGAAGAGCAGCGCGAGGGAGTATGACAGTTTCACTGCTCCGCTAATGGTCTGTTATTGTGAGGCAAGAGGGAATCACAGATGCAGGTGGCTGCATACGTGTGCACAAGGGCCTTTCCATAATATGCAGAGTACATGTGCCTTTGAGTACTTTTGCCAGTGTGTATCTTTGTGAATGTATGTGTGGATAATCTCTGTTGTTCCTTTGGTTCAGGAGCTTTCAAGCAGGTGTGGGCATACTGTAGGAGAGCATTGCAATAAAGCAAAGAACTGAATGAGTGTCATATAGTTCTAAAAAACAGTGGAAAGTTATTGGAGTTTGGCCAGTTCATAAACACAGCCAGCACTTACAGACCACAGTAGTGGCTTGGAGGCAGCTCATGGAAGCAGTCAAGGTTAATTAAATTCTTACTCTAATAAAAGAAAAAAGTGTGCAATTACTGTAGTAAGTATCAGAAACCACCAGTGACATCAAACCTGAGCACACAGACATGATACACATATTTTAAAATCAGCAGGACATTTTCCGAGGATATAATTAACTCCACTGAAGTTAATTCCACTGAAATTAACTCTGGAATGTGTCTGAAGATTTTTTCAGTATCAAAGAGCCCATTGAGAGTTGTCCGTACTTCCACTGTTAAATCGCTTATCAGGCATACATCTAATACACATGCTTTTGATGTTTGACACACTTCTGAACCACGACTATAGAGCCCACAGCACATCCCACTGAAGAATCCAACATTATACTTCTGTCTAAGTCCCACAAACCAAACAATGAGTCAAGTCTGAGTCTATATAATACAGTATGTACAAGAAAATAACCAACTGTGTGAGCAGCTTAGAGAGTGTGCCAGAGCTGACGTCAAAACCCAGAAGTTTAGCATTGCTCTGGTTCCCTGGAAAATAAAGTGAATGGGATTTTTGCATTTCGTCTTGGATTATGTCAGAGAATAAACTCTGTGGCCAACACAAATTTATGATACAAGTTTTGTTCAGCGAGATAATCTCCACATATGAACACCTTTTATGCCATATTTGAAGCTTAAATGCGATCACCAGAAGTAAAAGCTGACTGTTTTTATTTGTTGAAGACCCATAAATAACATAAAATAACATATAGGAGCACTCTCACCTGTTCGGGGGTGATGATGTTTAATGTCCCCGACAGGGTTTGTAGTTGTATTGAGCAACTATTGGCTATGTGAGGTAGTAAATAAAGAGATAAAGAGAGACATACCAAACATGGACGTCATTGTGGTTTTGACTGAATCACAACAATAGGGCTAGCACTATAATCAGATTGACTGATGAAGCTTCAAGCATTTCTCAACACACACCAGTGCAGAATTGCAGCAGCTAGATGCATGCTGGTGCGACACCTCTACTTTTTTCCCTTTTGCCCCCTGTTCAGATTCTATAGCAGCAGTAAAGTAAAGCATCAGTGTGTAGTGATGTGTCGCGGTGGCACTGGTGAGGTTTAACTTCCGTGGTGTTCTAGGTGACTGCAGGGAAGCAGAGGAGCACTTCCAGTACAATGGAGGCGTAGTGTAAACTACTTTCTAGACACAACCAGGTTTTGACCTTGTCTTTTTTTTTTTAATGTGACATTTTTGCTCCTCTTACTCTGGGGTCCGCCTCTCTCCACAGCCTCCCTGTGTCTGATCATCTGATGCTGATGCTTAAACACAGCGCTTTATTTATTTTTGTTTGGGTTGGCTGCCTGGCCTCCTCTCTGCTTTGTCTGCCTGGCTGCCTTTCTTTTAGTGAAACCTCTGGATGCACATATACAATATAAAAAAACAGGCTGCCTGTTATAGAGATGTGCAGATTAATAAAGAATATTCTGCCTGGATTGTTTGGAGTGTGTCTTGTTTATGTTAAAAGTATCTGTTTTGCAATGATCCTATGTACACAGTATCAACAGACTATACAGTACATCTACACTGGCTGAAGTATGACACAAAGCATCATGAGGTGAATAAAACTCCACTATACTATGGAGTTCTATGGAGATGTCACACTGATATGACTTCATACAAACCCAGTATTGATTATAACATGGTTTTCTGCTGTGCTCTCATGGGAGAGTAATAAAAGTATAGCAGTATTATTTATTTTATTCAGTACAATATGTCTTGTTGGCAAATGCACAACTACTTTTTCTCACTTATTTCTTTTCAAATGTGGTTTACTGCCAATCTGAATGTGGTTTTGATGGCAGTTTTACAATCTGTCCTACAATGTGTGTGTGCTTTGCAGCTGTCGGTATATAACATCAATATCAATTTCTCTCTACATTATTTCTCACTCCTTCCTTGTCATTCATACCTATTTCTTGTCTTTTAATTACTTTTTTTGCCCCTCCCTTTTTCCTCACAGGAACCCTGTGGAATCTGTCCTCCTACGAGCCCTTGAAGATGGTGATCATCAACCACGGCCTGCAGACCATGACCAATGAGGTCATTATTCCCCACTCAGGCTGGGAGCATGAGCCCAACGAGGACTCGAAGCCCCGTGATGCCGAGTGGACCACCGTCTTCAAGAACACCTCTGGCTGCCTCAGGTCAGTTTATACATAAATCAAGTCATGTATTTCAGCATTATGTAGATTAGTCATATTGTTTGATATTAATTTATTCATGAACATCATCAATGTTTGAGAGGAGCTTTACCATCGGAGACCACTGACAAAGAATTGAAAGAAAAGTGCATTATTTTAGAACAATGATTATTATTTATTTCATCATACGTGACAATAAGCTGGGAAACTGTTTTGTTCTTATAAACAAACACTATAGAGATGTGAAATTGGGAAATAAAAACAAGCTGTTTTTATTATTCTGATATTTTACAGCCAAATCCAGTTATCAATAGATTGAAATTCTAGAATAATGGGAGGTTTTTATCCTACTCTGTAAAGTTCATTTTGATAATGTTTGTTATGATTTGGCACTTAATAAAAACAAAGTTAAACCGAACAGAAGAAAATAATTGGCAGAGTAAAAATAATGAAAATGGCATTAGCTGCCATGCACTGAAAGCCTCCTGGTTATGAAAGTCTAAAATGGGAATGGCACCAGAAAATAAGCAAACAAATTATCAATTTGAACAGGGAGATCAACACATTCTTCCAAATATGAGATGTGAAAATTTAGTAGCAAATTTTTCTGGCTGCCTTTATCAAATGGATGAAAGCCTGGAGCTGTGTGTTGGAGCTCGGGCAGATGGACAAAACTAATTTTACATGGAGAAGGACATGGATAGACGATGGGCTAAATTTTAGAGACAGATGACAGATTTATTCAGGTTAAAGTTTATTCAGGTTAACGACATGTGGACAGAGATCATTCTGGATTTTATATTGGAAACCATTCACACACCCAGAGCCTTTAAAGACTGTTTTCATTACAATAGCAGTTGTGGCTGGGAACAGGTGTCGCATATATGAGTCTATATATGTGCTCGTGTTGGCTTGAAGTCACGGTCAGATTTGTGTTCTTTGTAGAATTTATGATGTGGCAGATGCTGTGTTCCCCCTGTCTCAGTCTGTGTGTGTGTGTGTGTGTGTGTAATGTGTTGAATGTCTGTCTGCATTTGGGTTGCTGCGTGACTCTAAGAAAACAAACTATTTATGACTTCTATATCCCTACTTTTGACCACAGAGGCTTTGGGTTACCACTTTAGAGGACATCTGCTGTATCTTGGGAATTAGCCTGTAAATGTTTCTCAGTTAATCCCTCATCATTCTGATGTGGGCTGTGTAAGTTTGTTACCACTCCACCCAGAGGCCAATGAGCTGCATTAGCTGCAAACTAAACAAGTTACAATTAAATAATCACACAAATGAAGTTAGTCACCAGCTCATTAAGGCTGAGTGAAGGTAGAGACCACAGAGGAAATAATTGCCTC
Organism: Trachurus japonicus; assembly: GCF_045865225.1. Classification (NCBI taxonomy): domain Eukaryota; kingdom Metazoa; phylum Chordata; class Actinopteri; order Carangiformes; family Carangidae; genus Trachurus; species Trachurus japonicus. The sequence goes on along the minus strand of NC_140915.1, from coordinate 38,981,437 downwards.
AGTATGTTGAGTTTTTTCATGCTATGGTTAGGCCCTAGTCTGTTTGTTAAAGTGTGTAATAACTAAACTACATTCAAATTGGTTGGTTAAAGGTCAAGTCGAGTCTAAAAAGTGAGTGTTACATTGTGACATACTGGTTTACTGGTGTGTGTTACTAGCTGTGACTGTAGCTGCTTGTGGCACTCGGCTCAATGTGTTGTCACCATGCTAGACTAATTAAGCTAACATTTGCCCTTTGAATGTAGTGTGCAGCATTGATACAACAGTTGCCCGCTGCAACATGCATGTCCATCAGCCCCGTGTGTATTTTAACACGACTTGCAGTGGACCAGCATGTCCCATACCTCCAATATCTAGAGTACCTACAGTACTATATAAGACTGTGCTCAGCTGGTGACAGCCCCGTGTGAGCTGCAGTCATTCCTGTCAATGAAAGAGAAGTCCCCGTTTTAACTGTAACTCACCGACTCAACGATCCAAATCTTGAAATGTGCTTAAGTCAGTCATCCAAAATTGTGTTAATATCTCCATTTCCACACTAACTCACCTCAGGGTTACAGTGGTGTGACTCTCATGGCCTTTTCATCTGACCTGTTCTGGTCCACTTGTTTTTCAGAACTGAAGGTCTGCTTTAGTCCTGAGGAGCTGTAGTTGAGATGCAGCTGAAAATAAGAAATATTGAACCACAGCTTCTCTTCAAGCTTTCATGGTCTCTGCAAACCTGCTACTCTGCACTTGGCTGATAATACAGAGCTATATTCAGCCTGTTAGTCATTCCAAGTTATTCTGAAACCACTTGACCATTGATTTGTAATTAAACCATGTTCACAATAATGCAGATACATTTGAAGATGTGGGAGGGAAAGGAAACATAGGTACTATACTGCCCTAAAAAGTCTAAACACCGGTTGGTCACCAGAGATCATAAGGTCCATCACCACTCTATCATCATCACAATCACAAACCAAAGAAAAACTATAGCGCATAATGACATACAGTATGTCATTTACATCATTTACATTGAAAGTTGTGCTTCGCTAACATGCATTACTGCCTGCATGACAAATCACCGATGTACTGTGTAAAACCAGCTACAACCGGTAGACTGACAAACAACAAGAAAGTTGAATAGGAACAAACATTGTGCCCACTAAATAATATGTCCATAAGAACAGACCTGTGATCAAACTGTGGAGCAAGGAGTAAGAATTATGTTCTGAAAACTGTTCTGAAATCAGTAGAGCAGAAATGATTGCTCGATTAATCCATGAGTTGGAAAATTAACAGACAACTAAGTGAGTAACTTTTCAAGCCACAATAACGTGACAGCTGACTTAATATCTCTGGGATATGGACTGTTGCTCAGACAAAACAAGCAATTTGTTTATCTGCCAAATTATGAATTAATTAAAGAAAGTAACTGCCACATTAATTTGTCAGAAAAACAGCACCTCTACGTCGGTTATCTAAAACCTTCCTGGATTCAAAATGAAGCGCTCTGCCTGTTGTTGGACAGACACATCAACTAAGTATCTTATACAAAATAGAAGGCAACATAAACATCAGACAAACCTCACTCAGTCATCCTCTCTGCCTCGTTCATTTTAACGCTGTCGCCCTCTGAGGACGACAACTTGAACGCAGCAATCTTGAATTTCTGTTATTAACTTCCAAGTAGTTTCTCCCTCTCTCCCCAAGTTTCTCTTCACTTCCAGCTTTCTCACTGAATCTGTCATTTTGTCTTCAACCCAGAGTGACAGACTGTAGTAAAGTGTGAGACGGGGAGTGTGTGTATTGTGGGTTATCTCGCCTCACGCCTGGCTGCTCCGTCTCCTCCGGGGGGCCGGCCAAGCCCGTCTAGACTGTAATACAGCGAAGACGTTCTCCTGCAGTAGGCGTTGGTGGAGATCCAGGACAATACAACATCCAAATCCAGCTCAGGCAGAAAGTTCCACAGTGTATTTCACACATTTTTTCACACATGGCATTAAATGATTTCCAACCAGCTCTGTCAGACGGCAGAAAGTGCGGAAACTTGCTTGTAATTTTAAAGCATTTTCTGCTGAGTTGAAGAGCAGCATTAATGAACCAGGAGGGAATAAATGAAAGCACTCTGATGGAGCTGAGGAAAGTCATAGAGAAGTCATGGAATTTAACATCAGGGCCACAGTGGGAAACCTGCTCTTTCTGCTTCTCTTCATTTCTTTCATTATGAGTCACACACTCTGACTTTCCTTTTGTACACACTGTTTCTTTTTTTAAACCTTTTTTTCCTCAAACATTTTCTCAAAGCTCATCACCCGTGATGCCGCACATCTCCTCTCTGTCGAATATCTCCCAATATCTCCCCATCACTCTCATCCCCCCGACCAGCGATGGCGCTGGCACAGACGCTGCTGACGAGAATACGTCTCCATGGTAACTGTAACCAAGCCCGCAGTTGCCTAGACGCAGGGGGAGAAAGCGCTGATGCCAGGGAGAATCTGTTTACTTGTGCCAGCAGAGACGCAGCTTACACCTCAATCAGCCAGGGATGGTTTTATTCTAACGGTCTGCTGTCCATAGAGGCCATCTTAGTTACAGTGTTTACCCTGTGGGCTCAGTTAAGGGGAAACTGAGTTTGTGTGTGTGTGTGCGTGTGTGTGTGTGTGTGTGTGTGTGTGTGTGCGTGTGCGTGTGTGTGTGTGTGTGTGTGTGTGTGTGTGTGTGTGTGTTGGGGTTGGAGGTGGGTATGAAGAGCTTTTTGCAGATTGGAACTGGTCCCAGTAAAAGAACAACATCATAATAATGCTATACAGTTTCAGAGGGAGAGTTTACTAATGTGGATCATTTTAACAAAAAACAGTAAATCACAATATTCATAATAATTATTTTAATCTCACTCTGCCTCTGGTCTGTCTGAATACTACAGGGGTCATAGCCTGACTGTTTTATGCCCTGTAGTTGCTATTTTATCTTTTAGTGAATGTTGTAAGGTGTCTATGAGCACCCTGTTATGTGCCTGTAAAATGTATTATATTATTAATATCAGTAATGGTCCAGAATCCCATAATGTTGAGAAATTTAACTGAAAAACAAAAACAAATGTCCAGCAACAGACTGTATACCGTATGTTGGTCTTTTTGGCCTCAGTGCGGCTCTAGGGAAGGAAGTGTTGGTCACTCTGTCTATGAAATACGGCTCAGATATCCAGATTGACCCAGAGGACTTTTAATAGAGCATTACCAGCAGGTTTAAGTTTCCATTTATCCACTGAAACATGAAAACATCAATTTCAAAATAACCCCAGCTCACAAGCAGTAAAAAGCCTCAGTGAACCAAATGTCAGGCTGTAGCAGCCTAACTCTGATCATGATCGAGAGCTGCTGGGCTTCCAAAACACTGAGGTTTTTCTCTTTTCATTCAAATAAAATGGGAAAAATCTGAATTTGAATAAGAGGCTCAATCAGAATCAATAAAGCCTTAAGGATGTCCCTCCTTAGTATACACATATGGTCTTTCAGCGTTGTCATTGACCTTGCAGGGCGATAGCAGAGGTCAGCTGTGACTCCATCCATCTCCATCCATCTCCATCAGTCTCCATCAGTCCTGCTCCAGTCTATTTCTCCCAGCTGCTCTATTGTCCTCTGGTGGCCACATGACTCTGAGTGACCTTCACACCCACACTTCATCTGATAAAGCAGACACACCATGGACACATCCAGATCACAGGCTGTCTGTCTTTTCAGACACACACAGACCCACTTCTTTAGCCTCTCATAATAAAGTGAAATAATGAGACCAGAAAATTGGCCAAATTGTCCTAGTTTCTGTGATGGCACCAAAAACTGTAGTGTGAATACTGGAGTCATTATTTCTTTCTACCATTAGAAAGGACAGTACAAGCACAGCACACTGACGATTGTCTAAACACTTTCTTTCATGAAGCTGTGTCCTGGTTGATAATAGGAGAGGGAGGAGATCTGTACCACTTCTTCACTCGGTCCTCACAGAGATTAGTGTCTTTGTTTGTAGCAGAACTGCAGCGTCATTGTAATTTCTCATTTTGTTATTCTTGTTTAACTGTCAAAATATTAACAAACATCATTTTTATCATTGTTGTCATAGTCAGAAAAGCATCCGCTGTTAAAGGAAGAGAGAAAGAATATGTTGAAGATGTGAAAATACACACAGTACTGATGATAGAAATGACACAGACATCACAATGACAGAGCTAATGTGCTAATGTTGACCACGTACAGTGTAGTTAATATGGAGCTAAATGAAAAGTCAGCGGACCTCTGGAGTTATTACAATTTACCCTGAGGGCAACATTAATTAGTGTTGTGTGCAGTCCATTCAGAGCTTGCTGAGACATTTCTCCTCAACGTCCTGTTGAGTCTTGAGGACGAGTCCGGAGGAGTCCTCTAGACTGACTGTCCAAAAGACCAGCCGTGTTATCAGCGTGGCTAAAAGTCTAGTTACATGTAGCTAGGATTAGTGGCATCATCATGATCTCTGGTTGTCATAGCAACACCTACAGTAGTATGTGAGTTTTCCATCCAGACAGGAGATCAACACACCTGTTTCTGACCAAAAGCCCTGATAACAGTGATGGGGTTCAGCTGAAAGTGGACTCTGGGCTGTGCAGCTGAACCTGATGTATTCTCCTGTACTGAGCCAGACTCTTGGTGCTCGTAGCGTTGGTTGGTGACTGGTTGGAGAGGGAAGTGTGGTATAACGACAACAGATGGTTCACTGTTGGTGGAACAATAATCGTCAGTCCCGACAGACCATAACCTCCTCTAAACACTGAACATTACAGCAGCATGATAACCTGTCCAAAGACAACAGCACCTTCCCACCCTGTCTCCACTGACAGATGTACTGTCCATAAAACTTCCACCAAGACAACTGCTCCCTGAAACACTCGTGGAAATGAAACAGCTGACAATAAAATCCTCCTGTCTGTCCGCCCCGACCACGCTCCTGTCAGATAAATCCAAAGCGGGCACTCCTCTGGATTTGCTTACAGGGACGGAGGTGACGGTCTTCTGACAGCTGAAGACGGGTGCGTTTGGTTTATGAGCGGGTCCAGATGGTCGGGGCTGTCTGCCCGGGCTCTAACAAAGATTAGTTTTAATTAGCACGGGGTGTGCGGGTCTGCACTCCATAGACAAGTGGCAGACACACTCAGGTACTGTAGGTGATGTCTCTCTGTGTGTAGGTGAATGAGTGGATATGTGTGGCAGTCAGTCGTACATTGATAATTGACCACCAGATGGATCACTCAATATAAAATATAATATAGACTGGCCTTGTACTCGTGTCCTTCGTTGTCAAACTGAAACATGGACATGTGAAGCAGCGTTGGATGTGATATGTGTTTCAGTCCACACAGCACAATGAAGCACTCCAGCTCTGCTTACCTCCGCAAGGCTGCCACTCTGCCACAGGACTAACTGGGGGTCGGCTAATGGGATTATGCGGGTTGGAAGCCCTCATAAATGAAGTCCCTGGAGAGGAGCGGGGAGCCCCAGCTATCCCTTAACCCTCTTTAAAACCTTGCTTTTCACAGTCAGTCAGACAGCCGCTCTAAGACTGCACCAGCTCTGCTGCTATGCTTAGAAGAGCTGCTCAGGGCGCTGGCTGACGTAACATGGATGGCATTTCCCTTTGTACCAAAAATGAAATTTATATTCATCATTTTCTTAAGATTATTTCTAAAGCAGGCGGGATTTCTTACATTGTACATGAGGATCAGGAAGGCCATGGGTCACATGCAAAGACAGCAAATCACATGGTGGGTTCAGTAGATCTGGCTGCTTTCAGCAGTTGTCTGCCAGTCACTGTGAAACAGTCTATACACTATTATCACTCCTGAGGCGATACTAATGTAGCACGCCAGGGAAAGAGAAAGGTTTGATGTTTTTATGTTCAGTTGATTTTTATACTTAATATGTTGTTGTCATGTTTTTGTGAACATGAAGACAAAATTAACTTTAACTAACCACTTTTCATAAAGTAATAATAATAGTTGTTAAAGGAATAGTTCAACATTTTTGGCAAATTGGCCCATTGTCATAATCCCTATAGTCTTAGGAGTAGGTTCGTTACCTTTAATTGTCGGTGCAAGCTATTTTTAGAAAAGCGGAGCAGAGCCGCGAGCTGCTCAGAGCTACTCTACGGAGGCTAATGTGGACAAGTTATGACCTGATGGAGTTGTTTTCGAGGTAAATGCAGAGACTGCTTGCCGAAAAACTGCCCCAGACGGGAACGCGCATCAGCGGTTTTGCATGAATTTCCCTCTAAAACAACTCCTTCTCGTAACGTTGTGTTATTATCTCATAGCGTGGTGAATGTGCAGGTCACAACTTGTCCACCAGAGCGTTTTGGAGTTGTTGGATTGTGTATTTGGGAAACCAAGAAATCCCATTAGCCTCTGTAGCGTAGCTCTGAGCAGCTCGTGGCTCTGCTCCACCGTTCTTTAAATAGCTTGCATCAACAATTAAAGGTAATGAACCTACTGCTATAGGGATTATGGCAATGGGCCAATTTGCCAAAATGTTGAACTATCCCTTTAAAGTACCCATTGTAAATGATCAATTACAGTGAGTATCAGCAGTTTCCGAGGTTTAATGTGACAATTCAACATTTGAGTAAAAACCCAAAGGGTCTGAGTATCTTGTACTGTATATACAGAACTCTAAATAATACAAAACCTCCCTCTCCTCCTGAAAGTTGAATGATCTGCTGCTGAACGGCTGCACAAGCTGCAGAAGAGCAAATTCACAACAGCTGTTACATGTCTGATCAACAGTGTAGCTGATGCTGCTCTACATGCCTCTTTCATGCTCACTGACAGTTTGTGTGTGTGTGTGTGTGTGTGTGTGTGTGTGTGTGTGTGTGTGTGTCCGTCTGTCTTTTTCCTGCAGAAATGTGAGCTCAGATGGAGCGGAGGCCCGGCGCAGACTGAGGGAATGCGAGGGATTGGTGGACGCCCTGCTGCACGCTCTCCAATCAGCTGTAGGGAAGAAAGACATGGACAACAAGGTAGAGGACAACATTACATACATTTACACAGCTACGGCCTCTGCTCTTTATCTTCAGGAATTAGTGAGCTCATATTGAAATACTTTATGATGACGATGTCACCGCTTCTCTTTCCTCCCAGTCTGTGGAGAACTGTGTTTGTATTATGAGGAACCTGTCCTACCACGTCCACAAAGAGGTGCCAGGGGCAGAAAAGTTCCAGGACCCCTCAACGCTGCAGGCCCCCGGCTCAGCAGGACCACAGAGGAAGAAGAAAGATGATGCCGGCTGCTTCGGTGGCAAGAAGGCCAAGGGTGAGAACCAGGAAAGAGGGAGACAGATTAAAAAATAAATAAAAAAACCAAGACGGGAACATCAAAAATCACAGTCAGACATTTGAGGAGCTCCAAAAGGAGATTTCTGCCTCTTCAGTGAAACACCTACACTTGCAGCTCTTACTCTTAGTTAATTTGTTATAGTAATGGATAAACACATTATGGAGATTTTTTTGTAATAGTGAATTTGGGACAAATTACAAATATATTATACTTGGTAGGAGATGCATGCACAGTTTTTATAGCCTGTAAATGTAAGAACTTGACTGTTAGCAGTGCGCTAATGACAAGACAGGGGAAATCGACATTATTCTCTCCTTCGCTGTGAAACCTTGCTAGAAGTCCAAGGGCAGACAGAAAGCAAACAGCTGATTACATCCTAGAAGTATTGTCCCTTGAGTTTCTATGTCATTTCATTTATTGGAATTGTTCAACATTTAATATCCCGGGTGATATTTGATTTGTGTACAGGACTTAAAACACATCTATCAGTGAAGGCATCACACACATAGAGACACTAACTCACTTCAACAATAACGTAAAAGTCATCGGAGCGCTGACAATTCACTAGGTGTCAATGAACACAAAGAGATTTATTCACAATAATGTTAAAATTAACATTTGTACGAGCTACACGTCACATTTTATGTGTGTGCGCTGACATTTAAGATGAAGCAGTTTACTCTGCAGCTTCCATACAAGACCACGTCGACATCCAACTTCTTGTAGATGGTTTCCTTAACGTTGGTCCATCATGGCACCGTCTGCTGCGTCAGGATGTTTGTGTCTTTACTGATTCGGCGTAACAGATGTGCCGTGAAACGTACGTGTTGTTAGCCGTTTCTTAATCAGCGTTCTCCCAGGCTGTTAGCTAAACGACACCGTTATCTCCCTGCTGTACAACAATAATGGCTGCCATTAATCAGTCAGCCAATGAGGCGCGACTACCAGCCGCTGACCCCTGACTCCTAACGACTCATTGGAGAATCAGGGTTCAGGGGTCGGGACAACAGCAGCTTACATGTATACAGATTTATAAAGACCCCCAATTAGGCACACAAATGTTTCAACACAAGTACACACATACAAACACACACACACACACTAAAATAATGAGATGTGTTGAGCTGCTGCAGACCCTGAAGGTATTCTCTGAGCAGAGAGGCTCAGGTACAGAAACATTAAACGCAGCTATAAAGGAGCATGGAGGCGGGTAGTTAAACAACACCGTCGGCAAATGTGCTGGGTAATTTGTTACCTTAAGCAGGCTAAGTTTGGCCTCCTCTTCAGTTTAATGTCACTTTCAGTGTAGAGCATTATGATCAGCACGCGCTCAGCAGCTCTTTGCTTTGTTTCAGCTAATAAACAGTCTGATTCTTGGCTTTGAGCACATTTCTCTTCTGCCCACACACTGATTTCAATGGAGCACTTATACAAAGGCTGTGCTGTGTTAATGTATGTGTTTCACTCTGTCCTGCTCTCAGTTCCTTCCTCTTCTCGTCCCCTTCTTCTCGTTCTTACTCCCATGTCACTATACGTCTTTATATCTTTCCTGGCTATTTGACTGTTTCTCTCCCCCCTGTCCTCTTCTGTCTAAAAAGCCATTCCACTGATGCCAACTCTATGAAATCCCTCCTAGACAACACCTATGGACTGCTAATGGCTTCCTATCTTGCCTCTTTTTTATCTCAAAAACACCCCTTCCATCCTCTCTCTCCCTCCCTGCCCTCCATCTTTCTCTCTGTAGCTCCTTTTCTCCTCCCCTTCACTCTTCAGTAAAAGATGACTCTTTTTTGTGTTTCATATGTACTGCGCAGCTTCTTGAGACACACACACACACAGACACACACACACCTTTTTCACCATGCCTCTTCTCTCTTCTCCCTGCTTTGTGTTTTTTGGCATTGCTGCTGCTTCCTTGGCTAACTATAGAGGAATGGTTTAATCAAGGTGAGTGTCCCCCCCCTTCAACCCTTCTCACTTCACTTCTCCTCCTGCTCTCCATCCTTCCACCTCCCCCTCATCCTCCTCTTCCTCCTCCTGTCCCCCTGCTGTAGTGTGTAGTTAAAAGTAGGTTTGGGTGTCCTCCAAAATCCCCAGAAACTTAGAAGGACTTCAGACAATCTGGGTGTTTGGCTCATTCCACATGCATTCCTTTACCATACCTTAATACTTGTTGTAGCACAGAGTTTTATAGACCCCGTCCTCCCAGTGTGTTAGAAGTAGTCATTCCCTGGTCTTATAAAATAAGTGAAGGGTAATAAAAGCTCTTGATGAAAGAGGTAAGTCCATTGGGTTTCGTCAGGATGTAAGTAGAGCTTGACGAATCAAATGAATCAAAGGCGCAGAAATGAAAATGAAAACCTGAAATCTATTCCCAAACTGCTTTTTGTCTCAATCCATGATTGAACTAAGTTGTGCAGGCTTTTACTACTGACTACTGACTGTATCCAACCTGAGCCGCTCACCTCTGATCCCTTTGTGTTGTGTTTAAGCATAAATGTCAAGCTCTGCTGAAGGCCCTGTTAGTGTGTGTGTCTGTGTGTCTGTGTGTCTGTGTGTGTACACATGGTGTGATAGATTTGTACTGAAGGATACTGTAGCTCACTAATCTTAAAAACGTAGGGGTTTCCTAGAAAAGTTAGTGGCTGTCAGTCTTATACTAAAGAAAGGGCCGAGCTGAGAATAGTGTGACATTTTATGAAATAGTTTTATTCACATTCTTACAGAGAGTTGGACAAAAAGATTCACTCGTAAGTCTGTACAGTATACGTATCTCTGATGAAGCAAGACCACCTGTAATACATTTATATCAAAACGAGTCAATATAAGTGTGTGTAAACTCACTGAGAAGGATGATGACTCCTTTAAACCCCCAGCCGAGGACACACACAACTGTTTCCAGACACATGTCAAGAGCTGCTAGACACAAGTTGAGGATGAAAATGAACATGTTCAGTTTGTTCTAACCACACCAATAGCCACATCAGTGGCAGAGTCATTTAACTCAGGTGTGGATGCCAATTGAACCAATCACTGACAGAAACCTGCCTTAGCAGCACCAGTGGAAATGGTGTAGTTTCTCCACAGACTAGAAGATGTACAAACATCTGACAGCTTGCACACAAGAAAGTAGCCAACTGCTTTTGCCAGAGAAGTGGAACTTATCCACATACTGAAAAATAGAGAAAAAAATCAATGTGTGCTCAACGGTTCCTGTCCTTGCCTCTTTTTTGTCTTGTTCCTGTACCCAACTGGGGCTGGAATCCATCTTTTTTGCATTAAAAATGTTTTACCAGTAAAAGTAGCTCAGCACAGTTTTTTTAAGCTTGCTAGAGTATTTCAATGAGCTGCTGAAGTTCAACCAGGGGCAGCAGCCAGAACACGGAGGTGTCTCTGCTCTCTGTCTGAAAGCACTCTGACTTTGGAATAGCAAAACCGTCCTCTGAGGCCCGCATGCTGTTCAAACCAGACCTCAAAATATGTAAACTGAATATTATATTGATCCATATTAGAATCATTCATGATTCGGATTGAGGCTCCCATCTTTAATGCAGCACTGATCCATTATACAGTATATCATTTCACAGGAGGACAGCGGCGCACTAACTAGCTAATATCTTATTTCACATTAAAAAAAACTTCTTACAAAAATGATTCCCTTACCTTGATTTAGGCAACTTAAATGTATGAGCCTCTCTCCTGGAGGAAAGTGGGAGTTGAGCCCAGAGGGAGCGCTTCATAATGTCTTTTTACCCCCGGCCCGAGTGGCCGTAAATTTCACTTCCATCTAGTTAGAGAATCAGCCTTTTTACTGTCTCATGGGCATGCCCATGTGCATGTGAGATGACCATTAGCTGCTGCAGTCCACCCCACCAACACCCTCCCATTCCATTTACCCTCCAGCCGCTGCATTATTCAAGGTGTGTTGCCTCTCAGGAAGTGCTGCTGTTACATTAGAGAAGTGTGTATATGTGATTGTGGAGAGAAAGTGTTCAATATATAGAGTATGTGGGTGTGTGGTCGACGTCGTGAACTCATTTCATTCCTGTTAAAACACTGGTGTATGATGGTAATAGTGTTCTCCATGTGTGTCTGAACGTATCATGCTTCTAGCTTTCTGTGTTGTGCGTACTGTGCAGAAATCCATGTGTTATTGTTACTAGATATGTAGTGTAGAGCTGGATTAGACCCATATGTGTTTTTTTTTAATTCTGCCTCAACTTGCTCTGATTTAAATATAGATTTATTATTGGTCTTCAATTGTTTTTGATGCACAATGATCAAAGATAAAGATTTCACCTTCTAAACTCATATCGGTCCAACTCCAGCATCTACATCATTGTCCTTTATAATTCATTTGTCTCAGTACATGACACTGACATCGTCTCTCCTCTCTTCTCTCACCCACCCAGGCAGGAAAAACGGTGAGAACGACAAAAACTACGACACATTGGACCTGCCCAAGCGCACAGAGCCCTCGAAAGGTAGGCTCTCATCTGGAAAGCAGCACGTCCCCGTGTTAACGCTTTCACTGCTGAGTGAGAGTGTCCCAGAGGAGAGCTATAGTATAGGCTGGAATAACTCGCTGTATTTGGATAGTCATTCCACACAAGGAGCCAGAGGAAACGCGTGTACAGTACAATGTTGGCAGACAGATGAGTGTATTTTGTTTGGTTGAAAGCAGGTCCGGTGTGTTGGTTGTCAGAAGTTTGGGAGGCCTTTGCTTTGACAGATAACGAGTTAATTTTGAAGGTTTTGTGCCTCCAACGTTGAAGTCGATTGTTGGCAGCTGGTGAGAGCATCAGTTGTGGAAGATGTCTTTTTTCTAAATACTGCAACAATGCATCAGGGCACCAGTCAATAAGACGATGATCTTGATCAGTGATAGCTTACAGCTTAATGTTGAGATGATGTTTGGACTGTGGTTTGTTTGGTGTGAGTTGGGTCTGTGCTGCGATTTAACAGAGACTCAGATCACAGACAGTCACAGCATCGGTTTATCTTTTTGTAGTTGTGGTAAGTAATGATTGTGAATGTTCTCCTGTGGCCATGTTCAGTCCAAGTTCAGCGTCCTCAAATGTCTTGTTTTGATTTTCACTTGATTTGATTATTTACTCAATTTAAAGTCACTGTGAACTGAATATCTTTGATCTGTAGACTGTGGAGGATGAAATGTTAGGACAAATAATTGACCAGTTCCTGAATAACCAAGAAGGTAATTGACAGATGAAAGGAAAATTGTGATATTTTTGGTGTTTTTGCTTTCTCGAGAAGTTATATGAGAAGATTAATACCTCTCTCATCTCTCCTACCTCGTATACACAGTACATTAGTATGAAGCCAACAGCAGCTGCTGCTTAACTACAGCACAAAGACTGGGGGTGGGGAGCAGGCTGGAATTCACTAAAGGCTGAAAGCCTGGAATTCATTTCTACTTAAATATTCTATGCAAATATTATTCAACAATATTGAGTATTATTGCCAATCCCAGTATACTGTCTGTACTATCATGAATGGACCATTGTGGACCACCACGCCACATCAGGCCTGCAGCACTTTGCCAGCTCCTAATTGTCTTAATAATGCTAATTCGCTCAGCGTGTCTGGGCTCGATCGGCGCTCGTGTCAGGCCAAAGAAAACAACCTCCACGTTGCCCTCACTGGTTCAGACTGTCGGCCGGTGTTTCTCTAAGGCTCCAACTCTTCAGCCGTCAGTCAAATGATGTGAACGGAGTTAATTACACTCCAGAACATTGTAGTTTCCTCTGTTTAACATGTTAACTGTCATTGGACCATGGAGCCTTCAACCACTGACTGTTGTGATGGTACGGTTTAATGACATTCTGCAAATAATATCAATCATATCATCTCTTTTGTATTTTATATCATGTATTGTGACAAACTTTGTACAGTATGAACAGTATAAATGTGTATGTGCACGCACTCATGTTTTGCGCTGACAGGCATTTGCAACAGTCATACTGTAAAACCAAATTAGCATGCAGCATTATACAGCAGGACATCTGGATGGTAATTGAATGTGTATTTGCTTGTGTGTGAGCCTAGTACTTCCCTCTGTGGGGTGTGTGGTGCGGTATGGTATGGTGTGTGTGCGTGCCACATAATGAGGACCAAAAGAAGTGTTTTTTCTAACAGAGTGAGGAGATAGTTGCTGGTCCTCGCCGTCAGACAGACTTTCAGGCTGAGGTGGTGCTACGATTCCTCTCCAGTGTCTTGGTAATAACCTTGCACTTGTAACACAGACACACTCATGTGGTATTTACACATCAGCACCTTCATCAATGTTTAGTGGCAGGCTCTCAAAGTCAATATCACTTCCTGTTGGACTGTTAATTAACCACATTAACACGGTAAAGTGGGCTGTCTTTAAACTAGATCGCAATTAATTGTTGTGCTCTTCCAAGTTCAACTGATTTTGCATCTTTTTTTTTTTTTTATCATTCCTGGAACAAAGTGAAGCAGATGAGCTTCAAAAATGCTAATTAATATTTTCCACACACTGGGTTTTCATGGGAAAAAGCCAAATTAGCACGCACACACTGTGGTCCTATCGCTGTTACAATTGTGGTGCAATTACGTTACATAATGGGCAAACTACACCCTTCTGAGTTTTGGATCCAGAGAAAACAATTATTGTTATAGACCTAAATGTCAGGCGCAGTTGAAATGTGTGTGTGGGTTCACGACGTTGTAGAGAGCACTCTGCATTTTCTCGCTCGCCGACTGACAAATCATATTTGACGTTTATTAGCTCGACACACAGGCGAGCAACAACAGTGAGATGCACGGATGATAAGCTTCATCACTGGAGCAAAACACACAGTGACTTTTAAAGCTCATTTATCACTTTTTCCTTTTGGGGACCCGTCAGAGCCATTTGGCTGCTGCTGTCTGTTTGTGTGGGGCTCCACCCTGCAGACACACTACCACATCCCCTGGTCACACACACACACACACACACACACACACACAGAGAGAGGGCGATGGCTGAGGCAGATACAGGAGATTACATGTGTATCCTCGTCCTGATCTGATGTCAGACAGAGAGAGGTCAACACTGGGACCGGGCTACAACCTGGCAGTGGGCAATGATTAATGTTATTGTTTGTGTGTAGATCTTGTCTGTGTGTGTGCCTGCGTGACGTGCAGGTGCTTGTGTGTGTATGTGTTTATCTGTGTGTGTGTGTATGTGTTTATCTGTGTGTGTGTGAAGGAAATGAAAGGTGGAGAGAACATGACATGATAACCACCAGGCCTGTTGGTTATTTTAAGTTTCACAACAGATAAGCTGTTGTTAGATAAACGCCTGAGGGTTGGAACTTGTAGTTTTTAATCTGAGTTTTGAGAATCTTTAAAGTGAAGTTTTGTTGTTTTGTGGCCACTTGAGGCTGTAAACATATTTGACTTATCATTTATATTCATAGTTACGGAGAACAAACAGGCAGCAGTTGTTTATTTCAACATCCAGCAGACACAGAGCTTCATGTTTCAGGCCACACGCATCTTCATCTTCATCTTCATTATTTATTCTCCGACCTCTCCTGAGAGACACATGCCTCTAACTGCTGAATGCTACAGTATGTTCAACAGACAGTTAGCAAATTTGTTGTAACTGTTTGCTTTTTCGGTGCTGTGGAGGTAGAGTACACAGGTAGTTGATCACTTTTTGCCTGCCGTCTATGACTGGAGGGAAGTTAAAAAAAGAAAAAAAAGAATGCCGCACACTCAGCTCCAGTTGCAAAGAGTTTTATTTGCAACCTTTTCGGCCGGTTCGGCCTGGAGGGAAATTAAAGTCAATGACATTAGTGTGATCGAGCTGTAAAACCAAAACAATGAGCTAAAAGACACTGAGATGCTCCTCAGAGCAGAGGTGGCTGTAGTTGTGTCTGCAGGCAGCACACTGTGGTATATATACATTAATCAGTACAATGAGTGAGTACACCTTGCAAAAATAGTTTTGAGTGCAATAACACAAGGGAATTCAGTTATATGAAACATTATTTGCCCAGTGAATCAATGCAACGTGCATCACATTTAGATGAATGTGTAAAGTAAACTCCTGAACCTTCACCCAGTAGTTTCAGTCAGAGATGTAGGTGACAAAAATGTTTTCATCAATAAGGTTTTAGGAATTGTTGGTTGCACAGTTTGCCAGGCCATATGTCACAATAATATGTTTTCAAAATAAAAGTCCAAGAAAAGCGTGACTCAGTGTTATGAGACAAACATCACTGCTCTTCTGCAGCTACTACAAACTCTGTGGATTGTAACTCAAGTAAAATCTACTCTGTGTTTCTTCACCTAGTATACTAATGTTGTGATTGATTATGTGGCCACTTTGTCCAGAAGTCTAAAGTTACTGGCAGCGCATTATTCGTCCTGTCCAGAACAGAGGCAGAGAGAAGAGAGGGGGGTGGATGTAACAAAAGTAATTAAGAGGTGTGAAAAGGAGCTTTTCATTAAAGAGGCGGCGAGTCCCTGAGATGATGAAACATTTTCCCGGCGGTTAATTGAAACCACAGCTTATAGATTGGAGAAAGGTCAGGTGAGGGGGGGTGTGATATGTGATTACTGAGAGTGTGCACTTGTGCAGATCTTTACTAATTCTTCTGATTAAAGAAAAAAACACAGCCGAAATAAAAAACTGAAAATGAGGGGGTTTTCTTCTTGCCGAGGTTTCCTTTAGCCTGAGGTAGAGGATGAGAGAATACAGAAACAGTTGTTGGCTGTCCTCAGAGTAATATAGTGCCTCACGTTAATTAGCCTTTACCCTTTATGCAGCCTTCACCGCCCCCCATTCATCTGCTCTCTGTTACACTCTCCACTGGATTGTCAGAGAGCTGTGGCATGCGAGTGTGTTTTCAGTGAGTTTCTGGCAAAACTAAGACCTGAATCATTTGACCTTGACCGATAAGGAAAGTGGGCTCTGGGTTTTTTTTTCTCTAGATGTTCTTTAAGTACGCAGAGCTCGGCTTATAAAAGCTGCTTCAGATTAGTGAGTTGTTGACGAAAGCTTTGGTCGTACTCCAGTACCCATGCAGATAGCTGTGGGCTGGTACTGTACATGGAGACAGCACACACTTTTATCTACACACAGACAGGTTCTGCACGTACACTAGAGAAGATAAGAAGTCAATAGGCTGAAAGGAACCGGACCACCGATGCTGAACATGATGCATCGACGCAGTCCAAGAGGATTCCAGATTATTATTGTAATACACTCACAGTGTGTGCATCTGTAATGTGACAGGAATGAATGTCACACATGCCCTTGCTGTGTCATGGATGCAACGACCATGACTGGGCTTAGGGAGTGCAGCTTAACCCTATAATGTTAATAATGTCTGTCGTCTTGGCATGAGATGATGCACATTAAATATAAAGTTTAACACAAGCCAAGAGAAACATCCTTAATTGTACTGTATTCACATGTTGGGCATTTTTCACATGATGATGGCATCAGATTTAAAGGACAGGAGGAAGAAGCGAGCACTCACCCCAAAAAAATATTTTTAAAAAGGATAAATCTTGTAGAGGTGCACGGCTACAGCAGCAGACTGAGAGGGGAGAAAAAGCCAGCACACTAGTATCCCTATATATTGAGAGGGATATTGAGAGTGTGCTGGCTTTTTCTCCCCTCTCAATCAGATTTAAAGGAGACGAATCCTAGTTACATCACAGGAAGACAACTGAGGGATTTCAACTATAGGGAGCCTGAAAATTACAGATTTTTTTCGGCAATTCTCACATTTTAGGGGCCGGAAGGCAAGACAAACACCCACATATATGTTAAAGAGCCTTCAAAAAGTGATATTTCCAAAATATGTATGGAAATCACAAGCTCACTAACATCAGCAGGATGCATCCTCTGGAGATAACGAATGTCTGCATAAGAAAGAGTCAGGTGGGAGGTGTTATTAAGGAGGTTCCCTTCTCACTGCAGTAAGTTCATACTATTTATCAGCTTTAACTTTGTGCTCACAGTCCTCATCAGCCGAACCCTGGTTCCTGTCACCTCTGAGCCAGCATGTTCACTACAAGTAATATTCCCATATGAGGGAATAAAAGGAAACTTTGATGGTGAGTGCTGTTTCCCTTGGCAGAGCTCATTTCCACCACGATGACTCTGCTTCACTAGGAAGTGTTAATTAGCCAGATCTGACAGTAAGGACAATCTGACTAAGCAGTAAAGGTCTTGAACCTGCCCTCTTTCTCTCTTTGTATTTCCTCTTTGTGCCTTCTCTTTTCTCTCGCTCTCTGCCACTCCACTGCTCCCTCCATCCCTGGGAGATTTACTGTGCTCCTTTCACCTTGCACACACATATCACGCAGTTGAAAAAACAGCAGCGTTTACCAAGACAGCAACTGTGTAACACGTCTCACTGCTTTGTCTTGCAAGCCAAGCATTTAATTTGTGCAGAGGTCCTTGTGTTGACAAACAACAATAGTGCAAGCTGTTATGTATTTCATTGTATAACCTCCTTTGATATGGTCCCACTGAGGATCTGTGTTTGTAGTATAATGAACACTGACTGTTCTGCTATCGGAGTCATCTCTGTCTCTGATGCATCTGAGCTCTTGAAGTCTGAAAAGTCAGAGCCCCAATTGAATTAAGGGGAGCGGAGCCACGTTTTCATTGTTTGTCTCTGCTATTGTCGCTGCACATGGAGGGGAAATATTTCACTTAAAGGCTCTGTGGCACCAATCTGATTCGTCTAATCCTCCCTGTAATATCTCAGTGGCTCGGAAGCTGCAGAGGGGCGAGAAAAGCAATCGTCTCGCCGAAAGGCACGATGAACGTCCTGCCACAGCGAGCAAATATGTTCAAGCAGATCCATTTTTCAAGATAAAGGATCTCTGCGTCATTAACTGCTGCCAAGTCGACTTCAGCAGAGCACAATTCCAACGGGAGGGAAAGTTTCTGGCCTGTTCTGTGTCTACTTTACACCCAAAGTTAAAGCAGAATATCATGAATAATTTACTGTGTGTTGCAGCTCCCAAGCAGCAGTCTCATGTAGGTGCTCTCCATTTCTACGCCAGTGGAATTTCACATCCAGGTAGCGAGCGGTGAGTCCAGGCCTCTCCGGAGCAGCCGGTCGCTCTCCTGGGTGAATCACTCGCTCCCTTTGTTGAGAATGAACACAACGCTCCCTCTCTCCCTCCTCCCCCTCCTCACTTCCCGCCGTCACATTTCGCGGAAGAGTGAGACCCCCAAAAAAGCTGATGACTAGCTACCTCACGTCCGCACTCAGACACACACAGATGTCACATACACAGTGCACACACAAACAAAACGCGCGCCTGTAAACATGTAACACTTGCGTGGACACATGCTCGCAGACTTTCACACGTACTTTCTCACTCTCAGCTTCTCCGCTATCTCGACACATAGCGTCCACTCTGCACAGGGCTGGACCCAGACAGTCTGGCACCTTATATCCTTCTCCTCCTCCTCGTAGCCTCGGTCGTTACATTTCCCCCGGCATTGCACCTTCCTTATGCCAAATATACAGGGTGTCACTTTGCCTCTACAGCTTTTCTTCAGCGGAGGCTGTCACGTCCAGAGGGAAGTCAATCCTCCTCTAAGAAAAGGAGGCCAGTGTATCACGAGGCATGATGAGTGACTAATTGATTTCCCAGTTTGGCTCAATTTCAACTGTAACCTTTAAATGGGGGGAGCAGCTGACAGGGGCACAAACAAACAGAAATCCAAAAAAAGATCTCAGGGGATGTCCTAGTTAATAAAAGGATAAATAGATATAAACAAAAGCTAAACCCAAAACATCCGATAGAATTGTACTGGAATTTTCCACTCTGTATATTGTTTATATTCACAGTTTCCTTCTTGGAAGCATCTGCCCTGAGAGATAAGTGATGCCTCTGAGTCAAGGCAAAGATGTATTACCCCATTTACACTTAGTAGTGGATGGCTAAGTCAATTGGAAGCACAGCCAAGAAGCATTTGAGACAGACTTAAATCAGATTATTGAGATGTATCTTTTGGGCAGTTTTTGCTTTTAATGTAATGTAATGTAATGTAATGTAATAGACCGAGAGAGAGAGCCACAGGAAAGCTGTGGATGAGAGAGAGAGAGGATGAGATGCAGTGAAGATTCAGACCCAGGCCGCTGTGGTAAGGTGCATTTCAGCAAGGTGTGGTTTCATTCATGTATTCAGGATGCATTAAAGGGATAGTTCAACATTTTGGCAAATTGGCCTATTGCCATAATCCCTAAAGCCATAGCAGTAGGTTTGTTACCTTTAATTGTCGGTGCAAGCTATTTTTAGAACGGCGGAGCAGAGCTGCAAGCTGCTCAGAGCTACGCTACGGAGGCTAATGGGATTTCTTGGTTTCCCTCATCAAACTCATCAAATACACAATCCAACAACTCCAAAAAACTCTCGTGGACAAGTTGTGACCTGCACATTCACCACGCTATGAGATAATAACACAACGTTACGCGTAGGGATGCACCGATCCAGTTTTTTCCGATCCAATCCGATACGATACCTGGGCTGAGCATATCGGCCGATACCCGATACCGATTCCATACTACTGTTGAATGAATGAACTGTATTGCCATGTGAGTGAAGGCATCAGTCTTGACATAAACATTTAGCCTTGTTAAAAAAAGGTAACAAATTAACACAGATATAAATGTACTTAATACTATTTATTAACAAATAACAAAGTGCACATTAGCAGCAAAAAGAAATAACACTAGATCGCTGTAACTGTATTGCTGTGTATGATATTAATAAAAAAGAAATGACTGGATCGGAATGCTGGATTGGCCTCATTCATCCGATATCCGTTCCAGCTAATTAGTCAATATCGGAGCCGATATCCGGTCCGGGTATCGAAAACAACTCCGTCTTGTAACGTTCTGTTATTATGTCATAGCGTGGTGAATGTGCAGGTCACAACAAGAAATCCCATGAGCCTCCGTAGCGTAGCTCTGAGCAGCTCGCGGCTTCGCTCTGCCGTTCTAAAAATAGCTTGCACCGACAATTAAAGGCAACAAACTTATACTGCTATGACTATAGGGGTTATGGCAATGGGCCAATTTGCCAAAATGTTGAATTAGCCCTTTAACAATTGTCACTCTGTCTTTTTGTAATTATGTCAGTTTCCAGTGCCTTAGTACAGTGGCATTCACAGCTGAAGTCATCCTAAGATTAAACAGAAATGAGTCATCTCTCTGCCTCTGCTTTCAAAGTGGCTCCTGCGACTTTTTAAACTTGTGATGCAACGACTGAACCATCCGTGTGTTAGTGGCTGGTTGTTAGCTCGCTGTTTCTCACGCGCTGCTTCAAATTCCACCGCCCCACGGGCCGACCCAGATTCAGGATGCCTCATTAACATGGGGGACATAACACAGCATGTATACATTTCTCACAACTCCCTCCCCACCCCAACCCCTCACCTGAGATTAAAACTGAATCCCACTCTGCCACACCAGCTGTTGGCAGTGCCACCGTCCACTAAGCCTGCTAACCTGATACTCACATGCCAGTCACTCTCCCCGCTCTGTTGTTGATAATAAAAAAATAAGCTCAGTTGACATTCAGCAACTGGAACCCCCTCACCCCTTCTTCTCCTCACCCTCCTCTCATGAGCCAGTTCACACAGACAATGATGAAAAGGCGAGGAACAGTATAAAAACAACAACAACAAAAAACAAAAGAGGAGAGCGAGAGGTTTATTTAAGTGGGACCACCTTGTGTTTTGTTGGAAATACAAAAAGGTTTGCATAATAATGCTATTCCTAGGAGGTCTCGTGGAAAGTGACTACTCCACACATCATTAGTGGGATGAAGTCCTTGCAGATTAGCGTGTGTGTGTTTGTGTGCGTTGATTCATGGCAGCATTTAGCCACCTGTGTTTGGCAAAGGATAGTGGGGCGTCCCTAATTCCCAGCACTTCCTCCGTGGCGATGCATAAACTTAACGGCACTTCCACCCACTCTTCCCCATGCAGTGATCAACTGTTTCTCAAGTTCCCTAAACTTCCCTCGCTCCCCAAATCTAAGTGGCCCTGATCAGTGTTTCTCCTCCTACAAGGCTCTGTGGGATTTGAGAAAACTGCAGGGAATCCACATTAGCCGGCAACATCAGGCTCTTCAGATGATTAACCATGTCATTCGCCTCCCCCATCTCCCCCCAAAACCTGAGCGGTTGGAGCAAAGTGATAATTATGAGACAAGAATGAGTCCAGGGGAGTAGGAGGAAGCGCAGTGAGATTTACTTGCCAACTCGAGCTTTTGTTTGGCCCCGTTCGAGGCAACAAGAGCGCTGCTTCCTGTTTCTGCGAGAGATGCTTTAATCTAATTAAAAGCAGATTAATGGCACACTGACTGGCATCACTGAAGCTACAACAGAGGCTTAGTGAGGGGGGGAAAAATGTCCCCCTCCCTTCAGAACTCACCACTGTCCTGTTGCTGCTAAACAGTAGATGAAATATTGGATGTAAACAGTGTAGCTTGTTGTAAACAGGAGCTCCCTAAATGTACAAATGTACCCTGAGCACGGCTGTCCTTGAAAGGGGGGGGTCACACACGGAGCAGAGGAGATCCAAGGTCTGGCTGGAGTCTATTCAAACTGTCCCTCCGCTAAGCTTTTACTCTGAGCATGAAATCCAGCTGAGTTACTCTATATATTATCCTTTACATTACATGAAGTAAGCTGAAGAGTGGAAGTGACAAGGTCTCAGTCCAATTTCCCTCTGACAATGTCGGAGCCATGAAAGAGATGAATAGAAGGAGGAGGGAGAATATAAACAGTTTTTAAAGAGAAAGATGCAAGAGTGTGTTTATGTAAGAGAGTGAGTGGGAAGAGGACGACATGAAACACTTCTGGTGGAGAGTTTCTCAGCTTCCACAGCAGCATTCACCTGACTGGTCTATAATCAGAAGTATTTTGGATTTTAATGTGCGTTTGACTTGTTGATGGGTTCGTTTAAGCCGGCGGGTGCAACTCATCTCTTCCTCACTGCCTTTCATTTGACTCTTAAAGGGATAGTTCACCCAAAATTCAGAGACCTCCGTGCCTTCTCGGAGTTACGGGGGTCCACGCAGCAGTATTTGTCCATATAATGGTTGTGAATGGTGCTCGCTTTTCTTCGTCCACAAAGACACCAAAAACATCCAAATGCCTCCATACTGCTCGTCTGTAATGTCCCTCTTGTATTGAAGCCCCGAAAAGAGAAATTGTTCCGAAAAAAATTAAATAAGTCTGTATTCTAAGCTTGTTTGTAGCGGAAGCTCCCAGTGTCTCAGTTCACTGCTCTTCCTGTGTCAGTGCAAATCTCGCGTGATTTGCACTGACCGGCGGAACAATTTCTCATGTCTGGGCTTCAATACAAGAGGGACATTACAGACGAGCAGCATGGAGGTATTAGCATGTTTTTTGGTGTGTCTTTTTGGATGAAGAAAAGTGAGCACCATTCACGACCATTATAGAAATTTGAATTTTGGGTGAACTATCCCTTTAAAAGCACAGACAAGCGCACACACATTCATTCACATTCATTCACATTCATTCATACAGCTCTCCATAAACATAGTCTCCCTCCAGTGTTTCCCCTACATTCATGTAGGAGTGGCGGGTTGCCATTCCTAAATCCTAGCCGCCGCTCCTTCAAATTTCTTTCTTTCTTTTTTTGTTATTGTCACAAATCCACCACCGCTGCATGTCTACTCCTTCACAGCAGAGTCCTGCACTGGGTCGGGTACTCGCGAGTACTAAGGTAAACTACAGATAACTCTGTTGCTCAGTATCTACTCTACATCGCGTCAAACACCAGAGAGTCAGAGGAGTGTCGTCTTGGAAAATAGGGCAGCGACTTACCGGAGAAAAGGTAGACTTATTAGTGTAAGATAACTCTTTTTTTTAGATGTTAAAACAATGTAAAGCAGGGTTTCCACTACCAGTTACCATTACTTGGCACCCCTTCATGCTACACAGTTAGTTACAGCTCTAGTCGACTTGGTTTAGGTTTTTCCATCACAGCTGAGTCCTTCACAGTTCCTCCTTAGCGGGTCGGGGTCGTCAGACCACGGCGGCTACGGCCGCGTCGTCTCACTCTCTTTTTTTCTTTCCTCTCGTCAGCTCCAAACTCACTTGTCTACACCTTGTTAACTCAGGTGAAAGAATAACAACAGTCTCAGTACAGATCAGTACACATCACTACCACTACTACTTCAAAAAATCCTAGCGGAAACACACACACACACACACTCAAACACACTTGCACAGAAATGCTAATATAAAAACTCTGTAAAACTTTGTCTATCTCACATACACATGTACACATAAAGGACATCACACTGCCCTTGAGCATGAGGGGGGGTATGATGTGGCTATTAGAGGAGGTGCTGTTTGTCAGGCTGTTGCAGAGAGTATTACCTTGGAAAATTGACCACAGCTGTGTGTGTGTGTGTGTGTTTGTATACAGAGAGAAAAGCATAGACTGTCATCCTCCAAGGCGAGACTTAATCCAGAGTATCCATCACACTTCAGTGTGCTATTTCATGAAGGGGGGGGGGGGCTGGTGCGGCTGGAGGAAGTATTAAATGAGAGATGGGCGCTGACAACAACACAGACACAGGAGATCCCTCCGCTGTCCAACACCATCACAGCCGTCATCCTGCATCCCAGACGTAGAGCGTCTCTGGAGACAGAGGGTGCGCTTGTTGAGGGGTCAGGCTGCGGTGCAGCAGCCGGGTGGAGTTCAGCACCAGCCGGGTGGAGTTCAGATTTTACAGCCAACAACAAAACCAGGAGCCATGTCCACTTCCTCATGTTTGATCGTGTCTTACAGGGGTTCCTACAGCATCTAAATCAGCGCTCAGCATCTCCTACTGTTTCCTCACTGAGTCACATAAAGGTAAAATGTACTTCTCCGCTGCTGCTGCTGGATTACAGAAGTGTTAATTACTTACATTCATGTGATGCTAATGAATCAGAAATGAGAACAGCCAGAGCAACTGCAAGGTCATGCACACCCACACAGGTGTTTCCACTGATCGGGGTGGAGCTAGTTCAGATCACGGAGGGGGTTGTCGGCCCCAGCAGGTTAAAACAAAACAGCAGCAGAAAAGCCAGAGAAAACACCAGCCAGTGTGTACTTAACCCACACAGTCGTTAGAGGACGTCTAAATGGACAAAAGGCCTGTGTGGGTGTATGTACACACTCGTGGCTGTGAAGAGGCTTTGCATTCTATAGACACAACACAACTGAAAGCTTTTAGACTAATTAAATACACAAAACAACTGAACCAAGAGGATCATCAGAGACAAAACAAAGAAATAACATTAACAGCAATACCCCACTGTGACACACAGCCACACACTCCTATCACACTCCATCTTTATAATTATAGATGTGTGACACGCAGTCCATTAGGGCGGTATTTAACACATCATTGGCAGCAATCTTTACATAACACACAGCCATATGGTTTGATTTGGCAACTCATCATTTAATCAGACAATGGAGCGATCTCTGAGCCCCGCCCCTCTCTGAGCTACTGCTGCATCACAATGCACCTCCCTAGTTGATTTCTACAGTTTTTGTCTATTGCTAACAAGCATTGGTCAATAGTAAAGCTACTTTTTCAAAACTCTCAACACAGTCTGCATTACCAACATGTATCTCAGCTAAACAGTTCATCTCACCCCAAACACTCTCCCTCACCAACAAAACACTTCACACATGTCTCAAAATAAGATCATCTAATCACAGCACTGGCAACAAGTCTCACTGTCACTCTTAGTACACTGAACTGCAAAATACAGTAATAACAGAGAGCATTACATGCAATTGATTTAAAGTTTCAACTTTTTTCATACAAATCAGTATTTTATTATAGAAACACTCCTTCATCCTCATTGAGTGCACTAAATTATTGTATGTGAATTGCCACAAGAATGAATCAGCAACGCAGCATTTTGCTTCAATTCCATGTCTTAAAGTTTATTGTAAATAAAGAATAAAGCAGCATCACAAATTTACAGAATTCCAAAGGCCTCATGTTTTCGTCAACATCAGCGAACCAGACAGTGACTGCAGCAGAGTGGTGGAACGCCACATTATTCCACCAACAGCTGAAAACTGCACTCGTTAGGAATTATTCTTATTATTTTCATTTTATTGTCGAACAGTCTGGATGGAGAAGCAATGTACAGTGTTTTTTTCCCCATCATTATATTTTGCCTGTGTTTTTAACTCTTTTGAACAAAGTGTGTTAGTATTTGAAAAGCAGGCTGCAAAAGTTTCGTGTTTTGCAGGTGGTGGACTAGTAACTGAATTGAAAAAAACTGTAATATTAGAGAGAGGTAATCAATAAATGGTTATTACATTATACACAGTAATATATGATAACAGCCCCAAGAATGAGGTTTAAGCTGCTTGTCCCAGTCATGGAAATAAATAAAGAGCATTGTTCTCGTTCTGCAGTGTAGTGATCATTGGTAGTAGTATTAGTATGAGAAGTAACATAATATATGACAAGGTAAAGGTTATTTCATTCTAATGTAACCTGTTTGGCTGCTTAGCTTATGTAATTGTTCATATTTTCAAATGCTATTTTTCACCTTAAAGAAAAAGAAGCTTTTAGGATTAAGACAAATTGGGAAGCTGTCTCTGGTAGGCCTAATGCTTCCCCTTATCTTTCCCCTAACCCGAACCAACCCCTGGTCCCCTGCAAACATCAGCCCCAGTCCTGATTTTCTTTAGGGCACCACCCTCCAATATGCCTGATCTTTTTTCAGGTTCATGCACACTTCATGCAACTGTGTGATGGTGGGACTCTACCTGGACCACAGGGAGCTAATATGTATATGTGCCAGTCGAGGCAAGTCATTAATAGCAACCTGAACCTTTAAATTCAACAATAGATCCTTGTGTGTGTTTGTTTGAACTATGTTTTGAACTATTTTCCATCATCCAGGCCCCAGTCACACTGCACCTCTTCTAACCCCCCATCTGCTACAGTCTAAGGCCTTTATCTCCAGTCTTCGTTCCAGTCACTGCCCTATCTCTCCATGCACACACACACACACACACCATCAGGCCATAGGATTATAGGCTTATTCCCAAAGGCTGGACACCCAGCCTCCGAGCCCCCTCCCCAAACTACCAAGTGTAGTATTTAGCTTCTGCTGCAGTGCATCCATTTTTCTTAAGGTGGATTGCAGTTGTGTTCCGGTCTTGCTGTCCTGACATGATCCACACATCTCTATGAGCTGTTTACTAGAAAGCTGTGCTGTCCTCCATGCAACATTTATAACTTAAATCCACTCAGTCACAATTTCCTCCTCCAGTCCATTCTTCCTCCCCCATTACCCCTTCTACTTTTTCTGTTCCCTTTTTCCCTCTACTGTATTATTCTTCTCCTTCCTCCTTCCTCTCACAGCCTTTATTACTCCTGTCTTTTCCCTTTTTGAGAAGACCAGTCATGGTCCAGCGCTACAAGCTAATGACGAATGTCCCCATTTTTTATGGGCAAATTTTAACTACTTTCCTCAGAAGAGGGTCACCAATCAGGGGCAGCAGAGGAGCAGCAGCATGGAAATGACTTGGTGGCTGCTGGTTAACATATCTTAATGGGCTGCAGTCACCATTTCTAACCCATACACAAGCATCTGACCTAGTCTTGATGCCTCTACTCCCCCTCCTCTCAGCTTGTCCCCATATCTCTCTATTGCCTCTCTATTTCACATCCCCTCGGCTCTCCTCCTCCTCCTCCTCCTCCTCCTCCTCCCTGTGAAATCCCTGTCAGATGTGGAGAGGTGTAGCACTTTGGGAATTGACTGTAAGTTGGAATTTGTGGTGCACGACACTGCACTGACAACTTAAGCTTGTTTTTCAGCCTTTCAGTCTCAGGTGAGCAACTAAAACTGCCAAACAGGAAATAGGAAACATTGTCCACTGCCCCCCACTGCTTCTCTCTGTGGGCTCCCTCTCTCCCTCTCTCCCTCTCTCCCTCTCTCCTCTCTCCCTCACTCCTTCTCTCTTTCGCTCTACTTACGTCTTCTCCTCCATCTCTTCCTCTCTGCCAGCCTCTTGCTGTTGCCTGAGTTTGTAGCTTCGTTTGTGTCTGGATTAGAACGTGACTTGCCTGGATAAGGAGAGCAGGTACTCAAGGTGCTGAAACACACTCCACTTTCTCTCTCACACACACAAACACACACACACACACACACACACACAGTCTTACACATATTATGCTTACACACCCCTTTCCCCTCCTAAACACTCGAGTGTCTGAGGGAGATGTTGATTTGCAGGGCTTGGTCTGTAATTGCAGCCTTCGGGCAAAGCGTTTCAGCCACTCGCCGTGAAATGATGGGACTTGTAGGTGAGGATAAAAAAAGATCTCCACATACTGTACATGTACATACATCACCACCTATACGGCCAAGTGCAGATTGAAATGCAGTCCCTTCCCTTTTCATGTTCTGCTGCGGCCGGGCCCAACTGTCTCGCATGAACATCAAAGGAGGAGATTTGTTAGAGGTGATGGAGAACAGGTTTCCATGGCAACCCCGGCTGGCACCATCATCATCCTACTCTTTCATATTGTCCACATCAACACAGAGAGCAGTTTTGGCATGTCTGCTGCATTTTGCATTTTTGGTAGAGATGATGGCAGACAGAGGAGAGAGAGGTTGGGAAGGGAAAAAAGAGGAGGAGAAGGAAGAGAGGAAGAAAAGTTGTTGTGTTCTATATCAGCAGCTAAATAAAGAGAGTTCAGACAGTGTGTGAGGCATGTTGTAGACTCACCAGCAGCTTCCTGGCTCAGTGTGTAAACCAGTATGATGGAGACTTTAAAGCTGCATTCACATTATTTAGGATCAAAGGCTGCAATGGGAAAGACTCCCATTTGTAATACTTGGACAGCTGAGTGTCATGGCTGCCATTCTTCTTCATTACAACATACAGTATATTATAGTTGATAAATGCCCATTATACTGTAAAATAACATACATATTTTGTCAAAAAAACATTAAAAATCAGATACCCTTCAGGTTAATGTATATGTAGTGAGGGATAATACCATGTTTTACTTCTCATAAAATGTGTATTGGATGAAAAAACACCCAGCATGTAGTGGAGAGGGGTTTATTTGTATGTTAGTGGTTCTTAGCTGTTTTTTCAGTTGCTCTTAGTGGGTACATAAATTATACTAGCGCCACATTCCTTAGTTTAGCTTCTGAGGCGAGTTTTTATTTTGTCTGGATACCAGGCGATATTGTGTTAGAGTGGATATTCTGTCTTAGTCCTGTTTGAACAGTGTGAACCCAGAAGAGACTCATATTATTAACAGTAGTAAAACAGAAAAAGAAACATAAAGGTATTAGCACTACACAAAAACAAGCACAACTGGTAACTGTGTTCTAATTCATTTAGTTTTAGTGCTGCCTAACAGCACCTGGATTTATGGGATGCAGCTCCGAGCAGAACCTGCTGACAGCACAGAGAAATGGCCTGCCGTCCCTCCAGACTGAGCTGTCTTGACAACTAAGTATAAACATAAGGTGATATTAACGTTGAAGACGATTTGTTCAATAGTAATGAAAAGCTCTTTCGTACAACACCAAAAGTGACATATCGCGTCAATATGTTTTTCATCCAAAGGGAAATAACATCTCCAGGTTGTAATATAAAGGAGCACCTTCACCTCAGGCCCTGGCTCTATTACATTAGCAGGAGGAACATTGGAAACAAACAACCGGAGCATTACCACCGCTGATCCGCTGAGGGGCTGGATGGCTGTGAGGCACATTCTTGAGTGAGCCACAGAAAAACCTAATACAACTGTGTCTGAAGAGTGGGAGGCCCACTGACTCTGTGTAACCATCCAAAGTTCAGAGGTTGACGGAGCATTTCACATCGGACTTTCTTAAAGGACTGCTTGGACGTTTCAGACAACTTGGTGTCAGTTTCTCGGCGTGTTTTTGCGAGCGGTGTTGATTTGTCCTCTCTGGGCTAAAAGCCCTCAGCAGGGCTTTGGTGGCTTGTCAGCGGAAGAAAGAGGAAGTACTCCCCCGACACCGCAGCAGCAGCTTGCTGAAAGAGGCTCTATTGTGCTAAATGGTAGGAAACATGCTTTCATGGACCAGACTTTTGGTACCGCTGGAGCAGAACCCCTGTCGTGAAATGGCAAAGATGGAGAGAGGGAGGGACAGAAGTGTCTGTGCTGCAGAGTCGCCTCTTGCTGTCTGTGGTGTTTTTCTCTTTGGTTCCCTGTCTCTTGCAGCATCTCCCTCTCGCCTCTTTACACCCAGCGCATCACACCAGGACATCTCTGTGGCCCAAAGCTGATGGGGTATGCTGTCCAAGAGATGGGCCTGCTGCCACCCTCGGCCTCCCTTTGTCAACATCCAAAAAACTAAGGCCAAACCACCATGTGGGTATGCTAATGTGCGCTGCCCTGGGGCTGCCCATAGAGATGCCAATCTGTGGCAGAGGCCAACCGGGTACGAGGGGGGGGGGGGGGAGCTTTGACTCCTGGAACCTGTCAGTCTGGAGGGGTGAGCGGGGGGTGAGCGGCCTATGCAGCCTGGCAGTGCTCTCTGGTTTGGCTCTGCTCAGCTCAGGGACGGACAATGCAAAGCTCCATTACATGTTCTCCCTCCAGTGTAGGATGGAGACACATGAATGTTTAAAAAGTCAGCTGCGTGCTAGTCTGGGGCCGTTTAGTGTTAGTTAGTGATGCAAGGCTATAGCTACACGCAGCATGGGTCGAACTGTATTACCTAAAGAGTGTTTGTTTTCATTTGAATGTGTGTTGAGCTGCACAGCAGGTTGTCACAATGATACTAGGAGGAGCGGCGAAAAATCATTGATAAGTCAATTAATCTCATTGGATTTCAGTGCCACTCTCACATCCTCTAGCAGTACTCAAAAGAATTATGTCACTCATTTAATCTTTTTTCTTTCTTTCTTTCTTTCTTTCTTTTTTTCTTCTTTATTTTATTCAAAGGCTGATGCTCAACCTGGTGTAGTGCTTGAAAAATGCTCTTTTGCAGTAGGTGGGTGTACTGCCGGTTATTTTACAAGACTTACATATTTGTTTTTATTGTGTCATTTTATTTGTTTCCACAAAGAGTGGCCTTGGCTTAAGATGCACTTAATTACATTTATGCAAACTTATCATTCTTTGTTCTGCTACTTGATTTTTTTTATATTAGTGCAATCTGTTTCCTAGATTCTACAGAGTAAACACAACTATTCAGTAAAGTCAGACAAACTTGGTTTACTTAAGTTGATAACACTTATTAAGATCAAGTTCATTGTACTTGCTATTTTTAAGTGTGATTAACTTCCTAATTAAGTAAATACAAGTAGATATGAAGTAAACTTAGTACTTTCTTTTTTAGTGCAATCGGTTTCCTAGATTTTTTGAAGTAAGCTCAACTTGTCACGTTTTAGAGTGTATCTTTCTTTCTCTTCCCAAACAAATAGAACCATAAGTAAGTAGTAATAAAGAATGTTCTGATATATTTTTAGCCAAAAGTCTTCATCAAAGTATTTATGCTCTTGCCCTCTATGTAGATAATGTGACATAGGGTGAATATACAAGCTGCTCCAGATTGAACTGCATGCCTCGGCACTGCCGGCTCCATCTGGTTCATCTCCAAGCAGCAGTATATTATACACAAAACTAAACAAAAAGCATTATGTGCAAATGTTATATGACCCAGACTGAGGCCGAGCTGTTGAAGAGATTTCTTAAACCCTCCTGAACCTGCCAATTTACTTGTTTTGTTTACGTGTCTTGTTTACCTTTTGGTTTTTAATGAGCCTGTGAGAGTCCCAGCCATTATTAAAGGCAGCCGACCACCGGTGGCACTCTTTTACACTTTTAATGATGTGCTGTTTTAACCATTGCCCTGCTTTAGTTGCGGTGACTGTGCCCCGCAAAAGTCTTCATTAGCCCTATAGCATTCCTCCATGTGCCTCATATAAAGACACTCCTACAGTACATAAAACAGGGAGAGTGGTAGGGTTAAATGTGCATACGTTTCAGATGTGAAATGAGACTGCAGACTATGCGACTTAAGGATTCCCAGGTGGAACGGCCTCATTTATTGATGCGGCCTGTCTTAGGGGGAGGGAGGGGGCGTTGAGGGGTGACCCTGTGGTCAGCACTGCTCTAAGTCCTTCTCCTCTCCTTGTCCAACCCTGTCTTCCATCAGTGACACTTCCCTGGAGACACTTATCAATGCGAGTAACAATAGAAAGCTTCTTCCCTGACACTACTGGACACCACTGGCAGTTAAATGAAACAGTAGTGAACAGGGGCGTAACCAGACATTTTTGTTAGGGGTGGCCCAAGTGGGGCACTGACTTATGGTGGGGTGGCATGAAGCGAGAGCACATGCACACACAAACACACACCCACACAGGTTCTGGCCATTTTGTCTGCAAAACCCATATCTACTTAAATTACTAACACTGCAAGAAAAACTAGACAGGGAAATACAGAAAATACAAAATACAAGAGTGGCAACATACAAGTGTGATAGAAAACCTCAATAGCCGTTTTCCCACTAAAATTAGCGGGTCGACGCAGGTTTTTTAAACGCGGGTCGACCCGCTAACAATCAGCATTTGGCCCCTTTCCCATTGACCAAAATGAGCCGAGTCTGACCCCCGCGGGGGGATCAGACAGAGCATAAACCAGTCGCCCCACTCTCATCCGCGGTGCAAGAGACACACACAGTCATGCCACAGCCGCCCGCTGCGGAGTGTCCGTCGGCCGAGGCAGACTCTCTGGCTGGCTGACCTGGAGCACCAGGACCGCGGAGGACAGAGAGTCTGCTGCGGCCGGATGACGGACGTCAGCGGCACAACACGTCAGTTAAACAGACTGTCGCTTCTTTTCTTTTCTTTTTTTTCTATCGTTTTTGGTCAGTGTTCTCTGATGTTTTGATCCCAGTCTCGGATGAGAGCAGAGCGGAGCAGAGCTTTGTTTTGGTGATATGAGACGCGACTGGCGCGATGACGTAGCGTCACGTAACGTTCAGTGTCATCACGTAAATTAGCGGGTTGACGCGGGTCTGGCGTTCCCACTGCAAGCCGATCGGAGCTGAGCCGATTAAAGGCGATTTTAACCCGCGTCGCTTGCCGAGTCGTTTGACCCGCGTCGACCCGCTCGGTGCGCCTTTGCCACTGCCACCAAAAGCCGATTGTTAGCGGGTTTAAACGGGTTTTTTGGCCAGTGGGAAAGGGGTAAATGAGAAAAGAATTACTTGACAAAAGCCAGTATAAACAATGTATAAAATGCCTCTGACTGGGCATATAGCCCATTATATTTTGGGGTGGCACCTGGGGTGGCCAATCAGATTTCAGGGGTGGCCCGTGCCACCCAAGGCCACTCCCTGAATACGCCACTGGTAGTGAGGAGTGCAGAGGTCAGGAGTGTGTGTGATGATGACAACAGCATGAGAGTAGGAACCTTTTATGGAAACATAAGACATTTAGAAGAACAAACATTTCTGCTGTTTTGTAATTCTCTCCTTATATTTTCCCTCCAGTCCTTTCATTTCTCTGTAAAACTCCCCCATGGGCTGTAGGGAGTGATGCGCCGTCGTGTACGCCTGACTCCATACAAGTGCTGCACGCTGGAGAATAAATGGAACACGTACAGCTCTTGTATAGAACCAGGAAGAGACCTTGTACATGATGTGGACACACTGGATCGAAGAACATCACTTTTTGACCTGCCAGGACAAGGGCTCAGTGTGTGTCTGTGTGTGTATTTGCACAAGTGCAGTTCACGCATGAATGCAGCCAAGGAGTCCTGGAGTAAGGCAGATGGCTGAGAGGATTGAGTCAGTGAGGTGTTTGTCTCAGTGTGTGTCTGCATCTTGGTTATGTTAACACCCATGGATGAGTGTGTGTGTGTGTGTGTCTGTTCCTCACACATCAATGAATCTATCATCATTTACCAGCCTGTCACACTGCTACACTTTATTTTTAATTGCGGCCAATGGTGAAGCTGCTTGAACCATATTAATGCCACAGCTCTGCACTGAGCGTCACTCAATCAGTGCGACTCAACTTTGTTTTCTAACCCAGTTTCCATGCACCGCAGCGCCACAAAGCCCCTTCTCTTCAGTGCCAGGGCGCTAATTGAGCTTTCCCCTCGATTGTGGGAGTTGTTGCCGCCGTCTTCTGCTTTGAAATATAACCTGCTGCTCCTCCCCTCTCACCTCATTTAGGGATGAGCTCAGATCTCCGGAGCATTTTGTGCATGTGTTGCCAAATCTGCCCATTTGTATGTGTGTGTACGACTCGAGCGCATGTGTCGAGGTAGAGCTGCATGTGTAGGTGTGTGTGTGTTTTTGTGTCTATTCCTCAGCACGAGTTAGGAAGCAGGGCTCAGCAGGGGTCTTACAAGGAGGCCACAGCTGTGTGTGATGTTTGCCACAGCAACAGTCGGTACAAGCAGGGGAGTATAGTCACGCTGGGATGAGCACACTGGGAGTTAGTACTAATGTTAGTCGTACTCTGATAAATTCATTTATAAATGATAAATTGATGTGTTGTCTCAGTGTGTGTTGTAGGTGGTTGGATGAGGCTGCTTCATTTACATGTTCTAACAGTGAGGAAACATTTCCATGTATATTTATGAAACTGTTTCTAAAAGTCTGCCATTGTGGAGCTAGTAGCTACTACTGGTTATTTTACCAATGAATGCAGACATGTAAAATATGATCAGATTATAAAATACAACATAATCTCATTGACCTGCTTCAGTATTAAAATGCTGCTTAAGTACTGTATGCAGGCATTATTAATGCTGATCTGGTATGAAAAGTAAAACATCATTTGACTCTAGCAGGGACCGCTCTGTTTTCAGTCACAAGCGCTTT
The DNA here is from genome assembly GCF_045865225.1 of Trachurus japonicus. NCBI lineage: Eukaryota > Metazoa > Chordata > Actinopteri > Carangiformes > Carangidae > Trachurus > Trachurus japonicus. Next base: position 38,947,178 of record NC_140915.1, on the reverse strand, counting down.
CACTTGTGAACTTGCATTTGTTTAGTTTCTTAGCCACACGGTCAAGCAGCGCAAACAACCGATAAACTTCAGTAATGTCCGACACATAGTCACCTTCCTTAATCCATTATTAAACAGTTGTCTATGTAACACATCCAGCAGACACAGAGCAGCATCAGCATTCATTTAGAGTCCTGTTGAATATAAGTACAACAATGTACTGTACTGTAGCTCTCCTGTTTTCACCTCAGCTCCTGGGGATTATGTGGCTAAATGCTCCACTAGCAAGGCTCTAACTGTACTTCTGTCATCTGGTGCTGTGTAGTGTACAATGTGTTGATTAGAGCCTTTTCAAGAAAACTGTAGCCTGCTGCTCCTGATGTCAGTGGTTAGACTGAACCGACTGTAAGGCAGTGTAACGTCGTGTAACATGTTGATTACACGATTTTTACTTGCAATTTCTGTGCAGCTTTGGTAGATTAATGCTGGTTCGCTCACATGTCCTCCACACTACACAACTGGATGCAAACACGATGCTATCACTCAGAAATGGATGTAGTAGTAAGAGGCTGCCCTGAGCGAAGCTGAGGTCACATCCAGTGTTGGAAGTAACACGTTACTTTAACGTGTTCACATTACAGTTCGCCAAGCTCGTTACTTATGTTAGGTTAATTAGTTTTCAACAGGATAGGCGCAATTTCGCAAGACACACATCACACACTACAGAGGAGGGCAAGAGTACATGGGCTGGGGGGGGAGGGGTGGCCGTCAATAATGGAACAGTGGTTGGTTGGGGTTTGGCTCGGGGTATCTTTCACCATCACCGATTGGTTAGTCGCCACCCGCAAGTGGAGATGGGAAAAAATGTATGCACTGTATGTAACTTATTAGGCTTTTTATTAGCAAAAATCAAACATGTCTTTCATAAATCCGTATTTCACTGAAGTGGAATCACACCCGCATACAAATGAAAGCTTTCTCGTACATTAGAATGAGTTGTTACAAGTCGTTACAAATACATAAGTGGGCGACGCACCGAACCGAGGCGGCCATGTTGCATCGCCATTTTTTACGTGGAGTGGCAGCGTGACCGTAGGTAACCATGGAAACTGAGCGGAGCTGTGGGCTCGGCCTGTTAAAACTGTCACCACTGTGTAGTGTGAGGAAGGATGGAGGCACTGGTGTTGCATTCAGGTGCAGTCAGGCAGACGGCCGTCGGCAAACCAACCGGATGTCATTTTACTCCACCAGAGAGAGACGGTAAAACGTGGGTCAGGTAAACAATACGACATCACCATGACAACATGTTGTCACGCCTGTATTGTTTTGCCTCGTGCTGGTGAACCTCTTGTTTACATAAACGCTTGTTTATCCTGTTACATGCAGCGTCTGTTGTCTGTCTGACGTCTGCCTGATTTCACGTGAATGCAACATCAAGAACACGTTCAGATATGCAACCGCACCACTAGATGGGGGGAATTCCTACATATTATACCTTTAACAACATTGGACAAAGTGACATCATCTGATTGTTGGTTGTCCAAGAAATGGCTTTTTGGCTCAATGGTAATAAAGAGCCTAAAGAACACTCCTTGGTATGTTCTCTTTCCATCTTATGCATCTCAGGCAATTTTACAAAGTAGAAAAAATTTTATACGTAATGTAACTAATTACTTTCTCCAGGGTGTAATCAAGTAATGTAAGGCATTACTATTTTTGAGAGTAATGTGTATGTGTAATATATTACTTTTTTGAGTAACGAGCCCCAACACTAGTCACGTCACACTGACATCTCATCTCCCCCTCAGAAATGCAATTCTGCCCAACAAACTGAAAGCTATAGGCCAAAAGGCAACACAGGACTGGTGACCACAACAACAACAACAACAACAACAACAACACAGTATACAGTTTCCAACAGAGCCTGACCTGTGTGGTGTCAGGAGGCTGGAGAGACCTGAGCTGCTCAGTGCTGACATTAAGCCCTGGCTGAGGATGCTGACTGGAAGCTCAGGCAGACATGTTCTCTGGCTCAACAGCCAGAAATTCCACTAAGGATAAGGGAATTAGTTTAAAGGCCCAGTGAATTTCCCTCACTTCTCTCATCCTCCTTTGTTGAGCAGTACATCTCTTTTTTTGTCTCCAGTCCTTCATTTGTTAAATACCAATTTCATAAGTCACTTCAGTTGGTTGCCAGACCAAAAACCCCAGGAATGACAAGATGGAGGAAACGTGGCTTTGTGGATTACATTACCAAAAAAAAAAAAGCAGTCATCATAGACACAGTGTTGGAGCCCAAGCAAACTTGGCAACAGAGGTTCAACATGGCTGACATTTTGTGCAGTCAGAATCTGCCTTGGAGATGAAGTGTCTGTCAACAGGACTGCCTGCAAGATGGTCTCCAGTTTGCTGAGTGTGCACCCAGTAGGCCAGAAATCTGAGGAGCGAGCAGAGCAGAATGTTGCTGAGTGTCTGGTTTGCAGACTCGTCCCTCTCGCGTCACCGCCTCAGAAAACCTATTGATGTGATTCATGTTGGAGCACATGGTTACAACTGGAACAACTCCTGCGTCTGCTGCTTCTTTTGAAAAGAAGATTTCTCAAGCAGCACCTACGGTAACATCCACCGACCCAGCACCACACACCCCCCCCCCCCCCCCCCCCCCCCCATCATCAACACACCCACGCGTACACACATTGTGGTGCGGGGGGAACACCACAGAGATGAAAAACCCTTCCTTTGGAGTGTTAACAACTATGTTGCTGTGTCTGAATCTGGCAATAGCAGGGTACGCACAGGCTTCCGCTTTCTGCAAATTATGGGTGTGAGATGTGGATTTGGAGGCACAAATGTCAATTTGTGTGTTTCCGTTGTACTTGTCAAGCACAAATCTGACACTGTTCCTCCCACACTGTTCTTTTTCCTTCTACTCAACAAATGAAGTCAATAAAAAAAAGGAGATGTTACCTGAAGATGCCCTTCTGAGGGTTGTTATTCATACTTTTAAGTCACATTCATTTTACAAAAGCATTCTCATTTTCCACTTCTCACAAATGTACTGAGGGCTTTGTCAGCCCTTGCGCATCAATCAAATAGGGTTTTCATATATCTCTGCCCACATAATACAGGGGTTTTCAAATAGAAACCTTGGAAGCACATAGGCCTCAGAAGATATAGGAAGAAACAGTGGGTTATGTTTTCTTTAATTTGAGCCTAGAGGGATAGAAAAAGGGATTTGAAATTGCTTGTGTCCTGTTGTAGAGGATAGGAAGGAAGCTGCTGGTGAAACGGTATTTCTGTAAAAGACGATTTTAGCCACTAGTAGTTCCAAAGCATCAGCTAACTGGTGATCCACGCAGCAGAAGCCTGTTAAAGCCTCGGTGAGTAATAGCAGACTGCGCCCTTGTTGAAGCTTTACTTCTGGCTTTGTTTGGATTTCACACTCTAAATACATGTACTTAACACTTCATGATATGCCACCAATTATTTTCCACATTCACACAAACTACTTCTCAGCGACGGATGTAAAGTAAAGCATCCCAGTTACGAGGTAGCTATAGAAATCTGTCTGGGTGTGTGTGTGCTTCCTCTGGTCTGATGTATCCGGACATAAAAAATGTATGACTCCTCCTCCTGCAGACGTGTGAACAGCTGAGAATGACCTTGAGAGAAGACAGAAGCAGACTCTGTCCTCTTAATTGAATTATTGTGTCTTTCTGATTCTTTATAAAGCACTTAGTGTTGCACCTGTTTGTGCGTAATTAAGGGGAAAAAAACGCTGGATGAATGAATTTGATTTGATGTGATTTGGCGCCTCTGTCTTTCCCTGCGCCTCCCTCCACTGTCTAATAGCTGATAATGTAATTAGGCTTCCATCACAGAGGAGGCCTGATGATTGACTGTTGTGAAACGTGTCGTGCGCTGGCGAGATAAACGTCCCTCTGAAACACTTTGAGTTTGGTCAGAGCTGTCAGATCAATAACTTTCTCCTCCTAGTGTTCTGCTCATTTATAATCCTCAGCCATAACATGCTGTCATATTACTACCAAACAGAGTGCCAGCATTTCTTCATTAAGGTGTTACTATTGTGGGAGTGAATCGACAGCTTCTGCTTTCCAGACTCGTATACATTTCCATCGGCGGTGGTTTGTTGTCAAGGTTTTTCTGCTGTTATCAGACACTTCTCTGTTCCCCCGTGCCAGAGAGCCCTCCCTATAGTCTGGAGATAAATCTCAGCGCTGTAACTGCCCGTACCCTCTCTCTCAGCCTAATTGGCTTGTGTCGTGCCTGGGAGTTTTGACCGGTCTGTGTGTTTCTGCTGTATTTCCCTCCAGGCTTCGAGCTGCTGTATCAGCCTGAGGTGGTGAGGCTGTACCTGTCTCTGCTGACCGAGAGCCAGAACTACAACACTTTGGAGGCCGCTGCCGGGGCTCTGCAGAACCTCAGCGCTGGACAGTGGACCGTGAGTTCAGGGTCGGGTCGGGTCGGGGGAGGGTACACCATGTGCACACTGACTTCTTTATTCATGTATTCCACCTGATCTATCCTGTTCTCATCATTCTGTCCTTTCAAAAGCTGACATTTTGGAGTGAGATCAAAGAAAAAATATTATATATAGTCAAACAGGATCAAAACAGACCTGCCTCCAGAGATGCTTCGAGACACTTTAACTAGGTGCAAATACACTGTGTCTCTGAAACCATATATTACACAGCTTCTATAGGGTTTGCATTGTGTCTCTAAAGCAATATATTGCACAGCTTATAGGGTTTATATGTATCTATAACTATATATTACACAGCTTCTATAGAGTTTGCATTGTGTCTCTAAAACTATATATTACACAGCTTCTATAGAGTTTGCATTGTGTCTCTAAAACTATATATTACACAGCTTCTATAGGGTTTGCATTGTGTCTCTAAAACTATATATTACACAGCTTCTATAGGGTTTGCACTGTGTCTGTAAAAATATATATTACACAGCTTCTATAGGGTTTGCATTGTGTCTATATATTACACAGCTTCTATAGGGTTTACATTGTGTCTATAAAACTATATATTGCACAGCTTCTACATGGGTTGCATTGTGTCTGTGAAACCATATAGTGACTGTGTTACAAGAGGTAGAGCTGAAGGAAAAAAGCACAACACCAGCAGGCAGCAGGCTGCTCCGCCAGTGAAATCTTTATCAAAAATTGATTGCCAGGATGTTTGGGGGCTCAAAACAAGAAAAAGGAACATTGCACTGGCAACACAGAGATCTGAGCAGCCAAAGTATCTCTGAGAAGGCAGCACTGGAAATGTAATTTTACTTTACAGATGTATGGTAGACAAACCCTTTTCATTGTTAATACCTTTCTTCATATCATGCCTACATAGTGTAAGGGCTTGCACAGCGTAACTCATCTCTGGTAGATGTTTGTCTGTGATGATGGACGGTGTGAGCAGCTCTTCAGCGAGGCCTGGACATTTATTCCATTTGTCGCGGCTGTGGAGCTGCTGAGCGTCCGTCTGGCTGGTCGGCAGCAGTGAGTTATCAACGGGGAAGGCCGGTTGTCAGATGCCAGTTTACACGCAGCACCGCAGGCAAAGAGCGGTCACTTATGTTTTTCAGCAGACTGGCTGCACTCAGCCCACGGCAGCATTATCATGACGCCACCTCTCTTAACACCCGTGTGTCAGACTGTAAACACATCCCTCTGTCCTCTGAATCCACCAGCAGCTGGAGAGGGGGAGGAAAAAACACCTCGACTCCTTTTTTCTTAGTTTCATGAGTTAACATCCAGCCCTGACTCTCACATGTAGCGCTCTGAATAATTCAATAGTAGTGATTTTCAGCTAAGGTGGGCATTTTGAGGAGAAATCCTTCCTTCCTTTGGCGTTCCTTCTCCCAGTGGAAGCTGATCGGGATTCTTGGCCGAGCTCACAAACCCATGCAGCCGGAAACCCATCACACTGGCACATCTGGTCGCTGGACAAAGCGTGTCCATGCTTCCCGGGAGGATATCAGAGCTTCTCCTTTAAATCCTCCTCCTTCTCTGCTACTGCCTTTTTTTCTGTGTCACTGGATCGGTCTGTTTTCCGAGGCCCTCTACTGCCACCTGGTGGCTCAGCTCCACCTGTCCTCTACTTAATTACATCTCTGGGGGGGGAATCCGTGCTTAGATGAGAAACTCTTTTATGTAAATCTTAATGTTTCATGTTACAAAAAAAATGAGAAGTAAAATCTACTGATGTTTAAATTAAGAGAAATTATATCACATGTCCATTCAGAGCCCCACTGTGTAATGCTGTGAATTAGTCAGGACCGGGGAGCGGTGCTGAGCCGCCTGGTAGCTCCTGAGTGAATGATTCTCCTCCCTCGGCCGGTGTTGTGGAGGTGACCTGGACTCCTCCACCGGAGCTTTTCCCAGTGCTCTAGAGAAGAGACGGGTGGTCATGCTGGGCAGCTCCTTGGTGGGATTCTGTAGGTCCGCATGAATATCAAACAGGATGCTGCCGACAGCGTGCGCTCACTCAGCCTCCTCCAGAGGTGAAAGGTTGAATCCATAAAAAAGCAGTCACAACACGCTTCTGTCTCTCTCTCTCTCTCTCTCTCTCTCCTCCGTAGTGGTCCAACTACATCCGAGCCACGGTGCGTAAAGAGAAAGGTCTTCCCATCCTGGTGGAGCTGCTGCGCTCCGACTCCGACAAGGTGGTCCGAGCCGTGGCCATCGCCCTGCGCAACCTGTCCATCGACCGCCGCAACAAGGACCTGATTGGTACAAACTCTATTACTGTAATACCACACACACATCAGACGCCACTGTGATGTCCTTAGTCTTGTTGCATGACCACTGCTTACACACAAGTGCCTCAGATTAAACTGTACTTAAAAAAATTTGAATAGTCATTACAGTAATAACTGTTAACATGGTGTTACAACAACAGTTAATGAATGATAATGAAATTTAATGAAAATACATCTGATACAGGATATAAATCCTCAAAATAATGACAACATTCAAAAAATAAACACAAATATACCATTAAAAACTTCAAAACCCTTACATAATATCACTTAAATACGTATATATAACAGAATAATCCAAAAATTATCTCCCCAAAAAAACTACTAAATGTATTGATCTGTATAACTACCACAGAATTAGATCATTTAAGGTCTTAATCTTTCAGTCCTGTCAACAGAGCTGCTCTCATATCCATTTTAATAAGTCATTTATTCATTTTTGTAAAGTTTATCCATCATTGTTTATCAAATGACAGATACAAATCTTCCCATTGTGTGTAATAATTAACTGTTTCCTGAAAGATAAGGGTCTTTAATTAAGTTAGACAATCTAACATACTGTAATCTGATGTTCTTAGCCATGTGATAACCATAATATACAAATAAACTCCACCTTACAGGAAGTTATGCCATGCGGGACCTGGTGAGCAACCTGCCCAGTGGTCAGCAGCGACCAGCTAAGAACCTGGAGGAGGACACGGTGGTCGCCATCCTCAACACCATCCACGAGATCGTCACCGACAGCTCTGAAAACGCCCGCTCCCTCATCCAGGCGCAGGCCATCGAGAAGCTGGTGGCCATCAACAGGACCAGGTGAGACTTCACACACACAGGTCTCACATACAGTAGCCTATTGTAACAGAAATGAAATTACAGTCATTTCTGGAGTAAATCTAAAGCTTAATGTTGTTTTATTTGGATTAAATTAAGTCTGTTGTTCCTTTTTGATGAGGATTAATTTGGCAACTTTATCACACATGTATGAACCCAAAAGGCACATTCCCAATTATACTGTCAACACTGGCAGTAATGTGTTTCTTTATTACACACTCGATTATCCAAACACACACTCATTCACACAGTAGCTTAGGTGATTGCCCTTTTCTTTTTACTATCAGTCATTCATGTTTACTGTTAAAAACAGTTTGCGTTGCTGGCAGTGAACCTAAGAGACTTTGTGTGTTGATGTTTGTGTACACCATGCCAGAGTACTGTGGCTACACCACAGAGACATGTATGTATACAGTACTGATAATTACAGTGTGACCTTGAATGCAATTTGCATTATAAGCCTTTATATTAGTATTCATGGAGGATAATGTAATGTGTCTCTAATAGCCTGAGCTTGGCTACCACACTACTATACTCTAACAAGCCTGAGCCCACACACACACACACACACACACACACACACACACACACCACTATCCTCCACACATTAATTAACAGGCTTTTAGAACTGGAGGGCATTGTTACACAGGGGCGCCTCTGAAGCTGCTGCATATAACAGTAAGCAAGTAGTTCCTCTAAGTTCTCCTCAACAACCTGATAAGAGCAGCTAACAGATATTATGGCCGATGTTTTAAGAAGTGCCTCAATCATCATAATGTCAGCCTTTCCAAAACGAAGTGGCTCTGCACCACCCCACACTATTAATTTAAGATGAAGAGCACTTTTCAAAGGCTCGTCCTCTTGTGGTGAAGTATTGATCATACAGAGTCACTCTAGCAGCATGAATATACATCGTTCATTCAAACACTAAATAGCAGTGATTCCTCTCACCCCACTGAGATTAGCTTTCTTTGAAGTGAACCCCCACCCACATGTAATTAATACTGGTGGCTTAGAGGTGGCTAATGAAGGGAAACGTGCACTCGTCTGGCTATGAATTAAAAACTAGACCCTGAAGCCACTCAGGGGACTTGAAGTCTTTGAATGAGGAGATTGATTACTGCAGCAGCCGCTGTGTGATTATGTCACCAACCCAGCCATCATAGTTTTTGGGGATTAGATGAGGTTTCTGATTTTGATTGCTCTTGTTGTTTTTTAAATTTTTTTCTTCCTTGTTGTGGTTCTTTCAGCCAATCAGCTCGTGAAACGAAGGCAGCGTCCCATGTGCTGCAAACGGTGTGGAGCTATAAGGAGTTAAGAAACGCTTTAACCAAGGACGGCTGGAACAAGAGCCACTTTCAGGTACAGTAACATATTCCTGCGGAGGGATTTGTCAAGTTTGTTGATGTGATATCCCGATTAAAAAAAAAAGATTCAATCAGTTGATGTTCGAGAAAAACACTTTTCCATGTTTGAAAAGATGGTATTTGCTGAAAGGGATAGTTCAACATTTTGGCAAATTGGCCCATTGTCATAATCAGTAAGTTCGTTACCTTTAATTGTTGGTGCAAGCTATTTTTAGAATGGCGGAGCAGTGTCGCAAGCTGCTCAGAGCTACGCTACGGAGGCTCAAAACGCTCTCGTGGACAAATTGTGACCTGCACATTCGCCACGCTATGAGATAATAACGAAACATTACAAGACACAAGACAGAGTTGTTTTCGAGGTAAATTCAAGCAAAACCGCTGATGCGCATTCCTGTCAAGGGCAGTTTTTCAGCAAGCAGTCTCTGTGTTTACCTCGAAAACAACTCTGTCTAGTAACGTTCCATTATTATCTCATAGCGTGGTGAATGTGCAGGTCACAACTTGCATTGTGGAGTTGTTGGATTTTGTATTTGATGAGTTTGAGTTTGATGAGGGAAACTAAGAAATCCCATTAGCCTCCGTAGCGTAGCTACTAGCTACGTATGAGCAGCTCACGGCTCTGCTCCGCCATTCTAAAAATAGCTTGCACCGACAATTAAAAGTAACAAACCTACTGCTAAAACTATAGGGATTATGGCAATGGGCCAATTGGCCAAAATGTTGAATTATCCCTTTAACAGAAAGTATAAGCAGCATTGTTTGGTGTGTGTCTACTGACACAGGCACACTTATATGGCATTACATATTCATCACTTCAATCTTTTTATAGCCAGAGGATGTTTCATGTTACACTTGTGTTTTGAACATATAAAGAGACACAACAAGTTGTGTTTGAGTTGTGTGATGTTAACATGTTAACATGCTGCCGCTCTGTCACCTCTCAGCCCACAGTGACAGCCACCCCTAAAGCAACAAAGAACGGCAAGCCAGGCTATGACGACACCACCCTACCCCTGATGGAGAAGAACCAAGGTGTGTGTGTGTGTGTGTGGATTTACAGGCATGTTGCCTGTTTAGAGGACCAGTGGGTGGGATTAGGTAGGAAATACTGCAGGGAAATAAGGAACAAATAAATGTTATTATTTATTGTCACCACCAAGTCCAGGGACCGATGTAAAGTATTAGCTTGGGAAAGTCCTTAAAAAAACAGTAAATATCCTTTTTATAATATTCTGTCATTTCCACTGAAGGTTTTAGACAGTCTCACTCAGACTGAAGTTAACAACACACATTGGTGTTAAACAATTTCATTCAGCAGCAGTTTGGTGTACGTGGAACTCACGTGGAATAAAGTACAGTGTCTATGTTCACTTGATTTGTTCACTGAGTTTCATGACAACTGAAAAACTGTATCATGTAACCAGACTGATCCTTTAAGAGGCCCTGGCTGCAAACACAGTACAAGCTGTCACATGACATCAATGACCTGTCATTTTTATCCCACCTCTGGTCCTTCAAACAGGTTTAGACAAAATACTAACACATGCTGGAGAACAGAACTGGGCTCAGTGTGTCCACCCACTGAGGACGAGTATGTTTTTTTAAAATTTTTTCATGGCTCTATTTAAGCACCATGCTCGCCACATTATTACTCATCTCCTGTGTGGTGAAGCTGTGGTGTGTTACATGTTGCAGTAATGCCATTCATTGTTGGGGAGTCAAAACAAAGATAAAATAAAGAGCATTAAATGGGAAATGGAGCTTTGAACACAACATCCTGCTGCTGTTGAAACCTGACATCCTCAAAAAGTTTGCGTTGAAGGAATATGAACAAATGTTGAAATGTTGTTTTTTGTTTTAAATTGATGTAATAAGGTCAGGGATAATAAAATGAATGTTCCTCCGCTCTTTAATGAGTCTCTGGAAAAGCGGGGGTGGAGGTTATCTATAACAGCAGCAGTATGTGTGGGAGAGGGAGGGGGACTTTGGCCCAACTACAAACATCTTTTTGACAGAGGAGTCAATAGCATAGCAGAGGTTAGTGTCCTGATTTTCTGACTATATGGCCCCCTTTTTCTATTTTCTTTTTTTTTTTTTCTATTTACATCCATACATACACATCAATCGTGGTGCTCATGCCTGCCCACTCTCAGTTTGCTTTATTCAATCACTGGCCGAGAACCATTTACCCTGAAAAGCAGCAGCGTTTTGGCTCAATGACTCAGTTTGTGTGTGTGCCGCTTTTGTACAAATGGCATATGAATGCTTTTCAGGCACCAGGAAATGTGGCAGTGGTGATATGATACCTATGGATGAGCTGGGTCCAGGTAAGAGCCAGACTGCATGATCGCCCTTTTAGCCCAAAAAAAGAAAAAAAAAGGCTAGCTCCCCTCTAATCTGCCTGCAGTGTCCCGTAGTTTCTTCTGTGATTCGACATCTCCTCTAGCACTAAGCGTTGCCAAGATGTGTGGGTTTTTTTTATTTAATTTTTTTAATTTAATCTCAAAATTCAAATAACTGAACTTCCTGATCTCGGTACGATGGCTTCAGACCGAGCTTCAGACATGACACCCTTTGATGCTGTATGCAAGACCCCTCTCTTCACAAGATGTTTGTACAAAGCTGGGCTTTGATCAGAAGCTTGACACTAAAGGATGTGGGTGGTTCTCCACTTATTGCATAATAAACACTGCGTGAATATATCTGCGTGCACATTTCCTGTGCTGTACTCAGAGTAACTAATCCTGTGGTTATAGAAGTGCAACTCTATCAGTCCTTCTTTTCTTACGTTAATAAAAACCTCAGCAACATTGAGCCTCTTGGAGGTGACAGAATAAGGGTTTTTATAATGAGGAAGTCATCTGATTTACATATGTTGCAGTTGTTGTTTTTCACAGTCAACTGAAAGTCACCTAGGTGAGACAGCATCATGTCGCTTCACCTTCAAGCCTCTGGGTCTTTATTTATCCAGCATCTGAAGATCCCCGCAGGAACTGTGCTGAAAGTGACACAAAGTCGCATTTCAAACTTTTTGAGATTTGATTTATTTTTGAGGCTTTTTACATTTTCAACAAGGAGAGAGATGGATTACCCTGAGGAAAACACTCAGAGCTGCAAAGTAGAAATTATGATTCTGTGCTGTATTTTTCAAACAACTTGAAATATTCAACTAATACAATTTGAAATGCAAAAAATATAGCAGCATTTTTATCTGTAGGCTTGATGTGTATGATCAACTAATATACCAACTTTATTTATAAAGCACTTTAAAAACCCAGTGGACCAAAAGTACTGGTTCATCTTGGATTTATATGAAAAATCTAATGCCAACATTGGAAAAAACAAAAAAACAAACTTAAATCATAAATATTTAAAAATTAAGATTTTTTTTTTTTTTTACAGATCTTCATCCAATCACAGTGCTTTATACTGCTAATATTTGAGCCACATCTCGCATGGATTCGTTGCACAGCACTGATGTCCTCACATATTAACTTGTGTGGTCTCTCATATCAGAAAAATGATTTGTGTGATGTCACCCAGTGTGGAGAATACACTGTGACAACATATTTGTATTGCTCTGCCATCAGTAGTTTTAATGAATATATGAATGAATGAATAGATAACATGGTGTTTTGTGTGATTGCGCTTCACACTGAGTCATGGAGAAGTGATTGAATCTGACTCCGTCTGAGCAGATGTACAAGTGATCAAAGTTTGATTTATTACTGCTGAAACTGACGGATGTGACAGACTCAAGTTGATACTGTTACAAAAATATGTTTTTTCTTTTACATCTCAAAAATGTCAATCATTTTGTGGATTAGAAGGTTAATAGGGTTCTTTTTTTCTTTATTTTTTTGTTTTGTAAAGTTGTTGTTTAAGAGGTACAGAGGTGAAGACTTTGCTCAAACTGGTATCTTATTCTTTCTTATACTTTTCTGTGTCCAACAGAAAACCTCTCTGTCATTCGACACAAATTAAAACAACACGATGCCTTTCAAGGTTTTATTTCTCATCAAGGATGGAGAGAGAATTAGCTGACTGTTGTTCTCTTCCCTCATTAGATGGTTACTCTACCATTGACCAGAGGGACAAGGACTGCAAATACAAGGCGGGCGACGGCTCAGTGGACCTGACAGAGCGGGAGCCATTAAAGGTACAGACCGGCCCTCTCTGATCTGTGGTGGGATCGAGGGATAGAGGACCAGATAATGATGCCTCACTGAACTATTATCTCTCATTCTCTCCATCTCTTTTTCTTTCTTTCTCTCTCTCTCTCTCTCTCTCTCTCTCTCTCCCTCTGTTCCTTCCTCTCTGTCTCTCTCTCCCTCCTCATGTTTTCTGTGGTGGTCCTCATTAGAGGCTGTTAATCCTACTGATTCTTTAAATAGGCTGGAAGTTGTCGTCCTCTGTTAATGTTGCCTGCTGCAGCTCGGCGCTGTGGAGAGCGTCAGATCTGCGAGCCACCAGTTAATTGAGTGTAAGCTTTTGGTGTCTGTAAAGTAATTAATCGGAGACTGATTAAAAGAAGCCGCCAACAAGCGCTCCTCGTGGAGACGACCCTTGCCTTGGCAGTGAACAGACTGCCGCATTATCAGGTGGCTGTCTGGTGATTATACAGCAGCAGCCACAGTTTGTTTATTGTGGAGCTGATTGGCAATCCACCCTCGACAAGGAGTCGCAGGATAATGGAGAGAGAACATCTGACGTGTGTCGGAAGACTCTCCAGCGCTTTTTCTACTTTATATTTGATCTTCTTTAGAACTCGATTAATGGGATGTGCCTGTGGGATTACAGAACAACCACAATAAAGAGTGCATAATGTTAGTTGGTACTGTAGGCGTCTCTTTAGTTGTTAGTCATATACAGTGTCTGCTTATCTATGCATGTTGAAACTAACACTTGAAAATCTTTCCAAGGTTTTAGTGGCATTTTGAACGGATTACAACAAGACTTTGCTGTTGGTGGACAGTTATTCTACTGTAGTTCTTGTACACTTGTTATATTGTTTATTAAACAAAAACTAAAAATGTGCATAGTCTTTACCATTAAAAACTGAGTCAAAATGTCTGCTATGGTATTAGTCGATATCTGGGATGCTATCAGATAATGTACTCTATACCATGGCAAGGCCCCCATCTGGCTGGGGACCCCCTTTGCAAACCCACTGAGTTTTGAAACAGTTAGCAGTTAATAGTCATGATGTCATGAATGATAATTTGTCTGGCAGGCAATTAGAAAGATGAGCATGGCAAGTAAGGTTTCAATGTTATATTATCATAAATGAGATTTTATAATAATGCCCAAAATACAATACTTTTTATTATTTTGTTATTTGCATTTGTTCTCATCTTCCCGCAAATTTGCTGAGGACCCCCTAGGAACTCCTGGCGGCCCCCCATGGGGCCCCGGCCCCCACTTTGAAAACCACTGCTCTATACTGTGACTACGAATGCTTTAAACTCAGAAATCTCTGTGTCAATTGAATATCAGGTTATTGTATGAGCCATGTTTGCTCCTTAACCTCTCACAATCAAACTGACTCACTGAAGTACCTGAGGTAGCTACTGCTGCAGAGGAGCTTCACACCAGGCTGAAGATCACTGTTCACCTACAGTACCTGACTGAGCAGTTCAGTTGTGTTTCACCTTTGTATCTGTGGCCACACCATTAGATATCAGCCGGAGGTCTTGATGAACAAGATTTTCATCTGGTGTGAAGTTGCTCTTTGCAGTTTTTATGGTCATTGACGATATGTCAGTGTAGCTGTTTGAAAATGTTGACTGGAATCAAAGATGCCCGCGGCGTCAGACTGAAACTGGAAGTTTACTTCTTCAGAATGATTGCAGCTCTGTTATGGAAGAGCTTCCTCCAGTCAAAAATAATAACATTTATATACAACACATATGTGTATTTAACACAATAGATTTGTTTATTATTATATAGGGCTACAGTATTTCAAAGGATAATCTGAGGAATCATCAGAGTTTCGTGAAAGCTGTTTCTAAATCCTGTATTGAAACCTGTTTAGCGACACAACTAAAGCATCATCTTCATCTTCTGGGTTTCAGTGACAGGTTTCAGTGTCACGTGGTGTTTTCTTACTGTCCAGGAGGTGTTCACACTAAAACAAGAACAGAGTTAAAGAGACAGTTTGAGCACAACATTTAGCAGGAGAAAAAAAACCCAGCTCAACACTGACCGTTAAGCTACTAAACCTGTTAGAAATGAAGTCATACTGTCAGCTCTTACATGGGCAGATGCTTTTAGCAGCTCTGAAGCCTTGAACTGGAGCACAACATAGTCGTGTTTGTCTTCAGAGTCTACAGACCTTCGAGCGTAACTCCAAAGCTGTCTTCTAAGTCTGCCGTCTGTACTTCCCAGAGGTGTTCTGCCCGCTTTGAATGCAGCTTGGCTGTGAAACCTCTCTCTCTCCCTCTTTCATTTGCATGTTTTGGTATGCTGTTTTGTAATCACTCTGACTTCTTTCCAAGCTTTCCTGAAGGCAGGGAACTAACACTGGCTTCTCTGATCCTGGATGCATGTGTATTTATGTGCGCGTGTGTGTGTATTTCTGAAATGTATTGACCTCTTTTTGTTTTGCTGTGTTTTTTTTTTTAACCCGTCCTCCTGTGGCCACAGAATGACACAAATAGGAAACACTATATCAGGAGTAACAGGCCTGCGGTCAGTCTGGTGGACGCTTGTGATGTTAAGCCCCAGCCTGTTGACTCCTGGGTCTAAATGCATGCATGGTAGGTCTTAAAAAATAAAAGCACAACAATTAATAACAACCTTCACCTATTGAGTTGGATTGTAGCATCCTGTCATCCCTGTTTGTTCATCATTTCCGCCTTTTTCCCTTTCATCCTCACATGTACAGTAGTTCTGCTGCACCCACAGCAGCCAGCTGGTGAAGTCACCTTGGTTTTTCATTGAAATTCATTTGGAAATGACTTGTAAGGTTTCAAAATGTTCGATATTATCGACAGTTTCATAGTTGCTGCTTGATTGAACTCCTATTGTGCGCCCTTGAATGCTTAGATTGAGGGAAAGGTAGTGCTCAAAACAATTTAATTATAAGATTAAAAACTTACAAAAAAACCCACAATCACAGCCTGACGTCGGGGTTTCAGTTTAACAAAATGCTGGGGTGGATTTTAATTAAAGCATGCTTCATTTGTAACAGTTTAATTGAGCGCCAGCTAAACTCCTTTCTCAAACACTGACAGCAGCTGGAAGTGGGAACAGAAGCAGTTTTCTTCCCATGTTGGAGTGGTGTGTGTGAGCTGGAAGAGCTGCAGCGCCTTGCACTTAAAGGAGTTTTGAGTTTGAAGAACTTTTTTCTCCAACTTGTCCAAAAACCAGTAGAATGAATGCCATGTTTGTACATGCACATCCACTGGGTGTTATTCACCCAGTGTGTGGAAGCTGGCAGCCTAACTTTTAACATTTAGTTTGAAAACACAAAAAACTATCTAACTGGGATATGAGAATGAGATTCAATATTTCCCTCACAGTACTTAACTTCCTTTATTTCCATGTCTACACAAGCTGGTGAGGGTACTGATTAATTCCTGGTGCATTACCTATGTGTGATAAGAATTCCAAGGGGAAAGTGTTTATGAACAACTCAAGGAGCCAAGATTAGTGTGAGTTGCTACCAAAACTAGCAACATCTACAGCAGGATTTTTTATCTTTTTCTTGTTTTAGCCGTGCTCTTGTGCACAGTGAAATCTCTGTAGTTTCAAAATTTACATTAAATTTCAAGGGCCAAACATCCAGTCAGTTTTTGCACCTGTGTGGAAACAGAAAGCTAGAAAGCCATAGTAACAGTAACCAAGGAGTGCAGGGCTCTCTGGATACTGAGTTTGTGTTTTAATATTGCTTTCGCAGTAAACACACATTTTCAACACACCTGTTTTAAAAAAAAAAAAAAACGACATTGTGACTTCTCCTCTCTGTAATACACAGAAACAGCAGACAGGCTTTGGTGTGTGTTTACAATTCAGCACCACCTGTCTGATTGAAATGTACGCCCAGCTTCACTCACTGCTTCCCCTGACAGCCTTTGCTGAAAGTGGTGGCAAATGATGAAGGGGAATCATTCTTCTGCACTCCAGATGGATCCTCCAGAGACTCAGTTATCCCTTAATGAAAAGCGATAGAGAGAAAGGAACAGATTTGTGCTCATGCGTACAAACACACACACACACACACACACACATGCATATGCATACACACAATCTCTACATTTCCGTACAGACAATTTCCTGGGTCAAAGCAAGATGAACTCAGATAAATAATTCATGTAAGCTGATTTGGTGATGAGGAGAGCCAACACATACAATGCATTCACACACATTCACACATTATCAACTCTCATATAATATGCAGGAGACAGAGTTGTAATGTGAATTCATGTGAGCACGAGGCAACATGAATTCAAATGACATACAATGTGATATCAGCAGTTGTTACCACAGTTTGAATATTTTATATAAAATCTATAGTATAAAGGATTTGTGAGTGGCTTCTTATGTACAGTAACATACTGCAGATGTCTACTTAAGTTGGACAAAGATAGAAATTCAGCTTCTCTGTGGATTGAGAGATTTCATAAAGTGTCTCTCAGAGAGAGTCAAGTGTGTTTCAGCAGGAGGCTTTCATCAGTTTCACAGAATAGAGCCACTAAAACCACTAATGAAAGCTTTCTGTTGAGAGGGTTTTCTCTATTGAAGACATTGTTTTGTTAAAACGTCCCTACGGATCTGAAGGCAGGTGAATGTCTTAGTTTGTTTCATTTTTCATGCTCATACACCTCAGCTGCAAACTGCTGTAAAATCTTAACACAATTCATAAGGATATCCATGGAAGAGAGGAACACTGTCCGACCTCAGACTTTGCAAGTGTCTGAGTGAATTCCCCAAACTGACCCACTATTTAATGACCAATAAATGGCTTTTGCGAGACTGCCAGTGCCAGATGATCTCGGTGACCTTCAGTAGTTGTCGTTGTTGTACCTGCAGCATCTCTATCTCCTCCTCACCTCTGTTGTCGTCTCCTGTGCTAGCAGCCTCCCATCAGACCTCCCCGTCTTCCTCGTTGTCATCTTCCTGTCTCAGTCGTCTCTGTCAGTGGCAGTCTGTCCAACTCCTTTCATCTCCATCCATTGCATTAGGAAATACATCATAGTGTGGCTCTAGAGAAATTAGATGATTTTTTGGTACACATTATGATTTTTCCACTTTATTAAAAACAACCGCTACAGGTAAAAGAAAGAATTAGCATCAGGTAAGTCATTTCCACTCCAGCACACGCAGCATCTGTTTTGCCGTCTCTTTTCTCCACTCCATTTGCCATCTGGACTGTCATTATTAGAGCATGTTTTGACAGTTATTATGCCAAGTAACAGTCTAGCCATCGTACAAGTGGAATTGAACTGAGAATTTCAGTCCAAATTCTTAATCAGTGATCCAACTATGAAAAACTGAATTTTAGTATGACATTTACAGGATGATTATTTTTCTTATTGTCAACAAATCCCATGAAAAGACCAAAATCAACAATGACAGTAACAAGTATTATCTATTTAGCCAAAGCTTGATATGTCTTATTCCTGTATCGCAGTGTGTTAATGATGAAAACAGCGTTCACTAATTCTGTCCTTTTTAAGAGGTGTTTGACATATTGTGGGTGACAGGGATGGAAAGAGTTGTTACATATCTGGTTTGGTAACTTCAGTCACTGGTGAACAGAAGTTCAGCACCTTCAGTTACTGTATCTTCCCTTGGCCATGAAGGCAGCACAATTAGATGTAGACACAGCACAGGCATATTATCACCTCATTGATACAACAACACTAATTACATAAATTTCAGGTCTTGTTTCTTGCCAACTGAGTATTAATTCTCTGTGGGTTTGTCTGTAATTAAGAGTGGCTTGTTTCACATTACACACACCTGTTTTCCACATACAGATCCCACAGTTTTACATTAGACAAAATGAGGTTGGGGATGAATGCCACACTAAGGAAGTCTTGAAGGTGTTGAGAGACACATTTGATATTGGTCTTTTCATGGAACTTGAAGACAATAACAAACACATTTAATATTACCAGCCTGGTCCTTTAAGTCATTATACATACATATTTTACATTTGTCATTTTTACAGTGTATATATAAGCAGCGTTTGGACTGAAACTCTTCACTGACTGTTACTTCTAACTCTGTAGAAGTGTTCTTCTGATGTTTTTTTCTCTCTTGTCCATTTGCTCCAGGCTTAAAAGTGCATCACCCCAGCTAGAAGAGGATCTCTCATATCACCACTGCCATTTCACATGGAGCTTATCTTTGGAGTTGGACTTTGTACAGAAAAGAGGATTTAAAAAAAATAATGATCACAACAGCGACTACCCAGCAACAGCCAGCATTCTCATGCTTTTCAGAAAAATGAAAATAAAAAAAGAGTTAAAAGTGACTTCTCCTACTACTTTCTCATATCTACATTCCCACTGGACATCATGTGAATTTTACAGTGTTGACTCTTGGTGAGCTCTACCAGTGACAAGAAACGGACAGAGGCCGGTGCTGTTGAAGGAATGGACATGTGGCGGGACGGCAAAGTGAAGTGAAGGAAGTGAAGGAAGTGAATGGAAAAGAAACGTGTGCTGGAAGGAAACCTGTGGGAGAAGAGATGGAAAATGGATATTTTTACCTTTACTTTTCATGTATGATAGAAGATTATCCCCCCAATGTTCTGGGTTTTGGAGGATTTTAGTTTGATGCTGAGCTTTGGTGTTTTGAATTGAACAGGTTTGGACTGGTTGTGTTTGAAGGTCACTGAATGTTTGTTTTGAGAATGGTGGGATGGACACGAGTAAGGGAAGGTAAAAGGAAAGAAACCGAGCCTGAGAAGAGCTGTAGCATAGTGGATAAACATGTTCTCCCAGCAGCTGCTCTCATAGATTTACAATCCATTTGGTTCACTGTGTTTTTTCAAAAAAAAAAAAAAAAGTGCACTGAGATGCTTTGAAATCAAAAGTGGTTAACTGGTGGTTATTGTTGGTGGTTATTTGAGAAAATATGGAGTCAGCAAGTTGTGGTCTAGAGCAAGGAAAGTGACAAAGTGTGTACGTGAAATGGATCAACAGGTTTTGATTACACTGCATTGAAAAAGTAAGATACAATGGAAAGACTTTCTGTTTTATCGTGATCAACATGTATGAGCCAAGTTGCATGTTGACGTTCAGTCACAGAGCGGTGGTTACGTACTGTATGTAACCACTTCAGTTGTGTAGCGACATGGTTCCTTGAGTATCCTGGTTGGTTGTTCTTTGTCAATGATGTGTATTAAAGAGGATATAAGGCATTTTGTTTATAAATGATTTGTGTTTTTGAACAGAGAGGCATAAGATTGTTCTCTTGTTGAAAGGGTAGATCTTAAAGCATTTTTATTTTTTGTTGGGTTTTATATAAATGTATATTAGGGTCAAAAGGAACAAAAAAAATGAAAAATGAAGGAAAAAAGCAAACAAAAATTGACAGACTTCTTAGTTGTATATTAATATCACATTGTTTGGAAAGCACATCTCATTTGATAAAGGCTCACCATGTTTGTAAGCAAGAAATAACAACGTAACTTAAATCTGTGTCAAATATTGTCGCGTTACGCAGACGATCACCTATTTATATTTTGTATTTGTCAAAAAAAAAAAGGTTACAGAAAAAAGTTTATCTGCAGTGTTCTTTCTAAAGGCGTTGACTACACATTGTCTGGTAGCCCCTGCCTCTCTGATCCAGAAAATATGGAGGGTCAAGGGGTCAGACAGAGGTGATGGGATAGACAAGAGATGGCAGTGTTAATACAAGCCCCTTCATTTTTCTTCCCAGTGCATTCAGACCAAGTTACCACCAACCCTGAATCCTCCTTCACCAGTGCATCTTAAAGAGAAATATTCGTGAGCATGAAGAAAAATCTGTACAGATGTTTATATTTTATTCTTTCCAAGTGCCAGTTTTTTTGTGGTGTCATTTGGATATTAACTAATTCATTCGTATGCAGGAAGAGAGTAAAGGTGGACGAGTGGATCTGGATATTCAAAATTAAAAAAAAAAAAAAAGTTGTATCACTGTATAAATTAAAACTTCAAGTTGGGTCATATAGTATATATTTTTACAACATTATAGGTCAGGCAGTTGAGGTATAGAGAACCACAGAGATACAGATCTTATTGCCATTTTTCTCTTTCTTGGTGAGGGTGAAGAGCACTCAGAATCCAGTGGTCATGTTTCGGGTCTCCTTTCCAGTCCCAGTTGGTGTCACTCATGCGTCATCAAGGTGAACGGCATGTGCCTGCATTGAAGTCTGATTTTTCTTTGTGACGTATGTGACTTTATAAAGCTTGCATATTTTACACAGTGTTTACAAAAATGTACGTTGTGGTTAAAAATCAATAAACTACAAAAAAACTTACTGTATAAATTTTAATTTCAGAGGTTAAAAAAAAGTTATAATACCCAGCATCCCTTATGTGTGTCCTCAGAGGTGTGTGCTTTCATTGGACAATACTGAACCCTCACAACAAAGACCCATATGACTGTCTATTCCTGACTGCGTTATGCAGTACCACAACCAAAGGATCGGAGGTTTATTTGCATGTATTCAGAAAAAGGGGTTTTGTTTTCGTGGATGTGCAGCTCATTGTACATTTACAAAATAAAAAGCGAAGCACCTGTAAAATAAATGCAGGACAGAGACACACATTGGATCAAACAGACCTACCTATGTAGATAGAACTGATTCAAGACCGTCAAAATAAAGTAACTGTACTACTCAGTAGCAGATGTGTTTGTACCTATCATGTGCCTTAACCTTTTCCATGGTAGATAAAGATAAGTGTGTTTTATATAACTTTATTGCTCCCTTTCAACTGTCATCTCTCCATCCCGTCTGCTCAACTCTCCCCTGATCTCCTCCTGTGTCAACCCCCCTCCCTTTTCTCCTCCGCTCTGCTCACTCATTCGTTCTGCACCCCCCCCCCACCCCCCAATCCCAATCCCAACCACACCTTCCTTCCAAATCCGAGTAGTTTAGACTGTTGGTGCGGTTTCTGCCTTGTATTACATTGTATTATAAACTTTTAAAAAGATAGACTCATTCAAAAAATGGTTTTGATTTCCTAGAGGAGTAAAATTGTTAATGCTTTCGTAGCGAGCAGAAGCGATGCCACAGTGACAGAATGTATTATGTTAATTTTACTAATACCCAGAGGCAAATATTACGCTTGTTAAACATAACGGAAAAATACTGGTTTGTAGAGTATAAATTTGGTGTGTTTTCAATAAATCATGCCTGGAAAGAAGCTGTTGCCTGCACTTGTGTTTTATTTCATATGATGCCATTAATTTCCAGTAAGATTCAAGGTCTTCAGTCATCTCACTGTACCTGACAGACTACAATGCTCAAATCAACCGGTGGTAGAATTTTAAGCGTTAAAGTATTGACTGTGGAATACCACTTTATTGTTGGAGTATATAAGTATAAATGCAGTATACCTTGAATGTTTTGGTCAGTTCTTCTGATTTTAAACATTTGGTCTTAACTAGGAGAGAAAAAGTGTTCATAGTATTGTAATACCATATAGCCTATAGTGTATAGCTACTGTGTAAGGCTTGTGTCCTAAGCAGAGCAAGTATAAACCTTTTGACCAGGGTTTAAACCTTAGCGTTACATGTAAACGCCTACTGAATTATCCTTGAACAAACCGTTAGATTCCCTCTAACTCCTGCAGCACTGAGCTTCTGAAGAACATACACTTTCCCAAGGGTCTGAATCTTTGGCAGCCTGATTTCAGTTGGTTATATTTTTAGTCATGACAGAAGGAAGTACAGGATCTGAAAATTTAGACTATGAATATGAAACAAGTGACAATTCAAAATCCCTATGATAATGAGTGACAAATGAGTGCAACTGGGAAAGTGTCTTCAAAGGCCTCTTCAACATCCTGTCTTAAACCATCACTGTTTTATACAATGGACTGCATTTGGCTCAGTTATAGAAAGTGTTTGGGTAAGCTATGACATCTGCCCTGGAACTAGAAGCCATTTTGAATTATGTTTAACGTACAAAGTGTTCTTATTTTGCACTGACACTGACGTAACATGCTTCACGCCACAAACCAAATTTCTGTAACAAAACTGTGTACTGAATCATTAAAGTAAAGGACATGTTACTTTTTTGCATGTGATTCTGTTGGTTTTGGCATACTGTTTTACATTAGCAGCAATAGGCTACAGTAGGCTATATACAGTCATTTTCAATCTTGACATAGGCTATATTTGTACATTCATATATTTGCCCCTCTGATATTAATGTCTTTACTTATTTTCTTAAATTTAACAAGATAACAACTAAGTCTGAGGTCATCTGGGCTGATCGTCATATCAGAGCCTCTAAGGAATGCATTAGTCCTTTATACCTTCATTAAACTTTAGTTTTGTTGTTCCTATTTGTTCATTATTGTTTAACTTAATCTGTTATAAATTATTATTATTAGCCTATTATTATTATTATTATTATTATTATTAGCTATTATTAGTAGTAGTAATAGTGGTAGTAACATCATAACAGAACATTACATTATAAACAGACATTTTCATATATTTTCTACTGGGGTATTTATTTTTTTTTCCCTTTTTATTTATTTATTTATTGAAAGATATTGATCTATTTAATACATCACTGATCAACGTCTGATCAACGTCTTGTTAATATTAATGTAAAAACCTGTTTCCTGTCAGGCAGCTCTCCGGCCACCACAGACCCGCCGGGTCCTTTCATAACAACATCATGGCCGCCCTGTGCAGAGGCAGACACCGGTGGAAAAGGACTAATAGTTTCTATGTGTTGACAAGAAGCTTCACAGGTAAAACAACATGTAGTTGTGATGTTGTGTGTAGATAGGAGGGCCAGGCCGGACTCACGCTCACAGCTGGAGCTGTTTCCGTCACTTCACGGCTCTAGATCCCTCCAGCAGCTCTTCATGCTGTCTGCATTTCTATCTAACCTACGTAGCTACGTGATTAGTTTAATGTCCTCGGTCTCCGTCAGACAGCCTGTGAGACGCCTGTCTCTCTGGGTGGTGCTGTACTGTCATGTTGCTGTAGTTACTGGTTATACGCTGCTTCCTACATGACTGCATGTGGCTAATGATAAGATGGGAGTAACTCCAGATAAAGTCAACTGCCTTGGTGATTTGTAATCTATGCTAAGTGATTTAACACCTCTGTGAGGTAGATGCACCATTAATGTTTAGTCATTTTATTCATGATTTGTGGAAAACATCCTTTTCCAATATAGATTATGCTTTTGTGTTTCTGCTTCAACCTGTGTTGTGCTATTTACAGACAAAGGAACAAACTGAAATTGTGACTTATTTTGTTTTACATGTTAGAAATAGATATTCATATTACACTCTGCTATTTCTATGTTGTGTGTTATTGGCCTTTCTATACTCTCCTATAGGGAAGTATGACTATGACCTGGTGGTTGTTGGTGGTGGTTCAGGAGGCCTTGCCTGCTCCAAAGAAGGTGAGATGTTATGAGATCCCTACTATTCTTAAATGTAAAACAAATCCAGTGTTTTCTATATAATAACACCATGGTATCACCACCACTCTGTTTACAGCGGCACAGCTGGGGCAGAAAGTCGCTGTTTTGGATTATGTGGAGCCATCTGTGAAAGGTTGATGGAATTTGTTGTGTAAATTAAATTTGCTGGTTTGACGATTTTCTAAACACTACAGTAACATCCTATGGAAAAACTTTCCCAAACAGGTACCAAGTGGGGTCTGGGTGGGACGTGTGTGAATGTCGGCTGCATCCCTAAGAAGCTGATGCACCAGGCTGCTCTCCTCGGCTCTGCAGTCAAGGATGCTAAGAAGTATGGCTGGCAGATCCCAGGACCAGTGAGCCACGACTGGTAGGTCTCCACCAGGAACATCATCATAGTGGTGTCTCAATGTTTCATCAGCCTGTAGGGAGGGTTAGTAGCTGAATGGCACCATCTAGTGATGTAGCTGCAGTAAGACATTACCTCAGGTCAGAAAATAATCTCTGTGTGGTGATGAAGTTTCTCTGCAGACACACACACTTCTGTTCTGTTCTCCTCCTTAGCCTCTAAGAAGAAGAAAAGAAAAATCATTTGAATAATCTCCAAAGAGCTGCTTTTTTATTTTTTCATTGTTTTTCACATGTCATTGTTCAACCGTAGCAGGTGATAGGAGGCACAGTATGAACTGAAGCATCACTGAGAACTTCCTCTGTATATATAATAGTCATACTTTGGTCTTCATGTTTTAACCTTTGATCCATCCTTCAGGTCCACAATGGCAGAGGGCGTTCAAAACCACGTCAGGTCTCTGAACTGGGGTCACAGAGTTCAGCTTCAGGACAAGTAAGAGTGACTATATCTTCTTGTGTTGTTGACTTACCCGTATTATGTATTATTTATTTAATTAAGGTAAAATGATAATGAATAGTTTCCCATCCTAATGTTTAGTTTTTTTCACTTGTATAATGGATATGATGAGTTTTCCCTGTCTTACCCTCTCAGCACGTCACCCCCTCCCTTCCTGCTTCAATCATTGTTCGTCACATACTTCATATATACAGTATACAGATATATACATGGATAGTTTCTTCCATTCTTGCGTATTTTCTTGGCATGAAGTATTGCTGAGGGCTGTGTGTTTCTGGCGGGGCACAGCTGAAGGACTTGTAGTCAGCCACCATGTGTTGATTGAGTGACTGCCTGGAAGGCAAACAGGTGTTAACGTGTCCGTTAACTTGAACTGTTTTCAGTCCAATGAGATCATTACCTGGATACAGAAAGTTAATAATGTTTCTAATGATTTCATTTCCTTTGAATTAATAATCAGCCTGAAGTGGTTGTGTTTTCAGAACAGCAAAGATACAATGTGCAGAGTAGTCATTTCACACAAGTGTATTATAATGTGGAAATATTCATATATTATTTTTCAGTAATTTAATTAGATTTAGTCTTGTGTGAGTTTACTTTAAGCTATCGTATGAACTAAAGCTTACATTTAAGTTCAGAATGAGTGTTAGCATTCTATTATGAGACTTGGCTTTTTTAATTACTTTAAAATATCATGTAAAATATACAGTTTAGATTAGATGGATGTATTAAAGTGTGGTATGTCAAATCTAACCTTAAACTGGGAGTTTTCACATTACAATCTCTACATTGCAACAGCACAGCTTGCACACCTGTTGAGCTGAATTTAATTTAATTCAGTACAAATAAAAAATGGAAAAATATAAAAATATCCTAATTAAAATTAAAATGTTAACACATGCAGATTAGACCATTGGCTGTGAAATGTTTTGGGAAACTGAACCAAGGGAGAATGTCATAACATACATAAAACATATTTGGTGCAACCTCAAGGAAATTTAAATTGAACGCAACTGGACTTGGTTAATTGTTTCGCATCTGACCAGTCTCAGCCTGGTCAGATGGGAGCATGAACTGATGAAGCCTCTTGGATGAGAAGTGAAACGTCCAGTTGCGTTCGATTTAAATTTCCTTGAGATAACCATGACCTGGACAAATGAGAATATTTGGTGCAAATGATGAATGATCTTTCTGGGCAGCCTAGGCAAACCTCTTTCCTGTGCAACTAAATCATTGGATGACATGCATGGATTTGTCGACCTAACTTTGATGCATTCATTTGATCTGCTCAAGTGTAGGATAATGTACCACAAGGAGCAACCTGTTTGTTTTGTGTTTGCAGAAAGGTGAAGTATCTGAACATGAAAGGAAGTCTGGCAGATGAACACACTGTTAAAGGACTGACCAAAGCAGGAAAAGAGGTCGGCTCTCTCCTCATTTATGCAATTTCTTAATACAGTTGAATTTTTGCTACAACTTTATATTTTATGTTTAGGTTCTTTTTCTCTTATATAGAAATGTGCATGTTTTGGTTATTATTAAATTACTCAGTTAATGTGACAAATCTAAATTTGAGGTCTTAACTTCCTGTGTACGGTCAACTCTCTACCCACTGAGAGTGCTGTTTCTTGTTTCTGTCATTTCAAAGCATTTCCATCATCACCTGAATGCAGAATACTGTGGAGACCACTTGCTTTTATTTGACATTTCCTTGTTTTTAAAGGATTTGAACAAAGACTGTTACTCACATTTCCCCCCTCTCTTTCAGACGATCCTCACTGCCAAGAACATTGTGATCGCCACAGGTGGGCGGCCTAAGTACCCCACAAATGTAAGTATGATTGTTATTATGTTCTCTGATGTTTCTCTGCTCTTGTGCTGGTTGTTTATCCGGCACAAATAAATGACAGAGAGAGAGAGAAAGACACCCTACAGCAGCAGACAGGTCACAACACAGCAAAGAGCAGGTTTTAGAGTGCAAACCTTCACTGGTAGATGTGTTGATAGATGATTGATAGGTTGATGGATCTGTTCACTGCTTTAATTCTTATTGCAGATCCCTGGAGCGGTTGAGCATGGCATCACCAGTGATGACTTATTCTGGCTGAAGGAATCTCCTGGAAAAACGTGAGGACGCTTTCATTTCCTAAACCGATTCCTCCCTACCTAGTGTGATATTTAATAGATCTTAACCGGTCGGTCTGTTTAGAAGCAGGCTCGCTTCTCCACATTTCCAAAAGCTTGGAGATATTTTCATGCATGAAGACTTTTCCAGCACCAATACAGTGAGATCATCCCTGAACACATACAGCTCAGTACAGTATGTGTATGATTGCTGGCGTCGCCGTATATACAAAGCGGTACAAGGGAAACGGAGCCTCTAACCTCTGCAGTATTAATGCATCACTCTACCCTCCACACTACCTCGCTCACTGACATGACACGTCCCACTGTCACGCACTGTAATCACTCATCAGTGACATGCAGTTTGTTTTTCTCCCTTCCTGTCAGCCTGTCCTCGCCTCATGATTCAGATTAGCGGCGTGCATCCTGACCTTTACAGAACCAGCCCTTTAATCCAGCCATTTAGCTGCTGTCATCACCTGGTTAATTGGTCTTTCCCTGATGTTTCCTCTTGGCACAACATGCAGACGGTGACTGCTGGTTGTGGTATACCTGCGTTGCTGTGGTTGTTTGCTTCATGGAGACAGATAAGCGGAAGTTATTATTCTGATATTCTAGTTGCATATATATCCGGGTTGTCTGCACCTGGGCTATGGAGTTTTAATTATTTTTTATTAGATTCCTGAGAAACTTGTAGCTGTTAATGTAATGGCTGATAAGTAGTGCTGCATGTCTTCTAAAATTGATTTGTAGCCCTTATTTTGTTCCGTTTAGGATCATCGGCTCCTCTATAATGTTGATTCTGTAAGAATAAAGACTATTCTACATTTTGACCACTTGGAGGCAATGCTAAATCATTTATAGACAGCAAATCACTGCGACTACACTGTAACCATCCAGCAGTTATCACTGTTTCCTTCACTCATTCAACAAAGCACCTTTGTATAGGAAGCAGAATTATCCACTTGAGTTCAGGAAGCGCTTTGATGTAAGAGGGTGATGGTTAGTGGAGTGCTCTACCTCCCTGCAGGCTGGAAGTGGTTAGCTGGGGGTTAGCACTGGCATTAGCTTCTTCCACAAGGACGTTAAACGACACACACACTCCCCAGAGCCGGGGATGTTGTGCTGCAGAGCTGTCAGCTGGGCAGGTGAGGTCCGAAAGGATGTTTCTGCAGGTAGGGCCGGTGTGGGAGGGGGTCCAGCTGAGTGATGGCTGTCTAATGGACCTTGAAGCACACACACATGCAAATGACAGATTGGGCCTCAGGGTTAAAGTCCAGATTTGGCCGCCATCATAATGTTGTCCTGAGAAAGCACTGGGCACATGCCAACAGGCTTCTGATA
The DNA here is from genome assembly GCF_045865225.1 of Trachurus japonicus. Classification (NCBI taxonomy): domain Eukaryota; kingdom Metazoa; phylum Chordata; class Actinopteri; order Carangiformes; family Carangidae; genus Trachurus; species Trachurus japonicus. Next base: position 38,918,257 of record NC_140915.1, on the reverse strand, counting down.
CTGGCCAGGCTTGATAGGCCAGTGCTTGAATGAGTAAGACCACTCCACACACTGCATCAACACAGTGAAACTGTAGAGAAATGAAGCGCACACACACACACACACACACACACACACACACACACACACACACACACACACACACACACAGCACAGCACAGTGCAGCACAGCACAGTGCAGCACAGTCTCTGGTACATTCATTCTCTTCCCAGGGAGAAATCCATTGTATTATTTACAAACAAGATGAACAAAAGTGTCATCATATGTAAATGACCAAAATAAAAAAAATCTATGTTTATAAAACATAAAATTAATCATAGTATTAGTAGTGTAGTTCATTATTAGAAGGTAATTAAAGTGAGAGCAAACACAAAGCAGTGTATGAGTTTTACATTGCAACATATTTCATCTAATACTATATTAACTTCACGAGATCCACATAATATTTTACATGGACAAGAACATTTTAATTGCATGCAATACTTTTGATTTCATTCATTTTATAATAGCTACTGCTGCCTTTTTGCAGCCCCTCACAGCTTTTTTACTCTTGCAAAAATGGGAACATGGCACTGGAACAGAAAATAATATAAAAATGGGTTTATTGGAATTCATCTCTGAGTTCTACCATGCTCACATGCATGTAGGTCTGAATTTCTCCAACCAAACGTAATTGGACAAAATCAGATGATCAATTACTGTATTCAGGACGGTTTAATAGCTGGTTCAAGTTGCCCTCTTTTATTGCCAAGCTGTCCACGTAGCTTTGGTGGGACTGATAATCAAATCAGTGACTGTTATTCTTATGGTTGTTAAAGCAACATTTCAAAAAAAGTTTGACCCAAATCAAATCTTAACTTGCAACAAAGTCCACCGACACTGATACGCAGGAGGAGTATCCAAGCCCAGTGTTTGTCTTATCATTGTCGAGGCTTCTGAAGAACTGCCCAAGGTTAACAAGCAGCCACCGGCGATCGGTAGAAAACCCCTTTCTGCAGGACTGGGTTCACTCAGGTCTTGGCTTGAGCTTCAAACCACATGTTACCACTCCAAGCCTCAAGAGTTTACAATGTTTCAGCTTTTGTTGTGTGGCTTCACGTCCACTATGTTACCACAGATGAAAGTCAGAAACACGTGAAAGGACTGGACCTTGTTTTCTCTCACTTTTCCAGCTGCAGTTAGTTTTGACCTTTACATGTCTGTCACATGTTCCTGAATCTGGCGTACCGGTCTGTCTCACATCGATGGCAATCAAAGTGGGAGGTAGAAAATGACTACATTTTGTAGCAGCTTGTCATAGTAAGATATAATGAACTACTTTTCAAAACTTGTGATACGTCATCAAAATAATTTAAAGATGTGGTGTATGAGATGAAAGCTCTGTGAATTCTCAAAGAAAACAAACTCATTTATTGGTAATAACTTCAGCTCGACTAATTTGTCTTTGTCTTTTGCTAGAGTTGTGCCATGTTCTCAGGACAGGCTAGAGAACAGAATGCACTCAGCTAGTAAATGTGTAAAGATAATGAAGACACCACTGTATAAGATTTCAGTGTGTTTGTGGGGTTGGCTTTTTACTGCGTCTGCATCCCCAGTGCCTAAACGTCACCATTGTTGAAAAGTCCTGTTGTTTTTAGAACGCTTCTAATCAGCATCATCTTTTGGTTGAAAGATGTATTGCAGTGGTGCAGACTCCAGACCAGTGTAAAGATACAGTCACACAATAGTTAAGAAGCAGGTTTAGGGGAAAGGATAGTTCCTCAGTGATGAAAGTGGAGAATCAAGCTAAAGCTCTTTGCCTAATCTTCTTTAAGCCACTTCACAATACGTGCTAAGTGCAGCTGTGCATTACACAGACGTGGGGAAAACGGGCACTGGGGCTTTTAGTGGCTGGTGTTAGTGTGGACGAGGGCAGGATGAGCTGTCAGGTGGGGCAGAGCTGCAGGGACGGAGGTAAAAACAAGGGAGAAGCCTCCGCCATGCGGGCGACTGGTGTCACTCAGCGGACTGATGTGTGGCCCTGCACACGGCGCCCCATCTGTAGGGATTAGCCTAAATGCTAGCAATTAGCCCACATCAGCTCATAGATCTAAGTGCGGGATTAGAAGTGTGACTCACTTGGACCACACGCACATACACTGACACCACAAATCTGCGCACATACACACACACATACACACACACACCCCTCTTTCTACATTTCCTTCACACCTCCTCACTTCCCTCTCAGGTTATGAAGCTCTGTAAATCATCACCTCTCTAATTCAAGGACTTAAAGTAAACTATTTCAACTCTGGATCTGCTTTGTTTTATTTGGCCAAAGAACTGTATTTTTATGTATTATTCGTGCAGTTAAGAGCTTCTCTGTATTTGTATTTTTCAGACTTGTGGTTGGAGCCAGCTGTATCCTTGGTCTGCCAGAGAGATTTTTAATGGAGCCACCATATAAGTCCCCTGCTCATCAGTTAAGAAAGTGTTAAGTTATGAACAATTGTTAGCTTAATAAAAAGTAATTATACAAAAGACTGCGGTTTTAAATTTTTATACTCTTAGCACTGGTCTTAAATTCAGGCTGCGTATTGATCCTTCAGAAAGGTTTCCAGTGTGGGGTAAAGTCTCTCACTGTTCTGTACTTGTTACCATGATAATCATGATAAAAGAACCACTGTGCCACTTTTTCCAAATACAGTTTAACAATTATCTTGTCAAAATGTTGTGAAAGTGAAGCCACTCATTTACGTAGCGTGTAAGAATGTCAGTGTTAGTGTGTTATGGCGGAAAAAGCAGTATAATCCTCAACCTGGTGTTGATCAGATGTGGCTCTGGAGTGTGCAGGGTTCCTCACTGGCATCGGCTTGGACGCCACAGTGATGGTTCGCAGCATCGCCCTCCGGGGGTTTGATCAGGTATTGCTCCCTGTGCCGTACCTGCATCACCCTGATGCCCTGATTTTGACTTTATTATGTTTAAAGGTGGATATTCTCTTTTTACTTCTGCAGCAAATATCAAGTCTAGTGACGGACTACATGGAGGCCTATGGTACCAAGTTCACATGGAGGTGCACCCCACAGAGAGTGGACAAGCTCTCCTCCGGAGCCCTGCAGGTGACCTGGAAGGACGGCCAGTCTGGCAGCGAACATAAAGAAACCTTTGACTCTGTGTTATGGGCAGTTGGTGAGTCTGTGTGTGTGTTTGTGCATTTGTGTGTGATTTTATGTGATAATGTACTACAAAAGCAAAACTAACTTGAAACCAAGAGTGGTGGCATCTCATTGTGTTGGTTTGTGACCTGCACGTTCACCACGTTATGAGATAATAATGGAACGTTACAAGACAGAGTTGTTTTCGAGGTAAATTTATGCAAAACCGCTGATGCGTGTTCCCGTAGGAGGCAGTTTTTCATCAACAGTCTCTGCATTTCCCTCTAAAACAACTCTGTCTCGTAACGTTGTGTTATTATCTCATAGCGTGGTGAATGTGCAGGTCACAACTTGTCCACGAGAGCGTTTTGGAGTTGTTGGATTGTGTATTTGATGAGTTTGATGAGGGAAACCAAGAAATCCCATTAGCCTCTGTAGCGTAGCTCTGAGCAGCTCACGGCTCTGCTCTGCCGTTCTAAAAACAGCTTGCACTGACAATTAAAGGTAATGAACCTACTCCTAAAACTATAGGGATTATGGCAGTGGGCCAATTTGGCAAAATGTTGAACTATCCCTTTAAACTGATAGTGAATGCAGCTCACAGTTCAGTTCAGTTATTTTAAACCCTCCCCTGGGATTGTGTGTAACTCACCACCTATATTGTTCCCTGTGATGTAACAGTATCTCCCTGATATAAACCAGTGGTGTGACTGGATCCAGTACCTTCATCGTCATCCCCGATACACTGCAGTGTCAGCAGATAGAAGAAGAATCAAGGCTGAAAACAAAGTAATAAAGCCTGAGTGATGGGAATGGCCAGGGGAAGTGTTAATCACCCACTGCTCTGCTGGCTGTGTGGCTCTGTGGCTGGAGGTGGTGGTGGTGGGGGGGCAGGGGGGGCAGGGGCAGCACAGGGCAGCACAGGGCAGGATGCACCCAGGCACAGGGTCACTGCATTCCCCTCTTTGTTCTCCCTCTTTGCTCCTTCCTGCCCATGCCAGCCCTGCGGAAACCCACCCTGCATCTGTCACTGCCACCGCTGCCCGCCGGCGGCCCTCGGCCTGCCGTTACCACCGCTCCGTGCTCCGTGCCCCCTCTCTCTCCCTCTCTCTCTCTCTCTCTCTCAGCCCTCCACTCTCTGTTCTCTCTTTCCACCTCTGCCGCTCCACCAGTAGTGTGCGTAACAATGGAGGGAACATCCGTCAGAGCCACAGCCGTCACTTTATTTGTGTTGAGCTCTTTCAAAGACAACGCAGTGCTTCCGAAAATCTGACTACCAGGTTTTTGCTTTATTTGAGAGACTGTGTGTGTGTGTGTGTGTGTGTGTGTGTGTGTGTGTGAGGGGAAAGAGGATCCTTTGGCTCTATGCGTGTGACAGCGACAAGGATGTGCGTGACCCTGCAGCTGAGATGACGTTTGTTCTTCCCACCGATGACTAAATTCCCACATGGTCTCAGTGTGAGAGAGCTGGTGAGAATGATATTTGCATTGAGTGCGTGTATCAGTGGACGTTTGTCGTGACATGCGTGAGATTCTGCATCCCTCATGTTTCCGACATTCATTTCACTGAGAGCTCTCACCCCAACTCAGCCAAGCACTCGACATGTACACAAGTACCACTGGTGCATCCAGTATATCCTCGTAGTTTTCACCTTTGAACGTGACTTTTTAATGTCGTCTGCAGCAAAATCCTTAATCACCATGAATGAAACTTCGATCACCTTTGATCAAACCAGTCTTACCCAGTATAGAGCTCCCAGAACGCAGCTTCCTCTCAGTGCTACTACATAAACCCTGGCTGCATGTGTATCATGACAGCTTTTGTTCCCATACAGCGCAGTGAGAAGCAGTAACAGCGCGGCCTCTGCTCTTTGATGTGTGCATGCAGGAGTTATGAGTACAAGGCCACTTCCCTTTACTGTGACCTTACACTAGGGGCCAGGCAGGGTCCCAGGCCTCAGTGGAGTTATTAAAGGCCAGAGGGGACCGGGCCACAGTATCACCACTGCCTGCCACATCCTTCTCCCCGGCCCTGTCTCCCTCCACCTTTCCCCTGCTCCTTCCTGGCCTCATGGCCGCTCCCCTGTCCAGGTGTGTCCAGAAACAGACAAAGGAAACAGAACATTTCCACACTTCCCGTCTGCATGTGGACAGTGGACACATTAGTGTTTCTCCTCACTTTGTCTTACAGTACTCAGAGATGTCATTTAAAAACATCCAGTAGATTTAGTGGACGTACGTCTCTCTGATGTCCTGCTCCTCTGTGTGTGAATCTTTCTGTGCAGCACTAATGTACAGTAGAATAACAACATTTTGAAACTATCAAAAACATGCTTTCCATATTACAGAAATACACAAATACAGATATTTCTCCATCGAAATTACCAAACTGGTCTAACTTCAGTTTTTCTAGGATCATGTTACTCTGAGTAAAAGGCTGATTGAGAAAACAAGCCATTAAACTCTATGATGTGTACGTTCATATTACCTACTGTAAGAGAGCTCTTACACAGATCAATATGTGCACATTTTGAGTTGCAACAAATTAAAATCATGCTGAAATGTACATGTGTTGGCCATGAGTTTGTGGATCAAGGTTTAGGTTGCACATCTTTGTGAACACAGAGTGGAAAATGCTGTACATTGTGACTAGTTTTCATGATATTTCCACTTTACTTGGTGTGTCTTATTACTATACGAGCAGAAGTTTTTCCTACAGCTAGTGTAGGCGATTTGAATCTTAAAACCTGAAATGGAACAAGCTAATCAATTTTTGGCGTTCTGTACGTTCTCCTCCCCCAACAAAAACAATCTCCCCGTCACTTTTCTCTCTCCTTTGTCTTTGTTCATTTGATTGATCAGATAAGTGTCCAGCTCTCATTTCAGCTTGTGGTGGTTTGTTGTGGCTATTTAGCCTAGCGGTCTAGAGGCTTCCTCTTAATGTCACAACAGGCTTTGTTCTGATTGGACTGTCTGTTTGACCAGCGTGTGTGTGTGTGTAACGTGTGTGAGTGTGTGTGTGTTCTTTATCAGTCCTTGCCTGACAATGGAGCTGTGGTCACAGCCACAGTACAGCACTGTGGAGTGGACTGGAGTGTACAAAGAAAGTTTATACTTACCAGTCAGATTCCACTGGTAGAGATTATTTTCAGCCTAATAATGATGGTTTTACAGAAACTGATGCTGAAATTCAGTATTTTTAAAGCAGAATTTAGTGTTTGAGCTGCCTCTGCTGTCAGGGAGGAAAACACTCAGCAGGATGTAAACCATTATGGACACAAATTCCAGTGAACCTCAGCCTAATGAAACACTTCAGTTTTAGCCCCCACCCATTTAGAGTATTTATAAGTTATGTATAAACACATGAGAAATTGTATATAACACACTATGATGAAGTTGTCAGGCAGAAGATATACTGTATGTGTCATCAATTATATATGAAATAAGTTTATAAAGGTAATTAATGACTGGTAACGCAGTAGATTTTAATGCTTTAATTATATTAGTTTGATCAAATCTTAGTGTGTTTTAAAGCATTTGTTCAGGGTTTTACACATCAACAGATCATTTACAAGTTAGTTATATAGCCAACAGCTTATGGCAAAGAATGTTAAGAGGAAGAAAAACATTAATGGTCCTTTATGGTCTGACAGTTATACAACAGCACACAACTTAACTTTAGATTTCTTGCAGGATTTCCTTTTTTATGGCCTTTACCAGCAGATCAAGTGTGCTTAGTTGTCATGGAAAGTGAAGTCAAAGTGCAAACAGTCTACAGTATAAATACAAATGTTATCAGTTAACCTGTATTTTAGCTGTTATTGTAAATCACAGTAAATCAGTTACAGATGTTTCACAGGAGGACAAATACATCAGTTATCATTTTAATGTGCTCTCACCTACATTATAGTGTGTTGTAACCATTCTTTCCATAAATACATTAAAATATGGGACTGTCTACGGTGCCCTCTGTCCCTCTCCTCTGTGCTCTCTGTCCCATCAACCACCCATGCTGTGGGGCATTAGACAGGTCTCTGTTGCCCCCTGGTCTGAGAAGAGGGGGAGCACGTTGTTCTTTGGCTCCAGTCAGGAAAAAGGGTCCCGGAGGTTTGTTATTTTTGCCGTCTGATAGCATCTACATGGGTACCTCAGGGCTGGCTGTTTATTATGCTACCCAGGCAGGTTATGAGGAGCTGTGCAGAGGGTGGGGGAGCCCAGCGGTTCACGCTCCCATCACCATGGACACACAATGTCGACAGCATCAGTCAACTGTCTCCCAGGAAGTGTCAGAATCACACCTCGCCTGTCCCCTGTGGTTGATGGGATGCTGCCTCCCAGCTGCTCATCAGCTTCTCCTCCTCCTCAGCCGACTTTAAATGGTGGTTATTTGTATTTTAGGACCAGCACTGAGAGTTTGAGTGTTTCCAAGATGGTTTCAGTGAAATGACTGTTTACTCTGACCAACAGTCCAAATCCCAGAGATATTCAATTTCCAATGGAAAGCACAAAGCAGGACACTCTCACATTTGAGGGGATGGTACGAAGAAACATCTGGCAGCCTGGCTCTAGGACTGGCACCACCTGGGTCCAGACTGAAATATCCCTAAAACCCTGAGATGGATTTCTATTAAATTAGTTACAGACATTAAAGCTCTGCAGAAAGTGGATTTACCATTTCCTGTGTAGTTCCATCAGCACTTGACACAGCTCGACCTCTACTTGATATCTGCAGAATTATTAATCTTCACCATTTTCTTTTTGGTGCCATTTGACCAATTTTGGCATGCTTATGACAGTGATGCAGCTCTTTAATGCTCAGCACCGTTCCCACCATGTCAACATGCTGACTCCTGTCAGGGTGGAACGGCTCATCATACAAACCGTCTGTCTGATGACAGGTAGTTTTTTTTACCTGTTTGATAGACAGATTGACAGAGTTGCTTAGTGAGCCCTGTGTCTTTGTGTTGGAGCTGCATGCCATGGATGGAGGTGTTACCAACATTGTCCAGATTACCTCCCTTGGTATAGTATCTAGGTTTTTGATAACTCCAGTGATTCTGTAATTCACTTTTCTGTGTAGGAGGGGGGGGCATTGAGCAGAACGTGTTGTGAACACTGTACAGAGCTGCTTTCTCCTCCTCCACATGTCTCTTCACAGTTGTAATGTAGTGTTCTCCTTGTGTTTGTTTCCTCCCACTGACCTCAGGTAGAGCCCCTGAAACCAAAGCCCTGGGCCTGGACAAGCTCGGTGTACGACTCAACAGGGAGACGGGGAAAATAGTTCTGGGTCCTGATGAATCCACCTCGGTGCCAAACATCTATGCTTTTGGTGACATCGGCGAGGTAGGCGTTGTCAACAGTTGCTACACTCCACTGACAGCAGATACTGCCCTAATACCGCTCATGAATGGAAAAGCGCTCTTATGTAATTATTCGTCTTAAATTTAACTGTAAAAGTTTACTGGAAGTACTGTACACACCCATAACAGTTGGTGTTGTGGTTTTAACAGCTCGCCCAGAAGTCTGTCATCTCTGAGGGAGGAAACTGCAGGCAGGGATTGTAAACTGATACAAATATCTCATTCACATATGAGCAGATAGAATTCATCCTGAACAGACACAGAGTCCCAATTTCTTGCATTTATATTTGTGTCTTGTCCTTACTTTATCACATCGGTTTTTCTAACTGAGTCATGCATCAGTCAAATCAAAGCTACATGAGGCCAGATTCTTACAGACAAAGATCTCCAGTGTTCATAAATCCATTTAGAAATCGTCAGACAAAGGCACTCAACACATCTTACACTCATACCCTTTTTCTATCAAGAGGAACTGCCTGTAGCCATGGCAACATAAGTTTTTGTAGATGTGCTAAAATGAAAATAAATAGGCCATAGCCTAAGACTCAAAGTTGCAGATGATTTTATCTTCAAGTTTCATCCTCATTATCTTTTTATCAGTCTTCACCAGATGTGTTTGAGTGCAAGATGAAGCTCGAGTGCTGTTTCACTGGGTGGTGCCTTGTGCAACTCAACAGCTGAAAAGTGCATAAAATGTGTTTTTAATAGCATAATACATTTTATATTTTAGATATTACATGATAGGATGTAACCTGTGTTGTGAACTTGTGCACCTACATAGTTAAAACATCACCTCATTTTGATTATTTTTGAGTTGCTCAACTTGTTATAAATGGTACATATGATAACTATAAATGTCAGTGGAAATGCAGCTCTGGAGAAAAATTTGAGACCACTCTAATTCTCAAGCCTCCAATTTTTTCTTATTGAATCAACTTCTTATGGCAGCTATTCCAGTCCAGTGTTTATTGAATTCCTTCATTACTTAATGAGGCACTGATTATGTGATCACCTGAACCAAATCTTATTTAATGAGGAAAAGTATAAAAACCACAGCTGTGATTAAAATTGGGGTTATTCCACCAATGTTGATTTCTGTTCTTTTCCTAAGTTAAAAGAAAATAGTGTTGTTGTTTAAAAATGAATATGAACTTGTTTTCTTTGCACTATCCAAAGATTGAAAACACACACTCTTTCTTGTTATTCTCTAATGACAATATTTTTCTTTTGAAAAAAATTGGGAGAAATGTTGTCAGTAGTTTATAGAATAATACAGAAGTGTTCATTTTACTCAAACACATACCGGTACCTATAAATAGTAAAACTAGAGAAAGTGATCATTTTGAGGTGGTCTCTTAAATTGTTCCAGAGCTGTATTTTGACGTCCAATTTCCAACAGCATCTGGTGAAGGCCTGCCTGTTTTAGACTTCACAGATGTTTTTGTGAAATTAAGTAGCAGTTGTTGCACCTCCTTGTTGGCTCGCATAGACACTTGATTCAGAAATTAATTGTGAACAGAGTCTACTCCAACTGGTTATCATCAAAAGGTTAAAAAATATTGGTAACACTTTATTTGACGCCTACCTCTATAACGCATTATAACCATACTTATAATGAGTTATAATGCAGTTATAGCACTGTATAACTATAGTTATTAACACTCATAAATGATCATAATTCTTTACAACAATAAGAATAACACATTATAGAGCATTTTATTATTGGCTTATAAGGTCACGTATTATAATAGAGTTATAATGCTGAATGTGTTATGCTTATTGTTATAAAGCCTGATGCCCTTTTTTTTCAAATTTTTTGAGGAATTAAATAAAATTTTGATCAAAAAAATAAAGCCTGATGATAATTTATGAGTGTTTATAATGATAGTTATACACGTTTATAAGCCAATTATAACACATTATAACTATATTTATAATGAGTTACTAACAATTATAACCTATTATAATACCTGACCTAAGTCATGATAAAATGTTTTATAGTGTGTTATGATGTTCTATAGAGAGAGGCATCAAATAAAGTGTTACCAAAATATATATAAAACTATTTGGCTAAACTATTTTAAACCAGCAGATCTAATCCATACTATGAATTACTGATGTCTGGTGTCAGATGGATAAGCCCTAGATAAGAGGTTACATATAAAGTTAAAAACAAAATCCAGGTAAAATTAGTTATGGTGTTTTTTCTTCTTCATGTGCACCACAAAATAAAAGATAAGATTGAAAGTAATTGATTATAATCTCGATGGTAGGTCTTTTATATGAGCGCATACACAGAACATATTATCCACCAGTGAGTACTTGACACTAGTTGAAGCCTGTCACATAACCACTGGCACGGTGCGTTCAAAGCTGAAGCAGCCATGTTAATACTAGTTATACCTGCTCAATGTAACGTCAGTGTTGTTTTTTCACCACAACCAGCTGTGTGCTTCCTTCCTGCCTCCCAGGCTTCATGACACACACACTCACAGAGCGTCTTTTTGATTGACAGTTGGCTTTGATGAGTCGTTCTTTACCCCAATCTGTCTGTCAGCTTTTAACAACAGCAGGACGCCTTTTTTTTTTTTTTTTTTTTTTTTTTCTTTTAAAAACATGGTGGTTGATATTTCTCAGTTTGTCCAGTGATTTCTTCATCAGAAACAAGTGCCAAGAAGTGCATTATAATGACACATGCTGTCTAGTGCGTGAACAGTTACTGGAATACCAGAGCACGTGTCCACATACATGCAGAGGTGGATGTTTTGAACAACAGGATGTGCACTGGTAATTGAACAGGTTTTAGTCATGCCTGTAGAATTGCCCTGCAGCTCTACTGTTTCCTGTACCATTCAGTTGTGTGTAAGTGTTTGTCTGTGTGTGTGCATCCATTACAGTGTGTTTGTCTGTTTTGGCAGGCATCCAACATAACACAGTCAAAAACACAGAAGCTGAGTTGGGCGTGTGTTGAATGTTAACACTGACCACTTGCACCAGTCACTGACTCATGATTCACCAAGTGTCTGTGTTTGTATTTACACTGTTTCTGCTCTCTGTCTGCTCCAAAGAAAACAAGTTGAGTCAAATACTTTTAGTGAAAATGACTAATCTAACGGTTCATTCCCAGGCACGAACACATTTTGTTTAAAATGACAAATCAATCTGGATATCACGTATTTACAGATGTGCTCAAACAAACATTTTCTCTTGTTTTAGGGTCGTCCTGAATTGACCCCAACAGCCGTTAAAGCAGGAAAGCTTCTCGCCCGCAGACTGGCTGGTCAGAGCACTCAGCTCATGAACTACGATAACGTAAGACACACACACACACACACACACACACACACACACACTGAAAAGCAGGTTATTTCCCTCCATCTTTCCACAGCTTGTGTCTTTGTGGCCTTTTGATTCTATAGTTTTATGCTCCATTAGATTCAAAAACAACATAATAATTCTGATCCTTTGTGCTGTGAGTCTGAGTGTAGCTCTGACCTCTCTTCAAGATAAGTCATAGTCGAGCATTTCCCATAATATTATCAGTCTTCATCATCGTGTGTGTGTGTCTGTGTCTGTCTGTGTATGCATGTGTGTGCATGTGTGTGTCTGTGTGTGTCATATAAAACTAACTTCTGAAATACTGGGGTATTTTTACATCACACATTTTTATATTAAACCTCTGTTTTACACAGTTTTCCTATGGAATAACTTGGGTATAAAATATGTCATTATTTCTAAATCATACATTTTGAGTTTCCCTTGTCATTGAAATGAAAAGCTGAAGTATTTCTTACATATACACACATGGCTATCCTGTCATTGCTTGCTATAAGACATGTCAGACCTTGTTTCAGTTTATATTTGTGTGTGCGTATTTGTGTGACAGGTGGCTACAACAGTATTCACCCCACTGGAGTACGGCTGCGTAGGTTTGTCTGAGGAGGAGGCTGAGAAAAGGCACGGGAAAGACGGCATAGAGGTAACACAGATGTGGCACATGTGCTGTTTTAATATATATTATTATACAATATATTTTCTAGATATTTCCAGAGTTGTAGTATTTCAAATAAACATGTTTTATTTGTCCGCATCAGAAAATCTTTTGGTATTTTATTTCAGTCATTATTATTGTAGTCATTCAGTTGAAAATTTTTTTATTTTTTTATTTAAAGGTTTATTTGAAATGGGACCTCACATATTCATGAACATACAAGAAAACACAACATTTAATTGCAGTAAATATGTCGGATTTAGCTGGGAGCTAAATGACCCTATAGGGAATATAGAAAATGAAGTTGTAAAAAATGTAATGTTGTAACTTGAGGCCAGAAATAATCACATGCATTTTACAATGTTTGTTTCATTTGGCAGCTCAAGCTCCCACAATGTTTGAAGTCCTTTTAACATAAACCATTACCTTTGAGCATATGATAAAATGATATGTTTTGTTTTGGTTAATTCATTATAATATAAACAGCAGTGATTGAGGGAAAATTTTAACTCTTATTTTGATATACGAAATTAAAAACTGAAATAACATTTTTGTGTACAATGGTAGTGAGTTCTCCCCTTATGTAAAATTAAACGATGTATTAACTTATTCATTGACAAAAGTGTGTCTCTAATACAGAAATAACTCTTTTTATGTCCCATAATCCCTAAACACACATTGAGATACACACACGCAATGCAAAGGCAAGCTATGCTACTTGCTTGTATACGTGCATTGTGCGGCAGATGCTAGCCAACACCTGCACAAGGTTGTAGATAAATGGTTTAGCCGTCGAGGTGGGGCTCCCCGTTGTGAGTGACAGGCGAGCAGGAGGCCTGATTGAGGTGTGTGTGGGGTGATGACAGGAGCGCTGAGATCTGAGGAGGAGCTGCAGCACCAGCCCCCAACAGCTGCATGGCCCTCGCAACTTGTGTCGGCACGTTTGCCCATAGAATAAAACGCACTACGCACACGTCTCAGGAAAGACTTTGAAATCCCTCCGCACCGTGAGCTAGAACTGACGTAAATACAGCTTCGACACACATCAGAGCTGTGAGCAGGAAGCAGGCATCATCCCAACTGCATTTTTACTGAATGTTTGCAATCAACATGTGGTGATGACTGAATACAAAATAGTGTTTAAGATATGTGGCTATTACCTGATAATACATGTATTTCTTTTTTTTTCTGATTCTGCTTAAAATATACATATATACACACGCACACACACACACACACACATATAATAATAACAATAGATGGATGTTAATTTGCTTGCTTGAAGTCATGTTTCTCCATTTTCACAAATGAGATCTCTGAGTAGGCTTTTTATTTTTTTGATGTATTGTCTGGAAACATTTTAGTTTATCCTCCCTTTAGTCTGCTAGCTGTTATTTACAGTGGGAGTGTATGTGTCACTGTAGAAAATGTACACAAGCAGAGATCATCATCACCGCTGGAAACTTCTTTGTTTGTGCATTAGTAAGCTCCACTGGTTAAAGTAACGGCCCACAAGAGGCTATTAAAGCCTGAAATAAAACAATAATAGACTATATCATTTTTCTGTTTGTATGACTGCTGCTGTGTTTACATGCGTGCAGGTCTACCATGCTTTCTACAAGCCTCTGGAATTCACTGTTGCAGAACGCGACGCCAGCCAATGTTACATCAAGGTAGGGCTGAACTGCAGACTTTCAATGTGTTTTTATAGCCTTCTAAAGCAGGTTTTGATGGCATTTAGTCCACTATATTATAAATGCATTCAGCTGAAGGACAGGAGCAGTGAGGAGCAGTGAGGAGCAGTGAGGAGCAGTGAGGAGCAGTGAGGAGCAGTGAGGAGCATTGCCTCCTGCTGCAGGTTGTTGGGATTCACACTGTTGCTGAGCATTTTAACAAGGACTGGCTGAGGAAAAGATATTATCTGACTCTTGAATAATCCTACCTGCCTTAAATTCTGGCTCCTTCAGTGGCCAGAAAAAAACAACAACTACGAAATAAAATCGTAATATTAAAGGTGATGAAGCCATGTAGGTTATGGAACAACCACTAACACCTTGTTGGTTTCAGCTCCTTTGCACAGAAGTCTGTTTTTACCTCATCAGGTGGTTTGTGAGAGGGCTGGAGATCAGAAGATCCTGGGTCTGCATTTCACTGGTCCAAATTCTGGAGAAGTCACCCAGGGCTTTGCCATGAGTCTCCAGTAAGTTGAATAAATCCTTATAGCATTTATGTTCTATGGAACAACCATCCAAACAATTATATGAATGTGTTTCAATGTCTGTCGAGAACATTCCCTCACTCAGTACTCATGCTTCTAGTCAGAGATACATTTCATTTAAAATTCATTTCTTCCAACATCAACATGTCAGATACATGAACAGTAGTGATTCACTTTTGTGTTTCAAAAGACGCAGATTGTAAAACTACTTATTTATGCCAATTTTATTCATAGAGATAAAGATGCTCTTACAAAATGATTGATGGCACAAAATCAGAAGAAACTGCGTGAGCCAATAAAGCGTAGTAGACCTATACAGTTGTCAGTTGTGTGTGTGAATAATTACAACTCAAATGACCTCTGTGTGTGTTTGTGTGTCTCAGGTGTGGGGCAACATATTCCCACCTGTTACAGACCGTGGGCATCCACCCAACCAGCGCCGAGGAGGTGGTAAAGGTCAACATCACCAAGCGCTCCGGCTTGGACGCCACGGTAACTGGCTGCTGAGGTTAAGCTCCTCGGCCTCTGAATGTTAGTGAGCACACAGGATCCCTCAGCCACAGACTAGAAAGAGGGTGGTCTGGGTTGATCCTTCTCTCTCTCCTTGTCCCTCTCCTTCTCTAATGTGACCATGAACCGGTCCCAGTTTTACAAAGCACTCTCCGATTGTTGATGCACCTCCTCAGCAGTAGGGTCTCTCCTCAGTCCAGTCAATAGAAATGATCACTGGCTGCCCAGGTTATGTGATAGTTAAGACTATGATTACCCCTCATACATACATGTTGTGCATATGCTTTAAAAGCACACGGCCACAGATCAGGTTAGTGGGAGCCCAGCCGCAGAGTGAGCTTCTTTTAAATAAACAGGCTCATCAATCAGGATTAAGACCTGCGCTCAGGGTTTTGTTGAAACCATACGAGGAACGTGGAGCGAGCCCTAACGTTTTTCTGAATATATATTCTGCAAATATTGTTGTTTCTCTGGCTGTACTTCCTGTCCATTAGTCTTGGAGGTGACACATACCATACACCCCCCACATCCACACCCCCACAATGACACTGATGGATGGCCCCAGAGCCGTCGCCGCAGTGACACCGCCCCATTTCCCATGGACACACACAAACAGTCAGCAGGCCGCCTGTCAGTCAGCCAGCAGAGACCTAGGACAGGGAGCCCCAGCTTGTTTAGGGCCCAGCAGAGTCCAGCAGAGCCTGGACCCCTCCCTGTTCCTCTCATGCCCCTCTCCATCTCAATCCATGAGGGAATGAAGTTGGGCTCCAAACATTTGCTGTGTAAAGCTCTGAGGATGTCATAGTCCAGGCACAGAGCAGCCCCGTCTACTGATAACAGCACCATGAGAGGGCTTTTACAGCTGCACTACTCAACAACACCCAAAGGTGGCACTGTTACCCTCCAGTTCCCCAGTTTCTGTTCTGAGCCAAGAGTAGGAGGTAGGATGAATTAGTGGCTGGATAAAACGTAAGCCTGAATACATTCAGGTTGTGCATTTAATCTCTTTAATCCCTAATAGAATAAATGTGTTTCTGGATGAGGCTGGAAAGCAGAGTGGCTTTATTGGTGCCAAACTGATAAGGGTTATCTGTTGTGTATTTACATGGATGGCAGGTTAGGTCTCAAGAGTCATCACTATTCAAGATAAGACAAGTTGTTTATATCACTTAAGCAGTAATAGACCCTCACAGTTTGCCAAACTGCTCCAACGTTCACGCAGCTGCCTGTCCTGGACATCTTGGCTTTATTAAGAGGAGGAGGAGGACTGTCAATAAAAGCGGTTGCTACAGAATTTGGGGGGAACTAAGATGGTGGTTGTAGTTTATTTTTATTTGAAGTCTAATCTGCCCAGTCTGATTAATGATTTCGATGAGGGGAGTGACAGCGTGCCAGGAGATGGAGAGAGGGAAAAGAGAGAGAGAGAGAGAGCTACCAGGTTTATTTGGACCTGAGCTGGAAGAGAGAGGCGAGTTTCAGCCCCGGTTAGGGAGGGACGGGGGATTCCTGTGTGCTCTATTCAGGGCCGAGGTGCTGACTGAAGGACCCTGACCTCCGCTCAGCAGGAACAGCTTGACTCTATCACCCGGAGCACAGAGGGCTCACATGCTGCGGCGCTGCGCAGCAGGGGTCTGGGGGGGGGGGGGCTCGGGTTGTGAGCAGAGTGGGATAGCCAAGGGACGGACAGAACCGGCCGACCAACCAGCCAACCAACACAACGCCGAGCGGCAGCGGCGTGTTTGCCCAGGGTAATTGAGTCGATGTTCCTGAGCTTAACGAGCCACTTCAGAGACCCCAGGGTGGGCCCGAGGCAGCGTGAGGGAAGTCATTGAGGCCGTCAGTGAAACTGTAATGTCTGTTTGCTTTTTACCCTCCACTTCCCTCCTGCTTTGTCTCATCTTATTTTATTCACAGCGCTGCTGCTCACACGCACAAAATGAAATAGTATTTATTTTTTTTATGACATATAAGTCTGATTTGAATTTTTGATTTTTGTTGATCAGTTACTCCGGGCCGAAGACTTCCACTACAGTTCCTCACCTGTGTCCCGGGAAGGGAGGGGGGTCAGGGTTCAATTTCACGTTGGCCAGTTAATGATGACCTGCGCTAAAACCCAAAACTGGGGAGTGCAGGCCTGATGTCACCTGGCCACAGACTCTAGTAGTTGTAAATAGAGAAGTGTAATTTTCTGTTAAAGCTTTGTGATACATAATTTATATGTAAAGTAATAACATGCAGGAATGCACAGTGTCACCATTAAATTAATGATGCATCTTGACTGAGTGTTCTGTGGTCTACATGTGCACATAGACATACAGTATGAGTGTGCAGAGCTCTTTCTCACTGGACTGTTCATGTTGTCAAAACAAACTAATGTCTGTGTGATGGACAGGAAGCAAAGCTAGTCCTGTGCAGCAAATATATACATGCATGACTGTGATGCACTGACAAAAGCATTTAGGAAATATAGACATTTTACTTTCTTGTTGAATAAGATGAGAAGATGATAGCACTCTCATGTCCAATCACTAAATATGAAGCCACAGCCAGCAGCCAGTTAATGAAGCACAGAGACTGGAAAATGGAGGAAACGGCTAGCTGGGCTAACCTGGGGCTGTGTGCAGGACTACTTTTTGACCAGGTCCAGTCAGCTCATGTGGTTTATAAAAAAAAAGAAAAGTGCTGATAGTGTTAATGTAAATATGTACCAGTGTAAATCTGAATGGGTTTATCTGTGCTACATGGCTCAGTCTTGATATTAAGAACTGTCATAAGGGGTGGTCACATGTTGACCCTGAGTCGTCTGTGCTGACAGGCTGTCTGCTATGCAGCCCTGTCACTCAACCCTCTGCACCAACAATGGCAGAAATTCCACTGTGTTTGTTTGGTTAAGGACAGAGCTCTCTGAAACCCCTGAACCTCCTCAGGATCCACAGCAGTCTCACTCACCCTGAGAATGGAGCTGGTGTCAGTCCTGACCCAGACAGTGGGAGTAAAGTTCACCCACCGCCTCCAGAATAGTCAGCCCCATTTAGCAATTGTGTTTCTTCTGTCCCTCCACAATGGAGCAAACACGCTAAATCCACCTTGAAATGCACTTAGTAGAACATGTCAACATGTCAGGGTGCGCTCGGTTCGACGTTCAGCCTTAATCCAGCCCATTGAACGTTGACAGTTGTCTGTGAGTCAGACATTCACGAGGCCTTTTGTCACTTCAGGCCTTGAGCCCCGGCAGCCACGCAGAAAAGGAAGAGCAGAACCCTCAGACACACGTTAAAACACATGCTGGGTATACAGCCCCTCAGCGGCAGCGAAAGCCTCAGGAGGAGGAGAAACCGATACATACCTTGTGTAAACATTAGCAAAAAAAATGAGGCTAGGAACAGAAAAGGCTCAAGCTAGGTGAGGATTATCCCCGAGAAATGAATAGGGGCCAATTATGACTGCTCTGTTGTACTGCCAGTATCTGGCTCAAGAGCTGTCAGCCTGAGACGCCTGCGGGGCCTGAGTGGGGTGCGGTGGCTGGGGAGGAGATCATCAGGAGGCTTGATGTAGGGGCACGGAGGGGGGGGCTCAGACTGATAAGCCATCGTGAGTCTTCAAACTGGTTTTTGGTAGATTTTGGTGCATTCTCCCTCATCTTGCCCCCCCAAGTTCAAGACAGTTAGCTCAAAGCACCCACTGAAGGCATGTACCCAACCAAAGAGGTTCACATACTCAACCATATAGAAGTCATGGTGATGAGATGAAGCTGTGTAACTTTCACACACAGTCCAGACCACCTTTCTTCTGTTGGAACATCAGAGCAAAGACGTTTATTCTTCAGTCTGGATCATGAGTGGGTTCACAGTCCAAACACTCCCCACCAGGAATGTCAAGGTTGTCTTGAGCTTTCATTGATCTAAAGACTACATATCTGATTTAGCTACAAATGTACTTCTTTCCCAACATTATCTTTATTGAGTTTTCACAATGTTTCCAAAATACATAAATATACATAAATAAGAGTGCTCTCACATCAAGGAAGACTTCAGGGATAACTAAATTATTGTCCAGCATTTAAATTGTCCTTCCTTGCAAGTCAGGTATTTATGAGATAACATAGAGCAACACTTAGGTGAAAGTATAAGTATAAAAAAACAAAACAAAAACAACAACAACCCGAACAATAAAGTTTTCTCTGCCTTATCAAGAGTTAGCCAGGTTATTTCACTACTGTGCGTGGATCAAAAATACAAATGTAGATGTACAGTTCACACAGAATAAATAAATCAAATATCAAAAGAAAAGAAATTATTTTGGATCACTGCAAAGGACTACCGACAACTACGCCTCGTCAGCTTCATTCCCCACATTACTTAAATCCACACTCTCCATATTCCATAAAATGACCCCAAATGTTTTGAAATAGTGGTAGTTTTCCTTTTATAATGTAAGTTATCTTCTCCATAGGTAAAGTTGTGGATATTTCCTTAACCCAGTTGATGAGTTTTGGTTTACTGGTACTCCTCCATGAGAGTGCTATGACTCTTTTTGCAAGCAGTAAACATAAATCCAGGGCAGTGATTATTTTTCTAGACATGTGATGTCTATCAGGATATAACCCTAGAATAAATAGTTTAGGGTCAAGAACTAATTTTATACCTAGTATAGTCTCTAAAATTAATCTCCCGCCAAAACTGTTGGACTTTACTGCATTCTCCTCTCCACACCTGGTCTGGGATAGTATTGTTATACTTACTAAGTTTTTCTGGTGTCACATATGTCCTCATTAGCCAATTACATTGGAGTACTTTGAGACGAGTATTGGTAGTTTGTTACAAATGTACTTCTAGAGTCAGTCAATACCTTCTCATTCAACTGCAAAAAGCAGAGGAGGTGGACTTCTGTCAGCCTGGGGTCCTGTTGGTAGCCCAGTAGAGGTGAGGGCCTGTGAAATGAGCTTATCTGACCCCTGATAAGAGCAGGATATACCGTCAGGAATGGTCTAAATTCAATACACATGGCTGCCGCGGCTGCCTTTATCTGGCAGGATGTGGGTGTTTGAAAAGGAGCTAGATGTAGCACTGCGGTTGGGTTTGTCCTATCTAGACCGGTCCAGCAGACCACAGCCTTCGCAGAATACTAGTGCCTGTGGCCAACAGTAAAAAATGCAGCGCCTCAGTGTCATATAGTCTGTGGTTCCGATCCCCAGACATCACTAAGAGAGCAATTATGATCAGCAGCCTCAACTCCTAAATCATTTAGTCAGGTCTTTTGCCACAAAGGAAGCTGTCTTATTACCTCTGGAAGCTGTGCAGAGATTTATTGAACTGGTGTTTGATGACGGCATACAACAAAGACACTGTGTGTGTGTGCATGCCAAACCACGTCCACTGGACCGGTCTGCATACAAAAAGCAACGCAAGACACTCTGATGTTTTGATCTAAACAAGACATTTGGCTCTCTACGCTATGAATCTGAGGAATTTTGCTGATGTCGTTACACCTCGAACAAGCTCTGAATCATTGTCTCTTTGATCATCTTTAATTCTTTCATCAAAACAGAGTTGTTTAGTCTTTTTTTTTTCTTGCAATGAGCCAGTATTGCAGGAGGGCTCAATGTGAAAAGACTTGACAGAGTTTCAGAAACTAGTGGAACTAGTATCAAGATGATTCATAAATCCAACATTAATCTGCTCAGATTAAATCATTATGCCTCAGACAGGTAAAAGCAAGAAAATAGGAGCCGGAGTTTCTTTGCTGTTTGGTTAGAGCTGGAACTGCCTTGACATGGTGGTATTATCCACAGAGGATGAATCATTATGACTTTTCCCTCAGCACCATGAATATGACATCTGTGTTTTTTAGTGAAATGCCCCCTTTATTTACAAAAGCTGCAACCATGGGTCAAGATTTTTGTTCCTAATTTTGTATTTAAATGGCCTGAAGCTGAAGTGGAGCTGAGAGTTCAATGCATTGAAACTTACAGAAACACATGAAAAAACTCAAATTCAGAAACATCTTCATAAATTTGACAATTTGCTGCAGAGAATCACAGCAAACCTGTCTGGATTCTGGATTATTGAATGTTTGTGTATTTGCATGTGTTATTCTTGAGTTGCAATGCATTGAGTATAAAGCAGAGAATGTATTTATTCAGTAGGCCACACATGGAATTACACATAGACTACAGGAATATTGCACAAAATGTGATTGCTAAAAGTCTTGGGGTCAAATTGTGATAAATTATCTTTGTGCCACGGTTCAAATCCTGTTCACTATCAGTCCAGTGGGACGGCTCCACAGAGAGAGAATGAAATATGACTCCTCTGTCTTATGTAACTAAAAAATATGATGCAATGATATGACTGGACAACAACACACTGGTTGTGTATGTGTAACCATTATTCTGAAGAATATTATTATCATTCTACACAGATTAAATTATTTCTAATCTTTAGAAAGATGTTCATCAGTTGCGTTTAGATAAAACTGTAGTTCAGGACGTTGTGGTAAATATGAACAACACCTAACAAGTCTGCAGTATAACCAGCCCTCTGCATAGAGAAGAACAAGCTACTTCACTACACTCCCTAAAGCTGTTTCCAAACACCGAGAGCCCGAGACAGCATCAGTATCAACACCAGCTTGACAGTTTCCTCTCTGAATGTGTGTTCTCTGAGGCTCTGGTGTTATCAGCGTGAGTCTCATCACATTAATCAAAGTACCCTCCAGTGCCATGATGGCTTCCCACTCTGCAGCCAACACATCTGGCTGGAGATCTAAGAAACTGCTTGAGCCTAAGAATATATCTGGCACGGATCGTAATTCCAGTGGATGGCCCCGTCCATAAACATGTGCATAGTAAGAATACACACATACACTCTCACACTCACTCTCACACCCACGAGCTGAGATGGACAGGTCATGTGATGCAGAGGGACTGCATGCTGGGCTCAACCCTCTGGCTCCTGTCAATGCCTCTTTGATTGATTCTGTCTTTCCTGTTTGGCCAATAAAAGCCAACCGTGGTGGGACGAGCAGCTTGTGAATGAAACACACACACACACACACACACATTCTGCATGCCGTCTGTATTTCCTGTGTTTATTTGTTGGTCACTCATCTGATGAGAGATGGCTTGCATGGTATGTTTTGTGTGTGTATGTGTATGTGTGTGTGTGTGTGTGTGTGTGAGGGGGGCTGGAGGGGGCAGGTGAGAATGTGGATGCATGGGTGTGTCAGTAACGTGAGCTGTGTTGTGTATGGCCTGTATTAGAGTGTCCACACTTGCTGTATGTTTGAATGACATGGTTAGTCAGCCTGCATCCAGCTCTGTGCCTATAACATTAACTCTGTGCACAGCTTTTACTCCGGCTCTGTTTCCCCAAACAAACTCCGTGTCTATAACAGGAGCGTCACTGTCACAGCCAAACTATGCTGCACATACAGATGCGCAGAGACCAATGTATATATAACCAGCTCAGTAATTAGCCTTCACAGTCTAACCTTTGGCCTTAATGTCATCCTGTATGACAAATGAAGTAGCAGCAGCAACATGAAGAGTGGTCATTACTGTGTGTTGAGGCGTCTACTGGAAGAGGAGACATGGCCTGCGCCTCGGCTCACTGATCTGGGTTCTGTCCACCCAAAGGCATTTTTAGACCATCGTTATCTTTGTTCTTTTTGCTTGCCGATGGAACAAAGATGTCTCAAGTCTTTAGATGATAATGACAAACTGCAGGGTAGTCGAGCAAAACTATAATAATCCTTTTTGAACATTTCTCTAGAGTAAGTAGAAAATTAAATCATCAATCAAGAACGGTCACAGACCAAAACTTGACTCTGAACCCTTGAAAACAATTCAATATTCATTTAAAGGGATAGTTCAACATTTTGGCAAATTGGCCCATCGCCATAATCCCTATAGTCATAGCAGTAGGTTCGTTACCGTTATTTGTAGGTGCAAGCTATTTTTAGAACGGCGGAGCAGAGCCGCAAGCTGCTCAGAGCTACGCTACGGAGGCTAATGGGATTTCTTGGTTTCCCTCATCAAACTCATCAAATACACAATCCAACAACTCCAAAACGCTCTCGTGTTGTGAGTTGTGAGCTGCACATTCACCACGCTATGAGACAATAACGGAACATTATGAGACCGAATGGTTTTCGAGGCAAATGTAGAGACTGCCTGCCGAAATACTGCCCTCGACAGGAATGCCCATCAGCAGTTTTGCATGAATTTACTTCATAGCGTGGTGAATGTGCAGGTCACAACTTGTCCACCAGAGCGTTTTGGAGTTGTTGGATTGTGTATTTGATGAGTTTGATGACGGAAACCAAGAAATTCCATTAGCGTACTGTAGCTCTGAGCAGCTCGTAGCTCTGCTCCGCCATTCTAAAAATATCTTGCACTGACAATTAAAGGTAGGGATTGTGACAATGGGCCAATTTGCCAAAAATGTTGAACTGTCCCTTTAAAGCAAGTGTTTGATATTTTTTTTAGAAAATAGATGTTAATAAGTTCCATTTTTGAGTAGATGAGTATGCTGACTCTGAGAACCCTACACACTGCATTTGCATTGTGACTTTTGAAGTTAAAAGCACAAATTGATTAAGTTGTTTTCAGAATTTTATTGTGTTATATCTAATTAGATGTTGTTGTTTTTTAAAGTTACGCTGTGCTACACTCTCTCACACACACCGTAGATATGCAATAAGACACAAATAGCTTGCGGTGCATTGAGTGTATAAAAGAGTGTGTAACATGATGACTCTTCAAAGTTGACTTCAGAGTCCTGGGTGTTATCAGAGACAACAATTTTCCTTGCACACTGTTCAGGATGTGACCATGAGAAACGGCTTAATCATTTAAGAGGAGTTTCAAAAAGAACTGATAAGACTATTACACTAAGACACTGGCTGCCTCCTCCTCCTCCTCCTCATCATCCTTCCAAGGGAGGATGCTTTAGTGGTGCTGATAGTGAATACATGCATCAGCTCTCTCCTTCTCGCTACATACGGATTCATTAGAGCTGTGTTTTGTTCTATTCCTCAAAGTGACATTCGGGCCGGTCACTCCTCGCCCTCCCTGAGATCTCTCCATTCACACCTGCTCAGATGCCCAAGGAAAACATCGCCCTCACATTTTATGAAACCTGCACATCCAACACACACTCCCATAAGCTATATCTTCTCCTTCTGTGCTGATAAATTGATGCATACTTACTCACTGACACAGAAAATTCAGAGACAGTTGTGTGTGTGCGCACACACATTATAGCCTGCGTGCAGCTGGGAGTAAAAAGTGAAGTTCATCCAGTTTTGCTCATTGCCAATGTGTTCTGTAATTCCTGCTGATAATTTTAATACTTTGAACATGACTTCCAAAAATGTGTTTCAAAGGTCACCTGTTGCCAGAAATATTTTTACTTCATTAGAAACATTAACGTTTCAACTTTTGTTGTCAATCAAAAAGATAACAGTGATACAAATTTCTACACCTACACCCAAAATGCAAAAAAAATAAAATATTAGAATTTATCCGCAGTTTGTTGACAGGTCAGTAGTACTTTTCTTCAAATGGAAAATAGCATCACTCTCAGAAATGTATGATATCTAAAACTTGGAATTGCTGGAACTTGGAGACTGACAGGAACTATTTTGCCAATCTGGCCGCACAATGTGATATGAACCTGCCCAGTAAGTGTCACGCTCAGTCATGACAGCGTGACAGTGAGCCAGTGTGCAACTGGACCCTGAGACCAGTGCAGCTGAATTCCATTCAGCATTCATTACACATTTTATTATCCACACTTACTTTCCAAGTGTGACACTATGTCTTTGTTAGACGACTTCATCACCACAGTGGAGCTGGCAGTGATCTCTAGGGTACTGTTTACTGTAGTTTACCATGAAATGACATGAAAACATGACATGAACCACATCTTGATATCACTTGTCCATGCAGCTGCTGAAATGCCATGTGAGTAATAAAAGTTGATGTGTTAGCTTCAGTTTCCAAAGCTCAGGTCATTTTGTTGGTACAGTCATCTTAAGATATTACCAGACTCCATAACAGTCACAGACTCACAAGTACTACATGGATTCAGAAGCATCAAGATAAACTGTGTCTATTATGAATTCTGTGGTTATGTGATGAAAAGTCAACATTAAAGCAACACTATGTAATTTTTCAACCTTAAAATAATGTTTCTAAACTCACTGATGTGGTAGACAAATTGTTAATAGGATGAATCGTGCTGCCATTGTAGTCTGAGCAGGATTGTGCCAACCGCAACTGCACTGTGTAACTTTGCTGTGCAGGTAGGAACCCAGCACCACCGCGGTCCTGGTACGCAGCAGTTCTGCTAAGCTCCAGAGACCGAGCTCAAGCCCAGTCTCCCTGCTCCTCTCACCCACACATGAGCACTCTGTGCTGGGCCGTACGGTTGACCAGCCTCCCCTCCAGAGTTCCAGTGACACACAAAACCGTCTTTGCTTGGCACCGGCACCGGCAGACAGCACCGGTACCGGTACTGGTACCAGTACCACACACACAGGCACCGGCAACAAATTCACATAGGCTATTGTGCTTCTCTGGGGATACAGCATACGGTCCTATTTATGACACAGGTAGCAGACAGTTGCCTTTCTCAACCAAATCTTACATTGTGTTGCTTAAAGGGAACTAGTGTTGTTGTCATTCAGGTGTAAGGACTGACACCACTCTCACTTCTGCCTGGAGATGCTTAGATTAGCATCAAGACCAAAGACTGTATTTGGCAAGAAGTGTAATAATCAAAGTCCTTTCTTTGTTAAATTTGAGAGGTGACATGCAATGTGTCGGACAATTTCTTATGTGGCTGCAACTTTTGCAAATTCTACCGGTTTCCATCGTTTGTAGCTAACGGGTTGCTAGTTTTAGCTTCAGGTTGAGTTGGACGAGAGAGTGGGGTCAAACTTCTTATTTGATTCTTAACAAATAACTGAATCAGCATATTATCTCAAGAGCCAAACTAGTCTTATAAATAACTTGTAGGGTCTTTGGTTTTTCAGTATTTTCAGTTTAATACTGAGCAATCCACCTGCATTGTCATTTTTGTGTCTTTTTTCCTTTATGCTGCAGTTTCATATCTAAAAACACCTAAGAGTAGGATGTAAAATTCCTCCTGCTCATCAGTGTCCTGGCAGAGTAACTCTCAGTGTCCACACCATGTAGCCTATCCATTACTTTATGGTTTCAGGGGTCATAAAACACAGTCTAGTGTTCCTCCCTGGTCTTTTGCCCTCCATGGTGTATAGTGCAGTCCTCTACCTCTTCATGATGAGAGAGGAGCCTGGTGAAAGAGTGCCAGCAAATTCAATCGTAGCACTCCCATCTATTTCTATCTCCCTGCGGTCTGGCTGCTGCTCAGGCTGACCCACAGCCTTTCTAATTTGGTGATGAGCTGTAAAGTGACCTGCCTGCCCCCACGGCCGGGCGGCTGGAGCGAGAGTGGGATTCCAGGGATTTCCTTACCAGGCAGACTCTCGGGTTGGATGGATGCTACTGTATACACACCCCAACCATGTCACACCCCCTCCAACCCCTCTCCTCCACAGACCCACAGGAAGGCCAAGGTACGAACTCTCAAGTGCACCCTGACATTGTCCCCTACGCCCTCTCTGCCCCTGGGTAAGATGAGATGCCAGGAATAATTAATGATGATGTAGGCAATGGTATCTGTCCTGACAGGGCAGCACACACTTTCTCCCACCTCCTGCAGAGGGGCACTGTCCTGCCACCTCCATTTGCACTAATTAGTTGTAACTCACCGCTGACTTACCCTTTTCATGCATGCCATTAAGTGCTTATGTATTTGATCCATCTCATTAGTGAATTTAATACACTAGTAGCCTAATCTTGCTCCACCCTCAATCTAAAATATTGTATAGTTTAACTGGGGTGCAGTATGGCTGGTAGTTTCACATGTAGGCTAGGGGCTACTGCACCTCTATAAATACCTAGCCTACTATGACTGGTTTGTGACCACCAAATAACTTTACCCAAATAAATTCTGATGCATAGACATATTTGTCTATTTGAATAAATACATTTTGTCTTTTGGGGCTATTGTTGCTTGGGAAAATAGTTTATTAAAGGTTCACCTGACTGTCATGTGCACACTTTGCACCCTCTCCCACTGAGCCACCTGTACTCCTTATTGTTTGGTTTCAGAGTGCAGGGGGACTGTCTGACTCTAATCCACAGCCACTGAAGAGGTTTAAAACACTCTGGTTTCATCTAATCTTCCAGCTCAGGCCTAGCCGAGCTTGAAACCCGCTTTCTCTATGATAGGAATGGACAAATAAAGGTCTCTCCCAGCACTCCCATGAAAGGGGTCTGTGTGCTCTGTGGATTAAGGCCCTGTGTTTTCTCTGTCTCTTTTTCTCAATTAGACTGAAAAGGCTGAAAAAAAAATAAAGACACTCCTGTTCATGCAGTATAGGTAAGGCTTTGCAAAATCCATTTTAGGTGGTAAAAATGTAGGTTGTGGACATGGTAAAAGCAAAATAGTCATATTAAAAAAAAAATGTTTTCCTAAATTCTTCAACCCACATAACAAACACTTCTGTTACCAGAAGTACTAGCAGTGTGAAACCGCTATAGGTGAGTCATTTAGAGTGGAACTAGTCATCTAAATACGCCCACAGTGTTATGATGGTCTTTAATTATTCGTTCTTTCTACATCTTTTTTTGATGACCAATTTTTATTTTATTTTGTCTTTACAAATAAATAGCTACTAACACGTTGTTACTCACGATTTGTAGGCCTACATATAATCTAGTTAGTATATGGATGTAGTGAATCCACTCACAGGCAGGCAGCAACATGAACAGAGAAACTGGAGGAACTGAGGGGAGAGAGAGTAGCTCTGAGTCTTTTATACAGGCGCTACCACGGGCAGCTCAGCGGGTGTAAACAGGGGTCCTTGGGACCTGGCGCAGGATTTGTATCCTCCTGTGCAGAGCAGAGCAGAGCAGCCTGAGCCTGAACGCACCGGCGTCTCTCTGAAATGGTATTTAATGAGTCCTTGTTAAAGCCAGCATGTCTGTAGTGACCTTACTTCACCCAGCGTTACAACATTAACGTGTTATCACGAAGCGTCCGTGTTGTTGCTGCTACGTTGCTGCTGCTAGCTGACTGCTGCTAACCTGCTGCTAGTAGTTCACTGACCACTGACATGAACACAGACACAGTCCCGTGGAGGGTGAAGCCACACCACACTCAGTTCTCCACTGTGGATGTTTAAGGACCCACTGTCGCTTATTTTGAACACTTTCCACTATCATTCATTTCCTTTGGAGTGTCGTGTTTGCGTGCACAGCACCGTTTTATTAGTTGGCTAAGGCAAATGAACCGAAGGATGGAGAGGCTACCTTGGCCATTGTCTGTCTGTCTGTCTGTCTGTGTCTAGAGCAGTATTGAGTAATGGTCTGACCATTACTAAGAAATACAACAGTAGAACAAACACTTAGGAAATCAATTTGACACTCTCTTTTTCTCTCAAATGAAACTGCATTACAGGTTTTATGTGCTTGTCTATGAGCAGTTTGTTAACATTAATTTTCATTAATTAAAAACATAGAAACTAACAGAACAGTGTTACAGCAGCATACAGAAAAACAAAAGAGAGGGAGTCTGTTCAGTTTTTGCTAATGTTCAGACCATCTCTCACACATGGTATATTCAAAATCTATCTGCAGATTTTCACTGATGTTCTTGTCAGGTGGACTTTCAAAGTCATAATAAAAGATTCAGCTTGTGTTGGAGGGAGCTGATGGTGGTTTTGGGGTCATGCTGGTGTTGCAGTAGTCAGTACCTCTTTTCACTGTCAGTGTCCTCACTGACCACATGGTGTTGCAGTGACACAGGAATCTGTATTTGCTGTCAGTCAGTTGTTTGGATCGGCCTCTAGATGTTCAGGTTAGAACAGAGAATCTATCAGAAATACCGTCACATGATCTTTATTTGCTTTATGGGACATAATGATTCATTTACGGCCTATCCATTCATTGAGGGTCTGACTGTTTTTCAATTCGAGAGGTGTCCACACTAATGCAAATGTGGTTTAATAACTGGCTGTGACAGTGTGTGGATGATATTGTTTTCACCTGTGTGTGAGTGTGAGTCATAATGGCAAAATGTGGTCCTGGAGACAGCTGCAGGAGCAGGAACTACGACAGTGGTCGAGTCCTTTATCAGGTGATTCTGTCACAGCAAGAGCTGTTAGATATGCAATCATGAGGTTTAACACGAGTGTATTGACATCAAACCGTGGTGATTGATATTGTAATAATGTAATAAGAGACTACTCAGTACTGAGTCAGAACATTGCAAAATTATTCTCTAGTTCATATTTGCAAACAGTCGTACCGATGTTTACAGTGAGACAGAAATGGAAATTTTGAGCTCATGTACAGTAAAATGTGTCGAAGCATTTACTGAATTACTCAACATTGGACAAAAACATTGTTAACTATTAAAATAATTGTTTAATTTCTGCTTTTCACATATTTTATTAGGATCATATTAAAACAGGATCATGCAGACATGATGAGTCGTATTCTATGAATGCTTTTAGGTTTCAGGTTTATTTATTTAGCACACATTTATATTCAATGGTGCAAGGAGGGAACAAAGCCGATTGGCTTGTACATAAGTTCCACCCCTGTCACAAATTACAACAAGACCAATTTCTATGGCTAACAAATAAACATAGAGAGAAAAAAGCTCTATAGGACATATTAAACTGATGGTGTGATGTGTGGGTGAAGGGTGAATATAGAGTAAGATTATTACTATAGTACGGTGAGAATGTACATTATGAGTGAAGGTAAAGACATTTTGAAAAGTGACAGGGAGATTTTGAAACGGACCATGGAGCTCCACTACATCATCGCATGACTTATATTTACACTGGTATTGGTTTTGATCAGCTGGACTTAGAAGGAAAGTTCAGTCTGATCTCTGGAAGCTGTTCTCATGTAGAAATACTTAGCTCTGTGTCAACTGCTTCCTGTTCATTACCTGGTCTTCAAGCTGTCACTCATCACGCTCCTGACGCTGACTGACAGCTTTAACACCGGGGCCTCTGCTGTTTGACAAAGTGTAACCTGCATGTTGTTGTCGCCTTTGTTCCGTATCAACCGTTGCATCGTGTCTTTTTTGGGGATTACAGCAACATGTTCTTGTTTCCGTGTCTCGGCCCAAAATCCCCACAGACCCGAAAAGCCATCGCGCTCGCTCGGGAGTGTGTGTGTGTGTGTGTGGAGATGTATGATGACACTCGAGCTGTCGACCCTCTTGTGTTCCTTTATCCTCTAGTGTCCAGGCAAATGACCTCACGGAGGAAATGGGTGATAGTGCAAACAGATAAGGCTCCTGGTACCTGTTGACCACAGTCAGGACCTCCTAAACCCGGACCCCCGACACAGTGCTCCATCAGTGCCTGCCTCAGTGACACCCACAAGGCATTGAGCTCTTATCTGCACTGGCCCCTGCTTAGCATTCACGCTATTCACGCGAACAATGCTACCTCTTCCCGCACATTGGGCCTGTGACTGACAGTGGGTGTTGGTGCACTTGTGTCTGACTTCAGCCTCTATCTGACACTGAACTGTTTATCCAGTCCAGATACTACCCCCCCGCCCCACCCCCACCCTCCTCTTCCAAGACACAATAAAGGGCGTGTGTCTTCCTCGCCACTTCCCATGTTGTTTGTCTAACTGCACTTTTATAATAGACCTCGCTCTCCGTTTGCCACGTCGGTTTCCTCCTCAGAAGGATCTGTATTATTTGGTGGGCAGAAAAGGGGGCTGACTAATGGTTGCAGAGCCAGCTCACCCACCCACCCTCCCAGCAGCCGGCGAGGTGGAAGTGCCTCCTTGGCGAGACGCTGAAAAGCAGGGAAACAGCAGATAAGGCCGCGCTGCCTGTGATACACAGCACAATGACTAAATAGCCGAGGTATGATGTGTCAGAAATAGACGGGATTAGGAGTATTTTTCTCACAGAGTAAAAAAAAAATAGCTGCCAGAGATGTGACAGAAAAGAAATAGTCTTAGTTTAATAGGAGATGAAGTTGGCCTTTCACTGAAAGAGCTATCTAGAATGCAGCTCTTGAGCTATGTGTAATCTACTTTGAGTTTTCATCACGCAGCTCAGATCTCATATTTGACGAGGCGGGTATCGGCCCAGGATCTTGGGATCCCATGCCTCCATAATGGCTCCTGTGAAGCTGGGAGGTGGGAGGGTGGTGGTGGTGGGGGGAGGGGGGGGCATTATATTATAGCTTCTATAATAAACCCTGTGATCAGTATATCCCTCCCTCCCTGCATGCTCTTATTTATGAATGGCAGAATTTGACAAGAGGGGGGGGCAACTCAAGTGGGTAGCTGCTGATCACATGATACCAAAGAGGTAAGCGAGGAATGTGGATGGACCCCCCCCCTCCCCAACTCCCTCCTCTTCACGTCTACTAAAAAAAAAAAACTTTGATGCCCATATCATAACCAGTACCCCGTCTGTCCACTCAGTCATATGTGCAGCGATGCCGAGGAGGGGAGCGGGTGCTGCAGTTGAAGGGATGGGGGGGGTGAGGTGGGTCCGAGTTGGGGTGGGGTGGGGGGGCACACACAGATAGTGGCTGCGTTTGATCTGAAGGTCGCCAGCCCCTTGCTGGTGCTGAGAGATCCTTGGCGGACGAGGCTGGCTCTTATTTAATAACATGAAGGGGAAGCGGACCTTTCTCTCATAATTAGGCCTAATTACCCAGTAGGTGTGGACAGACGTCCCCAAGAAGAGACAAACTGCCTTTATCCACGGACTTAGAGTCAGATTACCCCGAGCTGTCTTATCTGTTGCGGGGCCAGCAGGAGCCTCAGTCCTCCTCCTCCTGCCTCTTCCCATTGGCTCCCGTACCCCGGCCTCAGGTATATTAATCAGTCAGTGTGATTTATTACGGCCCATCCATGACACACAGGTTTAATCAGGCCTAGCTTGTTACCCCTCTCACCCCCCCACGCTTTAATATCTGAGATTTTCCCCCCGTGAACATGTTTAATAAGAAAGTTCACCGACCTAACGGGTCTGTTGTTGCTCCGTCCGCTTAATGAAATCCTTTTAGCTTCATTGAACCGCCACGCGCTGAGAGTTTGTGGAGATCCAGCAGACACAACAGGATAAGTTTGGCCAGAGGTTCACAGCTTCATCGTCACACTGCTGCCTCCTCAGCGTCTTTACACTCTACTAGAGATGTGTTTTCATTCTGAAAACAACGCACAAGCTTGACAATCCACTGCTGTGATTGTTTGCCGGGGGGGCGCCTGTCTCTGTAAGCGCAGAGAAGAATTTAAGGGTCTCTCTCTGCCAGGGGGTTTGAGTGACATCCTGCCACCGTTGCTGTTTGTTTACAGTATCTGTCTCTCCTTTCCTGAGCCGCCTGCATGTTTGTATTTGGGTTTGTGGGTGACTCACTTGTAGACACCACAACAGAGCCATTGTTGGGGAGGGGAGGGGAGAGGAGGGGGGCTGGAAATTCTGACGCCTTGAAAACAGAAGGGAACATTTGGCTGAGGAAGTAGCAGCAGGGGAAAGTGGTTATTACACTCATCTTGGTTTCTCAGACTTGCAGTCCTTGTAAAGTGACATCTCTGTCCCCTGCTATTGTCCTTTAGTTGACAGCGAGCTGGATTAGCAGTGAGAAGTTTTACAGCCGCCTACAGTCAGTGCCAGCGCTGCTGCGTCTGTGACTCACACCGCTCCATACGGGCCCACTGCTAAAGGACAATGAGGAGCGCTTAATCCACCTGTTATCAGGCTGAGCTTCCCCCTGTCACACTACAACACAGGCCCAGGACTGTGGCTCAGGAATGCAGTCTCACCCAGCTGTTCACATGAGCAGCGGCTTAACGCATAGACCCTCACAAAACCACTGTTGACGGTGCTTGCCATTTTCTTCATACCACGCTAAAACAAGTTTGTACAGTTGTCGGTTGAATGGTTTCTGGCTGGCTTGGTTCAGACATACAGCATGTGTCATATTTAATGGTCAATGTCAAGACCTTTCAAATTATGAACCAAATATTGTTTTTTTATTATATATTTTGCATATTTTGGAATGTTCTTAGGAAATCTTTTTGTAGCGAACATGCAAATAATGCTCCATAATAATGCTCTTCTGGCCTACGGTGTGTCTCCATCAGTGATGGAAATAGCAGCCTAATGAATAAACGGCGTCACTCACGGCACTACTTTTTTTTTTAAGTGTATTTTTTGGGCTTTTTCGTGTTTAATGGTCGAGAGAGAGACAGGAGGGGAAATGTTTTTCTGGGACTAACCAACTTCAGTATTCCTCCGCACAGGCAGGCTCGAATACTGAGTGAGTTAGTTAATCCCAGATTTCTGAACATATAATGTTAACATATAACAAATATTGACATATTTGAGCATTATATAGAAAAGTAACGCAATATTTACTTTTCCTGGTAATTAGTTACTTTTGAATTGTAGTAACTCATTACTTACTCATTTACTTTTGGGGGAAAGTACCAAGTAACTATGACTAATCACTTTTTTTTTTTTTTAAGCTCAGTGTGCAGAGCAGGCGCCCCAAATGCAGAGGCTATAGTCTTCGGATCGAATCCTGACTCCGGTGGCCCTTTGCTGCATGTCATTCCCCCTCTCTCTGCCTCCCCATCCCCTGTCACTCTTGATTCTACTATCAATAGCAAAAAAAGCCCCCAAAAATAAACTTTGCCCTACACTGGTCTCCATACACTGGTATAAAAGTTGTAGTGAAGCTGACAGGTTGACTCTGTCCTGTTCAGTCCCTCTGACTGCAGCGTGGTGTCCTTCATTATGCGGCTGGTCGGGGGTCCGCCTCTCCGCTCCACAGGTTCACATGGACAATTTAACCACTAACCTTGTGAAATGAGCTGCTCCTGAATGCCTCGCGCTCCGGTTTCAGCCTCCTCTGATTGCAGGGATCAAGGGTTATGATAAGTAAAAGTAGAAGAGGGGGTGACTGTGAGTAGGAGGGGGGGGGTCCTGCTTATTAACCACCAGTCCATCACCTATACAGTAGATATCATTCTGTGGCGTGTGGAGCCCTCTGTCAGTCTTGAACATGCTGAACACGCCGGATGCATTTCCTCCTTTCTCCTAAAAAACATGTGCCAAGCTGTTTGTTTTTTCGCGGTCGACAATTCTGCATCGTTTACTCGTCAGCAGTCATCGTCCTGCCTTCGCACATTACTCTGCGTGTTACCGCGGCGATCAGCAGAACGGCAAATAAGAGGTAGCAGGAATGTGCATCGCCTGCTTTGAGCTAACATCGGCATCATGCAGCTCGCATATTTACAGTGGCAGAGGACGAGGATGGTTTGAGACTGAAATGATCTCCATGTTGTTTGGCGGGTGTGTGTGTGTGGTGGGACTACAGAGAAGTGGTGGGGGGCTACTAGGAGTCTCCACAGAGGACCTGTAGATAGAACCAGCAGATAGGACCTTAGACTTGTTTTCTACTTTACTTTTCCAAAGTCATATTTAGGATTGGCGAACATGTTATTGCAGATAACTGAGCAGAACAACAATTTCAGGGTGGCAAGAGAGGAATTACCAGCCTCGGGGTGTGAGTCAGTGAAACCAGCAACGCTTTATATTTACATTTTAGCTTAATTGTTCACTTAATTTTGTGGTGGTTGCTGCTTTCAAAGTCATTTTCCATCCACAGTCTCACAAAGGTAGATAGAATGTGTCATCATGGATTTTCTCTTTTCTATATTGTCTAATTTAAAGGTACTGAATGTTGATCAAACCGTCAGTGGCATGGAGCCAGGTAAAGCAGTATAGAAAGTGGATGACAAGGTGGATATTAGCCGTCTAAATCCAGACACTCACACATGTGATTATACTGCAATTTATTGTTGACACATTGTTTCCTCGTAGCATACCTGTGGTTGGTTGGGTTTCCTCCGCTGCCCGGCCTACAAATGACATGAAAGCCCAGGCTCTTACCTCTGCCTGTGGGACAACGGCTGTTGATCACAAGAGGAGTGAGGTGCTCGAGTCTCTCTCTGTTTACTGTAATTATGCTGTCAGAGGCTGTGATTTATGACGTATTGAGTAAGAGAGGTGCTATCATGTAGACTAGGAAGAGGCGGAGAGAGAGAGAGGAAGACAGAGAAACGAGAGAGAAAGAGCCACAGGGTTTGTAGCCACTGACAATAGAGAAAACAGAGACGGTGCATTAAACACAACTTGTCTGCTTCCAGGTGAAGTGGGGCTGCTCTCTGACTTGACTGTGCAAAAACAGAATGAGATAATTTATGCAGATATTGATTGTTAAAGGGATAGTTCAACATTTTGGCAAATTGGCCCATTGCCATAATCCTTATAGTCATAGCAGTAGGTTCGTTACCTTTAATTGTTGGTGCAAGCTATTTTTAGAATGGCAGAGCAGAGCCGCGAGCTGCTCAGAGCTACGTTACGGAGGCTAATGGGATTGGTTTCCCTCAAATGCAGAGACTGCTTGCCGAGAAACTGCATCCGGCGGGATGGCGCATCAGCGATTTTGCATGAATTTACCTTGAAAACAACTCTGTCTCGTAACGTTGTGTTATTATCTCATAGCGTGGTGAATGTGCAGGTCACAACTTGTCCACCAGAGCGTTTTGGAGTTGTTGGATTGTGTATTTGATGAGTTTGATGAGGGAAACCAAGAAATCCCATTAGCCTCCGTAGCGTAGCTCTGAGCAGCTCACAGCTCTGCTCCGCCATTCTAGAAATAGCTTGCACCGACAATTAAAGGTAACAGACCTACTGCTATGACTATAGGGATTATGGCAATGGGTCAATTTGCCAAAATGTTGAACTATCCCTTTAAGTTTACACCTCACTCATTGTGTTGCATCTCCCCTGAAAGAGCCACATGAAGCAGAATGTGATGGAGCAGATATCTCTCCTGCAGGAGCAGCACAGTCATGGAGAAGTGACTCATACTGTATCTCCTCTCTGTTGTTGTCGTCTGTTCCAGTGGCTGTAATGAGGCTCGTTTGGGACCCCCTTCCATCCTTACACTGATTGCTGGACCCAGGGATGTCTCGTCCTGCTCCATCCCCCATCTACACCCTGAGGGGGGCTGGTGGGCCCCTCAATACCCTCCACTTTAGCTGCCACGGAGAGGACCCTCCCCTCCTGTTTTCTGGGTGAGTTATTTATCTGAACTCATATGAGACTTCATCTTCCTCCGACAGTGACGGTACCGGTCCATTAACACGCATCACCAGACTGTTGAACAGTTTTTCATCACAACATTCAACTCTGCACTAAAAAGCAACAAACAAACGGTAACATCTAACAGCCAGTGTGGCTGTGTCTGTGTTTATGCTGCCATACAGTCAGTCAGTGCACTTTTTATTATGTATTTACTTTACATAAGATAGTGTGTGGATGTGTGTCCAGTGGGTGAATGTTGTGTGTGTGTGTGTGTGTGTGTGTGTGTGTGGGTGCCACTGTGTCTCTCTTACTGTTGGATTACCTAATTTTCTTTTTTGCTTTATAGCTGAGCCCCCCCCCCTTTTTTAACTGAGTATATATTTTGTGGTATGTACACAACAATAACAATAAAGAAACACTGAAACTTTCTTTCTTTGTCACAATTACATTAGCACACTTTTAGTAGGGGTGTTTTTTCTGGGACTAACCA
This sequence comes from Trachurus japonicus, assembly GCF_045865225.1. Taxonomy (NCBI): domain Eukaryota; kingdom Metazoa; phylum Chordata; class Actinopteri; order Carangiformes; family Carangidae; genus Trachurus; species Trachurus japonicus. Next base: position 38,881,302 of record NC_140915.1, on the reverse strand, counting down.
ACTCACTCAGTATTCCTCCGCACAGACGAGCCTGCCATGTGGAGGAATACTGAGTGAGTTGGTTAATCCCAGATTTACGAACATATAATGTTAACATATAACAAATTTTGACATATTTGAGCATTATATAGAAAAGTAACGCAATAGTTACTTTTCCTGGTAATTAGTTACTTTTTTTTTAAGCTCAGTGTGTATGGCGCCCCAAATGCAGAGGCTATATTTTTTTTTTTTGGCTTTTTGCCTTTATTCGATAGTCCATAGTAGAGATAGACAGGAAAGGGGGAGGCAGAGAAAGGGGGAATGACATGCAGGAAAGGTCTGCCCGACACGGGATTCGATCCGGGGACGCCTGCGGTGAGACGCTCTACCCACTGCGCCACGCACCGCCCCTACATTAGCACACTTTACTGTTCAAGTGCTTTATCAAGTCATCATCCAGGACACATACTTGTACACAGGCTGATTAGTCATCAGCATTCACCTCAGGTGATGTGTTTGAGTGTTTGAACGAGGCAACATGAGCTATTTTAAATGTCCACACATCAAAGGTTGTGTTGATTGACACACTGTTTTTACTGTATAAATTTAAACAGCTATCAGAAATCATCCTGTTGTGTTTTGCAGGTCAGGGAAGGGTGCCATCCACATCTGGAACCTGAACAGCAGGAGAGCTGAGAAGATCGTGGAAGGTCATTCTGGTAACTCGGTGATCTGGCTCAGCACACTGCAGTCCAGAGATGCCCTCATCAGGTCAGGATAACTCACGTTTTGTTCTTAAAGCTTCTCACTACTCACACTGGTGTATAAAAACTCCTGTTTCTTTCTTTCTCGGTGGAGCAGTCAGGGACGGGACATGCAGGTCTGTCAGTGGGACCTGAGAGAAGGTCGTAGCGAGGCGGTGGACTCGGTGTGGACCGGCAGCGTTGGATTCTGTCAGTGTTCCCTGCTGGAGACGAGGCCTGGAGACTACCTACTGGCTTTTGCCGGGCAACAGACAGAGGAGGTGAGACATAGTGTGTGTGTGTGTGTGTGTGTGTGGGTATGGGTCGTCAAGCCCATTTATATTGAAATAGTGACATTTTTTGTACGGCTGCCTCCCAGATTAATGCAGGCAAAAATGCATTAAATTATCGTATTCTTCATGTATTTAATGCATGTACTTCTGGGAAAATGTTGCATTTCAAACTCTTGTTAACACTGGATTTTAAACTTTATATGTTTATGGAATATTTTCAACTCAAATGTGGTGAAATATGCAGCAGGAGCAAACATCTGAATGAAATGCTGGCAGGAGGTTGCTTTAACAGCTTTAACAGTCTCACTTGAATATAAAAAATTCCAAACTGAACATGACCAGACTTGCTGTTCGCAGTTTACAGGTTTGACTTTAAACGCTCAACATCTATCGGTAAACTTTGGGCTTCAAAGTCAACTTTATTGTCAATAGAAAAGAATAAAACAGATGGAACTAAGTAAAATGTTGGGTAATTAAGTAAAAAAAGAAAAAGAAAAAACTCAACACAGACAAATGGTCAATGGTTGTGTGAGTCTATCGAGTGTGTTTGTTTAAATCCCACATAAAGACATATTCCTTTATCCTGTCATCTTTTTCCACACGGATGTTTAGCGTGTGATCTGATCCATGTGTGTATGTGAAATGGTTTGAAGTCAATCAGGTGTCCGAGACAATATTTTTAGCCAGTGGTCAGTGAACGTGTCGTGAGTGGACATGTGAGCACCTAGTTTGCAGCCAGGAGCTGTCACACAGAATCTAAACAGCATCGTTAACAAACCTGCCATGTCATGAGTCAGCGTGCTCGTTGATAGGGACTTAATACCAGGGCACCAGCTAAATGTTAGTTCATTCTGGCTGTGGCTGGTAACATCACACATCAGTGAATGCTTTTGTCCAGAGCAGCTGATGTGTCTGTGTAGGTGAGGAGAGACAAGTGGAGTTGTGTTTGTTTTCCGAAGCAACAAAGATGTTGCAGCTTGTAAAACTCCTCTAATTTATGACCAGTGTTGGGCACATTACCCGTTACTTTCCCCCAAAAGTAACTGAGTTATTACATTATAAAAGGAACTAATTATGGAAAAGTAACTATTGCATTACTTTTTATAAAATGCTCAAATCTGTCAAATTACTTGGTCTCACCCCCCTAACCTCCCGTTTAACCTCCCACACAGCAATACTGAGTGAGTTGGTTAGTTCCAGATAAACAGCTTTTTTCTGACCAGTTGATAGACTGAACAAAATGTGTACATAACGTGCACTTAAAGGGATAGTTCAAGCTATTTTTAGAACGGCGGAACAGAGCTGCGAGCTGCTCAGAGCTACGCTACGGAGGCTCATGGGATTTCTTGGTTTCCCTCATCAAACTCATCAAATACACAATCCAACAACTCCACAACGCTCTGGTGGACAAGTTGTGACCTGCACATTCACCACGCTATGAGATAATAACGAAACATTACGAGACAGAGTTGTTTTAGAGGTGAATTCACACAAAACTGCTGACGCGCGTTCACTTCATGGGCGGTTTTTCAGCAAGCAGTCTCTGCATTTGCCTCGAAAACAACTCTGTCTCGTAAAGTTCCGCTTTTATCTCATAGTGTGGTGAATGTGCTATAGGGATTATGGCAATGGGCCAATTTGCCAAAATGTTGAACTATCCCTTTAAGTGGGTGTATTATTATTTTTTAACAGGACTTCTTGAGTCAAGTAATGGCGCATTTTATTGTCAGTAATGGTAACAGCATTATAACGGAGGAAACAGTAACTTTTTTGATTACTCTTTATAACGCCGATATTCCCATCACTGCTGATGACACTTGTGAGTGGACTGACCTGTGGCCGTTACGCAGACGTTTCCCAGGCCTGATGAGGCTGTGCACTGGAACAAAATCACATTCAGTCCGTCTCTTAGTTAATACTCAACGCCCACAGGTCTGTACGGCTTTGTGTGGAGCCAGTGTCTGAGCGGAGCAAGCAGGATGAGGAGAGGGCAGCCAGCGATTCAGCCATCTTTTATTGCCTCCAGATTCATGTTACTTGTTCCACCGCGGAGGAGCCACACTTGAAAGGGACAGAGCGGTCACCTGATCCAGCCAAACGTGCCTCTGCTAACCCCAGTCCAGCAGGCCAGGCATCAGGGCGCCTGTGACTCCCAGCACCTCAATAATGCCATTGTCCCAACAGACACGGACAGACAGGAACACACACACACACACACCCGTGAAAGGTAGACCAAATCAAGTCACAGTCGATTTTGTCATTTTGTCTCCCCCAAAAGCCATTCCTCAGACATAACTGGCCAAGACAGATTCTTATCGTCTATCTGCAAATCAAACACCCACTTAAATGAATCCCTCACCAGAAACAATGCATACACTTACCACAACTGGTGTAAGCCGTATGTAGGCCCAACATTTAGTTGCCTTTCTTTGTGAGACATTTCTGGTGTTTATGTCTGTTTACTGCTCACAGTGAGATTCCTGAAATGACCTAACAGTGTGGGTGTTTTATTGATGGGCAACATGATGCCACACAAGAGCAGTTATCACCTGAGGCACAGAGAGGTTTTTAAAAAGCCCTCTTTGTCAGGCACACAGAGGTAAACACACAGGACAGATGTGGCCCAGCGCTAAAATACAGATCACTCCCTTAAAGGGCTGTTTAATCTGAGCCCTAATGAGGATGAATATGCAGATCATCAGCGCAGAGGAAGTCGAAAACACACACACAGACGCGCACTTTATTACTGGCTTCATTAGGCTGTGTATTTTATCAGAATCAGTGCCAACGTGTGCAGGAAAGCACCACGAATGTCGCCGGGGTCGGACTTTAGCAGGATTTATTATAGACAGTGGTGCGGCTGCTCCACACTGATGGATTGCGCTGCACTGCTGGTTGGAGGCACTGTGATCCGCGGAGGTCCTGAACCACTGTAACAGATTGCGGCTGCAGATTTGTTATTCGAATTCAGGAAACAAGCAAATCATGACTTGGCAAACGGCTTGTAGACATGTATGTGAAGGACTGCAATTTGTGTGTTTGTGACTTCTCCATCTCAATAATGAAAACAGACACGCATGAAAAAGGTTCAGCATGTTGACGCGCGGTAAACTCTTTTTAGCCGCCCTTAGTAGTGGGTGATAGATGGTAACAAGACAGACGGGCTGCAAAGACATTGTGTACAGAAATCCACGGATCGCAGTGGACGAAGCCTCCTGAATGTGTTCATCCTCACAGTTTTTGTCTAGTCCCACAATATGGTCCAAATTTTCACTTACCTGGTTAAATGTCACAGTTGTAGCAGAGACACACACATTGTAAAGACATTTTGAGGTTTCCTGATGACATATCCTTATTTTTTATTGTGAAAGATAAAATGCACGCTCCTTTAGTTTAAGGGGTAGTTCAACATTTTGGCAAATTCACCAATTGCCATAATCCCTATAGTCATAGGAGTAGATTCATTACCTTTAATTATTGGTGCATGACCTGCACATTCACCATGCAATGAAATAATCATGTATAATTATGTAACATTACAACACATTAAGCAAATACTTGGAACAACTTGTGCTTTTGAAATGACCCATCATGTCTGGAATGTAGTTCCGGCTACGCATTTGCCTCAAAAACAACTCAAAAAACAATGATTATCTCATAGCGTGGTGAATGTACAGTTCACAACTTCTCCACGAGAGCGTTTTGGAGTTGTTGGATTGTGAATTTGATGAGTATTGAGGGATAGGGGACCTGTACCATTCACCTCCATTGTGTTCACTGGGCAGCTTGCATCTCTGCCTTGCAGATCTCAAAACAACATGCACCAATAATTAAAGGTAATGAACCTACTGCTATGACTATAGGTATTATGACAATAGGCGAATTTGCCAAAATGTTGAGCTATCCCTTTAAGATCAAACACAGATATATTATATTCCCATCAACCTCAGCTCTACACTGTATGTCCCTCTAATCAGACAGTAATATCACACTGACACAATAACCCAGTGCCTTAGTGGAGCTTCACAGAGCAGTGATCAGGTTGAGCTGCCTCTACTGAGCTTTAACATCTAATTGTCATGTTTCTCTGCAGATCCAGATCATGGAGCTGCCCAGTAAGACTCCAGTCTGCAGCCTGGTGCCAGACACCAAACTGGGGATGGTCATGTGTATCAAACTGTGGCAGGTGAGCACCAGGCAGTCGCCTCAAGTCTCATTTTAATAGTTCTGAGTTCACCTTGCTGTGCTATTTAATCTAGACCTACCTGCCTTCTCCTGATTGGCTGGCATCCCATAACAAGATACAATGATATGGAAAGTCAACAAAAATGCAGATGTGAGATGTGGCACATGATTTATAACCCAACAACTCGTCCTGGGCCCGTTTTTCCAAAACGTTTCTTCTCAGCTGGCAGCGAGTCCCAACTCTGTAATTAGAGCGTTTGGAGGGCCGGGGGTTCACAGCCATATATCAGCCTGCAGCGCTACATCCAATCTGATCTGGGCACAAAAAAAAGAAAGAAAAGGTTTGCTCTCTGTTTTGGAAATGCCGTCGAATGTTTTATTTTCCAGCCATTAACGAGAGCCTGTAATTATTTTCACGGTTAATTATTAACTCTTCGCGTTTGGGGGCGGAGGGACGGAGCAGGGGTTTGAGGCTCGCGCTGAACACAGGATGGTTTGAATAAATTTTATGGGCTGTGCAGTTTACAGGCAACAGAAATCAAAGCTCAGAGGAGGACTGGAGGAGAGCGAGGGGAGCCGGCGGCCTGCGCAGCACACTCAGCTCCGTGTTCCTGTAACAACTAATTAGAGATCCTTTTAATAAGTCGAGCACAAAACCATGGAGGTGAGATTGTGTTTGTGATTTTATTATAGAGACATGTAGACATGTTAGTGAGTCTCTCAGTGCAGACTGACACTCTGTTTGTGTTTTTCCTTCTTCCCCTTTGATTTCGCTGTTCCACCCACCTTTCATCATCTGATTTATGAAGCGATGCTGGTTCAGCGTTGAGTGCCAGGAAACATAATGATCAATTATATCATTATAAATTATATAATATCATTGTAATACGGCACAGGCAGCTGTCTGACTTCAAAGCCGTGGGCCCAGGTGATTCTAAATCATTCCAGGCTGATTCCTTTCAAGGCCGAGGCATGTTCATCTGTCAGACTGACTGAGCGGCTCGGGACGTCCAGCTCGGTGGGAAAAGGCAAGACAACCCCGTGTGTGTGTGTGTGTGTGTGTGTGTGCGCCGTCTCCGACACGCACACACACAGGGAATTTGGAAACGCGTTCTGTCTGTCAGTCAGGAGAGAAAAATGGCTCATCTTGTCTTTGGCATCAAATGCTCATACGCTACCCACTGTTTCCTTCACCTCGCACGGCAGGAGGCAGCGGCTCACACCGTCTTCCACCCTGTCTTCTCCGTCACACACACACACACTTCCAGGAAGAAGCCGCTGGCAATTAACTCCTCTCCGTCTCTCCTCTCGCCATCCCTCCCTCTTTTCTCCCCACAGTTGAGACGAGAAGTGATTATCCTCCATTATTTCCATGACAGACTCACCAACAGATTTATCGTCGGCCTGTAAGCCCTCTCTGTTGGAGTTTATGGAACAGATTAAACGCAGTGTTAAACTTCACTTTACTCTCAATTCGGCTAAATCCCACCCAGCCTTTGGTTCAAATGGTGAGTTATGACTGAAAGGTGACAGAGCTCGCTATCTGATTTCTCTCAATCTGATTGGCTGTGAAGCGGCGAGACAATAGAGTGGACGCGGAGGCAGAAAGTGCCTCCACATGTGTGTTTTGACTGGTGCAGAGATATAGGGCCTGGCTAGTGGGACAGTATTGATGTATGATGTGCAAGGCTTTTAATGTGAACAGAGGCTGGCGGGGGAAAGGAAATGTTCCTATACAGATATCCATCACTCTCAGCTCATCACCTTGCTGCCTCGTGGCCATGACATCATGGCGGACCGGGTCGAAAACCGGAGGAAAGGATTGGTTCCTTATGTGGAAGCAGTGCCTGCCTGGGGCCTGCGGCGGCCACATCAGCAAACAAGCTGCTTCTTGGTTGTTGGGGGTTTCTGGGGAACTCACCACATAAATAAATGACAAAGAAGTTTTTGCAGAATAAAGAATGCACTGTATTCGAGATACTGCTTTTCTCTCTCATTACAGATTTTTACTCATTCATTATTTTGCCGTATCACGCTCATTGATGGACATTGACCCTTAAGTTTAATATTCAGCTGTTGCTCCAGGCCAGATGATAAAATCCCCACTAGATAAAGAATAAAATAACATTTACATTCATATTTACAATATATCAGTATAGCATGGCCCATGCCCACCTATAGATACCACAGTACAACCAGCTGCTCACAACAAACCATGCAACACAAAGACTGGAGACTAGAGGCAGAGGATGTTGTTATGATGCCATGTAAAGCCCTTTGAGACAAACTGTAAAAACAGGCTATACAAAATTTTTTTTGCCTTGCCTTGCCTGGAGTGTAAGCAGCATGTGTTTGTGAAGTGCTGTAATATCATTTTGTGGCTGTATTCCAGCACTGAAATATTTGATTTAGCTCCCTAGCTCTAAAGAAATGGGGCATAGAGAATAGATAGAAAACAATATCTACAGTACTGAGGCACTAATAATGACTTGATTCAGTGAGTAAAAATCTTTGTCATACAGGACATTGCAATAAATTACTTTTTTAAAGATGACCTATTATGCTTTTTTCAAAATTAAAAAAGTATGATTTGTACCTGTAGATGGTTCTACAAGTCTCAAGGCTCAGAGTGTTCACCAAAGAGAGAAACACTTGGGGCAAAGACAATTTGTTTGTATGAAACGCCGTGGGCTTTTCCCACACCCCCTGCAAACCTGGCAAGTTCCCTCACAATCACTTGTAGTATATAATAATTATAATTATAGATAATGGTGTCTTCTTTCATTTCGTAGTCATGCCACAAGAGCACAGCCCAGGGAAATCTGCTTCATTTTCCAAGGCGCTGTAGGTTTAGCCTGGCACTTCAATAAGGACAGCCACAGAAACAATGCACAGTGAAACACTGTTTTCACTGTGGTTTTTCCTGTAGTTCACACTGAATGTGACTGAACAGTGACTCAGCCTGAGAGTCTGTCAGTCTGTGTTGTTATTGTGGATGTATGATGTTTAATCATGATAATCATGTCATATTAGTGAGGAGCAGCGTAGCAAAGATATGGATGCTTAATCGTTTATCGTTTATTATGGTAAGCTTTGTTAGCCCAGATAAATTATCCACAATTAAAACGCTCAATACAGTTTTAGTAACTGTGCAGCTAAACTGAATTAATCCAGACCCTTGTACATAATTTAGGAATTAATGTTCATTTATGTGATAATTCAGTTGTCATTATGATCATATCTCTGTTTGTTAGAGCCTGTTAGTGTCTCTAATGGGTCAGTGAAGTTTTTATTGCAACAGGATTTTAAACCTCCCTTGTGATTTGTTTTAGAAGAAGAGAGAAAGTTTTGCACAATATATTTTTTTTTATGATTAATATTTTTTAGCGCTGACAAACCACAATTAGTAGTGTTTGTGTTTCCACTGAGTTGATGAGATGATGGATTCTCAACCCTCTGCCCCTCAGCTTTTACTGGTTTCATGATGAAACAGCAGGCTCAGAGGCCTGAATGTGAGAGAAAGTGTTTCCATTTCAATTTTCTGCAATATTGTCAAATACTCATGAGCCTATACGGTACATTTTTATTGGATGTTGCCGTGTGTTTCTGTTGCTTGTTTTCAAGTTTGCAATTTCAAATTGTGCATGAAGCAGATCAATGGAAAGAAATTGATAATTTTATTGGTTAACCAGCTCCAACATACTGTACTGTATGCCATTAAATCAACGAATGGCATAAAAGCCTGAAATAGTTAAAGGTGTTCAGAAATGGCCGTTTGTCGCGCGAGTTTTCATGAGTTGCCGCACGAGTTTACCCGAGTAAGGAAAACTAATTTGATTGGTTGTTATCGAGCGGGCGGGATATTCAGTGTTTGGGACGAGACCGAGCTCGGTGTGTGTCGCAGACGTTTGATTGACGGATGACAGATCCAATAGCATTGGCTGATGAATCGTGAGCAGCGTGACGCAGAATTCGTGTGCCTGTATTATCCAATGCGAAAAAAACTACCCCACTTTCATCCTGGATTTACTCAAAAATAGAATTTTGCACAAAGTTTGGGCTCCATCGTCTGATAGATGAGTTATTACACTAATTTTATGACCCAGAGTGGAATCACATTCATTTTTATTTTCTGTACACCTTTAAATCAACAAACAGCATAAAAGCCTGAAATAGTTTATAGTGATCCAATGATATCGTAAATAAAATGAGAGAATGACATTGTCTGTATTTGATCAAAGTACACTATGTGCGCAGGTATTATCCTGTCATTGTACTTCAGTGTGTTGCATGCAAAATGTCAGAGATCACATGACTGTTAACAGGCCAGTGGAGACCTGGTGTCACTGCTCTGGTCGTCCTCTCCAGCCTCCATCCATCTGTCTCTCCAGCTGTTTGTGGTGATGAATCTCCTCCCAGAGCCCCAGCCCCACTCCAGCAGAGAGCCCTCTTGTAGAAAGGCCTGTGGAGGATATAATGAATTAGGTGTCTACCCAGGGTTCCCCGACCTCTGACCCATGACATCATCAATCAAGGAGGTCCTACACTTAAGTGAAACAGTGGGCCCCAAGCCTGGAACGCTTAGCCCGGGCCCTGCCGGCAAGCAGGGGCCACTGATTTTCACTTGTTTTTATTTGTTTTCATAATCCCTTAGTGTTCGTCCTCGCTGATGTGTTTGGAAGGAATACACGACTCTGTCTATAATTTGTTTAAAGCTGAAAGAGGAGAAATATCGAGCGTTAAGTGAGAAGAGGACTTGAAGATGGATGAAAAAATGGCAGACGTGCCCCCTCCCCATGCACATATGGAAAACATTTCTTTCCATCTTCGCATCTGTAGGGCACCGTGCTTTTTAAAGTCAGGCACGAATCAGCGCAAAGTGTGTATCTGTGCTGGAAATCCAGAGTCAAATCATTATTTAATACTGTGGATGCAGAGACGTGAGTTCAAAGTAGTGGAACAGCATCGTGGCACACTGAGGAATTGTGGGATTTCTGGAGAGCAGGATGGAGGTTACATCAACCAGCCGCCCCCCCCCGTCTCTACCCTGCAGCAGTGTGAAGACATATGCAGCCTGCAGGGTTTATCAGCTCACCTTTGTGCAGTTAAAGTGATTTACATGCTCACTGTATATGTCCAGACAACCTCAGCGCCCGTCTGATCACACACACTCATTTAGAAGAAGCACGAGGGTTTATCTCTGCCTGGGGAGGAGAGCTACCGCCTGATCGCTCTCTTTAAATGTGATACTTTCTTCTCCCTTTTTTATGTGTCTGCATCACTCTGTGCTTGAATCTGGGTGTTTATGTATTTAATGGAGGAATTATGGTCTAGGTTCTGTGTCTGATGCCTGTTTGTGGATTTCATGTGATTTGACAGATTTACTCTGATGGATTCACCAGTGCTGAGTCCTGGATCTGCTCAGCCCCGGGGTTAAACGGGGCTGAATTAGGACGATAGTGCAGTGTTGGTGCATTTGTGTGCAAGTATGAGGCGTTTAGAGCTGAAATAGTTGATTGACAAAATCTACATAAAGCAATAATTAATCTGTTAAGTCACTCATCAACAAAACAACCTCAGGATCAAGTTGCTCCAGCGTGAGACAGTTTATCAGTTTATCCAGACAGTTTTTTTTGTGTGTGATTAAAACAGATAAGAAACAAATTGAAAACAGTATTTAAACCAAATAATCAAAAACAAAATAAAAACAATAACTAGAGATGAAGATAATTTGAAAAAAATGTGTTGCTGCACTCCTAATCTTGTACCTCACTGTGCTAGATTATATAATCTTTGACTGAACAATTTATCAAACTTTTCTGGAAATTTCAATATGGCAAATTGCTGGATTTCTTTTTCTGAACCATGTTACAGATCACAGAGTAAGTGTTTTGGTGCTACAGAGACACAGTGGGCCGGAGTCGTAAATAATCTATTCTAGTGTTTAGTCTTGTTCTATAGAGTAATTTACAGACCATAATTACTCTGAAACAACCCACTGAATTATCTGACTCTCTGTAGAAAAAGCTTGTATCGAATCAAATATGATGCAAAACCTTTATCCATAAAAATGTAGTTGAATCGGCAAAAGAAGCCATTTTCATACTTCTTGTCATGCTAAACACAGACATTTATAACAAAATGCATCTTTCTTTATTTCTCAAACTTGAGACATGGAGTTGAAATCATCGGTCCATAGTGCTGTAGTGATAAATCTCCTTCTTTACCTAACGTCGCATTTTTAGGACAGGTTCAGACTGAGCCGGACCAGCGTGACTGACATTGGTTGAGATTGGTTATTCTCCCGTTGTGCAAAATAAAAAGATAATTTGTTTCGCTGGCTAAAAGCTCTTCTTTAAAGTGTACTTCATAGACATGTGGTGGAGTCTATAAAGTGTCTATAAATAATTCAAGTCAGGTACAGACACTCAAAAAATATACTGCTCAGGTAAATTGTCTTCCTTACTGTCCACCCCTACAAAAAATCTCATCATTTTAATATTTTTCTCAGTGACATGAAATACGAAAATGAATTCCAACTGAAATTGTGACTTAAAGCGCAATCATAATACTGGCGAAATTAATCACAGTATGGTATTTTTGTCGTCCTCACCCAATTTTACTAAAATAATATTTTCTTTAAGTTAAGTTGTTTTGCAAAAACCTGCAAATTCTCTGTGGTCAGTCTTAGAAAATGCACTGCACATGTCAGCATGTGGGTAATACCAGCACCAGACAGAAGTCTGTAAAGTAACAGAGGCAAATCATTATCATGTCAAAGAAGAAGTAAAAAAAACAAAACAAAATCAAATCTAAATGAAAAGTGGGCTTCAGAAGGAAGAGCATGTGACTGGACTGTGTTTACGGGCTGGAGGCCGTGACGTCTGTGGCTCAGTGATATGGATGAGGAGCAAAGTGAGGAGCGGTGTAATGGAGTGGTGGACAGAGAGAGCAGCCGGCTGACGGATGGAGCCCTCGGCTTCTCTGAGTGTCAGCGGGAGCTTCCAGCACGATAACCTCTGCTCCGCTCCGCTGCCAGCATCACGCTGCGGTTTCTGTGGTTGTGACTGCACGGCTCTCATCTCACATCTTACCCCCGCTGCTCTCCGTGCTCCCACTTCCCGTCCTGCCGTCCCTCCCTCCTCCCTCCTCCTCTCCCTCCCTCCTCCTCTTCTTCTCTTATCATCCTCCCTCTCTCCCTCAGCCAGACTCGGGTCCCGGACCTCTGCTGTTGGCTGGATACGAGGACGGCTCCCTGTTGCTGTGGGACGTAACCCAGAGGTCGGCACTGAGCCGAGCCAAAGCCCACCCTGAACCTGTCATGTGCCTGACCTTTGACCCCCACCGTCTGAGGGGCGTATCAGGCTCCTCGGAGAAGAAGCTCTGCTCCTGGATGCTGGACAGACACAACAACCTGCAGGTCAGCACAACAGATTTGGACACAGTGGTGTTAGGAAGTTTAGTGATTCCCGACCTTTTTGTCCCCACCACAGCCCATCATCCACCCAACACCCTCCACATATCTGCAACTGAATTATTATTGAACTGGTTTTTACTTCACACTTTTACGTGTGACATTTTATTAACACACAACAACACAATTTTTGAATACAGTTGAACTGTCTGATTTGGTTTGATCAAGTTTTTGGTTCATTCTACTGGATATTTCAAACATTTATGAAATACATTTTTCTTTCCCATTTTTGTCCAACAGTTTTTTTTAGCAGATATATGTCTATTACTTAATTCTTTACTTTTAGCTAATATAACTATTTTGTTTGTTTAGCAATATATTTTTATTCAGTGTTGTTAGGTAACTGACCATTAATCTCAGTGGTTCCCAACCTTTTTTGGCTCGTGACCCCATTTTGACATCACAAATTTCTGGCCACCCCGTCCGTCAATCAAGATGCACCAGCTCACATATTTTTATATGCTACATTTTATTTGAACTTGATTTATATTTGAGAAAGTGAAAGTACAGAATACAGTTGTTTAAGATTGTGTGTGGTGTTTTTAATCACATTTTAAAAATAATAATAATTAGTTCATATGAATATTCTTATCAGTATTTTTTTTTTTTTTAATCAATTACTAGACATTTCAGGCGACCGCATTTGAATTCCAGGCGACCCCATGCGGGGTCCCAACCCCAAGGTTGAAAAACACTTTTTTATCTATTATTTCAAACTATTGTATTGTCTACTGTAGCATGTAATATTTTTTACTCAAACCATAACAGCAGTAGTACCCTCATGGGTACAGGTACCCCAGTTTGCCTTGCAATTATTCAGAAATCATTAATTACAGAGAGGTCCTGAACTTTCTCCCTGCTAACTAATTGTTGCTGAATGCCATAAAATGGTATTTAAAAAATGTAATGGAGGAGATGGGAGGAGAAGAGTGTTGCCTTTCTCTAAACTCGCTTGGAAAACATCAGGGGCCAAAGAGGAAGAGGCTCAGCAGGGCTCCAGGGGCCATAAATCAGCTGCTGGTTACACAGTGTTGGCAGGGCCAGGGGCCAAGGGCCGAGCTGGGGCTGTCACTCCAGAGTCTAACCACCCATACACACACACACACGGACATGGTCACACATGAGGTCTGGAGAATAGCTGCTGTGATTCTGGATAAATCACATGACAAAATCACAGTTTTACTTCTCATTGCATAGTACAACCTACTTATCTGTTTCAGGAAGTCAGAAAGATAGATACTTTATAGATCCTGAGGGAAATGTAGACATCTAGTAGCAAGTTAAGAGAAACTGTTCAAAACTTTTAAAAGTTGATTAAAGTGCATAGTATCAAAAAAGAAAAGAAAATGTGGCAACTCTCCCACCAAACCACATACTTACCTAGTTAGTTAGACAGTGCCTGCAGGTTCTGTCACACATTAATACTTGGGAGGAGTCCAAACAGTCTCCTGCCACACCAACAGAGATCACATCAGCTTTTCTACCATAATTCATTTTACATAACAGCCAACGCTTCAGAGACTTAACGCCTCATTTGTAGCTGTATTTTCTCTTGATTTCATGAGCAAAAGGGAATGCTCCCATTTTTCAGCCAACCCCCATGAATCAGAGGGGAGGGGGTGGGGGGGGACCTGAGGCTGATATAGGACACTCCTGCTCAGAGAGAAGGGGTATTATTCTTTCCAAGGCTTTTTACAAATGAATGCTTGAATTAGAAATATTTGCAAAGGGCTTTTTTTTTTTTTCCACCCTGAAAATGCGTCTAGAAAAACACTCCGAAGGATTTGATTCAATATACCAAAAACAGGAGGAGAGTGGTTATTTGGTTTATTTTGCTCAAGCAACAAAATATTGATTCAGCATGTAATCCAGGATGAGGATGACAGGAAAAAAGCACAAGGAGAGGGAAACTATCCAGCGGGGGCTTTTAAATTATCCTGAAGTGCAGCTCAGTGTGACGTCCAGACAGCTATCCTCAGTTCTTCCCACAAAAGTATTTTTGTGTGGCAGTAGCGAGGGGGGCGGGGGCAGATGCCGGGTGGCGGACCCAGCCCCCCCCCCACCAGCCCTGACGGACAACCTGTGAGAGGTAATAAAAATATCAAAACCTCGGAGGCCCCTTAACCAAACAAAAAACACATCTGCAGTAAAGGGAACAGTAGTTCGCAGTGGGAGGCTGCAATAAAGGCTGAGGAGGCTGGAAGTGCCACAGCATCCCGCTCCCCACAACATTACCCCCCCGATACAGTCCAGGGCAGTGCAGTGGAGCTGGGGCTGGAGCTGGAGCTGGCTGGCAGGGGCAGATAGATGCTTTTTTGTGAAATGGAGGGGAAACAGAAGGTGACACAACGCAGAGCAGTTATGATGTAGTGAAGCTGAAGGGCTGTGAAGTGAGCTTATCAAGGCCAGATAAAGACAGATAGCCTCAGGAATGGACATTAATGTATTACACATGGCTCCCAGAGGCCTTTATCTGCTGTTTGACCTGGCTGGCCTCCGATCTGTTCATAGTAATGAATGAAGCATCTTCTTCAGCCACTTTTTCTTTTTTTTTCTTCTACTTTCCCCCCTAGCATACATTTTGGGGAATGTGTCAGGGTGAGACTACGAGGGCGTGGGTGTGAGGGTTTACAAGCCGTTAAGCCAGATGGACGTATATTTAGGCGGCCGCTCAAACGTATTGACATGTGCGGTGACGGGCTCGCTCCGGGAGAAAGAAAAAAAAGACAAGAGGTCACAGGCTGAGAGACAGAAAAAAAAAGACAAGCAGGTAGAGAACCAGAAAGATTAGCAGCGCAAATCAAGCATGGCTGACATGTGTGAGCTGCTGCTGAGACCGATGACAGTTCTCTGCAGGTGAGAGTCCTGCTCATCATATTCACCCCCCCCCTTTCTACCCAGCATCCACCTGCATGGCCGGGTCCGGGACTAATGTACGTCCAAGCTGGCTGTCATAAAAAATTATAGCTCTTTTTATCGAGTGACCCCCCCCAGACACACACACACACACACCTCCCCTCTTTCTTTTTTTCTGGATGAGGTTGCTCACCTGTTTGACACATGCAGCTCCTGTCAGCCGAGCCAGGCTCTGACAGGCCAGGTGACAAAAGGCTGTAATCTCCCGCTGCCGAGTGTGATTCAGGGACAGGGTGTGTCAGAAAATACCTGCGAAAGAAGGCTCCCGGCCGCTAGGCTCGAGTGAGTGAGCGATGATGGGACGTTTCAGTAAATCAGCGTGAACGCAGAGATCGGTGCCAAGTCTGACAGGAAAGACGGGGAGAGGAGCGCGGCGAGGCCTTGAATGAAATGTGCCAAGTGGACGTTCCTTTTGAACGTCTCCTCTGTCGGTGAGATGCTACAACAGAGGATCCTGAAGTGTGAGTTTGTGTTGGATCTGTCAGAGATCCACAGCAAAGTCTTGTGGGTCCAGCTGCTGAGCAGAGCTGGTAGCCTCCTGACAGCTGAGAAAGCTGGCGTTAAGACAGCAGGCCTGCTGTGTGTGTGTGTGTGTGTGTGTGTGTGCGTGCTGTAACACAGGCCAGGAAGGAGTGTTCAAACAACAGAGAAATGAATGATGAGGCCCAAAGATGGATTTTGTCCATGATGAGATAGCAAGGAAGCAATAGGAGGAAAAATGGGGCGTCCAATAACACGAGCCAAGACTCCCCGGTTGGAGCTAATGGATTTCATTACAGACTGAGACCTGGTTAATGGCAGCGCTGGAAGTCAGCACTACTTTCTCTCTATTCATTCAGCAGCAGTGGAGCTCTCACTGTTGCTGGAATATTCTCCATTAATGACAGTATAATTTAGACAGTTTTCCTTTTTTAGAAAACAAGAAGATTTTCAAGCGCTGCAGCTAACTGTCATTTTGTTTTCCATTAATCTGTTGATTATTCCCTGAGGGAACAGATTACTCACTCAGCCTGTAAAGTCTCATTCATTCTCAATAATAACAAAAAGGCAACAATTAAAAATCTGCAGATGATCAATTTTACTGCAGTAGAAGAATCAGTATAAAAACTAATACTGACGTTTGCCGGCCGACACAAAATGTATATTTAACATATTTGCTTCTTCTTTCTCTTTGCAGAGAGTTGGAGATCTAGCTAAGCACAAGTCTTCCAGATATTATAGATAATATTGCATCAGAAATATTTCAGCACTTGCTAGCGAATTAAGCTAATTAAAAAAAAAAGATTAAATAATGTTATGATGTCATATTAATCCAATGAAATGTAAAAGAAGAGTCACTTTATTGACAAAGTCTAAATGGAATTAGATGGCGTATTTACATTGTGTACATTGTTGCTGCTACATATTTTTATTCCATAAGAAACTTGTGAAATGCTGTGATTGAATTCTATGCTAGACATTCCTCCACCACTCTGTCAGTTTATCCTAAATGAGTTTGTCCCTAACAATAGATGTAGTACACTGTTACAGTGGATACACACATAATCTTTTCAGTTTTATAAAACACACTGTGGTTACCACCTGTTACAGTGGTTTTAAAGTGAGGCCAACAAGGGACATTATGCTGCTGATGCTGATGCTTAGGAAATTGGATGTTGTGTTATTATTGCATTAATTTAAATAAGAAAATATATATAATATTTCATTATTTACCGACTCTACATCTGCAACAACAGTTACTTGATGATGGTTTAACAATGATTAGAACATAAAATTAATGTTTTATAATGTGTTTTAATAATATGTAAATTACCATAGTGAACCAAAAGATTCAATGTGCCACTGTGAAACAGAGAAAACAACAGAAGCAGCATATGCTCGGTATTTTTATTTGATGAAAGATGTAATGAAATACAATTTAATACATTTCACAATTTCATAATTGTTGTTGATCGTCAATGATCGATCAAATAATCAATTAATCAGCTAATTGCTGCAGAACTGTTGCTGTCACCACAGCATATGAAATCACAGAATAAACACTAATCACTGGTAGCTTAGCAACCAGCAGCTACAAATTAGCATCATTCATTTTAAATTGCAACACCGGACAACCTTTTTCTTTCTTTCTTTCTTTCTTTTTCCTCAGCACTTTTTATTTCTGCTCTCAGACTGGAGAAAGTAAAAACAATTGTGCAGCCAGGCCTGTTGAATGAGCATTACTGCATCATTAGCCATTTACTGCTCACAACTGACCCTTTAATGAAACAAATGCCTTTTCCTGACACAAACTATGGGAAGCAAAACAAACAAAAACAGACACTTAAACCCATCATTATCAGGCCTCTAATGCAGACCAGATGGAGAGAGGTAGTGGCATACCAGATTCTTGAGGTAATAACAACGCTCCAAAGTGTCTCTCACCCCCCCTGGTTTCTTTGTATCAGTGCTTGTTTGGCCCAACAGTCACTCTATGTTTCTTACTAGTGATACCAGTGGTAGTGGTTTGATTAAAAAAAAAAGAATCACCGCTGCCTGTTCTGAGCTTCACTTTGTTGCTGTGTTTTGATCAATGACATTCCTCCCTGCTCTCTCTCTCTCTTGCATTCCACTTGGGCTGTGAGTACCTGGCTTATATTTTCCACATGCAGCTTGTGGATGTTTCCCGCCCGGAACGGGAGCATGCGGATAAATTCTCTACCGTCTCCTCCTATTCAAGATCATTAGTCTCCCTAGACACAACTTATGAAGTCAATTTTATGCTGTCCAGTTTGATTTCAGCTCCCATATCCAGATGTTTGGGTCCCGTCTAGCGATCCGGCAGAGATCCCTGCCCTGCAGGAAGAGCACGTTCGCTCCCCAGGAATGCCCACCACGGCAGGCCCTTTAGATACTGATCTTAGCCGCCCATTCATTATAATATGTCAGAAAGTTGCCCCTTTAGAAAGATTGATACAGTCCTTGGGACACTGTAGATCACAGGGAGAGAGAGCTGTGGCTAATCTTTCGCAGGCAGATGTTACAACGGTGTATTTATTGGGTCTCTTCTCCTGCTGACCAGACCTTTCAGTGTGGGTGTAATTCATCAGAGGCGTTTAAAGCAACAAGGCCTCTGCAAACAAGCGTTTCATCGAGATGGTCTCTCTCTTTCTCACAAACTGTGACAAAGGTAACTCAAAGCTTCCAGAATAGGCCTCCGTCACTCCAAACCAAATAGTGGGACGCAGAGAGATTTGCTCACGGCTCTCTTGCCGTAATGTTTTTCGGCCGATGATTGAGTCCCAGAAGTCTACAGCCAGGTTCAACAGACATCCAGCCCCACTCTTGGACCTCAGTCATCAGATCAGCTGATAGTCTCTCCCTGTCAGTGTTTTCTTTGGCCGCAGAGTTTCTTATTTGGCTGTGACTGATCGACTCACTGACCTAATTGTGAACTAATTAGTGAGTCTGATCATGTCCAATTGATTTTCTTGGTTTGGCTTTGACAATTACCACAAGGAGATGACTGCTCAGCCTCTTTGGCCTTAACGCAGCAGTAAGTCTTGTTGTGTGGCAGCAGGCAGCGCTCGTGGTACCTGTGAAGGTGTCTAACGGCTCTAACGCTGCTGTCTTCTCATCCATTCCTTTTCAGCTGCAGGAGGAGAGTGTGACGCTGGTCAACCCGGGGGTGTCCCAGCTCAGTCTCAGGGAGGACGGGAAGCTCCTGGCCTCGGCCGGCTGGGACCATCGCGTGCGGGTGTTCGGCTGGAAGAAGCTGCGGCCGCTGGCTGTGCTTCAATACCACACTGACATGGTGCTAAGCGTGGCCTTCTCAGACCACCAGGACCACAGACAAAGACTGCTGGCTGCCGGGTCCAAGGACCAGAGGATCAGCCTGTGGTCAATATACAACCAGGGAGCCGACACTGGCTGAACCCCCGAGCGCCTGGGGGGGTCACAGACTTTTACTCAATACTTTCTTAACTGTCACGTGTATTGATGGGATGCAGCTGCTGTTCTGAAGGTATTTTCCAGCGCTCTCAGAGAATCCTCTAAAGATGAAAAATTGAAATACTCTGTCAACTCTGAAATACTCTGAAATACTCTATAACTGATCAGTTATAACTAAAACTGATCATTATAAATTAACCGAGGGAGTTTTTACACTGTAGTAGATTGTATCACCTTGTGTCAAGGATACCCAATAAACTACTGAGTGTATTTGTCTAGTACTTTATAGTATCTATGCAAGGAGATTTGACTGGACTGAAACTGAATTCCTTATTTTTTGATGACATAATTCAGTGTTTGGTTTGGGATGTAACAATCAGTTGTATAAATCATGATTATAATCAAGGAAATCACAGGAGAAATATGCAACCAAATTATCATTTGAAAAATACCCACATTAATGACAAACTTTATTTGTCTAACACGTATCCTACAAGACATACGTACAGAATACGGAATATGATTTACAACAAAGAAATGTTACGCACCTGTTACATGTGCAAAAGATATAAACATAACAAACACAGACACAAATATATTAGAACAATTATATATACATAATTAGATAGAATTAAAAAATAGAAATTAGAAAATAAAAGTTATTTAAAAAATAGAATACATAAAATAAATTCTGAACTGAAATGGACAGGACAGTGAAGACAGTCAGGAAGTTGAGGAGAGAAACTGGGTGATGACACACAGTCCAGATTGCACAAGACAATACACTAAAGACAAAACACAATAACCAAGGAACAATTACTGCCTCAGCAAACATTTAAACCCGGTTCCAGACCTACTTTACAAAACCCCCAATAGAGGGAAGAAAATACATTCCACAGGTGACCTCCAACCAAAAGAAAACAAAAAACAAAACCAGAAACAACTTCTCACAACAAGCTGCTACGATGTCATCATCCAAAATGGGAGATGACTGGGGCAAACAAACATCTTTTCCATAAAATAAACTTTCTTTAGTCTCTCTGGCCATTGTTGAAGGGTTGAAGGTACGGGTTTGAGCCGGGACTGGATAATCATTTTCCTCGCCACACCGGACTTTTTAAAGACAGGAAACCTTAATTTTTAATCTGAGTGTTAACTGAGACTGCATTACAGAACCTCTCTTTTCCCAATGGACACAAATGCACCACCGGGGTAGGCCTCTAAACTGCCCTGGAAAACCTTGTGTGTGGGTGCAGTCACCCTGTGGAATCTAACTGCTGCTGCAGGGAGACACACACACCATGGTCTTCTCTTCCACTTTATCAGCCATTCATTGACATCAGTACTTGCCATTTAAAAAAGAAGTGTGGGTAGTTAATTAGGTTAGTGGTATAGGCAGCAGCCTACCTTTATTGTCCACTGTGAGCCTGACACCTTGCTGTGTGCAGCTCTGAGATTGTGTTGACTTATCTGATGGGAGATTCGCTCCAGTGGACTTGAATTTGAGGTACACAACGCACCTGAGCAGCTATTTAATCCTGTGTTGTTATTCTAGCAGGTCTTAGCTTAAGGAACAGGCCCTCCAGCCTGAGCCGAGCTGCATTTGTCAAACAAGGTTAATCACAGCAGGGACACAAAGAACAGGGAGATGTTGGTTTAGTAAAGGTGGTGCTCTGCAGGTGCTTCCCTTTGTCAGCATTATGTGTTCCTGAGCTGATTTATTCCAAATGTACACTGACCCATCAATATGAGGAATTTTGAACAAGTAAAATAAGATGTATTGTAATGTTTTTTGTGTGAAAGAAAAGGCAGACCATCAATAACGTCTACGTTCACGTCACATGTAATGCTAAATACAGATGTCTTTTTTAAGAAACTCACTTTTGTCAAGAAGAAGGCCAAGGGTCTTGTTGTTGAAAGTCCCAGAGAAAATAGAGAGGTGTTGTTTTTCTGTCCACTGTCTCTAATAATATCTGTGTGAGTCAATGAGCAGCATGGGAGCTCATGTGTTACAGCGCTGTGACAAGAGGCCGGGGGCCAGGGCTTCAAACGCTCCACGTTCTGCTTCATAAAGGCTTTGTCTCCTGGGATGGCCCCACATTGAGAAGCTCATCATGCTGTACAGGAAAAGCCTGAGAAATCAAAGAGCCAGACCGGCGTAATGGCCACGAATCATTAGCGAACAGAGGAAAGACAAGGTCATTCGCTAGACAAGCTGCTCTGCTGTGACGCTACTGGAAAACTTTGTGTAACCGCAGGTTTGGTTGTTTGTCCCGCTTGTATTCACTGTTATGTTATGGATTAGTTGTGTTAGTACTCGAAACTTGTTGAAACCCATTTGATATCATTTGAAAATACTCAGAACAAGAACTTCTTTGCGTAGCTCTCTCCCGGCCCCCAAATGCCTGGTTTTAATGACGTTTTCCTTGTTCCCCGCAGAGCTCCATCTATACCTTTTGTGTCTGACCCCTGTGGTGACATCTTGCATTCATAATAGCTTCCTAACTCTCCTGTTGGCCTTGAACAAACACTAGAGGTGGCGTGGGCCAGCTTCCGTCCATTCTCTGATAAATCAAATGCTATGTCCATTGGTGCAGATGTCCGCTGAATGGAGAAGACAGCACCCCGCCGGCCCTCAGAAGTGGCTGGTGGACCTCGTAAATCACTTCATAATGGATCATTTAGGAAGTCAATAAATGGACAGGGAGGCCGTCCGCACAACAGGCCCTGTGCCTCACTTATCACCTAATGTGTGTCTTCCTTGGTCTTCAAGGTCAGAGGTCACCCTGGCTTCGGGATAGGACATAATCCGCTGGATTGTGTTGGTGTGGGTGGGTTGTCACTCCTGAGCTTTTGGGTGTATTCATGGATTAAATTACCGGCTTAAGCATCACACTGAGTCTGATTATTTAGAAAACATATATGGTGAAAAAGAGTGATTATAAGAAAATATCCCCCCTCTGTACAGACCAATGTTTTGCCTCATGCTTAAGTAGGTTTTATTTATTTTTTCAAATGTGAATTAATACAAATGCATTAAGGGTTCTGCCCAGTGACGGTGATGTGTTTTGATGGGCCGCATAAAATGTCCATCAGCAGCCACATGCGCGGCATAAACCGTAAGCACCTTTTGTATTGGTTGAGAGGCCAGAGGGGGGTGAAATGTGAAACATGTGTTCTGTTGTTTAGGTGGATGACTGTGGCTGGTTTACCTGCCTTGTTTTTAATAACTGACTAAGCGAAGCTCTTCGGCAGATACCTACAGAGGTGGGGTGAATGCATGGAGACCCTGCTAGGCCTGCTGTCACAACAGATGTTCCAGATGCAGCTGAGTGTCAAATGATGCTTCAGGTCTCATTATCATCCATCCTCTGCCTCCTCATACTTCAGTGGCAAGTCCTTGGCACCTTGTCTCCTGCAGCAGAGAGATCTGGGCATATAAACTGAATTACAGTGTGGGTGAGATTAAGCAAGTTTCTTTTTTCTTCTGTGAAATGAATAATACAAATAATTGGGCTTGAAAAATGGTCTCAACTTGCTGACAGCATACCAGAGCCTATTTCGGTGCATGTGTAGAAATGTAACATGAAATATTTTATAACAGTCACCATGCTGATTAGATTAGAGTAGGTGCAGTTCACCATAGTTCCTCCAGTAGGCGCAATTCCCCTTATTTGGCAGAGAAGAGAAAAAAATCACTTCATTTATTTATTATTTATTTAGTTTAATCTATGCCCATTAAAGAAAAATGTTTTTATGGTCATTTAGCTAAATTAATCTTCATTGTGAGACTGAAGACTAATTAATTGACAGGTTTGTTCAGACTGCAGGATTGAGTTGAAGAACAGCCTCAGGCTTCAATGTCAGGTCTTTGCAGACCGATACACACCACACCAGAGATGCTTAGAGTGCAACATACCCCATAATGTATTCATGGCTGGATGTGTGTGGAAAGAAATGCGTAGTTTGTTTCTCTAGAGAAGGAAAGTAAAAATTCCCTGTTTATTCACTCTGCTGTGCTTAAGTGCAAATTTGATGCAGCCTATAGTCTACTTTCATGGCTACTTTACATTTCTGCTTCATTATAATTCAGAAGCTATTCTAGACTTTAGTGTTATGTGTTAAAATGTGCACATAGACCAACAACATCTAACACATTAGCTATGGCTGTATGAGCATCCACAGCAGTGCCTATTCTTCATAACCTCTAGGAAAACATATGTTATGGATGAACATCCTGTATGGGGGCTGTAGGCCATCTGCACGGATCAATGTTGATACTTTTTGCTGACAACATTTACTTATGTGACTTTTTCAATGTAGGACACAGGCCAAAAGCTGTAATTCTAATGGATTCATTTTATAGCCTCCAGTACGGCTTTATTTTACGTAAACAACCTATTAATTAGCAGTGGATCACTGCAAAGTGACGTGTAGTAGCAGTGGGCCCTCAGCTATGTAGCCTAATGACTGTCAGAGTAGTCTCCTACATGTTGACCTCTGTGGCTCTTCCTGGAAATGATGAGAATTTGTCCCATTAATGAGGAAAAACTCATTAAATGATCAGTTTTCCCTGAAAATACAAATAGCTTGAAGTCACAGATATCACTTCTCTGTTCCCCTCCACTCATTCCTCCGTGTGTGTGTGTGTGTGTGTGTGTTTTGAAACCTATAATTAGTCCGACTATCACCTTTTGAACCTTCTTGCCACTCATTACCCGCGGGCCGCGGCCATCCGCCTGCACGAGGCGCAGCGGTGCGGGCAGAGTGCAGCTCCATGTGGCGCGGTGTTCCTCCGCCTGACCGGCTCACTGTGAGCACCTGCAGCCGGCGCCGCTTCACACCGGGCAGCCCCCACACACATCCGCTTCCAGGCCGGACTGAACACAGCGGCCCTGTGTTAACGACTCTACGTGACAAGGTATTTTAATAAAAGATGAAGATGGGCTTGTAAAGATAAGGCCAACCAAATTACATAGGCTAATCCCTGTGCAACTTCTAAAGCGAAGGTTGTAGAGGCCTATAGCTATTTTGGCACAACACAATGTTTGCCGACGTCTTTTTTTTCCTTCTTAAACTGTAAGGTAACTTTTTAAAATTATCACATAACTATATATAATCACAAATAGCTACTATTTACCCTCATTTACAACAACGGTCTATATTGTGTTGGTGAAGTGGCGGTGCCAAAGCGATAGTTTACACCCAAACAAACAAAAAATTATACGACCAATTAGTCGACGTTTAAATGCGTGGAAACATTATTTAACCTTTGACACCTTTACAAGCCATTAAACAGTCAGAGGTCACGCGCCCTCAGGCACCCCCCTCCCTCCCCTCCTCCCTCATCTCCTCTCTGCTCTATGGCAGCTGGGTTCAAGGAGAAAAAATACATTATTGAAATGAATCATTAGGTTACGTTTCCCTTTGTATCGTGACAGGCACAAATCCCAAAGTAGACTTCCCCCCCCCTCCATCCAGATTAACCTTGACAACAAAGCATTCCTCATAGGACTTCAAATAGGAGATGGAAATGGCTGCACAGATAGGAGGGGGTGACATTCTTAAAATATCACCCAACTGTCCCATTAAATATGAGCAATGATATCCTTTTGGACAGAGGGGAAATGTCAGTGCTGTCTTTTTTGTGTCATGAAATTGTATTCTCGCTTCCTGGATATTAAGTGCTCAGAAACGCATATATCTGAATTTACACTATTTAAATCATTGTTTTACCAAGTGATTACACGGAATGAATATTTAATCGTCCATTAGGTCATTAACATTTTAAGCTATTATTTTTAATGGAAAATCTTTTAGTCAGTTACTGAAGTAATTCAGATTTTAATGGCCTCTTACTGCAAATGATATCCATTAATCAGTAGGAGACTTTAACAATAAACTGCAGTGTGTAATGTAACCACAGCCCAAGTGTAGTTACACACATGGTTTATCAAGAGGAAAGTGTGTGTGGAGATAGGAAGTATGGTCAATGACTCATTTATGTGTGTATATGCTTTTTTTTCTCTCCATAAAGCCAGATGCAGATTTCAACATTTGAACTACGGTGCGGTCTAATGTTTGGACAGCCTCCGAGCCCTGACTCCAAACCACCGCCGGAGCAGCGGACGCCTCAACCTATTTCAACAGGGCAAATCCGGACGGAGAAACCTGAACAATGCTATCAGTTAGGTAAGCCCCCCCCCCGTCAGCAGATGGGTCTTTCAATGGAAGATTGGCACAAAGAACGTTCTCTTTTTTTATGAATTACAAGAATTTAATGTTTATTTTACAGATACAGAACAGTCATTCTGCTTCATTTATTTACTTTGTATTGCTGCAAGTCAGTGCCATGGTACAAGCTTCTCAGAGCGGCTCAAAATGTCCAGAATGTTTCAAAATCAAATCTTTTTTTTTTTTTTTTTTTTTCCTTTCCTCAAACAAAAACATTTGATGTATTTCGACACCCTCTCTGATGAGCTCAACATGCAAACATCTCGTCTACCTAGAAGGTTGATGGACTATATAACATATGGCTTTTTTGAAAGCAATAAAAACAAGGCAAATCAAAAAGTGCATCCAACACAAAAAAAAAAAAAAAAAAAAGTCAGTTCCAGTCTGTGATCAAAAGGTACAGTCTGTGTTTTAAGGAGAGGTCCCTCCTGTGTTTGCAGGCTCAATGTCTGCACCGCTCAGGTAAGAGGGTGCCCTGATGTCCAGCTGTTGCCTTTGGGGTTCAAAGGTTAAATCAGACCTGTCTCAGGGCTCGGAGCAGGTGCCGGCGCTGTCCCCCCCAGAAAAGATGCGTTTCCTTTTAATAAATACGGCAGGATTTATCCAGCAGGGAGGGGTTTCAGCCTGTAAACGCACACAGGTCGCACAGTGCTGTGTGAGCCATCAACAGACAGGGCTGCGTTGCCTTTCCTGCCCCCCCTTTTTTTCTTCCATTCCCACAGTGCTGTGTGCTGTGAGCCCCCGGTGGACAGCAGCCATTATCTGGGCCCGTAGTCATAGTTAGAGGGGCCGCTGGTGGCCGAGTACATGTTGGCTGTGGCCGGGTTCATGTGGTGGTGGTACGTGTGTCCTCTGATGCTGGGGATGGGGTAGGGCGACGGCCGGGTCTTGGCCCCCAGGTAGTGTTCGTAGGTGGTGGGGTACTTGTAGGGGTGGTGGTGCAGGGTGTCCGGGGGTAACGGGTGGGGTTCTGCCCGCAGGTCGTGAGGAGGGCTGGGTCTGCCGCTGGTGAGCGGGACGGCGTGCAGGCCTCCCGGGACGGGCAGGGCGGGGCTGAGGACCCGGGACATCAGCTGGTGAGCCGGGTCGGCGTGTATGGGCGTGCCGCTGGGGTCTCGCTCGTACTCCCGCCGACTGTCTTCTGTGGAGGAAGAGACGTGAGGACGGTCAGGGAGGACAGCAGTCTGCTCTGTGTGTGTGTTATGACGCAAAGACACTGTTGTCCATACAGTTGTAATCATTTTGGCTAAGCCTGAATGCACAAAGGGTATGATTGGTTTGATTTTCACAGTGATATATTTGGAAGAGATTAAGAAATTACGTTTTGAGAAGATATTATACACTTTATCTATCAAAAATAAATTGTCACAATCATTTCATGAGAAGATGAGGAAAAACATTTTATTCTAACTTTATTAGCAGTGTATTTTCAGGTGGATTAAAAGCGAAGGTATAAGTCTCAATTTAAGAAATACTCAATTGATTTGAACTATTATTATTATTTATTGAACTAATAGATACATTCATCATGGCAAGAAAGTCTCATTTTGACTACACATGTTTCTATGTCATGAGGCTGTATAGTCACAGTTATATAGTAACTTCACAGTCTTCAATGGATGACATTGCCTGGCAGATATTTGACATTTAATTAAAATCCAGTATTGCCCTGATATTGTAAATGCACCATTGTGCCTGAGATGAAAGAAAAAGTAAAAGAAAAAACTAGTGAAATGTGCCAATGAATGAAAGAAAAGCATTTATTCTGAACATACTTGACAATGTTTCATGTGTGATGGGAGGCAGGAGTTTTGAAATGAAACAAAGAGCGTGGTGCAGACCTTTCTCTGTGCCGTTCTGCTGCGGGGGAGATGACATTGGGTTTCTTGTTCTGGCAAAGGCACTCATTATTGGCAGAGAGCCTGGCCTGTGATTCCTGGGCCTGGAGCAGAGAGAATGGATTCAGTTACATACTCATTTAATGAATGTCAAGGGCACATTTTCTTTATTATATATTAAAATGATGAATGCATATTTTAAGAGTTTACACTGATGCATGTAATGAGCATTAACACTTTAACAGGCCCCTAGTTTACAATGAATGAAATGCAAAGCGACCTACATGACTCAGATCTGCCTGTTCTACGAAATAATCACAAATCCGCTCAAAACGTCAGTAAATGCCACAAGAGAAAAAAAAACAAAAACAGTAATGCACAGAGCCGGTCGAACATTGTTTGGAAGACATCGGCGTGTTTGTTTCAGCTTCCTGATCATATCAGATGGGTGGAGTTTAGTTTACTGCACTCTTAACAATTCCAGCGTCAGGTCATTTGTCAATGACAGAAACATCTCAGGTGATTGACTTCCAAACAATATCCAGTGATTTTGAAACATGGTGGCGCTCATTGTGTTCTGTCACTGTGGCAAACTCCACCCGTCTGTCAACTTTGTGGTGCAAAACAAACAACAAAACTATTTTGCAAATGCTCTCTGGCCCGGGTCAGCTTTGTTGTACAATTTTTTTTTTTTTTTTTTTTTTTTACAGCATGAGGAAACAAACACGGCAGTAAGACAGTATTTTTCTCTGAGCTCAGACACTCACCAGTCCTCCGGGTCACAGTCCCTGAAGCCCTTCGCAAAAGGATTGCTGGCTATCTTCAGCTGTGTGATCTGAAATCCAGACAAACACCAAATCAACCTCAGTGCTCCAAACTGCAGTGATAGCAACATAAAGTAACTCCATCTCTATCATACCCTTTAACTTGGAATAGAAATGACAGCATGCAATCATATTTGAACACTCTGCTCTCATTAATAACATATGTCAGTAAAGAGCTACAGGTTGCTGTGGAAACAGCATCATGTCCATTTTACTGCTGTTAAAAACAAAGCTGCCATTTAATAGGGAACTCATAATATTGTCATATACTGTTCACTCCTAAACACTCTGACAGCAGCTGCACAGCCTCTCATGTTTATCATACACAGTCAGAACCATCAATTATTCATAATCATAACTCCAATAAACCTAGTTGAACATCATCACCATCATCATTATTATTTTATAATGGCTGCAGTAATTTGTACCTATGAATTGTCTTGTGTCACATTAAAGAGATAATGCAGCCTAAATGTAGTTGTTGCAATCCGCACAAAAAAATTATAGAACTTTAACGATCAATATCCGATAGATCAATCATCCATGCGCTCACAGATATTAAGCCCATATACAATCACCAAACTGCAGAGACTATGTCACCGTGGCGGTGGCTGAGAGAAAACAGCAGAGAGGAGGCAGTGAACGCACCACGGAGCAGAGGCAACGTTTACGCACAGAGCGCGCGCCATGGCAGCAGCTTAGGCGCACAGAAATACTTATTTATTTATTTATTTCTACTTTGGTGCAGAAATAACAGGAAAAATATTTTTATAATGTGTAAATAGTGACGCAAGAAGGAACTCTTGTAAAACATGAGTCTATTTTTGTGATGATGTTCAAATAGCCTGAGCTCTTTACTCCATATGATACATTTATTTCTTAAGGGAATCTGTTCACATCCCATAAAGGCTATATAAGCTGTGTGTGTGTTTGTTAATATGACAGCGGCTCACCCTGTGGTTCTGATAGGCCGTGACCGCCGTGAAGCGCGTCTCCTCGAACACAAAGGTCTTGTAATTTTCCTCCGCGTATTTCTCGCTGTCCTTGCGGGGGTCCACGTAGACCACGTGGAACCGGGGCTGGTAGCGGTGCATGGAGTTCAGAATGATCTGTGACCGGGACAAAGGATGGATCAGCTATCACACACGCACACACACTTCATTCAAACATGGATTAAAGTTCACAGGCTTAACAGTGACAAGTCTAACTATAGCCTATACTTCTGATGTTTTACTTGTAACGAATTAAAATCTGGCAATTAATAAATAATGGTTGGATAATACAAAAATAAAAATAAATATAATAAGGTAATGTACAGCAAAATATCAAAACGAAATAGTTTATTTACCGATTTCAAAAGATCATATTTAAGCTTTTAATACTAGAATAGTATTTAACAAGATGCGCTGGACAGGATACAACAGGATAATATTTGGTAAATGCCATTAAATGTAGAAATACTCAGTCATTTAAATCTACAGCGCTCCTCTGAATATATCAAACTTTCCTGGGTGACAACATTGGTCATAATTCTTATTTACATAACTAACAGATCTAACTCATTGTGCTCTTTGTTTAAATATCCCTGCCTATTTTCTCTTCGTCTGATTTCACAACTAATGCAACGAACACGGGGGAAAGTCAGTGCAGAGACAGTGAGAGGAGAAGCGGGAAGGAGCAGAAATAATTTCCAGTGGTGAAATATTCCACTTCCTCGCCGTCATTTTTGGAGCAAGGCCCTGACGCGCGCGCCGCCATTTCTGCGGATTGAAAATCGGCTTTTGGCCACATCTGACTATTAGTCACAATATCAAAGTGTAATTCTTTCTATCAATCAGTCTGAGGGCGAATAAAACAGCTCCACTCCTGCTCCACATAACCGAGGTAAGTAGAAGGCTTTTTATTATTGTTGCTGCAGTTAGTGCAGTTACCAGTTTATAGAGTTTCAGTGTGTTGGTAAAAACCCTCCGCAGCTCTTATCTGCACTAGAATCCCAGTCGGTTCAACTGTTGTCTATATTTGCTTCATTATTTGCATAGCCGTGTACGCTGCTCGCGGCGTGATGCCTGCCACAGTGGGCCATAAGTATTGACATTATACTACACTATACTCATGTAATAGTTCATCTCTAGTCCTGTTCCACGCCGGTCTCATCCCCGCCGTACAGACTCACATGTCCGTTGTCGTCCAGCAGGTTGTTGGTGAGTTTGAGTTTGTCAAAAGAGACGATCTGCTTCATCCACTGGGCTCCTTTGGCCGGAGAGTCCGGGTGGTAGTGGACCCTGCCCGGCGTGGCGGGGTCAGCTTTACCCGCCACGAGCCACGACGAGCTGTGGAAAGCATACCTGCAGGACCAGAACACCACAGGTCCCGTTAGTCACACATACACGTCTCCATTACGCACACGTAGGATATAGAATATTAGGAGGATTTATAATGAGAAATACACGATGTGCATACAACCAGCAGCATTTTCTATATTTATTTACTCCGTTTACTCGTCAGTGTCGTTTGTTTAATTTCGCTGGTTTGAATTGAAGTGGGCAGGTTGGGGCTTGTGCGCATCAGTGAAACCTCCCAGCTCGTGGGCAACACGACGTGTTTACGGCCCCGCAGTGTGTGTTAGGTGTGTGTTTAGTCGTCTGAAGATGTTCACAATTTTACCTGTAACGTTTGTCGTCCACAGGCAGGAAGTCCATCAGGAGCATGTAGTCTGCCATGGGATCCATCCCAAATATTTTCACTTGGAAAGTTGGAAACATTCTCCTGGCAAAGAGGAAAAAAACACGGGGCCACAGTTAAACCGAGGCTCTAAATGGCTGCTGCTGCTGCTGCTGCTGCTGCTGCTGCTGCTGCTGCTGCTGCTGGATGTAGGCTGCTGCTTTTGTTTTTATGTCCTACCTTTTCTTTTTTTTCTTTTTTTAACTGGATCATCTGTGTGTTTAACTGTTGAATTAGACCATTTGGAATCCGTCCGATGAGCCAACAAATGATTTAACCAAAGTGTTTTTTTCTTTTCTTAGAGCCAACATGTTTGCAGAGAGACTTGCAGCTCCAGGCCTTCGGAGCTTCATTTGGCCCGAGCTCGGAGGCTGCGAGAAGACAGAGGCTTCAGACTATTGGAAATGACGTGATTCCGTCCGCGCGTAACCCGATAAAACTCTCCGTGATCTGAATGGAGCTCTCGGTTTGTTGTCTTTTTAACTCGGCGTTTGCAACTTCTGGCAAAACGCTTTAACTTCTCTTCTGCGTCTTTGATGAATTCCAGACACATTGAAGCCTTGCACACACACACACGTAGTGGAAACACACACACACACACCCGCACATGGCTGTTATTTGGGTCGGCGAGGTGTGGTGCTTTACCCTTTTTATTCTAAGAACCGAGAGGAGAGAAAGTGGAAAGTGTCCAGATTTATATGTGTATGAAAAAATCGTCTCCAACTGGGACCAGGTGGAGACGGTCTGATCTGCATGTTGAACCTTATAACTGCGTTGATAATAATTTCTCTGCTTTTATCTCCAAAACTTTTGCATCCAGTCGCTGCTGAAAGTTGCGCGGCCTCCTCCAGGTTTGAGTTACCGCGTAAAGAGTAGATCTATATCCCCCCCCCCACCACCACCCCACCACCACCCCTACCCCACAACATCAGCTGAAAGTTGAGTAATCTGCCGAGTCAGTGAAAGGGATCCTAAAATCAACGCTCAATTACCGTCAGTGTTGTGGCTAGGTGAGGCTGAAGGAGCCTGTAAAGTGCTCTGCTGCAGATCTCCTTTCCCTTGTCGCACAGCGCGCAGCGGGAAACTCAACCTCATGGCTTTCAGGATTAAATCAATTATCTCACGCCGCTTTATATTAATATAACAGAAAAGCTCACGCACTGCTACAGTGGTGCAGAACTGCGTGAAAATAATATACAGGCCTATACCGAGGATTAGAGAAATATTTTATGGGCTCTCTGCAAGGGTCAGAGGTCAACTCTGGTAGGATCTATGCTCCTATAAGGATACAGGCGGGATAAAGTTGTGCTATAAATTCAGCAATAAAAAAACACTAACTCATCTAAACTTGGGAATTAATCAGATGTCTTTAAATAGCTGTGTACTATTTATTTTTAATTATTAAAAGTCAATTGAAAGCAGATATTGGTGCATTACCAGCCAGAATTTATGTCAACTAAAATAGCTTTTAGTGAAGTAAAGAGAAGGAAGCAGACTGACTCCTGTAATAAAGAGCGGGTAAAAACAACAGTATAATCAGCTACAGCTACACAGCTACACAGCTACACAGCTGATCTGCGTTGACGCGTGTAAAGACTCCCAGATTAAAGGCCCATAATGTTCCTCACAAACTGTAAAAAAGTGAGAGTGGCGGTGAAGGTCCGAGCCATGAGCCATCCTTATTCTAAGCTCCACGCAGCAGGATCACATCAGCATGGTGTTTACAGCTGACACACACACTTCTAAATACACACGCTGCTCGCATTTTGACCTCGTCGTTAACGAGTCTTTAAACGCAGCATGCAGGCCCCACAGGCTGCAGCCTGCACCGACACAGAGCTGATGTCAGGGTTCATTCACTTAATCCACTAGCATTGATTTTAATTCAAAACAACATGCAGAGTAAAATAATAATAATTATAATAATAATAAAAAAATCTTCATTATAAATCCAAAGGGGGAAAAAATCTTTAAAAAATAATTTTGTATAACGTTATTTGGTTTGATTTAATTTGCACTGATAGATTATATTGTTTTTTCAAAATAAAATGCAGATAAATTAAAATATTAAATATAGATATGTATATATACTGTTATTTGCGGCATCAGCAAAAATCTAAATAATAATAATAATAATAAAGACTATAATTTGAAATCTAAAATCTGCAGTCTGGTGATCAGCAGCCTCGTGTGTTATCGATCAGCTCACCTTCCAGCCTTGGTCACGATCATCTCGGTGCCCAGCTGGTTGAACTCGTCCCATAACGCCTTCATCTCCAGCTGCACGTTGATGTTGGCCACTTTGGGGTTCTTCTTCACTATGTTTTTACTGTTCGGCGTGGAGCTGGACGACGACGAGGAGCAGTTGGGAGTCCCGCTGTCGCTCGGCGGGGCCTGGCCCGGGTTCGACCCCGGGTAGTTGTAGTTGTGCTGGGCGGCCGGGCACGGCTCGAAGTGGGACTCGTGCTGGCTGTAGGGGTCCCCGGGGGACGGGGAGAGGTGGTAGCCCCCCGGCGTGTTGAGGCTGCTCAGGCTGCTCGTCGTGAAGGCTGCAACATCGCAAAAATGGGACAGCTGCGTCAGCCACGGACTGGATATGGCTGAAATCATCCCAAAAAACTGGATTTACTAAACACGCCGTGGACAGTTAGTCGCTTTACAGACAAGAGGGTGAAAACACAAGTTTATCAGCTCCGAAATGAAGATGTCAGGCGCGATGCAGCAGCCCTGTCGGTTTAAAAGTTTCCGCGTCGGCTGGTGGTTAATCCCTGAGGTTGCATCCACTGCAGCATACTACAGTCAGTATACTACAGTCAGTATACTACTACTACAGTCAGTACTACAGTCAGTACTACAGTCTGCCTGATCTCAGATAGTAAAAAGAAAAAAAACAACAACGTCCGAATAGAGCCGAAATGTTTCCCCGGAAAAAAAAAAAAGCTGCGGCGCTCGCGTGGACTCCCTCAGCTACTGACAACACGAATGAGCGTCGAGTGCGTGCGGATGAAGGTTTTAGCTTTTGGATCGATCGCGCTGTGAGCGGCCTCTGTTGTGCGCTGCTGCTGTGTGTGTGTGTGTGTGTGTGTGTGTGTGTGTGTGTGTGTGTGTGTCGCCGCAGCCTCGTCTCCTCTCTTATCTGACGCAGAGGGCCTCCCCTTTGCGATAAAACCGGTTCTTATTTCTATTTAGATAAGGAACTGCAGGTAATGTGGCTTTTCCTCGCCTTGGGACGAGACTGATTGACAGAGAAGTGCGCCCCTTTTTAATGGGCTTTCCGGCACCCATTCAACTTTTTTCTGGATCAGGGTCTCGCCCACATCACCCCCGGTAACAAACAATAGAGGAGCGACCGGCAGCGGAGTGTAAACGGGTTTACAAAGGTAAACACACTCTGATTTGCATGAACAAACAAACAGGCGGCAGGTGACTGTTGCTTTCTGGTTATTGGACGGATAGATGCGGGAATAGACTTAGTCTCCGTCTCAGGCTTGGACACGCTTATTATGGTCTGCTTTTACCATTACACACAGGGGGCTCGTGTAAACCCTCCTCCTGCCGGCTTCGTTGTCAATGTATCTGATCCTGTCCACGAATTAAAGTTGACTCTTTGTGCAGCGCTTTGGGGTTTTGGAATAGGAAACTTTTTTTCTCCTCCAGTCTGGCAGCTTTGTGCAGACTTCTCCTCCCTGATACTGATTTTTACTGGATCTGCATTATT
The DNA here is from genome assembly GCF_045865225.1 of Trachurus japonicus. Lineage (NCBI taxonomy): Eukaryota > Metazoa > Chordata > Actinopteri > Carangiformes > Carangidae > Trachurus > Trachurus japonicus. The sequence goes on along the minus strand of NC_140915.1, from coordinate 38,846,447 downwards.
TTTTTTTATGCTACACTAAGTGTGTCAGATTTTTTTTTCTACACTAATTTCATTCATGCATTTAAAACAACGCACGCCTATGTTGTTTTTGCGCTTTGACTTAAGCTGTTTTTTTTCTTTTCTTTTTTTCTTGACTGTCTTCGAACGAGCAGATGCATGAGTGTTGTGCAATTTCGGGTGAGATGTGTACATGCTACAGCAGCTCTACGGGCATCAACAAACAGATTTACCTTCCATTTCCCGGGTCACAGTGCTGTAGTGCATTTTAAAGAAACTGTGGTTGTGCAGGTCTGGCTTGTCTAGGCCGGTGCCCTGTTTGTCAAACGCTGCGTTTCCTGCTTGCTCTGCAGCCGAAATCAGAGAGGCAATACTGAAAGCATTAGCCTTTGGAGAAAGGGGACCGCCGTCGTCCATAGGCAAGGAATCGAATCGGGAAAAGCCGTCTCTCCTCCTCCACCACCACCACCACCTCCTCCTCCTCCTTCTCCTCCGCTGCTTTCCAACCGCACAGAAAGCAGGAGAAGGCTGCGCACAATGGACAGGAACATGCGCCAAAATGGGGTTTTTCACATTCCGCCACCACCGGCGCTCGTTGTGCGCGAGAGTCTGTTCTTTTCTGGTATTCCCACGGCTACCGTGAAGACGCGAAAAGCTCCACGCTGCTCTGATTCATTTGATGAAGCCCTGAACACGTCCTGGTGTCAAAACAGAGTTCATCCGCAGCGAAGAGAGAGAGAGAGAGAGGGAGAGAGAGAGAGCTTCCCTTGTTTCTCCTCCGGTCTGTGGCGGGGTGGTGTCATCTGAGTCCTGCCTTGAGGAGAAGCTACTACTGCTACGAGAATGTCAAAAGTGAGCAAGATCCACGCCTCCCCCTGCACCACCAGGAAAAAAAAGTGTCTGCGCTCTGCACTGGATGTTTTATTTCAATAAGACCTCGTCAGTCATTTGGATTCATACTCCAACGTCACTGCAACGTCCGGCTTCAGAGAGCGCCTCTTTTCCAGTAAATTACAGCACTATATATGCGTGTAGATATATATTCTGCGTGCAAGCCCATAGAGCTGCTCCGGGACATCAGCGACTGCAGTGTGAAAACACCCAACTGCAGTTTGTCTTTAAACAAAGTTGCAACAAGTTGTCCTGCACATAAAGAGACTGATTCTAATCCCAAGAGAGAGAAAAAACAAACAAACATATTGATCAAATTACAGATATGGAAACAACTATGAGGTGGTGGACGTGTCACTTTTATCGTGGAGATGTCACTCATAGGTGTCACTGTTTAGATGGAGTTGTTTTACGCATCAACCCCAGCTCCATTTATTATTCTAACCCCCTGCGTCCACTGTGCCAAAAGAAGAAGAATACAAATCGCTGGATTTCACGCACATTTTACGCACAGCCCTCACCTCTCTCATAGAGGACCTCGTTACACGCTCATGATACAGAACTTTCTACAGAGCACAGCCTCATCCCCACAGCAGCAGCAGCAGCAGCAGCAGCAGCAGCCAGTAAACAGAATAAACACACGTGGCATTTTGAGGCCGGAGCTGTACTTGACCTCTCTCCGCCTCGCGCCTCCACAGCGTCGCACCGGTGGCTCTCAGCTTATCGAGCTCCAGCTTTTTAATGATGTTGTTTTGTTGGAGCTGCAGCGATATAGCGACCGGATAGACTCTCATTTACACCGGAGTCAGTGAACTGAAGTGTGAAGGCAGCAGCGGGGTTCTAATGGGATAAAGCAGTTAGAGGATTAGACCTGTTTGTTTTGGATGTTTCTCCCCGGGAGGGAGGGAGCATAAATAAAGCGACTGCAGTGTTGTTTGGCACAAATATTTACACAGATAGATAGATAGATAGATAGATAGATAGATAGATAGATAGATAGATAGATAGATAGATAGATAGATAGATAGATAGATAGATAGATCCTATAGAATAATATAGAATAAAGCAGGCAGGGCGAACTCAAACCCAGTGTAAACCATGGCCCGGATGATGTGTGCCGGCCTTTTTTTTTATTTTTTAATCAGATATGATGCCATCCACACCGGCTCACTTCATCATTGCCAAGTCGGAAGCCTCCTTTGTAAATACTCAGGTGATAACAGACAAAATACAGGAGCAGATCAAAATGGGAAGAGACCGTGTTGGAATTTGCTCGCAGGCCTCTGCAGCAGCCAAAGCGCCCAGCAGCAGCCTACAGTGATCTGACGCATCTGAGATTTTAGCGGGAAAAAGTTAATTTTATCAAAGGCTAATTATATACGTTTAATTTAAGTTAATCATAATAATAATGGTATCCAGTGCAGGAGCCAGGACTTGATTTAAATTAAAATCCTAGTCTACAATAAATAAAAGGAATGCCCTGTATAAAAACACTCACACTAAAGCGCCTCAGGGGCAAAAACTGTAATATTTTTTTACAGTAAAGAAGTGAAAGAGGGATGGATCAGGCAGAGAAACAAGATCTGAGCAGATAGAGTGAAACCACTGGAGGTTAAACGTCACAGTCAAGTATACAAGATAAGGACACGAGTTTTCAGAGTTAGTTTAGATATTCAAGCAGCTTTAACAACATGGTCATTATAATCTGTCACCAGTGTGTTAATATGTTATAATTATTATCATTATCATCATATTTGCAGCCTATAAGTCTGGGACTTGGTTAGAAGCAGCTTTGCTCCGCAGCTTTGCTCCACGTGCCTGCTCAAGAGTTGAGCACATATAAGATCCAAAGCTGACAACAAGCAGAGAGCAGAGTGTGAACAGCCCTGAGTCCTGAGCACCGCTTATCTGCTCACTGACTGATGGACACACTCACACCTCTGGCTAACCCTTTTCTTCTATTAAAATAGAAAAGTTGAAATTATTTTTTACACCGAGTCCAGTGGAGAAATGTTCACACTCATATAGTACATGTAAAAAAAAAAAAAAAAAGTAAGAATCGCAGGCCGTCATCCAGAGGGAAAGACTACAAATAACTTGATTTGTCCCCATAGGGAAATTGGTTCAAGTGGGTTTAAATGCAGTATTTTAGGCGAACATCTTTGATTCCAAAAATTAAAATTAAATAATCATATTAAAACGCGTAAATCGGGGGGCTGGGGGCCGCTCTGACACTCATTAGGCCAATATCAACTGCGTCATTTTATTTCGTTATTTAATGATTATAATTAATAGCTACATCCGCGGAAGGATTTTCTGACTGCGCTGCATTATATACAACTTTTACATTTATTACAGATGAACATAACATACACAGTTTTACAGATGTTGTGTTTTTTTTTTGTAAATATAAAAATTAATCTTTTTAATTTTCCAACTTCTAAGCCAGTTGTTCTATACAGAGAAATAGTTCCAATTAGTTGCCTTTTCTCCCTGAGGCTGAGCTCTCGCACTGGCACTGTGTGACTGTGGCGGCCCCTGACAGGCTGCTGCAGAGGTGACAGGGGCCAAAGGAAGGCACAACCAAAGAGACCCCGTTTCGTTTTGCATAGCTATGCGCCTTTACGCACTGGCACAATAATTATACCAAAGCGTTTCCAAAAGAATACCGTCCATAGGCCTGAGTGTGACTCAAAAACACGTGTCAAACCACTGAGACAACCACAGATTCACATGTCGCACGTTGTCTTTTACAGGAGACGCGAAGTCTGTGTGTCCTGTTGTGGTAACGAGACAAATTACTAAACCGAAAGAAAAAAAAACCTCCCACCCTGTCCTCGTTAAATGGCCCAGATGTCGTAAAACGTCAGAGCCGGGCGGCTGCTGTTTGCTGTTTTTATTAAACAGAGATGTGATTAGGTCATCGGTACATGTGGAAGGACCTGTTGTGTGTGCGTGCACAACCCCCCGGACTCACAATAAAACAGCATCACATCTGCTTTGAAGTTTTTACGCTTGTTTTGCGGAGATACTTTATTCCCCCAGTCTTTTAATTTAATGACGCGCTCGTGTCATTTAACAGATAATAAATCAAGTTATTCCGCTGATCATAAAAAACCAATGAACTTCACGTTCATGTTTCTAAACGAAGCAGTAGGGACCGCGGCGGCGCACTCCAAGTATAAAACCCTATCCTGTCTAAATATTGGTCTAAATCCCTGAATATGAAGCAGAGGAAGTGAGCAGTTGACCGCTGACAGCAGAGGCCCCGGGGTGTCCCCTCTCTCTCCGCGGGGCTGGAGGAAACGCACGGAGAGAGGCAGGTATGCGGGAGGAAATATTGAAAGAGGTGCCTCAGCTATCTACAGCACCTCAGGGGGCCGTGATGAAGGGCAAAACATCAAAATAAAAACCTGTAATCAGAGGAAAACTGAAGGGAAACGCTCAAAAAACAAACAAAAAAACACTGTCCTAAAATTAGTAATCAATGTATGTAGCCTACACCCCATGAATTAGCAGAAATGGCACAATTGGTAAAATTGAAATGTTTTTTTTTTATCCGTTTTGTTATTCTATTATTACTTATTGATTATTTGTGGCCTATTTTTATATTTACATTACAAATTCATGCATGTAATCAATGGAAATACTTAAACTAATACTCCTGTTGGTCAGTTATGAACTCAACAGGCCTTTAAAGTGTTTTAATATAAATTCATGGTGTTATATCATTACACTCCGTCTGTCTAAATCATCATAGATTAATAATTAGATTTGAGGATGAGTCGAGGATACAGTAGGTGTTAATGTGTGGATCTTTTGACTGCTAGTCCTAAATAGAAGCGTGCAGTCTTGCAGGTGCAAGCTGTCTCGTGTCTTACAGCACCAGTAGTGGCTCTCATTTTGTCGCTTGGATAAATCTGTGTATGCCTTCATTCACTGCGCCGGTTAAAAATGTCCACCACCTTTTCCAGGAATGAGACTTCACTTCCACATCAGCGCAAATACTTAGTGGTGTTTTTCATTAGAAAAACGTCCAAACATTTTAGCCCCGTGATGGATGTGATGGATATTTGTCCGATGTCTGTCATTATTTATTTTTCCTTATTTGCAATTTCATCTCTGTCATCTGTCACTGAGTGGTCAGCTGGATTATTATTATTTATTTATTTTTACCCGTGGCTTTGTTTGGTTTTTCTGACGAGTAAATTCAGAAAGTCTTGGTTTGATGGCGTCTGAGCTCGTTATTATTTGCGAATACACACAGAGGCATCATTGCAGTGTGAGCTGAGTGTGCGCGCGTGTTTGCAGCAGGGTAGATTGTAAATACCGACGGTGGTGTGTGTTCATATTGTGTCACAGGTGTTTGCAGATCGGCCTTCAAAAAGCCTTCAGTCATGCGTAAAGGCACATATACACCGTATATCACTGTATGTGATTTTTCAAATAGTTGGTCCAGACCTTTAGTGGAACTTTGTTTTTATTTATATCTTATAGATTTAGTCTAAAGCCGGTCAGGATGTTTTAGCTGCTTCAGATATTTCGGCTAAGTCCTCTTTTTTTTCCCTTTTTTTTTTGATCACAAACAGAAAGAAAAAAAAGGGGAAAATGAGTCAAAACACATTTCCTTGTTGGCATATAAATGTGGTTTTCCTGTTCAGCCCTGTTCTCTTTGTATTTTGGGGGTCATCATAAAAGGACATGTGCATAAAAACACAATGGACATGAACACAATGGTTGACCGAAGGTGAAAATCATGATTCCCATGGTGTCCCTGGCAAATTCCAACATATATTCCCACACACGTTCATAAAACACGGAAAAACAGGCTGTAGACTTTAGCTGTTTATAGAAAAACATCAGAGGTTAAAGAACAGGCTGGTTAAAGTTTTTTTTCTTTTCTTTTTTTTAAATCACAGCACATCATTTAAAAAAAAAATTCTGTAAAGATTATTCTTGGAATCACAACTTTGTTTCTTTCAGTCGCTTCTAAGATATTTGTCTTTTTTGAGATTTGATGACAACTCATGCAGGCAGCCGTGCAGAAATAAAAAGGAGAAAAATGGAGAAAAGCACAATTTTCACTTTCTCTCTCCCCCTTTGGAGTTGAGTCTGGGAAGATGTGTGCCATCATGATCTGTTTATTTTGGGAAGGAAGGTCCTCTCTCTCCACATGTCTCCTCGGAGTTAACGAATGGGCCTGACAGCTGCCAACCGTGCCCTTCAGCAGGCCCTGAGCAGGCCTGCTGCAGGCCGGCCTCCACTCGCTGCTCTCTGCAGCCCCACCACACCTGAAGCAACACTGTAAAGAGGTCAGTTATCACCAAGGATCACTGTAAGATACAGTACAACATGTGGTGTCATCTAGAAAAATGCCTAAAGGTCATCAGGACAGGAAAGTAATAATGTGTTTTTACAGAGGGTGTGGTGCTTCTATGTTCTGAATATACCTCGTAGTTGTTATCAGTGAAATTTCTCATGGAGAGGCTGAGAAAGAGCAAAGAACAGTGTGGAATGTCTGTGTAGGACATGGGACGGTTGGGGGTGGGTGGGGTGGGGGTCGCTTGGAGTCAGATCCCTTTTCAAAATCACTTCTTCTCTTTCCCTCCCGTCTTTGTTTTAAAACTGGGAAGCTTTTAGCTTTTGAAAAGTATCCTTTTCCTATCTGTTGCACGGCCGCCCCAGTCGTCATCACCTCGCCTCTTCCCGCAGCCCCATTGGAGCGCCGGTAAATAGCTGGCATTCCTGCCACAAAGAACCGATGATGTGGGCCCGGGGCCTCCGTGATCTTCCCCAAATTAATTAAGGCCTTTCTTCTGCCCGAGCGGGATCCGCGGCCTTTGTCTCCCTAATACGTCTTAAGCCTGGTATTAAATGCAAGGGCAGAGTCTACGCTCATTATAAATCTGTCACTGCCTGCTTTGCTCCTCTCGGCCCGGCCCGTGATCCTAAATAGGCCTCAGTGTAGCCGAGCAGCCATCCTCCGGTCTGCCCCTCTCCCCTGCCTCCTCCTTATCTGCCGCCCCTCCCTGCTCCCCACCGGCTTGGTATTTATTTGAATATGAGAAGGTCTGCTTGTTGTTTCTGGCAGAGGGGGCTCAAGACTGAGACCCCCTTCCCGCCACCGCCACCACCACTTTGTGCCCCCTCAACCCCCTCAGCTCCTTCCATCCTTCCATCCCCGGATCACTCTCTCCCTCTGCCCCTTCCTCAGCCACCCCGGGTAGTCTCGCTCTTCTGCTGCCTTTCGTGAACTTGAACCACAGACCTCTTAGTCGAAGGCCATCACAAACACGTCCACTGTGCGCGTGGACGTGTGAGAGTGCGTGTGTGCGTATCACTTTTACTCTACTCCCTCTCTAGCTGAAATTAATAACCGTGTTAGCAGAGTTAATGTTTAAGCCAGTAGGGTGGTCAGACTCTGTTGCTTTTCCCCCAAAAAGCCCAGCTGAGTGAATGTTTCCTTTAAAGTCACTCCAGGCAGTAAATGCACCTTTCACGGGGTGATCCTGTTTCTCCCTCTCCCTTCCTCCTCCTCACTCTCACTCGCCCGCATTTGTCGTTCCTTGGGCCCATCTGAAGAAAAGAGGCTGCAACCTCAGACAACGAGCGAGCACGTCTCGCCGAAGGTGTTTAGTGGGGTTTTACCATGGCAATTCCTTTTGTGACAGCAGGATCACTGCCTCTTACCAGTAGCAGGAAGTGGATAACATGTCCATTAGAGAGGCCCCCACACCAACCCCAGACAGTGAAATTAGGGGATCAGAGGCATGCAGAGATTTGACCTTGAGGAATGCCAATACCACACCCCCGCTTGGAAATAAGCAGCAAAGGAGACAGGAAAATGAGCTACAATGTGGCTTTTTGTTTGGGCGAACAGGAGATTTGGGTTGCGGGGGGAATATCGGGCCTTCCTGTGCTCCTCTTCCAAGATGAAGAAGCAGGAAGTCACACAGGAGGTAAACAATGTGCAGAGTGGAGCTGATACCATGGCCTGGAATTTACACCCCCATCATCCCTGCTGGCATGGCGGTGGGCCAGTTAATAATGGACGCGGCGCCCACCAAACACCCAGCCTCCATGTTGGAAATATTTCCCCATTTCAGAAACAGTGAGATACAGCGTAGCCTCTGCAAAGACTTCTCCGGATGGTAGTTTCTGCTCGGATCAGGTCTCGGGAACGTGCTTCAGGTCACAGATCTCGCTTTGTGCATCTTGTCGCTCGGTCACTTGGAGAATCCATCAGAAGCAAATCTCCACCAATCGGACCGAGCGTTTGGGCTGTCTGATGCTGATTACAGCGATTCATCATGTCAGGCGCTCCCTGCCACCACATGTTTGTTTTGATCGCTTCCTCTCCAGCACAGTGACAGTGAAAGATGAGGGACCATGTGGCCCGAGCCGGCACTGCGCCATGGAAACCAGCGGCACCGTGTCAGGGCTCGGAAAGAGCCAGCTCAGTAGGGCGTGGAGCAGATTTGGCCTGCTGGCTAATTGCAGACCTGAAAGTGTAACTTTAGGTGACGGGGGGATTAAGGCATGTTGACTTGTGTTCACCGGGGGGCTAAACTGACACTCAGTTGCCCCAGAGCGGACAGTTTCTTGAAACCCACTGGAGTTGGCTTGGGGGGTCTGGGTCATATTAAGGGGGTACTGTGTGGCCTGCGAGGGCAAACCACATGACCAGCTCCTCTAAAACAAGCACTGCTGTGTCCATAATGTCAAACACTTCCTCCATCTGCATCCATTAGCCAGCTCTGGAGGTGGCGAGGAACATTTGAGAGCCAAAGGAAAACAAAGGGTCCAGAGATTACATGGCCCTTGTATAATGAAAAAGTTCCCTCTTCCATTGTGCTCAGGCAGAAACAAAACTCGAAAAAGGAATCCATTAATTTTGGATACAGTGATAAGACACAGAAAGAAGTAATTTTTCATTGCTTGAAATTACAGCATTTGATTGTATTGTCATTAGTAGAATTTATGATGTCCAATCAGAAGCGTTTATTTTAATCACATAATGTTTATAGCATTTCTGGCTGTATTTAAAATTCACTATTTCATACCTTTTTTTTTTTTTTACTCATGTTCCTTTAAAAATTGCATTAATACAAATTAGGCTATAATTGCTAAAAGTTAATATTGTATAGTGCAGAAAATAGATGTTACCATTTCATACAGTCACTGTTTGGAGTATTAAAATTTCAAATGTATTATTATTATTTTTTGTTTTAGCATTCACAGCTGTTTATAATTGGTTCTATCATTATAGAACTGTCGGCTGGAAAGAAAATGTAGGTCATTAATAAATAAAAGCTCTATCATAACATTTACAAGAAGTAATTTGTGGTTCATGAAGAAATCAAATGATCACACATCCAGTAAAATCAGTAATTTGTTTTCTTAACTTAAGTATGTTATTTAATGCATTCATTTATATAAAACTAGTAATTATGAATTACTTTTGTAAAACCAATAACATAGGCCTCCATAGACATAGTCATGTGGCTTGTAACTGAATAATATTTTTTAATTATTTTAGAATTGAAATGATTTTTGATTAATGGAGCAGATGCTAAAAAAATGATTGAATGACAAAAAGGACATAATTTAATAATGAATAATAATGAGCAATGAATTAACAAAAGCTCATAACCTCAAAAATGCCTCATTGCCCAAATTTCAATCATCTGTTTTCCCAGTTGAAGTCTAAATCCACTTTGAATATTCCTGATCAGTTTTATTTGCCAGCCCGTATTTACAGATAGATCACATTTCCTTGAGTGTGCCTGCCACAGTTTTAAATACCTTTCATTTCCACTGATATCACACGACTGTGCCCATACTGTCTGTCATACAGGTATTCCACAGGCCCCTATCGTCCCGTCCCGCACCGTAAAATATGGATGGGCCCTCTGACAGATGAACCAAGCAACACAGACGAGCAGAGAGCTTTCGTGTTGCAGCAACCTCCCATGCGGCTCACTCTGACACGGCCTAAACACTGAAATGAGCTGGATGTGGAAAAAAAACGGCCCTTGTGTTTGGGTCTGATTTCTCAGCTCATTAATCTTGACTGTAGCCGTACAGTGCGTCTCACAGGCTGGCATATTTTCAGCCGGCTTGAATGTAATGATATTTATTAGAACATGTCCTCGCTTGCTGTATGTCTCTTACCGTATCTGACATCATTGTCCTGGATACCGAGTTGTGTTTACGTATGAGTAAGAGGAAGAGGGTTGGACATCAGTATTTTTCACTTTCACTGTTTTTTCCCCCTCTTTGAGAGGAATTGTTTTTTAATTCGACCTTTATGGCTCGTTGAAACATTAAATTCTTTTTTCCTGTCTTGTAGAAAAAAAGCAACACAGCAAGCTTGTTTACGTAACTCCACATGCACATAATAAAAATGCAACTTTGAATTACACTTAAAAGAAAGGCGGAAAAAAAATAAAGATAAAGTCTAATCTAGTACACTCAAAATAAGAAAGTGAATCCATTAGTTCTCTATGAAAGCAACATGATATCAAAAATATAGTAACGTTTATTAGTAAACCTATTTATAACAGGATTTAGCTGCTATATTTTCTCCACTCCTATTTAAAATAGACGATACTGTCAATAGGCAGGATAGTTTTCTGTGTTTATTGATAGTTCAGAAGCAGTGGGGTTATTCACAAGTGATCAGTTTTGTCAAAGATGATCTAATTATGACCAACACACAACAATAAAAAAAAATAAAATAAAAAAGAGATGATTTTTTTATGCTTTAATGTTTCTCTTCCAGTGGCTGCAAAAGAGTAATCACTGCCTTTCTGCAGCTTCCAGCGCAACTGCTGATCCGTACTGAACCTAGTGCAGCAGGTTGACTGAAGGGAATGTTTTGTTGGAAAAGGAGTAGGAGTGAGTGTGCATGAGTGTGTGTGTGAGTGTGTGAGTGTGTGTGTGTGTCTCTGTTGCAGGCCTTGGAAAAAGCAGTAGCTCCCCTGTGTGGTTTGCTGGTGTAAAAGCAACCTGGCACTGCAGGGGGAGAGGGGGGCATTTGGGTACCAGGACATAGCCAGCACCGCTCCACTGGCACGGCTACACGTCAGACTTCGACCCCTGAGTTAACTGCAGTAACTGCTGTGATGAACCTGGATAAGAGCAGCTGGTAGTCTCCTAGTCAGTCCAGTCTGAGTTAGCATCTAAATATTATAAAAGGCACTTTCCTCCTCTGTGTTTAACCCTCAGCCTGCGTTCTTGCTGTTGAAAACACACCTTGAAAAGCTTCTGTCATCACCTGTCTCTTCAAGTGACATATGACAGCAACACTCCCGATACACACGTCATGCACACATGTGTAGATAGCCACAGAGGAATTATGAGAGCCGAAAACAATTACTCAACTTCCACGTCTTTCATATTTCTGTGATTTTTTTTTAGGACACGTATAAGCAAGAATATGCACATGAAAGTCAGGCTGCTTTGCTCTCACACACACACATACACACACACACAGAGTTATTTGGCTTGAGGCCCTTCAGTTCAAGTTGATGTTTGGGGTGAGCCGTGATGTTGCTTAGCTTCAGAGGCGACCTAATGCAGGATCAGGTGTCTCCGTCCGTATCACATGCCTGTGCAGAGTGGATGGCATGTGCCCTTCTCTGGACGCTGGACACTTCACCGCCCCCCACCCTCCAAATATTTACCTGACATGTCTCTGTGGGTGGCGGCCCATCTAAAGAAACATGTATACACACATTCACATTGATGGATTTTTTCAGCATGCCGATATACACACACTAGGGTTTGTGTTATGAAAGCTGATATAGATGCTTTTTTAAAATTTAGTTTTACTTTGACCATTTTCATACAAAATTCCTACATTAGTTTTTAAAAATGACCGTTGTAAAATCCACAAATCCACTGATGAAAGCTTTTTCCCCGAGTATAAAACCCAACGCACACACTGACAGATACATGTGCGCACACACTCACACACGCATACCTGCACACATGCTTAAACGTGAGTCCATTCCCGCGTCAGGCCTCATTGGCGTCGACACTTTGATGTCGTCGGACGCTTGTTTACTGATGCAAATTAGCAGGTAGGCGGCCTTCAGAGGGGCAGAGAGCGTGGCGGCCTCCCTGGGTGGTGGTTGGTCCGTCTTCTAACGCCGCACCTCAACTGATCTTCTTCCATCCATTCCTCCCCCTGCCTCTACAGCCCCCTCCCACCCCCCCACCCCCTCTGCCAATGCAGGAATGCTTTCAGCTGGACTCACCTGCTGGAAGGGCCTGGGTCAGGCTTCTGGATGATGGAGTGACTCGAAAGAGTCGATGTTTAGGAGATATAAAGTTTTCACAGGCTGGTAAGGAATGTTACATTTAATTTCTGCTATGTATACAATCTATTGTTTTATACTAAACCATGATTGAAGCAGCCATATTTACCTATAGTTACCCACATCCATTTTTACGGCACAGTTGGAATATTAAAGAGATACCAATTTTCTACTCACCGTCATGCCAAGGAAGAGTTCAAGGAACTTTCAGAGTCATCAAAACGCTTTTGGAGTTCCAGGGGGGGGGTCCAGCTGGCAATGGATTTTCATATAATGGCGGTGGATGGAGTTCACACTTGAATCGTCCAAAACGCACACTATGAAACATCCAGATACCTCCATACTGCTCGTCTGTACTGACCCAAGTGTTGTGAAGCCGCCACATGAAAAAGTTGTTCAGAAAAAAAATATTTGATCTCTGTTTTTATCCTTGTTGTAGTTTTAGCTCCCAGTGGCTGCACGAGATTTGCTGCGAGATGTTCTTCCATGTTTACATCAAACATCCAATGGTTTACAACGACGAATGAACATCTTGCAGCAAATCTTGTGCATGCGCACAAACATCAACAGAGTCACTGGGAGCTACTACAGTACAACAAGTTTAAAGCAGTATGGAGGTATTTGGATGTTTCATAGTGTGTGTTTTGGACGATACAAAAGTGAGCTCTATCCGCTGCCATTATATGAAAATCCGTTGCCAGCCGGACCCCCCCTGGAACTCCTAAAGCGTTTTGATTACTCTGAATGTTTTCCAAACCCTTCCTTGGCATGACGGTGAGTAGAAAATTGGTGAATTATTGATTTTGGGTGAAGTATCCCTTTAAGCAAGGATGTTTCAAGCTTTGGTGAAAAAAAAAGTCACAACTAATACAACAAATTGCATTTAAAAAAAAAGACAATGGCGTTACTATAATACATTTGTTTCTTCAGGACCTCTGGTGGAGTGGCTGTGCTGCTGAGCAGAAACAGGAAATGGGAACGGGCTAAAGACAAGGACCGAGGCCGTCTGCTGGACCAAATAACAAGAGTAAACAGGAGTGAGTCCACTGGGATCCCCACTGCTGCTGCTTTCAATGGTGAGAACGACACACTCCAACTCTTCCCACTTGCTGACCCCAACACACACACACACACACACACACACACACACTGCCCTGCTGTATACAGCTATGTATGTGTATGTATGTGTGAATGATGAATGCTGCAGTATATTATAATTAAAATATGTGTTTGTCTGCAGGAAGAATAAAAAAAATGTTGTGGATGACATTGTGCGTGCGCTCGTGTGTGTGTGTGTGTGTGTTGTGTAGATGATGACTGATGAGCTGTTGAAGTGACACGGTAACCAAAACAAGAAAACAAACATTGTAGTCTGCCCTTAAGCAGTGATTAATGCGATGAATCACTCCATCACATTTTGTAAAACATGCAGCACGCGGCTGTGTGTCCTGGCTCCCCCTGTAGGTCAGAGGCTGAAGCAGTGGAAAGGTTCAGACGGAGCACAGCATTCCTCTGCTTTTGTCACAGTCTGATCCGCAGCATGCAGGACACTGTCTGTCTGTCTGTGTGTCTGTCTGTGTGTCTGTGTGTGTCTGTTTGTGTCTGTTTGTGTGGATGTTGTAGGTCTAGGATGAGGTGTCTGCATCTGCATGTGACTGTGTGTGTGTGGGTGCAAGTTTGCTTTGAAGACAGGTCATTACTGTGGACAGGGATTATCTACCCGCCTCCCCCGCCACCCCCCCTCAACCCGCCCCCACCCAGTGGCTTGTGACAGCCGTCGGTGTCAGTCACTTAAAGTGTGTGGATGTGTGTGTGTAGGATTGTTTGCATTAGGTTGGGCTGAGTAAACAGGGCTCAGGTTACCTGCGAAGGCTTTTCTATATCATTCACTCCAATTTAGAAAAGGACAAATATCCCGTGGGGAGTACATTACTTGGTAGCACCAGCTCACATTCGTTTTCAAATATAACGAGGGGTCAGATCTCGTGTTGGCATGTGATGAAACTCTTTAATACATCCGTGGATGAAGGTCAATGTGCCGTCTGTGGTTTTTTTCTAATGCGTTTGATGTGCGCTGTAATTCTCCCTCACATTTGGGAATAAGAGACTCGCCGGCTTGTATCTGCCCTTTTATACCAACATCCAATCAAAAGCACACTAGTGTATCCAGGCTTGATTTAGTTAAAGGGATAGTTTAATGTTTTGGCAAATTGGCATAATCCCTATAGTTTTGGGTGTAGGTTTGTTACATTTAATTGTTGGTGCAAGCTATTTTTAAGTATTTTTTAGGGCTTTTTTGCCTTTAATGGACAGGATAGTTGAGAGAGAGACAGGAAATGGGAGGCAGAGAGGGGGGGGGATGACACGCAGGATAGGGCCGCTCAACGCGGGATTCGAACCGGGGCCGCCTGCAGTGAGGACTATAGCCTCAACACATGGGGCGGATGCTCAACTGGGCTAAACACCGCCCCGGTGCAAGCTATTTTTAAAACGGTGGAGCAGAGTCGCAAGCTGCTCAGAACTACGCTACAGAGGCTCATGGGACTTCTTACCGTACTGTCACAGCCTGATTCTAGTAAAAGAAAACACAGGCTGTACTCTATATACTTTTGTATGTCAATATAGCTGATATAAGTGATTTTGAGTCTTAATGTTGACTTCCATCTGTTAGCAGGTAGCATGACTGTTCAAATCACTGTGAAATTACCATATTGACCTGAGAGATATTAGCAAATTGGCCCATTGTCATAATCCCTATAGTCATAGCAGTAGGTTCGTTACCTTTAATTGTCGGTGCAAGCTATTTTTAAAATGGCGGAGCAGAGCCGTGAGCTGCTCAGAGCTACGCTACGGAGGCTCATGGGATTTCTTGGTTTCCCTCATCAAACTCATCAAATACACAATCCAACAACTCCACAACGCTCTGGTGGACAAGTTGTGACCTGCACATTCACCACGCTATGAGATAATAACAGAACATTACCAGACAGTTGTTTTTGGGGCAAATGAAGAGACTGCTTGATGAAAAACTGTACCCGGTGGGAACTTTTATCAGCAGTTTTGCGTGAATTTACCTCAGAAACAACTCTGTCTCGTACGACAGGGGGAATAACATGCAGGAAAGGGCTGACCGATGTGGGATTCGAACTGGGGACTGTAGTCTCAACATGGGGCGGCAGCTCTACCAAGTGAGCTAAACGTCACCCCTCTGTTTCTGTTTCTATTATGATCATGTATGCTGTTCTGTTCTGGGGCTTGACAGTACAACTAGTACATATCTGTGAGTTGTGAAACTGGAATGTACACGCTGAATGAATGTGTTGTGATGTGAGTGAATGTGAATGTACGCATTTATGGACTTAGTAGCTGCCAACTGAATTGCCCTCTGGGGTAATTAAAGTTGAATTGAATTGAATTGCTCAAAGTGACACTCCATGCTTTGATTGCTGCTTTTGACATGCTTCTATTTCTTTTTCTTTTTCATTTTAATTGAGAAACTCGTGTTTTCATTCATGTCCACTCCACGTTGCACCTGCTGTCTGTGTATTTTCATTGAGTAGAGTCATACAGCTTAGAAGTACAAATTAAAACATCTCCAGCAGCAGCAGATGCATCATCGCCTCAGCTTTCACTGGCAGTTAACCTTTTCAACATATTTATTTCTACTCTACATTTCAAAAATGACCTGGACTCACATTACAACAGTTATTTTAAAACATCTCTTTTTTCATGGTGTCTTCTACGTCTGAGCTCTGTCAGCTCTGTGATTATCACCAAGACACCTGAGCCACACACACACACGGACACACACACACACACACACACACACACACACACACACACACACACACACACACACACACACACACACACACACACACACACACACACACACGGACACACACACACATAAGCTAAGAGCCTGTGAGATCCCCTTGGCTATGTAATGTGCTTCTTCTATTTACATTGAGACATTCCTGAAAGTTCACTGTTGCAGAAAGAGTCATGGGGCTTGTGTCTATGTGAGTGTGATGTATAAAGGAGAAAGCCAAAGATCAACAGTGTGGGAAGACATAATGCCACTTTTGTGTCACTTCCTGCTTCCAGATATTAGACTCAAGATTTATAACCAAGTTTCTTCTTTACCTACTTACCAGTATTCATTTTCTGATTGATATATTTAACGTGGTGACAGGCGGCTGCAAATTGGTCAAACAGCTCCGTGCCGTGTGTGAAAATGAAGAATTACGAAATATAATTTAGGTTCAGGTTGTGTGCACATGGTGCATGTTTCTGAATAAGCCTGCGTGAGCCAGTAAACCTTCAACAGGTACCACCAGATAGATTATTTAATGTGCTTATTTCACTTTCTTTTCTCTTGTGTCTCTGGCTTCCCCTTCTCACATTTACTCTACTTCCCTGTCTCTCTATCTGTCCCACCTTCCCACCCACCACCTCTCTTTCTCTCCCTCTCTCCCTCTCCACCACCCCCCCTCCTCTCTCTCTTAGTTGATTTATCCCCTGCTCTGTTTTGCCTGGACCACATGGCCCGGCAGTTTGCCCTAGCTCCACTCATCCAGAACCAATGTCATTCAGATCCAGTTAAATAAATGGCCCTATAAATTTTCTCCAATAATAAGCGGGTGCTGCTGGAATGTGTGGCTGCTCGTTGGGGACAGGACGGGTTGGAGAGGGGGAGGGGGGGGATCGGTGTGAGAAAGCATGGATGCTGTGTGTATGGAGAGAAATCTGGGTTAAGAGAGTGTATGTGTGTGTGTGTGTGTGTGTGTGTGTGTGTGTGTGTGTGTGTGTGTGTGTGTGGATGGTGGAGGGAGTGGGTGGGGGATTCCAGACCTCTGTCTGTCTTCCTACCTGGAACGAGACCTCAGGGACGTTTAAAACCGGCCCACCCAACGACAGAGACACCAGTCGGGCCTCTGTCAGTCCGGGCTAAATCTGGTCAAGTCAAGTGCGTCTGTGTGTTCGTGTGTGTGGACTTCCATCTGTTCGTCCGTAACCACAGATAACTCGTCCACTCGACCTGCATTTATAATCACCATCATCATCATCACACACACACACAACATATAACTGCAATATCGATGGAGAATTGAACAGAAAAAAACAAAAAAACGACCCCCCCCAAAGAAAGAAAGAAAGAAAGAAAAGAAACATAGTTAGTGAACTTTGTCTCAGAATTTGTTCTTTGTTTGTTTTTGTCTTTTGCCAAATGAATTACACTCAAATACAAGTGAAGGGGATGGAGACAGAACAACTGCACTTAAAGAGGAACCATGCAAGATTTTTTTAAAATGGTGATGGTTAAATGACTTGTCATGGGGAAATTGGAGGCTCTCTGCCTTTCTGGGCCGAAAACCAACCTCTGCAAGATCTCTGACCCGGTGTCCCAGATCCTGTCTTGCAAAAAACATGGACTGCTTTAAGGAACTACGGCACAAACACGCCTAGTAATCTGTAATCTCTTGTTAAAGTTACCCTCCTCGGTAGACAGAAACAAATGCACATGGTCACGGTGAGAAGGGTTAACAGTGAGTTTTTACGCCAGTGAAAACTGTAGGGGGAGCTCTGTAGAAGAAAAAAAAAATGCGACCAAAACAGCGAAAAAGGGACGGACTTTCATAGTTCCCCTTTAATAGATAACAGAAAAGCAGCCTGAGGGTCTGATAACCACAAGGTCCTGACAAGATACTGACAAAATATCAGTATTTCATTTTTTTATCAATACATCCCCAAAATCAAAATCAGAGTCTAAATAATTCTGATTGAACATGTACATTATCTTGTGAACCCTGCACACAGTTGAGTGATAAATGTTTCAAGAGCAGCAGGGAGGAACTGGACTTTTAAAACAGCAAATATACTGTATTTCTTCCACTGTGTGAAACCTTGTTCTTCCAGTTATATCTCTTGAAATAAATGGCTCGTGGTTTGTCATATAATTTTCATGACTCATGATATGAACAGTCCCTCCTAGTATTTATTATACATTCTCATAAATGTGTTGTTGTCAGACTTCCAGTGTGTTTTTTTCCACTTGAGCAGATGTTTTTAGAGATGGACACAAGTTTCTCCAAACACTGGACGTCTGACTAGCAAAGACTCCTGAAATTGATGTTAATCACTCTGCTATATCGTTTCCCTAGTGAACACGTTGCTCTTGTTGAACTACAACAGCACTCATAATGACAGAGTGACTGACTGGCTGACTAGACGCTGGCTTGCTGAGAGAACACTTTGGCCTTTTGTCTTAAGTTCAGTGACAAGTGGCCAGTGAGCTACGACTGATATTGTCTGATATTATGGAGAGATCTTTCATTTCAGCTTCACACTGTTACTACCACGCTCCTTTCTGAGGCAACAGGTTCAACAGGCGATTTGTTACTAGCTCGTATAGTACGTATATGTATTTCCCGAAATACAGCCAGCTGTAGGACCCGAACCTACAGTACCATTCCACTAAAATCTAGAATTTATGATTGCATTATCTACAAAGTTGCATCATCACTTGTAGTTTGACCTTATCATCCAAACCGCAAACCACTTCTCAGAGGGCGACTTCTGCTGTCTGTTGTTCTTTTCCGCTCAGTCAGAGTCTGCGTGTTTGCCTTCAGCTGATTTATCGGCCTTCGCTGCAGTGTCTGGCTGGCAGCACATGAGAAAAAATGTCTTCTGACCCCCGCCGCTCCGTCCCACCGCTACCACTCTCTGTGGGAAACTGGGAAACTCAATATTATTTCTCCCACCAACAGAGCGATGCGCTTAAGCACACGAGGGGAGGGCGGGGAGGGCGGGGAGGCTGCGTGCGTGGTTGCTGCGTTCATTTCACACCACGGCTCGATAGCAGCAGCAGTGACAGAGTCGGACAGAAAAAGTTGGGCACATGAAGGCTGCACCTCCCTTCGAAAAAACGGCATTTAGCTGGTACTGTAAAACAAACACACCCGGTCCGGGGGCTTTGAACTGAAGGAGGGTGGAGCTAGAGCTGCAGGTTCTGCTGGGGTGTTGTGGTGGGCCAGAGGGAGGTGGAGGGTGACCATCTATCACCCCTGTCTCCATACGCCACGCTGCCTGACTCCATCCTGCTCCCTCTACCTTGTCCAGCGGTGGAGCTGAGTGACTAGCCCACTGTGCGATGCCGCTGACCCGAGACCCGTTTACCGCCTTAAATCGCTGCCCCTGTCCTCCTCCTCCTCCTCCCCCCGCCTCCCCCTCTCTGCAAAGCCGCGCTGCCAGCCTCCTGTCCGTCACCTTCAGAGGATGACAAATCATCGGCCTCTTCTTAAATGGGGCTGGGACCCCCGTGTGGCCCCCCCTTTTGGTCCCCTCCCTGCAGCCTGCATGCCCTTTCTGCTTAGAGAGGAGATTCCTCACCCAGGAATGAAGCAGTAGACCTGGTCAACCTCCCCTCCATCTCCTCCACCTACCAAAGCTCAACTTATATCTACATGTTTATCAAATCTACATGGTGAAAATAAACATTGTTTGAGCGTGATGTTGACAGATTGGCTGGAAATATGAACGTCAGCCGTAGAGAAAAGAAGCGGGCATTTATCACCAGGAGAATGGATACTGTTTCATAAGTGTGTGTCCCTGCTGCATGAAATGATCCATCTGAGTGTGTGTTTGCATATCTGTTTCTGTGTAGTTCATGTTTGCTTACCTGCTGCATGAATTGCTCTGTGTGTGTGCGTGCATACAGTTCTGTCAGTGTGTGTGTGTGTGTGTGTGTGTGTGTGTGTGTGCCAGCTACGTTGCCGTCTGGCTCCCATGTGAGGCAGTAAATCTATCATTCCTGCTGCGTTTACCTACCACTTCACAGAGCTGTATGTCCAGTGTAAACAACGTTTATCACTACATGCAAATGAGCCCGTAAGCCGCAGCCTCCACAAAGGCTCCATTCACTCCCGGCGTGCCGTTTTACCAGCGCGTCGAATCTGATACCCAGGATTACAGGCTGATTCCGATGCATTGTGCGGCTGCTGCACCGTCGCTCACCTTCGACAATGATTCTCTCACCGCGTCATTTTACAAATAGTCTTCGTTTTTTAGAGCTGTCACTGCAGCTGTGATCAGAGCCGCGCCGTGCAAATGTCAGGTTTCAACTTTGACATTTCTGCTGTGAGACAAGATTTATCACCTCGCCACCCTCTGCTCCACCTATTTTCACCTTCTGTTTCCTCCTCTTATAACTCCTCTTTACCTTGCCCCTCCTTTGTTTGTTTCCTACCTCCACTCGAGGTGGTGGCATGCGTTAATTGTAGTAATTTGGCCTGTGCAGTGCAGCGTGTACTTCTGCTTTTGGAAAACAGATACACCGTCCTCTTTATCCAACCCCCAGTTAATGTTATTCACCCCTAGGGTTGCAAAATTTTAAACAGGAATATATGGGAATCAACGGGAATAAATTTACAAAATTGAAGGTTGGCCCTCAACAGGGAACTTAAATATAGTTGGGGAAAATATAATATATCATAAACTTGGCTAAAACAACCAGATTTAATGCAAGTACACTTGAATATCTATGCTATTCCTCAATCACATGCACACAGCACACTGCTTAATATTTTACTCAACATTCATGTTTTTGTTGTTCAGTAAAAGAATTGATTGTTCATACAAGAATTAAAACTTGATAAAGTTCTACTCACAAATAAATCTGTTGAAATGTCATGTTTTTTTAACTGTATTTTGCATGAATGTCTGCTTATGACAAAACAAAATATTTACATTTATGTTTGGATATGATACAGTTTGTTTAATTACCCCCAATTTCCAGTTAATTCCCATAGATTCCCAATAATTCCCATAAATTCCCATAATTCCCATGGACAGTTTCCAATTTGGAATAGTTCCAAAATTCCCCAGCTGGGAAGTTATCCCATGGAAAGTTTCTGGAAATTTATCGGAAATTTACTGGAAATTTTCCACCCCTTTGCAACCCTATACACCCGTGATGTAACAAAATCCTGGTGATCACTGATTGGGGCTGCACATACGGTACAGTAGCCACATTCAGTATAATAACTGTGACCACTAAACAAGTTTTAGAGCCCATAATGGTCTTATCATGTTGGGCTTAAAGTTAATGTGGGCTATCAGCAGTCGTCAGGCTTGAGCAGCCTCCACTGGCTGAAGCCTGAGCATCGGCAGCACGTGTTGCTGTAAATTTACGACTTAGGGCCCCACTGGGAGGTAGAAGAGATTTATAGGACACTAATAAGCACTATCTCCTCGGCAGATCGCACTGCAGGACACTGTGTGTGGCTGTGTGTGTGTGTGTGTATGTGTGTAAAAGAGAGGGAGGATGAACAAGTCAAAAGACAAGTGTTCTCTTACAGATACAATGCGGATAAGAGGATGTTATATAATATCATACAGTTATAGTTTACACTGGAGGCTAGGCTGCGCAATGACAATAAACACAAAGGAAAATGGAACAGATAGTGTTTATGACTATAGGTGATGACTGGACATGAGTAATAACATGAATGTCTCAATGACATGTATAAATTACAAAGTTGCTTCTCTGATATTGGAATGTAAACTGTGTATGTTTGCATATAATTATATCAAAACCATAAATTATACTTATTATAGAGCAAATAACTGATAGGCAGATAAGATATCGATATATTCATAGGTACAAGCCTCCACAACAACTTTCTCCCCATGTTTGTAAAATCATAGATGCAACGGTCACTATTGTAATATATTCTTCTCGTCTCTATATTGCCTTCTTCAGGTTTGTATAGGACAGGTTGTTTGTTGTCATGAGGACTTAGAGAGAGAAGCTGGGATTATATGTGAGAGCAGAATGAAGGCAGACATACACACACTTACCACACACACAGTTTTTCACTCGCTAAGCCTTTTCCTCCTGAAAGGCCTTTTGACAGATCTGACTTTTCTGCTCTGAGCCTGACATTTCTCTGAGAAACAGCCTTCATAAAGAAGCTGCTGCCGAAAATCCTTTTTCCTATATTTACCCCGACTCTGCGTGTGTGTTTATGCGTGTGTATATGTGTGTGTGAGCAGTGTCTGAGGTTTAGACATGTTCCCTCTCAGCGTTGCTTTTGGTTTGAAATCGCTGCCTCCTTTTTAGAGCTCCCTTTGACAGAGCAACAATGCCGTCAAATCTGAGTGAAGAAACTCACACAAAAAGAGAGAAAGAGAGCTAATATGCTGACAGTGAGAGTGTGTGTGTGTGTCTGTGTGTGTAAAGGCACGCATAATCGCCCATTTGCCCTTATTTGTTGTGGTGGTGTCCCTGTCTATCTGTGTGTGTGTTCACCTGTGACCGGGGCTTTTCATTAGACGGAGATGAGCTCATGAGGGTGGGTCCGACAGGAGGATTGGTGAGTGTATGGGCTTGCGGCCCATTTTCGAATCCAAGGTTAATCCCGGCCTTTCACACTGGAGAGTCTAGTTAACAGAGAGCGCGGTGGGTGGGTCGTGACTGAGGTGGCAGAGGGATAAAATACAACTGGATAGAGCGCCTTTGAAAATACGCACTGAAGGTGTGACAGTGGTTTTGTGTTTGAAAATAAGCATTTTTCATAAAACTGGTTTCAAGCCGATAAAGTTAAAGAGTTGTTTCAATACGTTGTTTGAATACATCTACATACAGCTCATTACTGACATTTACATGCACATTTACATCTACTCATTTGTCTTTTATTTATAGTGACTTCCTTGTGAGTCAATACAAAAACCTCAGATGTTGTTTTTGCATTTATTGCATATTATCATGCCTTTTTGACATTTGTGATTTAAAGGCAGAAATTACACTTCTTTTTAAAGGGACAACAAGGAGTTTTGGAAAGCGAAGTGTTTTCATACTACATTTACCATGAGCCTCCGCGCGCACGGTGAAATTCTTGGACCGGTGCAAGACGGACGTCTTGCCAAGAATGTTTTCATTCATCAAGTATGAAAGTCAGAGGTTCGAAGATGATCACATACCGTCGTAGTTCCGACCATAAATGGCGATTCGGCTGCGTTATTCCCAAGACCCGCCGGGCAGCGTCCACGAAACCAAAAGTAGGAAACACTGGTCGGCTCGCCCAGCATTTCCACCACTAATTATAATAACAAAATAACGACAGAAACAAAACGATATATTTATCGAAAATGGAGCCATTAACAAGTGTGGGTAATGTAGATTCATCCACATTAATATGAGACTTTTTTTAATAACCAAATACAAACTCCTCATTGTCCCTTTAAATATTAATATATCCTTTTTATTAGACTCATTGAGGCAACTTCTTTTCAGTTTTAGCTTATGGTGACATCTTGTACAGATGCTTCTGCTGTAACTCTAAAATCCCTTGATGCTGTTTGCCATTCTGCTGTCAGGTTCATGGTGATGCTTATAACACTCATCACTGCATCCTGTATGGTCCTCTCTCTCTGAAAAGGCATGATCTGCGTATGTGTTTGTTGATTTAAAAAGCAACTCATGGATAACTGCTGTCATAGCATTCAGCGTTTGATTAACACAACCACACTACACCAGGATTAATGACCCTCTCCAGTTCAGATTCAGCTTGGACCGACTGCTTTTGGCTTCTTTGCACAATCCACCTGGAACTCATTACTGTAAAAATGAATTATCTCTTGGACTTTTTTCAGAAGTTGTGTCCTTGTGCACCTGCCACAAATGTAAGTCCCATTTTCACACTCCTTTTAGCTCTGCTTTGGTCTCAACTCAGGGGAGAAATGTTTGGCCCAGATTTGCACTGCTATCCACAAGTTTCCGAACGTCATCTATGGTCAAAACCAGTAGCCGGTTTTGCATTTCCAGTGGAATTTTACATTTACGTTTCCATGGTTTTCAGTCGTTGTCATAGTTGCGGTAAATGCATGGATCTATTAACGCTGGCTTTTAAAGTAACATTGCGGAGTTTTTCGGCCTTAAAATAATGTTTCCAGACTCATTGCAGTGATAGAAAAATGATTAATAGGATGAATGGTGCTGCCGCCGCAGCCTGAGCGGGGTCGCGTCGGCTGAAACTGCACTATGTAACTTCCCTGCACGGGTACGAAACACCGCCCCCCCTCCTCCCCCCCTCCCCTCTGCGTCGGAGAGAGACGTGGTGGGTAAAAGCGAAACTTACGGTTCTCCTCCGGTCGTCGTCGCCGCCGCCGCCCCCCGCTGCACTTCTTCATAGTTCCTCCTCAGTAAAAACGAAACGCCTATCAACCAGCGCATCCAGCGTTTATCATTAATAAAGTCTGTGGCAGCCGCGACTCTCTCTCTCTCTCTCTCACACACACACACACACACACACACACGGACAGGTCGCGCTATGAAGGTAATAAAACCCTCCAGGGGCTTGTAGGGCGGCATTCTCCCACTACAGTTCTAAGCTAATGAGCATACATTTGTGAGGTACAAAAGTCGTTCATACATAATAAATACAAACATGGTTTAACATGATTTAACATTGTACAATGCAATACAAAAAGCTTGATAAACATATGATAAGAAATATAAAATAATCCCAGTTTAGATAGGCAGACCATGTGGAAAGTATTGGCTGGTTAGCAGTGATGATAGGTGTGATGATCCATGCGTTTTACAGATTTTCATTGGAAAAAAAAAAAAATCCATGCATTTACCGCAACTACCGAAACCATGGAAACGTAAACATAAAATTCCACCGGAAGAGCAAAACCGGCTTACGTTTTTGACGTTCGGAAAAAGGTGGATAGGAACAAAATCAGCCTCATACTTTATGCAAAACAATACACACAGTGATTTACAAAGCACTAAACACACTACATTAGACACAGAAGTCTTGCAATGCCAAAACAAACTACTGTCAAACTACCACATCCATGGGCCAATTGGTTAAACACAGCCAACAGGTACGTAAACACGTGATTGCTTAATTGTAGACACACCAATCAGGTTTAAGCACTATAAAAATGCAAAAATTCAGCAGTTGAGTTCACTTGTCTTCAACAAAAATGGCAGGAGTCAGAAATGCACCAGACACTTTTAGCTCTGTTTTGGTCTCCACTCAGGGGAGAAATATTTGGCTCTTCATCTCCTCACCAGCTAGTTGAGACTGAACCACGAAGGCAGAGCTGTGGGCTGAGAAGCTAGACAATAAGCTGAGAGATCCAAAAACTTTTAATGAACTGTGTGACAGCAAATCTCTTCTAGTCTTTCAAGAAGTGGCTTATAGTGACAAAGATTTCAAAGACCTTTTTTCTTACTGTTACCTCAGAAGTGCTTCAACAGTCAGTCGTCTACATTAGCTGTGTAGAAGATTAACAGGGATTTAACCTCTGGAACCTCTGACTCCTAGAATAAGTTTAAGTATAAGAGGGTAAGGAGGTGTGAATGAAGTGGGATGGGTGTAGATGGTTAATGTGCACAAGTGTGTAATTGTAACTTAACACTATCTTATGCACAGACATAGTCCATAGCACAGTGCCGCCACTGCTTCCAGTCACACACAGTCTACTCAAATGTATGCACACATGCCACTATCCCAAAACCCTCAAGCACACACTCCTTCTCAGGATTCATATGTGCTTCTTGGCAGCAGCTGCAGCCCTTTATACTGCAGGGTTAGAAATGACTGTGTTTCAGTTCATGACTGTGTGTGTGTGTGTGTGTGTGTGTGTGTGTGTGTGTGTTCTTTCCCACTGGCACAGCTGACAGGGCATTAAAGCACCGTGAGCAGCATGTAGCCACTGGCATGTAGCCTTCTGGGGATTTAGAGGGCAGATAAAGTCACTATGTTCTTCCCTTGGCTACCCCACACATACTTGCTTTCTTTAATGTGAGTGTCACTCCCTTTACTGTTCTCAGACATGTGCGCACACACACTTTGAAAAAGGTGAAAATCCATTGCGAATGATGAAATCCATCCTTTGAGGTTTACTTTACTGCTTCCCAGAGTTTCTCTTACTCTCTCTCGGCTGATTGATTGTTTCGCCCTGTTTTCGTCAACAGAGAATTCCACAGGAAACAACCATAATTAAGAAATATTGATGCTGGATACATCTATTTGCTTTTCCAAAATGATCATTAGCAAAATTCGGCTGTGGTCGTTCATCACTGTACAGAGGCACTTGGCATCAGACACACATGCTCGCTGCGGGCCTATCCCAGCTTTTCTCTTGACGATGACTTCATTAGAGCTCGATTTGCTGTCCTATAAACATGTGTCTCACTGGGAGATATGATATAATAGCTGGACTAACTGTTCATCTGTCTTCCATGCACATGGTAAAGCATAACATCCCTAAGCGATACAATGAGGTGGACAAAATACTGAAATCACCATTACACACAGTGCACAACGCCTTTGAACGCTGATAAGTTTGTGTTAACCTTAAAATGAGCCGGGTGAGCTGCTTTCAGGGACATTTGAGACGGGTAGTGGAGCTCCAAAGAGTCAAGAGCGAGAAGAGTTCTGGAAAAAGTGACATCATATACTGATAATGCTAGTTCATGTTTTACTTTTGATAAATATAATTTTCCCTAAGGGTAATAATTGTTGAGCACCTCTTTAAAAATGAGCTATTTGAAAATTCTGCTATTGCTACAGTTAGCACAGCTGTTTACATAGCAGTCTTGCCAAGAGTGTGAGACTTTTTAGCAGTTGCATTTAAGAGGTTATAATACAACCTCCAAACAACGCTACTACTTCCTCAGGGTTAACTGGACACCACAGTGATCAGACAGCTGCAGCATGGGCTAGGGTGGCAACATCCCACCAGTCTGACATAGGCCTCTAGTTGTCTAAATGGCAACACTTAATTTTCTATCAAACATCCCATCATTCCGACAATTTTTGCCTCCTATGGTTGGAATGACGGTATTTTTTTCTTTTTTTAAACATCCTGCCTTTCCGACAATTCCTTTAATAGCGTATTTTTCCCCCAAAAGATTTTGCACTGGTTAGGATTAGGCATGTCTTAAAGAAGGGAGTCACCTGTTGAGTAACGCACATTTCCTTATATTGAAAGCCTTGTCAGAATGGCGGGACGTTCGCATGTCGGAATAGCGGTATGTCGGAGTGACAGCATGTAACCCATGGGCTGACTGGGCATGAGACAGTTAGCATGCTCACAGGAATAATGTAGCCTACAGAAAGAGAGGCAAAATAAGTTGCTTGTCACTGCTGAGGCAATTCTTGGCAAAAAAGAAATTAAGTTTGTTGAATTTGCAACATTTCTGCAAGATGTAAGGCGCTATAAATGGCTATGTAGACTACCTAGCCTATACCAAAATGTAAAAACTGCTTGTTAAAGATTTTCACAGGCCTACATTTACCATATTCTGCAACCCATTATGCTCCTAGCATTGCTACTGCTTTACTTGGAAATTTTAAGTTTACAAAAGCTAGGGTAATTAGCTTACCTATTTGTAATGTGTTAAGCAAGATTGCTAGCATTAGCACTGACTTGGTAATGGTTTCTTGGTTGGTGACTAAGTTATAAAAAGATTTTAACCAATGTCTTTCTTCACAGTGGTTATTTTTGTAGTTTTCCAGACCGGCATGTTGGGTGTTCTCTTTATTGGTTTTGCTCCCAAATAAAATGGTTTAGATCATCTGTCACAACCACCGGCTTCTTTAAAACCTGATCATCTGACTCCCTGTGTTTTTCCCCATTAAACTTCAATATGGAAATGTTTACCATGTTCCCAAATTTCCAAATTTACTTTGGTGAAGGCAGTGTTATTTTTATAAACAGAACGGTGGCAAAGACCTCATGGATAATTCCAGTGTCTCGTTTAAAAATTAATACCAAATTTAATTAACAAATCTGACATTTTTCTGCTAGTTGCATTCAAAAGGGATTTTTTAGGAGGACAAATTGAAACAAACCCTGTGGCTTTGGAAAATACAGTAAGTCCTGGATTTTCATGCATCCAGAATAGTTTACATTTAGAAGAAACAAAAGGAAGTAATTCCATTTAAACATCTTGATGACCTGTATCTCTGGCAGCCATCCAAACGGAGTCAGCAGGTCCACTGATTACTCTGCAGGGATGAAGAGTCATCTACCACAGTGAGCGGCCAGCCTTCATGATTACATCCCAGCCAAAAACAGCAGCAGGTGATTCCTGTCAAGATGGTGTAATCATCAAGCTCACCTGAGGAAAACTTATAATGGGCAGTGGGTAAACAGGGGAATTCTTAAGACTTAGTTTTAATAAATTATGCTTGGGTAAAATGGCATTATCCGGTACATGAGATGCTCAAACTCACAATATTACAAAAAAAAGGTAATTTTTCTGTCAATTTGACAAAGCAATGTTTTGTTAAATTGAAATCCAGAAAGGGAGACTCTAGAAATCAATTCCCATGTTTAATGTGAATGATATTGCCAAGAGAAGACCCAGTAACATTGGTAAATAGATTTCTGCAAAATGTTTCTGATAAGAATTGTTTCTATTTTGCACAAAACTACAGTGGAATGCGGACTACTGTTAACACAAAGAAGGTCTGTTGAGTCAGGTGTGATGAAAATGATAGAGATATGAAACAACAACACATTCTGCCCGCATGAAGCATAGACCCTGCAGTCCAACTATCTTCAATGTGCCTGTTTACCAGGTGAGATGAGTAAACCATTTAGAAGTTAACAGATTACACAATAGCCAGCCTTCATGATTACATCCCAGCCAAAAACAGCAGCAGGTGATTTCTGTCAAGATGGTGTAATCATCAAGCTCACCTGAGGAAAACGTATAATGGGCAGTGGGTACATGGAGGAATTATTAAGACTTATAGATTATGCTTGGGTAAAATTGCATTATCCGGTACATGAGATGTGACAACAAGATCTGTCATTACAGGACAGTACGTCTGCAGCACTATCAAAACAAACAGACAGACAAGAAGCATTAATGAACATACCCAGCCTGACAAACTGGCTACTGGGTAAATGTAACAGTGGTGAAGAGTTTTTCTTCCTGAACTACAGCATGTCATCTGCACTGGAGCACTGGAGCGTAACATCCTCAGAGGCGTTGGCAGATCAAGAACTATTTCAGCCCATCTAGGTTATGTGTATTGATTTATTGACACCTCTCACCTGCTCAGAGTACTGAGCAGTGATGCAGTGTGTGGACTTTATTAGCCCGGTCAGCCTGAACAGCAGTAAAGACACTGAATATCTTCGCTGCCGTTAAAGCTCTGAACTCTGACCTCACAACACAGCAGGACCTCCCCATAAATTACCGATCATTTGAAGTGAAGTGAGCCTGTCTTTTGTGTGTTTATGTGCTGCTGATACTGTGTGTGCAGGGCAGGCATGGTGTGCATAAAGAGTGGTGGAAGAGTGATTTATGATGGACAACAGGCTAATATCTAAAGAGACTGTTTTCTTACAGTCACTAAAATGCTTTTATAGTCAAAAGCCACATTTCCACCGCAGGAACTTTCCCCAGGAACCAGGAGTTCGTTTCGACCAGAGTAACCAGGAACTAAAGGTAGAATAGTTCCCCCCAAAGCTGAGCATTGATCAAACTTCACTCTAACAAGTGTTACCTTTTACACTCAGATTTGTGGAGGAGTGTAAGTGCAGAGGAGATAGAGGGGATGCTTATTGATGTGTATTCGTTAACCAAATCAATGCTCAATTTGAAATTACAAACGTAAAAACAAGCGATTGAGACATTAATTTCCTAAAAGCTCAAACTCACAATATTACAAAAAAAGGTGATTTTTCTGTCAATTTGACAAGGCAATGTTTTGTTTAATTGAAATACAGAAAGGGAGACTCTAGAAATCCATCCCCATGTTTAATTTGAATGATATTGCCAAGAGAAGACCCAGTAACATTGGTAAATAGATTTCTGCAAAACCTTTCTCACAAGAATTGTTTCTATTTTGCACAAAACTACAGTGGAATGCGCACTACTGTTAACACAAAGAAGGTCTGTTGAGTCAGGTGTGATAAAAATGATAGAGATATGAAACAACAACACATTCTGCCCGCATGAAGCATAGACCCTGCAGTCCAACTATCTTCAATGTGCCTGTTTACCAGGTGAGATGAGTAAACCATTTAGAAGTTAACAGATTACACAATAGATGAATCCAGGTTCTAGCTGAAGGAACACAAGCTGCTAAACATAAAATGATTTCAATTTTGTTTCTGTTACCATCAAGTCTTTCCAGGAGTTCCAACAAAACTAGTCACATATTGAAAACAGTCTTGAGAATTCACAAAACATCATCCTCCAGGAGATTTTTTACTTCATTGAAGTCCTTGTGTTTTGATTGCAGAGTGAAACGCTGTGTATTTCTCACTAGCTGTTTAGCCTGCCAAAATTCTTGCCCATTCTAATGTCATGAACAGTAAACAGTAAAAGCAACACAATAGACAGCCATAAGGTGTCCAAACACACTCAGTGTTATATTTTCTGGTATCAGCACCATAAACAACTGGTTGCAGAAAACTATGTGTGGTTGTAACAACAACACTCCTGAGGTTATTGTCTGCTTTCGCTTTTTAATTTGCTTTAGCAAAGAAAGGATTGTCTCTTAACTGTAAAAAGGTTACTTAAAGGTGCTGTAAACCATCTAAAATGCTTTAGAAATCAAATAAACTCAACATATATTTTAATTAAAAGTTTGTTGTAATTAACTTGTGTTACAATCAGTTGTCTATTGAGTGTGGGTTCTATACGTAAAGCAACAATAGAGTAACAGCAATGCCTTTACATGGTGAATTAACCCTGCTGGAGGCTGTGCTCGTATGAAATCAGGGATGTGTCGATCATTTAGTTTCCCATTTCACTGCTTCGTTCTCTTTGTGTTGGTGAATCACTTTGCTCTTAAGCAACAGAGAAGAAAGAGCCCTGGCACTTGTTGCAACTCGTAGTATCCAGTAAAAGGAAAGGCCAGGTCTTGTTTTGAGCTTGTTTTCTGGAGAAAACCCACAAATACTCTCCAGGAAGCACCAGCGGTTTCCATGGCTACATGTAAAAACACAAAACACAGTATCGCAATATAACAGCAATATATTAAAAACATTTTAATACATCACATATTTTTAACAGAGCTTGGTGTGTTTCAAATAGGAGTTAGGATCTACGAAAATAGAATAAGATAAACACAGATCTTAATTTCATGCCATGACAGAAATAGAACACAGGATGTCAATTCTTTTTGTTTATTTGAAGAATGATCCATCCATATTTAAATAAAATTGAAGACGTGTCTGAATGGAGCGCATTTACTGAGCATAAATAATCACATCTTTTCTAAACAGTAAAAGCATGAAGCTTTACTCTGTGGCCGTGAAAACATTTGATAAAGCATGTCCTGTCTAATATATCCATGTTGTTCGAGGCTGACTTCCTCTTTTAAATAATTCTGCATGGTTGGCCTCTCGAGGATGCACATTTAAGACTCACTGGTCCGTGGGGTCTCGTCTAAGTTTCCAGAGGTTAACCTGATGTCTTGTATGACCCCAAAGGATTGGGGGTAAGACCGTTGGAGGGGGTTCGTCTGTGTGTGTTTTAGACCCCACTTCCCCTCCAACATCTCAGGAGGTCTGGCCAGGCCTGGCAGCCCCTCAAAGACGCCCTTCATTTGCCCCGCGCCCCTGGGGAGGGCAGCCCCCAACATTTATGCAAAGTCAACAAGCCCTAATTGTAGGATCGGCTTACAAGCTAAATTCTTCTTGAGCCCATTAACAACTGCAGTTAATTATAAGTCAAGCAGAAGGGTGTTTTGAGTGTGAGTGACAGCGAGAAGAGGCGATATAGAAACACAGCGGAAAGAGAGGGGGGAAAAAAAGCCTGGAAAGATTTCAAGTTACATCACAGATACAATACACACACGCACACAAACAGGCACATTAGCCTTTTTTAGACGGACCTCCCAGACTACACTAAATCTCTTCTTCTCTGGTCTTTGTGGCAGGGATTTGCTCTAATGAAGGAGAGGATCAGAGCGCTGACTCACGCATTGTCAAAGTCACAATCAGACAGATTTTCCTCCAGCATCAATGTGTCAGCTTGACATTGGGATCTATCTGCCCTCTAATTACACTCTTGGACAGCTGAGTGCACATTAAGTTAAAAATAAGACTCCGATTAAAAGGAGGTGAGCCACCAGGCCGGTACAATGGGCAACAACTGGCCGGTTGGTATGGTGGTGATGTCACTGTCCATCCGCCATACCTACAGGTGTTAGGTCGACTGTATGCCGACTGTATGCCCAATGTATTAATATAGAAACTAGAAAAAACAGTGACAGCTGTTGGCAACGTGTCAGCTTTGTCTGTTCTTATAAATCCGTCCCATAACAAACAGGTGTATAATTTGATGGCTATGCATTTGCTTTTTATGAGCTTGAACTTAAACCCTAGACAGGGACTGATTATTTTAAACACAGGAAGACAAGTCGCTCGCCAATTTTCCTCCAATTTTTTCCACTGCACAACAAGTCCCAGCATAGACGGTCCCTGCAGCCTCGCTCTCCCTATGGTGAACCCACTGTGGTTTGACGGATGTATCTGTCATTGTTCCACTGTGATGTGGCTTAGAGCTAGACTTCCTCAATCTTCCAAATGACATATCAAACATTTCCATTCTAATGAGACGAGGGGGAGGAAAGCGGGGCGAACGCAGGCACCGTCAGGCCTCGTGGCTCTAAGCCTGCTTTATTGAATTCTCTGTTGTCTTTATGAAGGCCGGGATAAGACAGGGCCAACAGGTGCCAGTCTCAAGTGGGACAAGTATTAGGATGTTCCCTTTGACCCCAGAGGGAGATTGGACAGCTGCAGCGTCTGGGTCTAGGGGGAAGGGTGAGGAATGAACGGACTGAGAGAGTTCAGCAGGTTACAGACAGGCCGTTTCCAGGTCAAGGCCGTAGATGTTTAAAACGTAGATAGACAGATAAACAGATACACAAACAACAGCACATTCACAGACAAGTTTCCGTGCGATGGCTCATGCAGCAACACACCTCACAGCGTCAAAGCAACAAGGAGTTGTTGTGCAGTAAATTGCACCAATCACAGTGAAGATGGATGGAAAATGTTTCAGAATCACACAGCAATCTGGTCATGTCCCAGCGCTGTCAAGCTTCCTAGGTGCGTTACAAGGAGGTGCAGGTGTCTTCTGCCAACACAGTCAAAAATACATGTTGCTAAATAAATAACGGTTTGTAATGGAATGATTGCATGGAAAAAGGTTTGGTTAGGTTTACATTCAAAGGCCATGTGGTCAGGTTTAGGGAAAGATCATGTTTTAATAATAATTTGTAAAGGTAGAGGACCTTCATTGTCATTGGTTAGGTAATAAGTTAATTGGGTGATCATGGTTAAAACAAACAGCACTGACTTTTGGTTTTAAAAGTGAAATGAACAGCTATAATAATAATAATGGATTACATTTATATAGCACTTTTCTACCGTTACCCAAAGCGCGTACAGTAACCATTATTCATTCATACACATTCACACCGGTGGTGGTAAACGGCCCCTCCGACCACCACCATGATCATTCATACGCATGCACACGAGGCAAGTGGGGTTAGGTGTCTTGCCCAAGGACACTACGACAGAGACTGGGAGAGAGCGGGATTCGAACCGCCAACCCTCTGATTATTGGACGACCTGCTCTACCGCCTGAGCCACTGCCGCCCCCTAACAGCTGTCAATTTCCAGCCCAACTGACATGGAGCTATGTAGCTCAACACATCTTTTGACACTGCATCGAGGTGACCATAGATGCCTTTGTCACTTGATAAACTGTTCATTTTGGGATATTTGCTGAAAAAGCTGGTGCTGACTCGTCATGTCAATTTCCATTGAGGTTATTTCTTGAATGTAAGGAGAGTCTCGTCGAACTAGGATGTTTAATCATCACAATCTGATGTAGTTCAAATCTGTTTTTATACTGTCATTGTGGAGTGTAATGAGGAAACTAACCTGAAATAATAATTTGATCTAATCTGTGCATAGCAGCACAATGTGGAAAAACAGCATGGCATGACATCAAATTGACAGATTGATGCGAAAAGGGCGCTGCAGTGATAGTGACCTTTGATTTAAATGTATTCTAAGAGGGGAAAATGACAGAAATTGGACAGTACAGTGTGTCAGCTACACACCAAGTGATTCTTAACTGTTTCAAACAGCGCTGTGTTAGCCAGGCTGACCTTTTCAGAAGGGTCTTTCCATAACTGCTGACTTTGATTTCCTTAGAAAGCAGAGTCAGCCATAATGTAGAAATAAAATAAAAAAAGTCGAGTTTTCTTAGCCTCCACTTTGTGGCTGGCAGAAAGAGAAAGAGAAAAAAGGGGGGACACACAGAGTTTATGGATGTATTTATTAAGGATCCCGAGGCAACAGCAGAGCTAATCGCTGGCACCGTCTTCAGTCTGTCTCTCTCCTGCTCGCTTTCTCTTTCACTCGCTTGTGCTTTGTCTCTCCTTCTCTACTGTATCTCTCTCTTCTTCACTTGCCCCACTCATTCTCCTTCACTCCTGTCCCCCTGCCTTCCAGCTGCGGACGAGGAAAACCCCTGAGCAGTTGGCCAGCGAGCTTGTCAGCCGGTCGGTCGGCCAGTCTGCTGTGCAGAGGGCCCTGCCAATCATCCACTGCTTCTTCTCATGCTGTTCTGCAAGAGTTTTTCCATTACACAAATGTTATGATGTACCTGCTGGGGTTCAACCAATTCACATTTGGATGCCCAAACCATTTCCAATAGGTCTCACAAAAATGGTTCATAGTAAGTATCAATAAAGGCAGCTACATATGAAGTTTCCCAAAGTTTTTTTTAATTTTTTAAAATGTATTTCTGGCCAGTGCTTGAACCAAACTGAGCAGTGCACTGTTCCTAAGTGAAAGTATCAAAGTGCTCAATACACTGAGAAATGCTTGCAGCCTGTATTCGGAAATTGTGCCTTAAAATGAATCAGGACCTCTGTAACTTTGTGATGTCACAACACAGCAGCCATGCCCAAGCTCAACACAACAACATCCTCAGCTGTTTCCCAGTTCAACCTTCAGAGGCTGCATTTGAAAACAAATTGCATCACACTGGTGCGACCAGACCAGTGAGGAGTTGTGAGCCGCTCTTTGGCGCCAGCGACAGCAGACACAGTCTACGGACCGGGCCATCTCATTTGAGTTCAGGCTTTGTGGTCTATGGTGACTCCCATGACCTCTGCAGGATGTGCCCCCCCCCCCGTATTGGAACACAGCTCCTGCTGCTGCTGAATACTTTGTGGGATTTGATTCTTAATGCTGCGTTCAATTTCCATTACTCAGAAGTCAGCTGGCAATGACGTCACATCTGAGTTGACCAGTTACATGTTGAGAACCTGCTCTCGCCTGATTGGCTCAACAGTTGTTACTAGTTGTTACTTGTTACTAGATAGAATCTTTTTATGGATCAAGTGCATCTCATGGGACCTTTAATGTAAGGATTCTGTATGAATAATAATAAGCCATGTAATACTATTATTATTATTATTATTATTATTATTATTATTATTATTATTATTCTATTCAGTGACATCTAAACCAACAGTAAGTCATTCCAGTTCATCTAAGTTTCAGTCAGTGTGCAGCAGCTCTGTGTTACACCTGTGCACACATTCAATGCGGCACATCTGTGTTATTCCACCTTTGTGTGTACTTAAGTTTTTTTTAAGCTTTTTCATCAAAGGGGTGTTTGCTAAGCACACATGCTGCTGTTTGACAATGTGCTGTGTAATAATCTTAGACACACTCAGTGGAACATAATAATAGTGTCGTGGGAGGAGAGAATATCAGGGATTCCCTGTGTGGCCTTTTCCAAAGACTTCCGTGTCACCGCCTCATGACTGCAGCCGTCGCTGCTGTGTCAGCAACGTGATGTGTGATCACATCTTTTTTATTATGCCAAGAAGTTCCTTATTTTGACATTTCCACTGTCATGCAGCCAATCTCAACAAAAAACACTAAGGAAACTTAAAAAAGGGAGAAAATACATAGAGACACTCCTGTTTTCCTTTTTGTGAAGGCTGTCGAGCTGGATTAACTACAGCGAAATGTAGAAATATGAAAACTTCAGAAGACTGATTACCAGGGCTTCTAATAGCCCTTTCCGTCGCTTTTATTTATTTATTTTTATTTATTTATTTATTTAAAAGGGACAATACACATTAATGAACATTCTTACGTGTGCACAAATGTAAATGCGTCAGAGTTAGCAATTTGCTAA
Source organism: Trachurus japonicus (assembly GCF_045865225.1). Classification (NCBI taxonomy): domain Eukaryota; kingdom Metazoa; phylum Chordata; class Actinopteri; order Carangiformes; family Carangidae; genus Trachurus; species Trachurus japonicus. Next base: position 38,810,012 of record NC_140915.1, on the reverse strand, counting down.
TTTGCATCCGTAGTCCCTTGACAGGTTTTAAATCTCATTTAGTCTCTGGTATCTTATCACATAATTTATCTCTCTTCTTCTTTGTTTTATTAGCAAAGACTATAATTACTATGCAGATGAATGTTGCGTTCATCTCCTAAAATGATCTAAATCATGGTGGTATCAGCTAGTGCTAATATGCTGTAACAACTACTGTCATGCTTTTATCTGTTGATATGCTCTCTGATTGTATTGAAGGATATTTGTCAAAGGATATATCACTGTCAAATTATTTTATGACTGCAGGTGCTGTGTTTTCCTAGTTCAGTTAGGACCAGCCAACCAGGATGTCCGTTACTAGTTTCTAAAAAAATCTGAAGTGAAATTGTGTGTTTTCAGAGGGCTGGAATAGTCAGTATCAGTCAACACATCCTTTGGTCCTCAGCATAAAGTGTGTATTCCGTTGGTAGAATTTCATGATATATTTAACATAGAAGAATACAAATATTATTGAATGGCCCCATCACTAAACTAATAACTAACTACTAACAAACTGTCACAAAATTTATCACATTGATGGAAATTTGCTTGGACACACTTTATTTCGAGGTTGTAGATGAGCTATCAATATCTTACATAAAGTCAGCATTTCTTCATTCGCTATCTGCAACCAACCACAGCTCACAGACCTAGACAGCCTGTCTGAGCTGTAGTTATTCAAAACCTAAGTTTATGAGCAATTATACAATTACCTTTATGACGTATTCGATAAAGTAGGCTATTTGAATGAATTCAGATTAGACACTGAATTTGAAAAACTCATCAACCCTGCCAGCAACTTTACCATAACATGTGCTTAGCTAGTATACTTACGAAAAGACTGAAGATTGACGGAAAATGCATAGAAAAATATTTATATTCTTTTCTTTTTTCTCTGATCAAAAACGTATGTCACTGTTCACTAGTGCTTTTATAGACCTTTGTGACAGTAGAGTCTCTTCAGTAGCAGCAGCAGCACAGGTGCAGCTGATAGTATTAACGAGCTCTGCTCCGTCGGCACCTGGATGCTAATAGAGTTAGTTACAGTAGTACCAGTAGTACTGTATACTTGCTTAGAAGCCATTAGACGTATGGTGCAACTGTATGTGTGTGTACTTTTTTTAAAGTATATTTCTGGGGCTTTTTTTGCCTTTAATTGATAGTACAGTTGAGAGTGACAGGAAATGGGGAGTGAGAGGAGAATGACACACAGCAAAGGGCCACCAGGGTCGGGATTTGAGCTGGCTGCAGTGAGGACTAGACACTCTACATATGGGGCACCTGCTCTGCCCGCCGAACTAAACAGCATAGTGTGAGTACTTCAGTGTGTGTATTTGTATTAATATATTTGAATGATGAGGACATGCTCTCTTTAGCGTACCTCACTGCCTATATGTCAGTTCATCCACATCCCCCTTAACATAAGAACTATAAATATTTATTTTTAGTAGATTGTATCTTGATTATCTGAATGCTTTCTAATGAGCTGGAATAATGTTTTACTTTAGTCTGCACCACTTTGTTTATTTCCTGTTTACAGGGCCAGACAGTACAGACGGCTCACAGACCACGAGGGTTTCATCAACTCTTCAGATACATGTTGACTAAAATGCAGGAATCATATGCAGTGATAAAGTCCAGAAGGAGACGGTCCCTCCAGCACTAAAGGTCACGGTGGAGACACAGGTAAGACAGTTCATGTATTGTGAACATTGTCTACATCTGCACTGACTACTCCCTGTGTGTGTGTGTGTGTGTGTGTGTGTGTGTGTGTGTGTGTGTGTGTGTTTTGGTGTGAAAGTAAGAGGCACGACATGTGTCTGTTTGAGCCGCATTACTGTAAAAGGTGCTCATTGTAGTCAAATAGTACCCAACTGTTCCCCATTGAAAGCCGTGTCCTCTGGCACAATGAAGAAGACAGAGGAGGACTTTTGATGTGTTAATACCGTTTAGTGTAAAACAGACAATTAGCTGTGTAAATGTTGATTATGCAGAGTTCTGCTGAAATCCTGCAGGAGAGAGGAGTCACACCTGACTGCTCTCACACAAAACACACCCCAGATCCACCACCACTGGGGGAAGATTCAGCGCAACGTAGTAAAGCCATAGGGATATTGTAGAGAGGCATACAGAACAGTCTGCAGTATTTTGCCTGAACCTTTGGAACCACGAGCAAAGTAGTTTATGAAACCGAAGCTGGGAGGAAAAGACGCCCTGAGGGAAGTATCCATTGAGTGAGGTATGTCATATGTAATGACAACACTGAATCGCCTTACTGCTTGATGCATCTGCATTTTCTGTGACAGATGTGTGATGTAACACTCGTGGAGATGAATGGCAACACGTGTAGCCTCACTCACGGTGACAGAATGGTAACTGATCCCCTGTGCAAACCGGCGGAGACTGATGACTTCAGAAGTCGAGGACAATAGGGGGAAGAAATATTATTTTTAGGAGCTCAAAATTTAACTCGAGCCTTTAATTTCTCAGGAAAAGTAGATTTATTCATTGCAATACTCAAACCAGCAGAGCCTACTTGTATTTGTCTAATCCCTTTGCCGTGCTGAAGTGCTTACCGTAAGTGCTCATTTTTGTATTCTGTTTTAAATCCCATTATATCAGCTTTTTTTCTGCTAAATTCCACTTGGGATTACTTTGAAATATGGAGGAATAGTTCCACTGTTGGCATTACAATTGTGTATAAAGATGAAATAATTGCCTCCCATGATGCATTACAGAAGACAGAACTGCTTGGACTGTATTTTATCAACTCACCGCTGCCTGAAGTCACAGTCCCCAATGGAGCCTCATGCTTTGTTTCAGTGCAGGGATGAGTTCAGTGAGAGTGCCAGTTTAAACAGAATAACAAAGTATACAGCTATGCCTGAAGGGCTTGACTCACTCTTACTCAACTCTGTTGTTACCAGCTCCTGTGCATACTAACTACCCGCAGCACTTCCTACAACTACAGTACATCCCATACTGCTGGGGTTTTAACCACATTTCATCATTGACTTAAACTTAAATATTCTAATAAACTCTTATAATGCACATACAGTACATTATGTATATACTGTAAAACAAGTAAAAATCTTGTGTTTCACTGGCCATTAGAATATGTGAACACAGTGGTGTGACACATTCACCCAACTCTATCTCTCAGTCAGTCAGTCAGTCAGTCAGTCAGTCAGTCAGTCAGTCAGTCAGTCAGTCATGGACGTTTGCACTTTTAGATCTGGCTGTGTTGTTTAGGCCAAAGATACAAAATACACACAGTACAACAAAGAACAAATGTGTTGATTTCACGAAGTTATGCTCAGATGAATATCCTATAGTTACACATTGTTTTTGGAAAGGTGATGCATAAAAGCATGAACTGTTTGTTTTCACTAACAACTCGAACATCCTGTTGCCAATACCTGCACTTAAACCTCCCACCCCCCCATCCCCCACCCACTATGTACTGATGTGAGGATATTTTACCTTCCCAGCCCTACTTACAACATTCTTTCTCACATGCCTCTTTATGCCAATAACCAAAAAAACCTAAGAGCAAACACACAGCTGTAACATGTGCAAATATTGAGTCCTTAGTTTAAAAAAAAATTCATCCTGTGATCCTGTCCAAGATGTCAAACATCTAACACAGACAGAGCTGACAACAAAGTCCACATTATTTGTAAATGGAACAGAGTGATATTTCACGATCTTAATTCATTCGTCAATCTTTCCATGTGTCTCTGTGTCTCCTAAGCCTGAGGTGTGCTGTGGCATGCATGGTGTGAGAAATCAGGCCCTGGCGATCTGCCAAGCCCGTCGTCAAACAAAGAATTGATGCGCTGCCCTCTAGGCTTTTCCTGCCCGTCTTTACACTCACTAGTATGAAAGCTTCGCAGCCAGGAAAGATTAAATGTCTTCTTTAAAACCTCCCTCTGTCTCTGCCAACTGCCACAAAAACATCACACTCGGAGTTGGGAGAGAAGGGGGTGGATTGGGGGGACGGAGTGAGATGGGGTGGGGGTGGTAGTGGTGGTGGGGGGGTTGGGGATTCTTGATAATAAAACGCTCTGTAAGAAACATAGATATGGCGCTAAGCACTATTCCCTGTAGGAACACAAACTTCTCTGCCTCTAAATGACAATTTAGATGGAGAATGTTATTTTATAGGGGTGACAAATTGCAGGTATCTCTTGTGGCTTTGGGTGAGCGTTTCAGGGCAGCTCGCCAATTTACTGAGTGGGAGCCAGAGCTTTGACTGACTGCTGCACCTGACTAGTGTGCAATCCCCGAGATCAGCTGCCGTCACCAGCAGACACTGCGGCCCACCAATGGACATGAACATATGCTCAGAATATCCCACCCCTTTGCATTTTCATCCAATGATGATCACTCTCTAGAAAGAAGGTTTAACCATCCATTTTTCTTCCTTCTTATAATCCTCTGTAATGAGATGATGAATGATGTGGTATCTCCCAGCAGGATGGCCACATAAATCTATTACCTAGGATTTATAAAGTCATATGCACTTGTGTTTGTCATTTATATCATCTTATATCATGCTGTTGCTTTGTGGATACATTTGTTTCAGCTGTATCTCTGCAGCTCAGCAGCTAGAATAACTTGAACTTGATCACTGAGACAAATCTCTGATATTCTGACATCGTATTTGAACGTTTTCTTTTTTCTTTTTTTTTATATAAAACCTAATTTGGATCATATGCTTATCTCAAAGCCAACTAAAGAACACAACACAACATTATACCAGGATCAGGCTTTTGAAACTCAAGATAAAGTCCCAATTTGGATCAGTTCTACCTAGAGACAAAGTCTGGACAAAAATGAGATTTGGATTTAACATCTCTCTGGTGGTGGCCCTGTTATTTATGAGGTAAATTAAATCAGTTGTGGGTACAGACTCATTTGGTCTTTATGACCATCATGCTGCATTTTACTTTTATTTTCACATCATAGATCCTGCACTGAGACCTTGTAAAAAACAAAAAACAAAAAAAAAACAGTCATTAAATTTCTGTTCCTGCCTCAAATCATACGTAATGCTTCTCTTATGAGGTCTACTCACAGATTTTACATGTCAAGCGGCAGAGTGAGCTGTACACAGCCTGTAAAAACAGTCTTACTACATGTATGTCTTCTATGGCTCTGGAGGAGCTTTGTCAAGTCAAGTGACATCACTTGAGTGATCTCAGATTGAATTTTCTGTTCATTTTTCTTATCCCACACCAGTGACGTGGCTCTGTGAATGGCTTGGCTCACCGTCTTGGTCCAGACTGACTGTTCTCAACAAATTTGAATAGATTGTCATGAAAATTGTAATAACTTTAATCATCCATTGCTCTTCATCTTTTACCACCATCAAGTTAATTTTCAGTTGTCCTATACTGCCCCAGACAATATGTTCAGTGCAAATTAGCAAGCTTTAACATGCTAACCTGCTAAACTAAAAACAGTGAGAATGACAGGAGTTTGACCTGCTTTGTATGATTTCTTTTGCTGTTGCCCCGACTTTATGAAAGTGCCCTTTAAATGTATAACTGATTGAAATCAGATCAAAATGCTGGGAAGAAAACAATATTTCAAACTGACAAAAAAAGCATCAAGTTGAAAATATATGCTAATTAGTTTCTGTCTGTCAGTGTTCGGTGTCTTCGAGTCAGGGCCAACCCACTGCGCTTCTTGATTCTGCTGGTTTAGACTTGCTGCTGTAAACAGAGAATCACTTTTGATTTACATTCTCCACCACCTTGCTCGCACCGTCACTGTCGGGCACATGCACTGACAAATGCAAATGCTGCTACGTTTAAAGCTTAAAAACATGCGGACACTCTGGTATAATGTACTTGAGTGATATCTTGAGCCCAGCTGCGTGTAATGCATAAACCAGAGATCTTCAGTCTGGCTTGCATGTTAATTGCCTGTGGGGCTCTTCTCCATGCAGTTCTCCTTACTAGACCACCCATGGTGAGGAGAGGGCGCATTTGTCTCGATTTCAATAAAGCGTGTCATTATCTCCTCGCCTGTGATGTGCCACTTCACCACTAAAAGATGAATGCTGTAATAACATATAAGGCTTTACGGAAATGTGATTGATGTCGCTAACTTTGGTGCGTACCCACACAAGTGTTTGGAAAGGTGTGACGGCGCATTAGTGGGAGTTTGTGTGTTTGTTTCTCTGCGCTAAATTTAGGGAATATCTAGAGCAGACCTCCTCTCTGCTAGATCTGGCCCCGCCGGTTTTGCAGGCACAGGGAGGATTTGGAGGGGGGGTAACGCATGATTGGAAGTAGGTGGTGCTTGATACTGGAAAAGCTGCTGTGAGCGTGAGCAGACTTTCCTCCTCCTTTGACCAAATCCTCTTTGGCCACGGGTTCTCCCCTGTGCCAAGGCCTGCTGAGAAGGGCCTGAGCTAAACCAACAACTGGACTGCTTGATGAAAGGGACAAACAGCAGGGGTGCACACCATGAACCCTGGGTCATCCCACAATCCTGATGACTCTATCCCCGGTTCCCCTTTCACTGACATATAGTATACACCACCAAAGCATAACCCTCACCGCAGGGTGCTGATGTTCCTCTAACATCACTGTGCTAAACTAAGCAAGACCGTTGTGATCTGCCGCACTGACTTGGCACATACACACCACATAGGACATACAGCATGCAGTGTATCTGGTTGAGCGGTGGTTTAAAGGAGCGATGCAATCTGACACAGCAGAGGTGCTGGTGAGAACCGTGGAAAACACAGCAAATTAAATAGTTAAAAAGCCTTTTTCTTGTCTGAGCCAAGTGGGCGTCTGTGTGTGTGTGTGTGTGTGTGTGTGTGTGTGTGTGTGTGTGTACTCTGGTGAACCCAGAGCTGCGAGCCGCTTCAGACGCTGAAGATGAGCCTTCCAACCCTTTATGTGGAAATCTCGTTTGTCTCGTTTTTCATTTGTGATGTGTGTCAAAAGGCAAGACGGATGTAAGCTCAAGCCAGCGCGGCTGACCCAGAACTTGACTGTCAACTGTGAAGATCGGGGTGGGGTGGGGTTGGGCGGTGGGAGGCTTTTTGTCTCGCAGATACAGTATGACATGAATGTGTTTGTCTCCTGTGAAGACAGTGCATGTGTGTAAGTGAGTGTGAGGGAAATGGGGGTGTTCCTCATTGAGACAAAGCCACACCAGGGCCCGTCAGACCTATAAAAACTACTGTTCATCGCTGTGTTGCAATGTTTGAAACAGTGGGAGTGGAAAAAAAAGACAGAAGAAAATGTAAAGTGACCACCCAAGGTTGAGAATATTGCTGCAGGGAACAACACTACTTGTGAGCGGGAGAGATCTTGGCTCCTGACATGTCCCTGCAGCAGGCTGGAATACTTCCTGAAGATAAGACAAAGTATTCCTGCAATCCGCCATAGAAGAAATAAATCATGTAAAAGCAGTTTTTTAAGCTGCACATTCATTTTCAAGGCTCACATTTGCTCATGCAATTCCAATGAAAGCAGCAGAAACAAACACAGCCCTGTGCCGGGACATGCTATTTGTTTTCCTTCAAGCACACCACATTTTGCACCGCTCCACAGGATGTGAGGCGTGACAGAATATACATATGATTTTATTTCTCTGATCACAGGCTCTTTTTTTCCCCCCTCTTGTTTTTTTGCATATGGAGCTCATCAAAGATGAACGACTTGTTAATGCTAGAATTGCTCAGCTGGAAAGTTGTTTTCAAGCGCTAGGCCATTGAAGAAACACAATGTAATAAAACACCAGCCAGAGCTGTTTCTTTTGAGCTTCAGAGCTTTTCCCCTCCACAAAGAAAGTCAATCTTTAAAAAGCTTTTGCTTGTGGAGCGGAGCACTGCAAAAGCGTCTTAGAGCAGGTCTGCATCACTGTTGCTCAGATAAGGATCAGGAGGCGTGATTGTACCGTGAGCTTTGTAGCATGCAGACGACCTCCTGGTCCTCAAGTCAACCTGAGCACACAGACTGAAGTGTCTCAGTTTGCTCCCAGACATGTTTTAACACTTGAGACTCTCTGGGGCTGTATCATGGTGGTCTACATTTAGCCTCTGGAGGCCACTGTGCTTATGTGTAATGGTCAACTGAGACACATTGTCCTTGGACACAAGTCCTCACGTCCTGTTCCCTCAGCAGCTGCCTCATTGAAACCCTTCTAATAGATTTGCAAGCCATGAAACATTAATAGAGGAAAGTGTGTTGGCATGAGAATAAGCTTATTGTCAGGATGCTGGTGTTGCGGAAAAGTGCAGCGGAGAGTAAAACACTGAGCACGTGTGCAGCTGCACCTGGTGCAAGCCACCACTGAGCTGCACCGTATGATGTGCCAGCGTGTGTTTCAGCGGAAGTTGTAGTTTGAGACGTTTTGGATGTTGTGGATAACTGACATGGGGATTAAGGCGAGCGTGACCTGCTGTACAAACTCACACCCACACACATCAGGTTTTTATATTGCATGTAGGCCTATATTAAGGGAAACATACACACACGCTACACTTTTAACAGGTGTGATGGGAGAGTGACAGAATACTGATTCCTGATCATGTTTCATTGCAGTGAGACACTCAGACTCATGTAGCTGAGCACTGTCCGCCAGAGATTCCTCAACAATAGGATGGACTGTCATGAAACTTGTTCTATTTAATTTCTTCTAAAAATTATAGCCTATGTAACAACACTATTACTCCAGCATAGTGACATCATCCACTCAAAATTTATATTTGTCCATCACTTTGGTTCATGTTGAAATAAGCTCACTACTTTGTAGCCTACTTTTGTGCCTTGATTAGCATAGCTGCTAAACATTAGCTTGTCAACATAGTCATGGTCATGCATGTAGCTTGTTGGAGTTTGCATTAAAGCAGAAGTAAGTGATATATTTGTGTTAATATAAGTCTTAAATAGTTATATCTTCCGACAGCAATCACTTACATAGAGTGTTTGGACTGAAACACGGGTCTGTCAGTCCCTCTGCTCTGCTCTGAGCCCAGGAGAAAACATTTATCGTATCCTACAGTTTTTATCCAATGAGGAGAGAGAACGGCATGCAGGGCTGTGTGTGCAGCCAAGGGACGCCGTGAATGTGGTGACGTAGCGACGAGGACTGTTATGGTGCGTTCAAGGAAACTAGTATTTTTCCGACCGTGAAGTGGTACCAGTTCGATCTGGTACGAGTTCACGGGTCAGAAGTTACGAGTGGCCGTTATAGTGACTTTCACCGGTAAAACAGGTCGGAGAAACACGAGTGGGTTGCCTGGAACGCTACAAAGTCGTAAGTTGTGACTTGAAGCTGTAATTTACGATTTTAAAAGCCTGCCTGGAACGCAGCATTAGCGAAAACGACCGGACCACTTACTTCTGCTTTAACTCAAGGCTCCAGTGTTGCTAGTCCTATTCTGATGACAATTCATAAATCAAGACTCTTTTATGTATTTAGTTTGGCAATACAAAACAAAGTTCATTTAATTCATATAACACCAAAGTGCTTTGTGACAACAGACAATGTAGTGTATGTGCATACAGGCATGAAGTAAAGCAAAAGTTATTCCAAAGCATCAGACAAAAAATAGAAACAGATATAAAGCCACAATAAAGCCAAAGAGTAAAAATGGGTTTCAAGGTGCTTCTTAAAAGTCCTTAGGCTATGCCTATTTTAAACCGATGCATATTTCTGATGGCAGTTGGCAGTGAAAGTGATAAACCACATCGATGGTAACCATTTCTTGTCTTAATATTGGGTAGGGAATTACCCAAATGTCCTCAAAATAGGATTAGTAGCTCACTGGAGCTTTGAGCTAAATGCTAAGATCAGTAAGCTAATAGCAACACTAACAATACTAACTAGCTGATGTTTAGCAGGTATAATATTTACAATGTTCACCATCTGCGTTGAGTATTTTGACATTTGAAATGTGATTATTTCAACTTCCAAGGCCTCTCATTTGTGACTTCAGTACTAAGGTCTCAAATAAAACAATGAGAATATTAATGCACTACACACACAACTAATATATAGACACATCCACTACTATCCATGTGCACATTCACACTAATGCAATTCTTTATCTGCAAACGCACACATGTATGCCCCAAACAGAATGGATGTTTATTGTACTAATGTGTCCAGTTTGAAACAATCTCACATGATCTGCAGGAATCGTATGTAAAGGAATGTTTAGTTTATGAGCTTTGAAATGTTTCTCAAGGAGACTCATGGTTGGATGTGTGTTTTGCCAGTTTAAACACATTACTGTAACTCTGCTGCAAGCTGGAGTTCCCTTGAGATCCCTGCAGGTTTATTCAAACATATTATGTGTACAGAAAGGCACTGACATCATTATGATACAATCTCTCTCAGGGGAAATTGCATTCACTCGTCACTCTAATGCAGCAACTCTGATCCTCTGACACTGGTAGCACTTCTTCTGCTTTCTTGGACAGTGAAGACTGGATAGTTTTGCCTGGGGGCAGCCAAATGGTTTCCTTGTTTAGTTTTTTTTCCTTCTCTCTCTCTTTCTCTTTCTCTCTCCCCGTCTTAAAATGTTCATTTGAATATTTGGCGGCTGACTCATGACACCCACGCTCATTCATGTTCATTCACAACATCTTGATAGTGTGTGTGTATATCACCTGTTTGGCTGAATGACAGCTCCTACCAGCAAAGGTGTAATTAATCAGAACAAAGCTGTGCTGTGCCTCTGACAGCTGTGATAGATTGGGGAAGTTGCTCAAGCTGACTGGGTTTGTCAGGTCAAAGTTATGACTGTCGTTTGGAATGCATGAAAAGAGCCAGTGACAGTGCACTGTACCTGTGTGATTGATAACATTGCTCTTAATGGCTATTTGTCGTCTGATCTGGAATGTGTCGCCCTGAAGCGCAATGGTTATTCACGCACAGAATTTGTCTTGTCTGGAGACTTTTCAGAGATGTCAAGTGAGGAAAAAAGCTGCATTCTGTGTGACTGGACTGTTATGCTGCTGCTGCTGCTGCTGCTGCTGCTGCTGCTGTCCTCTGCCTTTCCATTACGCAGCTATTAATGAATCTCCAAAGTGAGAGTTATGCAATTGCTCAGTCAGCTTGGCAGTGAGCTCCAGACTCATTTGTCAAACTCTTTGTGATTGTACAGAGATTATACTGCAATGTACAACAATAACAAATTAAGATATAAACACACAGGCCGTGTACACTTGCTAAAAAAAAAAAAAATCTTTCCTCACCGCGATCACTTTGCTCCCTTCTTCCAAAAATAACTTTCCTCATAAGACTCTTTCACATTTTGTTTCCTGTTCAACTGTATTGAGGCATCTTGTGATTTATGGTTCTGTTTTTATGATATGTTGACGGTGTGGTGTGATGAGGAAGAACACGGAGGGTTGGGTGGGATGGGAGCCGGCGAGGCACCCTGTGGTTCTCTGCCAAAGTTAACAAGGAGCTGAGTTATCACACCATCTGCTGTCTGTGATCTGTGACTCACGGCTCTTGGACAGCAGCCAGAAACTCTACCTGTCTGTCTGTTTATTTGCTTGAGATGCAACTGACATACTGTGTGTGCATGCACATGAAGCCATGTAGCTGTAGCTTCTACAGCAGACTGACTATCGGTAATATTCTCTCCACAACATGAGATCGATCATGCTCCAAGCTGAAATACCCTTGAGGTCTTACTAAAGTCTTGGCCACACATGATACCTGCTGTCCCTGTCATCCCATTCTTAATCATGTTAAAGATATCATCCACATTTGTCATCTACAAAGACGCTTGCAGTTATTTAAAATGAATTACAATGCATTGTCTAGATGTATTATGCCATGACAAATTGAATGAAATGTATACCTGGTGTTGATGTATATACTGTACTAGAAAATCAAGCTCTGAAACTGAAGCTGTGATGGAGCAATGATTAATCTTGTAAGCATGTACAATATAAGAATTAAGGAGCATTGGACTTCCATAAAGAATAGATTAAAATGAGAAGCAATCCTGACTTGAAGTCCCAGTGTGAGGACTTAAAATCTCCAAGTCCAAGACAAAATAACAGAGCCACAAACAACATGATAGGAGCATAACCACTGTTGGAGCAATGTGGGTTTTTCAAAACGGCTGTGAAGAAAGTGATTTAAAAAACTGCTCAAATTGTGTGTCATCTCTGCTGCTTTTCTGTTATATTATATGATAGACAGACGCTTCATCCAATCACCTGCCAAGTTGTTTTGAAGCCTTCCTAAATAGTTCTGTGTACAGCTGCAAGTCCTTCTTTTTCTCACTTGTACAATATAATAATATATCCCAATAACTGGGAAACACACAATGGTATAATTGCACCAGTACAAGCCTGAATTAGCTTTCGATGTAGTTGAACGTGCCCAGCCAGGTTTAGTAGGAACCCATAAAAATCAATGTGTGTCATTCTGGATGCCATGACAACTGGTTTTGTCAGTTGACAACCGCATGACAGATAGAAATGACAAATGAGGTATCCTAGGATTATTTCTGATGCACAGTGCAATACACTGTCAATTGCAGCAGACTGGTTGCTAACAGATAAGATTTTTTTTTTTTTTTTATTTTTGGCCAGAGCATATTTCATCTCCTTTAAATGACAAACTCGGTGTATGAAAAACTTTTCAGGGCCTGTTTGGAAATCTGAAAAGACACCAAACAGTGAGAGTGCAGAGAAACAGGTAACTGCAGCCATGAAAGCATTATCAAAAAAAAAAAATGATGATGCAGCAATCAAGTGAGTTGTTTGTCAGGCTGATGTGTAGCTTTTATGTGTTGGGTTGTTAGCTGACACACTGTTTGTAGCATAGCCACTAGTGTTTTTATTTTGTGATACTTTCTTGAATTGATTACTGGAGAACTTGAGCGTCAGTACTTCTGAGTTTGCTTCTTGTTGCTTCCACAGGTCCATGTTGGAACATGCAGGTGAATGGACTTTCAGAAGGGGTCTCAAGGACTTAGTTGGCACAACGGGAATCACTCTGAGCCTTCAGGATGCAACTAAACATCAATGTGGTAGGTTCACAAAAACTCAGTCTCATTCAATTCAATAGTGTGTCCAGGCAACAGGCTCCTTCATTCATTTAAATGAGGCTTTAGTTTTGTGTGGAGCTTCACTCCACTAGTGGCCACTAGCTGAATGTCCAAATATTGTTGTATGGAAATTTTAGAAAGTTCTGGGAGGCTGAAGCAGACAGACCAGCAGCAACACAACCTCACAGTAGATACTAACAGGGAGATCAACATTAGGGTTACCATCAGCAGAGAAGTTACAAAGACAAACCTTGTTACCTAAGCCTTCTCAATTTTAGCTCACTTACTCCAGCCCCCCTCTTCACCAACAACTTCAACAAGTGCCAGACAACTTTAGTAAATAAGAGCCTGTGCATAAGATATGTAATGACCCGTTTTTAATTGCTTTGCTGATGTCATCTTATTTATGTTATATTATATAAGATAACTATCTTAATCCTTCTGCAAATCACACCCATTAGAGCCTGGATACAGAGATGTAAACAGGGATATTAGATAACATACACAATACCTTTGTTTTGTCTATGTGGATGAACCCTTTCAAATGTGCTGATTTACTTTTACTTGAGTAGTATCTTTATTCAGATTTTCAGACCAGTAGTTCAAGTCTAAAAGTTCTCGTACCTGGACACTCTTCTGAAGTCAGTTGTTTTGGTGCTCCACATCCATTTTGCCATTGGGAAAAAGGCTGAAGGCCAAGGTCTGGATCACAGCACTTGCACTGCTGCCATGTCTGCTTTGTTCTGCCTTGTCTGCCTCCAATCCTTCACACCATTGGCTGTCAATGGTGAGGTCAGTGGATGACCCTGCTGTTAAGCCACAAGCTTTATAAATGGACACGCTAGCTGAAGAGACTCAGTCGGGATGGAAATGCACGCTTTGGAGATAAACTCAGCTGAAATTCAGGGAATGATCAAGGGTGGCGGTGTAGATAATTAATGATTTCTCTTTTTCCTCTCTGGAAAAAAGCCCCCGCCCCCTGTCGCTACAGCTGACCAACATTAGTAATAAATTCCTCATGGTTTGACAACATGTTGGGTGGACTTTCTGGCCTGGGTAAAGCTCAGCACTGTGTAGCCCCTTATTGTCCCATAGGTTTTACATTACATTTGGGAATGAGTAAGTCCCAGAGAGATCAGGATCCCACGTTAACTCTCTCTCTCTTTTTCTCCCACTCACACAAACACATGCATGTGCTTTCCCCCCTTTTCGGGGCTTTGCTCCCACACACTGCTCTGGGTCAGAAAAGCTGATCCACAAATCCAGCCTGTTAAGGAAAGAAATACAAGCTGCAACTGAATTAGCACTGCAGTTGTGTTTGTATCATGACGACATGTCCGTGCGTGTTTTTTGCTCTACCGAGTAAAACTGGCACCTCTACTGCCAAGGAGATAAACACAGAGCTGAAAATATTTGTCATAGTGAGAAATGTCATAAAATACGATACAGTATTTTAATGTAGCACCAATTTTCTTTCTTTCTTTCTTTAGCTTGTATTATCTCCCTGAAAGTGAAGAGATAGAGATGATTAACAGTCACAGTTTTGTCATAGAAAACTGCAGCTTTGCAGAACAGAAATAAGGATTATGTGTTTTTTTTATTTTGCTCAAGAGAGGGTAGTCCGCCTTTTCAGGGGTATTTCATTATTTCTGTCAGTGCAGGTTGGTGTTTTAAGCATTAGATCCATCCATCAGTAGCCACTGGTCTGCCATCTTTGCCCTGTCCTTTCATCACTTACAGTTACAATCGCCTGTTTGGTAAATCAAGTGGTGGTGATATTGAAAACTCAAAGAGTTCATTTTTCTTCTAGTCGTGAGATGAATTTTTAACTTCACTCTTAGAAATATTATACCAAACATATTATGATATGATATTGGTACATTTAGTTTTCAGCTTCTCTCTGCTTCACTGATCTTTCTTTCAGCTCAGTGTTTATCCGTCGTGCCCTCAAGTAAAAAAACTCAAACCCACTGTTTAGCAAGTGAAGATCAAAAAAAGAGAATTTGGGGAAGGGACTTGCTTGTATAAAAAGTGAAACATACAATAAAGTCTTCTCAAAACTCATTCTAAATTTTAAAAAAAAGAGACTACAAAACAATTCCCAGAAGACTTCAAAAAGCCTCTAACGAGACAGTGTTGGTCTCTGTGTCTTTTCATGACAAATATTTGGATTTCCATGACACCAAAAATGCTTTTAGAGGATTTGAAATCTTGAGGTTCTAATCAGCAGCGCCACTGCTGGCCCACTGAAACATATTTGTCCCATCTGGATCAAAGTGTTCTCTGGATGTGTCTGGGTACACAGAGGTACAGCACACAGTCTGACTTTTCAAAAGAAAGGAAGTCTTTGACCTTCAGGCATGCGTTGTTTTAATCATGTTGACTCAGTAGTAACTATTAAAATGCATGTTTCAGTTGTGAATGATTAGCACAGACAAGCTAAAGAGAACAATGATCACATTTACACCTACACAACGTCTCTCAGCAGCTGCTCAGGAGGAGCAGGAAGCTGAGCATCATGAGCAGGGCGATCAGTAAACATCGGCCGGCCTCGTCCACGCGCCGTGTTGTTTTCTCATTCTGATGCTTTATTGTACTAAAACCTTCATGATGAAAAAAACCTGCCACATCCCTGATCCTCCTGTAAGTCGCTGTGCAGGATATCCTTGATGCTGCAAATGTCACTGTTGTTTGTTTAAGTTGTTGATTTTACCTGAGACACCACCACACTGCTCCTCATCTTAATTAGCTGTTTGATGTCGGCTGCCTCTGAGAGTTCACTGCCTCAGATAAGTGCCTGGTCTCTCTCCCTGATGGAGACCCTGCAACTTCTCATAATCATGCAGAATCATTTCACATTTGTTTGCAAATATAACTCTAGTCATATCACAAGGACTCAGACTGATTAATATAATGTTATAGTTATAAAAAGTAAATAAATAAAATAATACCCCTATGATAATGATGAATAATTGGATGCCTGTAAAATAAATAGATGAACAACTCAAAGTCAAAATTCAAGATTTTGTTCCATTTTTGAGGAATCAAAAGAAACATTAACTGTAGTAATGTGCTAGCGTTTGAAAGTTATCTTTGCAAACATGAAAGCAGTCAGCCCTCTGCAAAGTATGGTGATTTTTTTTGCATTCAAAATGTTACCTTAACTTAGCTGGAAGAATGGTTTAATATTATTGTCAAACTTAGTACCATTGTTCCCTCAGTAAACAGGCAGAGGGATTTTTCTGTTGGTTTGTGGATCAGTACAGGACATAATAATTGTTCAGCACAATATATTTTACTCAGTTATCTTTTTTTTTAGTTCAAATGAAATAATCAAAAGTAAAAAGTGCAGTAAGTGTTAGGTTACCTGCTGTCTGCTCCATGTCTCACTAGAGTGAAGGCTTAAAGATCAAATGTATTAGCTGTCAGATATCTCTTTGCTGACTAATTGGCAAATGATTTGCTTTGTTTATTTTTTTCACAGCAGTTGGTGGTCAGGATGACTGCACTGTACATCATCATGAGAAAAGTGTGAGGAAGAAAAATTGCTCCATGATAAGTGTGGTTGTGTCAGACCTGAATCAAGTGATGTATTTATAGGTTTGCCTTCATACCTTTGCGATGCGCGTCAGGTTAGAAAAATAACTGCTTTCAGTTTGATTTGATTGATTGCTAAGAGGAGCTTCTGCTGTTTCAGTCCAAACACCCCTAAATCAAAGTTGTCACAAATTTCCGGATTTAACAAGGCATCCCAGAGTAAAGGAGCAGAGAGACAAAAATCTATTATGAGTAAGCTCTGCTAGAGGTCATTTTTCAAATATGTGATAAGGATCTAAGAAAAATTTCTGTGCCGCGGACAAACTAACAAGTGGCTTGTGTATTTATGGATGCTATTTACCAACGCTGATAAAGAAACACTGTGAGCATAAAAAATGAACGCACGCGGCTTTTCTAAACATTTTGGAGTTTTACCTAAGGAATTTAACTAAAACTAAACTACCATTTACGTAAACCGACACAGTTTTCAATAGTTCACTCACACATCTACATAGTTTGACATGTTGGCTCGTGTACATTTTCGAAAATGAGTTCGAAGACTTTCTTTTAATTGTGATTTAATAGTTTTTGAGGGACTGTATTTCAATTTCATATTAATTTACATTACAAGGTTTTAATTAAAAAGTTATATTCATAAGTAATGGCAGATAGATAGATAGATAGATAGATAGATAGATAGATAGATAGATAGATAGATAGATAGATAGATAGATAGATAGATAGATAGATAGATAGATAGATAGATAGATAGATAGATAGAGGTCCCGTATCTGAAGCTTCCTTTCTGTCCACCTGGAGCCCATCATGGCTGCCAGTGTAGGCCTGGCAGCTGCAGCACTGCACTCTGGGATACCGGACACCCTGAGCTGACTACTCTGATGAATCTGTCTGCTCCTTGCCCTGTGGCCCCCATCAGATCCATCCTACTGGGAAACAAGTGTGTCTGACTGACCCAGACCAAACACTCACACACACACATGGATTCAAACACACTTCCCGTGGCCCCTACTGCATGCCACACCATTAATACCAATTGGCCTTTCTTTATGGCTACAAATACTTTTCACATGCTCGGAGCATTCTCAAAGATCATCTTGAATCTCCGAGGCCACAACAAAAGCGAACTCCTCCTTGTACTCTGGAGTGAAAAACCACAGGATACCCAGCCTGGGATATTTGTTAACATGATTTGTGAAACTTTTCAACCCACAAGACAGGCTGCAGCAGAGAAATGCACTGTGTGTGGGTGGAGGAGAAGTCAGATCCCCCTCTGCCACGTCTGATGGTTCCTTTATTGTGTCTACAACACAGCCAGCAGGGGAGTCTGTTAAACGCCAGTCAGCCACACACACAGGCTCATTGTCAAAATATGGCAGAGCAGCGAGGTGTTTGCTCTTGACACATCAACAAACAGAGCTCGGGGGATATCAGTGTACAGACACAGAGCAGTGCTTCTGCTGCAGCACAGCTCCCTGCTGGGCTCATTAAGGAATTAAGATCCACTGATACACTTATATCGCAAAATGATTCCATTAGTTTAGATAAGTGCATGATGTGCGACTGTTATTCCAGTCTTTAGACAAGCTCTACTCTCATGAGTTATGTTCTACACACTAGTTCCTAACCAGGAGTCGGGACCCCCAAGATAACCCCCAGATAAATCTAAGTGTCACAGGCTTATTAACAAGGTAGGAAACAGGAACATTTGCACTTTATAAATTATGCATCAAAGTCCATTTTAACCTTGGAAATAGTAACACAGCCCAACTTGCTGTAGCTTCTAGTCTTCATACTTACATAAGAGAAGCAGAGAGTGAGATAGGCTACTTCTAACAGCTACTGGTTTCACATCAATATTCATCTCCATGACAACTGAACAAACTCCACCAGCTGATGACTTCAGTGTTTATAAAGACTCTGTGACATGACTGAGAGGTCCAGAAAAAACGAGTACTGTGCAGGTTTATATTTCTCATAAGCTTTTTTTGTGGTATTCATGTTGTGTAATATTCCCTGCATAAAAGATCTGTGGATAGAAGTTGTTGTATGTTCTGCAAAACATAGAGTAAAGCCCCTTGAGACATATTTCAAATGTGTCATTTCAGTTTATACATAAATCAAATGAATGGGCTGTGAAGCGGCGTTGCTTCGCTCCACGTGCTCACGTATCACAGAGGTGGGGAACATCGTCAGTAGGATTGTCTAAGGACACAGTGAGATGACTCACCATCTTTTATACATTTATTAACACTTAGCAACCTCAGAGGTGGATGAATGTGCTGGATCTCACAGTCTTTTCCCACCGGAGGAATTTTAGACTCACAGCCCCCCCTCCCCCTCACCCCAATCCCCCCGTTAATCATTTTGGTGAATCTCTGCTGTAATTTCTAATGACAGAACAACAACAGAGCAATTATATCCAGTTCACGCTTGTTCTGTTAGTGTGTGTGTGTGTGTGTGTGTGAGTGTGTGTGTGTGTGTGTGTTTCACTGTGTACATGTGTGTTTTATGGCCGTGCGGCCCCACCCTGGACTACTGGCCTCAGGCTTGTTTTGAGTCAGATGGTTTGTCAGTAAGCGGGAAGCCCTGATGCCACGGTGCTGTGTTTACTTTTCACTCAGCATATTAGATATGGCTTCACTCTGCCCTGATGCTGGTATCAGCTGGGTGTGTGTGTGTGTGTGTGTGTGTGCGCGTGCCTTTGTCTGCGTTTGTGTGTGCACACATTCAGTGTAAGTAAGAACACCTCCTTTTGTGTGTATGTGTGTGTTTATGTGCCATTTCCCATGCCATCCTCCTGCCAAGACTAACACGTCACAAAAACCCACCACTTTGAAGAGTTTATCAGATGGGAATTTCATGCCAACAACCTGAATTCCGCCCCCCCCCCTCCCCCTGCCCCCTCCCCCCGACATACATCATGTTCATATTTATATTGGTGTCTGGTACAGATACAGATCCAAGACTGTCGCTGCAGATTTATCGCTTTCACTATAGTATGTATATTGCATAAAGAAAAATAAAGACAACTATCAGGAACTGCGTGCAGCGAGCGTGAACATGGAGATAGACGCCACCTGTAAACAAGTACATCCAGAGAAACGGCACAATGAGGCTGAATTCCTAGACTGCTGAGATCATCCTTGTCTCTGCATTGGTTGAACCGACTCTCAGGTGCTGCACAAGTGCGTGGTTATTCTGGAGGAAGTGGGAACCCTTGACTGTGGTGTCCCGAATAAAGACAAGCAATCAAAACAAAAAAAAATGAATAATGTGAGATGTCGGTTATTGCCCCAGCTGGAGCAGGGTTGAAAAGGTTCCTGAGGTTAAGTCCAGACCAAGGTTAGCTGCAGGAGGCATGATTGGTGAGTATGAGATGTGGTCAGAGGATGAGACGGGTCTAGGGGCAGGCAGAGGGTGTTCTGGGAGTTTTTTGTTTTTGCTATAATGACAGGGTGCTGGGCAGCTGGATCCTGTTTTCCAGTGCGATCGGGGAGCGTAGCAGGGCATGGACAGCTCCGTCTGTGGGCCCTGTGTTCATTAGTGGAGCAGCACTGCAGCACTGGGGGTGATTCACAAGCATATCAAGTTAAAAAGAAATGCCTGGCCACAGAGGGATTTTCCTGCTGGGCCGGAGTATGTGTGTGTGTGTGTGTGTGTGTGTGTGTGTGGGGAAGAGTGGGATGGGATCAAGGGGATGGAATTAGTAAACTTCAATTGGAAAACTTCCTCACATCCAGGGAGACTCTTAAAAATCACCCTCGATCAGAGTAAAACATCGCCGACTCCTATTGCCTGTTCTATCAAACACACTCAGACATTTTTAAGTTTAGCCTTGAATCCAGTGACCTTTTTTTTTTTTTTTTTTTGGGTGTGTTTTTTATCTGGCCGACTCATCTCGTGATTATTTGGAGACCTGGTCCCTGTGCTTGTGTATGTTTGTGAGTGTTTTTCCCCTGATGCTGCACTGCGCCACCGCTGGTCCAGGCACGGTGCCAGTTGATCAGGTTTCACTCTGCTTGTGTGTTTGCTTCTCTGACTGGCTTGGCAGAAACCAATAAACACCACACTCCAAGCCGTGTACCTCCTTCCTCGTCTCGCCCTCTCTGAAAAAAATGAAAAATAAAAAATCATTCTTGCCGTGCCAAAGTACACAAGACGTTATGGATCATTTTGATTCTTTTCCAGCAGTTTTTTTCTCTCTTTGTTGAAATTCCTCGCATTCCTGGCGGCAAGCAACTTTACAATTAAAACCAAAACACCAGACGCAGTAAGATTGAGCCACTCTGTACGGCAAGGTAACCAGATCTATTTTCTCTGTGATGCCACCGTGCCTCGGCGCTCCATTTGTCTTTGGTGAGACCACAGGGTGACTTTGGGGTGGTCTTTTGGTGTTTGAGCCTCGGCCACCTTCCACTGAGTGTTTGAATCTGGACTGAATTGGTGCCCCGCTCCTCCCCCTCTCCCCCCACCACCTCTTTTTGTTTCATGTGGTTTGTAGCTGCAGCGCGGCACATGTGGCTGATATTGTTCAGCCGAGTTTGACCCCCATCAGAATCAAAATTGCTTTAATGGCCAAATGCAATAAATAGAGGGAGGGATTTGTCCTGATGGCATCGATGACATACCGCCATGTTTCCTGGTAACGTGCTGACACATGGTGCTCATTATGAAAATATACACAGCGCTTTTTCATTGGGGCCACATTTATAAATCAGGCACAGTGGCAGAACCAGAAAATGAAAACAATACAGAATTTGTGAATTTGTGCATGTGGACTTCTGTAGAAATCAATAATCATGGAGGGTAATTTCACACAACATGACACTGATATTGTTGTGAAAACTACAGAATAAGAAATGTAATTATTATAGGAATTATAATTTCCAAAGACAGTAAATTTAACAACCCCATTAGGGTTGACAATCAATGATTTAATCTTGTTAATATGTCAATTGGATGTTTTTGTATCGGTTGTATCATTTAGTGAAATAAGTCTCTGAGTCAACACCATGGCATGTTTCCACCCTGAACTGCTGTGAACCAATGACAGTCATACTGTATAAAATCAGATAGATGCAGGCAGAGTGTCATAATGCCACAAAAGATAAAATCTCTGTTTAGCAGTGCAGGCTAACAAACAACATACAACTGAAACGTGTCATCTGAGTCTGACTCAGGATCAAACATGTGGCTCTTCCTCCTCTATACTCACTGCTCCTTCACCTGTCAGTCCAGGCCAAGTACAGTAAGTAGCATAAGGCTTGATCCAGACTACCTTCCAATAAGGAAGTAAATGTTCCTCCAGCCTCAGTTTTCTGTTTCTTAATTGTATTATTTAATGAGAGAAAAACATGCTAAACTAAATATTAATCATAGCAGAGTATTTTCATGGAACTTCAATAATGCCGCTAGGTCTCACAGATCTGCTTTCCACAAAATGTCCATAAATAGTTTTATCCTCTTTTAAAAATGGTAAAATGCCAATACCAGCTAACAGCTAACAAAAGTTAGCATGTACTGTACTGACACAGGGTGAGGTGAATTCAAATGTCATATTGACACGTGGATGATGTTTGGCTATTGCAGGAGGGTGTATCTTTCTGTTATCACATCACCCATCAACCATACCTGAACATATCGATCAAACTTTGTGTCAAGAAGAATGTATTTCAAAAGGCTCAGACCTGAATATGTCTTTCCTTCCATGTGATGAGCTACATGCCCTGATATCTGTTAAACTGCAAGTGGAGTTTCTCTTTTTTTTTTCCTGTGTGAGAGCTTTTTATCACACTCTCCATCTCCACTGACAGTGGACCACTATGCCTCCCTAATGGCATATTCGCCCGAGACGTCAGTGTTTTGAGAATACACAGCAAGAGACCTGTGAAGTGTGCACGTGTGCTAAGGCTCGACCTGTAGCGCAATGATACAAGGTATCCACACACACACACACACACACACACACACACACACACACACACACACACACACACACACACACACACACACACACACGTACACACACATTTAGTCTAAATAGAAAGGAACCCTACTTGTTGGACAAGTTGCTCTCTGTGAAGTCCAACACAAAGAGCCTGTCATGTGAAGACGGCGTAGTGGGACATAGATCTTCCACATGTCTGGTGCAGTTGCTTTATTTGACAACATGCAAACTATGTTTATCTTGCTCCCATGAAGTTATGTCCGGCATGCACACAAGCATTATGCCAAGTTTCCGCATTGAACAAACCACAAGACAAAAATCTTTACTTTGTAGACTAATTCACTAATGGCTCTTTGATGTGATTTCATGCCATAATGGACATGAAATACTGTAAGTTCTCTCAGCTTTTTTCTCTTGGATAAATAATCCGTATTAATATCATTTCTAGTGGTTATTTAATGGTAGCTTGACCTCCTCTCAGTTTCTCTCTGATACTCATTCAGACCATATCACCGTTCCCTCTTCTCCCCAAAAAGCCCCATAAATCACTTTCCTGTAAACAGTAGTGACACACAGCCTGATGTGTACTTCGATATATCTTGGGGAAACCACAAGGCCTGAAATCTGAGCAGGCTTGTGTTTTAGAGACAAACTGTAGAGACACTGTGCTCACGTGTTTTATGTGCAGGACTCGTTCCTCTGTGTTTGCGTGGTTTGGGGTGGCTCTCTCTCTCTCCACTCAGAAACCTATGGCTATAAGTACGTGTCGTGCACAGATGGCACTGAGCTAATTTGATCTCATTGTTACAAATTATGTTGTCATACTTAAGCGTGGTAAAGCTACCAGTAACAATAACACACATTCAGACCGGGCCACGGCTGGCAGCAGCTGCATGACGCCACGTATGGCTGGGTCGGCTGCATAGAGTTACTCTGTGGGAATGGGTTTTGGTTATAAACACTATTGGCAGGACATATGCTACACAAAGCATACAAACCTACTGGGATACAATCACCTCATTGCAGATATAGCTTTCAGGTATTATGCTCCATAAAAAAAAATCCACATCTCAGACATATTTGATTTAGTGTGACAAAGGGCAGATGTGCTGACGTACATAACCGACACCTATATCCAGTATAATTGCAGTATCAGATGACACCACTGTCGTTGCAGCAGTTAGTAATGAGTGTTGGCACAGATGACAGTCATAATAAATATTTATTTGATAATAACATGTTATTTGAGGTAGACATGTCTAGAAGTATAATGCCACAAAACACCAAGGCTAATTTTAGACACGCACCTCATTGTGTGAACATGAGAGCCGTTTAATGAGTCAGTCTCATGTGACTATACATTTCTATAACAGGATGACAACAGACCAAGATTAAAACATGCACAGTAAATGAAACACATCATTTGTTCTAAACAATGTGATCACTGTACACTATGATCAGACCTTCAAGATACACACAATGCACTGATGAGAAACACTGACTGAAAACACAAAAGCATACAGGGCACTGCTAAGGTTTGAAATCCATCACTGATGCAGCTTGAATGGGACCAAATATCGTGCAGCCATCACTGCTGTTTCCACAGCGGTCCTGTCGTGTCTGAATCAAGTCAAAGAAACATTCATATGCTGGGGGCCAGTGTCAGACTGGTCTGTAGTGTTAGTCCAGTCTTAATTTAGCTCATAGATCAGTCCGCTGCAAGTCAGACAACAAAAACAAAGCTGGCAAGTTTTACCCCAAAAAACATCAAACACCTTACTGCAAGAATAACTGGTAACACTTTATAATAAGTAGATACACTATTTAGCATTAATAAATACTGAATTCTTCATTTATAACACATGAATACTCATTAGTAGTTTATACAGTTAGTGCTTATTAATGATGAATAAACTTTTTAACTGTGTTTATAAACTACATATTAATGAGTATTCATGTGTTCTAAATGATGAATTCAGTATTTAAAGCTTAACTAATGCTTAATAGTGTGTACTTATTATAAAGTGTTACCGAATAACTCATCCCAAAGACCAATGTTTCCGAGGTAACGCTCAATGACAAGCATGGCCACTAGTAGTCATATTTTGAGTTTTTAGAGACACAGAATTCAGTAACTGTTGAATTGTTTAAAAAAAACAAACATCATCTGCTGGAGCTCAGTGGTTGGATGTGATTCTTTAGCCAGTCATTTCTTTTATTTTTCAGTAAAATTTCTAATTCACCCAGAATTCATAGGGCCACAGTCCTGCTCAAGATAGTTGAGAACAAACTTTGTCTTTGAAATAACAAATAGTCAGACTTTGTGTCAAAGTCCATCCAGCCAATGAACATCTTTGTCTCAACATCAAAAAGTCACTCTTTTAACAGATAGATGTAGCAATGGTACATATGCGATGTCTGAAAGTGGCTTGACAATTTGTCCCAAATGTGAGCACTTAATCATTTCTGTGTGTGCGTGTGTGAGATGAAAGCCAACAGAGGCTTTTCATCAGGTGTTAGCTGGGTCTGGGCCTGTGTCGCGCTCTCAACACCGGATGACAACTGGCAGCCGAGCTCCTGAAACCCAGGAGAGGCGCTGAAAAATGTCTCTGATTACAACCCATTATTAATTGTGAGACCAACAAGCAGAGACTGGAGCGATCATTTTTCTGAGCAACAAACCCAGCTTTGGCCTTCTCTTATCTCACTAATCCTATCTCATCCCTTTCCTGTCCACATCAGCTCAGTGTTGTAGCTCTGAGCTTGACCCAGAATGGCAGAGACCACGGAATAAGGGAGAAAGGGGGGATAAGTGGGAAGAGAATAAAGGGCTGGGGACAGATTTAGGGGTCTGACTGGTGGTGACCATGAGGGCGTTCCCCATGGATCAGTCTTAGGCCCAGGTGCAGACTTTTAATGAAGATGGTGGAGTCGGAGAGGGAGGGATACACTCTGAATACCTCGTCCCCATGTGAAGTCTCACTCAACACTGTGGCCCTCTTTGACCCAGATTAGTTTCCTTTTCCAGGTTTAGAAGCAGGATGCTGACCCCGGCAGCCCCCCCCCTGCTACCTGAACACTAAGAGATAGCCCCGGCTCCCTGGGGACAGATACTGCAGTTGCGTTTGTTGTCTGGATCGAAGCCAGCTTGGATTTTTCACAACAGTGAAGGTGCCCATCTGGCAGAGCAGACAGGAAGCTTTGTTCACTGTCCTGACTCATCCATCCTGTCCTTTGTAGAACACCGTGTTCGTCATGGTATGTTGCATATTGTTTGTCTTTTGGTTTTGTGTGCAATTTTCACTAGAAGTGTGTTTTTGTACTTTTATAAAAACCCTTTGTAGATCACCGCCATCCCAGATGTAACTTTTTTTATGCCACTCATGCATTATATATATCAAATAATATTTTCTCAATGACTGAGTGAATCCTACCACACCCCAAACAATGAGATCATATTGTGCGCTTCAACAGAAATGCTCTGCGTAACCTTTTTAAAATTTAATTGTAGGCTGTGTTTATGTTCTTGCACTTTGCACATGTTGCTTCTGTCCCCTTTGTACAGGTGGACAGCAACTAAGTGCATTTATTCAAACAATGTGCTTCAGTAGAGGTGACTTCAGTATTTCCATTTATTTCTACTCAAAAGCAGGCACCTCTTCACATTACAGATACATTACTGCATATATCAGATACAGAATATTTTGATATACACATATACTGTATATATGTATATGTATGTATATAAAAAACAATCTTTTCAAATATACCATAATGTTAAAGATTAAACCGGTGGTTTCTAATTGTTTTGGACAGTGACGTCCACACTGCGGCTGCACTGGGCTACACTTTGCTTACTGAAGCAGGAGTTGATTTACAGAACATAAAGTATACTTGAGTGGGTCGTCACATCATATTGGTACTTCTGCTTATCTAAAGGATCTGAATCCTTCATCCATCACTGCTGCTTTTCCTCTCAGAATCACATCAGTCAGTCTGAGTCTGAGCAGCTATCATGCATTATTAGCTCGCCTTATCTTTATTGCTACCTTGCCAGCTAGTGTCTGATTCCATTGATTGATTGTCTGACTCCACATGTGTAACACAAATCATGCATCACCCACATTAGTGACACAAACATCACCATTATTGCTCAGTGGGATACATGTGATGCAATGGTAGCATTACACTGAGCTAGGTTGGTTTGAATCAAACAAACATGTATTTAAACTGTGTTTTTTGCCCAAATGAGCAAAAGCGGTCTGACTTCCTGAACACAAACACGAATACTAAATATTAAAATACTAAAATATTAAAACATTCATAAGCTCATAAAGTAAAGTTAAAAATATGTTCACATTTAACATGTGAACATATGAAATCGATTCATATGTTGCTCATACCTGCAACCAATCCACAGTGTCACAATCAGTTCTTCAGTCATTTTTGACCTTGAATCCATAATGAGACATACACACAAAAACAGCATTTTAATATTTTTCATTATGAAAAATCTGAGCTCATGATTATTGTGTTTTCCCGCCTGTTTCTGTTCACCCACAGACCTCCACCATTCCTAACATTCTGCGCCCTGAGCAACCACCTGCAGTATGTCACCTATGCCACGAGCGGCTGTGCCCTTTTGTGTATCTATCTGATGTAACCTAATAGTGAATTTCCATGTGCACAGCTCTGGAGTGTGTGATTGGGGTGTGAGACATTCCTGATTAAAGGCTGGGTTGGCTTCAGGGCATTAGCTCTGTTTGTTCTAGATCGCTGCTTGTTTGTTTAGGGACCAAATGTGTGTCAGTGAGCTCGGGCAGCGGCTGGCTGCAGGTCCTCTACTAATTACGCTGGAACTTGCGATGTGTAGATCCTCGGAGCATCCGCCTCCTTCAGATCTGGCGAGATAAGTGTTTGAGTGTGTGCCTGCGTGTGGGGAGGGAGGGGGGCAGGGGGGGTTGGGGCACTGGAAGTGGTGAAAGGGTGTTTGCAGGCTGAGAATGTGGCTGTGGTTGTGCACACACCTTGTCTGCGGTTTTTCTCCATCTCTCTCTCTCTCTCCCTCTCTTCCTGGGCTGTTGGTGCGGCCTGCCTGTGCTATCTGTCCTCATATCTTCATTGGCTTCCTAACACCTGTTGATAAAAGACATCCTCACCTGTCAGCAGCAGCCACCCACCTACTGAGGACCTGATCCTCAGAAGAGCCGAGAGCTCTCTAGCTCTCTGTGAATGCGTTTCTCCCTCTGTTGGTAATTACTTCACGCCCCCTCACTCTTATTATTGTGGTTATAGATTGGAAGTATTCATTTAAAGAATGCACAAGTGTTATTAATAATTTTGTGACAGATAGCTCTGTCTTACTATTACACTGTGCTGTGGGAGCATGCTGATAAATTGACACCTTAAGTTCTGTTTTCTTGTCATGGAGGAAACGACTCAGCCTGTGAAAACAGCTGTGTAAATCTTCTGTGGCTCCAGAGGAGCTTTGCCAAGTTTGAGAAAATAGCCCTGATGATGTCATAGGGGTTATCTCAGCCGGCAACTACACATTTTTGACATAAAATCTCCAACACAAAACAGGGGGTCTGTGGCCTGTACCACAACCTTACCCAGCTATCCCTGAGCTTAACTCTAGCAAAGCTAGCACACTTTTAACCAGGATAAATAAGCATGCTAAGCTGTGTCTCATGAGGCAGGTTAACTTCAGAAGGTCAAATGCAATATGCTGTGAAGACTGGCTTCATCAGGCATCAACCGTTTTCCTCTCCTCTCCACTTTGACACAGTCTGATATCGTTGGTAACTTTTTAAAAAAGGTTTCCTGTTAGAAAGCCTAAATGCAAAGTTCTCCCCTGTGCTGGAGGCTGTGAAGTGCACATCAGCTGACACAAGGGGAGGGCTGGTTAAGAGATAGACCAGGGCGGTGCATAGCCTACTTCATGGATTCTTGCCTGACATAAATGGCAGAAAGTCTTCACCTAATTAAAATACAATTCTAATAAATAGAAATAGAAAAAGATTATCCAGACCAGTAAAACAGCCTTCAGGTGTATAGTCTGGTTCTGACATCAAACACACAGGTAGCTGGAGGAGTAAACCCAGGGTTAAAGGAGTTATTAGTAAGTTTTGCTATAGTCACTGTTAGCATGAACAGCTGTTTGCTTACCAGTCTAGATGAAATGTTCAGTCTTCAGCACCGTAATTCATCACCAGTCAATACCTTGAAAGTATCAATGGTAACTTTTGTCTCTTACTTTCTTCTCCTGATGTTAGCATGCTAACTGGTCCTGGCTCATCTCAGCAATGTATGCTAACGACTCAGTAGACTCCAGTTCCAGTCAGACTAACTTGAGGACACTTGCAGGACGATGGAGTCTGAAAGATGTGGGTAGCCTATTACCAGACAGGGAATGTCTAACAAATAATAAACCAATGTTTTTAAGAGCTTTATCATTCAGGTTCTCTGACTGCAAACCATTGCAACTTGCAACTTGCCTTTTTCCAAAATAATTTTACACAAGCAAATGTAGAATTTTTGAGTGGGGGTTCCACAACGAGCAAAACAAAAACACACCTGTACCTGAGGCTGGTCAGAGTGTTTGTAATGCAAACACTCAGCCCGTATGTTTTTCAGTGGTATTACCTGAAATGTTGCTGTTTTGTGGCGTTGCAGTTAATGTACCTTGTCAAAGTGAGCAAACTTTAGCATTGTTGGGCCCAGCTATAGTTGCAACTGTAACCAACAGAGTGTGACATGCATTAACAAACCTGCATCTCTTTTCATGGAGATTCCCACAAACTAGTAATGTCCCATTATCTGCAGCCGGGGGGGAAAAACAACTTCACTCCTCTCAGTCGATGTGAGGGTCTAAGGACAGAGGATGTTGTTACGATGCCATGTAAAGCCCTTTGAGACAAACTGTTTGTAAAAACGGGCTATACAAATAAAATTGCCTTGCCTTGCCTTGCCTCTGTTCAACCCGCCTACCTGGCTGTCTTTATTGTTATGTGCCATTGATGTTAAATGAAAACAAAGATGTGACAACAACCATTATTAGTGTTAAGTGTCCCATTTTTTTTTCTTGAGTTTGAGACAGATGTTTTGTTTTTTTGTCTATATCTTCTTAGACCTTGAAATCTAACTTAATGCAATGAGACAGTCGTTCAGTTTGAGTAGTGACTGTGAAGAAGATGTTTTTATTCATATCCCCCTCTGATTCCTCCCTCCCTCCTCTTTCCACGTCTTTATGGTGTCACATTCTCCTGCTTTGCTGCTCAGTCTTAAAAAAGATGCAGGAAAAAGAGCCAAGACACGTCATCAGATCTGAGATTGTCTTTTGTTAAGTAGAGTGGTGTTAGTGGTGTATGTGCGAGCGTAATGTGTGTGTGTGTTCCAGACGACAGTGTGTTAAAGACGTTGATGTCACTAAGGTGAATGGAGGTGGCAGGGTGCTAACAGCTGGAGACAGGTTCCAAGGCAGTGAGGTTACAATTGGTGTTAATAGACGCCTGCCTAAAGAGGGGATCACAATACACATGAAAACACACCCTCAGCGTGTGCTCATTCAGCTTCTTCTCCGCCTGTGTTCAGCTGTGCTTTAAGATGTGTTTATGTGTCAGCCTCAAAGGGTCTGAACCTATTTTGTAGGCAGAGTGCGGCTGCAGAGCAGGCAGTTACTTGCTGCATGTGTCACAGTAGGTGGAGTGTGCGCCTTTGGTTCTGAATGTTGGGAGTAAGCAGAGATGACACGGATACGGCGTTTGGGGGAGAAAATTAGGATCAGTTACAGGTTGAAGCAGCTGAAGAACAGAAATATCATGTGATTGTCAATTTGTCCTCTAGCTTTTACCAAGTTTACAATATCTACCTTCATAGTGATTAAAGGGACAACGAGGAGTTTGGTTATAAAAAAGTCTCACCTTAATGTGGATGAATCTACGTTACCCACACTTGTTAATGGGCCCATTTTCGATAAATATATCGTTTTGTCTCTATCGTTATTTTGTTATTATTATTAGTGGTGGAAATGGTGGGCGAGCCGACCAGCGTTTCCTTCTTTCGGTTTCGCGGACGCTGCCCGGCGGGCTATGGGAAGAATGCCGCCGAATCGCCGTTTATGGTCAGAACTACGACGGTATCTGATCGTCTTCGAACCTCTGACTTTCATTCTTGATGAATGAAAACATTCATTCCAAGAATTTCACCATGCACACGGAGGCTCATGGGTAATGTAGTGTGAAAACACTTTGCTTTCCAAAACTTCTCGTTGTCCCTTTAAAAATGTAGATTTAGAGCTCATAATTAGGAATATCCAAATTCAATGAAATGGGCTTGCAATGTACAGAATAAATGGTGACTTTGTTCAAATACATGAACACATGTCCAAAGTGTGTCGCTGGGGTAATGCTGTAGGGACAGAAGCAGAATAAAATGCACCACAAGTGAATAACTGACCTGTCGGTGTCTAATGTGTAAGAAAATCTGAGCAGCAGCCCAGTGTAGAGTCAGTCTGACTCTGCTGCTTTATGTTTGACTGTTTCCTGGGCCAGGCAGTCAGGAGAACCTACAGCGTAGACCTGTGCAGCTGACACCCAGATCCCAGCAGCCTCTGGGAGCTGACAAATGGAAAAAGGCCTGAAGATGAATGAAGCACAATTACCCGAGGTAACAAATGTTCCTAATGATTTATGCCCAGCTCAGGTTGCTTTATTTTTGCCTGGGTACAATTCTCCAGGAGGACAGTGGTGGTGGTGCGAACCCTGGGGCTCCTCTGGGCCGATGCTCAGACAGTGAACTGCAGACATTGACTAATGAGCTATGTGAGACCACCGCCATTGATATTTACCTCATTTCTCCTCACCCAACCACTGTCTCAACAAC
Source organism: Trachurus japonicus (assembly GCF_045865225.1). Classification (NCBI taxonomy): domain Eukaryota; kingdom Metazoa; phylum Chordata; class Actinopteri; order Carangiformes; family Carangidae; genus Trachurus; species Trachurus japonicus. Next base: position 38,778,555 of record NC_140915.1, on the reverse strand, counting down.
GTCAAGGCCAGCCATCATCCTTTGAGTTCCTTCTTTCTTTTTCCCAGCCTAGGTATGGCGGATGCCAGCCCCCCACCCCTCGCTCGCTCCTCCTAGAGGCCCACCCCTCGGTGCCCCGGGGCAGAGGAGAGAGAGGGAGAAGGTGAAAGGGAGATGGAGAGGGGAGAAGGTCAGGCTAAAAGCTTGAGGCATTGCAAAGAAACACACACTTCTCTGTGTTTTCACTTGTCTGCTTGATGAACTATCATACGCACTTCACGGCTGAGGAAAGGACACATGTTTTTTATACTTTATTCTGAGGTGTGTGAGGGATGAGAATATTAGTCAGCATCCTCACGTGTGGTTCTGCTATTCTGGCACGAGGGCATTACCACTGTGTGTTGAGTGTATATTTGAACATTAAATGAATTATTAAAAAAAGAAAAAATGCTGTCTTCTTGAAATCCGGGGTGACGCTGAATTTAATCCCAGATCCACCTCAGCTCTGTGTAGAAGTGAACAAGCAGTTTGTTGACAGTGAGGAAAAGGTAACTCTACTCTTGTTGATGCCCTGAGGCCATGTGGAAGTTCTCACCTCACATTTTACATACCAGCTATTACCTCTTTGATATCGTGGCTTTGTGCATACGAGATTTGAAACACTGGTTTTGTGCAGAGTAGAAAACCCACTCTCTGGTTACAAAACCTCTGGCCCAGGTGGTCCCTCTCACACGCCAGACACTAACTTAACCACCATCATGAAAAATAAGAGCCACAATCCATATTTACAGTGGAACACTCAACCTTTCCTTCTCTCCCTCTCTGGATAACAAATGGCCACAGTGATACATTCATCAAGATCAGATTAATTGCGAAATAAAGCGCAGTCTTTCTAAATAAGCTTCACACACTCAGGGAGCCTCTTCACAGGAGGTACTCATTTGTCAGTTCAATGAGATTAATCACCTAATTGAAAAATGGTTCCACTAAGACAAGTGTCAACAGAGGCGTGGCAAAATGATATAAGTGATTATTCGGTTGAAACCATTAACCCAAGCAGCTGTTATTATGATGAATCATGCGGGGAACCCAAACAAGCCCAGCTCAGTGGACCACTGTTAATGAATATTACCCAATTTCATCCTTGTGTGATTTATGTATTGTTTGGTAATCAGAGGTACTGCCTCTGAAATGTTGAATATACTGTATTTAAGCAAGGCTCGGATTTCTCAGTGGATTGCTCAGCGTGTTCATGTTCAGGTTAGAGGGGCAACCTGTAGCATTTTAACATCAACAAATCATTAACACATTCATTTTACACCTATAGGTGCTATGAGAAAACTGAGCCATTGGTGGGAAAATGTAAAACCTGCACTCAATTTTACTGTATGTTGAGTTGACCCCTCCAATGACTGTTAACACGTAATTACTGTTACTGTTAAACATTTATTTAACATACAGTATATGATATGATATGATATGATATTACACCATCATCAATATAACCCACCAATTCATCCAGCATGTTTAAGAGCACTTCTCTCTGATATGTACACACACATACACACACACACATGCACTTCTACCCCCACAGATGAACACAAATTCAATCCCAAATTCAATTCAACACAAACCAATCCCATACGCTCACGTGCATGTACAGGCACATGCAAAATATTTCCAAAATAATACACAGATGCTTCCCATGGAAACACTCTGCACTTCCAGTATTCTTCCCCAGTGTGTCACAGTGGTATGTGTTGTTCACAGGGCCTGTGTGGGACTGAATTGTTGGGGGACTGATGGGAGGACAGGGAAACGTGGCTCTTTCATCTGCCGGTTCTGTTCATCCTCACTCGGCCTGCTGTTTGTCCAGGGAGACGCCTGTCACAGGTTCCTGCCTCGCATGTCAGAGACACCCGTTCCCCCATGCAGGCCTGGGCTGCTCTTACAGACACAGTCCAATGGTGCACTCACTTTGTGGAAGCCACAGTTGACATCTGGACCACAGAGACAAAGGTGAAACACAGGCGCACGCTGATACTGTGCTGTGGTCAATACAGGTCTTGAGGGTTTCAGAAACTGACTTTTTCTTCTGTCATAAATACATCAGAAGACACAACAGTCAAGGTTAGCAGCTGCCAAAGAGCAGACATCAACTTGTCTTTCCTCCTCTAAAGGGACATTGTGTAACTTCTCCTGTTATCTATTCACGAAAATCGATTATTTCGTTCAAAAGTCTGTTTTTCATTAATCAGTAATCCCCCCATCAACAAACTGAAGTGTTCCTTTCAGCTCTGAATGAGCCGTTCATATCATTCATATCTCCATGGAGACGGTAAGCTCGGTGCTGCTGCCATGTGGTGTCTCCATGTTTTTACGTTCAGTGGCAGCGTGACGGTAGGTAACCATGGAAACTCAGCGGAGACACCGGAGCTGTCGGCTCAGGTCGGGGTGGCGTCTGTGAAAAGTCACCGTGGTAACGCAGTGAGGAGGAATGGAGCGTTACACTGATGCTGCATTCACCTGCAGTCGGGCAGACGGCCGTCGCTAACAAACCAGATGTCATTTTAGTCACAGAAGTCCAGAGAAAGCCGGTAAAACGTGGGTCAGGTAAACAATACCACATCGCCATGACAACATATTGTCACGTGTATTGTTTTGCCTCGTGCTGACGGACCACTTGTTTACATAGAGGCTTGTTTATGCCGTTACGTGCAGCGGCTGTCGTCCGTCTGCCGTCTGCCCAATTTCACGTGAATGCAGCATGAAAAATACGACTGAGTTGCTTGCGATATACAACCGCAACGCTAGATGGGAGTAATTTCTACACAATGTACCTTTAATCTACCTCTGTTCCTCCCTCTTTCCTCCAACTTCATGTGGATCAGAATGAAAGTTACATGCGTCTCCAACAACATGAATCCTGTGCTACCGCTGTGTCTGATGTCTGCAGGCTACACTTTGTGTTTGACTACAAAATACCAGGCGTCAAACTGAAAAGTAGCTATTGTTTTGCTGCAGAGATAAATATTGACCATGAACAGCCTGGAAACATTTGTGCTTGGACTTTGACAGGGCAGTTGACGCTGAGCTACCTGTCCTCCCCTGCAGCAGCAAGCTGCGTAATGATTTTACACGCCTGGCATCAGGTAATCTGATGGTGCAACCTTTAATATTTTGGTGATGTTTTTTTATAAGCTGCATGTGGGTGGTTTTTGAGGGTTGTGAGTAAGATCAATGCTTTTTCTCTTTCAGTTTTTTTTGTACACCAGGAACACTGCGAAAAACATCTCTCGCCCCGAGGGAAACTGTCTCAGTTCCTGTGCAAATAAATAACAGCACATGCAGTCAAGACAAAACAGCAATTATCCAGGAGAGAGAGAGAGAAGGAGAGAGAGAGAGAGCTAATGTAGTTCGCACCAATATTTCCATGTTCACTGCTGTTTCTGTTTTTACATGTCTTTACTGCCTCTGTGTTTTCCTGATGATGAATGCGTGTGGATTTGCGCTGTAAACTTCTCCATGCAGCTCGCTGTGTTTGCATAAATACTGTTTAACACTTTGATGATCAGAGGATCTTTATGGACTGATCCCTTGGCGAGAAAGAGAACACAGGAGTTCATTTTGATTTGTGTTGACACTAAAGTCTGAGCTGAAAACCATGTCTGTGTGGTTGTTTCAGGCTCTGTCCTACTAAGTAGAGCAGGCTACAAATGCAGGCATGTTTCTCTACAAATATGGGTCGGTGTATAAACTAAGCCTTAAGCCCAGCTGACAGCACAGTTTGATTTTTTAAGATGCCTTGCAATGAAAGCCTCTCCACCCTGTTTTAAGTAATCAGAGATTACAGGTAAGCTCCTGCTAATGGCAGGTGGCATTCCAATACTGCATGTGCTTCTGAGGCACAGTGGGATGTTGTTTTTGACCTAAAAGCCACACTAATCCTTCCTCAACATATTAATTGGTTCATTGATGAGCACAGAAAGGATTTTTACAAACTCAACAAGATCTTGGTGAAAAGGTTTGTTTAGTTCAATGTCACCTGTGTCTTTTTACATGTGAAAGTATGTGTGGACATGTGTGTCAGTTTGCAGAGATATGTATCGGCATGTAAGCATGTGGACAGTACATTATGCAAATGCCTGTGCAGCCAGACTCATGGGAGATGATAGTTTTAATGCTAAACTGACATTGAAGTACACAGTAGTATAACTGGATATAGCAAACCCTTGTGCCAACACATTAAACCACATAAATCAAAGCACCAATCATAAATCATCATAAATTATACTTCACATAAGATCTGATGACTTCATGCTGAAAAATGGCAGTTGGAAGTTTTGCTTTCTTTCATTTTAGTTGATGATTGATGAAAGTTATCATAAGAAATGTGTACATGTGATGTACAACAGGTCTGCCCCACATATGAATTTTATTTTAAGCTACAAGTTAACGTAATCTTTTTTTTTTTTTTAAGGATAAAAATCCATTCAGTATCTCTGCTCCATGTTCCTCCACACCCATCTTTGTCAAAACCTACAATTGCTGAAATCAGTATATTACCCATAATGCAACATTTCACCTGAGGCAATCTATTTGACTTTATAAATATGCAGCAGTACTCCATGACAATGGTTAACACCCTTTCAAATATAACATGGATAGTATCCCAGGATCTTTTGGCTCCATCCACTTTCCTTCTCTACAGATTGATGGGTTTCCACAAGGATGCAGTAAACAGAGATAAGAAGCTGTATCCTCGTTTGTTTATGGTCATCATGGATAAGTATAACAGTTTATTTTACTGTGTTAACGTTGCCAACAAAACTGCATTATATTGTGCACAAGAGTCTACTGTCAGCAGCCGCTCCTGTGAAACAACCAATTACCTGTTTTCTCACCCTGCTGTGTAATTTCCACTTCCTGCAACAGGTGGGTGACATGTTTTTAAAGTCCAACGTAGTGATTTGATTTAAATGGCATATGGCAGGAAGACTGTAATAATAACCCTCCTCTGTGTTGGTACGTTAGAAGTACAGTGGCTTACGATAATGGTAGTTTGCCAGTAAAAATGTGTGTGTGTGCGTGTGTGTGTGTGTGTGTGTGTGTGTGTGTGTGTGTTTGTGTGTGTGTAAGCAGCCTGTTTTCCATCTCATTTCCTCTCTGCCATCTTGTAGTACCCTTTCACTGTGAATCCAGTCTGCCCTCAGCCGTACACTTAAAGGAAATAAATACAGTACGGCTATAGTAGGAGTCAGACCAGTGCAGCCTCTAAGAAACATTCTCTTCTATTCCCGATAATGTTTTTCTGGAGGAAAGCTGAGCTTTCCTTCAGCGTCCTCTGTGGTCTAGTGAGTGTTTGTGATGTGTGCTTTTATACTTGAGCTGTTGTGTAAGCTCTTGCCAGTCCAGGCAGATGTGAAGGATGGATTTCCTCGCACCACTGCCAAATCATAGTTGTCTTTTCAAGGTCCCTGACCCTGAGATAAATGGCCATGTGCAGCAAATGTAACTCCTTTGAATTTGATTACAGTGCAACGTTACTATTTGGGCTCTGCAAATAAACCCGTATGCCAAATAAACCTGTAAGATTGAGTGCATACCAACCTGAGAGACCCGGAGACTACAAAAAATATGTAGCTTCAATCACTGGTTGTTTGGAAAAGGGTTTTGGAAGGTTGTGATTTTTCAGATGATGAAAATAAATAAGTAGGAAAGACAATTTCATTTGTTTTTAGTTAATATGAAACTGTAGGAGAAGGATGGTCTTTCTTTAAAGATTTTTCTTAAAAAATATATGACCAAGTTTGACAGCAAACGTACATGTGAAAATGTGCATTTTTTTTGCAGTGGTTTATTTTAGCATGCCTGATCTGTTGGCACAGTCCTACTCAAATGATCGCACATGAAAGGCGCCTGTGTGCGGGCTCTTCACAGAGGGACGATGATAAAGTTCTCACATTAAAACATGGCATCGTTGACGTGTTTATTCGTCATTAGCATTTCACAGGGGCCAGCCAAGAGCAGCAATGGAGGCAGTTTCCATTGCTGCTCAGTAAATATTCACTGGTCTTTGTGTGACTCACCTGAGAGGTTGCAAAGCAGCATGTCCGATCATCACTCAGCCTCGTGCTGATTGGCTGGCTGCCTGCTCTTCATTGTTGGGTGCTTACACATGAGCAGTGGGTTGAACTGATTTGCTGTTTGGAGAAGATTTAGACCTGTCACACAAGCGTGCATACACACACACACACATGCACACAGTGATTTTAAGGCAGGTGAGGGATTATAAAGAGGAGAAGTGAAAATTCCTGTTTGGGAGATCTGCTCAGGCTTAAGTTTCCCCATGCACATGTCGGGGTGGAAAAAACTCCCAGGAGGAGGTGGGGATCGAAGCGTCAATCCCACACTATGCTTAGAGTAAACACAGAGGTATTCAATGACCCAAATAGTGCACTCTGGCTTTCTTGTAGCCCTGCTTGTGTTTCTTGCTTGTGTCACCCTGAATTGTAATGTTGCCATGCAATTATATCTCCTATGCTTGTAGAAACAACATACCTGTTGACAGCATATGCCAGTGGATCATATAATTTCACATTGCCTGCAAAAGCCAAACTTAAAGTCAATCTCTCTAAAGCTCTCATGCCTAATGCTCCTAGTTTATGATATAAGTGTATACGATTACAGTCTTATAACAGTAATATGTAATGAAATAATCATGTCACATTAAATGGTTAACACATAGTTGCTATACTTTTATGCCAGTCAGATGGGATGTAACTTTTAGCTACTAACTAGGCCTACACACTGCAGGGTAGATGGGGTAGAAGGGTCTAGTCCAAAAAAAAAAAAAAAAACTTAACCTGGTTATCTCACACACTCACTCATACACACACACGCACACACACACACACACAGAGTCACACACACGACGATAATGCTCAATCAATATTTTTTTTTTTTTTTTTTTTTTTAAAGACGATATGCTTATAGCTCATATCGACGGCCTTTCTGGTGCTCCCGGTGAGTTTAGAAACTTTCGTTCATGTTAGCAAAGACAGTTTATAGCAGTAAAGTAATGCTACCTGTGATGCTAGCGCCTAGCGCCGCTGTTTCTGTCTTCTCCCTCCCACAACAACACAACTTTTCCTCCGGTTCCTGTCATTGGTCTGAAAACAGCGGTGTTGGGCTAAATGAAATTAGCCCCAATGACAAGTAAACCAAGGGGGCGTTGTCATGACGCCTGTCAATCATTGAACCTGCGTCAGCCGGCTGCTGATTGGTCAGAACCGATCGGCCTGTGGGCTGAATGAATTTAGCCCAAACAGTCGGTGAATGGCGAGGGCGGGACATGGCACCTGTCAATCATCCACAGACGGAAAATGAATGAGTGAGCTCGGGCTGATTAAAATTAGCCCATTTAGAGATATCCTGTGTTTTTCTTGAAACTATTTGGTTCTGTTGCCACTTCGGATTTCACTAAAACTTATAACAATCTTTTGTATATTATTTAGAAAATATTTTTTCTCATCTTTTGTTGTGTAATGCAGGGAGGGCTTAGCCCCACTAGCCCATTGATACCAGCCGTCACATATCAACTGCCATCAGAATGAACATTTTATATCAGATTAAAAGCAGGTGGAACATACAGTATGCACACACTTCCATCCTGTAATGTCTGTGAGAAAAAAAAAAAAAAAAAGGTGCTGCACTCCTCTGTGAAAAGCTTGGAGTTTAGAGAGCACTGCAGCAACAAGCGAACATGCATTACAAGGCAGCAGCTCTGGAGTGACTAAGCTGGATGTCATCGTCTGAGAGAGAGACTGCAGGGGCCTGTAACAACAGAGGGAGCAGCACTCAGCTCACCACCGACTGTCAGCCGCACAGTCATCTGAAATGGCTGCGTGTGTCAACACCTTCCAGAACCGCTGTTCCTGCTTCATGTGTGTGTGTCTGTGTGAAATGAGTGTCATCACCTGAGCATACAGCACTAGCACCAAAGAGTCATCTGAAGAGCATAAATCAGTATGTTTTACAAACGTGTATGTGTGCGTGCATGCGTGTATGTCATCGTCTGTGATTCTTTTATGTCTGTGTTTGTACATAAATATATATTTATAACAGATGTGTGAGTTGCATTAATGTGTTCTTGATTTACCATAAAGGACATGCAGGATCTTGTGCCTTGTACATATGCTGCTGAGAATTAGTGTGTTACATTGCACATGTGCTTTTGAATGAACTATTAACAGTTCATTATGGTGCTTATAAAAATATACCACAAGTATTGATAGTACTAAGATTAATGCTGATACTTGTCCTCGCCTGAAACATATACCTCACATATTCCTCAGCTCTAGGTAATTTCAGAAATATCTAAAGATAGCCATCACAGATGTGCCTTTTGAAGCTAATAGTGGTTTCAAGGATGGAACTTCATCTATGATTGTTTGAAATATATTTTAGGTGTTTAAGACATCAAAAATTACACCTGATTCTGTATATATCCCTATTGTTTAAGGAAACAAATATGTGCCATCTAGGTTGAACATGTCCTAACCAGTCAATCCACGAGTGTCTACAACTCTTTCACTGTGTACATGTTGTCTCTGATGGGACATCAACCGTGTACAAGCCAAACAGCAGTGGCCCTAGTATAGAGCCTGGTGGTACTCCTACAGTAATGAATTGTCCACTGTCAGGGGAATACAATTGTTTCATTAATACTGCCCTCGCTATGCAAGACTTTTACCTTAGTTATGCTACATTTTTACCTTAATCAATTAAATGAAACAATTAAACATCTTTTGGAGTAATTGTGATGGTTAAATAAATCAGTTGTAACTTGTTACACGGGAGAATGGAGGCTCTCTCCATTCCACGTCTCTTGGCCGAAAACCAACCTTGCTAAATCAGCACATTCGACCCAGTGTCCTAGCCCCCACTGGCAGCATCGTGACAAACGCACCCCGTAACTTTTAATCTCTTGTTTATGACAGATAAGACTACACAAATAAACACATCATAACACATACAGTATATGATAAATAACGTTATCCACTGCTCCATGGATTTCTTTCTTGCTGGCTTCGTTGAATGCACATGGCCGGGAGGAGGGTTAGCAAAACAGAGGAAAAAACGACCAGACTTTGCATAGTTCCCCTTTAAATATGAAAAAGTGATACACTGTTATCTTAGCCAAGCATATAGACTTGAGGTAAACAGCTTGCAGCACCTGTTTCCCGAAATGTTGATCTATTCTTTCGAAGGAAGAAAAAAAAGTGATCATCCTTGTTTCCCATTCATTGCAGTCACCAGTTTCTCACACTTGCTTTTGCTCTGCCTTTCTTTCTGCTTCATCATTTTCAACCACAGGGTGCATCCCCTGGTTTCTGCCAAGGGAACATTGTTGTCATCATCATGCTGCTGCTATTCCCACGATTCAGCCTGGCTCTAAACCTCAGAACCATCATGCTCAGGATAAAGACACATTCATTTAACTTTTTTTTTTACACACAAACATGTGTCCAAAAGACCAGCTGACTCACAATACTGCACATGCATTAAAATAGACCAGTGAGTCCAATAGGTAGGAGTAAAGTACTAAAATAATAAAATACCACTGGCAATAAGATGTGACTGTTTTGGCCTCTTCCAGTCCAGCATTTGTCAGGACAAGATGTCCAGAAGTGAAAATGACACCATGACACCAGCAGGCACTTCTGTTGACCTCCTCACAGGGAAGAAAAATATACAGAGAATTTAATGTACTCTACACCCCATTTAACACTACTGAAGCCTAAAAAAAATCTAACCACCCATGAGACTATTCGATTCAGCAGCTAGTGGCAGCGGAGGTGATGTTGAGATCAGCCTCTGGCATGCTGTGCCCCTCCGGGTCGGCCAGAGTTTAGCCAAGCAGCACGAGAGCAGAACAACCCAGAAGGTTCTGGGAACTCCAGGGGTTTTCTCAGGTGCGTTCGGGGCATGGTTGATCTCTTTCTTCATCCATGGAGGGCCTGGCACTGCAGCGAGTGGTGCCGGTGTTAGTGGGAGCTCTGGCTCTGAGAGTGAGGTCATGCCACAGGGACTCCAGCGCTCTCCCTGGGCTCTGACGGGCCCCGAGGCTCCCTCACATCTGTGTGTTGTCTGACCCAGCGGCAGGCAGCTGCTCCCTCTCATTATATCCCCTAATGGATGGATCCGTTTCCCTCTGACCTCATCCTCCCTCCTCAACAACATCCCTCCATCACTCCGTCCTGATACCCCTTCGTCCAGGCACAGACCCCCTTTTTCTTTCACATTCTGAAGCGCTGAGCCGGCACAACTCCAGCCTGCAGTGAAAACAAAGGCAACGCTTACATTACAGTCCACAAATTACAGTGTAATCATTTATGATGTAGCATTAAAACCCTTATTGGGCACCTACAAGTACATGAAACTTTGTGTTTAAGAATAAAATATTTACACAGCTAAACTTTTAGTGTTTTTCTCTGTTTTTTCACGCCAGACATAGTTTGGTTCTTAATCATGACAGTTATTGTGAAAACAGAGCACATAGGCTTTGGTTTTAATCACTCCCTATGCAAATGTACAACCCCATAATCCACTGCACTCCTTCCTTCGTACTTGTAGATACATGCAGTAAGTATTTCATTGGTATTTGCATGCTGTAATGTAAAGCTCTCCTGTGTAAATGGCTTGTGGTTTTCAGGATCATCCACACAAACTAACCAGGTCATGCTTTATTTCAAAGACACATTCACAGACATCTTTGCTTTGAAACATGGGATACTTTCTGATGCAATCCTCATTCATTCCTTCGTTTCCCTCCTTTTTCCTCTCTTCTGTTTTTACGCCGTTAATCCATCTTATTTTATGTAGTTCTTTGTAGACAAAGTATCACATCACCTTCATGTCAGTTTCTCTGTGATCTCTCCATAGTCCATTCAGTTACCTTCACACCACATAGTGTATTTTCACCCATGGTGGCTGGTTATTTGTGCGTGAGTGTGTGCGTGCTTCACATTTATCTGTCCTTGTCCAGTCTATTGAATCGGAGGAAGAAAAGGCTGGAGGAGAAAAAGAAGGCTGATCTCGCCACCTGTGTTTGCTGCTGAGTAAACAGGAGCTGTTGTTACCAGCGGAGGAAAGCCTGCGGTTTGCTCTTTGGAATTGAGTTTCAGCTTTTCTCGGATCTTTTGATTCCACTGCAGAAGGCAAAGCGAGCTATCAACACGCCCTCCCACCGAGGCTTCTCTCCTAGCGTGATGGATAGAATCAATAATGCCTCGGTCTACCCCAGATATTTGTCTTTATCATTAGTGTTACCCGCTCTGTTTGAAGTGCTGTCTGAGACGCAGCCTCAGACTATTTATAGGCTGGGAGGCTTTTTCACCGAGCTCATCTCCTCTCGTCTCATCTCATCTCAACTCATCTCAGACTTGCTGAGCTGCAGACTGAGGAATTACTCTTTTATCGCACAGCTTCTGTGTTTATTACCAAGCTCCTCCGATTAATCACTCCCATTGGTTAGCCGCAGCTCTCAGACCTGTCAATCAACAACCGTGGCTGGTTGGGCGCGCCCTGGTGATCAGAAATCTGAGGTGCAGACCGAGGGAGAGGGGGAACGCAGGAGAAGATAGCAGAGGATTGAGGGATGGAGAGGAAGAGAATTGGAATCAGTGATAATCTTTTCTGCAGATGGAGGGAAGCAGAAAAGGAGAAAATGGGAGGTATTATGGGCCTTGTGATGATCCATGGGAGATCTTGAATGCATTTCAGTGATGCAATCCCTGGGATACCTGAGTGTGTATGAATGTGTGCGTGTGTGAGTTTGTGTGTGTGTGTGTGTGTGTGTGTGTGTGTGTGTGTGTGTGTGTGTGTGTGTGAAAGGGTGGGGGTGTGGGACAGATACAGAGGGAAAAAAGGCCAAAATAAAAGCACAGCAGCAAAACATTTGGTTGCTTGGCAACATGACTTCAAGCAACGATAGTACTGAGTTATGAAGAATGGTGGTGCATGACTCAACTTCTCAGATCCAGTTTCAGGACGGTGTGGGGTGGAGCGGCAGGGGGCGGGGCGTTGGGGGGAGGGGGTTGGACAAAGACAGAGAAATGTCTCCACCTGTCCAGATTTGTCAGTGAACAATGACACTGGTCGCTGCAGACTTTTACTCCAGGGGCCCAACTCTGGCACATCAACAAGGGCCCTTAAACTGGGCGAAGGTTCAGAGGTCTCCTGGTAGTTTAGGGGTTTATCCAAGTCATTTAAACCGCATGTACTAATCCAAAGATGAGCTCAGTGCATTGTCTTATCACATGTCTGTCAGGTGTTTTATAGACTGAGAATTAAAGTAAAAGTGCTGATTTTGCAGGAAAACTTCTATAAACACACATTATTATGATTTAATTCAATTATTTTCTAACTGTCATGACTGATAATTCACTCTCTTTGTTTCTCTCTTCCCCTTTACTTTCTTTATTATGAATATTCCCTCTCACTTTCACTGCTGAACTTGTGTGTGTGTGTGTGTGTGTGTGTGTTTGGCGCACAGAGCTGTGTCTGTCAGTCAGGTGATTCCAATCAATTTGTCAAAGTCATTGGCTCGCCAACAGACAGACAAGCAGCAGACAGGCCTGAAGTTAATCCTGATGGTTTTGACAGTTCATCGCCTCCAACCCTGTGCCACTGGGAGCATCGTCTTCCAGCTCCATTCAGCTCAATCACACCTAATTTGATATTAAAAGGTTTAGTTTTACATCATAGTGGCTTGTAAATGTTACAGATGATATTTATTATTTATTTTGTAGCTATTTTATTTTATAAAAAAAAACAAAATGACTGAATCTTTATTTATAATTAAAGCTAAAATAATGGAATATTCATGTCATTAAATATTCCCAATTCTCCAATAATGATAAAGACATACTGTACAAATTTAAAAAACAAACATTGATATGAATTAGAATAATCATAGTCTCACTCGCCACACCCTCCTCCAGAGAAGAAGGAATAATAAACATGACAACAATTTTGCTGTATTCAATCTAATCAAATATTCCTCTGTCCAAGTCTGAGCCACAGCATCAGATACTGCACAGCGCTCACACTGCCTGCTGCTGCTGCTGCTGCTGCTGCTGCTGCTGCTGCTGCTGCTGCTGTGTTGGCCTGAGGCCATCTGGTTCAAACCAGGTAGAAACACTTGTTGCAGGGAGGAGAGGATCGCTCGCATGTACAGCTGAAAACCACTTCCTCTGATAACCGTCCAAATAAGAGGCTGAGAGCTGGAAACACAGTGTGTGCTCCTGTGCTGATTACAGTGAACATGCATACCAGATGGGAGTCACACATGTTGGCTGTATAGCGTGCAGTGAGTGTGCTCAGTATTTGTTCTCATCCTCAGCAGTGGAATTTGTCTTGTAACATGTTCTTTATTCCTTCCACTAAGGCTCCAAATGACAGTGTCTCACAGCACGGCGCTGAGGAGGAACTCACTTTTGATGTGTTGTTGAACAGTGAAGAATGAGGTCTGATATTCACCTGAGTGTGTCTTCTGTGATGGGCAGGGTGTTATGCTTATACATATTCATGGCAATATTGTGTCTTAACATTATTGATGTATCGTCACCATTTTCCTGCAAAATCCAAATTCAGTGAGGACTGGATGATGTGGTGGAAACCGTCCTGGGACACTGATATAACAGTCAATGATCAATAAAACACAATGATGATTATTGTTTGTCAACACTGCCTCTTTTGTAGCCAATGTTATTTAATTCTGTGGTGAAACACAACATGTACGATAAAATTCCTGACCTGACCTTTAACAGTGCTGTGGCTCTTAGTCATTATAATTTTCATTATGCATTGAGTTATTTTTTCAATAACACTTTAATTCTATTCATTATCGCCATGAGATTTATTATATGTTGAATTTTCCTCAACATCTTTTGTTGCTGCCATGGAAACCAAACCTTTATTTGAACTTTGAGTGGTGTGAAAATATTAAGATGCTCAAAACACTCAGTAGTGTTCATTTGTGTTCACCGTGTTCATTTTGCTGGTTCACAAGCAGATAGACAGACAACCCATCGTTTTTTATTATGTTTGTCATCAATCCAGAAACTCGCCAGAATCGTGCTCTCTGGTTGGCTAGATTTTCCATTCCATACAAACATGGCAGGGCAAGATGGCGACACTCTCTAAGCAAGACCCTTGCTATATAAAAGAAGAATTATAAGGCTTTGAAAACCAAACAGATTTTTATTTTATAGCGATTATACACTAATATATTCATTGGTAATATATTTAGATTTTGCCAATAAACCTTGACAAATATTACACACTGGACCTTTAAAGGCTTCAATTGTGAGATGAGGCAAGGGATCAAATAACATATAGTTAATGTTGTAGTGAAAGTGGAGCACTCTCAGGCAGCATGGCTTACAAGTGAACGTTTCATCACAAAAATGAATTTTGTAAAAAACAAACTTTCCTTCTTGTAGATTGTGGGCGTCTGGACGGTGTCACTGCTGAAGCAGACTCAACACTGGCTGTGCTGACAACACGAGGCCTTGTCTGATAAGCTCCCTGCACTGCTCCCCTGGCACCTGCTGCAGCTCTTACTCTGGGTAAGTGTCAAAAGCCTTTCAGAGATATGATCTGAACAACACTTCCTGCTATAAATGCACACATGGACTGTGATAGACCCACCTGGGCTGCAGTGATAACAGGTGTCAAGTGATTCACTAGCACCTACTTATAAAGTCTAAGATCTCAACACACACCAAAGATTTCAATAGAGCTGCAGTGGAGACCTGGACATTACACTGGTTAGATGTTTGATATAATTTCACATAGATGTACAGTACCAACCTACGTACTGTATGCAGTTGTATATTACAGTTTGATAGATGTGCATATGTGTTGTAAATGCTGGTGTAAATGCGTGTTTGTGTGCCTTACTGAGAATTTACTGTACATCAAGAAAGCTCGTTGGGCCTCATTCACCAGTACCTTCTTTTGAAGTATTTTCTTAAATTCTTTCTTAGGCTATACTTTAAAAAATTCTCAAGAAAACTCGACATCAGTTTCATGAGCGTGTTTTTAGACTGCAGAAATGTTCGTAGCTGTGTTCTTAAATAATTAATCCCATCTACTTGTAAGATTAGCACAGGCAAACACCCCATCAATCTTAGCTAAGAACAGAATCCCAAATAAGAAAACAGTGGAATCAACTTGGAAACTTCCTAATTGTGTTTTAAGAAGACATTTAACTTCTTGTTGTTGTTGTTGTTGTTGTTGTTGTTCTTTTTTTAAATTTTTTTTTATTTTTACTTTGATTATTCTGTATTATGTTTTCCATTGTCTGTTTGTTTTTCTGTTTTTTGAAAAAAAGAAAGAAAAGAAAAACTTCTTAGGAACGGTTTGTGATTAAGGCCCATTGTGCTAAAAGAACAATGACAGTGATCCATGACCACAGGACCAAACAGGACCATTGCACTTTCATGAGATATTTGCAAACTAATTGAATCCCAACAGATACACTGTATTTTGTCTTGTTGATATGAATGACTGGTAAATATCTGAACAACAGTATGATTACGTTTCACATTTTAAGAGTATCTGACCAGAAGTGTAGATTTAGTGATGATTTCGACTCAGCTTTACATATCTGAACTATCAAACTCCAAATACCCTGCACATTGTCAAGTTAGAGTGACCAGTTTGATTTTATCATGGTTTCTTTTGCAGATACATATTTACTGTGGCCACATGTTATAGTGGGCACCATTTATAAAAAAAAACAAACAAACAATGGAATAGTGTGGAAGCACAATGAACTTTGTTTGATGTACAGTAAATTTTACATTAATCTTTGACACGTCCTCCACTTACACTGTAGCTGTACGACCAGATATCTATCAAACTGTATCGAGTTCATCAAAGTATGTCTATAGCTACAGTACACACACACACACACTTACAGTATGAGGTCTGGAATTTCAAATATGCAGCTGATGATTTATAGTCTGTCACAGTGACCCTGAAACTGTGGTCTTTCAAAATAAGATACGCTATAAGATATTAAAATAGATGATTATTACCAGCTGAAGGTCACATGTTTATTTCCAGCATATGTAACTACATAAAAACAGCAATGTCACTAGTGAGTCCCTGAGTCCCATCATTTGTTCTTATCTGCCTGACAGAAGCCTCACATGTCAGAGTTTCCTTCTCAAGTTCTC
Organism: Trachurus japonicus; assembly: GCF_045865225.1. Lineage (NCBI taxonomy): Eukaryota > Metazoa > Chordata > Actinopteri > Carangiformes > Carangidae > Trachurus > Trachurus japonicus. The sequence continues at coordinate 38,762,323 of NC_140915.1, read as the reverse complement.
ACTATCGGCGCTTCATCTTGAAAGACGACCTGTCAAAAGCCTCGATTTCATCCATGACTGAGTTTGTCAGCTCGCAGTAAGAAGACAGATAAATCTACTGTTTATTTAGCTTGCCAGGACAATCTGTCTCTAGCTCAGCAGAGAGTGATATTGGATCCTCTCTGCCGCACATACCAGTAATGTCATACTGAAACTTACTTGTCAGGTGCCTTTGTGTCTTGTTTCATTCACTCAGAGTGACTAGAGTGACTAGAGGGAGAAGCTCCAACACCTTGTTTAGCAACATTACAAGAAGCCAAAAGGGTCAAAGGTCAATGAAACATGATACTGACAGTCAGATATAGAAAGTTCATGCACAATACAAAAGCTTTGATAGGAAAATGTGCAGCTTATATTTGACTCCTTGCCATGGCTACTGAGTCAAAGACAAATGGATTTATGATTGGCTACTTCAAAATATTGTCATCAAGATGATCCGGATCACAATTTGACCATAAACCTGAAAAACTCTTATAGAATGTGGAATACATTTCTATCCACTTCCAATTTCCTGCTACACATGTTTTAAACTGAATTTGTCAACAGGTGTGAATGTTTGAAAGAAAGGTAAGTTTACCAGGGAGAGTCTAATGAAAGACTCTGGGGAGAGTGTAGAATTAGCTTAAGTTCCTCACCTTAATGATACAGCAATAATGATGATGGACTATTGCTTAAAACCATATTTTTCACCATATTCATATCAATCAATGTTTTGTCTCCCATCAAAAAGGGATAGTAGCATGTTTTTTAAAAAGTGGGGTTGTATGATCTACAAATAGCCCCTAAGTACTTTAATTGCAGTAGAAGACTCTCTGCAGTATCATTTGCCAGCCCATAGCCCTGCCCAGAGATTTACAACATACAGTGTTGTGAACAGACCCAAAGAAACGGCCTATTTTCGCAGCCTAAAAGAGGTTTTACCTGAAAAAATACACAGTTCCATTGTTCGCTATGATATATTTTCCAGCCCCTCAAAGTGCAGGAAAAACGTTTTTATTTGGAGCTAACCAACTGCTGATCGGCGGGCGCTAACCCTGGGCGGAGGGATACGTGAGTTGGTTAGTTCCAAATAAAAACTACGTTTTTCCTGCAGTTTGAAGGGCTGGAAAAAATTATATTATAGTGAACAATGGAACTGTGTATTTTTTTTCAGGTAAAACCTCATTTAGGCCGCGAAAATAGGCCGTTTCTTTGGGTCTGTTCACAACAATGTATGTTGTAAATCTCTGGGCAGGGCTATTATGGGCTGGCGTTGCTAACGGGAGGAGTGCAGAGAGTCTTCTACTGTAATTAAAGTACTTAGGGGCTATTTGTAGATCATACAACCCCACTTTAAAAAAATGCTACTATCCCTTTAAGGTCCTCAGATAACTGAAGTCTGTAATATTGAATTTTTTTGTAATTGTGTACCTGTATTTAGAAACAATAGACAGATGACAATAAATGAGTAACCCTATGGGCAACAAGGCCACCACAGGATTACTGTGAAACTGCACAGCACAATATGTGCAGATGCACGATGCAGTAGCTGTAAATAAACACTCTCTAAAATCTAACTACTTGAATTTGAGCCAGCATTATGTGCCCAAAATAACTTGGTTAACCAGGTTAGTCACATTCCCAGGTTAGTGTATGGGAAGTGTGTTTACAGTTGACTCTGATGGCACCAAGGTTACAGAGGCACAGAAACATCCTGCTCCGTCAGCCTGCTCTGCTCTGTCTCAAAGGGCTTTTGCATACATTATCATGTCAAACAATCAACATGGTGGCAAACGGCAAGAATGGACACATGACCACAATGATTATTTCTTCCCGTTGTTCGAATCAACCTGCTGTTACTCACTTGAGGATGTGGTGGGCAACTGCTTTTTCCTCGGGAAAACAAGGAGACTCAGTCGCAGTGTGTCCGAGTAAACAGTGGAACCAGAGGGAGGATGAACCAGACGCAGAGACTGGCAGATACCTGGCCTACCCCGTGCATGTGAACGCTGCCAACAGCATGTGACAAGCTTTTCTCTTAAAGGAAAACACCTATTTTCAAGAACCAAGGCCTCAGCTGCCAACGCTAACAAAGAGCTACACCATGTTCCCTAGCATCAGCCAAGCACCAGCCCTCCTCACTCCACTGCACAGAGTTGTCAGAGAGAGGGAGGCTCAGGGTGCTGTCACTTTGAATGACTCCATGAATAGGCCCGGGCCCTTTTAGAGCCCACTGTGTGGCTGTAAGCTGTTTTGACGTGAGCTCTAATTCCTCTCTTGCACTTGGCTGAAGGGTCTGGGTTCAGAGCCGTGCTGGTGAGGAGGAACACTGCAGCGTTTGGCAGCTCGCAGCCTGCAGAGACAAGAGTGGTGCTTTTCCGCCTGGCTGAGAGGGAACGACTGTGGCATGTGGCTCGCACAGAGCTGGACGGATGTCAGTCACTGCTGCTCATCTCCCCCTCTGACCATCTGTCTGTCTGCCTGTCAGACCGTCTGTCACTCTGTCGGCTTCCTGGCTGGCTGCAGTGAATCAAACGGGATATAAATGGTATATTTTATTATCTGTAACCCTTTTACTGTCTGAAACACAGACTCACATTATCCCACCCAATTTCACTTGTGTTGAATTCTCCAAAGCAGCATGAGGCAAGTAGAAAGGTAAAACTGGCCCTTATATCTCTGCTTTTAGGCAAATCTTATTTATTTGGTGAGCTCCTGGAGCTCTCACAGTATTATCTTAGTCTTGGAAAGCCACATCATGCCTGTAACAGACATTTAACCTTCCTGTTGTGTTCGGGTCAACAGTGACCCGTTTTCAGGTTTTAAATGCATAAAAGTACCACATAAATTTGTTTATTGCATCAAGGCTTTTTGACTTTGTCAGGAAACTCTATTCAAATAAAATAAAACAAAACTTTTTTTTCACAAAATTCTAAAATGCTCTGGTTAAAATTATGACATTTGTGGTTTGACCCCGTTATAACGATAAAAACAAGTTAAAACTGAAATCATAAGTGCAAAACCAACCTTTTCATGGATGAGGAAGCCTGACAACGTAACAAAGAAATGAGAAACAAATGGAATGATAAAAATAAAGCGTGTTTTACAGCTGATTTAAGACTCGGGTCAAAACCGACCATAACACAATAGATGGTAGCAGAAAGCTGACAAGAGGAAGGTTAAATTGAAGCCAATGGGGTAAACTGACAAAAAAGGCCCAAGGGCCCACAACAAGAAATAGTAGAGCCAATATTTTCATGGATAAGGAAGCCGAACAATGTAACCAAGAGAAGAAAATCAAACTGGGTGAAAAAATAATGTTTTTAGTGTATTTTACAGCTGATTTAAAAGGGTCAAAACTGACCCGAACACAAGCGATAGTAGCAGAAAGCTAACAGTAGACGAAGGTTAAATCACCTATCCGCAACTATTATATAAATATGTACTCCCTGATGCTTTACCCTGTTGATGAAAAAATGATAAAATATCAACAAAAAAATGGAGAAATGAACGAGCCAAGCACTGGGTGCCTGCTGAAAATGCATGTGCTCATGCTACTATAATGAGGTTTGAATAAGCACATCCCCCAGACTGCCTGTGCTGCTGCTGAATATAAAAGTTAGAAAGTCATAAATAGCACTGCAGGTTGAGGCAGCAGATTGCCCCTGAGCTAAAGAGACTGACTATTAATGAGAGCTGTAGCAGAGGATACAACCTCGCCCACATAAAAATCTATTGTACCCACATTTTTATTAGAGAAATACACTTTAGTCTGACATGAATTTTTATGTCCTCAATTCGTATGCAGAATTAGCCTCACAATAATATCAAAGTTATACAAGATTATGATGATGATAGGGTTTTTCAAGGGGAAAGGAGAATGTGCACTTTATACTGTGCCACATAGATGTTTTATGATCTAAAACACTCCCACATATATTCCATGCTGTACATGACTAGCCTGTATTGGATGAGTTGATGTTACTGTGACAGCAGAGACAACATAGGTGTGTTTTACTATATGTCCTTCCGAGGACAGGAGGAAAGCAGAATTGATGTTTTTGATGACTGTGCAATGGAACATTCTTTAGGAGTCATGTTTTTGGTCATCTGGTAAATACAAGTCATAACTTCACTCTCCTTTAAAACTGTTTTGGTCTCAGCCAACTTTGACATACAGTACTACATATACGGTGCTGAAACAAAAAGCTGAAAGATGCTTGGGTGAAGCTTTATAAAGCGGGATTTTATTTTATCATACAAGACATTAAATGCAACTGTTAAAATGCGAGGTGTCTGCAGTTATGTGCATGTGTTGACAATGGAGTCAAACTTAATCCTAATCTTAAATAAATAGGGCTATACGGTGAAATCCTTAGCAGTGATAAAGTGGGAAGCTAAGGTAACACAAACACTGGTGAGCAGCAGATAAGGCCGGTTTGATCCACTGTGTGTGCACCAAAGACCAAAGGCCCTGCGATGCTGCCTCTGTGTTGTCTTACAGATAAAAGTCAGACCACAAAAAAGCAGCTGCAGTCGGCTTCCACAGTGAGTTATTCTCTCTGTCAAACGTGTTTTCTGTTGACTTGCCTGTTTGTTTATCGGTGGCTTGTCCCTTTGGAATCTGTGGTCTGATCCTACGCTCACAGTAAACCCTGCAACCCTGGGAAAAGGGCTCAGGTTTCCTCTGTTCCACTCTTTGCGTGGATATCACAGGTAGAGATCGAGAGGGGAAACATGCTCTTGTTACAGATAGGTATGACAGCTAAGATGTGACAGGCCGCGTTAACGTGCCACGCTTTCTTTCCTCTCTGAACTTCCCAATGAGAAACACTGCTTATGTTTCTAGTTTTCCTATATATGTGGCAGGCGTCTTATGTTTATGTGATTTCTACTAATTGCCCTCCCAGACTGAGCCATGCTGACTCACTGCTTTAAGCTCAAACACTTAAATGTTCAGCCAAACATTTTCTCTGTCTTTCCAAGAAAGCAGAAACTCCCAGCTCTCCAGATCAGAGGACTCAGCTATGCATTACTGCCATCTAATGGTCATACAGCTGTAAAACATTGGCTGCACATACTTCCACATTAGTATACTGTCTTAACAGTTGTTACATAAGAGAGTAAATGTTTGAGTTCACTTTTCCAATAAACAGAGGCTATACTTTCACATTTATTTTAATTACTACAAATTCTTTACTAATTAACGAAATAATGACTAAAATCCAGAGCCTACTGCTCCTCATAGTGCAACAGAGGTGGTCTCTCACTGAGGACCTGTTCTTTCATGTGTGCATGTGTGTGTTCCTAATCATTTTCTGCTAAAACACCTGCCCAATCTTTGTATAGTAACAACTAAAATCATGAGCTGATTCAACTTTATCAGATCTCACCATCGGCCTCCTTTGTATCTGCAGCTTAAAGCACTTAAGTGCCTTTGTGCCTTAATTACATGTATCAAACATCAAATAATGGCTGCAGCTGGCTCGTGGCTGTGTGTACAGTGCAATAACTCATAAACATTGCGTTATCACAAAAGCAAAAGCACAATGAGCGTTGGCAAAGAGTATCAGTTTCACAAGCAGTGCAAAGGTAAGAAAATACTGACTGAGTGGCGGTGGGGAGATAAACACACACTTAAAGGCAGCACGTTGATACACTGTATCCGCTGTCAGAACAATTCACCTGCCGCCATCTCTCAGCGCGCCCATTCACGGCCTCGCCATCTCCTTTCTGCCAGAGCAAATTGACATGTCATCACTTGACTATATTGATCAAACCTCAGGTGCAAAGTCGAGCACTGCGCTGGACACCTCACCTGATTTTTCTTCTCCTTTTTTTTTTTTTAAACCAAGCTTTTTAAACCTCTTTCTTCAGTGATGTGACACTCGCTGCCTCTTTGGAGTTCAGTGTCGGTAAACACGAGGCTGAAAGCCGCCATGGGCTCCTTTAGAAAACAATACAAAACGTGCTTTAACTGTAGCTAGCTGGCTTTCAGTGCCGTACAAACACAGAGCTAATGTGATCTCGGCTAACCCCGGTGCCCACAGTGGTCACACTAGTGTTGTCTGCTGACAGCTCCTGTTAAGACTCTATTGTGTTGACATGGCTGTGGAAGACAAGAGAGGAGGTAGTTAAAAGCACAAAGGGAACACGGTACACACTCCTTTTCTTTCTCTCTCTCATCGCAGCTGCCTTTTCTTCTGGCTGCTGCTCTGTCGATCATCCTGGATGAATGGGGATCCCCGGGCCTCTCCTCAGCTCCTGAGGATGGACAGTGGTGTGGAGTATGGAGGGAGGGGGCTGCTCACCAAACCCCTGGACCGCCAAAGACAGGTGCAGGCCAAGATATGAGGGGCTCATAATGGTGCTGACAGATAAGTTGCTCTCAGAGAGCCTGGATGGAGCTCGGTGGCTTCCTCAGCCCCTTCAGTCCCGCTCTTCCTCCGGTCGTTTGTCTCGGGCCGAGGCGAAGGTGCCGTTGTGCCCTGTCACTTTACACATGCTCAAAGCAAAGGAGAGAAAAATAACCATCTAGTTAGGACGAATCTGTTCCCTTCATAGTGTGATTCATCTCACTGTAACTGGGTTTTGTCTCTCAGGTAAAAACCTGAATATGAAAACTGTTTCTGTCAAATATATCGAAGCAAAAACTTAGAAAAATGTATGTAATGCATTTAACTAATGTAAGTTAAAGTTGTGCCAACACCAACAAAAACTTGTCTCTTTCTTGAGACGGTGAGTTCAGTGAAGTGCAGATTCAGCCTTGACGCAGCAATTTGACACATAAAGATGTCGGCTTCAGTGAAAAATGTATACCAACACTGAACCTTTATGGATCAAGAGGGAAAAAGCGATAGAACAGAAAGAACTGTAATTTCCTCAGAGAACATTCAGGCCGAGTAAACACATAAACACATGGACACACACAAACAACTAGTACTGTTTTTTTTTTAAATCTTCCACCCACCATCTGTACACTGAGTGCTTATTGTTAATAAACAGACACAAGCAGTGACATTTATGAGCGTTCAGTCTGACTCAACTTAAACTGTTCATCATTACAAAGTGAGACATTTCTATTAATTTCTGTTATGTAGTTGTGCAATCTGTTCCCGCTTTAGCTCGACTGTTTCGATAAATTTAATTAAAAGAAAACATTATTAGTTGCAAAAACATTTTTTTTTTTTTACTATTTGGCATATTTCTCAGCACACAATTGTATGCAGGTCAGAGCTCTCCAGAAAGCTTGAATTTGTCTGTTTTACAAAGCACTTTATGACTTTTGTCTACAAAAAGTACAATATAATAAATTTCACTTTACTAACCTTCGCTTTCTTCTTTATACTTCTCATACTTCTTTAAAAATGACTTCAGTCATCTGATAAGTCATAGTATAAATACCATGTCACACTGAGGATGCAGGCTAAACAGCACAAGCAGTAGCAATATGATGTGCCCATGATGCAGTGAATTAACAGGATGTAAGTCAAATCTATAACTTTAATTTTGGTACAGTGTAGACATACTGTTACCTTGAATTTTTTTCTTTTTTTCCTGTTCTTCTTTTTTTCTCTCTTTTTTTTTTACAGGGCATCTGAGCTGTAATACAGCTTTTTATATCATCAAGGGTACAGCCTTAATCCTTTGTAGCAATTTCTGTTCACCAAAATGATTCATGTCCTGTTTTGGGAGACAGAATCAGGCTTTTCATATTAAAAAATACTAAAGGTCACTGAGGTCACAAAGACAAAGGCCTTTATGAGGGGGGTGGAAGCCCTGTGTGCCAGGGATGACAGATGCCGAGACGTGATTGGCCTGTTCCTGCACGGATGGGATTCGCTGTCAACAGGTCCCAATTAGTCCAATCAGAGTGGAAGGAAACGGCACACAGAAAGGATACTTTGTGAGCGCCACTGTTTGTGAAGCTGGAGGCAAAAACAAAACACAATCGCTGGTTCTTTCTTCCCACCCAACTGGGCTGTGCCAGACTCTATGGGGACAAATTAACTCGGGATTTAGACTTCTCGTTGCATCGCTGTATTGACACATGCTGCAGTATGGGGGCTACATTGTTGCAGCCTTAAATGTTGCTGTTGATATAAATATTGGCTTGTGCGTGCTATTGTGTTTCTGAATAGTGCTCAATGACCAGAGCTACTTCCTGCCACAAATGTGTCATCGAGAGTCTTTCAGGTCGTACGCAAACACAGCCGCAATCTAAGCAGCAGGCTGCAGTTCGCATGAGGAGTTTTTCAATGGAAGGCAGGGCAGCAGCCGAGAAGATGTGAGCACCACAGAAAACAGATGCTGAGTCACGTTAAGGAAATTAAACTATGGACAAAAAGTTGTGGAAAAACAAACACAGCAATGGCTGAAAAAAACTGAACAAAGTGGAAAGAACAGAAAGTACTGATACTTTTTTGTGCATGATTGAATGCATTAAAAAGACAATTTAAATATTCTAATGTGACAATATTAGCTGCAACATGCAGCATACTAAAGAGCTTAGCAATAGCTTTCATCAAGTTGACCTCTGAGCATCTAACAGAATATTCTCATTATTAAATTCACTTAAAACCAGGAAATCTAATATTGCATTGGGATTCATTTAAGCAAATAACGATCTTAGGACCTTGACCCAAGTAACTCATCAGCCAGTGTTTAGCGAGTGATGGGACATTGACCCCTGACCTGAGGAAGTCATTTAGACAGAAGGGCACTGAAGGTCTGATTCATGGCCAGAATTTCAGTGGAGCCTTGATACCAGGGAGGCAGAGGTGAGGATGGACAGGTAATTGTGGAGGTGGAGCAGGGAAGTCTTCCTTCTCTGGACCACGCCGCTCCCTTGTAATTTATATTTTAGTTCGATTCGTCTGATGTCTCATCTCAGAAAAGTCAAATCGTGATAATAATAATTATCATCTCAAACAAAGGAAAATGGTTTCTCCTCTCAGAAGGCTTTGGTTTGTCATTCTTGGTGTCGAAACAAAGGGATTGTTGTGGATATGGTTTGGAGGTTCTGTATTATTATGTGCAGCTCATTATTTTGGGGTTGACTGAGTTCTTAAAAAAATTCTCCCACTAATATTATGACAGGCGTCCAATCGGAGCGTTTTGTTGTGAATGGCCTGAGGAGCAGACGGATGCCAGCCTCCCATGGCCTGATCTCAGATTCCTCTGATATGGTTTTTCCACTGTACAAACGTACCATAACACATACTGACGACCACAGTGTGGCATGTTTTTCCATAGTGTTGTGCACTTTGGCTAGGTTAAAGTTACAATCTAAAACATTTATTTAAATAAATCCCATTTCCTACCCTGTATTGCTTGGATAAGACAACACTGATCCAACTGCCTGATCATGAATACTTTTCTCTTGGGGTCTTATGACCACCGATCTGTTGGTGGGCCATGCCTGGAAAATTCTCTCAGAAAATGATAGATTTTATGTTTCCAGCAGCAGTGGCAGCAACGTGATGGAACTGGAAAGATAGCTTAAGAAGCAATATTCTCTGTGACAGGCAATAGGGAGCCGCCTACAGAAATCCACAGGGAAAGGTGACACCATAAAACTTATACCGACAACGATCTCTGCAGAAACACAGGAGACGAATTCTGACAAAGGGTGAGGAAAAAAATCTCTGGTCTCCGCTGTGAGTTATGGCAAAACTCTGCAAATACATCTAGAGTACATGTCCCAAACAGTCCCATTCCACTCAAAACTGTGGTTGGCCTATTGTTACTTCATTTGGATGTTTGACAATCATGTATGAGGTTTGACACATATAGTTCTCACATTCATCTGAGGGAGGGCGGCTGTTCATTTTGGACTTGACGTTGATTATGAACCAATGTAGAACTTTCATTTGGAAATTAATTCAGAGATGGTTGTCCATCCATTATGATTGACATCTTAACCCTTCGGCAATACGCTTGAATGTACAATATTATTTTAGAATGTTTTATTTTTTTGTAGATTTAAACCATGTGAGTATTTTTTTCATGTCCAAAAGCAACTATAGAGGGACATATTCACATTGTTGCACATTTGCAATTAAAGGCCCAATTACAGTGCAGCATGGAAGAGATCGGCCCACTGTGCTATGACAATAAAACAAAAGTATTTTTGTGCTGAAAATCATTTTAAGGAACTGTAAAGTGTCAGATTGTTAATTTCCCCCTTTATCAAACACATCAACATGCCTCTTGAGTTCAATATGTGAATTATTTAGTGTGATAAAACCCCCTGTGTTTTGAGTGCTTTCATTGATCAATTACAGCAATGTTCTCGAGCTGTTCCTTTGTGATCACACATCTTGCAGTGTACCTGCCCAAACATTACAAGGGGAAGAACAAATGAACAACTGGGATGCAAAAACAATTTCTTTTATGATGAATCACTTTGCAAAACACTTTATTCCCAGGAGGATGTGACAACCTGACAGAATGAGTAGACATTGTTATGAAGTGCCAGTCACAGGTTTCAGTCATCTTGCTCTCTCGCTGTAAGAGGATACAGGGAGCTCAGAGGTTATTTTAAGGTTCACAGTCACATCTGAGGATGTGAGGGATCTCTGGGTTTTTCTTGGTATCTGAAGGACGACACTGAAGAATCTCTTTAAGATGAAAGGCTGGAGATGAAGCACACTGCATCAACGTATGGGAGGAAGAACAGTCGTATGGATCTCAATCAGCATCTGCCCCTAAACTAAGCAGACCCAGTGAAGCATCTGTGTGCCGCATGTAACAAACCACACAGATACTGTTGACCCTGAAGAGACTGTGATGCAGGACTACAAGGTGGCCTGATGAAGCCCCGCCCCTTGCTGAGGCCTTGCCCCCTCCATCGACTCTTTTAAATCCAGACTAAAAAGTCACCTTTTTACTTTAGCTTTTAAGTCCTCTTGATCTTTGTTTTACTGTTTGGATATTTTGTTGGTTGCTGCTTTTGTTCTGTTTATCGCTTAATTCTTTGTATTATTCCTTTATTTTTAACCTTACAGAACTTTGGTCAACTTGGGTTGTTTTTAAATGTGCTCTATAAATAAACTTGATTGATTGATTGAATCATGCACAGATGAGACCCGTCCCCCATAACAGGACCAGACCAAGACCAGGACTGTGGATACTGCCAGAGGATAAAACGGACTGTGAGAGAGGAATATTAATTAGCAATAGCCTTCACCTCAGAGCACCAGGGGTCAGTTCCTCTAAGGTTTTTTTCTCTCTCTCCTTTTCCAAAACATTAAGCCCAAGGCATCTTTTGTTATGGGCTGAACACACAGTCTTACACAACCAGGCAGAAATGTTTAAGGGTCCTCTGAGATTTCCCCTTAAGGCAGTATTCTGAGAAAGCACTGGACTATATGTCATTTTATATGGAGTGGAAGAGTGAGTGCTCTATCATTTGGGCTGGTTAAAAAAAAAAAAAAGGAATCTGTGCGTCTTCTGTAGACAGAGATTCTTCAGTCTGAGCGTTGTGGTATTTCAGTGGGTCAAAGAACAGACTGAGTACATGGCTTCTAGATCTGGGTTGAAATCCATTTGCTCAAACACTCAACACAGCCTGTTATTATGTTTGACTGACAAGTGAAAAGTTGTGGTCATGCAAATAACTGTCTGTCCTCCTCTCTCAGAAAGTAGCGCACTGTTGTTGAAGTGCACCACAAAACACACAAAGCCAGGTTTGGACACCGAGACAGAGTATTCACATCCCATCAACAGTCAGTGTCGGTGTCTGTTTAAACACGACCACAGTCTGACACTAATCTATAACCAAGTTCCTCACCTCAACCAAACTGGTGAATAACAAAACCTTTGAGAGAAAGTAAAGCAAAACGCTCCAGCGGAGTTCTGACGGTTTAAGGCAGTGGAGTCGCAGCTTCCCTCACCTCTGGCTCCCTCCACCACCTGAGGCCGTTTTACAGGTGGAGGAAGTGAGAATACGTCTATCCTGGAGCTACATTCCTCCTGTTAGTCTGGCTGACTGATCTGCAGCGAGGAGACCTTTGATGCTAAAGATGATGCTCCAGCTATAGCTTCCTCCGTTTGAACGTTGGGGTGAGGACCGAACACAACAACCTGCCAGTCAAACTTAATTCAGTGGAAGGGAAGTGTCTCGCCCGAAGCAGGAGGGGGGAAGCTCTCAGCCGCTCAGCATACCTGTCCACCACTGATTGAAATAAAGTGAATGTCTGAGGGTTGAATGGCCCTGACAGAGCTATGAAACAGCAGGGAGGTATAGTCAGATATACACAGCCCGTGTTTGTGCAAGTGTGTGTGAGAGAGTTTGATGTGGGCTGTTAAGTGTCTACTGCAGTGAACAACACACCTTCCCAGGCTTAATAAGTCCCCGCGCGCAGCTAAAGCAGAAACTGCTGTTATTCTTCCAGCAGCGCTCTGTCCACACCGACAGGGCCTCTCTTTACTAGCCAGCAGGCCACAGCATACCAATACAACCTAATGATACACAGCACGCACAAACACAGACACACACTCTCAAAAGTATGCAGTTTGGTGACTTATGAGATGGAGAAATATGGTTTCACTACATGTTTTTTTGTGTGCTTTGAAACACTACTTCCTAATGCAACAATAAAAATATTATTTTAATTATGATCTATCACTTAATTTAAAAAAAGTATGAGAATAAAAGTAAAATACTATGTTCTCATACTTGCAATCCAATTATTTTTAGTCTCACAGGAGACTCGCCAAGAACCAAACACAGCGACCTAGTGCAGACACCATATGTATAGATGTAACATTACATTCATAATTGAATATGACTGATATAAATTATGGCCAGTATTGGTGTAGTAATGGTAAGATACACAGAGTTATATACTGTGGCTCAAATATAATGTGTGTTAGTAAAATGTAACCTCTCTGCACATAGATGACCTTTCACTCATACAGCTCTGTTGTTATATCTCCTCTATATTCCTGCTTAAATAAGTAGGGTCCCCTGGGTGCTTTACTGTGTAATTTATGGTCAAACAAAAACCGTTGAGACAAGGACTTATGGCCTGTGAATTGTTTGTGTTAGCCGCCCCATAAAAGGCATCACCTCGTCAGCTTCAGCAGCACAGGGACTAAAGAAAATGTGTGAGTGTGTGTGTGTGTGTGTGTGTGTGTGTGTGTGTGTGTGTGTGTGTGTGTTGGAGATGGAAAATCAGCTGCAGTCCAGATGGACTTTTAGTTCACCACTTGCCACATCTTTGACCTGCTGCTGGACCGAGAGAAACCTGTGAGACAGAGCGTTCTCTCAAGAAAGATAGAAAAACAAGCAGGGCATAATGTCATGTAACCTCACAGAGAGACCAATAACTGCAGGTATCTGGAATCATTTTACAGAAAAATATTATTTCAAACACTGATGAATGCAGTGCAGTCCATCCTGGCAGCTGTGGTTGATGAGAAATGCACTCATGTGAAAAAAGTTTGACTCTAAACAGCTTACGAACTAAGACCATTAAAACTTACATCAGTTATGATTTGGATAATGCAAATGTCAGATTATGGAAATTTGTATTAATTGCAGTTATATGTGATGAATTCCAACTATGCGTCCACGCTGGTGACCAGATCTGACTTTTTTCAATCTTTTCCAACCATAGACAGTTTGTGAACCATATCCATACTATCTTTACTTTTTGTTTGTTTCCTAACCCTGACTGCACTTGCCACAGTTGCATTCACTGTCCAATAATGAAATTCTTGTCCAGCCATATGTTTGATACACTGTTGCAAAAAAAAAAAAAAAAAAGAGGACACTGACCTGTTTCAACAAACTTTCATGCGTAACTTTGATTCCAAATGGGCAATAGGTTGTAAACTGTTATGTGTGTCAGCATTTCTGTAGTATTTCTTAAGTAAGCAAACTTGATGCTGATGAAGACTATGATATACAGATAAAAGTCTGGGAAATAGGGCACCTTGACTACTTTCAGGGCCAAGATGAAATTTTCATGTATTTTAGATAAAAATCAACACTAAATTCAGACTGTGGTCTGTAAATGCTCTTAGGTTTACAGCCTATTTTCTGAAATACCTGACAAAGTCTATTAATGTGTCCTGTAGCTTGATATGCAGGACCTGCAGCCAATAATGACAGGAGCTTTACTAAGGGCTCATTTCCCCACTGTGGCCACCCACACTAAATATATATGCAGTCTCAGCTGTGAATAAAAGCACTCACCAAATGGCATTAGGGGTGTTATGAGCAAGCTGCCTTCTCCTGTGTCGACATTAACTTGATTAACATGCTAAACTATTGTTGTTATTCTCATAAATGCTCCAGTGGATATGGTATTCTCATCAAAACCCACCACCAAAGTCCAATTTGCGGATTTAGCGCCAGATCGCTAAAATCTGTAATCACTGCTAAGGCCGAAGTAATTCAACGCCTCCTATGAAATATGGACGATGACTTACCGCCATGTGAGACAACAGCGTGTTTTAGCTTGTTTCCCAGGCTGTTTTTAGATGTGTTATGGTTGCGGGCATCAGTCATAATGCCAAGGTCATGGCTTCTAGATGGCTTTTCCACTATTAGACCTCATTATAGCTCATTAGGCCTCAGCTGCTTGTCTCCTCACCCCTCATAACATGCTCACACGCACATTTGTACACATATAACCCCTGCTCCAGATGGACAGATGGACAGTCGCACATGCACACGCAAACATACACATGCAATACACAAACACAAATACAGCCACCCCTGCCGTCCCCTATCAAACACACCCCCGGCCCATGGCAAATGGCAAATAGCGGTGGCTGAGTGTTCTTAGAAACTGGTGTTTGGTAAACGGAGAAGGCTGGGAGTCAGGGAGTGGAGTGGGCGAGTGCAGCAGGTGGTTCAGTTTCAGGTCCCACTGGGTGCATTCCCTCACTCTAAACCACAGGCCAAGGTAGCACGGCTGTCTGGAAAACAAGTTCATCAACAGCTTCTGACACACTGCTCCTGGACTCGGAGTGGGGGTGTTCATGGCGGGGTGACTGATGGAAGCTGTTGCGGGCCAAAGACCTGTCAGGGTCGAGTCAGGCTTTTTCAGTACCGCCTCTGCTCTAGCAGCACAGTCCTCCATCAGAGCTGGCCCCTCTCTGCATGGGGCTCACACTTCTGCCATTAAAAACACTAAGTGAACTTCATCAGCTCTCCACAGTTAAGATCAAATGAAGGAGGGCTTGAGGTTCCTGGGAAGTTAACACCGGCTCAGTAGCTGACTATAGGTCCTGATGAAAACCAAAGAAAAAGTTTATTACAGCAGGATTACAAGTAGAAAGAGTTGGGTGAGAGCAGAAAGGCTCTCAAGTCAACAACTCAGGTGACCATCCAGATTTTAAACCCTCTGGTTTGCTGCCCTGTGGGGTTTGCTTGGGGTTGACCTGCCATACTATTACCCACAGGTTTCATCTGCAATGTGGTAGTTGCACTAAGTTTTGCTAAAGTACACTAATAAATGATGAGAAAACCACAAAAATAATCTCCAATTTGTGATGAAACACAACACATGAACAGTAAGGCTGAAAAACACAGGACCTTAAAGATTCCCATTAGTATAAGTATTAGTATAGTGTCTCCTTACAAACCAAGCCTTATGTATCATTTGCTGAACAGTGGTTATTGTGGCAACAAGTGACAATTACAGGATAAAGGCTAATGCTAACACATATCATCTTTCCACGAGCAGTCGAGTCATAAAGGCAACAACGTGACTCTGCAAAATCCATTATACAGAAATATCTACCCAATGTTTGTTAATGTGATCCTTTATTCCAGACCAAGTAAAGTTGGAAGCCAAACCCCTGAAAAAGCATTGGACTGAGTAATGGTGTTTTATTGCTTATGAATTTGGCTTGTTCTTTGTAAGAGGAAGAATGTGTTATTTTTTAAAAGTTACACAGTTTTGCTTTAGCGCTTGACAGAGTTGGGAATGGCTCTTAAACAGCCTTTAGACAAATACACTGAAAGTCACCAGTGGCAGCCATATTACTCAGGCTTTGTCTTGGGTGGCTCGGAGCTTCTTCAGGCAGAATGAAGCCAGATTTGTTGACCGCTTGTTGAGTAAATGAAGGGACCAAATACAGTTCGTCACAGTAAAACAATGTGCATTTTATTCCAGTCCAACAGCTCAGATTCAAGCAGGAATAAGATTGACTGTAAGATTAACCTGAAGTCAGAGGGAATGTGACCAAGAGTGTTTCACCTCTTGTTCTGGGCTGACACCTGTACCTGACTTACATGTAGCTCCTGACATCTAAATGCTACATCACTTCATCCCACCCCTGTTTGCAATTAAGGCAGGAGTAGGGGGTGTCTGTTCTTTGGCAGGGGGAATCGGTTGGTTTGACAGGTTCACGGGTCAGTGGTGTGGATGTCCTCCCCCGCTGGTAGCCATGTGCTGAGGTGTATCAGCCAGAAATGTTCTGCTGAGTGAGAGCAGAGGACACAGCGGGAGAGGGACCTTAAGTGGAGGAAAGTCTGTTACACTCAGTTAAACTGCAGAGATGATAACAGCGGGGGGAAGAGCAACAGTAGCTGCAGTGGCTGTCGTCGGGAAAATGGAGGCTGAGAAGGATTCACCACAGCTTTATGGAAACACAGCAGCAACCACCACTTCTGATGTCAACAAAGTTAAAGCCTGATTGGCCACTTGCTGCAGCAGTAACCGGTCTCTCTTTGAATTAATAACACCACATTCATTTGAGACACGTCAGTCATTTCAACATTGGATCATCATGAAATTATGACATTCATGTTTGGACTTGTTTGGTAGAAACTGTTGTGTTTCCAAAAAGGATCAATTGAACAGACTTTACCAGACTTTACCTGTAGCGCCACCAGCTGCTCAGAATTTTAATTACTGACTCACAAATCTGTTATTTTTACTATCAGCCTCAGCTGTGCTCTATAATTTCATTCTAATTCACTTTGTTTTGTTTGTCACTGGAACTTTGTTACTTTGAATATTGAAAAGTAAAGTCTATTTATCATAATCATAAAGTGTTATATGTATCAAAAACATGTCAGCATATCAAGACACTAAACTAAGTTGATGAACCAGGAAAATTGTATTTATTTATTTTAATGTTTATTCAACAGGGACTATACATACAACAAAAAATGGGAAAATGTGATGCATAAAAGACATCTAGCTTCAGCTAATTTGCAGTCTTTGTCCCTGGCCAGGCTTTAGAATAGGATAAAATATACTGAATACAATAAATGCAATGATACAAATATAGTGGATAATACATGAATAAATAAACACAGCTCCAGTTACATTTCACATTAAAACACAATAAAGCAAGTTAAATTTAGCATTACCCATGAACTAAGATGAAATGTGATGATGATGATTTAATTGACATGCCCGAAATAAACAAATTGACTGATTGATTGATTGATTGATTGATTGATTGATTGATTGATTGATTGATTGATTGATTGATTGATTGATTGATTGATTGATTGATTGATTAGTAAAGTGCTGTATTGACAATGACTTGATGTTCACATTTCTGCTGCTGCTTGAGCCAATGTTTAACTTTCACACTAAACCTCTTTAGCTCTGTTTGGGATTTAATTTCTGATGGTAAATAATTCCACAGGTGTGTACCTACAGTAGCACTGAGAGGGATGATTGGCCAAATGTTGTCCTGCATCTTCATCGAATTTGATAGTTTTGCTTGGTTATGCTCCTTGTCATCGTCTTACAGTTGTCTGTCTTAGTTATACTTGTAAAAAGTTTGCATGCTTATAATATATGATAATGTTATTCATGTAGTTCACAGCCCTGAAGAATTTATGTCTGCAGACTGTGTTTTTCCTGCTGGAAGGACCAGTTTGGTAAAGTTTGCTTGAGTAAAGAGGACCACGACTCGAGAAATGCAAAGCTTCAGATGTAGCTGGCGAAACCTGTTAAATCCCACAGTGAACATATGGGATACAAACTGCCTTCAGTGTGAACATAGTGACAGCCTTCACTGTCTGCCTCTCCAACACCTGTGGGAACCAGATTACAGCTGCCAGTTACCTCATCCTGCTACTATACTGCTACTTGTTGTTGCAACATACATCTAATTACCATGACAGCTTCATCATCAATCATCTGGTGCTGAGTGAATAAAGAAACAGATCAATTCAAATTCCACTAATGGTAATTCACCAGTGATTCTGAATACAATGAGGTAATTTGTCAGTGTTAGTCCATAGCTTATGTGTCTGTTTCGAACATGCCATTAACAGACACAACTGTTGTCTCTCCTTTCCTGAAGGGATGTGTTTTATGCTTAAGAACATGTGCTGAGAAACCAAACCTGTGGTTTCAGGTTCGACCTCAGTAATCTCATCCTCTCCCCTTTTGCAATCGGTACTGGGTGGCAAGTGGCAAGAGGTTTGTTGTGTAAGAAAGCTGGAGGGATATTACTTTCTCTCCGTGTGTGCACTTACATAGTTGTATAGATTGATATCACCTACTTGCAACCCCAGTATTGTACATCTCTGTTCCATCTCCCCACCCGTCACTGTGGAGTATCAGATATGGGCCTGGACTATTTATGAGGTTACAATGGTCCTGTCACCGAGGCTGTGATTAATGAAGTCTGTTTCTGTGGCTGGGAGGCTTTGGTGCCTTTGCCTCCACTGCTGCACATGTTCCCTCAGTTTGATGCTGTTGGCCCCAGGCAGCACAAGGCTGTCCTAAATACTGCCTGACCATAACTTAGCTCCCAAAGAGCCCCCAGGAGTTTACAGCACGTCCTGCATGAGTTATCAATACTTTGATGTTGTTTTAATAAAGATGTTTCTCTGCAGCTGCTCCTCTTTTCTTCATCTTGCAAAGCCGTTCTGGCAGTTGCTGCTGCTAATAACTACCCAGTTGTTCATTCCAAAAAAATCACATAATGATTTGTGTAAGTCGTTTACATGATTAAGGAAGAAAATAAAGGGAAAACGCTGATCTGATGCACCACAGATTACTGTACAAAGATGCTGACACTGACAGCCAGATAACATAATCAGTTTTAAACTATTGACGTCATGTTCGGTGGATTCTTCAAAGGTGAGTTTGTGCTGCTGGAATGTATTGATTTTTATCTCTGCTTTTCACACATTCACACACACGGCCCCTGAGTCACTGTCCTGACTGTAGGTGACATCAGGAAGCGACCAGCTGCACGATACAGCCACACAGAGTTCTGCCATAAATCACAGCGGCCGGTTGCCCAGGGGACGAGCACACGATGCCAGACGTGCCGTGAACTCCCCCCCTCCTCTGTGAACTTGGCTCCAGGTGGTCATATCAGATGTTGTTAGCCCTATGCGACACACAATGGTTCATATTAGCCACCGCTGTCAGCGAGTCAGCCCATCAGATGAAGGATGGCAACTTTAGAAAAGAATAGGTCACCTGCAAGCTTGTGCAATAGCTTGTACTTCACACTCTGGGGGATTATGTAAAGTACTGCAGGGGAAGGGACTCCTAATACAATCACAATTTATGTTTAGCCCGTGAAGGCTCACTGAGTCAGATGACAATAGTTGTCCAGAGGCTAACAACATGCAGTTAATTGTTTCTTGGTGGTTCATTGGTTTTGTGGTGTAGACTGAAGATATATACTGTGTAATTTTATCACTTTCTGGCATTTCATTTCTCTTTTTGTGGAAACAACTGTGTGTGAATTAAGTTCACTGAGGCAGAGAGGGGCAATAAGTGATGCTACTGATCCTGAAATGTCAACCATGTTTACTCAATTTACTCTGCCTGTCCAAACCACAAGCATATATCTCTAAACACAACAACACGAGAAACAAATTCAGAACTGACTGTAGCCTAAGGCAGGCCAGCCTGCAGCTACTATTATAAATATGTTCATGTGATGGTTCAAATGACCACATCTACAGTATATGAAAGAGAGAATTATCATTTGACTCTATTCAGCTCTGCTCTATCCAACATTTTTACACATTTGAGTTCTCTGTTTTGATTTCACTGTTATAGTGTTTACTGCTCTCATCAGCATCATTTGCTTTAAATTTGCAGCTGTTGTCATGGAAACATCTCACACGAGCCTCTTAGCAGCAGAAAGACAAAGTTTACGAGTATAGCTAGACCACACATTGTTATATGAGGCAGCTGAACATGTATTTCTCTGAGGACTTGAATAGAAATAGGTGAATGATGTAACCAGAGATATGATTTCGTAATGTCAGTGTTGGGGTTTTCTGACTTTACCATATTAACTTACAGGTAATAATACATCTCTGGTATGTCAGTTTGTATCAACTGCCCCCAAAGTGGACAATAAATTGCTGTTTACAAAGTTACCAAGCTTAAATACTGGTTTACAGTACACTGCAGTTACCCTGGTCACGTTTAAGTATTGTCTTTTTCAATTTATTTACAATTTAAATTCCAAATTATAATAATCAATATACTAGTTTTAATAGAAGGGTAAAAGCTTCATCTCTATGCTAGCTAACTCATACCATTGATAATATTTGAATGGGGGTGTATTTGTTAGGCCAAGGCTCAGAACAGGTTGTTGATTGTATGGCATTAGTAAGTGTCATGTTTGGTGACAAGAAAAGATAACACGCCAGCATCTCCCCGTCACGCTAAGTGTCACTGATATTTCTTATCTTGTGAAAGTCTGTGTTGAAAGAGTCTTGCAGTCTCACAGCACAGTTTAACACTTCTGAAACTTTATTTTTCACCACTTACTGTACTCTAAATGTGCACGGGAAAGTGAAACATCATACCTCTCTGTTGTGCTACTGCTAAACCTAGCTGCAGATGGATTTTCCAGATCTGTAATGGAGCTGATATGCCACCTCACTGCGTTATGTGCTCATTCAACCTGTGTGTTAAGTGCAAGTGTTTGTGTGTGTATGTGGATGTGTGTGTGTGTGTGTGTGCAGCAGCTAGGTGGGTGTGAGATGGCTATCTGGGGCCATACATCAGGCCCGGTGTGGCAGTGAGCCCGTGTAATTATCAGGTCTCAATGGGATGCTGTGTTATTTTTGCCCAGGGTGAGATGCTTATCTGGGCCTGTCAGCAGCCACCTGGATGGATGAGCTTTGCTCCTCAGAGCACCGGCTCACCTTCCCTCTGCACCAAAGACAAACTGGCCAACTTCTCTCATACCTCTGCTAACGCACGAGGACAAATCGACTCTGCCAAGAGGGCGAGACTCACAGAGCCAAAGCTGGAGATTAACTGATTGCATTACTGCGTTTAGATTGATATACGGATCTGATATTAGCTTTTAATTAAAATCCAACAGCTAATGAAGATAATCCATCTCGGATTAGAATTTCATTTGGAAGTGTATTTACTGGGTAATTAATGAATAATTTTCCGTCAGTCTAAAAGAAAGAAATGTACGTAATTAGATGGATTTTGAATATAACCAGTATAACTAATTATTTTGTTTCCATGGTTTTAGTATCATTTTTTATTATCATCGTTAATAACTAATCATTTTTTAAATCATCTCAAAAGTTAGATTGTAATTATCTAAGTAATGTCACAGATACTTTTAGGTGAATTGATAAAGACTGACACATCATCTTCTGCAAACCAGCACTAGTGTTACAGATCTTGTAAGTTTGCCATGCTAAAAGGAATAAATTAGACTTATAATCAAATAAGCACGCTAAAAATAGTATGTTCGACAGAACATTTGAAATGTTTGCTATCTTTTTATTTATATTCCTAAACCAACAGTTACAGCGATATTAGTTTGCTGGTATTTATAAACAAACCAACCGTCTTTAGCCATGTGGCTCTATAGGCCTTGCTGCACAGTGCTGCTTTGAGTTAAATACTAGATGCATGTAAGCAGTGACCTAAGAGGGTCAGTCTCACCATTTCAGTTTGGCATATTAGCATGCTAATGTGAGCTAATTGGCATTCAACAAAAAGTGCAACTATATGGTCATTAGGTAAAAGTAAATTTGCAACAGAATTAATGGCAGTATACCCATGTTGGTGAGAAAATGAAACCACAAATGTGAATCCCAGATAGTGAAATTCAAGAGCCAGCTGGATTCACCAGAGCAGCATCTCTACGAAATGATGTGTCATCAGCAGCTGACCAGCCCCAGCTCTACAGCCACGCTGCTCAAAAGTAATGGCGATTTCAAGACTGAGTTTGTAAATCATGACTGTGGGTGTATTCCATTCAGAGCAGCTATAATGGAATATGGCATTGTGCTAAAACATTTGGAACTATATGAGTGTAATTGTGGATGTCATATGGCACAAGGACCATTTAAGTGTCCATTGCACTGTCATATTGTATTATGGCATATCACCACATTATGTTATATTGCATTCATTCAGTCTGGATGGATTTCCTTTTCGATGCAGCCTCCAGACCTGCGTGTTTATGAAGCTTGAAGCGTCATAAATCTGCTCTCATCAGTTTTACTGGTGTGGGTGTGAGCCCACTGAGCTGAGCAGTCGTGTTGTTTGTGAGGCGTTACACAGCAATAGCACTGAAGTGCACTGTGCTGCCAGGCCATATTCATTTTTCATTGCTGAGCATCTTTGTTTGGCTTTATGCAAACACTGTGGTATTTCAGGAGGAGATGTGAAATGAATCTGCCTTTAAGCTCCGTGAGGTATCTCTGACTGGATCACACAAACAGGAAAACAATACACACATACAAGCGCACACAGCGCAAGTAAACAAATACACATGAATACACGCACAGTAAAACAGAGACACCGTATCGGTATGCAGCGAGCTGTGGCTCACCGTGCCTCGGGGCCATTTCCTATTATTTTTCACCCTGCAGGCTGGAACACGAATTTATTTGGCCCAATGATCAAAAGATTAAAAGTGTCAAGTGTTGTGTGTGTGTACGGGCCACGCTGTCACTGTGAGCACGATTTACAGCCAGGAAAAGCTCAAGGAAGACTGCAGGACATTTTGAGTGGAAAAAACAAAAAAACATTGTTTGATAGTTTGCCTGCTGGTGGCACAAGAGTTTGATATGTCTCTCAGCACCCACACAGTAGCCTTTTATGATTGGCCTTATCCTCCAGCAAAACCCTTTCCTGTACACTTCTCCCAAGCTGTTTGCCAGCCAGTGTGGAAAAGGTTAGGCTACTTTGATTATGCAGAACATGGGATCTGAAACGAACGAATCCTCTGAGCACCCCCACACACAGATGTTTTGTCACCACTGTTAAACACTTAATATTGGCTTTTCAAGGTGAGAAACGAAAGACTGCCTCTCTCAGGTCCCTGTTAGCGGAGATCTTTGTTCTTTGCTGTTTTAAAGATGAATGAACAACAGAATTGAAAAGGCAAGCATTGCATTGGTGATTCAGAAGCATCTCTGGTGAGGATTACTTATTCTGTGGCTCTCGTTAGACAGTGGTATCACAACAATAAATCAACATTTAAGAAGGCCAACTTGTGCTTTCAATTAATTAAAGTTGTTGTGACTCATTACTTTGATAAGATCACACAGCCACGCTGCTTCAGTACCATCGTTCTTTGTTTTTCAGGTCCACAGAGGACTGCAGTATCTCAGCAGCTCTGCCCGGTTGTCACCATTTCTCACAGCAAAGCCAGTTTGAGATTTCACAACACTGAAGTTTGCTCTGCATACATGCAAGAAAGAAATGTTTGAGAGAAACTTAACTATGATTATTTTTAAAGCTGTTATCATTTATAAATAAATTGCAGTCCAACTGTGTACGCTAAGATCCTGTAACAACTGTAATCGCTCTTGTAAACTGAGACATATATTGGTAATGCTCTTCATGAAGATGAGACTAGACTGCTTGTCAGGCTTTGCTTTTAGATTTCTTTTACTTTATCACAAAGCAAAGTACATGTATTATAGAAATTAAAATTTTGGAGCTGATTATGGGAGCTAAATGAGAAGTTAAAGCAATCTCTTATCATGGGAATCTGTTGGTTGAGGCAATGAAGATGAATCAGTATAAACTATTTGTGTCTAGACAAAAATCACTTTAAACTCATTAAGTATGGTGTACTGACTACTATTGGACCTGAAGTAGTTATCTAAAAGTCCTAGTCACTGTCTAATAGTTTATTAGCCATGTTTATAGACCTTCATTAGCCAAACGATTGCCTGATGAAGATCTCACATCAATGAATGCAAATTAGTATGCAGGACTTTCTAATTGCTACTTTGGACCTATTTATTCTGTACGTGCCTCATTTATTGGATGTAGAGCGTGTTCTCCGGCTATAAACTGACTTCAGTGCCGTCTCTGGAGCTGTGCCGCTAGCATGGCTATAAACTTATCACATTCACTGTGGTTAGATTCATCAGTCTGCTACGTCTCCACCTGTTTAGTCCCGTTATAATCATCCACCACAAAACTCACCTGGCACCTGCTGATTGAAATAGTTGTAATGACATAACAGTTTGACTTATTGTCAGACAACATTCTGGCTGCAGTTCAGAGGCTGTTAGGCGCCCGTCTTTGAGGATCACTTTACAAGAGTCAGTGATACAAATGCAGTTTGTGATACAATCCAGTCGACGTGCTCGGAGATGATATCAGGACTTTGCTTAATCTTCCACCACAATGCCGAATCCGACACGAATCCTTCCACTCGTTTACTTATACCACTACGCAAACATCCCATTATGAAACTCATTACAGTTGTATTACGGCAACAATGAGCTTAGAGTGAATGGCATCTGTTCTACTAATTCTCTCACTTTCTTTCAATTGATTTTAAATTTGCTCTATTTGAATGACAGGAAACATCTGCTGACAATAGAATGACTTAAAGTGGCTATGAACAGTGAAGTGTATAGACAAAGAGAAAGCAGTCAGACTCATTTAATGAATATAGATATCGTGCATGTTCTCACACACACACACACACACACACACACACACACACACGCACACACATATACAAAATATGCGTCATCCCTTTGTAAAACTTATTAGAGCCGAGTACAACAGTGACCCTCAGTATTATCACATTTCTTTGCTTTTAACCAGTCCATTAGTCCCAGATAACCTCTGCCTGATGAACCCTAGCAGCTTAAAACCCTGTGACCCCGCCCTTGACCTTTGCCCCCCCCCCCCCTCTCCACCTTACCCCCTGTTCAGTCCACCAAGAGGCCAGGGAGGAGTGGCGGTGCTCTCCCAGTGCCTTGGAGGAAGCTAGAGTTACTGAAGCATATGGATTCATTAACAAATATCTGTCTGTTTGCTGCAGTAATGAGTGAGGCAGCGATCTGAAGTCGAGTGAACAGCCGCCTGGAATTCAAACTAGCCGGGCAGGCTGCTGGTGTCAATCAAACGTGGAGGTTCACCAGCAGGGCATCTCCAGTCTACCTGCCTCCATCACCACTAATACTCATACTTATATAGTCATGAGTGAGGGTGTTTCACATCAGCCATAAACGCAGTGGGGTGATAAGCCCTCACAGATGACGGGTCAGGCCAGGGGGAGAGAGGGAGAGGAGAGACACATGAGGCTCTTACACCCTCATCTGGTCAGGCAGGGTAATACTGGGAGTCTGGTAGCAGTTAATTAAACAGGGGCAGCACTTCAGTCAGACTGAAAACACGTCTTATCCAATTTAAACATGAAATATAGAGGATTTTTTAAACTCAAGTTTGGATTCAGTTGCCTTTAATTTCCAGCAGTTTAGAGAGTGATGTCTGATATGATATGCATCATTTCAATATCTTGGCCTAGTTGCATTAGTAAAATCTTATTTTTGCAATTTGCCCATGCAGAATCTAACTGGAAGGAATCCACAAACTGCTCTGTTTTCCATTGGGGTGCAATTCATTTCTATTACAATGTGTGTTTTTAGGATGTTTTATAATGTTTTATTTTCATGATTGTTACTTTGCTTTATTATGTATTTATTGTTATTGAATGACCTCTGTATATAATAATAGTAAATGCCTTGGGACCCTTAATGACAAAGTCATGTCTCCTTGTGACCAAGAACAGATAAATGACAGTTTGTGTTTGTGCATATTCAGTTCAACAGATGACAATGACGTGCAGTGGCCCCTGTAAACCAAATCCAACACTGTTTGCCCCATTTTTTGCAAATACCATTTTTTTTGTAATAAATACTCAGTAAGTCAGAACTCTGGCTTAAATTCATGCTAAGCCTGCACGTAAAAGATTTAATCAACTTTATCTCTGTGTATTTAAATCCGGCTTTTGCTGTGTGGCTCTCTGCAGTCTGCACACACTATTTCCAACACAAACACATTAGAAATGATTAGACATTGAGTGTGATCCTGAGTTATGTTGTGGAACAGCTGTATTAGATGTAGTAGTGCGATGATATTGTTGTGCTGCAGTGGAGTGAAGCCTGTTCAGTCTGTCAGCCGAGCCGAGGACGGGCAGCCGGAGCGTTTCATCTCGGCTCTGACAGACGGACGAGCAGACAGATGGACAGACTGATGGAGGGGCTGATGGAGCGCGGTGGCCAATGAACCGTCAAGCCAAACTGGTCCAGCTTTTTTTTTTTTTTTTTTTTTTTTTTTGCTTTTTTTTTTGCCTTTTTTTTTATTTGATAGCACATAGTGAGATAGACAGGAAAGGGGGAGGCAGAGAGAGGGGGAATGACATGCAGGAAATGTCTGCCCGACGCGGGATTCGAACCGGGGACGCCTGCGTTGAGGACTATAGCCTCTACATGGGGCGGCCGCTTTGACCACTGCGCCACGCACCGCCCCAACTGGTCCAGCTTTTTAAGTCAACCGATGCATGCGAGCACTGATCTGGACCCCTGCGAGTTTATGTGTGAGTGTGTGTGTATGTAAGATGTGTGTCCGAGAACACGGCCTGTACACGTGTTTGAATTTGCACCGTGGTATTTGATTCAGTATACTGTAGGCTATGTGTGCTTTTGTCAAACTACTTTGCATGCATTTGTATTTGAGTTCCTATGTGCACACGTATCCAGGGCTGCTTCCCTGCTCCTGTGTGGAGGTTTATTGCTGTGCTATCTGATCAAGGCCTTGTTAAGCCCGGAGGAGCCCAGCATCCCCACAGAGCCTTGGAGCTGGAGCAGTGGCCTTTGCTGAATAAGTGTAAACAGCTAAGGGCAACAAGTGTGTTGATCAGGCAAACAGATAGCAGCTGTGAACAAGGACTGTGACTCAAAGCTTCCTATCAGATAAACTGGACACATACACCTAGCCCTGACTTTGTATCTCCTCTTTCTGGATCTCCATGGTTTGTTTAGCAGAGCTGCTTGACCAAGACAGAAATTAATGTTGTTAATGTTCCCATAATCTGATGTAACAAATCTCAAACAATTTGTTTAAGGCGTATTTATTGAACAATTAATTCATTTTACACAGTTTTGTCTGGGGAGAGACCTGAACTTGAGTTAAACTTGTTTTATTTATGCATGTTTATTTTTAACTTTGCTTTTGTGGAGTTGCTGAAGCTAATTTCTCATGCCCAAGGTACAGTGAAGTCGTTAAAAATGCACACAAATATTTATAAAAGGAAAAAAAGCTCATACCGATTGTGTTTGGAAGCTAGTTGTAGTTTCATCCCCAACACCCACACACACACAGGTAATTCCTGCCTACCTGACTGAAATGTTTTTGGACTGGAAGAGAGAAATGTATGTGCAAAGTCAAGGGGATTAAAAATATTCATGCATGACCTGAAGCAATTTTAGATTTTAGATTGTTTCTGCAGAGAAGTTGGAATTACAGACATTATTTCCATTCAGTGTGGTATAGTCAATGGGAAATATAGCACTTTACTGACTACTCAAACCATTTTGCACATTCACAAGTTACACACACACACACACACACCCCTTGGGAGACCACAGTATAGAGGCTTCACTTATATCTTTGCCTCCCATATGCTGCTGCTACAAAGACAATTACAAAGTGTTGTCTTCTCTCTTGAAAGCCTTTATTGTCACAGAGCAACAGAGAGTGACCAATCACAGCTCTTGCAGTCCCCTCATGGTATTTCCATAGTTGGAGAAGTGTAATACAGCTAATATTTTCTTTGTAATTATTTCTTTAAGGCAATCGTTTATTGCTGCATTACAAATGAGATAATGGTTTTTGTTATGAGGACATAATTCCAATGTTGGCATAGCAACAGCAGCAACACGTGTAGTCTCCAGAGCTAGTCTGTATTCCCTGAATGAAAAACCACAAATCAAGCTTGAGGAAACAGCACTGAGCAATACGATGCTAATTTATTTTCCTCATGAAATGAGAATTTCTACTCTCGTGTGACTTACTCGTTCATTGTGCCACCATGACTGTGCGCCACAGGAACACTAATGTTGTGAGACATGAATTATTTGTGCTCATGTGAATGATGCTGTGTTGTCTTTGTAATGTTTGTTTTACATTTACACCGGTTCATGATCATATGTTCGAACGCGAGTGATGCAAGGTCTGCATCCAGTTAAGTCTTCCGTGCCTGCATTAAACCCACAGAGTCATATGTTTCCCAACAATTATCATAAGACAGGTCAGAGTAGGTCCTTGAAGCACATAAAAGTAGATCATCCAGTAATGCCGGTAAGGAGAGCCTGCTGAGTTCCTGGTGTTGCTGTGCCGTAGGTCAGAGATGAATGGTTAATGTCACACTAGGATACACACTCTGCATCAATCCTGCACCGTGAGTCACCGGCCACGGCTCGGCCAAACTAAACCAAATATTTCATCTACAATGTAAAACATGCTCACAGCCATAAACATGCTTCAAAACGTGGTGGGCTGCGGCCTGAAAAATGATTTTAACCATAACCGTAAGCGTTCTCTTTCTCTCTTGCCTCGTGAGTGTTTATTTATGTAGATTGGATAGAGTGGCGTATAATTATTCCAGCGCTGCCAATGTCTTCTTTTATTTATTCTTCATTTCCTTTTCTGTGAGGGACGAATATTGTCTTGGGATGAGGGAAAACAAGAAGCACACATCTATCTTTAGACACACTGGCCACTTGTGCATGTATCTGATTACTGTTTTTAATTATTTGAAAGTTCCTCGGCAGTGAAAAGTCCTGAGGGGTGACTTTAATAGCGTTGAGTGTGTATTCCAACTATTAATTACAGCTCTCAGATCTAAATTTGGTCCATTTGGAATTTAATGAAGAGCCTTTGTGTGTGTGTGTGTGTGTGTGTGTGTGTTTACAGAGGATGCTTGAATATGCTTGTCCACGCTTATGTGTTTTTAATGCAGAAAGTTAAAGTGCGTTATCGTTTTTTAATGTGCAAGTGTGTGTATTTTGGCATTTTGAACATTTTTGTGTGTGTGTGTGCAGTGTGTGTGTGTGTGTGTGTGTGTGTTTTTCCATTTCTCCTCTTGCTTTTAAATAAGAGCAGTGCCACAGAGCAGTTTGTTGGCTCAAGGTTCCTGAAGTGGTAATGATGCACGGAGAACGATGTGGGCTGAGCTGGAGTCTGAGAGGCCTGAACACCCTGGCCTTTCTGAAGCTACGTTTAACCCATGTATAAAGCCTCAAAGATTGTGCGTGTGTGCAAATGGATGCTTTTTAAAAAAAAATCTTAAATGTCAAAATATCCATATTCTGGTTGACCTGTGTGCATGGAAAAATCCAGAATAGTGTTATTCAGAGGGTTGAGTTAAAGCTATGGTTGACTTATAGTATATATCAGACACACAGAGGGTGTGTGTTTGAGGGGAGAACATGAGGTTTTCAGCAGGTTATGGCTCAGCTTGTTGCAGCATCTAAGTCAAGTTTTGACCTTTATAGAGCAGCAAAGCAGGAGGAATTATTCAATACACAAGTGGAGGGCTTTGGATCAAAAGGCAACCTTATTGAGATTTTTAAGTGGAAAGAAAATGTCTCAATGCACACAAATCAGTGCGCTGCAACTGAAACACTTCCATGTTCAATTATCTTGTGCGACAGCACTGTTGAGGAGATTCCAGTATTATCAACTACTGTTATAAACTGTTTTCTTGTCTGTAACAACATCTATTGCACGTCTGTCCGTCCTGGGTGATGGATCCCTCCTCTGTTGCTCACCCTGAGGTTTCTCCAATTTTTCCCTGTTAAAAAGGTTTTCCATGGAGTTTTTCCTCAGTGGATGTGAGGGTCTAAGGACAGAGGATGTTGTTACGATGCCATGTAAAGCCCTTTGAGACAAACTGTTTGTAAAAACGGGCTATACAAATAAAATTGCCTTGCCTTGGCTAATCCAACCTAAATACCCTTATAGAGGGTTTGACCAGACCCTATAGGTGGAATAAAACCCCTACAGAAGTAAGAGATATGCCACAAACTGAAGGAGGAAAATAAATAGGCTAACTCTGTTACAATGTGACAGTATGATGGTAGAGGTTTGTTAGGCACTAAAACAATTAAATTTAGGAAAAAAAAACTGTCTCATTACTACTGTAGACCCCTTGGTGGGCCGAGGCCCAGAGGTAGGACATGAGTGATGAGCAACACATTTGAGAAATAACGTTATGCAACAATGAGACTGTGTCATACAAATGTCATGATACAATTAATAAATCATCCTGCCTGTAAAACTGTTGAGTTACTTTTAAAAATATGGTTCATTAAACATGTAGTGATTCATGTGATTGATTCCCCTCTAATTGTATCTGTGACAACATCTGTTAAGCAACAACAGTGTTGAGACCACTGAGAAGCAGGCTAATGAAAAACCAAAGCATGTCTGCCTCTGACCGCGCTGAAGAGACAAGCTCCATCCTTCATCAACAACAACATCCCCTCCCAGAGAAAAAGAAAAGTCACCATTTGTCTCAGGGACGCTGTGTGTGTGTGTGTGTGTGTGTGTGTGCTCATTTGTCAGAGCGCAGGGGAAATGGCTGTGATGTTGTGGGACACACAGGTGTGTTAGAGTTGAAAGCACTGGGCATCCGAGTCCGTGGCGCGGGGCCCCTGATACGGTGGTGAAATGCCTCGTTTAGCACAGCGAAGGGCCCGACATTAGAGAGGGTGATGACAGTAACAGTTAGGAAGGTCAGCTGCTCTTCAACACAACCAAGACTGAGAGGGAGAGAGAGCTGGATGAATGTGAAAGAGTGACATTCAAGTGTACCTAATGGTTTTACATGGTTATAATTCATTTTGCAAAACAAATAATAGAACATATTGATTATCTCAGTGCACAATAGTTCAACTTTATCAGTGGCCTCTGAAATGTTGTCTGTAAACTCCATGTTCCACTATACAACACTGAGGATGCAGTGGTACAAGGCTTTTGAAACGGGACCCATACAAGCATTTCCTGATTAAGCACATATTAAAATAAAATATAGAGGTCTTGCCAAGTGCACTTTCATGGAGAACAGAGTTGATTACAAGTTGTTAATCTAATGGCTTGTGACTGTGTTGATGATCATATTATCTTTAAATAATGTCTAACATAAAAAAGTGCCCCTGGGGAAATGGCTTCAAGGACTAAAGGAGTGGTAATCACTGTGAATATAAAACCTTTAAATGCATTATTAAAATGTTCTCTCTACTTTTAGTCAGTTTTGATAAATGACATGCGGCATTATACTAGCCTGAATATGAGCTTGTCACAATAAGTTCTTTTTTTTTTAATGTTAAATGTTAAAAGTCTTGTCTTTTATGAACAGATGAGACTTTGTAATGGAATCTTTCACCTCCATGTCATCTTAAATTAATAAACTGAGATTTTAGCACACAATTATCACTGAAGGGCAAGTAAAATGTGAAAAACCCCTCAGGTTTAGGGAGCTTGTGTTTACAATGGACATAATTCTATGATGATATCAACTGATTTCACTAAGATGGATCCAACAACAGCGTTGTTTCTAAAATTCCTGCATACACACATCTGTGCCTCACATATCTCTCCCTTATAATTTATAAAACCTCTGGAGTATAGTCAAGTATCTTGTGGATGGAGTCCAGTACAAGAAAAAACACAACTGCCCAATCTGGCAACACTGTTGCTAGGCAGGTAACGTGTTGAATTCAAAGTGCCTTGAAGACTTTAGTCTGCCCTAAAGCTTTTCTGGAAACTCAGTTTAACCTACAGCGTTAGGAACATGCTCTGCTGCCAACGAGAAGATAGGTGTTGAGTGAAAACAAGTTGAGCGTATCTCATGACGTCTTCACAGTAGAAACTGAATCATTTGACAAACAGTCAACCGAGTGTCAGCGTGGAACACCTGGGGAAAATCATTCTGATTGGTGAAGGAGCTTGACACAACCAGAGCTGTCTAACATTCAGGATGGTACAATGGTGTTTTGATTGCAGAATATAACTATGATGAGACTTTTCGCAACCGATGCTCTGGCTTGTGAGATAAAGGTTACTAACGACATTAACAAAGTCTCCCCTCTGTGCAGGTGTGTAACGAACAACGCTGCGCCCAGAAACTGAAGCAGCTGAAAAGAATTCAGACTCAATCTATTTTATTATTCACACCTGCTGTGACATGACTACATGTTGTGCGTGCAAAACGTTTTACAAAAGAAAACCTGGTCCATTGTTACAGTATTACGCTGTTTTTTCTCCATTAAAGGTCCCCACGGGGACGATGACAGGATCTCTCCAGCGTATGAGGGAAAGTCTCTGTGATGTCTGCACTGTTTGAAAAAATGTTTAAGTTGTCCAACACCTCAGCGAGTGTCTACAGACAGCGCCATAGGCTGTGTCCCAAATGTCCCAATCAGAGCTGGTGTATTCAGGGCCGGCTTGTTTTGGCTGATGCGCTGTGGCAGAGAGTAGCTTTAGGCTGCTGCTGCCCTCAGCTGACCCTGGCTCAGTTGACATTAAAATGTGTCTTAGTATGAATTATTTTTAATCTGCGTGGGACTGCATTTGAAAGGATGTTGTCTCCAGCATCCTGGTTTTAGACTTTGGGCTCCTTGTTAAATGTGTCTCACTATTCCCCCACTGTGTTTCCTTTGCAACAGATGTACATGAATTATTTCACCAAGGAGATAATCAGATTCATTTTTTCTTCTTCATCAATCAACTTTTTATGATATACACCTGTTTAATAATCATGTACCCACAGCATTTCAGTGCATCTTAATCGAATATGTGTTTTTGGTGTCGCTCACATATGCACACAAACACACGGGGGGGCATGTTAATGCAAGTGCAAACCAGTTGTGAGGTTTCTCTGTGTACCACAACACACTCCTGTGGATGTCCCGGCAGCAGAACGGCTGTCAGTGAATTCTCCAACAGTCACTGGAGGCATCAGGGGTGGGAAGGTCATTCTTACTGGATGGTTAGGCACATGCACGCACACAAGCTCACACACAGGTGCTCATTGTTCAGTCAGGCTGCTATCAACCTTCATGCCCGGGGCTATGAATCAATTTGCAGGGGAGAGAAAGAGAGAGAGAGACTGAAAGTCAGAGACAGCTCTTTAAAGTAAACAGGGGTGAACAGGTCTCCTCTTTCTGGTCAGATTTATTGGACTGGCAGCCGACCCCAACTGTCCCATGCATGAGTGGGCCAGGTGATGGGACGGGGTGGAGGTGGTGTGGGGTGTGTGTTGATTGCTAGTGGTCAGTAACAGGTCATCTAGAGGTCTTCGGGACGGACAGAGGGTCACTCTTGGAGACTTTTGGGACTCATTGAAGGACACAAGGGTCTGACCCACTAATGAATATGAAGAGACACATAGATCGCAAGGAAGACTCATAATCAACACACATGCTTAAGGAGAGATAGAGTCCAGTTAGTTTCAGATGTAGTTCTTATTCAGTTCAAGGACTAACAAGACATATTATGATCAAAATGGGATCTGATGAAGACATCTTATCCATGAATCTCTACATTTACACTGCAAGTATTCTGTTAGCACCATGGTGCTTGCATTTCAATCAGATCTTAAGCCAAGTCAACAGACAGGTCTCAGGTCAAGAAGCACAATGCCAGGAGTGGATTTCATTAATTTCTCATTTCCCTGCTGCTGCTGCTGCTGTTTGCTTGGCTTGCTTAAATAAAGAATTGGAGTTGGGCGACCTTTAATCTTCCTGATTCAAGGCGAGCCATGACCAGCAGTAAATATGATCTGTCTGATTTGACTGAATTCCTATCCTGTGGTGTTCTGCTAACAGCAGGTTCAGATGTGATCAACATCTGTACATTTCATAGCGGTCCATCATGTCGGCAGAAAAGTCAAGGGACCACGGAAGTCAGTAGGAATCTTTGTCTGGTTTCTGTGATGGATGTCTCTGCTAAGTCATATTGATACATTTTATGGGGTAGATATAAAGTTTGATTGAACAGTAAACATGCTTATGTATAAGTATGTACGTATATCTATCTCATGATGTCCCATTCAGTTTCTAGAATTCTCCAAAAGTTCTCTCTTATCATACAATACATTCAAAGATCTTTCATCTTCCATGTTGTCGGACTTTAAAATCAACGCACTTTAAAATACAGAAGAGGATCATCACTATGGAACAATTTACCTGCATCACTAAAATTAATACCCTGGCTTTGTTCAAAAAACTACTGACAAAAAAATGTTCTTGAGCAAAGAGTTGTGGCACTTTATTGGATCTGTCAATCTCTATCTTTCATTTTGTATGTAAATTGCTATTTCTATTGTTATTATTATTATTATTTTTAATGTTGAATTTCTGTATTATCATCATCTTCTTCTTTTTTATTTACTTTGAAGACCACTACTGTTTTTTTTACATAGGGGATATATTTTCATAAGCTTTTTTTGGCTGCCACGTCTCCTGCACAATGTTTAATTTCATTATTTTCATTGTTTTTATGTAAGCAATATGCACTTAAACTAAACATCAAGAGCTCATCAAAGTGTTCAAGATTCATCTAATAGGTACATGGAAATCTGTAAAAAAAAAAAAAAAAAAAAGGAACATTTTAATTGATTTCACAAAAAGCATAGAGAAATGTCACTAACAAGGTTGAAACTAGGTTTGCACATTGACACTTGTGTCTCTAGATGCCATTTCTCCTCTGGAACATCATTGAATTCCAGTTAGTGCATCAAAGAGCGAACACGGCTCCCTGCTGAGACATGACCATGTTTCAGTGACTGATTTCACAGTAGGAAGGGGATAATCTTTATGAGGCTGGTTGGGGGGGGGGGGGTGATTAAGTCGGAGACATTGTGAATGTGCCTCAGCCGAAGCTGGTCACACAGATTCCTATCAGATAATAAGCTGGATATTTGGGGCGAGAGTCAGTCTGTCTTTCCACATCCCTCTTTGTCTTTGTTGTTCAACACTGCTCCACCCCACTGAGGAGTTTTTTGATCCCCGCATCGACACACAGAGCATTAAAGAGCATTTTCAATTTTCACAGTAGTCGTCATCCAAACCACACACACAAGAAGTGTGTAGCTACTGGGTTGGGCATTGTGGGTTTAAATTGTGTTTTGATCAAGGTGTGCTTTACAATAGTGATAATAAAATGTTTGGTCTCAAGCTGTTGTGTAATATTTTTGAGCCAGCTTTTGCAATTTCATGAATTTTATTCTCATCAAAAAAAGTTGCAGTCAACCGCACACTGTTTTTGGGGAACTGCATTCTACAGGAACATTAATGGTGCGTTCATAACAACTCGGAGGTCGGGATTCCCAACTTGGAAATTTCCGACTTCCGACATCATTGCGTTCACGCTGCAGG
Organism: Trachurus japonicus; assembly: GCF_045865225.1. Taxonomy (NCBI): domain Eukaryota; kingdom Metazoa; phylum Chordata; class Actinopteri; order Carangiformes; family Carangidae; genus Trachurus; species Trachurus japonicus. The sequence continues at coordinate 38,726,661 of NC_140915.1, read as the reverse complement.
AACTCGGGAGAAAAAAAACATGGATACCTGAAGGAAGTTCGGCGTATTGTGGCTCATAGCTGAATACGAAAAATAAATGCAGCAGTAAATGATGTTTATTCTGGAGGAGAGGAGACGCTGCAGATGAGTGCACATATAATGTTACAGCCTTGATAACAGTTAAACGTTATTTCTGTCACAAACGAGGACCGCAATTTCACACCATACAACAATCACACCTTAATATAAACGTATTTCATGTAGGCTACTGCAATAATACACAAAAATATGCATTAAAACCTCAACAAATAAATAAAAATGTCTAAATTCTAACTGTTTAAGACAAGGGCTGCCATGTTTTGATGTTGTCGTGACGTCAAGTCGGAAAGTCGGGGCTCTGATATGATACCCGAGTTCCTGACCTGTAATTTCCGAGTTCGACGCCGTTCAATTCATTTTTTACAACTCGGAGCTCGTTTTTTTCCGACTTCCGAGTTGTCTTGAACGCAGCATAACTTTTCCAGTGGATCAATTTAACCATCACTCTGATCTCCATGGTGACTGCTGTAACCTTCCAAGTTACAACTTACAGATAAACTTTCATTAATGCAGGCAGCAGTTTGGCCTGGAGGTGGAAAAGCAGAGTCTACAAGTGATATGCAAAAAGAAAAATAAACTGTTCCCTGTTCATCCAGCGAATCAATCTTAGTCTGGCTGAGGGAATCTTACCCAAACGCCCACACACGCTCACCCACCCAGATGCATGAAAATACTTACTGGCCAGATGCATACATACTGTACATACACAGACCCTGTGGCCTTGCACCGTGGAGCCTACTATTATTTACTGCATCCCAGGGACAGACTGTTTGCCTAACAACTAGACCTTGTTAACCCCGAGCCAGTAAATTTTGGAATCATGTTGCTTTTGCTTCCTCGGGGTCGACGTGGTGTTGGCCTGTAGATGCAGCTCCGGCCAAAGATTCTCAAGTCTCGTCTTTATCTGCCAGCTTTGCATTCACAATGAACCATCCCGCACTGCTTTATGACGTGTAGTTTACGATATGTCAGCTTGGAGAGCTCAAGAAAATTGCAGCTTCGGAATAATTTGTGTAAAATGCAAATGCAAAAAAGGAGAAAGCTGCAGAAACAAAGTGTAAAAAGGTCTATAAACAAAACACAGGCTGGAGAGTTTGGAGCTGAAGCTTTCACTCTTTTACTCCTCACTGGTCTTTGCTTGTAACGTTATTGATTTAATAATTTAAAGTTATACCGGTGTCAGCTAGATACCTAAAATGTAATGTGTAAATGTCGTGTATAAGCTGCACTGTAATACATCTTGATTTAATGCTTGCTGAGCTGGGCTATCAGCAGGACACGCCATACCAGATGCTTTGCTAATGGCCTAAGACTAAAAGCTCAGCAGTAAAATGAGATATATTACAATGCAGCTGTTAGAGTTCAATTTTCATTTCAGGTTTTTTTTTTTTTTTCATCTGACATTCTTAATGAGAGGAGATCCACTTATGGGTATTGTGGTTGGAATGGATGTGTGAACTTTCACATACAGGGCTGTCTTTTTCTTTTAATGACACTTTCACTGTCATGTGAGGTTAAGGTTAGATTGAGGGCTTTTATTTCTAATACTAGATAAGGGACAGTCAATGTATGATTAATAGGATCTTTTTTTTTTTCATTACAACTGAAGTAATGTAGAGATGAAGTTTCTTAAATGAATAGTGTTATATTACCGGGTCAGGTTTCTTCAACAACAACAGCTCTGCAGTTCCCCTCAGCTCTGTGGAGCATTTAGCATCTGCAGAGTCACTGTTTTGGTTTTTACGGCCTGCAACTTTACTGCTTTGGTGCAATCTCAGCACTCTTGTTAGCATTCGATTCAGCCACAGCTGCAGGCAGCTGGCCGCTGCACGCTGCCTCCCAGCAGCAAACAGCAGGCGGACAAAGTTAGCACTATAGCTTGTGAACATGGTGGGACATTTAACGGGTAATGAGCCACATGTTTCTGTCATGACTCGACAGAGGCCAGAAGCAGGGCTAAATGATGAATACTGGATTTACAATCATGTTTAATTATGCCACTGTTTGCCAACATGTTCACCATGTCAACCTCAGAGCGAGAGTAGTGTTGTGTTCGCAGCTGTGCCTATCTGTTGAAGGTTTGATCATTGTTATGAATCATTATTTAAGTTAAATTAAAGATTTCAAACATTAGTATTCAATAACCCTTCCCTTTTCCACCCTAAAGTTCATAAAGTTAGGAAAATGATTGAATAAATACACTTTTTTGATTGACTTGGCATAGGAAGTGGTCCGACACAGGCAACGTGCAGCACAAAGTATTCTCAGTTTCATTCCAAAGATATCTGCGCTGACCTTCAAACTGTCAGATCTGATGTGTAACTTCTAGTCGACCTGTTGTTTGGATTAAATTCAATGCACCTGAAGTGGAACAATATAAACTCTCAGTGTGTGGTTGTTGATGATAGCCTGGGGAGAGATAAATGAGGGGAAAGATGGTAGCCAAGCAAGGCCGAGGGTACAGAGAGTCTTTAGAAACTATAGGATCTGTACTTCATCTACATGTGTGCTGAGTGGAGGACCAGAATTCCTCTGGCTTGCCTCTGGCGGTGGTGTTCGCCGGTCTCTGTTCCCTGCAGATAAGCGCTGGCTGCCCTCTCCTTCAAACTGCCAGCTTTGCTTCGGGTGTTGCTCACGTGCCAACAGCAGAGGACCGTGTTTTTTTTCTTTTACACAACCACCCCCATGGTGGAAAATGACCACCTGTACTAATCTGATGCTGGCGAGCAGGAAAACCTCTGTTCTGTGAATCCTTCCCCCGGGGAGAAGGAAGCTAAAGAACAGAAAACGGACGACCTCCCAGGACCTCTGCTCTTCTTCTTCTTCTTCTTTTACCCTCCAGGCCAGTTGTCCCCAGATCAGCAGAAGGCTGATTTACACCGCTGCGGTTGGATCGAGGGAGCTGGACATTCAGATACCTCGTGTCAGGACACCCTCTCAACCGTTGCCTCTGTCTTATTTATGAGACCGGCAGCGTTCAGCTCCATGGCTGATCATTTTTCCATGCAGGATGAGCCTGAGTCTGTGGATGTCGGCATCAGACCCACCGGGGGAAGAGATAGGGCGGGTTCAGTTCTTCGGCTTATTGCCAAGCACAAAGGAGGGAGCTGGGGGTATACACAGTGCTATTTCAACTGCTGTCACTATTTAATTACATGCAGTTTATTGATCAGAGTGAAGCCAAATGATGAAATTTTTAATTTCCCTTAGCTGCCTCTCTATCTCTTTCTCAAGTGGGATTAGAATAATTACCTGCGCCGCTCTTGCATTTTTCATTCAGTTTGTGTGGTCAGCTCCTCCACACTGACGCACTCAAAATAGAAACCTTGGAACTTTTGCCCTTCACTCGCCTCCCCACTGCTACACGTTACTTTGACTGAAGAGCTGCGTGTTCGTGCCTTCGACTTCCAGTGCAGTCCAGTTTATTTTACTCTACTCTACTCTACAGCAAGCTGCTTTGTTAGCGAACGTTGGAGGTCACCCAGGCCTGGTGTCATTACTCAGTGACTGACAGACTGACAAGCCCTCTTGTCTTGGCCCAGTTGGCTGCAGGTGAACCCAAATAGCTGGGCTGTGATGGATGGGGGCTGACAGAGGACTGACAGAGACTGGACTGGACTGGATGGACAGACCGGGCCGACTCAAGAGCTTCGCCACGACCAGCTCAACCTTTTGGATCTCCATCGGTTGGTGAGGTTTTATCAAACAAGAGTGCAGATGGTTGTGGACGTTGCCTAGAGGTGATAAACAGGAGTGAGGTGTGAGTGTGTGTCCACTCTAAAAACCCGGGCCGTGAACCCATCCATCAACTGGAAGGACAAAGACTCATGTCAGAATGTAGGCTGAACTCTTTTGGCCATGTCACCGCACCCCCTGCACATGCACACAAACAAAAAAGCCCCTCTGGTAAAAATCTTTCCAACAGGCCACTCAACCAGGTGATCGCCGTGGTTAGGTGTGAAGTAGTGCACTGTTGTTATCTTTTCAACAATGTTGTCAAGCTGTGGATGTCTTTCCTCTCCTTTTTATAGATGTTTGGCTTTGTACAACATTATTGGACAGGAGATAACAGAAACAGGAAAGTGAATCACAGAGAGAAGAATAAGAATGTGCATTTGAATGTCTTTACTCTCTGCAGTCATTCCTCTTTTGTGGAAAGCAGCAGTTTCATTAAACTGGATTGTACAACACAGCCAATAACCTATAGCTGATCACTGTACATCCTCCCTGGGCCTTTACAGTGCAACTGTTTATTGCACTTGCAAACTCTACAGGGACTTTAGAGTTAATTTGCAGAGCTAAGTAATTATTGAATAAAGGAACTAATGTAGACATCTACACTCCCCACTTGCCTCCCTGACCTGACCTTCTCCACCCAGAGACTCCAAAGCTTGTCAATCGGTGCCATTTAATGGGGTGAAGTTAAATAAACACCTTGGAGGTCTGTCATGTTCTTGGGGAAAGTCTGGACTGGACAGTTGGGGCCAAGCTGCCAAACACCTGGACCTAAGTGAAAATATGTCTCTCACACACACCCAATAAAAATATCAAAATGGAACGGTGGACTCACACCACCGGGGCAGACGACCAACAAGTACCAATAAGAAAACACTCTCTGGGCCCTCAAGAGCAATGTGACAGTTAAAGTTTATGTCACAGCGAGTGGAAATGCTTGCACTTTTCACTACAAGTTTATGATCTCAGCCCGTGGTTAGTGGGAGGTTCATTTGGTTCCTGAGATGGTTTAGTTTGGAAATCTCAGAGAGAAAACATGAGCACAGCCATGTTTTCTTCTTAGATCTGCCTGTGAGTGACTCACTGAATGCTGGTAGTTTCTCCACAGAACGCTCCCGTGTGTATTAGGTTTCGGAATCAATTAAAGACTGAATCCAGTCTTATTATTTATTTCTGTTGAGGCCCTGAAGTCAGTTTAATGTCCCTAGAATCAAGTCGAATTTGTTAATATCCTACACAGCAGAGGCAGCATGAATTTAAATCTGTCCCCTAATTACATTCAACCCAATTTCTTTCAGTAGTCTATTTTCCTGGTTTCCACATACCAAGCCTGTCATGCCATTTGTTCAGATCGAACTGTGTGACTCCCTGTGGGCCGGTATTTGGTGTAGCTGGTTAGTGTCTACTGTTGTGTGCGCTGTGTTTTCACAAAGAAGCCAAGACGAGGATGTCATTGATCACAATGTCGGTTTATTCTGACAAATGAGGTGAAGAGTAAAAAATAACAAAGCTGGGCAAAGTTAGCGTACACAGGAGTTCAACTGAAATTTGATTTTAACAAAACATGGCACTAAAACCTGAGCTAAAACAAAGACATTCAATACACAGTCTACCTCTCCTGTGTCGCTAAGAGGTGAGGTAAAGGTGGGAGACCCTTTATAGTATATGCTCCACATATTGACACTGGAGGGCTAACGTGTTAGGCTAACTATCAACACATATTCTGTGCAATCATGATGCAACATAACAAGTGTAATCTAGCTGCTGTAGTATTACCTGTGAAGATTATCAGTGTAATATACAGGATTTCTCTCGTTCCACTTTGTCAGAACAGTCACAAACTGTTGACAACATCGAAGGAAGGCTTGAAGGAAGACTTGAACAACATTTGTTAACAAGTCAGTTTTCAGGCGTTGACGGACAAACATGAAGAAGAAGTGGTTGAGGTGGTGAACTGTGTGACTGATTTGGGTCTTTAGTGTTCGTGATTGAAGAAAGTTAGGAGTTAGCTATTTGCATTTATGGGCTTTATTATATGCAAAGAGGTAAAAAGCAGTATGCTCTTTGAAATAATATGATCAGTATTGCATTATAGTGTCAACAGTAGTAATCTAGGCCAATGCAGCACAAGCAAAGTGTGCAAAGCCTTATTGCAAATTAGTCTTTATTTCTGGCTCCAAGGCTTGGCGAGCCCAGAACATTGCATGCTAAGCTCTATTCTGCTAATTCTGTATGCAGACCTGCTGCTCAGCCAAGGAGTTTTTCTTGTCTGTGTCATGTAAGCTGACTGCTTGCTTATTTTTTCAGCTTCAGCATAGAGATAGTATGAGGCAAAGAGTGGGAACCACACAACCCCTATTAATCATAGCAGAGACTGGGCTTCCCTAGGCAGAGGGACAGAATCTCTGGGTGTGTATTTATACATCTCTGCATGCATGCAACTGTAGTTCATGTATGGTACAGTGTTGATGTATCTGTGCTTGTTAGTTTATATGTAAGCAGTATGTGTGTGTTTGTGTGTGTGTGTCCTTCCCCAGTGTCCAACAGTACCCCATTTCTGCACCCACTTAAAACAGATACAATATCCAAAATCCATTCATCAAAGTCATAAAACAGCCTTTTATTACACAAGTGTATATATAACGTATGTGTGGGTGCGTGTGCATAGTCTGTCTAGTCTGAATATATGGAGGCCAAATCTTGAATGAGTCCATGTGATCTGTAAGAAAATATCAATGGTGCGACTCCCATATAACAACTATAACTACTACTACGTGTGCACATGTGAGCTGTTTGTGCTTGTGCAGTAGCCTACACGAGTGGATGTATTGAATCATATGATTATGTGTGGATTAACATAAAATGTGTACTAATGGGATCAGATGCAGCCTGTTACCAGTTGTGTGTGTTGGCACATTGCACAAATGACAGATGTGTGCACATTTGCATGTTTGTGTTTGTCCACCTGGCTGGGTTTGTGCATTTAGGTCCATTCAAGATGTATGTATTTGCGTGCACTCATGTTTGTAGGTACTACTTGCATGTGTGTGTGTGTGTACATGTGCATGAGCATGAGAGAGTTTGGATAGTACTAAACCACATGCTCCAATCGTCAGAAACAGATGGGCTGATAAAATGCCAGAAAACCAGCAATTACCACCAATAAACCATCGCCGGCTGTTCACATAGTGTAGGGTTGCCAGGTCTGAACATTTACTGTACTGAAAAAAAAAAAAATACTCACCATAACAAGTATTCTTTTCCCTTACCAAAGAAAAAATATCCTTAATAAAGTTTAAAGATCAAAAGACTGAATCAAGACATTATCAGCTAATGCCAGGTAAACCTTGCATGTCCGCAATTTCTTTAGGACTATTTTGTTCAATTTAAACCAACAACAACCATCCAGCACATTTTCTCGTTCTTGCTGAGTTTTAAATGAGAAGATTGACACCACTCTGATGTCTGCATGGTGCATATATAGCTACTGTACTGCCAGCAGCCTATAATGACTGGAAAATAGGGCAGACTGCTATCTACTAAGGTGATAAAATGAACCAGCACCTACAACCCTCACAAGTTCACATGTCAAGCTAAGCTAGTGGTTCAGTGTGCTTGCATAAGAATAGCACTCTATTTTTCCTTTTTAGCAAGAAAGTAAATACAATTTTAACACATTCCTTTCAGAGTTCAGTTGCAAGAGACAAAGATCTACTCTACTAATAGGCTACATGCAATACATTACACCAGTGTTTTTCAACCTTGGGGTTGGGACCTGTTGTGGAAATTTCCTTTAACTTGTGAGAGAGAAAATCATAAGTCCAGCGAATTGTGGTTTCACTTAAGTACTTTATTTTATCTTGCAAGAGGTGGAATGTCATACACACAAAAGTCTGTACGAGAGTGCACACTGAGATTTGGTAACGTCAGGTTACATAGGCACAAGAGCAGGAAAGAGCCATGTGCTCCTCCTTGGAGGCGGCATCATACATTGTCCAATAACATTATTGCATTCTTGCAGAATAAGTTTACATAGTACAAGTTCACACTTAGCGCTCATGTACTTTATTTTTTATTTTTGTACTATTTATATTGATTGTGATATGGACCTGTGTCTGAAATAAAGTTTATATATATACCATTGGGCTATTATAAGGTTAACTCGTAAAGGCAGGAAGCTAGTGGTTGTCTGTAACTTAAGGTTTGTTGTGTTTTTTTCACACTTCAGCATGTTGACATTTCGTTGACATCTCACTGTGGTTTTGGATATGGAGACAACTGCTTGCTTAAGGGTAATTATCATAAAATAACAGGAACCAAGTCGGACACCAGCATACTGCTCTATGCACAGCAGACAAGTGCAACTTGCGCTATCTTCGAAGTTCACCTAAAGTTCATGAGCATACATTTTCAAAGTTCAATCAAGGGTCATAACATAAAAATTTCCATTACAGACCCCACTTGGGGTCGCCTGGAATTTAAATGGGGTCGCCTGAAATGTCTAGTAATTGATAAAAAAAAAAGACTGATAAAAATATTTTTTAACTAATTATTATTCTTTTTAAAATTATGATTAAAACACCACACACAATCTTAAACAACTGTGTTCTATACTTTAACTTTTTCAAATATACTACATGGAGTTCAAATAAAATGCAGTAGCCTATATAAAAATATCTTGATTGACAGGGGTCGGCAGAAATTTATGATGTCAAAATGTGGTCATGAGCCAAAAAAGGTTGGGAACCACAATGCTTTTTGTATTTCCACTGCTGTATAAAGGTCTAGCGTACAGTACATAATGCTAGCATCACATGGGAAGGCGGTGGATGGTAAAGTTGAAGAAGAGTGAGGTTTGGAACAACTGGATCTTTTTCATCACTGGTTGTGACTCAAAGATTACATAAGTTCTTACTATGGATATTTTTGTTCCATTGTGTAAAAATTAATACACTGCACTGCCTCCGTACTTGGCAGCTGCCTACCCATGACTTATTGCCTTCTGGGAGTTCAGGCTCATATACATTCAGCCACTCTGTGCAGCACTATCAACTGTTTTAATACAGTACTCCCACTTTGAGACCAGAGACTCATAGTGTTTATCTGTGAAGACAATTGGGATCTCGACTCATAGAGTGAATACCCCCTGTGGAGCGATAACACCCACTCAAGAAGATAAAGAACACACAGAGGGCACGGAAAACATACTGGAGACGGATGTGAGGAGAAGTACTCGTACCACTCTACTAAACATGCATCCTACAGCACATTTGTAGAGCTCTGACGAACGATCTGGTATCTTAGTATTGACAGAGCAGAGCCTGTGAATGAATCATCCGAAGCATCTTCCTCCATTGAAGGGCTCTCTGTCAGCAGGCTAGCTCTCATCAGCCGCCCAGGAACAAGGGCCCTCTCTCTCTGGGGAGGAGAAAGGCACCTCCCCCCCCCCATCCACCATCCTTTGGTGCACTGAATCCTCCTGGTGAGTGATATGGGTGAGGCCAGAGCTGGGCTGGGTGAACACTTGCAGCCCCATATTGAGTAACCTCGGTGACTCCCTGTTTTTCCCGCCCTGCATCCCAACACTGAGGCCCTACCTTGTTATGAAGACAGATACTGTGAGAGGTACTGAAACACATGCTGGGATAATGTTTTACAATCACATCCTTGTTACTATGCTTTTAATTTTGAATTCAGATTAAAGATGTTTTTTAATTTAAAAAAAATCCATTTATTGGAGTGCAAAAACTCAAACTAACAGCTGATAATTTTGTATATCAGTGAAACTATTGATTTCAGGAAGATTTGACCGACTCAAGGACTCTGGACTGTTCCACCTGCTTCATACACAGAGGGGTGCTATGACATGATCTCTAATGAGCAGTTTCAACAGGTGGAAACAGCAGCAGGCACGTCCTGTTTCAATGTCAATGTGTCCATATAGTGTTTCTAATATAATACGAGATATTTCATCAGCAGCAGTCATGCATATTTCCACCTTGAACTGCGGTGAACCAATGACATTCTCATGAAAACAGATTGAGACTGTTGGGTCTTCTTAAATCACAAACCTGAGGAACCAATCTCATCAACTTTATGGGAAAGGGGGTGCAGGGGGCAATATAAACCATACAGTATTGTTCAGTAGGCTACAGAGAGTGATGGTATACATAATAGGGCAACCACTAACACTGTGTCAGTCTGGCACAGTGTTAGTGGTAATTTAGTTAATTTCCATTTATTTGAATCTTTACTACATTAATCGGAGCTGAATGTGATGGTTTGAGAATGAGTATACACAGGGTGTCAATGTTGAACAAACTGTCTTTTCACTATAATAATAATATTCCATCATCTTTCAGGAAACTTCCATCATTTTCATGGAGATTCTTACAAGATGAGTCATTTTGGTGATTCACATGCAGCCTCCTGGCTCTGTAAGTATTAAATTAGAAGTGACCCCAAAAAAATCTCCTCATCATTAGTTTACTGGGCTGAATACCCATGGCCATCAGCTGCTAATGAGCCTCATTATTTCACAGTCAGCCATCATCTTACACTTACTTTTAGCATATTGCTGTGAAGCAGGATCGGCCAGCAGGTGACCACTAAACACACCCGTCCCACTCGTTACCCAATGAAGTAATGCCAATGTCATAAGAGACAATAGTCAGCTATGTACTCAGCTAACTCAGCCTTGGTGTTAATAGATGTAATAGTGGAGGGAGGAAATGGGTTTGTAATGAACATCTGTCCCTGTTGGCTGACGAGGATATGAGGGAGGAGTGGCCCTCACCTACCTAGGGAGGAGTTGAGGTAATGACTCCAGCTGGTGGTGACAGATTTTTGGGAAGGGGGGGGGGGGGGGTTGGGTCTTTTGGCCAGGACCCATAAAGAGGCTGATACAAGCTCAAGGCCATAGGGAATGATCACACTGAGGATTTGAGCTACGTTCACCTCAGATGGTGGGATTGGACAGATTTAAATTTTATATTACTTGCACCAGGTGGACAATCAGTGAATCCAAGTGTTTTTTTTTTTCTGATCAAATGAGTTCAAATTTAACCATAACTGGATTTGTTTGATAGGTGGTCCCACGTGATGTGTATTCATCATTAACCTGAGGGAAATTGGGGTCAGAAAGAAAGAAAATGTCGGCCCCTGCCTGGATCCACTTAAGTAAATTTACTGCTCTGTGACTGGAGTGTGGCTCGGAGAATGAGCCCACAGCCAGCAGGAGGGGGTCTGATGAGAAATTGTCAAGGTGCTGCTGCCGAGTCACCTCTCACTGGTCTGAAGTCTGATTGAAAATGATGTAGTTTAGAAAAACAATCAAGAAGAGATGAACATTTCATTAACTGGCTTGATCTATGGCAAGCCGGCCTCAGTTTAGCAGTTAGAAAGTTTCTCAGTGGTGGGTATTGGCAGAAGCCTGAGAGAAAGATGTATTGCTAACAGTGTGTTATGATAACAATGCAGCATTATAATTATCTCCAAAAAAAGCTGAACATCAAACAAAGAATGAGAGGACAATGGACAATACAATACAAGTTGTACATACAAGTATTTAGCAGAGTATCAGATCCCAGCCAATATCAACATTTTTTTATTATTTAAGTAATTTTGCTATGCGTCACTGCACTGCATAAATAATGGCAAGAAAAAGTCCATGCACCCTCATCTGCATCATTCATAAATTTGTCCTAAAGTCAGATCTTCATTGACATTACAATTATGAACAACTGCAAGCTACTTCAACTAATAACAGAAATCATTGTGGTGTTCTCTTGCAGATTGAAAACATCATTCAAACACAAAGTCCTTGCTAATGGCATCAACACAAAAACTAATTTGAGTCAGAATTCAGTAAACTGAGTTTTTGGGTTAGAGCCACTTTGACTTAAGAAACACTTTTTCCTGTTTGAATTGAGTCTGACATTCAAAACAAACATCAGCTGATGTGAACCAGGCATCAGGAAGAAAAGGCCTCATAGAACTTTGAGATCGAGAAATTCTGATATGTGTAAAGCTGAGTTACAGAGTGATCTCAAAGGGTTTACACCTTAATGAATCCAAACTCAGACAAACTGTAGAGATGATTCAGTTCTGAGTGGCACGGGGAGCAGTGGTTAGTGGTTACTGTCTGCACAGCTGGGTTCAATTCCCAATCCTGGGGCTTTTTGTGTGGAGGTGCATGTTCTCCCAGTGTCTGTGTGGACTGTCTCCTGGTTCTCCGGCTGCTTCCCAATCAGGGGGTGCTGGAGCTAATCCCAGCTGATAGTACAGGATGAGGGCGGGGGACAGTTCACCAGGATATCACAGGAGAGAACCCGAAGAGGAACCATCTCTGTCACAAGGAGGACTGGAGGACTGGGAATCAAACCCTAAACCAACCCTTGCTTTGAGGGGACGGTGCTAACCACTTCACCACTGTGTCGTCCAGTCTAAAGACATTCATAATAGTTTGATTTTGCCTCTAAATCGCACATAGGTGTGAATATGTGTGTGTGAGGTTGTTTGTCTCCATTTGTCAGTCATACAGACTGGTGACCTGTTCAGGATATTTCCCTCTGTCAAATATCAGTTGGGTGAGGCTCCCGTGGTGCTGAAACCCTGCACGGGTAAGAAGTATAGACAGTGGATGGATGGATGGATGGATGGATGGATGGATGGATGGATGGATTTAGTTCTTAGGCTGCTTTCACAACAAGTGAACATCCGGCTGAGACGACTCCACAGGCCCAAAGCCTCATGATCAGCAACAAAGAAGCTCAGAGTAACAGCTCAAGGCAGGAATCAGTGGAGCCGGACAACATCTCTGTTCATGCGTCTGCTCTACAAACATCATGGTGTCATGTCTTGAGTGTGGATTAAACTAAGGTTGAAATGTTTTTGGAAGAACATGCGGCACCATGGTGTAAAAAGGGCACTGCATTGTAAACATAAAAAACATCACCACAACAGTCAAATACAACAGAGGAAGACTTATGAATTGGGGCTTCGATGCCTCTGGGACGGGTCACCTGAACATAGCTGAAGGGAAAATGAGTTCACCTTAAACACTGCAATAAATCTACGACAGAAGGACTTCACACTAAGACAGTCCAGACTGTGCAGTTTTTGGAGTGGACCAGTCTGAGCCCAAACCTTAATGCTGTGAATTTACCTCAAGAGACTGTTCACACCAGACATCCTAAGAATATAAAGCAGCTCTACAAGAATGATAAAATTCCTCCAGGACTTTTATTTGTCTGATCTGCACCTACTGGAAGTGTTTGCTTAAGTTATCGGTGCCAAAGGAGGTTCGACCAGTCATTAAATCCAAGGGTTCACTTTACCTTTTCAGTCACCAATGTGAATGTTTAATGTCTGATGAAGACAGAAAATGTCATGTGAAAAATTATTCTAATTTTCATAATTGATAATAAGCTCAGGGACACTGTGTTTTTTTTTTTTTTTTTACACTTTTGACTTTGATGAAGATGATTAGATCAAATTTCATTGCCAATTAGTGCCGAAAACCAGGTCAATGAGTGTGTGTGTGTGTGTGTGTGTGTGTGTGTGTGTGAGTGAGTGAGTGAAGGCATCAATTGGCAGCTTTCTCATGTTTAAATCTCAGAGTGAGGCATCAACAGAGCAGCGTGTGTGAAAAGAACCAGTGTTTCTGCAGGAGATGACAACCCATCGAGCACATGTTCCCAAGCTGTCAATCCAAAGGATGACAGCACTGATGTCTGGCGCTGCAGTATCCATGCAGGAAAGAATTAGCATAATAGTGTAATGGGAGGCAAATGACACTGTGGGAGGAACAATGAGCCATGAGCAGCCTGTGTGACTGTCAAATAAACAAAGTAACAATGAACTCTGTGTCAGTCGGTGTGTCAGCCACAATCAGTGGGGCTGTGACAGGGGGAGGTCTCAGCGGGGTGCAGCAGTTTGATTGTATAACCTCCAGTTCTGCGAGGAAATATTTAGTAAATGCTGCCTCCTTCTCCTCCACTGACTGCATAATGCTCGACTATTCACACCAGACACTGTGGACATCAGAAAATAACACAAATGGATAAAGCTGTTATCTTGAGGAGTGAAAGCCTTTTGAAATCATCTCATCCAGAAGCAAGATGCTAAAGGTTTTTACTAATCATTCCTCACTGTTTGTAGAGCAACACATTAAACATGCAGCACATGTTTCTAGCAGTTGTAATGGGCCCAGCATTCCTAAATAATTAAAAGAAAAATAAAAGCGTATGTAGTCCTGAAGTATTTCTTTAATAGCTTTAGACGCGACGTTTCCCCACCACACATTCAAAGAAGAATAAATGCTCTCACATTGGGGAGCTAGCGAAAATGTTGCAATTATTCAGATGTGATTGGTCAGTTTAGACAACCCAGGAACATTTCCTCAGTGGCTTTTTTGTGCACAAAGAATTTCTCTGTTTGGAGTTTGAATGGTCACACAGTTGGATAAAAAAAATCAAAAAAATCCTTTGACGTGATTCAAATCAAAGTATCTACAAAATGTCAGGCACGCAATCCAAGGCTAGCAGTGTCCACAGTAGTGATCACAGAAACACAGGGCTTCAGCCCATTGAAGAATACCCCTCCTGTTTTCAGTCACTATACTGTAGGCTACCTTTGTCAGTCTGCTGCATGGTGCTGGGCAGGTATAGCACTTACACAGCCTTTTGTTGCTGCCTGCTTTGTGTGTGGAAAAGCAGTAAGAGTAAACTAAAACCAACACAAAATCAATACAATGAGCTGAAAGACGCTAAAACGCTGGGGAGCCGCAGAATCTTGTGATAATCTTCCATGAGATGGCACCAATCTCAACCTTTTTCATATGAAATGTTACAATTTCATTCACTAACTAATACAAACAGGCAAAATAAGTAAATAGATTGCTTTAACATTAAAGGAATAGTTCACTCAAATCCAAATCTTGCAAGATTCGCGCCGGCGTCAGTGCAATTACTTACGCCGGCGCAAATCGCGCGAGATTTGGACGGACCACGAAGAGGAGCTTCCGCTGCAAACAAGCTTGAAATATAGACTTATTTAATTTTTTTCGGAACAATTTCGCATTTCGGGGCTTCAATACAAGACGGACATTACATACGAGCAGCATGGAGGTATTTGGATGTTTTTTGTTGTATCTTTTTGTTACGAAGACAGTTGGTATCCATTTGCAACCGTTATATGGACATGCACTGCTACGCCGAGACCCCCTGTAACTCAGAGAAGCCACGGAGGACTCTGAAACTTCTCCCAGCCCTTAGTCCACATGAGGGTGAGTAGATAATGAGTGCAATTTGAATTTTGGGTGAACTATTCTTTTAACACCTAATTATTACATTACTGGAAAACATGGGCAAAGCTGTGTACGGAATGTACCAGCATTTAAATAAAACATCCCTCTATCCCTCTACTGCTTTGATTAGGCACATGTAATCTCTGACAGCCAGGTGTCGGTCATGTATCTTTGAGAAATTACCTATTAATTCGCTGCATATCATAAATAGAGATGATGGACTATTTTGGCTCCTCGTGGCTCAGCCCACATTAGGATTCAGCGGAAATGTTTCATAGCTGTGAGTGTGGGATCAAAAGACGACCTCCTTTCCGACTTGGGGAGCAGGAGGCATGACAGGTTCTGACTGCATTTCTCAAAGAGACCACCCTGCTGTGAGGCTCTTATCACCCCTGCCTCAGACATCTGTCGCCATCTACTGTAAGTGCTGGTAACAGCGTCTCAGCAGGGGGGCCGTGCAGGCTTTGGGAATTGGCTCTCAGTGAGCGCACCCCTCTGAGAATACTAATGTCAAGAGCACTGTGCAAGGAGCACATCCTGAACTCATTGCTCGAGGGGCGGATTGGACCTAGACTGCTCTCGGCTTTTCTCATTTAAAGTTTCATATTTCCATCATGTGTCGTGCAAATGTTTCCAAGAGAAGTGAATGTGGATGGTGAATGGTTTTGCAGCACAGCCAATGTTTTGATAGTGTGAATGCATACACCATCATATCTCACATTCAGCTGTTTGAAATGAATATTGCTTTTCTCAGTCTACATGATGAGATGCAACTCTTCCTCATTCTAGGTAGGATGGATTTACATGAGGAGCAATTCTGCAGCAGGTTGGTCTTTGGAGAATCTGCCTATATGACAAATAAATCTTAAAATAAAGTCAATAGAACTTGACATTCTAGGTGAAACACAACTGCTGCTTCTTTTTTATCTTTTGTCCAATCCCACAGGCTGCAACCGGAGCTGCTGCAACCGGAGCTGCTGCAGGGTCAGCGTCCTTTCATCTCGCGGCTGCACTTGGCTTATCCACCACAGGGTGGCGTTGCTGTGCTGCAGCAGAGCCCGGCGAGACACCAGTCAGCCGGTAGCCCTGCAGTCACTCAGCAGCTCGTCCAATTGAATCAGGGGGGGCCACATCAGCACTCAGGAAGCAGCTACCTAAACTGCCTGGCTGATAGTCATCTCTTGCTCCACTTCAGACCCCTCCCTCCCCTCTCCTCCAAACACAAACACACACACATATATCCACATTAGCAAACCAACTCTGCCTGGACCAACTCTAATTCTTCCTTCATTTCAATGAGCGGTTGTATTTGTGTTTTATTTTTCCTCTTCTCATGCGATGAGTTCAAAAAGGTTCACATTTGTGTCTGTGATGTTCACATGTAGCCTGCCATATGACTCCTGATGCATGAGGACACATTCCTGAGGCTTCCACACAAGGTCTGGGACATGAAGCACAAAGGAACCAGACGCAGTGACACACTCATTTCTTTCTTTCTGTGTGCCACATGCCCCGAGCAGTTAGAGGAGAAGATGTGCTGATACAAGGAGGAGGTGGAGTCGACTGGGTTGGCCGACAACAAAGTTACCCTCTGTCTTCCTGCTGCAGCACATGCACACCAATGATTCTTGTTATCCATGGTGCTCTGTTTGTTGTATGTGAGAGTGCGCGAGGGAACGAGGGAGGGAGGGAGGGAGGGGGGGGATGGATGTTTGTACTTTGCATTTAAATTATATCCCAGCTTAGGCATCTTTATGCACAGTACACTGGTGAATTTGTAATGCGAAATATCAACGTGCGCCCCTTTCATTTAATCAATTTCCTGGTCTGTGAGATTTGCTGTTCTTCTGATTTCCAGGGTAAGTTTATACTTTTGAATTGGAGAACCATAGTGGTGCACAATTTTTAACAAGGCAGTCACATTTGTGGAATATGAAGGAAAACTCAATTTATCTCAATTTCTCAATTTGTTGGCAGTAATAAACTGTATGATTAATTGTTTTATTATTCATTCGGTACAACAGATGAATGCAAAATAAACACTCATATTCTAATATTAAATTGATATCAACACAGATATTTACTGTATATGATGGGCCCTGGGCACAGGTGCCCACTCCTCCTCAAGGGGGCAAGACAAGATGAAGACAAAGATATGTGAGGTCACCAAAGCAACCACAAAGACACACAAAACACCCACAGAGACACGTAAAATAACTAGAGATTTGCAAATGACTACAAAAACATGAAATGAGAAAAAATGTGCACAGAGAAAACGACAAATTGCCACAAATATATGCTAAAAAGAAATGCTGAAAAAACATAAAAAACAACAAGACCAACATGCAAATGACTACAAATAAATAGAAAAACGGCATAAAAAAGACACGACATGTCCACAGAGAAATGCAAAACAACTACAAAGAGAAGTAAATAAGAAACTGACCATTTGTTTGACTTTTCAAAAAGAAATATTGAAAGTTACTTTATACAGGTGTTCTGGTCCAGGGGCTCCATGGGGTTGGGTGGATGTGGCCCCCTAGCCACCTCTCTGGCACCGCCCCTGTCATATCAAATACTGTTCATCTGAAGTCTGCTACCAAACAGCTGCAGAGCTGCATTCACACACACATGAAAACACACTGATGTGTAGAAATGCACACCAACATAATCTCACTGTCAATGCCAACAGCCTTTGATGCTCAGCCTCCTCTCCACACGAGAGCAGTTGGGAATTCATTTAAACAAACGTTAGTCCTTTGAAACTCAATGCCGTTCTTTCTCTCCCAACCCCCCCATCTCCAGAAATGTAATTCAAGGAAGGACATAGCTGCAGGACATTTTTGATGGCGATGAGCTCCGAGACCCTTCCGCCGTGCGTTGCTATGTACAGTGGCCTTTTATATATGAGAAAGACTTGATAAATGACAGAGAGGCGCAATCTAATTTAGGACAAATGCATCACATCTTTTGTGTGAACACACACTGTTTATGAGGCGACGTGATTGATGATTAGATCCAAGCAGAAGTGACAGTGGAATAACATTATTCACCTTAGCTTTGTCCTCCTCAGGCACGACGGCTGGTAGAGTTATCTTCACTATCATTAGTCAACTATGAAATTGTGGTGATTTTTTTTACATGAAAACAATCTAAACTCGGAGAATGTCGTTGAGTGATGCGGGGAAACTGTGGAAGGGTTTGGCCGGGAAGAATATTCTCTGGCCTAGTTAAGGTGTAATTTTCTTCCTCCCTTCAGTTTGTACCTCGTGGCAGATAAACTAGTACAGAGGTTTTCTGCACAAAAATATGAAAAGACCATAATTGTGCATAGTGGGTAGATACGGATGAGCACAAATTTTTCCCAAAGTGGAGGTGGGGTGTGGGTGGAGGGGTAGAGGAAGAAGAGGGACTGTGTGTGTCAGGCCTAACTCTAATTATGGCTTCGTTAATTAGTGTATCTCAACGCCGACTCGCTTGGAAAGATGCCACTTAGCTCAGCTTTTTCTCTTCCCCATATCCCTTTCCCGAATCACAGCTGAGCTCCTTCCCTCTTCCTCCTTGTCCCCCCACCCCCACCACCCTCCCGTCTTCACTTCTCCTCCCATCCCATCCCATCCCTGTCCATATATCTTGACAGCTCATAAGGCAAAGCAGCATATCAAAGCAGACTGCGCCATCGTAGCCCTTAACCAAGCATCTTTTGCTTCAAATTGCTTCCTGAGGAGAGGGAGAAATAAGATAAGAAGGCAGAAAGAGAGGAGGAGGTGGATGAAATGGGGCCATACTGAGTAGTTCCCTCCACGAGCTGGAGAGGAGTGAACGGAGAGTAAAAGTTGAAATGTGTTAAAAAAAAGTTGTCCTTATTTCTCTCGGGGTGTCGGTTAAAGCCTCAGAGAGCTGAAGTGAGAGACGTCGGCGTCGCCCCACCCTCCAAACCACCCACAGAAATTAAGTCCCGTCTCAGTGACAAGATCAGGGAATAGACACATGTCACCGTGCCGCAAATTGAAGTCCTCAGTCTGTATTTACTGGAGCAGAGCCCTTGGCACACACACGCAGAGCCCCGCGCACACTCAGAGCAACCGAGAACACCATGATTCCCAGCTCTGAAAACTACCCCCCGACTAACAAATTCAAATTCTTGTCGCGGCTGCTACTCAAGCTCAGCGGCACTGCAAGATGCTGCATAAATTAAGTCGCTGGAGGGAGCGAGGACGAGGGAACGAGCACCGTCTGCCGCTGCCGGATCGTGTTAACTCCCGGGGCCTTGTTGGCGCAGAACAGACCCCTGTCGAGACCGGGGGCCACACCTTCCACTGTGTGGGTTTTCATTAAGGTCCACTAACTGTCTCCACTCCCCAGTTCTTCCAGACTCTTGTTTAGACCCCGTGTTAGCACGTTAACATCCATAACTAGGCGCAGCCGGCTTAAACGAGGCACCAGAGAACTGCAGGCGTGTGTCAGTTGTTCCTTTGTTTGTGTGTTGTTTATGCACATTTACATTTCAGATGTTTCTTTTGTGTGTTTCATTTAAAATTGCACCAGAGTTGAGAGAAGCAGGCAAAGGTTGGGTAAGGGGTATGGATATGTGTGTTGTTTGGTTGGCCCTCCTCCAATGTCAAAGGCAGCCCCAGTGATTGCAGCGCTGACCCTTCTCTTTCACCTTTACACTCATCCCGCTGCTCTGCAGAGACAAACCACTCTGACGCCGAGATTGTCTCCATTTGCTTGACGTCTTACAACCTGTTATTTTCTATAGCGGCTAGTTCAGATTCTCTAGAGGAGAGAGAAAAAACAAGCTGTGTTTGTGGTCCTGATCGTGGTACAAAGTGCCGGCTGAGGCGAAGAAAGGGGTGGAGAGCTTAGGGAGATGTGGGGGTGTGGGAGTTAAGGGGGGTGGGGGGTTGGACAGGATGTGTACTATTTCAGACAGTACTTTCAGGCCAACTGTGCCCTCATTGTTCTATCACTGCCGGTAATGACTTCATTGTGGCTTCCTGTCACATGATGATGACTCTGTTGACCCCATGAGTGATGCAGCCGGTGACGCTGGTTTGGAGTGGTCCAGTGACTCCACTGACATTCTACTTCCTTCAGAAAGGTGGAGCTTTTTTCTCCTTTTTTTCTGCTTTCAAAGCTCCTCAGAGGTTTTAGGGACTTCAGAGGAGCCTCATGCCTGTAGCCCGTAACCTATTAGCAAATGTACAACTGAGCTGTAGCACACTGAAGACTGGATAAGATAAGAGATTTGATAAAGGTTCTGCAGTTAGAGAAAAGTAGATCCACATGGAGTGAGGCCTATATTGGGGGGTCAATATTGTTGAAAATTTCAGGTTGGATAACACTGGGTGTGATTTTTGTCTGGTCCTGTGGGTTAGAGGTTAAGATGGTGATTTTCCAGTTGGAGTCTTCTTGTCTTCTTCTTCTCCTGTCATCTCTCTACTGGTGCTACATAATAAAATGAGACATGCTGTAAAATGCCCTTGAGTAAACTTTGTAAATGTTGCTGAAAAACAGCCCCTATAAGACAGATTTTTTTTTACATCCTGTAAATAACAAGAAAAGTAGGTGGGTGGAAGAGTGGAGGTTGCTTGAGGTTGTTCTTATTTGTATGGTATTGAGTTTGCTTCTACAGGAGTGATACATCACATTATTTGTATTTTCTTGAACTTGTCTTACAAAAGAAATTGTAAGGGTCTATTTGTAAGTTTCTCTGCAGCTAAGAATGATCAAAATCTTCAGAGAAGTTATACAGTAATAGCACCTTTTTCAACAGCCATGTCTTCAGGGAAGATTAGAGGCTGCAATTAACCGCAATCAGAGAGTGAGGAGATGGGTCGGAGCTAGTTAGTTAGAATGCTAACTTTTGTAGGTGAAATGTGACACAAAAAAAAGTTGTTTATTTTTTCAGGAGAAAAAAACTGGCTCGAGTTGCAAATGGAATTTGAACCTTGCTTTTATTTACAGAAAAAAAAACCTAGAGAAGCTAGTACTTCCGAAGCAAATGAAATCAACAATTCACCAAGTGTGGTCATTTCTCACCACCACCTTGAGAGCTTTGTTGGCAAAAGAGTCTTATAAATGCTAAGATCCTCCCCAAGACCAAACCAAAATCAAATCAGAACAATACATTTCTGCCTTCCACAATCTCACAATCAGTTAACCACAATCCATCAGTGCTATAGCTACACATACCAGTTTCACAAAAGCATACATTATACACTAAACCCAAAACAACCCTCTGCCACCCCCACCCCCAACTCAGTGTGATATTGCATGGCCGACCATTAACCCAGCTGTGCAGGTAGCTGGTTTAAAGGCAGTGTTCTGCAGCTGCCCTGGTTCAAACCCTGGCAGAGGTAGGAAGGACCAAGATGTCAGCAGCACTGCTAAAAGCAGTTATATGAGTAAATTACACTGAATTACGGACCTGGTATGTGGTGTGTTTCTTTTGTCATTATGGGATGTGTATGGCATTTGGAAAAGGGTCCAATGTGGTGTGTGGTCTCACCACAATAACAGATATAGAAATTATGTGTTTTGTATACCATTGATACTGTGATTACATTAATAATTGTCTTATTCACATGCACCGCCTGTAAGCAGTGACGAGGCCTTCGTCTTGATAGGCAAGAGTTACACCCTAGACTTACAGGTAAAAAGCTGTATTAATAGTTTAAAAAAGCTGAAAACCTGAATATGTACAGTAAACTTTACCACAGTCAGTGAGCCAATCAGGAAATAGAGTGGGCACTGAGCCTCTGGTCTGACTGTTCTGAGTGACTGAATCAAAATAAAAGTTGATTTCAAGGAAACATTCAGAAAAATCCCGCAAGGTTGGATGGTGGTTCCATGTGGGCTGGGTTTGGGACATGGTTCAGAAAGGTGACTGTATTGTTGTGACATCACAAAGTCACACAGTGGTCCTGACGACTTGATTTGATGCTTTGTTATACAGGCTGTGTATGTGGACTTTCACAGTGTTAAAATAAACCTGGAAGATCAAAACAAACAGAAATCTGACTTAATAGAACACAGAGTTTTTATGTTGAACCTCAACCCAAGTTCTAAAACTAAACCAGTAGGAAAACTACAGACTACCTCTGCAGGATTTCCCCAGGTGCAGGACGTTTCTGCATCCTTTCATGCGAGTGAATTTGGTCTTCATAATAAAAGCATTACAATGATGCGCACATGCACACACAAGCATGCACACGCACGCACACGCACGCACACGCACGCACACACACAGCCACACAGCAGACGATGCCCGGCAGCAGACTACAGCTTTGTTCTAAATCGGAGGATCATATCAAATCTTGTCATTAGGCTTTGTTGCCAGGACAACAGCATTGCTCCAACATCATCTGTTGGAAAGCCGAACAGGACAGCATCAGCGGTAGCAACAGAAAGAGTATACCTATAGATGAACGTAAAATAAACATGGGGCGAGGGTTCAAAGTAACATCCACCTGGTGATGACCTGCTGGTTCACAGAGACCTGGACCAGCTACTATTGACTGTGGTGCAGTGTGATGAGCCTGTAAAGTGGGAAGCACTCCTGTATTCTCTCTGTGGCCAGATGTGAACTCCCTGTTTCTATGTCCCGGATATTATGTGAGAAAGCCAAGACTGTAAGTTCACAACTCAGATAAAGACCTGAATAAATGCCACGTTACGTAATGTGAGACGCATGAGTCCATACGGCAGTGTTGTATAATTCATTGCACTAGTGGAATATGTAAAAGCACTTCTCCAATCCCCTTTAGGTCTAATTAAAAGACTATCAGCCTTTTTACAATGAAAACTCCAGGGGATACAGTGTAATCATGTATTAATAGAATGATTACTAAAGAAATAAAGCTCCTTATGCAGATAAGAGCTGCTGAATTCATTGCACAAAGTCACCCTTAAAAAGAATTCATATGAATGTCATTCTTATGATCTTAGTTCAGCTCTAAATTTGCAAGCATGAACAAGCCTTCCTCACGATCACAAAAAGTGTCAGATCACAATCGTGTTGTTTGGAGGGTGATGTTTTGTGCTCCAATGACAGCGCGCTGATACCGACACTGTCGTGTTTTCTTCGTGTTCATGACTGTTAGTGTCACAGAGCTTATCTGGGTGAAAAAGTTTGGGAGAATTAATCAGCACATATGGATTTGCAGTCAAAGGTTTTTGATTATTAGAGCACAAAATAAAGCCTCATTCAACAGGTAACATAATAAACCAATCAGTGTCACCCCCTCATTCCCTTTAAAAGCCCCTAAATGCTGCACCTTGGCACATACAGTAGTTATTATGATGCTGCTGCAATGGGTCACACACACCTAGATTTTATTGGCGGTCAGTTGGTCGGATATTGTTGCTGACCATTGTACAGTGTGAATAAATCTTCAGTTCTTGTGATAACTGGACAAACGTAGGTGATGAATGGAAACGCTGGAGGATTTAGCAAGAAGAAGCAACAATAAAACACAGCATGTCACAAAGAAGCTTCGACCTTCTATTGTAATGTTCCTCCTGAGTGATCCCAGCATCTAAGAGCATTTTCAGCTCACTCTGCTTGTGCAGAACAGGCAGCGTACGCTCTGTGTATGCTGTTACATATTATTACAATGCATACTTCAAATAACAAGGAAATACTGCACCGCTGACTTCAGACCAGGTTTTTGCTGGTTAATCATGCAACCATGTGATTACACAACTGCCTCAAGATAGCATTGCACCAGCAATGTACCTCCACCGCAGCTCATCTTAAAACCAACACACCCATGGGCGCCTGGAGAAGCACAAGTGAATTAGCTATTTAAATGAGTGGACTGAACAGGAAAATGACGACTGTGCAGGTCTGCAACAAGCAAAGATGGTTCCATGTGAAATATTAAAGTCATGCTCACAGGTGGCATCCAGGGCCTGGAGCGCACTTACCACAAATAAAGGCTGTTAGTTCAGGCAGAGCTCTGATTGGATCGGCTGATGGTATTCGCTGTGTCCAGTATAATCATTGGCTCATGCAGTGTGGACATTAGATTGTCATTACTGATGAGGCTCATGCCAGATAATGGCCCTGACTTTTTTTTTTGTCCACCTAATTGTGACTTGATATTCTTAGGTTCACTTGAATGCTTTGAGTACTCAAACACACTGCATCCAGAGGCGATTGCTGTAAGACAGCAAGGGAAGTTCTGATATGTCAAATATGAACTGTTGTGTTTATATTTCATTGACTAAAAATGCGTCTAACTTGTTCAACTCAAAGACTAGTTCATTTAGAATCAGCTCCTTATCGCAAGTTGACTGACGCGATTTTCTTCTCATATATTCCTGTCACATCTCAGTGCATTAAACCTATTGAAGCTCAGCGCCCACCAACTTCAATGTGGGGGCAGAGAATTGTTTTTTTCACTGCAGCAAAACTAGACTGTCATTGGATAAAAGCTGTGATTTTGTCCCTCCCACGGACGCTCAGCGTCTCTGGGAGTGATTGGAGCAGTTGGTGGGCCAAGACGCTGGACTTCTGCATGATGATTTGAGGCTCCAAAGGCTGAATCTCTTTTTTGATGGCAACGATTTTGAAACATACATGGGCACGAGAAGTGTCAAGTTCAGTTCCACTGAGGTCCCACAGCGGTTTTTCGAGTGAAGTCAAGAGACTAACTGCAGCTCATTTTTTGCTATTTGATTGGCGATATTGTCCATTTCCATTGTACATATCATACACCGTAAATAAAACACTCTTAGCCCATCCTTGTTATGGTTGAAAAAAATTCTCACATTTCCTTGTTTGAGTTTAATATCCGTTAGTTTGCTCATTCATTCATACTGTACACTACGTTGAGGGTGGGGGGTATTTAAATAAATAAAAACTTTTATGACGTAGGCCCGAAAATGAGTTTCCCCTCTCTGAAAGACCAGCAGCCGCCAACGACTGCATCCATCTGTAGGCAAAAGTGTGGAATGACGACTCTAATAGTAATGTGTGATGGTACAGGAGCTCAGTAAGTCCCCAGTAATTCCTCCCAAAACAGCTTGTGTACATTTTCTATAGAAGCAGTTTAAATGACTCCTGCAGATTGCCCCATCTTCTAAGACATGCTGTGTGTGTGCGCCTGCCTCACACACCACACAGCATGTTTAAGATCTACCTAGAGATTTTCGATTACGTTCAGGTCACAGGACTGTGGGGGTCATTTTGAAAGCCTCAGCTTCTGTTTCTTAAAGTAGTTCATAGTGGATGTCAGTAGAAAACCTCTCTTCATTGTCAATTTCTTCACTGACATTTGCTTCCAGAGTTTGTTCATACTTAGTGGAATCCATTCTTCCTTTGCCTTCATCACCTTCATGCTTAACATTTAGAGGGTGTTCTTTTCATCAAATGCAGCTCCTTTTTTTTTTCTCTCCAAACACATTTTTTGGTAATTGTGGCCAGTAACCGCAATACTAATTTCATCTGTCCACAGCAGTGGATGGGCCAAATAGGCCAAATCATCTCATATTACGACCATATTCACTTCCCTTCATTGCTTCCTGTTGCATACAGAGTTCAGTTTAAAACTCTCAATCATACATACAGACCACTGCACCATCAAGCCCTTGCATATTAAACTGATCTACTCCACTCCAAGTCATCAGCTCTCAGATCAAGCAAGTTAAATCCTTCAGTCCCACACACCCGTTAAAAGGCTCGTCATGATCGAGCTTTTGAGGTTACAGCACCCAAATTGTGGAATCAGTCATTTTAGAGTCATTTAACAAAGGAACTAAAGAGTTGTCTGTTCAGACGGGCTTTTAGATAATCTGTGTGTACAGTACCAGGTTTGCTTCTTGTGTGGACACTGTATTGACCTGCAAACATCTGGCTTCTGACTGCAGTGAAAAATGGTTCAGTCAGCATTCCAAGCGATTCTTCAGTAAATTCAGCAGCACTAATCGGCATTGATCTGAACACCCAGACTATCAGGGTACGAGTTTTAAACAGGAGCCAATATGCAAACAGAGACTGAGGAAACCAGTATGGTGGAAAGAAGAAATGATTTATTTAACTCATGGGGAACAAAAAAAGAACACACAGGCAGGAACACGAGGGCAATGGGAAAACACATTGGTAAAATACACAAGGGAGAAATGAGACACAGGTGAGACACATGAGGTAATCACAGGAGGATGATCACAGGAAGACAAGACACGGGGAACATCAAAATAAAATGACATAAACAGGGAACAAGAGACAAACCATAACTGTAAACAGACCTGCTGAAACACAGCAGCTTCTCTGCGCATGGGGGAGAAAAATAATTCTTAGAAACACACAATCAGTCTCTGGCACATTCACAGGGGGACCGATCCAGGAATGAGATGTGACAGATCTGCAGTTTTCATGATGGCTGGCGGCTCACTCTGTCTCTCCGCTGCTCTGTGTATGTGCTCTGTAAGTGTAGGTGATGACATCGCTCCCTGCAGTTGCGGGTGTCCTCAGTCTGAACAGAAAAGCAAACTCTAGTGGCAGTGGATAAAGAGACAATTGACAACCTCTAGTAAATCAAAAACAAAGAAAACTGCTTATACTTTGATGTTATTTTAACCGTTTATGATTCCATAAAGAACTCTGTGAGTCACGTCTGCGAAAAGTGCTTATTAACTTTATGGCTCATCCAGATGTTGCTTTGCAGACTTAAGATGTTGAAGTCAGCATCTATCTAGATTTGTGAATAGATCCTTATAAATATGAACAATTCTCGACCAACCTAGGCCAAGTCACTAGGGCCGGGTTCAGACTACACAATTTTTTTTTCTCTCACGATGGTCACCATGTCAGATTAAACAATCATAGTGGCAGAAATTATTTTTGGCAGGCAGACTGGCAACACTACAAGTACTGTATGACCCCAACCAGTCATCGATCACGACTGATCACGACCCTGCGCAAATTCATAGTCCATCGGCCACAACAAACTGTCAATCATGGTTACTGTAGCACTGTGTGATGCTAGCGGTCTTTTGCTCAGACATGAAAAAGAAAAGGAAGAAAAAAAGATCTGGTCCTGGGTCTGGTGTAGAGGACAGTATGACTTTGTCCTTCAGAGAGAACATGAGGTACTTTAATGAATGTGTACACATCAAAACCATTTAACATTACGCACATGAAGCACATACACGTCAGAGTGCTCTGTCATCCTATTAGTCAACATCAAGGTTCACGTCATAGGAGATGTCAGTACAGTCGGTGAGATGCAAAACATTCTAACATGCTAGACGTAGAGCGTCCTAGGCGCAAAATCGCCATTTGTCAGTAGGCTAATGTTACAAATCCATTTGTCGTTTGTGACTGCATAATCCAGCCCTGTCAGCCACAACAAAATCGTGTGAAAATTGGGCTGAAATCATGTAGTCTGATCCTGCCTTAACTGGTTATTCAAGACTTAAAGGTTAGGGTTGGAGATCCTGGAAAATGGTTCTAGCAGGCCACATTTTGAAAAGTCCAAGACTCGTTCCTCAGACGTCTCTCCAAAGCCACGGCTCCAGAGCACAGACACACCAAACGCTTGTTCAGTGTTGGGGTCACATCAAGGTGAAGCCGCGGAGGTGTCACACTTGTGGCGTGACCCAGTGTAATCCCGATGTGAGCGAAGCTACTTTCCGTGATACTGTCGCGTGCCGCTGCGCAGCACCACTAACTTTCCTCCAGCTTTTTCTCACGGCTCATTCACATGAGGAAAACACCTGACATGATAATAAACCATCCAGCTCATAGCTACATCACCGCCTACCAGACTTCAGTGTGGTACATTGTATCACAGGTGTTGTCTTTTCTATTGTTGAAGACTCTGATCACACATGTGTTTAGTGGGGTGGAGGGGTACGAGCAGAGGAGGGAGGGAGGGACAGAGATGGCAGTTTTACACATCACGAGTCAATTGACTTGAACGTTGCGTTCCAGATGATTGGATGCTGTTTTTACAGGATTGTCCGTCCCACAGGTGACTCACTTTTTTCATTTATGAAAAAGCATTCAATTAATTGGTTGCAATCAGAGTGTAAAGAAGGTTTCAAACAATTTAGTAAAATAAATGCTCCAGAATAGGATCTCAAACCCTACCATTAACAAGTTAATTGTAAAATGAAGACATTTGCTATATAATTATTTACTGTCTGTTTTCTTTAGGTGTTGTGTTCATATTTTCAATCAACTGGAATTTACCAGCACTGTGCTATGAATACCTTGATGTTTTTCACTGTGGGGGTGAGATTGCATAGCAGTCTTTACAATTCATCTCCTTGGGACCATGCATAACAGTGGGCTGAAAATAACACAAATTGCAGCAACAAATCGGGCTTCAAGTGCTTCGTCATTATTGAATTGCACTTTATGCAATAACCTTCCAGATGTGGAAGGCTTTATTGTAATATTTGGACAAGGTTTTGCACTTAGTATGGCGCCTGCTTAATGTCTGTCTTTGGTCAGAGCTACGTCAAACCACTCACTTAATCACCTAACATTATTTATTGATGATACACCCTGCTTCATTGATATTTAGCCAAATTTAGGACCAGAGATGAATGGTGCACCACACTGTTAGCATGAAAAGTGGTTGGAAGACCGTGCAGACTGCTATTGATCTCAACTCTGATCCAGTTTTATGATTGTAATAAATGCTTTTCAAGGTCACATTTCAGTGGTTAGTTCAAGTTGAAGTACAATTTGTTTGTGTAGCAACAAACGATACAACTGAAGGTAAAGTGGCTTATGGAGTAATAAGACATTTTAAGATAAACAGCAGAGCACAAAAGGAATGGATAAAATGAGAAGAAAAAGTAGAGAAGAGCACTGTACTAAGATACAGTACATGGGAAAAAGTAATGAAGAGAAATCAATAGCTTTATGTGTTGCTAAAATGGATAAAAATGTCTTAAGGCTGTAAATGACTACAGTGTAGGTTTGACTTTTCCATCAGCAAGTCAGCTGTTTCATACTTTTCGGTGCCTACATGCTGAACACAATCTCACCAGAACCGTGCTCCAGGGACATGAAATACGTACAGTAAGTGCCTAGAGACCTGAGAGATCGGCTCGGTTTGTAAATTGAGAGCATGTCTGATATACACGGTGGAGCCAGGCCATTAAGAGCTTCATTCCAGGAGTGGGAGCTTAAACTCAGTTCTAAAAGTAGCAAAGACCCTGGAAATGTCTCCGAGGACAAGAAAGCTGTGCTCGGATTCTTTTCCTTTTTTTTTTCCCTTTTCATTTTGTAACACAGATCGCAACATTTGGCATTTTAATGTAAGTTGCGGTAACATTAATGCAGCTGTTAGGATTCAGGAGGAATTGGACCCAAATGCAGACACGGGGACAGGAATGGTGGAAAGAAAACAAAGGCAACACAAATGCAGGGACACTGGGGATGAACGCAGACAGAGCAACAAAGAGCAATGGGAAAACACTGAGGTTAAATACTACACGAGGGAGAAATGAGACACAGGTGAGACAATCACACACAGGTGAGACACATGAGGTAATCACAGGAAGGAGAATTCATGAAAGATATGACACACGGAACCTCAAAATAAAACAGGACAAAAACGGGGAACAACAGACAAACTCTAACAGCAGCTTGGTGGTGTTATTTTTCAATACATTAAATAGTGTCTGAATGTCATACAGCTGAGGCTGATGGGAAGGTCTGTCCTTAAACTGCAGTGATCCAATGGTAATCTTGTAAAAACAAAAGCACTCAGGTGTTCATATGTCACAGATCTAAGGAACCAATCATGTCAACTTGGCGTGATGTGCGTGGGGAAAAATAAACCTGAAACCCACTGTGTCAGCCACTGCTAAAAGTTCACAAACAACACTAATCGTTCTTAATTTCGGTCAGAACATACTACTAAAGCATTTGCTGCGCTGAGGCCTAGTCAGCATGTACCTGGGTACTTTTCTCTGCTGCATTTCCCAAAAAATAACACCAACAGGTGTCATTTTTACTTTTAAAGCACTACTTAAGAACTTTCAATTTTGGTTGAGTTTGGCGGCGCCAGTGGCCCAAAGCGGTAGTGTTTTGTCTGAAGGAAGACTCCATTCCCCATGAGCACCAGCGCGTAGCGCCGTAAACATCCTGATCTTCCGGTGCATAGAAATGAACAGAAGACGTCCAAACTAAGTTTCTGTTTCTGGATCATTTCACAGTAAACACACACACACAATCCGACAGAAAGGTGCCGTATTGCTGCTCCCTCCTCGTCGTGACTCGTGAAAGTGAAAGTGAAACTTAAGTGAGAGCCGGTTCCTACCATGCTCCTCAAAGCTGCTTAGTGCCAGTGAAGGCGATACAGACCATAATGATACAGACCCCCTCAGGCCATGACAGAGGTGTCATTCAACCTGTTGTAAGTCCATGTACCATCACAAAAGTTATGAAAATATTATACGAAGGTTTAAAAGTTCCTTAGTGTTGGTTTAAAAACGCGATGACCAATCATAAGCCGTTTTCCCACTAAAATTAGCGGGTCGACGCGGGTTTTTTAAACGCGGGTCGACCCGCTAACAATCGGCATTTGGCCCCTTTCCCATTGACCAAAATGAGCCGAGTCTGACCCCCGCTGAGGGATCAGACAGAGCATAAACCAGTCGCCCCGCTCTCATCCGCGGTGCAAGAGACACACACAGTCATGCCACAGCCGCCCGCTGCGGAGTGTCCGTCCGCCGAGGCAGACTCTCTGGCTGGCTGACCTGGAGCACCAGGACCGCGGAGGACAGCGAGTCTGCCGCGGCCGGATGACGGACATCAGCGGCACAACACGTCAGTTAAACAGACTGTCGCTTCTTTTCTTTTCTTTTTTTCTATCGTTTTTGGTCAGTGTTGTTTGATCTTTTGATCCCAGTCTCGGATGAGAGCAGAGCTTTGTTTTGGTGATATGAGACGCGACCAGCGTGATGACGTGGCGTCACGTAACGCTCAGCGTCATCACGTAAATTAGCGGGTTGACACGGGTCTGGCGTTCCCACTGCAAGCCGTTCGGAGCCGAGCTGATTAAAGGCGATTTTAACCCGCGTCGCTTGCACCTTTCCCACTGCCACCAAAAGCCGATTGTTAGCGGGTTTAAACGGGTTTTTTGACCAGTGGGAAAGGGGTAATAGTGAACCTGAAGTACCAACTTCTGGTCTAGTTTAGTTCAATTACCTTTATTTAAACTTGTGAGTACACTGAGGCAACCCTCATTCACAGTGCAGACAAGCAGGATAAATAGACTATAGATACAAAACAAAACAGATAAGAAAAAGATACAAATTAATATATACACAGTAAAATACAGGGAGTGGATAACAAAAACAAAGAAACAAGAAACAGAGGACAGGAAATTAGCGATTGATGATTTAAAATGACTGAAGGGGACGAGTCTGATCTTTGTTTCCATGACTACTGGTCATACTTTCAGTTGTAGTAGTGTTAGGAGTAGTGTGTGTGTCTCGGCAGCCAGCAGCTCACTCCCCCGGTCCAGCCCCCTGTGCAACCAAAAAGTCTGTTTTCATTTTTCACACACAAATGTGAAAACAGTGTTTTTAAAAGTCTACTGCCCAGAAGGAGTTTTTGAAAATATCAGTTTTAAAGGACCAAAAACATAGTAGTAAAAAGTATCCAGTTTGGCCATCTTCTTTTACATGTGGACATTGTCTGAGTCTCTCTAATGTTTACTCCTCTAAACATCATGATACCCACGCTCATTCACCTGTCAATCTAGCTCCAGCAGGAAAAGTGGGCAGGGCACAAAATCTGATTCAAAATTTTTCACTAAAGAAAGTGTGTATTTGTGCTTTCAATTTTTTGTTTGATTATATTAAGGATTAACCTTAGCATAGCTTTTTTATTTTATTTTATTTTTTACATAATTTTAAATATGTGTACTGTACTTATGGCTTGAAATCCAAGGTTCCAACTGTCTTGGATTAAATATTAGCTAAATGAAACTCTTTTGGTGATTGAACACTTTTCTGACTGTAATGAACTGTCAAAGTATTCTGTGTCTTCACCTGATCCTGACAGAATGCATAGCTCTAGCATCACATTACAGTGAGTGAGTGTGGAGAAGGACAATGAATGATGCTGCTGAATAGCACAGTGTATCTCTGGCCTCATGTGCCCGTGCGAGTGCATACACCATATTACACACTACTTTAGACAGTATTATAAAGTTTGTAGTTTAAGTTGATAAAGCCCTAATTACATTCTCCATCTTCATTAATGGGAATACAAATTGCCTAACTTTACTTCTTATAAAAAACTACTTCTCTACCAGCAAGGTGTAGCCAACTAGGCTAATTACAAGTGTGTGCTCATTAGCAGAGTTGCTCAAAGTTTGAGTCTCAGGTTTTTGAGGATCAAGTCTCAAGTCTCTTTTAGTTGTAATGAATGTTTCATCACCTGCTGCATGGCCAAATCTAAGGGATTCAAAGCATGTACTGCATTGTCATCACCACTTATTAAGTGATAGTAAGGGAGGGAACGGGGACAGAGTGGGAATTAAAATATGGCCCTGGTTATTCAGCTTGGAACCACCAGAACTAACTGCAGAGACACTATCCCATATACAGCATGTGCCCCACTTAAGAATTATGTACAGTATGTAGCAAACAGATGGTGGCAACGTTACATGCTACTCTGGCTGAGAAGGGCAAGTGTCTGCTACCTGTGTCATAAATAGGACCGTGTGCTGTATCTCCAGAAAAGCACAGTAGCTGTTGCTGGTGCCAAGGAAAGAAGGTTTTGTGTGTCGTCGGAGCTCTAGGGGAGGCTGGTCGGCCATGCAGCCCAGCACAGGGCGCATGTTTGGGTTAGAGGAGCAGGGACACTGGGCTGGAGCACGGTCTGTGGAGCTTAGCAGAACTGCAGTGTACCAGAACCACGGTGGAGCCGGCTCCTGCCCACAGAAAAGTTACAGAGTGCACTTCCAGACGGCGTGACCCCACTCAGGCTGCAGTGGTGGCATGATTCATCCTATTAACCATTTTTCTACCACTTAAGTAAGTTTAGAAACATTATTTTAAGGTCGAAAAACTATGTTGGTTTAATAGAGAGTGTGAGATCAGAATTCAGGCTGGTCACTGCAGCAGCATATACAACAACATATATAATCTGTTATTTTCTCTCTTCGTCTGTCGGTAATAAAATTCTGCAGGCCTGAGATGATTACACCGAATGTGGGCTTTAATTATTATAGAATTTCTGCTAAAAAAAAAACAGCAGAGGACGAAGTTGTGCAACACGATCCTGCTACCACTTATTCTATAACCCTGGACTCACTGAGAGCTGTGATCCTGAACCCACTCTGCTGCTAGATACACAACCCTAACCCTCACATATTTATATTTAATTTAGATATTAACATCATTTGTGTGATTCTTTTAGGCCACAGCTCATTGTTTGTCCATGAAGGAGGCTGGTGGCAGTCCACTGCTGCCCTAGTGTTTAAACCATGACAAAGCTGGAGCTGCAGGACTGTTCCAAATGTATTTAGCTAGGGAGACTGACCCAAGGGAAATGATGGCTTTATAGAACAACAGTGGGCTATGCAGCCTGCTTCACTGGTTGATCACCACACAGCTTTATCGATCTCTAACCCTCATGCTCTCACTCCCATCCTCTCTCACCCTCACCCTTCAGAAATTGAATCAATATTAATGCAAAAATGATCAAATAAAAACAAAGATTGTCCTAAATCTAGAGACTATACATATTTCAGGATGAGTGCCAAGTCAAGTCTGAAGTGTGTGTGAGATGGGGAGTCAAGTCCAAGTTCATCAGACATCATTAGACATCAGGCTGCTGTCTGTGTTGCGCCACCTGTCAAGGTCTATATTGTCTGCAGAGGGTGAACAAATCCAATTGCAAAGCTGTGACAGGACGCAGACACTCTGAGAGTTCTTTAATAAGTGAAAGTGGTGCTCACTTTTAATAAAAGTAGGAAAATAACCTCAAGTCTGGCAACATGTCAAAGTGATTGAAGTCATGATGTATCCCAGTTTTCTTGCATGTGCTGAGTTTGATGAGCTTGTCTAAATGTAGGTAAAATAAACTGTCTCCTGTTGGATTGCTGCTCAGGATATGTGGGCACACAAGGTCACACAACAACTCAGTTGAATAGGAACTTGTCTGAGATCGTCTCACAGCATCAAATGAAATTAAGCCAAAGAGTCAGTCAATATTCAAGCTTGATTTGAACCACAGGGGAAGTCCAGGCCAAAACAACAACCACTGGACGACTTTAAACCATAATACTTGAAAAAAATAACTAAAAAGGAAAGGTTTCAATGCTAAACCTAATTCCCTAACTGTACAAAATACAGAGGGAACTCACTCCACAGTGCATTCCTCGGCCAAGGCCAGAAATATTCTATTATTTGGGTCCAAATTGTTCAAATTCACAGACATAAAAAATAAATATGTCTGATGTTGGGTTTTTTTTTTTTTTTTTTTTTTACATCCAATCCAAAAATTCTCTATCTCACAGTGTCAAGGTAAG
Organism: Trachurus japonicus; assembly: GCF_045865225.1. Lineage (NCBI taxonomy): Eukaryota > Metazoa > Chordata > Actinopteri > Carangiformes > Carangidae > Trachurus > Trachurus japonicus. The sequence continues at coordinate 38,692,023 of NC_140915.1, read as the reverse complement.
TGTTACAAAAAATGTCTGAAACATAACCTCCCTGGCAGAGGTATAAAGGAGGAAATTAAAATGTCAGCTCCCCTCCACAAAACTCTTTGGTTAAGAATCAAAGTGAAGATTTAAGATAGAAAATCACTCATTCACCTCTCACTCATTTACTTCTCAGTATTCTACATCATCCAGAGGACTGAACAGTAGGCTACAGTGAACTCATTGGCAAAATAAGAAAATACTAGGCTACTTGGGTAATTTTTTCTCTCTGCACAATGATTGATGGGATACAGTATTGTACACAGCCTGAGGACTCAACATCCTCACTTCACATCTGTATGATGTTAAAAGACTGGATGTAAGGAAAGGTATAGAATTGACCCTTTGTTGGCCTTCTGATTGGTCTGCTGTTCCACCAATCAGAGCGCTTCTCCCCATGTCACATGTTGCACAACATTCTAAGGTTGGACAACTCTGGCATGAAACCCTATGAAACGAGATAGGTAGACAGCAAGTTTTTCGGCAAAAACTACTTTATAATTTTTCAATATGGTTATTAAAATGTGCCTGGGGTTCCTGCAATAGCAACTCACGATATCTGGAACATATTCCCGGAGTCATTTTTATCCCATTCCCCAAACCCAAGACATCAATAAACCCTATGTAGGCTACTGCATACATATTACTTTAACCCTCTGTTATGTATTTAGTTGAGCTTAATAATAGGGTTTGGGGGTGGTCCACTAGGGGGAGCTGTAGGCATAGGTCAGGGGTTAATTGCATAGGTTTGTTTGTTGTTGTTGTGCAGTCCTCATGAGAAGTGAGCCGTTTTCCCTGGCTGTACTGAAGTGCTATTGAAGCTCATTCATTCTCCAGTCCACTCTCTGGTCGTGTTCATAGACACAGAAGATCTAATACCTTCAAAATTATCTAGCAAACGTAACATTACCGCTACTAATGTCTTTTGAACTTTGTGAAGTTTTACAAGGAGAAACGGGAGATCGGCGGAGATTAAGCGTTAGCTTGTAGCTAACGTTAGCTAGCGTCGTTAGCTACTAGCTAGTGAGTGACCAAAACAATGATTTTTCCCCATTTTTCGGAAAAGTCAGGTAATGCCCGTTCAATCGCTATTGAGCCACATCTGTCCTCTATCATGGACACTATTTTTCTGATCTATAAGTTAATTCAAATTTTCCTTACAAGCAATTTAAATCTGCCTAATTTTCAATGGTTTCCAATGCGAGTTAACCCTTCCGTGACCATTGTTTGTCCAACCTAGCAACAGTAACCGTGGGGGGCGGGGCCTTGACAAAGGGTCAATTGTTATATTCTATTCATTTGAACATCTCAGTCTGTATCAGCATGCAGCACATATTTAAAAAATATTGTAAAATATAGACTTTAATATCCTGTAAACTGCTTTGGCAAGAACATGTCTTTGTTCTGTCCAATAAAGCAATTTGAACTGACTTAAATTGGAATGAATTGAACAGAACTGCACTTTAAATGAATAATTGATTGACTCAAATGTAACAACAAGTACGCTCTTTTATATTTAATCTGGCAACAACGTACAGAAGAGCTGCGGACCACACAAACAGCTCAAAGATCAGTGGAGCTCCTCAGCTTTTATATTCCCTCAGATGATCTGTGATTGTAGGTCCCCAGGTTCACCAGCCACCAGCACTAGGGAGGTAAATGTGGTTCGTCATCTGAGCTACTTTTTATTTTGTTGAGTAGGTGTAAAATATTTTTGTGATTTTTTTTATTTTTTATTTTATTTTTTTGCCATTTGAGTGATTTTCACTAACAAGACATGAAGTTAATATTCCAATAAACTGGCTTCTCCTCTTCTGTTTTGCTTGGTTGGACAGGCAGTGAGCTCAGTTTGATGTGAAATGACTGATAACTGATGATTATCAAAACCAAATGTCAGTTCAGTTTATTATTATTTTTTGCTCTATGGTAAAAGTCTTCATAAATGGAGACTCATATTAAACTAAACCGCACATAAATCCCACTCTTTGTTGCGTAGTGAGTTGTTAAGAGCAGGAAACATGTGATAACATATAAAAGTGGTTGAAGTCAGTAATTGTTTTGCAAAGTGCTGGCTCTTTTCCGTGGTGTGTGATGGCGAGGGTTAGAGTTTGTGTTAGTGTGTGTGTGGTGCGTTGATGTGTTAACTGGTTTCTAACTGCAGTTCCTGCTGTGCTTTTGTCAGCTGGTTTACACTCATTACAGGGTGATGCCTTGATAATGTTAGCCTGTGCATTATGTATCTGTGGTTGTGTCACACTGATGCGAATCGGTTGCTAATTGTTTCAAGGTGGTTGCTATAGCTGCAGCAACTGATGCTGAATACTGATACTTCTGCACATGTAAATTCATTGAATGCCAGATAAATACAACTTCAATCACTCTTGAGGGATGATCAAAGAAATGCAGCCCCTCTCATTCTGTGTGATTGTCTCATGGACACACACACAAACACACAAACAGAGATGCTCATCTCGCCAGCCCACGCTTTTGGCCCTGCTGCTCTTCCACCATTGTTGTTGTCAGTCTCCTCACACCCCAGTTCTGGTGAGATAAAACCCAGAGCCCACGTGGACCAAAGAAAGGCCAGGGCAGGTTTCATAATTGGAGGGAATGAGGGGGAGTGGAGGATGTATTGCAATCAGACTCGAGGAAGAATGAGACCTTAATTAGACATTCTTCTCTTTCTATGTATAGAAGGCTTTCCTTTGAGCTCCTCTCTTCCCTCGCCTGCAAACCTACAGTATCACTGAATTCTAATTAGAGAGCATTTGATGAGAGTGTGTGCTTCCTGTGGCCTAGATAGGTCTGCTTCATCGGTATGAGCCCCGGTGCTCCGGTGTGGTTGGTCCCCGGCTGCGCCATCAAATGAGAGCTCCAAGTCTCTGAGGGATGGTGGAAAAATGAGAGAGGGGGTGTAGGAGGGAGAGGACAGGGTGAGGCACATGGGGAGATAACAAGACTGGGCATCGCCAAGGGCAGCAACACATGGGAGGGGGAGTCTAGATCTGTACGGATGCATGCGTTTGAAGTGGGACTGCCTGTGTGTGTGAAAAAGGCAATGTGTGTGAAGCTATGTGGCTGAGTGTGTGAGTGGGTCGGGGTAGGGGATAGTGAATATACTCCCTGTGGTTGGAGGGCTGGTCAGAATAGCAAGACTCTCCAGTCTCACAGTGAGTGGGTAACTCTCTCCCCAGCATCCTTCACGTCAAGTATAAACTGGTTCTTGGCCTCTGTGGTCAGGCCTCTTCTGATTGGTCCCGTGCTGAGCTCATCCAAGACAGCAAGACTGAAAATACATCTTTCCTCCGACTTTGTCAAAAATCGAAGTTGTGAAATTTATTTTGGTGTCAATCTAGAAGTCAGATCAGGCGACTGTTCAGCAGTTTGGCAATGCAAATATAAATATGTATGAAAACAATTAGACTGATGGAAGAGGAGATGAGGTGTAGAAGATAACACCACAGTCCATAAAAAATTCAGCAACAAGCCAAAGTGTTGCAATTGTCTTGCACTCCAGTGAGCTATTTGTGTAATGTACAGTATATTACTGGAGTATGATACATAATGTGCACACCACTTTAATTTTCCATAAAGCTGGAGATTATTCTTTTTAATGACCCCCCCCCCGTTTCAACAGTCTTATTTTATCTTACCTGCAATAATACATCATTATGCGTTACTACACTGAACAAAAGTATAAATGTAACACTTTTGTTTTTGCTTTCATTTTTCAGTGCTGAACTCAAAGATCTAAAACTTTTTCTATGTACACAAAAGGCCTAGTTCTCTCAAATATTGTTCACGAATCTGGCTACATCTGTGTTAGTGAGCACTTCTCCTTTGCCGAGATAATCCATCCACCTCACAGGTGTGGCAAATCAAGATGCTGATTAGACAGCATGGATATTGCACAGGTGTGCCTAGGGCTGGCCACAATACAAGGCCACTCTAAATTGTGCAGTTTTATCACACAGCACAATACGACAGATGTCGCAAGTTTTGAGGGAGCATCCAATGGGCTCTTTGCACAGCTCCACTACTTCCTGAACTTAATGCTGCTCCTTTATTTCCTGTCTTACATTATTGGACAAACTGATTAATCCAGGTGTGTCTGAGTAGTCACAATGGTCAGACACACCTGGATTAATCAGTTTGTCCAATAATGTAAGACAGGAAATAAAGGAGCAGCATTAAGTTCCGGAAGTAGTGGAGCTTTGCATAGTAGAGCCCATTGGCATGACTGCAGGAATGTCCACCAGAGCTGTTGCCTGTGAATTGAATGTTCATTTCTCTACCATAAGCCGTCTCCAAAGGCGTTTCAGAAAATTTGGTAATACATCCAACCGGCCTCGCAACCGCAGACCACGTGTAACCACACCAGCCCAGGACCTCCACATCCAGCATGTCAATCTCCAAGATCGTCTGAGACCAGCCACTCGGACAGCTGCTGCACCAATGGGTTGTATAACCAAAGAATTTCTGCACAAACTGTCAGAAACTGTCTCAGGGAAGCTCATCTGCATGCTCGTTGTCCTCATCGGGGTCTCAACCTGACTGCAGTTTGTCGTTGTAACCGACTTGAGTGGGCAAATGCTCACTTTCTATGGAGTCTGGCACTTTGGAGAGGTGTTCTCTTCATGGATGAATCCCGGTTTTCACTGTACAGGGCAGATGGCAGACATCGTGTATGGCATTGTGTGGGTGAACGGTTTGCTGATGTCAACGCTGTGGATCGAGTGGCCCATGGTGGTGGTGGGGTTATTATGGTATGGGTAGACGTATGTTATGGACAACAAACACAAGTGCATTTTATTGACGGCATTTTGAATGCACAGAGATACCGTGACAAGACCCTGAGGCCCATGTAGCCGATGTTATCTGCGTTGTGTTCGGTATGGACTGGCCCAGGTGGGGTTCGAACCCTGCTATCCCGCACTGCAGGTGACGATGCAAACCGTTTTGCCAAGAGGTCAATGACCGCTCAGCAGTCTGGTTTGCCCGTCCTCTATGGGTGAGTGAGTGCACCGTGGACCTTCCGTTACACTCGCCCCCCCTGAACTCACAGGGCATCCGGGTCACTGCACCACTGTAGCCGATGTTATCTGGCCCTCTGCGTTGTGTTCAGTACGGACTGCCCCAGGTGGGGTTCGAACCCTGCTCTCTCCCACACCGCGGGCAACGATGCAAGAGGTCAATGACCGCTTGGCAGTCTGGTTTGCACGTCCTTTATGGGTGAGTGAGTGCAGCGTGGACCTTCCGTTACACTTGCATGGCCAGCACACTCACCGGACATGTCACCCATTGAGGATGTTTGGGATGCTCTGGTTCGGCTTATACAGCAACGTGTTCCAGTTCCTGCTAATATCCAGTAGCTTCGCACAGCCACTGAAGAGGAGTCTTTGCTATCTAGTCATCAAATATGTGTAGTGCAATAAAAAGATAAATATCCCTCTGAAGTGTAGTGGAGGCGATATATAAAGCATGATGAAAATGAAATATTCAAGTTAAGTACAGGGTTTGCTTAATTTCCATCACTCGTAAAGAGGAGAAATGATGAGAGGAAGATGTGAAGGAACGTTTGATAGAAGAATGATAAGCGATGAAAGTAGTTCCTGTCCTACCAGATGCTGGCTGTGATACACAAGTTTGATTTGCTGATCAAAGATGGATGAAAGGGAAGTGACTGAGATTAATGTATCCAGACAAAACTACCTAAAAAAAATGCTACTGTTGTGGTTGTTGTGGTTGTTGTATGTGGTTATTTTTTCACACACTTGCTGTGTCCTCAGATTCACCGTATGGACGGGGAATAAGGAGAGGACCAAAACGGAGGTGAAGAGGCTGGAAGGGTTGAACCAGGGAATGTTCCCAGCGCTGTTAAGTCATTTAGCAGCAGAGGCTACAAGCTATTATACCTGAGCTTTAGCCGTGACAATAATAATAATTACGAGACGGCCTGAGCTGAGGAATCGAAGCGCCCATTTAGCAGATGAGCTTCCAAACGACCTCCTGAAAAAAGAAATGGCACCTGGCCAACCAGCGTGTCAGCACTCTGTGTTTCCCCTTCTTTCACCTCCTCTCTCTCCTGTCTCATTGCCTTTCTCTCTTGTGTCTCTCGCCCACTCCACTCTTTGTCTGTCTCATCTTTCTGTCTGTCTCTCTCACCCCTCTCTCTTTGTGTCTCATTTCTTTCTCTTCTCTCAACTCTCTGTCTCGGGTTTCTCTCTCACTGTCTCTCACCCCCATCTCTCCCTCTTTTTGTCTCATCTTTCTTTCTGTCTCTCTCACCCCTCTCTCTCTATCTCTATGTCTTCTGCTTCTTTAAAAGGATAGTTCACCCAAAATTGAAATTTCACTCATTATGTACTCACCCTCATGTCGTCTAAGGGCTGGGAGAAGTTTCAGAGTCCTCCGTGGCTTCTCTGAGTTACAGGGGGTCTCGGCGTAGCAGTGCATGTCCATATGACGGTTGCAAATGGATACCAACTGTCTTCGTGACAAAAAGACACACCAAAAAACATCCAAATACCTCCATGCTGCTCGTCTGTAATGTCCGTCTTGTATTGAAGCCCGCCAGCATGGAGGTATTTGGATGTTTTTTGGTGTGTCTTTTTGTTTTACGAAGACAGTTGGTATCCATTTGCAACCGTTATATTGACATGCACTGCTGCGCCGAGACCCCCTGTAACTCAGAGAAGCCATAGATAACTCTTAAACTTCTCCCAGCCCTTAGTCCACATGAGGGTGAGTAGATAATGAGTGAAATTTCAATTTTGGGTGAACTATCCCTTTAACCCTCTCTCTTTCTCTATCTGCATCTTCTCTCTGTGTTTCTCTCACCCTCTCTCTCTGTGTCTCATGTCTCTCTCTCTCTGTGCTTCTCTCACCCTTGCCGTCGCACATTCAGTGTCAAGCTTTCTCAGTGTCACTTTTGAAAAGTGGTAGACCCATGAAATGACATGCACGCACACACAGATATACACCACATATTTTTTACGCTACAGCAGTCACAAGAAAGGATTTTTTTCTCACTTAGTCACACACACAAACACACACGCCTTGTTCAACACACATACAGGCACACAATCCCGTTATAGAGTATGCATGCACATGTGAAGAGACACAATCTTCTTGTCCATTCCCACTTCTGAGGACACGTAGACTGTCTGATTTCACCAAGAAGGAAAAAAAAAAAAAACCTCTCACACTACACCCCTCCTCACACACACAAAAACACACACCCACCCCTCTCCCTGGTGTAAAACCACACTGTGTGTTGCTTCATCTTGTGATGTGGCTGCAGAGGAGCTGCATCACACTAACTACCCCCTGCAGAGACGGCAAGGTAGAAAGGGAAGGAGAGGGACAGAGGAAGAATGGGGGTAAATTATGGAGAGGAGACAAACAAATTGAACAAAAAGCTGAGAGCTGTCTGTGAGCTGTATATAGAGCTGTGACAGAAAGAGACAAAGCGTAGGGGGGAGGAAGCCACAGCACAGACTGCAATGGGAAAAGAGAGAAGAAAAGACACAGCACAATACTAGAGTAATATTTAGAGAAATATGTAACATGATCATTGGTTTACAGAGATGGTGATGAGATGAACAGTACAAAGGAATAAGACACATTAGAAACCAATTATAGTAGAAGCAGCAATAGTATAACACTGACTGACAACATCAGTCATACCATAATATTTACAAAGGATTTATGGAGCAAACAAATCCTATATGGCTGGACCATGTACAGACCAGATACTGTGTGTCTGTGCAGGGCCACGGGCGGGCTGGAGGCCAACTGACACAGGGCGAGGGTGGGGTCCACCCTGGGCTGGTCTCCAGTGAATCACCGACACATACAGACAAACAACACACACACACACGCTCATATTCACGCCTACGGGCAATTTAGAGTCGCCAAGCAACCAAATGTCCATGTTTTTATGTCTGTGGGAGGAAGACGGAGAAGCTGGAGACACTGGGAGATCCTGCAAACTCCACCCAGAAAGGCCCCGGGCCCCGTGGATCTAACACAGAAGCTTCTTGCTGAGAGGCGAGAGTGCTATAACCACCACACCACCGTGCCACCCCTATGTAATTGAGGATGTAATTAAAAATTGTTGTTGAACCGTTGTAACCAACTGACATCATCATGTCCTGTTTGTGTTCTGCTGAGTGTCTGTTGGGTTTAGCCCTTTAATTCAGTTTGATTTTGGCACAAACACAACTATGTTTACATACAATTAAATTAAATTAAACTTTTTTCTTTTTTAAATTCTGACCAATGTTTGTTCCTCTCTGTGCTCTCATAAACAGTGCTTTAATAGAGCTGAACTCCCAATAAAGCTGCCCTCATTATATAGTGTCTCTCTGTTTCAGAACTAGCGGCTGAGATGCAGCCTATTAACACTGCATTACCAACCAGCAACCAGTTTCAATAGTCAAAGTTTAAAAATATGATTTCATAACCCAAACAAAACACTTACTTGAAAAATGATCATTCAGAGAGTAAGTCAGAAGGGACCCAATATGTCTGCCACTGTTTAAGGGACAAACCTCTACCTCTACTGAACAGAGGGACAGGTGCCTCAGGTTTGTCAAAAATACTTAATTTATCAGTGGTGTTTTATTTTTGAAAATGTCCAAATCTAGCAACAATAACCAAAGTTGGCAACAGCGACTGCAGTCAGTAAACTCCTCTCTAATAGAAACTGTTTGTGCCAACTCTATCACTCAGTCAGTCAGTCATTTGCTCAGTCAGTCTTTTGTAGACACATTTGCTTTAACAGCCATTGTGGTCCAGCCAAAAATCACAACCTGATATAGTTGACTAAATTACAATGTGTGTAAGAGAAGCAATGTAACATTTCAGAACACTTGTTGATATGGGAATGATGTCTTTTTATATAATCATATGGTAATACATTTTGTGCTGAGAGAAAATGATGCCAATAAAGCCGACAAATAATGAAAAAGTTACAGAAGGGGGAAATGGGAGTGCACTCGATGTGTTTTTTAGCACAGTGACGAAGAAGGATGGAAAATGAGAGAAAATTGAGGTGATGAGTAAAAAGGGTGAAAATGATAACTGTACAGATAAATATGAAAGAACGATACAAAGATAAAGAGAATGTGCAGACAAGCCGTGGGCGAAAATGTGACAGGATAAAGAGGAGAGGATGTAAATTATAGTTTAGGTGGAGAACTGCTGTGGATTGTGCTTGAACATGAGGCAGAGGGAACAGGGAAGAGAGGCAGAGCAGACCAGAGCAGGGTGATAAATGATTCGAGGGCTGCACGGGACGCTCTCGCCTCTTCATCTTACGTAGCTGACCTTGGGCTTATGAGCTGTAATAAAACGTGGCCAAGCACTCCTGAAATTAGTCCACTCGCTGTAATGCTCTGCAGCCTTCTGCTGCATTAGCATACTGCTTTTATAGAGTAGCGGCGCATCCAACACATACAAATACTGCACCACCGGGACTGCGAGGGAGATGATGAGGGCGATGATGGGGATGATGAAGACAAGAGACGAAGCCAGGGGTCGATGGCGGTTGACGGGAGATGAAGGGACAGGGAGGGCGAAGAGAAAATGTAAAAGGAATGGTTAAGTAGAAAAGAGAGCAGAGTGGTGATTTCTGTGGTGCCACGAGTGGAGGTGATGATAGGGAGGGGAGGATGAAATACTGTAATTGAGGAAGAGGAGGTGATAAGATGAGGGAATAACATGAGACCAGGGCATGGTAGATTGATGAAGGCAACGAGGAGAGGAAAAGGAAATGTAAAGGAATGCATGAGCAGAGACTGATTCACGCTGATGATGAAGACGGAGCGAGGCAGGAAAACAGAAAGCCAGTGATTTTCATGGTGTAATAACATTATAGCCTGAGACATTTCCAGAGTTTTCTTAATGTACATTAAGTTAACTGTGCTTTGCTGCTGTCGCATCAGTCAAGATGAGATTTGAAATGTCACCTCTAAGCACAACATGTTCTGTTCCTGCAGTGGTGGCAGCTGTGAGTGGGAAGATGAGGAGGAAGAAGACTAAGAGCAAGATTATTCCATCACTTTTTTAACACCTTCAAATTTCTCTTCTGTGGCCTCTTTACACCGAGCCAGCATCCCCCTCTCCATCATAATCACCCTCTGCTTCTCTTCAGGACAAAAAAACCCACCTTCATCTTATTTGGGGGGGGGGGGGGGGGGGGGCTAATAACAGCGGAACAAACAGCATGTCTCTCTCAGGGCCCGGCTGGTATTATCTTCAGCCATTATTATGTTTCTGCGAGGTCTCTGTGCTCTTCTCCAGAGGCTTATGTAATGGAGCTGTGGAGCACCAATTCTAGCAAAATACAGATTAATTGGTCTGTGGGTTTGTTTGGACAAATAATCAATTAATTCCAGGGCAGGCTTGATTAAGTGAAAGATGGAGGGATGAGAAAAAAACAAAAAGACGAGGTATAAATACCTGAGAGACATAGGGAGGAATTTTGTGCTAAGCCTTGAAAGCATCATTTTCTGAGGGAAGTGGTGTGAAGTGGATTGAAGACGAGGTCTCACTTTGATGTATTAGTTTGTGTTTGTATGTGAGTATGTTGTAAGTGAATTTTGTATGTGAGTATGTTGTAAGTGAATTTTTTAACATTTTAATAATGACACAAAATTCTATTTTTTTATGGGTTTTTTTATGAATGGCACTGATGGTCAGCTGGTCAATGCACCACTTTGGTCCAAACTCAAATATCCCCAAAACTATAACTTGGTTATAGGGTGCAAGCCCATGTTTAAAGAGGAACTATTAAAGCAGGATTTTTCCAGTGGCTATTAGTACCTTAATTAAAAAAAAAGAAGCTCCGGAGTAATTGTGATAGTTAACTACATGACTTGTGACTTGTTACGAGTGAGAACGGAGGCTCTCTGCCTTCCACCTGGCATCTTTTTTTTTCTTATTATAACCTTTATTTATTCTCGAGAGACATTGAGGTTGCCCTCATTTTCAATGTCGAATCTCACTTGGCCGCTGCCCCGGTGTCCCAGCTCTCGATTGATTTTTCGTGGGCTTTGTTAAAACCAAATGCACATGGCCAGGCGGAGGGTTAGCAAAACAGAGGACAACATTTATGTTTTTCTATGTTTCCCCAGCTAGTAATCGACTTCTCATTTTTCCTCTGAAATGGACTGGTAAAATGAATCCTGATGAAAAACTTTCTACTTTAAAGCAGTACTAAAGAACTTTCAGTTTTGGTTGAGTTTGGCGGTGCCTGTGGACCAAAGCGGTAGCCTAGTGTTTTGCCTGAAGGAAGACTCCATTTCCCATGAACACTAGCGTGAAGCCCTGTAAATATCCTGCATAAAAATTAACAGAAGACATCAAAACTAAGTTTCTGTTTCCAGTGGATCATTTCAAAGTGAAAACACAAACATAATCCATTGCTCAAGTACCGTTTTGCCTGTTCCCTCCTTGTTGTGACTCGCAAAAGTGAAAGTGAAACTTAAGTGAGAGCAGGGTTCCTACCATGCTCCTCAAAGTTGCTTAGTGCCAGAGAAAGAGATACAGACCATAATGATACAGACCCCCTCAGGCCATGACAGAGGTGTCATTCAACTTGTTGTAAGTCGATGTATCATCACAAAAGTTATGAAAATATTTTATGAAGGTTGAAAAGTTCCTTAGTGTTGGTTTAACATTTTGTGGTGATCACCATGAAAATAACCTAAATATAAATGTTTTCCCCAAATCTTTTTCTGTCCATTCCGCCCTTAATTTACGCCCCATCACACCTCCTAACGTCCACTCAACAACTCACACCTTTTTTGAAAAAAACAAAAGGTGCTAAGAGGCAAAATGGCGTCTCACCATGCTGGAGCAGCAGCTCAGTGTCTTCCTCCCGTCATATCATCTCCTCAGCGCCGGGCCTATCTGTGGCTTTTGAACCAAGTCTGCAGTTTAGTCGTGTTGACGGTCACCCTTGTTTTATGGATTATAAACCTGGGCCCTATACGATCTGATCACTGCTTGTCAAACAGTGCATCTTGTTTTATTAATCTTCTTGATTTTACAACCTTACTTTTTAAAATATGTGTATTGGAATATATGAAAAGCATCCTGGGACCTGCAGCTTTAACTGTAACCACCTCAGAATAACTATAAGTGAGAAACACTGCCCCCCCCCTCGGGTTTTCACTCATGGTCCAAAACTGGAGTTGATTTTCCATTTTGCCGTTGTTTGTTTTTGTGTGCAGTGTAAATTGTAGCCTAAAAGGGCCTGTATAGTGGTGCTGAAGATGCTTAGTGATGTTCATACAAGCTTTTATGACCATGGAAAGATTCAGTGGTAAGATGAAAGGCTGGAGATGAAGCAATTAGTTTGATTAAATGATGATCTTGGACTTTAGCCATGAAATAACTATTACACAGCACATATTATGTATTGATTGATTGGTCTGACTCTGAGGCTTTTGAATCTGGCTGCTAAATGGCATTCCAGCTCTGTGCTACCCCATTGTTAAAATCGAAGCCTGAAGACTAGCACCAAACTATATAAACTGCTATGTTGGCTGTAACTTCAGGAGAGTTTCACAGCTCTAGCAGAGATTTCCACTCTGCTGACTGCCCTACAGGTGCTGTATAATTCATCAATACTACACTGGTTTATGTATGTGAAGCACTCGGGTGATTCCACAAGGCACAATCATGTTGTTCATATCATTATTCTCATTTATATGCATTTTACAGAGTTTTTGTTGGATTGTAATGCCCCATGGCTGCCTTAGTGTTGTTTCAGAAGCTGTTCCACCTCAGAAAATTTACGTTTAGAGAGGAAATGATGCTTGTATTTTTTTTGCTGTGCGAATGATCAGTGATTCAGCATCAGAAGTGTCAGTCCAAAGACATTACTGACTTCAACGTGAAATATACTATATAAAATATATTTTGCCTGTAACACTGACAGACTGCCCGCAGCAGCGGCCAGTGTTTTAGAAGGCACACTAAAGGATATAAAAGAGATATCAAACAAGCCTCCGAAAACATCATAACAATATAAAAGACAATTGAAATGAATCATGAAGAAAAAACAAAAAATGACTGGAAGGCACAGCGCCCCATCATCAGAGACATAAAAAGAACTAACAACACTGTTTAACTTGGAAAAGTGAGTGAAAACAGATACGTTTTTAGACACAACGTTCAGCTGAGGCTGAATGATAACTGGAGGTTTTAGTTTGAAATTATGGATGGTTACGGGATCTGAGCTCCAGTCCTGGAAATAGGAGTCACAGATATAAAATGTGCCATGTCATATTAAGACTTTGTAGGTGATTAAAGGACTTTTAAATGTATTCTGAATTTAAAGGGCAGCCAAGGCAGAAAAGCTAAAACAAGGGTTATCTGTCATTTATAATTAGTTTGGGCAACATTACAGGTGAAGCCTGGTCCAAAGTGTTTTGACTGGAGAGAAAATAAGATTCTGTAATAATTATGGGAGCGTAACGGCATGGATACCAAAGTGATTTATTATGTTATGACAGTTATTGCTGGCAAATTTTTCAACTGGACAACAAAGGACTTAAACACTCAAAACTCATGCAAGTAAAACTTCAGACCTTACTGCTTATAAAACTGTGAGATCTAATCGTCTAATATGACAACATATGGAGATACAAGACAACCAATGAGAAGGCATGCAGACAGGAAAAAACAAGTCAAGTCAAGAATCAAAACTCAGTCAAGACAAACTGGCATAAACAGCTTCCAAATATTGTTGGTGGGTCAGATTGTAGCTTCAAGGAAGCGTGCAAATTCAGAGTGAAGTGGGTGTGAAGTGTCAAATCCTGTTTGACTAGTCCTCCACCTGGCCTGATCTGCATATATATTTGAGATTTGTGTTTTGAGGCCTTCCAGTAAATATGATGCCTACAGGGGTGTTTCTGGGCGCTGATAAAGTCCGGGGCTGTAAGCCTGGCCCTTTTCTGGCCAGGAGGTTTATTTGATGAGTCTTGGCTGCACCTGTGTAACAAATAGAAACGCAGGGCCTGGAAAACCCTGCATCTCATAAGTTTAACTTGACTGAGGAATCACCACTTGTGTGACGAAGGCTACAATATGTAAGGGATAATGTATAGTTCAGAGGTTGTTATGGAGAAATAAACCCCGACAGGTTGTATGGATGTATGTTAATTTCTCCATAACAACTGGCCAACTATACATTATCCCGCTTATTACACGGTTTACAAGTGAAATAATTAATTTGAAACATAATGTTGATCAAAATACGACTTTCATCGATTTATAATTGCATCATTTAGCTGGTCACATCCGCTGTTTTGCTGAGCCTCCTCCCGTTCGTGCATTTGAAGCCTTTGATAATCAATCAGTGGATCGATGGATTACCACACATGTGTTACGATGTGTGTATTTTGTATCTGTCTTAAACAAGAGATAAACTGCCTTTACTGTTTACGGGGTGCGTTTGTGTCACGGAGCCGTGGTGCCACCGAGACGAGAGGAGAGCTGTGACACCGGGTCAGAGGCTCTGATGCAGGTTTGGTTTCCAGCAGCGATGTGGAAGGAGCCTCCACTCTCTCTGTAACAAGTTACAAGTCATTTATCTAACATCGATATTAGTCCGAAGCTGTTTAATGACGGTAAAAATAAAACACAAGGTAAATATCCTGCATGGTTTCTCTTTTCTGTGCTGCGCTGATCAGAGCAGCGTCCCTAGCAACCGTCTGTTATACTTGACGATGGTCATTATACAGAAATAACGGACACAATTTTAGTACCGCTATTTGATTTATTTTCTTACTTTGTATGTATTGCATCTATTGTTCCACTGTATCCTTCAGGCCAATGGATGGAAGTCTAGTTACATTTTAGACTTCTTTTATAGTGTCATTTAAAAAGAAAGACTTAAAAACTGCGCTTCATCTCAAACTTCTATCAAGAGTTTATCAAGGTCAATAAACTGAGACATTCAATATTTACAGAAAGTCATGTAACGATTCCACACTGCATGAAGAATGACAGCTGCACAAAACATTCCCCCAGCAGAGGACAAAAATGCGGTCTGCTGTTTTGTTCCTATTGTGTTGATGTGAGAGGCCCTTAACCTGACTCCTGACCAAAAAGCAGTTTCACCATCCACACAATGTATTTACCACCCACTTCAACACCACAGCTTAGAGGCATAACTTGGTGTAGAAAATTGTTTCATGGCAGTATCATTACATCTGTGAGCTCAATGCACATGCAACAATTTAAGAAAATGTCCAAATACACAGGTGCACCGCATATTACCTCCTATACAGCACAATCTAAGTGTTTCCACTGAGCAGAAGCATGGCAAATACCACAAAGAGGGAAAGATGTTTTCTGAATGAGCGGCACATTTGTCTACAGTACATGCATGTGATTTCTTAAGCTGCTGTGCACCAAAGCTCTCAGGGCCACTGTAGTGAGATGTTAGAAAACATGTTTGAATACAGCAGAGATTTAATTCACATAAGTGGACAAAGAACAGTTACAAACGTAAGATGTGTCTGAATTTACTGTTGTCTGTGCAAAGTCACCAGTTTAAATCAACCTCAAATGTGATTTCATACAAAACTTATATTTGCTTAAAGCAGAAGTAAGCGATCCGGTGGTTTTGGCTAACTTCTTGTCAGCCGATGGAGTTAGCAGCCCCCGCCCTCGTCCCTACGTCACCACATTCACGTGCATCCCGTGGCTGCACACACAGAGAGGACTGCCCCTTTATGCCGTTCTATCTCCTCATTGGATAAAGGTTGTAGGATACAAGGAAAGTTTTCTCCTGGGCTCAGAGCAGAGTGACTGACAGACCCGTGTTTCAGACCAAACACTCTATGTAAGTGATTGCTGTTGGAAGATAGAACATTTAAGACTTATATTAACACAAATATTCCACTTACTTCTGCTTAAATCACAGGTAAATGTTGCATATTTGTAAATTAAAATGTGATGGACTGCATTGTGGTAAAAGCAGAAAGTCTTTGCATGGGTATTTTTGCGATTTTCACAGCAGAAATTTCGACTTGTCACAGAGGGGTAGGTGATACCAGGGCCACATTACAAAAGCCGGGGTTGCTGGGCACCAAATCCCCTCTTTCCACACACTCAGTGGAGGCTGCTACCTGTTGGAAACAGGATTTATAATGACAGACCACTGCCTAGGAAAACAAGGACATAATACAGGATCCACATTACATTATCTTTTGAAAAAAAAAATCAGTTTCATCCCACTCTCTATGTATTTGTTAGATGTCATCATCTCCATGTTTTTATCTCACTAACTAACTTGAGTCATAATGACTGACTGAGAGTCAATTAGTGCTTATACCACTGTGGACAAGGCTAGACAAGCTGCATCACAAATAGAAACACTGTATCCAAATGGAATAAATATCAGTAATTTACAGATCATATGTCTGGGTCCAGTTAGGATGGGTCTGACTCCAGACCACAGTCTACATATTAGCAGCCCCTGTAGACTGATGTAAGTGTTAGCTAATTAGTGCCACAGGGCTCCTGCTGCGAGGCACTACGGTTATCCTCTGAGGGACTATTGTTATCCTGAGAAACTTATCATCTCTTCCACTGTGTGTTCAAAAAGACTTACACAAGAGACTTAGAGAATTTGAACCATGAGCCTTTGAACGAGGGCAGTCCCATCCAGCTGCCCACTAACTCCAATACAGAATTTGGGGCAAATTTCCTGAGAAAAACAGAAGTGCCTCCTGTATTTAGCTTGCATTGGTTTCCAAAATATTTACTCTAGAAACACCAAAAACATATCGACATGTTCAGAAGGAACTCTGGCCTTTCACAGCTAGCATCTTGTAACTATGAGTGCAAATGTGAAACCAGCGCTGAGGGGGAACTCACCATGTTTCTCCGTGTTTTTGCCTGGTGTCCGTCCATTGTCGCGGTAACCCATCATATTGCCATAGCAACCTCTAAGCCTCAGGCCAGAGCAACAGCTGAGACCAATTTATTTATTAGGGGCTCCTCAGATATCTCTGTAGTTGATCAACTTTTTCACTGATATTTCTGACTCCTTTTTCCTATACATTTATACGATGTCTCACAAATATGCACACTGACTGACAGATACAGACACACAAACTCACACAGTAGAGGATATTTTAGTTTTAAGCCTGAGTTTCTGCTGAATCTAACTCAGTTGTTTTTATTAATTAGTTATAAAATGTATAACTCATTTTAGTAATTTAGTTTTGACCATGTCTTTTTTTTTATAATAATAAATTAAAGTTATTATTATTAGTAAAACATGTACCAGGTAAAATCACCATGGCAACCTCTGAGATGATTAGGAACATTGAGGTTTGTGGGGTTTATTGCCTACTGTCAAAGTCCAAAACATACACACAGCAGACTCTCTCTCTCTCTCTCTCTCTCTCTGTCACACACACAAACTCACACAAATGCACACAGACAGGTAGACAGCTCCTTGAAGTCTGCTGTACAGTAGACTATGTGACTCTTGATCTTACGCCCATGCATTTGATTCCAATGTTGACAGGGATCGCATGCGGGCAGCGACCGCCATGGCAATTTCTGTGAGAAACATTGTAGTTCTTCATTACTGGCGGTCATATAAAGTTTATGCACCTATTGCTTTCAAGCAGCACACTGTGTCATCTGATTGTTTGAATGCTTTAAACTGATTTTTGTTGGGTTTTTAAAATTTATATTTGAGTGTTTTGTGTTTATTTGAGCAGAAGACCCACAGAGTGTGTGTTGGTGTTTACGGTTTGGTTTGTGTGTATGTGTTGGTGAGCAGGAGGCGCACAGTCACACATGGCAGCCTGCCTTCCAGAGGAGGTGTGTGTCCGTCACACTTTCCTCTCCGACAGCCACTGCCAAAAGACACTGAATTTCTCACAAGCACCGATAAGTCCTCCTTGCTGACTCTATTTAGTATTCTCTGTTTAGCACCCTCAACACCTACCTGTCAGTGACTCAGACGCACTTTGAGAGAATGATTTTTTAAGCGTCTTTTTGAACTGATCACTCTAGGGTGAAAACACTCAGTTGTGATAATTAAATGCACTTCTGGAGTAATGTTTTGTTTCTGGTGTTGCTTGAATGCATTAGAACAAATAAACAGAAATAGTGTAGAATACCCTACTACTTTTTTTTAGAATACTTTCATTTTTCTTAAAGGTCCAGAGTGTAATTTGGGGGTAAAACCATATGTCCAGCATTCAGATTCTAGTTTGCAGCACTCACTCACTCGCTTGCACTCACTCACCCCTCCCGTCGGCAAGGTGACTATTGCCTCAGAGGACAAAAACACTTGGGTAACGCTTTATTTGATGCCTATCTCTGTAACACATTATAACCATACTTATAATGAGTTATAATGCAGTTTTAGCACTGTATAACTATAACTATAACAATTACAAGCTAAGCCATTATAAAATGCTCTATGATGTGTTATGCTTATTGTTATAAACCCTTGTGATAATTTATGAGTGTTTATATACAGTGCTATAACTGCATTATAACTCATTATAAGTATGGTTATAATGCGTCAAATAAAGTGTTACCATCTTGCCATTATGAAATGTTCTGTAATGTGTTATGCTTATTGTTATAAATCCTTATGATTTATTAGTGTTTATAATGATAGTTATACATGTGTATATAGCCAATTGTAACACATTATAACTATATTTATAATGCATTATCGATGTGGGCATTGTCAGCGAGTTACTAACAATCATAACGTATTATAATACCTGACCGTATAAGTCATGATAAAATGCTTTATTGTGTATGATCATTTATGAGTGTTTATAACTATAGTTATACAGTCCAATAACTGCATTATAATTCATGGCACAAGATGCCAACATTCTCTACAGCAAGACCCTTGCTATATGTACATATAAAAGTAGAATTGTATGGCTACGAAAACCAAACTTTATTTTATAGCGATTATACACTTATACAAATATATTCATGGGTAGTATACTCAGATTTTGCCAATAAACCATGCCAATTATTACACACTGAACCTTTAAGGTAAATGTGGTACTGTTGGATCAGCTGGATAAATCATCATTGTTATCAATCAAATTATATTTATCAGCAAAAAAAAAAAAGTAAAATTATAATTTTGGTTAATTGTACATGAAATTAGTGAAAAATTAGATTTTTAACAAATCTTCAGATCCTACCTACGAGCAGTTCAATTCCAGCTTGTGAAGCCATTGATTGTGGCAGCCTGTGCCTCTCTGTTTTGTGGAATGAATGGGGACCTCCATGTACAATATTTTCCATGACCTTCTTTCATGTTGCATTATTTTGATTTCTAGCAGTGTGCCATTTACCTGGACACATTCTGTTCTTGTTTCTGAAAAATTGCCATCAGTCTGGAGTCAGACCTTTGAGCCCATATTCTGTTTCCTGTCTCACCCCACTTGTGTTCTATAAAGCCATTGCTTTCAAAACAGCAGATATTATGATCCCTTCCACACAGCCCAATTATTTATTCTGGCTTGAAGCTTCCCTTGACACCCCCAACAATTGTTAAAAATTCATAAAGGCCCTGCAGCCATATAACCACTTTTCAAGGTAAAACTGCCAGATAAGAATACAATTTCCTTAAACCAGCCTACTTTGAAGGATAATTTTGCTTTATTATTATTCGTGTTTTTTTGTGGTAATAGTTGATTGATGAAATGTGGGAATATGATGGTGACATCCCTGAAAAGTAATGTGCAGCGTGTAATGCAAGCAGTCATAGGGTTTAACTCAGGTCACTAACCCAGCTTAGCCTCAAACAAAGAAGAGAAGCTTATTTGGTTTGTGAGCAGTAGCACACTACAAGACCTGTAAACAGATTTTTGATGGATGGAGTTTTCCTTTACAGTTACAGTACAGTGGTTTAAGGTAATGACCATTACATTTCCATTCACATAAACTGAAACTAAAACTTAAATATGAGTAAATCGGAGGGAACACAAGCTATAAACACAGTGCTACCATTTGTAGCCTGGTACTGTCACAGTGTATTAAATGGTGAAGATACACAGAGGAACAACATGCACATCCAAGTTAAACTCTGACTTGGAAGTCTGGTGCAGTTGGACTATGATCAGAGGGAAGGTTCATTCATACACGTTGCAGAGACTGTCCTCCTATTGAAAAAAACTACTCTATTGGTAGCAGGAGCTAATTACAACCCAACGTTTTGTTTTTATTAGGAAACCAAAGCATGTGTTTATTTTTGTTACCATGAAGATGAAGGTCTCAAAAGACTTGAAACTTGTCTACCACTCAGGAACTCATGTGAACAACCTTTATTTTATTACCTCTGCTAAAAGGGTTATGTGCTCATGTCTGCTAAATTGTTAATCAGCAGATGGAGATTTACTGTAGCTAGATTTTTTTTCTATAAAAGTGTGTGCAAGCTTCCTGGTGGGCTGGCTGAGAGTTAGAGGGCAGAAGAGAGTGGGAACAAGAAGGGGCAAAAGGGATAGAGACTGATAATGCTGTATGGCTGAATGGCCTCCATTAGTTCTGTATGGTTGTTATCTTCCTCACATCTGTCCCCTGTGAACCACATTTGGTTTGGTCCCACACAGCAGCAGAGTTACTGCACTGTCCAGGCTGAAGTGGAATCTCACACTCTATAACAGCTACCGTGATGCAAGAGACAAAAAGAAACACATTTTCTTGTCATTGTTCAACACATCATCATGATAAATTTAACTTCTGTTTACTACGTGATGTTCCTAAAGTGGGCGGTAGCCACATGAGATTGTGACTCCAGCCAATTCCGATGCACCAGTCCAAGTCTAAATTCCCCATTTTATTCCTACACTCCTTTGCCAATGCATGATGTTGTTTGACATTGGCGCATTGACTTGAAAAGAATGTCTGATGAGCTGAATGTCATTCCTTATGCATATCATGCATACCTTTATAGAAACAGTAGTGATGATATTGCAGAACATGCTCTGAATTCCTCACATGGCAACACAGTGGCATGCAGCAGACATAACACTCATTACATTTGTAAGGACTTGTGAGCATCTCTGCTACAACACTGAAGAAAAACCTGCTTTTATTTGAGCTTGTTGTTTACAGTATATTGTTACTTCAGGGACATATGGTGGCTATGGTCATTTAGGTTGAGGGACTGATGATTTTAATAGAAGTTACTGGGATAAACTGTGATGTTGCCCATAGTAAGTGTTGGCTGTTTGGAGGGTATGAGGGTTGGCTGGCAGATGAGGATTAAGTGATGGCAGGTCCGATTGTTGACAACAACATAACATTTTTTTCTTACTGGCCCCGTGTATTTTCACTGGCCCGGTCACCAAAAAATGAAAATAACTATTTTTTGGAACAAAAAAAGTTTATTTATTGAAATTGGTTAAATTGTTCACATGTTATTTTCCTGGATTAAAATGGTGTGGTGGTTGTGGTACCTGGAACCCCCCTGAGCTGCAAGCATTGTAGATCTCACTTGATAGAGGTAGCACGCTGCAGCGACCCTGAGTTCGATTCCACCCGGCGGCCCCTTTGCTGCGTGTCCCCTCTCTCCCCTCCCAGTCTCTCTCCAGGTGTCCTTTCAAAATAAATGTATAAAAAGCCCGAGGGGAAAAAAACACTGACTCGTGAGCTGGTGCCGGTGAGAAATTCGGCGGCGACCAAATTCTCTATGCAGGAAAAACCCTGTTCACATTAAGTTGTTTACATTTAACAGAATAGTGAGACCAAAACAAAACCGGCGCTCTACGTGTATGAAGCTAAAAAAAAACAACAGCTGATCACATGAAGCATTTAGATTTTTCCACGTGCCGCTGTCGCTGATTACACAGTGATTGGCTGGCCAATCAACTTGCCCTTTGCATGTACTTCTACTGGCCCCAGGCCAGCGGGCCGTGGGTTATGTGGAACCCTGTGGACTATTAGTGGATGGAAAGGTTATTAGACTTTGCAGGTATGACAAATGGCCAGCAAAATGGCCAACTATTTGTCATTCATAGGGCTGCTCGCCAGATAAACTTTAACCTGCCATACATATTGTAATTAAAAGACTCAATGACATTTCAGGTGTTCCTCTAAATAAAGCAGATTAGTTTACTGGTGTTACTTTCCTCGCCTCACTGTGTTTCCATCCCATAACGTTTGTGAGTAAAATCTTATCATGAGAGGCCCAAACGATGGCCATAACCAATAGGGAGATACGTTTTGTAGCGACACAATTGTTAGTAAAAACAAGCTAGATTTCAAATTCACACACTCAGTTCATTCAATATGGCATGGACTGTATGTAGCGGCTATTCACTAAAATGGCCAATTTGTATTTCTTTCCGTTTTGGCCTCTTACAACTAATTGCACCTTCATCTCCTGCGCACAGCAATTAAATAAGGAAGAGGCTGAGGGTTGGAGATAATGGAAATTTATTCCACCCAGTAAATTGAGAATTACAAGAAAGTGCGCTGTGCTCAGACGTGATGAAATAAAAATGGACATCGGCATTTTGGAAGTGAGTGCACCATCACTTGGAGGTTCGGATCTTACGCTCTAGTGGTCTACTGCTAATGCCCTCTCTCAGACTGTCAGCTTGGCCCTCTGCTTTAACCTGTTTGAACAGGAGTAGACACAGAGCAAACTTTTTGTCCGTCCTCTGTAACGGCACATTGCTTTGATTTATTAATTTCCTCCAAACCTTGAAGAAAGTTGAAAAAAGGCACAAAATGCATGTTGAAGCAGCACATACACAGGGGTGAGACTCACGCACAGATACACATGTTGGATTTAATGTTCAAATACATATAAATGGACACACTAACAGAAAAAAAAGCGTCCTGCTGTGCACACGCTGAATTTTAAATGGCTCACAGACGTGCACGAATCTGTTAAAGTAACTCTCTGACTCACCCCCATAAACACCAACTGGAAATATCACACACACACACACACACACACACACACACTAGTACACAGACACATACAACTGCACACATGTCAGCTCATTTCTCAGGGAATGACGACCGTGGAGGGTGTCACAGATGTCAGCAGTGACTGTCACGCCCCAGGGGATTCTGGGAAACGAGAGAGATGAATGAAAAAAAATTGGGGGAGTCGGCCTTTTGCAAGAGAGGGAGAGAGAGAGAGAGATCTGAGTACCAGCCGAAGAGTAGAGAAGGTTGAGATGAAGGCGAGGGAGGAACAATCAATTCTCTGACATCTCTAAATGTGCACTTGATGATGCATACCTAAACAGGCCTGAAATGGTCCGCAGGGAGAGGAGAGGGGAGTGAAAGAGGTGAATGAGAAAAAGGGAAAGGAGGGAGGGAGAGGGGGTTGATATAGGGAAAGTGAGAGATGAGATTAATGAAGAGAAATTGGGAAGGATGGAGATAAAGAAGGAACTAAGTTGGAGACACTGTTACATCTGTCCATTTGGGCCTTAAATAGCAATTGGTCCTGTGAGGGCTGTGCTCTAAGCGAAGCGGTCAGCCTTGCAGGTCGTTCTCAGGTCCACAGAGAATGAGGGGAGTGGAGGAGAAAGCCGGGAGGAGAGGAGGTGAATACTGATGAGCAGGAGGTGAAGGAGCGGCCACAGATTGTCCATGGGACCTGTAAGCTTGCGCCATCGCCGCCGTTCATTTACCACAGAGCCTCGAAAAGCTTTTGGTCACTCTGCATAAAGAGAGAGATAAGAAACTTTGTCTCAAGCTTTTTTTCTGAAGAATATCTCTGCGACATTTCCAACTTTTAATGGAGAAAAAGGAGAGAATGATGATAACTACTCATCGAAGCTGATTTAAAAAAGCACACCGGCATAATGTGGTGATATACAGCAGCTCTTTATATGACATATGCATCATCAACGTTTGAACAGCGGATATTGGACCTTTTTTCTCAAACATGTAAATTTAAATTTATGAGAGCTGCAGACAGATAGAATGCACTTCTCTTAAGCGCTCAGTGATATTAAATCTGATTGTGGAGACCATTGAAGTAGTTTGATTGACTCAGATGTTCCTTTTTATTTGAAAGAAAGTGCTTTGAGACTCCTCTCTCACACATAATGCCTATTGATCCTCTGAAAATAATTTTAAAAAAACCCTATCATATATTAGAATTACATTTTCAAAATCTCCTCTGACATTGACACTGAACTCATAACTGTGATGTAGATCTACTCTTAAATATCTTGAGATTAGACTTACCTTACTCTGAGAACGTGATGGCAGAGTTACAGTGTCAGGTCTGAAACCACTTTATAAAGTCAGACCTGGTAAGATTTACATAACATTTCCAACACCACTTGAGACAAAGTTGAATATATAATATACTGTAAATGCTACAGCATATGCACAGTTGAATAAACAGAGAACTTGCTCTTTGTAACTTTTTAATAAAAGTGCAATTTAATTACCAGTTCTTCAAATTGAAAAACACTTTAATACGTCTTTGGAAACAAATGAGCCAAAATTAAGCTGTAGATACAATTAAGCTAAAGTTCAGATTTTATAATTTACATTTTTATTAATTAAGTACAGATGTCTTCTGTTACACCACCAATATTTAACATGGGCAGTGATAAGTTACTTTTTAGTCTGTTTCATAGAATAACTTCTTCATTGATATGTGGATGACACTGAAAAATGTAAATAAAACAGTGCAAACTGCCCTTTTTCAGACTTGTGATCACCCTCCCTCCTTCTACACAATCAAACATGCATGTGTTATTGTTTTTTAAGCCACTCCAACTATACAAGACAGACAGATTGAGTTTGTCAAGGTATTAATGAACGAGAGAGTGAGAGTAAATTGTCTCCTTCATTGGATCCCATGAGATGTTACCAGGTCTGAATGGCACTACTGCACCTACAGTAGCACAACGAGATGGTGATACTTGGATACAGGTGACAGTGTGTTACTGAACTGCTGCACATTGTGCGACCATCTGTCTATAAATGCAAGGACTGTGTTTGTGTGTTAAAGGGATATTTCACCCAAAATCGATAATTCACCAATTTTCTGTACACTGTCATGCCAAGGAAGGGTTTGGAGAACTTTTGGAGTTATCAAAACGCTTTTGGAGTTTCAGGGGGGGTCTGGCTGGCAATGGATTTTCATATAATGGCGGTGCTCACTTTTGAATACCTCCATACTGCTCTTACTTACTTACTTTACATACTTTTTCACATACTTGTTTTACTTACATACTTTTTCATGTCGCGGCTTCAGGACACTTGAGTCAGTACGGATGAGCAGTATGGAGGTATTTGGATGTTTCATGGTGTGTGTTTTGGATGATTCAAAAGTAAGCACTATCCGCCGCCATTATATGAAAATCCGTTGCCCCCTGGAACTCCAAAAGCGTTTTGATGACTCTGAAGGTTCTCCAAACCCTTCCTTGGCATGACAGTGAGCAGAAAATTTGTGAATGATTGATTTTGAGTGAAGTATCCCTTTAATTGACATGACCGAGTGCGGTGTAGAGTTTGGCGTTGTTTGGATAAAAAATGCAAGAAATATTGTTAAAGAAACACACTGGTTTTTGCCGCTGTAGCCACTCCCCCTCTCACATCACAGCGCTAATCATCATCAGTGCACAGGTAGCCTAGGGTGTTTGTATGTAGCCGGTTCAAAAGATCTTGCAACAACATGGTCAACAACTATCATCAACCTCAATTCAAGATCTAAATTGATGGTGTGCCCTGAATTCAGAAGGTGTGAAACTATTTTGTGGATATAGGTACCTGCCGACTGTGATAAGCAACTAAAACACAGCCGGTTCACCGGTGTGTATACTGCACTTTGGTTTCTTTCCATATGAAAAAAAAGCTATACACATGTACCGTAGATGACCATTTAGTAGCCCGGGCGTTTAATATGCTAAATCGACTTGGACCCCAGGCGTTTATAAGAACCAGGCGCGTATTTGCAACAGGCTACATTTTATTTTTGCAATGAGCAGCACCAGTCCATCATCCAAAGAACAAGGAGGTCACCATAGCACCACTGGATCAAAACTACTCCCGACACATCTTTATTGACATCAAACAATAAATACAAAGACTGTGTTACCGCGACACAGGGAGCTGATCAGATCAGTGTTATGAACGATAGTGGGAGGGGGGGTCGATCGCAGTAATTTCAACACTGTACATTAGCGCATTTATCTATTTGTCTTTGTCTATTAGCAGTCCAGCGCGACCTGTCCCGCTAGCGCACCTGTGTTTCTGTGTCTGTGTGTGTGTGTGTGTCCGCCTGCACGCAAGAGAGAGAGCGAGAGGAGGGGCTGAAATTTATTAAATTTATTTTTTTTTTCTGTGCAAGACTATGGTAAACACTTAATTGAACCGGCGTTTATTATGCCAAATGAGCTCGGACCCCGGCGGCTGTTAGAGCACAGGCGCGTATTTGCACGCAGGCGACTATTTGGTCATCTACGGTATGTTCACTTTCAGTTGGTGCTGAACGAGTTTCTTTCAATGTATGAACATGACTAATAAACAGAGGCCGGTATGTGTATGTGTTGAGAATGTGGTGAAACATGCAGGTCAGATACAGGCTGGATTCTCCCTCACTCACACACTCACTCACTCACTCACTCACACACACACACACACACACACACACACACACACACACACACACACACACACACACACACACACACACACACACACAGGGCCAAATGTGTTTTCTTATCAGTTCTCCCAGAGTCTTGATGGAATCTGTGCAAATCTCTCACTTGTTGGGTAATATTTACACATCACTTGGTCATCTTTTATACATTCATTCATTCATTCATTCATCCAGGGACACCGGCCTCTCATTCACCATATGCAAAATATTGTATAGGCATCAGAGCTTTATCTGCAGTGGCCTTGTGCTATTTGAACAGAGTCACTACAGAATATTTACAGAGAGGAGACTTGTGTTTGAATTCGGATGACACATAAATGAAGCTGGGAATGCTGCACATTCCAGTTTGAAATATGCATAACATTATGCTGATAACGTGAAGGATCAGAGGTTCAATCTGAAGCTGATTGACACTGGTCTTCAAAAGTGTTCAATGTGATAAAGTAATCGCTCCTGTGGTAGTGTGACTGTACAGTTGTGCAAAGGATTATAGTTTTTTAAAGGGATACGCCAACCTTTTTTTTCTTTACGTGTCTTGACTCACTCCCGAGTCCATGACAAGCAGATAGACACCATCCTTTCGACAAGGGAGAGAGTATCGCCCGTAATTAGTTTAGCTCAAACGCTGGAAGTGTATTGGTATAGTGTTAGCCTGCCTCCACCTAAAGTCATCAGACTCTTCAGCAACTCTAAACGGGCCGATCTTCGTCTCAGAGCTGACAAAACTCTCCGGTAAGGCATCTTGAGCGGTCAAATGCCGGTAACAGGACGAGATCGGTCAAAACGGAGGGTTCAAGCAAAGACGGTTTATTTTGGTTCAAGCTAGAGCACTGGAAAAGAGAGTAAGGACACCACCATTGACTCCCGTGGTAAGGGTTTTGCGCCCCGAGTGGCAGGATATGGGTATTGCAAACGCGGCCAGAAAACCCATTCACTCCAATGTATGTGTGTTGCCCACTTGCTTGTAAATTGATGAAAACGGCCGTGTTTTTGTTTTTAGATGTCTTGGTCATATCAAATTATACTTATAATTTGTTTATTACAAAATGTAGATTGAAACATTAATGTAGACAACTGTTTTAAAAAAAAAAATGTTTTACTCGCCTATGTGTTCATATTTATCTGTAAAGGGTCCTCAATGATGCTATTAACGTGGGTGATCTATAAATGTCCTTAAATTATTGAAAATACCACACTTGCTCATTCACCAACAAGGCAGAGATGTCATTTCTTGGGCGCTTTTGCAATACCCATATTCCGCCATCAGGAGGCGCTTCCATTGAACCAATGTGTGTCGTTACTCTCCTTTCCAGTGCTCTAGTTCAAGCTAGCTACATCGAGGGTAGGTTAGCTTCCTATTTCAAAGTAAAAGCACAAATTCTATCGTCATGGTTTTCTGTATGTAAAGAGCAATGGGTGTTTTATTTTGTTAAAGTAACCGGACGTGCGTTGGTCACAACAGCTAGCTTGAGTAGTACCAAATTTGTCCGAACAAAATTGTAAACAGCTGGTATTTAGACAAATTAACGACACACTGCTGATCTAAACGGCTACTTTTCCGCCTAAAAATGTTTGAAATGTTGGTAAAGTGATATATTTACAGAGTTTAGAGCTAAAATGAAATCAGCTTCTGACTGCTGATTTCGGCTCGGGTAGGAGGCAGGCTAACGATACACTTCCAGCGTTTGAGCTAAGCTAATTACGGCGATACGGCTCTATCTCCCTTGTTACTGCACGCACAGTCGAAAGGATGGTGTCTATCTGCTTGTCATGGACTCAGGAGTGAGGCAAGACACGAAAAAAAATGTTGGCGTATCCCTTTAAGAATGCATGATATTAGAAACTACAATTTATAACCTTATCATCAAGTGTGTGCACAGATATATGGCATTATCAGTTACAGTGGGTTTATTTCAGGACCGTCCGTTATGTTTTTTATTTAACAGATAAACTGCTGGTTGGAGTTATCTTTAAACATATGGATTTATTCTTGGCACTGTGTTTGTACAGAGGTGATGCAAGGAATTGAATTGGATTCATCACACTGACTGTGGATGAGACTGATGTGTTGATAGCCTATAGGCTACATCAATATTTCAGAAGCAGTTTTTTTTAGAGGCACTCTTTAAATTGATGTATTTTTAAAAGTGTGATCAATCTCTGTTACTCATGAATATCATGATCAATATTGCTTTCCATCATATTCATGGTTGAACGCCACACATGGTTGAACGCCACACATGTTTCTAAGTCCCATATGGCCCAGGAAGTTCCCCACATCACTGAGGTTAATACAGAGTATATCGTCTGAGGTGGCCAAGTTTAGACACGTACTCATACTAAAGCAAACCATTCACAGAAAGCAGAGTTCTGAAAGGAGACAGTGGACTCTAAATCATTTCTTGTATCTGTGCTACAGGGTTTCACTGCAGTCTGGCCCCTTTAGGAGATTAACAGCAGGTCTGGAGTTCAGGTCACACTGACAAATCAAGTGAAAATAAATTTTTCTTCAAGATATAACACACTCTCATGACATCTCTTCTCAGGTTCTGGTCTGGTTTTGGCTGATGTGCTGCTGATGTAGTTTCCCAAGTGGATTAAAACAAATGTAAATACATGAAACCTGGAGGGGAAAAAAAGATAGACCTTTTTAATGTGTTGTTGTTCTAACATGGACAAACAATAGTCCATCAGTTATTGTGAAATGCTCAAACTTTGTGCAGAAATAGACTATAAATACAGAAACAACATGTATTTTGTTTTCCCTTAAGGTAATAAATTATATAATATTAATAGCTAATTTATTACTTACTGTACTGCACATTTCATACCTGCTGACAACACCGACTTAACCGGACTTGCACAACTTGTGCAGCCTGTAATGGGGCATCTTTGTTATAGAGCTTAACTGCTGCTACAGGGCACACAACAATGTGCCCATGATGTGAGAGTTTTGTTGCAAAGAAATAATCAAAAACACATTAGCGGTGGTGAGGTTTTTTGTGCTAATGTTATCATTCTAGAATATTATAAGGTCAACAGGGGACTGAACAGAGGAGACAATAGCAAACACTGCAATGTCAGAAAGTTTTGAAGACTTTGTGTGGGCTATTATGAGAGAAAACAAACAGTCACTGTTAGATTACATTTCTTTCTTCACCTCTCCAAATCCTTACAAACACATGCTGCGGCAGTGATTTCCGTGAACAGACAAAGCTTTATTTTACGTTCTCAAGGCCTCTGAAACACATGTAATGTAACAATACAAATGTCTTTGATTGACTATTTCTTTCAGTGCAAACATCACACTGCTGCTTCCACAAAGAGCTGGATCAGGGTAATCCTCAGTGGAAAGGCTTATCTGCTATAAAGACAGATGGCCTTGGAGATCACTCCCCCCAAAAAAGTAAAGGGAGAAGGCAGGGGGTGTTTTCCCAGTGTAGGCTGAGCCTAAACTGCAGTCTCTTGAATACATCCCAGTATTGCTATAATTACCTACTTAGGACAACAACAGGGAATCTTTAGCATTGCTTATATCACAGATCTTCGACAGTTATGTCTGCTCCACAGAACTGACACCTGCTTTTAGCACACATAACACACTAATTATTGCATAAGGATTGTATCTTTACCTTTTATATTTAAATAAAGCCATAATGTATACAAAACATTATATTTGATGTTATTGCAGACTCAGAGCAACAGCTGATTATTCATTATGTGTGCCTACCCTGACATAACATGTTAATTGTATATCAACACCTACAGTATTTCATCATTACCCAACCAGCAACTAGTTTGTTTCCATTAGAATTAGAATTTGATGGTTGATGTCAAGCATAACCATATTTCAGATCAGGTTTAATGGGGACATATCAGTTTTTGAAGGCTCTTTTATATATATATTTGGGTGTCAGTCTTGCCTTCCAGCCCCCAAAATGTGAGAATTGACAAATACATCTGTAATGTTCAGGCTCCCTAGGTTGAAATCCATGTGGTTTTAGCTGTTCCCTCAGTTGTCTTCCAGTAATGTAACTAGAATTCGAATTTGCATAATACGACCCCTACCTGGGACCGGTAGAAGGGGCAGGGCGGGGCGGGGCGGGGCAAGCAGTGGTTTTGCATTTAAAGGGACAGGCACTGAAACCAGCCGTTCTGTGATGAGAGCTGTGATGTTTGATCCTTGGGGTATTTTGACCAAAGCATGTCACAGATATGTCTTTAAGACACCTGGGAGCTATTTTAATTTGTGGAAAGGGGGCATAATATGTCTCCTTTAATTATCCTAAAGCCTATTCTGATTGGGCAGCACCTCAGTTATTTATTCTGTGGAGACAACATCTCCACAGGTGCTTTGATTCATACTGTACTTGGACTCCACACAGTTCACCATCTGGTTCAATACACGTGCAGGAGGTTATTGTCATTGCATTCCATGAATGAGCACCACAAATGACATACACAGGTCTCATTGCTAGAAGAAGCAGAGCTGCTGTCTCTGCCGTCCTACAGATGATCAGGTGATGGCTGGTGGTGGATCTCCTCCTGCAGCCCCTCTTCAAACCCAGCATCCGTGTCAGCATCCATGCCAGCATCAGCTTGTGCACAGTTGGTACCCTTGTAGCATATAGTGCCACCATTTGCCGACCGGTGAGTATGTGGACGTCTGTGCCAGAGCCTTGTGCGCTTCACACAGATCCTGACACACCCGTAGAGGTGGGAAGTCTAACGCCGGCTCAGGACTCTGCCTGGGTAGCTTTCAGATCAGGTTTCTTTTGGTTAAGAATTGAATCATGCATGTTGTGCTAGCATCGAGTTTCCCATAGATCTGTGTCTGACCGGGTCAAAACCTTCCTTTTATTCCATCTTCACAGGTCTACGCTTACACTCCGAAGAAATTCTTAGACTTTTTAACTTTTTCATTCCTACACTGAATGAGAAAGTATGATGAAGGACCTTAACTCCTTTTCCTCTGGCTGTATGAGCAGAGAGGAGCGCTGTGACTCCGTCTTCACTGCAGAAAAGGCTGCACAGTGTCTGGGCTCCTGCCGGGGACTCTGAAATATTCATGGTATAAATATTGCAAGGCTCTGCATCTAATAAAAGCACTGGTCTTTATTAACGAGGTGACTGAGGGATCCATTGATCAAGCTTTCTGTTTTATGTCACGAAGATTTTCTTCTCCGCCACTTCTCCCTTTGTCTCGCAGTCCCACACTCTGTACGGCTCTCTCGCTCACGATGACCGACTCTGTCTCTAATGCGCACATTTAGCGGCTCTCATGAAAATTTCCCGTCTGAAGACTTTCAAACTGCTGCGCGAGTTGTCTGTTTATTAGAGGGTGACCCTCTCTGTTTGTCTCCGTCTCGCTCTTTTCATGTTCCTCTCGCCGCTCTGTGTTTTCTCTCGGCAGCAGCACTGGCCTGGTTTTACCAGCAGCCCAATTATCCCTCCTGTCTGCGAGAGAGCTGGCACTTTTTGATTCAGACTAAATGGTCGACATGTTGGTCTAAATGAGGAGCCCTTAACATCAGAGTTCAGTGACGGGGAGAGAAAGCCAGACATGTCGGATGAGGATGAGTTTGCTCCTGATGGCTGTAAATTCATTTTGCCGCTGTAATGGGCGAGTCAAAAGGAGGTTGAACTCTGACCTGTTCTTGGTGAAGTGTGCTGCTGATTCTCATGCACCTATAGCGCGCGCGTTACTCTTCACCTCTGTGAATGACTCAGATGCTGCATCAAAAATTGATGCACCACTCAGTGTTTATTTGTTTGACTGTGAGATGTTGTTTTTTTGCCATGTGTGATGCTGCCTTATTCTATCATATGAGCAATATTTGTAAATGCTGCAGTTATTCAAAACATTATGGCACATACACAAGTGACTACTTATTACTGCATATATTAACATTAACGATGGTCTGATAAAGGCCACATTTAAAGATATGGAGGACAGTGTGTGTAATAGCTGTCTGAGTTTTAGCAACAAAGTGGAATTTACCACAGGGTTATTGCATCATAAGGTATCATGAGGTAGGTGCAATGAATTATTAAAGGATAGAAAAAAAAAACATCCATTTGAAATGCTGGAAGTGCTGATTTTTATTTTGCCTTTAGATAGCGAAACTGTTGTTTTTACTGACTTCATATTCATAAACATATTTATTTAAACTATGCATGGTATTTGTTTTCCAGTTGCTTCAGTCTTGATACGAGCAATGAACAGTATGAGTGTGGGTTGGGGGATAGATGAGGAGCCACTGAAGCAGATAATCTATTTGTATATAGTAATTTTGAAACTTTGTACATAATTCATTTCTCTGATTGAATTTTAATACTTCTGCTTAAGCAGTAGTTTGCTGAATAGTACTTAATTCGCTTAAAGCATCTGTTTTGACTTTCACAGCTGGATTTTGTATCGGAAAAAGGCGCTTTCTTCACTGTCTTCTAGTGTTCATCAAACTTCTCATGAGATGACACAATATTTTTCTTATCTTGTCTAAGACAGTCAGTGTGTCAGGTTAAACAATCACAGTCAATTATTGCAGTGATTCCCTGAGACACTGCAGCCTGTGTGTTTAATTCATTTCATTAGAACATAGTGAGGTTGATCCAGATGCTGTGTTGTCCTCCCACACTATGATACACTGCATTTGAAAACACATAATTTGTCAATTTGTCAATTTATTTATATAGCACATTTTATATGGCAAGCATAAACTCAATGTGCTTCATGATAAAAAGCAAGATGCAATACATGTGAGTACATAATAAAAGTTAGTGCATATTAAAACAGAAGCCAATGTGACAAACAAACAAACAAAAAAACGAATTAAAAGCTTGCAAGAACAGGTATGTTTTAAGATTACGATTGAAAGAAGAATTGTTAGAGATGAGCGGAGTTCAATGGGCAGAGAGTTCTATAATGTTGGACCATAATAACTGAAAGCTGATTTTGAATGTATGCGTGGTATATTGAGAAGAGATTTACATGAGGATCTGAGGTATCTGTCAGGTGTATACTGGGTGAGCATGTCAGAAACATAGGGAGGGGCAGCACTGTTAAGAGATTTAAAAACAGTAAGTAAAATTTTAAAATCAATTCTGTATTTGACTGGGAGCCAGTGGAGAGACTTTAAAACCGGAGTGATGTGATCGTACCTGTGTGTTTTTGATTTTTGGCTGCAGCATTTTGAATGAGTTGAAGTTTATTAAGTGATTGGTTTGTTAATCCGGGGAAAAGAGCGTTACAGTATAAGCGGCTAGAAATGAATGCATGAACCAGTTTTTCCGAGTCTGATACAGATAAAAGTGATCTAACTTTAGAAATGTTCCGTAGATAAAAGGCAAAGTAACTGCCGTGCCCAACATGATTTGCTAATATCTGTCAGGTTTTGCCGCTATTGGGCTGATATCGTGACATCATGTAGCCTGAGCCTGGCATTAGTGACCTTTAGAGGAAAATAAGATCAGTAAATAACCAAATCATGTAGAATCAGAGAATGTCAAGGTTCCTTAGCAGACTGCAGTGCTGGTGGGCGCTTTGAAACGTGATTAGATGAATTTCCCTCCATTCACCTCTCCGGCTCTGGCTATGTGTAAATCATCTACCTCCAAGACGGAAAAAGTCCAACAAGGTCAAAGCTCAACTAACACTTATACAGTCATACTCTAGACATTTACATCATTTATAACAATGTGTGAGCTACATCTCATCTGAGAGCAATCCAAGTCTGTGATACAGCAAACGCACACACATTACCTCACTTCCTCCCTCTCTTCCTCTCCCATTCTTTCCTCCTCCCTCCCATCCTGCACCATCACCACTGTCCCAACTGACCGCGTGTCTCAGACGTTTTGGCGTCCCACAGAAGTCTGTCAGTGACAAATTACTCTCATCAGGGAGAATCCGCTGAGTATTTATTATGAGCTTCCTCCCAGTTCCCAATGTCTGTCTGTCATTTTTTTGGCAGCTGAGAAGGGCAAAAGAAGAGTTATATCTCACACAGGCTTCGCCCTCTACTGGACTCTATGGGTATATCTCTCCTCCAATCGCGTACGCGCGATGGCCCACTGAAATTTGCATGTACGTAGCCGGCCAGTATGGCGTGCCTACCTTTCCCGCCCTTTAGCGGGCTATATAAGCAGATGCACCGCCAGCTGCCCTCATTCCTTTTTACTTCAGCGTCGGCGAGTGCCCACTGTCACACTAGCTCCAAGGATGGAGTCGCCGCTTCAGGAACAACGCCTCTGCCGGCATCATCGCCCCGGCAGACCTACATCTTCTTTGCTTCGGGCGTCTCGGGAGGAAGCGCGCCACCGCCGGGCTGGAGCAGCGACGGCAGGAGGAGGACGCCGCTCCAGCGTACACCACCTCCACGCCGCCTGATGAAGCTTCGCCGCCCAGACCCGCCTCAGCCTCTGCTGCAGACTCGCCGCCGCTACGAGACGAGGAGGATGAACTCTCCCTCTCTCCCTCTCCCGACGGCTCGACGGTGTTTGGCGCCGCTTCTATCAAGCTCAACTTCCCGTAAGTCATGACGACTGCAGCGGAGTGTGTCGGGCTTCCCCTGCCCCCCCCCCCCACTGCCCCCGAAGCCGGTGAGCCGCCTCCGCGTGTGCAGGGCGAGACGGAGACTGTGTTCCCCGGTGTGCCCCCGCTCGAAGACGCTCTGGCTGCGCTCATTATCCCGCACTCAGCCGGCTGGTCAGGACACAGAAAGCCACTACCACCGCTGCTGCAGGATAAGGACACGCTGGAATATTTTGACAAGATATTCCAGCTGGGCGCGCAACTAGCAGCAGCAGCAAACAACCTCGGTGTGCTGGGCGTAGCAGCGGCGGCTTCACTCCCGCGCGACGCCCCCCTTCCCCTGACACTATGGAGTATCTCGGCCGGACCATCGGTCAGATGAACAAGACAGGGAGTTGCTACTGCTGCCGGACAAGTGATGTCACTGTCGGGCGTCGGCTCTCGCCACGTCTGGCTAGGTCTCACCGCCCTCCCCAGAAGGGACCGAGAGGATCTTCTGGCTGCACCGGTCTCTTTGGCTCCTCACTACGGTGACGCAGCGGCTAAAGAGGCTGGAGGAGGAAAAGGCGCAGCTGAGCCGTCATCTACCGCTCGCTGTCGCCGCCAAGCAGAAGGGAGAGGTCAAGCTGCCCCGCCGCTACGCTACGGCGAGGCGGAGGGATCGCCGCCAGCGAAGAGGCATCTCCGCGGCGGATCCCCCAGCTGACCCACAGCCAGCCCCAGCGGGCCCGCCGCAGCAGCGCCCCGCACGGGACCCCAGCGCGTCCCGTCCCGCGGCGGCTCGCAGCACACCCAGGCCGAAGCTGTCCTGGGGCACACAGCGACCAAAGTGACAGTTAACGGGAGAGACGGCACCGGCAGACTGCCTCGCCGCCCTCCCTCATTGTTCATATGGTTCTGTATGTTCTGCTTGTGTTCACTGTTCTGTGGATGTGAAAAACGTTTTTATTAAAACATGCTACTTCACTAACAGAGCAAAAATCCCCCCTCCCACCTCCACCATGCTCCCCGCTTGCCGCGCAGCCCCGGCCGGTGTAGTCACCGCTACACCGTCGGTCAGGCTGCCGGTGGCTTGTGTTACACCGTCACATCCCCGCAGCGGGCCCGGCAAGCAAGGCCCCCCGGTCACGGTTTCACAAGCACACTCACACAACACACCCTACACAACACACCCTCTACCGTCCCCGTTGTGGGAGACGCGGTAGAGCGGAGCACCGTTGTCAACCGGGTAAAAGCTACCGTTGTCCCTCTATATGAGCGCTACAACCGGCGAGGCTGCACAAGAAAACATCGCTCCCCACTGGTTGTAGCGACCACACAGTTAGCCCCGCGCGCTGCTAGCCGACACCGTGTCACTTCCACGGTAGGTCCGGCTCAGCGTGTTGACCGGCTGACGAGCGATGGTTGTCACCGCCGAGCTAACGGCTACGGCGGTGACAAGCATCGTTCGCAGCAGCACGACAGGGCTGTGTTTTCCGGACAATGAGACGGCTGCCTCACGCTCGGTTAACCCACGCCGCTCCAGTGAAGCGGCCGGGCTAACACGAACTGTCTCCCCGGTAAACAGCAGTGGAGCGATGGTTGTCACCGCCGAGCTAACGGCTACAGCGGTGACAAGCATCGTTCACAGCAGCACGGCAGGGCTGTGTTTTCCGGACAATGAGACGGCTGCCTCATGCTCGTCTAACCCGCGCCGCTCCAGTGAAGCGGCCGGGCTAACACGAACTGTCTCCCCGGTAAACAGCAGTGGAGCGGCCAACGTGTCTGACCGCTCTGGTCCTGTGGCTGTTATTTCCACTGGCGGATCTAACAGCAGCAGGGACGTCATGACGGTGAGGTGCCGGGCGGCGGTGGTGCGTTCAGGTGACACCACGCCGGCTCGGACAACAGAGATGCGTTCACGGACGGCCCCGCGAGCTCGGACAACGGGCCTGGTGCGTTCAGGGACGACTCAGCCCTTTCACAGAGGGCCCCCCATGGGCCAAACTCCCGTTTATGGCGGGTTTGGCGGCGGGAGAGGGCCGAAATTGTGTACCACAGCTTTCTAGAAGCTGCTCCACAGCTGTCTGCGCGTCCTCTCACGTGTTTTTACGAAGCATGGCAGAGCAGCTGCGTACTGACAGACTGGCTGGACAGGACCCTCAGACTAGGATATTCTCTCCAGTTCTGCGGGCTCCCCCCAGCGTTCAGGGGCATACAAGAGATGAATCTATCCTCTCAACAAGAGATAGAGTTCCTCGAGGGGGAAATTCAGGACCTGCTATCAAAACAGGCCGTGTCAATTGTCCCTCTTCACGACAAGGAACAAGGTTTTTACTCCCCATACTTTTTGGTTCCTAAAAAGACAGGGGGCTACAGACCCATCCTGGACCTCCGTGCCCTGAACACACGTATCGGTCGCAAAACGTTCCGCATGCTAACCACAAGGAGGCTGCTGGTACTCGTCCAACCAGGCGATTGGTTCTCTACCATCGACTTGAAGGACGCTTATTTTCACGTCGAGGTGCACCAAAACACAGGAAGCTCCTGCGTTTTGCATTTCAGGGAACAGCCTACGAATACAACAGGCTGCCATTTGGCTATTCCCTGGCCCCTAGTACGTTCAGCAAATGTGTGGACGCAGCGCTACAAACCGTCTGCGCAGCCAGGGGATGAGGGTCTTCTTTTATCTGGACGACCTCATCGTGATGGCCAGGTCCAAACAATGGGCCATTTTTTTCACACAGTTCAGTTGATACTTCACCTGACCAAGTTGGGTTTTGCCATCAACTGGAAGAAGAGCAACCCCCAACCAAACCAGCGGGCCGAATACTTGGGGATTGTGCTCGACTCTGTCAGCCTGAGAGCCACTCTGTCGGAGTCCAGACGGAACAGCCCTACAGC
The DNA here is from genome assembly GCF_045865225.1 of Trachurus japonicus. NCBI lineage: Eukaryota > Metazoa > Chordata > Actinopteri > Carangiformes > Carangidae > Trachurus > Trachurus japonicus. The sequence goes on along the minus strand of NC_140915.1, from coordinate 38,653,915 downwards.
AGGAGGGTTCTCAAGCTGCAACAGGTTCCACGTGTCACAGCCTTGGGCCGTCATGCAAGCACTGGGGCACATGGCAGCAGCTCACCCGGTGGTTCCACTAGGACTGCTGCACATGCGTCGCCTGCAGAGATGGTTCGCCAGCCTACGCTTAGACCTCAAGAGGCAGAAGTTTCGGCTGCTGACAGTCCCCCCAACAGTGCGGGGGCAACCTGCAGTACTGGGGGTCCCCACGACATTTGTGACCGGAACACCACTAGGACGAGTGACCTCGTACACGTCGGTGTTCACGGAGCCTCCATGAATGGGGTGGGGAGGCACCTGCCTGGGGAGGGCGATAGGTGGTGTGTGGCCTCTGGGGGAGGACCGCCACATCAACCTCCTCGAGTTACAGGCAGTGTTCCTGGTTCTCCAACACTTCAGTCACCTGTTAAGGGGGAGACACGTGTTGGTGAGGACCGACAATCGCACCACAATCGTTTACATCAACAGACAGGGCGGTGTACATTCCGCTGCCCTGTTAGCGATGGCGGAGAACCTGTGGTCATGGGCTTCAGAGCACCTACAATCTCTGAGAGCCCTCCACGTTCCAGGAATCGAGAACAGGGGGGCCGACCTCATGTCAAGGGGCGGCCCCCTGGAAGACGAGTGGAGACTGCAACCAGAAGTGGTACAGCAGATCTGGACACGATTCGGGAGGACAACGGTGGACCTGTTTGCCAAAAGGTTGAACACCCACTGCCCCCATTGGTTCTCCCTGAGCCCGCAAGACCATCCACCCTTGGGGGTGGACGCATTTGCACACGCTCCATGGCCAAGAGGGCTACTTTATGGCTGAGGGTCATTCTGGTGGCTCCCGACCGGCGGTCGGCTCTGTGGTACGCAGAGCTGACCACAATGATGGCGGCCCCACCATGGCCCATTCCCCAAATCCGGGGGGGCGCTGTCACAGGAGGCAGGCGCGATACAGGCGCTGCCGATCCTGGGCCAGTCGCTTCAAGCCTGGGCCCTGAAAGGGACAGGTTAATGCGGACTGGGCTGACTGCGCAGGTGGTGAAAACCATCCAAGCGGTTAGGGCTGGATCCACCATTGCCTGTTACAGGGCTAAGTGGTTAGGTTTCCAGCATTGGTGCGAAGAGAGGGAAGTGGACCCACTGACATGTTCAGTGGGAGACACTCTTTCCTTTCTACAGCTTTTGGTTGATAGAGGGCTGTCTCACGCGACTGTTAAGGTTTACGCTGCAGCCATCTCATCATGCCATGAAGGGTTGGGCGGAGGTCCAGTCTTCGCCCACCCTCTGGTAAACGGTTCCTGCAGGGGGTCAGAAGGCTACGACCAGTGGCACGCACTTCTGTACCACAGTGGGATTGCCACTGGTACTCGAGGCCCTCACAAGGGACCCCTATGAGCCTTTGGAACGCTCCTCCTTAAAGGTGTTGTCGTTCAAGACAGCGTTGCTTCTTGCTCTGACGTCAGCCAAGAGAGTGAGCGAATTGTGTGCCCTGTCAGTCCACCCGAGTTGTTTACTCCTTCGCGGGGACCGCAGTTGGTGCCATCCTTAAACCGAACCCCTCCTTTCTTCCTAAAGAACATAAGGAGCTCATTTCGGTCCAGAATCATCCAGTTGGAGGCTTTTCACCCTCCCCCTCATGAGGATTCGAGGGAGGCGAAACTGCATCTCCTATGCCCTGTGCGTGTGTTGACATACTATGTCGACCGAACAGCCACTGTCAGGAACACCGACCAGTTGTTTGTGTGTTATGGTGAGGGGACGGCTGGCAGAGCCCTGTCCAAGAAACGCTTGGCGAGGTGGATGTGTAAATGCATCCTCTCAGCCTACAGTCAAGCGGGTCGAGAACCGCCCACTGTGGTCCGGGCGCACTCAACAAGAAGTGTGGCGACGTCTACGGCCCTGTTCAGTGGTGCGAGTGTTGAGGACATATGTACGGCGGCATCGTGGTCTTCACCCTGCCCGTTCATAAGGTTCTATCTCTTGGATGTATCAGGCTCCTTCTCCAGGTCTGTGCTCACTGTAGGGTCACAGGACATGTGAGAGGAAGGATGTGTCAAGTGTTTTTAAATACTTGATCCCCACAGGGTGTCATGCACCTGCATTGGACTGTGCTCTGCTAGGACACTGTCAATGAGGTGCGCAGGAGGTCTAGGGTTGAGACCCCTGCGAGGTTAGACCACAACTTCACCCAGCCTAGTCAGGTGCTGCTAACTGGGATGAAGTTGTACCCGTTATCACTCCATATGGTGGTTAAGATTAATAAAGTGGTGACTGGGTCTTGGTACCTAACCGGTAGCTGGTGTGGTCAGTGGGCGGAGCCTCTCCCGCGGCAGGGAGTACATAAATCGGGGCTTCGCCTACTGTACCCATAGAGTCCAGTAGAGGGCGAAGCCTGTGTGAGATATAACGAAGGTTACGTTATTGTAACCCTAGTTATATTAACCCTTACATACTGTTTAAATTTGATACCTTCACAGTATGGTTCGGGTCAATTTTGACCCGGACCAAGAATTCCCTCATAGTAAGTGTCTATATTGAATTTTAAACTACAGATCTATTTAGAATGTTTAAATAGCCTATGACACATAAATTAATGTATGATTAAGTATTAAAAAAAAATTCAGAGAGCAGGGAGAGTGCATTTTTTAAGTTTTACAACACTCGTTTATGGAGAAAAACTTCTACTATTACACAGTATTACATCCTGTTCTACATAAGACATAAACACATAAAAGCCACAATGATTTAAATATATTTCATTGAATTTTAAATGGCTTATGAACTTTGTGAAACTGTTGGAATTCATAATATGACCATGTTTAACAATTGCGACCATTAGGTGCTATATGTTATAAGGTAGATGCTATATCATAAGAAATCATAATTATCAATATTAATTCAACATTTACCACTTAGAACACAAAAACATTAAATAATAAAATGCTTATTATAAAAAAAATGTACTCTCCCTGCTTTATATATAATATGGTTTTCTTTGGCATTGTCTTCCTGCTCTGACACATCCTCCACCAAATCACTATCAACCTCCTCCTTTTGGAAGATCAGATAAAGGGCCTGTTGTACCAAGTCTTGCTGCCATGATGTCAGTCACTGAAATGGCAGCTCAGGAACCTCTATGTCATGACCCCCCACCACCACCCTCCCAACGCAAATTGATTCAAATTTGTTACTTTATAGATTATTTTATTACATGCAGGTGCAGGTGCTTGCAGGTGCAGGTGCTTGCAGGTGCAGATCTCGTGTCTGTGTCAAGGCACCCCTTGACCTCAGATGACCTCTGTTTCCATTTGTGCACCATATATGATCACTACTATGCTGTTTTACTATTTCACTGTTTCGAGGTTCCCCCATGCCCCCTCAAAGACCAGCAGGTGTCTGTCTCTGGGCAAATGTGGTGGGAACACAGGCAGTTCTCGTGACAGTGTCAAAGTCCCCCTTGAAACTCTGTTTCTGTCACCACTGTCCCCATAAATTATACACACAAACATGGCCTGTACAGTTCCACAGTTTTCAAGATTCCCTAAAACCACAATTTTCCTTGATTTGACCCACACTGGTGGATCTAAAATCCATCTAAACAGATACGGGTCAAATTTGACCCGAAACAGCCTCAGTGTATAAAAATGTGTAGCACCTGTTCAAAAGTATACAATTTAAAAATATTTTCATTTTTGTGTATTTTGGGTCACTTTAGGAAAAGTCATAAAATTTCAGCCTAAAAGAATGATGTTTAGGGTATTTTTTCTGCTGTGAAATGTCAAAACGGGTCAAATTTGACCCGAACAGTATGTAAGGGTTAACACAGGCGGAGCCCTCTACTTAGGGCCCTGCCGCTCTTTCGCCTTACGCTGAAGTTTGGTGGAATGAGGGCAGCTGGCGGTGCATCTGCTTATATAGCCCGCTAAAGGGCGGGAAAGGTAGGCACGCCATACTGGCCGGCTACGTACATGCAAATTTCAGTGGGCCATCGCGCGTACGCGATTGGAGGAGAGATATACCCATAGAGTCCAGTAGAGGGCTCCGCCTGTGTTAATATAACTAGGGTTACAATAACGTAACCTTCGTTAGGGGGGGTTGAGGACTTTGGGGTCATTTCAACAAATGGTCTCCAGGTATATTCATTCACATTTTCCCCCACAAATTATATTTCTTTACTAAGTTTGCACACTGGCAGCAAAACCCTATTGGAACAGTGTAATTTGCGTGTTGTGTTCAGTCCGTCGCTCTCATAATCATAATCATGAATGTTGGGGCAACTGGAGGACAGGTGTTCTTATCAGCTCAGGTGTTGTATATTACAGTAATTAAACAAGCACAAACAAGCTGTGGATGTCTTGGCTTGGGTTTAGTCTGCTTCTCCAGTTACACGGCACAAACTGAGATGATAGCAAGTGAGCTGACTTTGATGGTAAGCAAATAATTTTGAGTAAAAATCACAAGAACATCAGCTGTTTTTTCTGTGTTGTGGGGATGAAAGAACAGCTAGAATCAGAAATCCAAGAGAGAGATATATGGAAATGATGAAAGAAAACCACATTATTGCTGTGAATGAGACATATAGGGTGAGATTCCAGATTCCAAGGTTGAAACAGTTATAATTTGCCACCGGAAGAGAGGGCTAATGCAGGACAAGCACACAGCTACACGACAGGATGCCAGCCTTTCATGAGAGCCGAGAGGACGGCCAAACACAAAGGAGGAGAACACAGCAGAGCACATCTCTTCACCTGTGAAGCATCTGGGAGGCAGCATCATGATGAACACCATGCATGGCTGCCTCTGGACCTGGCTCAGTGGATCCTACTGATGTTACTGATAATGGCAGCCAAATGAACTCTGAAGTATACAGACAGATCTTGTCTGGGCTGTCACAAATAATTAAGGAGCCCATTGGGAAGAAAAGGTGGGAGATGTGGGCCATGCCAATTCCATAAATCAAAGATCCATTCAGCCCGGGCCTGTGTCTATGTGGAACTTTACTCCACAATAATCACAACAAATAGTGTTTTGTTTGCGGAAATACAACATTAAGTAAGAAATTGGATCTAAACAGTATCAATTTGTTAATTGACATAATACATTTCATTAATATTTGATTGTGTTTTCGGAGCAAACAACTCAAGGAAAGCACACTAATTGATCTTCTCCCCTGGTTTGTCATTGATGGCTGTGCTCTAGCACTACTGGCCATCTACCCAGCTGTGTTTTTCCCCAGAGAGCCGTATTTGGTATGTCTAAGTAGCCCTGAGTCATTTCCTTGAGATTCTGAATCATGGCGGGCAGCAGGTGGCCCAGCCTTTCCCATTTCTGTAAGTGCAGGAGAACAAGCACAAGAACAGTAACACAAGTAAGAAAATAACAAGTGCTCAACTTCGGTCCTTTTTCCAGACATTTACTAATGGAGGAGTGTGTGATTCAGCTCGTGTCAAAACTCCTGTCATGGGGTACAGACTGAAACATATTGATCCTGTTGAAGCATTCAGAGTCGGTGCAAAGCAAAGTGACATTATCTTGTCCACATAAAAAGATGAGACTTTACTCAATATAGAGAATATGAAAAGCTCTGAGCAAACCGGCTTGTAGACTGTCAGTTAGTTATAGCTATCGCCCTAGATTGTTAAAGGGATACTTCACCCCAAAAGATTAATTTGATTAGTAGTAGCTCCCAGTGGCTGCACGAGATGCGTGAGATTTAGCTGTGATATGTTCTCGCACATGCGCACAAACATCAACAGAGTCACTGGGAGCTACTACTACAACAAGGATAAAAACAGAGATTTTTTTTTCTTCAGAACAACTTTTTCATGTTGTGGCTTCAGGACACTTGGGTCAGTACAGACGAGCAGTATGGCAGTATGGAGGTATTTGGTTCATAGTTCATAGTGTGTGTTTTGGACGATTCAAAAGTGAGCTCTATCCGCCGCCATTATATGAAAATCCTTTGCCAGCCAAACCCCCTCTGGAACTCCAAAAGGGTTTAGAAGTTCTCCAAAACCTTCCTTGGCTTGACAGTGAGTACAAAATTGGTGAATTATCCATTTTGGGTGAAGAATCCCTTAAATAAGGTTAAGATCAAAAACTAGATGTATCATCAACTCTTCTTCCTGTCTGTGAAGCTCTGCTGCTTTGTGGTCTGGTTTTTACACCAGTAGAGGAGGTTATATAAAAGTAAATGGTGCAGCGCAGCAAATAACTCAACTTCCTCCACTTTCACTCCCCAGCTCATGGTGTCCTCAAACACACCAGTCTTATGAGCTGATAATGAAACAGAAATGACCTGATTTTACACGTATGATAAATATTTCTTGGTGCTGGGACTTGAAAGACTTTTTTTTCTCTTTTACAAAAGTTTGATGTAGGGCTGGTGAGCACGCAGAGTTCATAATAAGAGCAACGTGACTAGGAGTTGTTGTGCGGTACAAACGGAACAAATCTCGGCGAACTCCTGCTGAGAAACTCCCGTCTCCAAAGGAATATTCAAGTGGGCTCTGCAAATAACTACTGCGCCATAATTAGAGGCTCATTCTCTCTGAACCAGTATGTTGTAAAATAAGCGCTGGTTTGAGAGCTGAAATCTGTTTCCATGTTGCTAGAAGAAACAAACGGAAGTCACAGGTGCAGATAGAAGCAGTGATTTCCTGATCAATACGCATGTGCACAGAGGCATGTACATGTGAAGAGAGTGATGGCACATTCATATTAAAGGGATAGTTCACCCAAAATTCAAATTTCACTCATTATCTACTCACCCTCATGTCGATAAGAGCTGTGAGAATTTTCAGAGTCCTCGGTGCCTTCTCTGAGTTACGGGGGAGTTACTGCTCGTCTGTAATGTCCCTCTGGTATTGAAGCCCCGACATGAGAAATTTCTTCGTCCAGTCACACCAAAAGAGCATCCAAATACCTGGGAGGTTCCACTACAAACAAGCTTAAATTGAAGCCCTGACATGAGAAATTTTTTTCCTGAACAATTTCTCATGTTGGGGCTTCAATACAAGAGGGACATTACAGACGAGCAGTATGGAGGCATTTGGATGTTTTTTGGTGTGTCTTTTTGGACAAAGAAAGTTGGTATCCATTCACAACCATTATATGGACAAATACTCCCCCCCCCCCCGTAACTCAGAGAAGGAATGGAGGACTTTGAAAATTCTCACAGCTCTTAGTTGACATGAAGGTAAGTAGATAATGAGTGAAATTTGAATTTTGGGTGAACTATCTCTTTAATCTTTACTAACTCTGTATTGTTTCTATTTGACCTGCCCAGGTGGAGTTGTCAGAGTGCAGCTGGATTTGAGGAGCCAACAGAGGTAAGTCAGGATCATTAGTTGTTCAGAAACAGTACAATTGCTGGTGATTTATGGTTGAGGTCTCTCCAAACCTCTTCATTTTCTGCTTACTCAGATTTTCAGAAATGTGTTAAATTTTAATCGTGACCAGAAGCTAAATGCATCCATTTATTATATTTTATACCACTAGAGCCCGTTTGACAAAATGTGATTGCTTTAATTTAAGAGGATGTGCTTTGCAGGTCTGTAAATGCATTTTGTTGTTATTGCTGGAAGAAAAGGAATTGCATGGTTTTCCTGTAAATTGTCCTGTTATTAAATATACACTGCACAATAATTACAGCAATGAATGAAATAGTTCTAGAAAAGAATGGGCGCACATTGGAGGTGAGTTACCTAAAGTTCGTATTGCATTGGGAAATAAGCTTTTTATCGAGCACTTCATTCTAGATGAGCCCTGTGCCAGGTGGTGAAATCCGTGACAGGGTGAAGACACCCTCATAATAATGACGAGGATGAAGAACAACAAGTCAGACATATCATCCAGCAGCTACAAGAGGCTGTGCAGCTTGTTGAACACACTCTACCATGTATTATAATACAAATTCACAAATGATTCATATTTTGACCTTTTAAAAAGCAACTGTAGGAGGATAGAGTCAAGCCTCCACTCCATAACACCCTGTCGTTTCTCATGGAGGTTTTTTTTAATTGGTCTTCCTGGGATTTTCTATCCACAGGCCTCAACTATATCTTTTAAGGAAATAGAGAAATATATATCTATTAGGGGGCACTGGTAATATATATTTCTCTCTGAATCTGGCCTCAGCGTCCCGTTGGGCATGTGTCAGGTATCCATATACTCTAATATGAACAGCTACTACTGTAGTGGCATAGTGACAATGTATTTATTGAATAGTGGTGAGACTGTGTAATAAGTTGGTAATGATTTGTTGTTGCACGTGCTTTTGAAGCCATTGTTTCCCTTTTTTCATAATCTATTTGTGTCCAATGAAACAAACTCACAGCCTCCTCAAGTTGTAACAGCTCATTAGTGTTACAGAGTTGCTTTGTTGATTTCACTTACCACTATGATAGCCAAAATATTTAGGGTTGTACATATATTGCGGACTCTCAGGTCTCTCCTCAGAACTAAAAAACTGGCTGTGACATTATCACAGTGCCAGTATGCATGGTAGGTTACACAAAGCAATCAAGAATCAGATCATTTGTAAATCAACCAATCAACCATTCTGTTGAAGCTGTGCCGAGAGATTGCTGCGCTTCAACGTGACAGACTGACCAGTGGGTTTCCATATTGTTACGCAGGCAAAAGTCTGGTCAAATAATATTGTGCCGGTCATTGTTACCAGTGTTGTGCAAGTTACTTAAAAGTAGTAACTCGTTACAGTTACTAGTTACTTCATTTTAAAAGTAACTCAGTTAGTAACTGAGTTACTTAAACCAAAAAGTAATGCGTTACTGAGAAAGTAACTTTTTCGTTACTTTAAATTTTTTTTTTTTTTTTCAATGCTCCCACTAAATAAAGGTTGATTGAATAGGCTTTATGCACAGCTCCACTACTTCCTTTTTTTTATCTGTAAATTTTACCATCATCATCATCATGCTACATGTATGTAGGCCTACAGCAGCTTGACCTAACAGAACTGCAAAAAAATCTTGAGGATACGTCTTAACCGAGTTACATTCAAGAACCTGTTTCAGTGACGGAAAGTAAATTCATTTTTTTCGATCGATCAGCTGTGTTTACCCAGAGCGGTCGATCAGCTGTGTTTACCGTTTTATAGAGGTGGATTCGAGTCCGTCTGTCGGACTCCAACCGCTGCTGCTCAGGTGGAGTGGGTGCTTGTGTCTCGCTGTGACTCTCGAGCTGTGTCCCAGGGGCTGCAGCCTGAACTGGTACATAGCTGATCGGTCTCGGATGCTGCGTTAGCTACATTACCTTAGCTCGCCGTCATGCCCTGTCCTGAGGCAGCTGACGTGTGGCCGAAACCACCTTGTGTTTCATTCAACGAAACTGTAGTAAGGCGCCACTTCACATTCTCAGTAACGGCAACGGCGTTGTAACGATGGGAAAAGTAATTAATTAGATTACTCGTTACTGAAAAATATAACGCCGTTAGTAACGCCGTTATACTCTAACGCCGTTATTACCAACACTGATTGTTACACACACAACACAACACAAACAATGGTTACATTAGCACACAGCAGATGAGCTATGTGATGATGTGCTCTAGGACCAGTTAGCCACAGGTACAGTACTGTTACCATACGGGTCACTGCTGTTAGGAAAATGCACAAGTGTTTTATTTATAATATTCAGCATTCAGTTGCTAATGTACAAACCATTAATAAGCATTTACATCTATTTACGAACACCCGCTTTTCAAAATTTTTAACACTCTTTCAAAACTGTTACACAATTGCCAAAACAGTTAATTCAATCCTCAAAATCACACATTGTAAACTAAACTTCAATACAAATGTTCAAAATTCAAGAATACACTGACACAATAATGCCCAAATCTACAACACTGACACACATTGTCTTCTAACAGAAGGAACATCAACACCTGAGTGTGTTTCCTGGATGGGAATCAGCTGTGATTGATTTTCAGTATTTTCATAACTTCAATCAGCTGTTTTTCAGCAGTAATGAAAAGCCAACACAGACTAATCTTGTACTGTTAAGAGTTTGGGAAATGTGGTTACAGAACTGAAAAAAGAATAATAGCAATTGTAAAAAAAAAAAAAATAGTATAAAGCCTTTTCCCAAATTGATTCTCAATCAAAAACATAATCACAAGAAGTTTTACATCTCCTCTCTCAGGATCCTCTCTCGGTGAACCAATCAGAAGGGAGGATCCTCTCCTAGCTGAGAAATTAGAGCAGATTTCAGGTTAAAGCAGATATCAGTGGCACGGCCGTTTCGGCTAATGCTGTGTTCAAGGCAGGCTTTTGAAACCGTAAGTTACAGCTTCAAGTCACAACTACGACTTGGTAGCGTTCCAGGTAACCCGTAGCTCGTGTTTTTACCGTCCTGTTGTCTGTGAAAGTTCCCTATAACGGCCACTCGTAACTTCCGACCCGTGAACTCGTACCAGATCGAACTGGTATGACTTCACAGGAAGGAAAAACACAAAGTACGAGTTTCCTTGAACGCACCATGAGTTAGCAGCCCCCGCCCTCGTCAGGCATCAATTGGTCCTCGTGCTACGTCACCACATTCACGCGCATCCCTTGGCTGCACACACAGCCCTTCATGCCGTTCTCTCCCCTCATTGGATAACACTTGTATCCCACAAGGAAAATTTTCTCCTCGGGTTACAGCAGAGCAGAGTGACGGAGAGACTCGTGTTTAGGCTGAAATACTTCATGTAAGTGATTGCTGACGGAAAATAGGACTATTTAGGACTTATATTAACAAAAACATTCCACTGATATCTGCTTTAGTTGGGAGGTGGGTCAATGTGGACAGGGCTTGGCTGAGAGTGGTGACAGCAGTTACAGTTAAGTCCTGATGGCTCATTTTTAGGCCCAGTTTCTGAATACATGTGTGCATTTACAGTAGACTGAGGCTGTGACACTTCCATAGTATCAATACAGAACCTAGACCTGATTTATAGTCAATAAACACATTGCCATGTGTCAACATGGGAGCTTTAATTCTTGAACTTAAGGTTGCTTAAGATTTACATCCTGGTAATCCAATTGTGACAGCCTGTCTGAATACATTTTTTTTTTTAAAGATTCTTAATAATTTCCAGTGTATTCATTATATTGTTTGCAATTCAAAGCGTTTCATCAGGTGGTTTTGATGGGGAGAGACCCAGAGAGCAAGAGATTGACAGGCAGAGAGCGAGAGAGAACAATATGGCATTTGGAAGGCCCATCGTGTTTCCCGAATCCTTGATAAAGTGCGAGGCGCTGCGTTTCGATACGGCCGTTAATTAGCTCTCTCTCCCTTGTGGGGTCTGCCTGATTGAGCGACTAATGGTTTGCTTTAAACTGCTGAATGAACAAATGTGTGTGTGTGTGCATCAAATGAATGTGCGCATGTGTTTCAAAGTGCTTTGTTTGTTTTTTTGTATGGCTTATTTCCTAAAGTGTGTGTGTGTATGTGCTGATGAGAGCGTCTGTCTGTGACTGTCTGTACTGTGTCAGCATTTCCAGACACTTGACTAAGGTTGTTTCAGCGAGGTTATGATAGCGGGGGATGCTGCAGTACACCTTGAGTGGAATAATCCAATGTTTTCATTTAATTGCTTGGAATTGGATTAGTTATGAATTTTCTTTGGTGGGGGTTGAGGGTTGGCTCGCCATCCCTTTCATGAGAACACAGCCACAGCGTTGGCCATTTACATTATTGCATTTGCGCCAGTCATGATCCCCGTTTGATCTACTTTTGAATTTGTTATAATCCCATGTACAGGTAGCAACATCCATCACAACACTACTCTGTGCTTTTGCACAATGCACAGGTTTTCACAGTGAAATCATCTTGAGTGTATCAGACATCGTCCTGATGCTCGAAGCAACTTCAAAGATGTCAAGACTTATCAACTTTAATCGAGTCCCCAAACAACATTACCTTTGTCTGATCAAAAACTACTTCCAGACTTCTCGAATGGATTATTAAAGAGATTTCTCTGATCATGTTAATAACCAGATTATGACTTTACTGCAGAGGTAGGAGTTGTTGTGTGCATAGACATCTGTCATCATATGTGGCTGATGACTATCACCTTAATCACTTGATAGATTTATAGAGAAACATGTAAAAAAAAGCTGCTCCCTATAGGCACACCAGTCAGTTTACATCAGATTCCATTACATCACTTGAAATAATTTGGTAGCTTTTATCCAAAGTGAGGAACAACACTGAAGCTTCAGTGCAGTGGGAGACCTTGATGTGAGTTCAAAGTATTACAACTATTCAGTAAATGCAAGAGATCAGGTAAAGAAGGGCACTCAAAGTGCATAGTAAGTGCTAGTTAGGCATCATGAGGGGTTTGAAGTGTTAGGAGAGCAGATGCAGAGATGAATCGAGAGAATCTTGATGGACATCCCTGTTCTGATGATAGGTTGAGAACAAGAAGAAGAACCACAAGCCTGAGAGCCTGTACACACGGACACGGGTTTCGGTGAATTCGTATACGTTTTTTTTAATCGTTTCGTTGTTTTGTCATGACGGAGGGGTGAAAATTGATTTTTTTGGAAACGGGTCTCAGAGTGGGAAAATCTCACAACGACGCCCCGGTGTTTTCATGTTGACACCCAAAACGGATATTTTGTGAAACAATGATGTCATACCCCCCCCACAGCTCTGACCTGTAACCTGAGACACACCGCTAGGTGTATACCGTCTATGGACATAATGCAACAACAACAACAACCGACTACTGTCAGGCCCCTTTGGACACTGCAGCTGAAACACGGCTGTTAAATCATCATTGATCGTCATATTTGCACTGACACAACTCCTAGTCGACATTAAATCGACTTGCAATGTTTGGAGTTTGAACACAGCGGGGGAGCTTTCCGTGCAGCATTACAGCGCCACACACACTCCATACAGGCCTGGCATATGTAGCCACAGCATTTTGAGTCTTTTCAGCGCATCTGTGTGAAGAAACATCAAAAAGATTGTTTTGTGTGAAGCTCAGTTCCCGTGTGGACAAGGCCTGAATGATTGTGTTCATTAGATCGGTGCTACTCTTGTTTGTAACGCTGAATGCAGCATTGACTGGTTTCAATTATTATAACTATTTTAATGTGTTATGATTTGATTTTAATTTCTGTTTGGACCCCACAGTGGATTCAAACCGGAAGGTTGGAGGTGACAAAAGTCCAACTAGCAAAAGAAAAATTCAGACTGTGAAGGAGAGTCTCCGTGGGGAGTGCAGGGAGGAGAGGAATCCAGGTGGTGGATGATGGTGCCTGGAGGTGGAGAGGCAGAGCCTTTAAGACTGTATTCTTTTTATTGGCAAGTGAGTTGAAGGGATAGTTCAACATTTTAGCAAATTGGCCCATTGCCATAATCCCTATAAGAGTAGGTTTGTTACCTTTAATTGTCGGTGCAAGCTATTTTTAGAACGGCGGAGCAGAGCCGTGAGCTGCTCAGAGCTACGCTACGGAGGCTAATGGGATTTCTTGGTTTCCCTCATCAAATACATCAAACAACTCCAAAACACTCTGCACATTCACCACGCTATGAGATAATAACAAAACTTTACCAGACAGAGTTGTTTTTGAGGCAAATGCAGAGACTGCTTGCTGAAAAACTGTCCCAAACAGGAACGCGCATCAGCAGTTTTGCATGAATTTACCTCGAAAACAACTCTGTCTCTCCGGTAACTCCTAAAACTATACGGATTATGGCAATGGGCCAATTTGCCAAAATGTTGAACTATCCCTCTAAGTGGCAGTTGGTGGATCTACAGCCAGAGGAGACACAGCACTGGATCAGCCAGAAACAGGAGCAAGAAGATCCACCAGTGAGAATTCACTCAAAGACAATGACAATCGATCAAACTGGAGTAAAGGTGGCCTGGAGGGTTATCACATTTGGAGCCGGCTAACCTGGCAACAAGCAAATGGAGAGCCAGGGTTCTTATAGAGCTAGATGAGTGATGAATAACAGGTGTGCCAGGTGTCCAGTGCTATGCCACGCCCCCGCTCAGAGGCCCAGACATTGGCTGAGGTCAGAACTGCCTGGCGTAGCTACTTCCTTACGACACAGTCCATCAGAATATAGGCTACTGCATTCTGCCTATGAAATGGAACAAATGAGTATGTCATTACCAAGATGACACTTCACTTCGCACTGAAGCATACAGCCAATATCCCAGTCCAGTATGTGCAGTCAGTCCAGTATGTGTGCAAAAACTGTGTGACCACACTACACACACTTGATCTGAATAGTACGTTAGCAGTTGGTTCCTAACACAGTTACACACACACTCTATACACACTGGGGAATTGTAGCAGTCACAGAGGAGCTGTGACAGAACGACTCTGATGATCTCATTGTATCGCATTTAGAGTCCCTTAACTTGTCATCCCCATCACCATCATTAGGTCCAATTATGAAAAGACTGAAAACATTCCTATCAACTCTGATTGTCCATTTAGCTTGATACACCTACACACAACTTAGTGTTCTCTCATCTTCAGTGACTAAAAACACAGAGACAAGTGTTTCAGTCACTCTGAGACATATTTCAACAGACAAAGGGGGGATGCTGTATCATGGCTTTTTCAATACACAGGCCTCTGTGGATGAACAGCTTAACTTCTGTTGTCAAAGGGGATGACAGGTGCTGATGTGATTGGATGTTATTGAAGCCCTCTCCGACTCCACATGCTGTATTCATTCTTTTCTTCACATTGCTGAGCCAGGATTGTGCCAGTCTGTTTCTGTTCTCTCAAAATTAGTCGGTCACACTCACATGCACTGGCAATTGCTCTCTTGCTGAATTTGAGAAAACGAGATGCCTCAGAGTCCTCCGCTACGTTGGCTTTTTGTGACAGGACGCTCCTCTCCAGCTCTTTCAGGCACAAAGAGTGCCTCTGTAATGGGCAGACTTTGCACTTAACTTCTCTCCATCTCTCTCTCTCTCTCTTTTTGGCTGTCTCTTAACCTGCTGCACACTGCGCCTCGCTCCCTCTCAAAGTCCCTCACTTAACCCCTCTATTCTCTCGCAGCCTGTCTCTCTTAACATCTCTCACCGTCTCCGTTAGCCTTGTTCTCGTTAAAACGCTGCTACATCTTTGTCTCTCCCGCTGTCTCTCTCTTTCTGCTTTCCATACATCTTTCTTTCCCTCCTTCTGCCTCATCACATAAGCACTGAAACAGAGCGGCTTCACTGGAGTCGACGCCATGCCGGCAGAACCGGGCATTTGGTTTCTGTCCTCTGGGGTTTTCTGCCTGTCTCATTCCATCTATTTTTCTGCCTCTTTCTAGCTTGTAAAAATCGTTTTTGTTTTTTGTTTTTATCCTCCTTTTTACTGTGTCAACTGGAGACAGACGTTTGGTCTTCATCACCCTGCTCTCTTCTCACGTACACAAGCATCATTGTCTGTCTCCATTGCCTTGTGTCTTTTTCATCTTTCCAGCGTCGTCTCTCCATCAAACACACGGTTGTTCTCCCTTTACCTCTGGGTTCATCTGTTACATTCAATTATTTCCTGATTGTTTTCATCGCCTCTTCCTTAATAGACCTTTCCCTTTCCTGCCATCTGTGGCCTCACTCTGCTGTTGCTTTGTTAGTCATCTAGTTTTATATTGTGTTTTACTCAGTATGTTTGACTGTTATGTTCTGTATTTTGCTGGGGGGTACAGAGATGATTAAAATCCACTGGTGTTACATGTTAGAGTCCCCAAACATATCACTGGGTGAACCTGTGGCAGAATAACTTGACAACAGTTCTCACAATAAAAAATAATAAGGTCTTTTATCAGGAAATTATATGTCTGTTAGTTTTTTCTTTTTTGTTTTCAACAATAAATTGAATTTCATTAGGTTTTAGACCTATGCCAAGAATTAATGGTGCCAGATAATGATAGATGTCCAGCCTCAATCTGTAGAAATGCACACAGCCTGTATTAAGAAGCCCGAAGCCCAGCCCACCTGGACCCACCATCAGACCTTGTGGCGGTTGGTTTCTCTAAGTGTTTGAAATCACTCGTATTTCGAAAAGAAAACAGTTGGCCAATCAGAGGAGAAGCTCTGAGTCTCTCCACACCAACTTGTTGTTACCAGAGCTCCAGAGCGAAGCTCAAGAGAGATGCTCAACTACACTGAGATGATATGTGGTGCTTAAGGCCATAATTAGATCTTCTTTGAATAAAACACAGGAAAAGTGTAAAATGTGGGACGTTTGAGTGAATACCACTCTGTTATCTGGGTGAGACATATGATGTAACAGCCCGCAGCCATCAGCACAGTTTAGCATAAAGCCTGCAAGCATGTATTCCAAATGTCAAACCGTTCCTTCAATCAATCAATGGGAAAAATATTTGCAACCCTGCGACCTCATGTGAACAATCTCAGTCTGGCCTGAAGACTCATGACTGTCTCCTCTGTTTCCTGTCCCATTGCTGGTCTAGTCATCACATCTTTTTAACTAAGATTTAAGATTGTTATGCAATTTTCAAGATCCTTTGAATAATTTTTTAATCAAATCTCCATGTTTTGCAAGTCAAACACTGTTATAAGAGTCTTTTGTGGAGTAAAGAGATGTGGATGAAGCTTACAAAGAGAGATTTTGAACAGATTTCTTTTTGAAGCTGAGGCCTTTGACAAACTTCCACCCGAAGTAGAGACATATCAAGTGGAAGAGCTGGTGACAGCGTCTAGTCTTCAAGTTATGATGAGCAACAAAAGGACTTTTACATGCGTCTGGAACAGCAAAGGGTGAACTTAAAATCTTGCACTGAAACTATCTCAGAGGCTGTACACACGAGAGAGAGGACAGAAACTTAAGACAAGTCTAGAGGCTGCTAATGGAAAAAAACTGAAACAAGTGAAGGATGACTTGCAAAATCTATCGAGATCCTTGATGGGATTGAGAAAAAGATGGACGATTTGGATGATCAATCACAGAGGCGTAACATCATTTAGAGAAAATGGTGAAAACTGGAAAATGTCAGAAACTAAAGTAAAAGAAACAGTCAGTATCAAATTGGGTCTAAATATGAAGAATATTGAAATAGAAGAGGCCCACAGAGAGAGGGTTGATGAGATTGCAGTAAAACTCTGTTCCACTTAGACAAGCAGATGATCACAGGCTAAGAAATGTAAAGGAACATGGATTTAAACAAAGGAACAGTACTCTGACCTTATCAAGAAGAAAAGGTGGGGATTTGCACCTGAGCCGTATGCTGCCTGGGAAAAGGGGTGATTTACTGATCCTGAGGTTTGGCATGCTGATCATCAAACCCAGAAAAAAAAGTACCTGATCTATGCATGTCTGACTTCATGACCAAAGAATCTCTCATCTCAAATCATGACACTGAGGCCTCTAAATCTCCCTAACAAAGGCTTGGTAATTGCACATCTGTAGCATATAGAACAAAATACACGGCGTGAATAATCTGGTGCTTCTTAATTATATTCATATATTAGCGTATCTGAGACTCATCTAGATTCATCTGAACTCTGAGTTGATGGTTAATGGTTTCTCCCTCTTCAGAGACAGGGATGTACATGGTATGGGAGTGGCAATTTTATTGCGAAACCATCTCCTTGTTAAACTATGACCTGATTTCATGCTGAATAGTGTAGGAGCATCATGGGTTTGAGTGCATCTACTCCTCTTGAAGCCAGTAGTGGTTGGCAGCTGCTATAGGCTCCTGGTGTGGGTGCTGATTGTCAGTTACATCACATCACAGAGAATGAGACAGAGTCTCAGATTTGCTTGCAAATTTGAATTAATATGAATTGATGGCTGCCGAAGATGCCAAAAGTAAGCGAAATGTTTGTGTTAATATAAGTCTTAAATAGTTATATCTTCCGACAGCAATCACTTCTATAGAGTGTTTGGTCTGAAACACGGGTCTGTCAGTCACTCTGCTCTACTCTGAGCCCAGGAGAAAACTTTCCTTGTATCCTACAACATTTATCCAATGAGGAGAGAGAACGGCATAAAGGAGCGGTCCTCTCTGTGTGTGCAGCCAAGGGATGCGCGTGAATGTGGTGACGTAGGGACGAGGGCGGGGACTGCTAACTCCATCGGCTGACAAGAAGTTAGCCAAAACCACCGGATCGCTTACTCCTGCTTTAAGCAAGGCATTCTTCCTCTGCAGATGCACACATATTGTATGTATACCTCTATTGTAGCTGTCTATAGCATTAGGGTTTAGTGACCATCACATGGTTGGTCTCGGTACGAAGGCTAGGGTTAAAGAAAGAGCCAAAGACAATCATACAAAAGCTTAGAGGAACTATGCATGATTTGTAGCTTAACGTTGCTACATTTTTCTTTGGAGTTATTGTGATGGTTTAATAAATGACTTAACTTTGATGGAGAATGGAGGCTCTCCCAAGGTAATATCAGCTGGTTTAGTCCAATTGATGCCTATAAAGGTTTCTCATCACCAAGGTTCACAGACCTTCAGAAACTTATGTTGCAGAACATACTAATAGCATTGGTTATACATGTGTCTGAATACACCATTTTATCTGTTAGTGCCATTATCCGGAACTAAAAAGAACATAATTTCACCTAAAACTGGCCATGACCAAATGCTCCTCGCGAGATTTCAGAGTCAAAAGTATACTAAGAAGAGTTGTCCAAGAGCCGAGGACCACTGACAGAGCTTTAGAGAGACCTGGAACTAGCAGGTACAGTTGTGTGAAAAAAAACAAAAAAAACGCAATAAGTAATGAACTCAACCACCATGGCCTCTATGCATGCTCACCATCAATAGGCTTCTATTGACCCCTTCAGTACTTATTTTCCCTGCTTTATATCTGACCCGTACATGTTGTAAAAAATGACTGGGCCAAGGTTTTGTAGTGAAAAGAAAGTGTCAGTCAGTCTAAATCCTAAATGTGCTACCTTGACTATTGAGTAACAGCAGTCAGGTAAAAATTACAAATCCTAGAACTAGCAATTACAACTTGCTTTCCAACCTCTCACGGCCTAACCACTGAGCAAAGTACTTCCTTCACCTTGGTCACATTGTTCAGCTGTACCATGAATTCAAAGAAGCCAAAATTCAATTCAATCAGCTAATGTACTGTAGTGACACATATGGCAGCAAATTGGCTGGTAATAGTTAAAATCATAGGAAACTGCATAAACCCTCAATATCTGCCTTATGAAAAAACACATCATCCTTGATATCCAGAGGCGTTTATCGGCAGGCAGATGACAGACATAGCAGGCTTAGTGGAGGAGGTTTAACTGTGCTGGTTTTCAATATTTGTGATTTGCTTCATATTTGTTGTGTATTTTTTTCACTCCTTTAAAATATTCTCTATGCTAGAGGTAAGCATGGAAAGAATAAAGGTAGTGTGGAACAAAGCAGCCTCTGAGTCTTTCACCCCTGTTGTAACATTTTTGAACCTGTGCTTTTTTTTATATTGCTTTTATTCCCAGTTTCTGTGATTTCCTTTGAATCTCTTGTCTTATCCGTTAGAAATACCTTGTGCAAAGCCCAATAGTTGAAACAGACGTGTGGTAAAAATGTCTATGGTAGTTGCAAACATGAACAGACTACATACAAAGAAAGTGTCAGAATTACAATTGTATATTTAAACATAAGAGGGTTGGCGGTTTGAATTCCACTCTGTCCCTGGCCCTGTTGTAGTGTCCTTGGGCAGGACACCTTACCCACCTTGCCTCGTGTGAATGTGTATGAATAATGGTTTTGGGGTATTAGGTATTGAAAAAAAAAACCCAACAATTATAATTATTACTGTCACATTCACTTAAAGCAAAACATGACATAAGTGGTAAAAATGTATTTTCAATATCAGCATAGTTTTTTTCTTCTTCTTCCACCCTGAGTTTGTGCCGATGGGGTGGAGTAAAGAAATAAATATATATGTCTATATAGGTTAAACACTAGAGATCAAAGAGGAAAACAAACCTCTGGGGTTTGTTGACAGATGATATGACATCTTTTGACAAATATACAGTACAGCTATTTATACAGAATTATTGTAGCTGCTTGGGCACAACGCTGTCTGTTGCTCCTTCCTCATTTCCTTCAGTGATGTTGGTGGCTCTCTTCCCCCAGGAGAAGGCAATGCAGAGTTGGCTGTGTGTAAATGCTGGTTGAGGGAGGAAGATGGCAACTCGTTCATTTTGTCGTGTTTAAGAATATGAATAATTACTTGACTCCTCTGGAGACTTGGTACTGTGTTAAAAGAAAAAAAAAATCTTGCGTTTTGAGTCTTTACGCTTTGGCCAATGTGCCGTTACTCTTGTTGGCTTCTTGTCTTCTCAATGTAGACTCTTTGTTCTGGTAAACACAGTAGAAAAGTAGAGTTACAGTAAAGCACCTCACTTGTTGTCATGCCAAACAGACAGTTTGTGTTTTCAAAGGAGCTTCAGGAAGCTTAATCCATCCCTCATAGGATACCCAGCAATTAAAATGGTGCATTGGTCTCCATAGTGAAAGAGCGATAAACACATACATACAGCCATACCACAACTGGATTCTGTCAACCTATTTCATTTAAAAACCTGCTTAATAACTAGGCTGTCGTAGCGTTTATGACAATATGGTCACTTAAAGGAAAGACCACACACACACACACACACACACACACAAATACACAATAATATGTGGGATAATGTAGAGTGAGGAGGTTCCATACATCCTGTCTGGGATTATTTCTTTATAACAACCAACTAACTCTACATTTGTGTACTCCCTATCTGTCATAAACAAGAGATAATGATTTACGGGGGCATTTGTGTCGCGGACTCGCAGTGCCACCGAGACAAGAGCTGTGTACCGGGTCCGAGGCTTTGATCAGCAGGTTTGGTTTTCAGTCACAATGTGGAAGCGAGCCTCCACTCTCCCTGTAACAAGTTATCTAACATCACAATTAGTCTGAAGCTGTTTAATAAAGGTTAAAGGTAGTGTCTCTTTAACCTCTTCTCCTCTGTACTCTTCTGATCAGAGCGGCGGTGGGTTATAACAATGGTCTGTTATACAGAAATAACAAACCGTAGTATGCAGACCAATCAGAGTGCAGCATTCAATAGAGCCGTGTAATTAAACAATACAACAGCTACAATGGAGGAACTTTTGCAACAAATCCTTACCAGTGGTTTTATGAAGAATTTAGCCCAATAACACATTTAAGTGACATCAATCACAGAAACGTAACTTTTAGAGAAATGCCTCATGCTGTTTGGCTGGGATGTGTAGACTGAATAAATCACTGCAGAGCCTTCAGGTGAATAATCTTAATGTGCATAAAACTTATTGATTCATATCACAGGTCAATCCCAGAATGCCCTTCAAAACAATATGCTTATGTCCCATTGGACATTAACAGGCGTTTGCTGCCTTCCTCCATAAATTATCTTTTTTTTTTTCCTTCAAGTTTTTTTCCAAGTTTTTACTTAGCAGCTGACATGTTGGTAATTTATAGTCCTGTGGTGTGTTTGTGACAGTATAAAAATATTCATCACTATCGCATGAGTGTTTTGTTCTTTTCTTTTTGCTTTTATGTTGCATTATATGAAAAGTAAGAGTCAGCATTTTTGGAGTTTAACTCATGTTGGAGAATAACAGCCAGGATATCTCAGCCTCAGCAGCATCCACTTTGAGTAATATTATTTAATCAGACCCTTGTAAGTCACTGACTTTGTGGAAGTGCAATACAAAAAAACCTGTAATCCCTCTTTGAAGGTTTCATTTTCAAACAATACAACCATATGCGAAGAATTGCAGGCACTGAAATGTGTTTGTGATTAATTATGAGGAGTTTATCCAGCTGTTAAAACCACAGGTGTGGGAATCTGACAATATAAAGGAGCTCAGGGAAATAACTTTTAAACTATCAAGATGTGGTTTGCCATGAAATACTCCAGTGATGACATTTATGACACGTTGTGATCATGATGCTCTGATCATACACTCGGGTGCTGCACTCTGAGACTTTTACTTACCTGCTAGCCTTCAAGAAATCCAATTATTTGTTTTCCTTTTGCACTATCAATCATTTCCTGAGAGTAGCTGTCACATTTCTTTCTCAAATGGTGGATATCTTATTTGGAATGAAACCCATCAATGCTTTTTTTTTTTTTTTATTGTGGACAGCCTCTCCATTCCCTTTCTTCCCCTCCTTGTTTATTTTCTCTTCCCCCTCTTCCTCTCTGTCCACTCCGGGCCCCGGGGCCGGTCTATCGGCCTGTCAGGCAGTCGGGATCCGACGTGTCTGTCAGGGCTGAGTTCGTCTGCCAATCAGTCAGTCACTCGGTCGGTCGGTCGGTCGGTCGCTCTTCTCTTCAGTCTCAACTCTGCAGAGGTAAACATTAGCAGGGGGGGTTGCATGGAAAAACATTTCCCTTTTAGCCACCGCTCACAAATGAGTGTATTAGTATTCCACACAGCGAGGCACTTTCCAGCGCTCTCTAATCGTTCGGCATTGTGCAGCTTCCAACCAATGCAGAAAATCAATGACATCATAGCCACATAATTGCATGTTACCAGCAGAGGCACGAGACTCCAGCGCCATTGTGCGCGCGCGTGTGTGTGTGTGTGTGTAAGAAAATGTGGGTGTGTTCCTTGTGTTCAGATAGTTACAGCAGCAGCATATGTTCATTATGTGTGTAAAACAGTGGAGATCATAGGACTCATCCCCCAAGCTATTTGAGTGATACTTGCAGCCTGCGTCCACGGCTCTCTGGTGAATATGAGCGCGCCGCTGAATGACTGGAGAGGAAGCAGAGAATGGAGAACATTCTCACGCACTTGGTCTCCTGGGTTTCTTAATATCTGCGGGCGAACACTGCACCATCTGCACTGCTCAGAACACAGAGGAGGAGGAGGGAGGGAGAGGGGGAGGAGAGAGAACACTCATAGAGAGATAGTAGCATTAGCTGCAATGCTGAGCAGTGACCTGCCACTCTGTTTCCAATTTCAAATTCAAATGCAAAACTCATTCTTGGGGAACCTCACCTTTTTCTCTCCCCCCACCCCCCACCTCCTTCCCTCCTTCTTTGTCTCTCCCTTTCTTCTCTCTCTCTGTCTCTCTTCGTGGCTCCTCTCCTCTCGCCTTTCCATCTCATCCCATCCTGCTCTCAATTCGCTTTTTCAATTTCGAAACGCTTTGAAGCCAACGCCAGCCCGCGAGTTCCCCCCCGAGACTGAACTCTGGGACTCCTTACCTTTTTTTTTTCTCCTCTATATATTTCTCCTTACTGTGTCATCAATCCTCCACCTCCCCCCACCCCCCCACCTGGTCCTGCCTATCTGGCTCCATTTCTTTCTCTACTGCCTGTATTGTTCTTGCTTGAAGAACTGGTTTCTGGACAGGGGTGAAGTAAATCTTTTGTGACCTGGTATTCCCTGCTGGGCCTCTCCCTCACTCGCTCTCCCTCTGACTCTTTTAGTTAAGCCCTCTCCGCCGACACAGGCACCAGGCTGTAACACGATACAGATGGAATATAGCATAAACAGAAAAGCTGCCCCCTAAGAGAGAACGGCCCTCCGATCCCCTTCCTCCTCCTCCCCCCACCTCTGTCTTCTTGCCTTACTGCGCCCTCTCTTCATCCTTTCTTCTTGAACAACCAGGTTTTTGTTTCAGCTGCTTTGTTGTTTCCTCTAGGTTGAGTCAGTGAGCAGAGAGGGAGTGATGTGTGTGTTTGAGTGTGTAAGTGAGTGTGTGTTTGTGTGTGAAAGGTCTGCTTGTCCTTGTACTGCACGTCTCAGAAACTTTCTTGGTTGTTCCTGCTGTGTATCAGCACAATTATCTCTCAGACACATTGTGCATTTGGTGTTTTATGATTCAGTCCTTCACACACTTCACATGAACAGCAGCTCTTCTGTGAAGACCAAACAGGCAATGATGTTTTAATGAACAAAATATTTTTCCATCGCTTTGACACGAAAGGCTTTCAGATCTCACTTTCCAGGGGCTGAGAGAGAGAGCCAGGGTAGACCACAGTGAGGTCACCATGATATTATGGATTAAATAAATATTATATATAATTTATGCGAAGACAGCAGCCACAGCTGATTTCTTTTTAGATACTTATTGTGTTCAAAGTGGATGAAAAAGTTAAAGCTGCAAAAGGAAAAGCAAACGCCCGGACAATGTAAAGGGAAAGGAATATAAATATAATACATGGTGGCATTTAACACAGAGGAGGACCACAAGCTGCTGTCTGAGATAAGACCCACTGTGGTAGCTCTTATCTCATCTGAGTAACCCTGTCATAAATTTAGACAAAACAGGTAGTGTTTTTTTTTTGACAGTAGCCTTTAAGACAGATGTTAAGGAAGCAGAATTTGATGCCCAGAACGTGGTGTAAATTTAGTGGCATGATACAGTCCAATAACAATGTGTGACTTGGATTTGTGACATCATGTACAAATGACCTCCAAAATTCCTACTATATCCACGTTAATCTACATATTACTGATGGGATGAAGCTGTACCTGCTTCTCACCTTCAACAAACTCAGTGTCAGACTTGAAAAATACAATGATCAAATAAATGTTTAAAATGTTGTGGCCAAGGGAGAGTGAGATGTTCACTCAGAATCTACAAATTCATAAAAACACCGTTCTAGAAGGTGTAATGTGGGGTGATCTTCTTTTTTTTTTTTTTAACTGGGACTTTTAGTGTACTACATGCTTATGCATGGCCACAGGCTTTTTCATCAAGGTGTGAGATAACTATTTCAGCACTAATCACACCTATTAAACACCTTCACTGTCATCAGACTGACAGGTTCTGACAGAATTATTATCTCACCTGGGGTAAAACCCAGGACAGTTGGTAAGAGAAAGTTGGAATCTGTTTTTTTTATCATTATTATTATTGTGTATATTCAAGACCCCTGGCATCCATCCTAAAACTGGAAAATGCCTGCACTAACTGGGAGGTCTGGTCACTGGAGTATAATTCTTTGTCATGATAACATTTTTAACGTGCTAGCATGCCAACAAGCTTAACTGAATCTGATGGAAATGGCATTAGCTTTGCAGGTATATTGTCAACACTCATAGTATTGCTGACATCAGCATGCTGACATGTCCACAGTTATTATAATGTTCCCTGTATTCACATGTAGGCTATGAATAGCTAGAAAGGCCACAGCTTGTCTGGTTGGGGAACTGTGTTTGTGGGGCAAAAATGAGCAGCATGGGGGCTCCACAGGGAACTGTCCTGGCTCCATTCCTGTTCACAGTGTATACAGCAGACTTCAAATATAACTCTGAGTCCTGCCACATCCAGAAATACTCGGATGACACCTCTATCGTGGCGTGTGAATGAGAGTCACAAAAACTGTCTCAGACTGAACACCTGAAAGACAGATGAAGCCCCCTCTTCAGCCAGTGAAAATACTTGTGGACTGGACGTCGAGGTGGTGCAAAATTATAGGTACGCCAGGATAATAAGTTGGACTGGTCCTTTAACAGAGACACACTCTACAATCTCTTGACATCTGAATCTGCATCAGGCTTTTTAATTCTTCTGCAAAGATGAGCTGACAGACAAATGAATTTTTCCCTTTGTGATTAATAAAGCAATTCTTATCTTATCAAATGTATTTTGATCTGACGATGGCAGCAGGTGGAAAATAAATCAAAAACCGCCATCATGATCATGACTGCTATTCATTCTGAAGGGAACAAGGATGTCTGTCCATATTTTAAATTTCATTCAACAAGTTGTTAGGCTATTTCAATCGAGGCTAAAGCTATGGACTGAGTGACTGATCAGCCGACGCTGCCTCCATAGCACCAGGCTCTCAGCTTGGTTAATAAAACAGCAGCACATGTGTCTGGTAAAACTGCAGGAAGCCCAACCAGTTTAACACAGAGAGCGTGACTGTAACTCCTGATCTAAGTGTTTACATGAAGGTTTTACAGCTTTTGACAATTGATTTTTCACACTGTCTGAACTTCTGGGAAGTTACGCTCTCCGTATGTGCAGTGGAACCGTACCAATGTCAAGCTGAGGCTTTGCAAACGTTTGTTATTCTAATCAGATACTCAAAGGCCAACGACCTTAATGGAGCTCTCAAATTAAATAGTTAGGTAGAGAGTACACATTGATCTGTGGGTTATTTAAAACAGTAAATTCAGCAGGATTTTACAACCACGAGGCAGTGATAGAGCCCAAAACCTCCTCGGAGAATGCCTCCCAAGAGGTTCTGGATGAGGTAAGTGATAAAAGGAAGGTGAACATTGATATCCCATTCACACTGACAGACACAGATATCGGCAGCTGATTGGAAAGAGTCAGTCCAGGTCAGCTGCACTGGGTCTGCCTCCCCACTCCAGAAGAGTTCCACAGCGAGGATTAAAACTTAATGTAATGATACTAGCACTTTAACAGCATTTAACTGAAACTTTAAAGGGAGACATTCAGAGAGAGAGAAAGAGACAGAGATAGAGAGTGTGTGAGTGCAGGAGAGAAACAGAAAGGTCACATGTGTGGGCAAGTAAGCCGTAACAAGCAAGCGTAGGAGAGAGGTGAATCTGAAACTTTATTCAGTAATTATGAAAATAAATTCTGTGGATTTCTGTGGTTTGGGAGAGTGTCTTCTCCTTTCACTGGAAACAATAAAAACACTTATCCTTCAACAGCAATGGGAAACCAATGAGTTAAATGCTGGTAAATCCCGTTTGAATTTGAGAAAATCATTAAACAGGAAGAACCTGTGCCTCTTTCAAAAAACATGGTCATTAAAGAGACACACTGACCTTACAGACAAACAATACAGAATTTTAAAAAGAACTGAATCCACTTTCTTTTGTGGGTTAAAATCTGCATATTAACTTGCATTGATTTGCATTAACAGACAGTGGTAGAAGGTGAAGGAGTATTTATTGTTTGGCTGAAGTGAAAGTAATTTCAGTCCCTTCAGAAAAGCACGATTATACGATAATTCAACACATAATCAGCCAAAGTCTACATATTATGCGAGGAGGTTGCATCTTTTCATAGATGTCACACTGTCGCCACATAAATCAACGATTTCTGTGCAAAATGTGCAAAATATGCAAAATATGCGGGGCTGGCATGATTTCGTAATCCCTGCATTTCCATTGCAAAAAAGTCACATCTTTGCACAAAGTTGAAAAATGTTGCATGTTTACTTCACACAGGAGCAGCCATTTTCCCCTGTTGCTTGGCAACGTTATAAAGTGGCATAATGTAGCGTGAAACATTATTGCCTGGTGTGAGAAGAGAAACAAAACCGAGAAAGCTTAAAGCAAAGTTAGCGCTGAATAAAGCAAATCAGTCTCATTTATCAAGGAAAAATAAGTGCAAAAGATCATGCAAAGCAGTTTTACGGATGTCTTTGATTAAGGTGCATGGGGCCAAATTATTTTACAACTGCGTGTTGAAACACAGGTGAAAATCAACGTTCGACTACCACTTGTAAAATTGTGAAAAGGTAGATCCATCGCATTTTCAAGGAAAACCCGCCGCATAATCAATCAAGGATTTTTTCCCACAACAATCACAAAAAACCTCCGTATCTTTCTTGAAGGACTGACTAATGTTACAATATGTTACATATGTTTCTATTTTATAGTTCAACCTATAAACTATAAAAGTTTATAGTTAAGGCAGATGTAAAGGAAGTGGTATTTGATGCCCAGAATGTAGTATAAATTTAGAGGAATTATATAATGTAATAACAACAAACAATATTATTTTAGGAACGTGTTGTATGTTCTCCATGTGTCTGAAAAATAACTGGTTCACTGTCAGCTAAATGACAAAAAGTAAAATTATTATATTATTCAAAGTTCAAGCAGTAGTTTAAGATGGAAAAACAGCAACACAATTATACTTAACACACACACAATACTGCAGTAATTACTTACTTTCCACAGTGGAGCCAGTGACATATTATTACATTGCTGTTTACACACAGTCCAAACAGTGTTAAGTTATAGAAACACAGCCCTATTTGTGTTCTTTATTCCAAGCAGTAAATCTCTAGTTGCAGGTTGTAAATCAAGTTGCAGGTTCATAATGCTTTGTTGCATCCTGTGTGTTTCCTGTTGTGTAGCCTGCGCCGCATGCTGTGTATCCCCTGCTTTGTGCGTGTGGCCTGATTTGTGGGCTTCCTGTGTTGCGTGACGTGTATAGCCTTTGAAGCAGTCTGTATTACCCATTATCCATCTTTAGCCTCTACCTACATTCAGGATTTGCTTAATGGCCACTGTAATTCCCTAAACATGTGGTCGTGTTCCCTCATTGGCTGTGTCCAGTCCATTCTCCAGCCAGTCAGTAGATCTGAGCAGTGGGGTGAGCCCCCGTCCCTTGTGTTTGGGTAATTGTGTTTATGTATAAGCTATCCAGCTGCATTACAGTTGCCAGGGCCCAGTGTCTACCCTGCTCTCATCACAGTGGCTACTGGAGCTCAACAAAGTTGGCAGCAAACACCGCCTCCATCTTTCTGTGCTGATTCCAGCCATTCTCATGAGCTGAAATTGCATCAGGAGATGAGAAACATTCTCATAAGGCCGACGCTTTATTGAGACTTTCTTCATTTTAGCAGAGAAGTTTAGATGCAGCGGAGGGAGGGAGGGAGGGAGGGAAAGAAAGTGTAGGAAGAGGTTAGCTGAGTGATTAGATCATGAATCGGGTGGGTGTTATGTCTTCTTGTGTTGCTGCGTGGACTTGACAGATAGAGAAGGCTGGGAGGTGGCAGACAGACAGATTGGATACAAGGCCAAGCAGATACACAGGCAGACAGACGAACGGAAAGTCAAGCACGGAAGACAGATAGGCTGCAGACGTGGAAAACAAAGAGACGAAAAGATGAAGAGCGGCGAGGGAAAGACGCGCCAGGACCAACAGAGTGGCAGCGTCAGAATAAAAATGACAGTCGGGGAGACAGAGATTTGAAAAGCAGACACAGTATTAGGTGAGAGGGTAGGTGGTAGACAGACTGACAGACAAAAGGAGCTAATCTAATGCACTTCCATCCAGTAGGGCCTTGTGTGTGAATGTGCTGATATAAGGCTTAGCCGGAGGAGGATTTTCTCCCTTTAGTTTGGCTTTTCTGCTAAGTAGCATTGAGATACAATCAGCCACTGTACAGGCTGTCTGTGCGTACATATGGAATTCCATTAACCTTTCTGCCTCTGTTGGTTAAATGTCAGCGTGGTGCATGAAACTGAATTGGTCATTGATTCAGAAGCAGGCCGGTTCTCCCACTCAGCTGCAGACAAGTATCATACAGCTGCATTAAGTCTGTATGTATGTTTCTTCGCTGGAAACAAACTACAGTTTAAATAAGAAGGCAGCTGTGATACATCTTCCTCACAGACAAACAAAGGAAGTTCCCTCCTTTTTATCTGCCAACCAGTAGAAAACAGAAAATCCATAATTAGAGAAGTGGTGTCCAGTTCTGTTTTTGAAGATGTTTTACCCTTAATATAAGAAACAAGACTAAGAAATGCACAAGGGAGTCTGTGAAATAACATATCATAACTTGAATAATACATTTGTTCAGCTATTAATTAGAAGATAAGACTTTAAAGTGGCAAATAATTGTACAAATTGTTCTACTGACAGCTTCATATTTTTGTTATTGTTTGCTTATGTTACTTCATAAAGATTCCTCATTGAAACCATGGTTTGCACTTAATGTTGTATTATTTGAAACACTATAGCGCTTGTCACAAGAAACCAGAGCCGTGTTGTCAGTGAACGCTGACAGGTAATTTCCAGGTCTTTATTTATTTCCTCTCATGACAGATAGAGTGGTATCATTTTGACAGTGATTCCAACAAAGTAATACAGGAGGGGGATATGCGACTATACTTGAAAGGATATATAGTATATTGCAATAATAAAGTGTTTATCTGACAATAATGAAATATTGTTTTGGTTTAAAGCCATGCAGATTATAGCTGCAGTAATCAACATTGGAATTTGATATATTAAAGAATGATTGACTATGTGATATACAGGTGAATATTATCTGAGCATTTTAACCACTTTAAGTTGATTTCTTGGGGGGGTTATTTGTCCAGTTGCCCTTGATTTTTGCAAGTTTTGATTTTCTGTCTTTTCTTTTTAAAGGGGAACAAGTTTCATCACTTTTTCGTGTATATTTTAGTGATGGGCATCTCAAGTCTCAAGTCACTTCTAGCATTTGCTAACTCCCCTCTGCTGCATGACAGTTGGAATTCAAAGCACCACATGTGAAATATGAAATAACACACATGAAATGCCGGCTTGGGTAACCCTTTAATTTTCAGGCCGCTAATGATGTGATAATGTCAAGAAATGGCCAATAAATAACAATTAATTATGTATAGTAATGTCAAGATCATTTTCATAGTAATGCCATGTGTTTCATAAAGGCAAAATATTACAAATGCAAGTCCTTGCAATTGTCAATTACAATAAATTATTTGGGACACATGGAAATAAAAGCCCAAGCGGGGTAAGGGCAGTGTTGAGGTCAAGTCTCAAGTCTATGTGTGTGCGACTCAAGTCGACTTGAGTCTTGAGTTGCAAGTCACAGTGTATTTGTGCAGTTTTAAGCAAGAGATTACTGATCACGGGGCATGTTTGTGTCGTGGTGTCGTCGAGACGTGAGCTGGGACACCGGGTTGAAGGTGCTGATCTTGCAAGATTGGTTTTCAGCCAAGAGACGCAGGTGGAAGGCAGAGAGCCTCCATTCTCCCCGTAACAAGTAATTTAACTATCACAATTACTCCAAAGTTAATTAAGGTGAAAACCTTACATAGTTCCACTTTAAATCAAACTTGTTAAAGCTCAGTCCAGAACAAGGCTAAAAAAAAGGCAAATATCTGACTTGTTTTCATCAGATGGCAACAAATACTAGACTCTTATGTCACAAATGGATAATCAGGTATCTGTTTGTGAACACAATCACCATGGAAACTCTATTGGGTGAAAATATCACGGTTCTGTTCTTGTTTTACCTTTATTTTAAAACTTTTATTTTAATCACATTTGAGGTAATTATCTAAACTTTAATTGAATGTGTCTGAATATACTGAGATTTGTTTCCAGACTTTCATTTCTCTCACCACCACCACTTTCCCATTTCACTTTACTAACCTTTTTTGTCCAACAATGTTATTATTACCACAATAATGGAAGCATAAGAGTGATAACTCAAATAATGAGATTCAGACATTTGAACTTCTGATCTCAGCACATAAGGCATCATAAATTAATTTTAAAGGCAGTTGTGGATGCAGCACCCATTAATCAAAACTACCGTGTTCAGTGAAAGAGGTCAAACACTTGTGTTTTCCAGTCCGACGTGGCACAAGTTGATCTTAAACTTTTAGCATTTTCAAAAAGACGTTTGGCCGTTCTGCTGAACAGATGCACTCAACGGCCCCGCCAGTTGCATAAACAAATCCTGACCTTTGTGCTCACTTGAGGGAGTTCAATATTAATGGTGAAGAGGGCGGCGGTATGGCGGAGAGGCGGCGCGGCAGAGCTTCAGGAATATATAGGAGTTCAGACACTAAAACAATGAGGAGTGGTAACAATCGTGCAGCTCAGGAGGTCAGCAGATCGATGTGCGGGGATTACATGGTACGATGTGGATGTCGATAGGTCAAGAGACATAGTTGCTAATGAAGCTGAGTTATGACTCATTCATCTGGCTCCTGGCCATACACCCTGTTATCTGTTAGCCCATAATGCTTCCTTTATTTCAACTTTCTATCTTCATTTTTCTTTCTTTCTCATATGTTTTCCTGTGAGCTTTTCTCCCACTCTCTCTTCATCTCCTTCTTTCTTTTTTCTCCAATTTTTTATAGCCCTTTGCCTGAGAAGAGAGCTGCCTGCCCTCATACTCTCACACTTCATTCTTTTTGTTTTTACCTCCCTCTCTCTCTCTCAGTGCTCTCAAGTTGCTTGCAAACAAATCTCAGGGTTCTCCATTTCCTCCCTGCTAATACCTTAACACCCCCTCCCACGCACACACGCATGCACACATAGCTATATCCCAGTCTTAGCCTCCACATCAAGTCAAATGTTAGAGCACAAACGGTTCCGATTTTTGCATCAATAAAACCTGGTCATCTCAGAGTCAGCGATCCCTCTTGGAGACGATTCCCTTGACGGCAGATGGAAAAAAAAAAAAAAACGTCACATAAATAAGACAAACTTCAACCAAACCTAGAGGGAGAACACTTGGAGATTGTTTTTAGTTTACGCTATGTTTCTCAATGAGGCGACAGTGCCAGAGCAGTCATGTGTATTCTGAAGATGTAACAGTAAAAATAATGTGACGGAGGTTGAAGCTGTTTGACTTTGTCTTCAAAGAGGATTGTGGAGAGATGCAGTAATCTGTGTAATACTGGGCCAAATCGCAGCTTTTAGCACCGCCGTCATCACCACTCTGTCACCAGGCACTTTCTGCGCTAAAACACTCTAACTCCATGTCATCGGCAAACTGTGAGATTTTTCTTCTTAGCCTTCACCCCCTTGCCTTTGTACTCTGCAGTATTATCAAGGTCTGCTCACATAAACACCTGTCAAGACGGTGACAGAGTGGCTGAAATGCGCCTCCTTATTTTTAGCTGTGACCCATCACTGCATTAACCACAGTGTCTCTTGTGTATATATTAGACTGTACGTGTTTCAAGTTTCCTGTCAGAAATTGTATGTGTATTACACCTACAACTCAGTTTGCCTGTTAGTGTGGATGTATGCCGTGAGGAGAATAAGAAAGACCAGTCAGAGGAGAGCGATAGAGGGGGGGGGGGGGGATTACATCTCCAGCTGAGTGTTAAGCTTTGTTAGGACCATTAAAAGTGAGCACAACTACAATATGGCATCCTTCAAACATCAGCCCACATGTAGCACAGACGTGTGTCGAAGTTGTTTCACATCATAACAAAGGGAGCAGACATTTTAAAGGATAATTGCATAGACACTGGTGACAAATGAAAGGAACCAGCTCCCAGTTTGTGTCCAGGAGGAAGACTCCTGCTCTACTACATTTTGGTGACGCTTAAAACTTTCCTCTTTGATAAAAAGCTTCTTGTAAAAGCCGGCTCAGGTGAGCTCTGATCAATGTTTTCAACAATGTCCCGCCCATGCATTTATATCAATTTATATCACACTACTGCATGTCATTAACTCTGTGTCCTAGTTTGTGTCTCTTCACTCTGTCCTCACTCTGCAGATGTCTGAGTACAGAGCTGCAGGATCTCCATCTGCCACAACTGCCCTACACTCATTATTGTCATCATTATTCATTCTCCTCTTCCTCATCATCTTCTCCTTCTTCCAATTGGGCTTGCTGTCATTAAATGCACTATACTATCTGTAAGTGCCATTATATTGTTATTATTATTATTATTGCCATTATAACAGTCAATTTTACTCCCTGTACATCTGTTCCTCTCTCTCCTTTCCCATTGGATTTCTCTCCTTAATGCTGTAAAGTCTTGACCTGACTCTGATGACAACCATCCATCCCACAGATATTCCTTTATTTTGTATTTTAATGACAGGAGTGGGAAGCTACTTACCATTTCCACTCTCTTTTTTTCCCTTTCATTTTATATTGATCTCAATGACAACGCCATATGGCAGAGGTAGTAGAAAGAACCACAAATCACATGGAGTTCCGTTCCTTTATCTTTTCATATGTTTCAACATTCTTAGCACTTGTCCCGAGGATCACACTGCAAACTGCATATTACTCGCTACTAGGCAATTCAATAACATTTGGCTTAAACAATAATGAAATCACAGCATGGCTCGACTGCAAAAAGACTCTAGTGCACATGAGCCCACGGACACCTTCTGATCTATGTGCCAAGTGAGCAACATCCACACACATGAACAGGATATACAAAGTTCTCCACATCTGACATTCAGCTTTTATTCTCCCCAATTAAGTTACCTAACACCAAAGCTAATCTAAAAAAAAAAAAAATACTGGAGGCTTTTATAAGGAAGCTCAAATCAATATTTTCACATTAACAAAGAGTCAAATGATTCACACAAGCAGCTTTGCAAGGATTTTCACAAGTCTTTTTTGTTTCTGTTTTTTTGTTTTTTTGCCTCAACCTCTGGTGTTTTAATTTAAAAGGGATATCTTTTAGCAAGAAATCACACCCCTACCTGCAGCAGCAGCACCAAACAGCTGGCACACAAAGTTTGGACGAACATGGTGGAGCCTTTAGCAGGTGCCCAGACAGATTTATCCCTCAGGATTTGGTGGGAATTATTAGACTTACAGGTGGAACTCTGAATGGATGCTGCTCCGCCAGGGGTATAAATGGAAACTGCTAACATATTCTCTATAATGTGTTTATGACTCATCCTGTTGCCTCCAAGTGGGTAGAAAAAAATCAATTAACTGTGTTAACTATAGTTAGATATTACAAATATCCGGGCTCTTGGACTGTGTTTTCCAGAAACCGTGTGACTTTGCGTCTTCCCACCTCTTTCATTTGGTGCAGGGTTTCCAATCTGCTGTAAATCACAATGGCTGCCATGTGAATAGAGCCAATTCAGGAAGTTCACCTGAAGACCTTGAGATGCTCTTCTTTTAGGGACTTAATGCACGACGCAGTGGTGTGAAGCCGGCATTAAGTCCTTGCAGGCTTTTATGATTCCCACTTATCCCACGGTTCAACACCTCACTTTCCTTTTACACTTGCAAAGTTAATGTGCTGTAGATAAAATGAATGGATCCCTTATGCTCCACTAGAGAAGAGAGACAGTTCCTCTTCCAACCATCTCTTGTAACCGATGTAGTCCTGTAATAGCTTCATATTTCACCAAAAATCAATTTTCTTTGATTACTTCCCTTGTACATACTTGTTGCTGAGTACATTTCCTTGGAGATATTATTGTGTTCATAGTATTGAAGCTACCTGTGCATCTCAAACTCTGTGTGTGTGTGTGTGTATACCTCCTATTGTATAATGAGGACACGGGACCCTGTGGACTTCTGTTAGGAACAGTCTTTACTCAATACCTGGAAGCAGCATACAATAAGCATAGTATTGTGGCATCATGGGAACAGTAGTACTTCTACCACAAACACTTGTCTTTGTTGCCATATTGTTTATTTCAGTGTGTATGTACACCACTGAGTAAAATGCTATAGTTCAAACCCAAGCACATATGTATTTTCATGTTAATGTTATAATGTAATATGCTGCTGGTTTTAAAATGATCCTTTAACTGCAACACATGCTCAGAATGAGATGTTACAGGGGCATTTGATGTGGTAAATGTAGCGGTGCACATGTCACATGAGTGCAGTTGGCAGCAGGCCGTGTTAAGAAGAGGTGTTCATGTAGAAACCTGGACATTGGCAAGTTGCTGGACTAATATTATTGTGTTTTACACAGTCTTTGAGAGAATAAATTCCCCTCAGGCTGGTAAGGCAGCAGTGGTCCTCGTCTCTTTCCTCATTATCCGCAAACTCAATGCAGAGTTCGTAGGAGGTGTTCGACTACACTGGCACATGTTAACAGTGCAGAGAGGGAGAAAGGCATAGCTGGTACAAGACCACTTGAATCACAAAACGCAATAGAACTCCGATATTTTATAACACTCACACAAAGGTGATACTTTATTGACACCCGCTAGAATTCAGACTCTTTGCCAACCCATAAGTGTTTTCTATGTACAATACATACAAGGTTATCTATTTTTCTGTAACTGGTACTTTATATGATCATTTCCTGCTCTTTTGGCTGTACCTGTATTTACCCCCAGAAAGATAAAATCCTTGAGAAGAAACAACGAAACCTCCACTTCTTTCAATCAATTGCTGCCTCTGCTACGTGTCTACCTGCTTGGTTTGAGCTCAACAAACCTCGGCCATCCTCTCTGGCCTGTGGGACTGAAGGGGGACAAAGCACAATAGAGTGCTGACTTGATTTCCCATTACCGTGCTGGAGGAACTCTTTTGTCTGTGGATGGTGCTATAATGGAGTGTAATGAGAGAATTGAGGTGTTTGTGGAGGAGTACTGCAGTGCAACAAGAGGGCCAATTTCTTCTCTCTAAATTTGTTTGTGTTTCCCCACGAACCCATTTCCTCTTTTTGTCAGCTCCTAATAGTGTCAACACATCAAGAGTTAGCCAGAGTGTGTGTGTCGATGGTTGGTGTGCGTATTAAACTAATGTAGGAGTGCATGTGCATATGCGTGTGTGTGGGAAAAGAACAGGATGCACATGCAAATGTGTGTGCTGTGCTCAATATCTGTTTCTGAGATCTAACCACATTTCTTCATCTCCTCCTCTGCTCCCCACCATCTCTTTCCTGTCCATCTCTGTCTCTCTGTCTCTCTGTCTCTCTGTCTCTCTTCTCTCTCTTCACGCTCCCACTGTCTCTCCCGCTCAGTCTCTCTCTTTCTCTCATTCCCTCTCTCTCTTCCCTCCCTGCTGACTGCTCCTGTGGGGCTTCTCTGGGTGTATCTTTCCTGTTTTCCTCGCCCCCATCCGATGCAATTTTCTCTTTATCAACATTTGATTTCCACCGAGTGAGTTGTCTCTTGCGCGGAGAGCAACAAGAGCGGTAGGGACAGGGGTGGGAAAAAAAGGAGCAAGAAACAGTGTTTATCTAACTTTCCCCTCCCTTCTTTTCAACCTTCAATTGCTTTTTATCTCCTTCCACCTCTCTCTCTCTCTCTCTCTTACTCATGCCCCCTGTCTCTCTATCAACAACACTCCTGCCAAATGTGGTCCATATTTGTTAGAAGATATGACCATCAGCTTGTATCACTGTCCCAGAGC
This sequence comes from Trachurus japonicus, assembly GCF_045865225.1. Lineage (NCBI taxonomy): Eukaryota > Metazoa > Chordata > Actinopteri > Carangiformes > Carangidae > Trachurus > Trachurus japonicus. Next base: position 38,617,133 of record NC_140915.1, on the reverse strand, counting down.
GGCAGCCAATTGACCATTCACTAGGCCCTGCCTCCTCAGTTGCTGTTGTTGTTGCTATGTATGCCATTGTCAAGCTGTCTAGCCTGTGTATGCATATGTACTTCTCTGTGTTAAAGGACAATTCCAGGCGAATTCAACTCAGGGGTGTATTTTCATATCATTTTAGGTCTAAAAGAATGAATCTGAAGATTTTCAGTTTAATTGCTCCTGTTTTGCGGTAGTTGCGTCTGTCCGCGCATCGCTACGGCAGCAATGAATGGGAGTGGATGTAAGTTCCGCTGTTTAGGCTGTTTCCAGCCCTCAAAGCCGCAATTTTTTTCCACAGACAGCGTCAGATGGCGACTCAAACATGCACCGAGAAGTTTATTTACTTCAAGCAAGGCGACATGTTTGTAAAACTAGATCTAATTCAAAGTCTCCTGGAGTCTCGCGCGAGACCCAGTTGCCGTGCGCGGTGTGTTCACATGCAGTGGGAAAAGCTACCGTTTGTGTCATAAACACAGGAATATCAACTCTTTACTTGCTTCAAGTAAAAAAAACTTCTCGGCGCATGTTTGAGTAGCCACCTGACGCTGTCTGTGGAAAAAAATGTACACTTCAAGCAAGTAAAGAGTGGATATTCCTGTGTTTATGACACAAGCGGTAGCTCCGACTGCGCCTGAATACACCGCGCACTGCAACTTCGGGCTCGCGCGAGACTCCGGGAGACTTTGAATTAGATCGACTTTTACAAACATGTCGGCTTGCTTGAAGTAAATAAACTTCTCGGTGCATGTTTGAGTCGCCATCTGACGCTGTCTGTGGAAAAAAATTGCGGCTTTGAGGGCTGTAAACAGCCTAAACAGCGGAACTTACATCCACTCCCATTCATTGCTGCCGTGGCGATGCGCGGACAGACGCAACTACCGCAAAACAGGAGCGATTAAACTGAAAATCTTCAGATTCATTCTTTTAGACCTAAAATGATAGGAAAATACACCCCTGAGTTGAATTCGCCTGGAATTGTCCTTTAATGATCGCAGATTTACAACCCAAAATTCACATGCTGTGTCTCAATTCGAATACCTCTATACTAAAACTATAACTATTTTGAGTAGGAGTGTGATCACATTCAGTACGTTTACATGCAGAGCTTAATCATTTTGGCCTCTAATCGGACTTCTGTTCTTGTCCCAGTTTACATGCAACTGAGAAAATCGAATAACTGATGGGAACGTGTCCTCCTCCTCAACACCAGGTAGCGATATGCGTCGTTTCAGCAGGTTAATACGGACCTCTGTCCGGTTGACCTATTACGTCACAAAATAACAACTGGAGTCAGACGGCAGACCGACATTTTTAAACAACAGCAAGATGGATAATCGTACAGCGTTGTTCATCTTGTATGTAATGTACGCAATATTGTGCAGATAAGGTGCATGCTATCCCTCGTGGTCATTGTGACTCGTGTGCACATGCATTGTCCAGTTCAACTCCGAGAAAATCGATTTCCAATTGCATTATCTGGGTGTCTTAAAGGAGAATTCTGGTCATTTTTGACCCCTAAATCGTTGTCCTGATGGTCACCCAGTGTTGGGGGGAGCAGAAAACGCAACTAAAATTGATGCAGGCAAACTGGAGTTACACCATGGCTAGACGGCGTTAGCGCTAGCGACAACGCTAACCTATGGGGGCAATTTTTTCAACCACAACAAACACTCAAAAAACAATCAAATATCTGTGGTACATAACTCGAATCCTTATGACACACCACTGAACTCATGTAGTGTACAGTATGTATAAACTTTGTGTTTTTGCATGTAATCACTCACTCATAGCCGAACTCTGGAACGTCCTGGAAAGACATTACTATCCGATCGCAGAAACAAACACTTTTTCCTTGTTGTGATGATTTCTTTAAAAGAAATAAACGGTCGAGCAGTGCAGTGGTAATGTCCAAAATATCTCACACTGTTTATTTTTACAAAGAAATTTGCTCTCCCCAACACTGGGTGACCATCAGGACTGTTAGGATATGTAGGCTCTCCCTCTGTTCCTGATCCTGATATGGTGGCGGCGTACCATCGGGAGCATCCTGACAAGCCTGGAGGGTCGCCAGGAGGCTCCCGTTGAGGGGGGGGTACTGTTAGGATATGTAGGCTCTCCCTCTGTTCCCCCCTCCCCTCTGTGTCTGTGTTTGTCTGTGTGGGCTTGGCATGGGTGTGTCTCCTTCAGCGACTACACCTGCACTGCATCAGGCTCATCACCCCTCCTCCCCTGTCTGCAGGATATGAGCCGGTTCCTTCATGGTGTTCCTCGCCAGTTCGTCGTTGACCGTGCATGTGGTAACACGTCTCTTGGCCCCTTCATGTCGTTTTTGACTGAAGTTTTTGCATTTACTTACCTGTTTTTGGTGTTGTCTTGTTTCAGTACCTGTACCTCTGCCCCACACGGAGCCTGGCCTCCCCCACTAACCCCCCCACATTTGTGTTACTAATAAACATCCCTCGACGGGTCTGTCTAAATCACGAGTCCAACTTTCCTTTTTGGAGCGCAAGCTTAACAGTACGAACTGGCCACAATGGACTCGACAGACCCGGTTCGTCAGGCGCTGACCAACCAAGGCACTCTGATTGGGCAACATGATCAGATGCTCAGAGCCTTGTTTGAGAGCAATCAAGCCCTAACCTCCCACGTTGCAGAGATGTCTCGCCAGGTTACAGCTCTCGCCTCCTCGGTGCAAGCCTCAGTTCAGCCGCAGGCAGGAATCGGGACAGAGTCTCAGTCTACGCCACGACGGGAGTCTCACGTGAGTGATCCGGACCCTTTCTTTGGTGATCTAGACAAGTGTCGGGGTTTTTTGCTACAGTGTGGTCTAGTTTTTCAGCAGCGGCCAGTGTCTTTTTCTTTTGATGTGGCGAAGATAAATTTTGTGATTGGATTGCTGCGGGGCCGGGCTTTGGCATGGGCAGAGGCAGTGAGTGCCACGGTAGATTTTTCTGAGATGTCATTCTCTGAGTTTTCAAGACACTTCAAGAGAGTTTTTGATCATCCTAACTACAGCGGAAATGCTTCCAACAGACTGATGAACATACGGCAGGGGATTCGTTCTGTGGCAGATTACTCTGTGGATTTTTGGACTCTAGCATCGGATGCGCAATGGAATGACTCAGCTCTGAAAGCAGTGTTTTTGAAGGGTTTGAATGAACAATTAAAGGATGAGTTAGCAGCCCGGGATGTCCCGGATGATTTGCCCTCTTTTGTTTCTCTTGCCATCAAAATAGACCAACGATTGCGGGAGAGGCAGCGGGAGAGGACGCCGAGGAATCCTCGCCCCAACCTTCCCTCTCGTCCTGTTCCCCAGCAAGCCGTGAGGGTCGACACGCAGATGGACCACCCGCCAGCCCGTCCTGCGGAGGACGAACCCATGCAACTCGGCCGTGCCAGGCTGAATCCAGAAGAGCGCCTCCGCAGGATGCGTGCTGGTGAGTGTCTGTACTGTGGTGGATCTAGCCATTTTGTTAGTACCTGTCCTAGCAGGCCAAAAGAGAGCGCTCGTCAGTGAAAGCGGGAGTCCTGACGAGCGCGCATGTGACTAAAACCTCCCCTCAAGTGACTCGGTTATCAGTCCCAGCTAAATTGCATGTCAGAAACACTGTGTTCCCCCTACAAGCTCTCATTGATTCAGGTGCAGAAGATAATTTCCTGGATGAGGAACTGGCGGATCAGCTGGGATGTGACAAGGAGCTGCTGGAAGGGCCCATACCAGCTCTGGCTTTAAATGGTAAAGTGTTCACCCAGATTACGCATAAGATTTCTCCCCTAACTCTCGTGTTGTCTGGTAATCACTGTGAACAGATTTCATTTCATATTATCTCTTCACCTGAGAATCCCCTGGTTCTTGGTTATCCTTGGTTAAGATTACATAACCCTCATATTGACTGGTCTCTAAACAGGATACTTGGTTGGAGTGATCATTGTCTCTCAGTTTGTTTGCAGTCTGCCTTGTCTCCCCTAGTTCTCACTCCAGCCCCCCCTCCCGACCCTCCAGATTTGAGTAAGGTTCCTCTCGAGTATCGGGACCTCCAGGAAGTATTCAGCAGAAGCAAGGCCCTGTCACTACCCCCCCACCGGCCTTACGATTGCGCCATTGATTTGCTTCTTGGGGCTCCGCTTCCCTCCAGCCGTCTTTACAACCTAACCCGACCAGAGAGGGAGGCTATGGAGAGGTATATCACCGAGTCCGTAGCTGCTGGGATCATTCGGCCGTCATCATCACCATTAGGGGCTGGATTTTTCTTTGTGGGAAAAAAGGATGGGACATTGAGACCCTGTATTGATTTTCGGGGCCTAAACAACATCACGGTGAAAAACAAATATCCACTCCCTTTAATCAACTCTGCTTTTGAGCTCCTACAGGGTGCACAAATCTTCACCAAATTGGATCTCCGGAATGCGTATCACCTGGTACGGATCAGGAGCGGGGACGAGTGGAAGACGGCCTTCAATACGCCTTTGGGACACTTTGAGTATTTGGTAATGCCTTTTGGTTTGACAAATGCCCCGGCTGTTTTTCAGGCCCTGATCAATGATGTGTTGCGGGATTTTTTGAACCACTTTGTCTTTGTGTATTTGGATGATATTCTCATTTTTTCTAAGAACCCTGAGGAACACATTTCCCATGTCCGCCAGGTGCTGGTCAGACTTCTGGAGAACAAGTTATATGTGAAGGCCGAGAAATGTGAGTTTGGAGTGGAGACGGTGAACTTTCTGGGTTATGTCATTCAGCAGGGGAAAATGCAGGCAGACCCAGGGAAGATTCGCGCAGTGAAAGAGTGGCCGGTTCCAAAGTCTCGGAAGGAGCTGCAACGTTTCCTTGGATTTGCAAACTTCTACCGACGTTTCATTCGGAATTATAGTAAGGTTGCTTCACCACTCACCAAGCTCACATCCACCAAGGTGCAGTTCAGCTGGTCTGCGGAGGCAGATCAAGCTTTTAACCAGCTAAAGTTACTGTTTTCCACAGCACCTGTGTTAATTCAACCAGACACCAGTAAACAGTTCGTCCTGGAGGTAGATGCCTCGGACACGGGCGTAGGGGCAGTACTGTCTCAGCATGTTGGTCCACTTAATTGTCTGCACCCCTGTGCTTTTTTTTCCCGCCGTTTGTCACCTGCAGAGCGGAACTACGATGTGGGCGATCGAGAGCTACTGGCAGTCAAGCTAGCATTAGAAGAGTGGAGGCACTGGCTGGAGGGGACAGAGAAACCTTTTGTGGTCTGGACCGATCATAAAAACTTGGCGTACATCCAGTCTGCCAAACGTCTCAACTCCCGTCAAGCCCGGTGGGCGATGTTCTTCAGCCGCTTTAACTTCACCCTCACATACCGTCCAGGTTCACGGAACGTAAAGCCGGACGCTCTCTCGCGCCTATTTTCCCCCGTCGATGCCACTGACACCCCAGAGACTATTCTCCCTCAGGGACGGGTGATTGCTACTTTGACCTGGGGAATCGAAAAGATTGTCAAGGATGCACAGGGACGCCAACCTGACCCAGGTAATGGTCCACCTAATCGCTTATTTGTCCCTGATTCTGTCCGTTCCCAGGTCCTCCAATGGGCGCATGTCTCAAAGTTTGCATGCCATCCCGGTGCCAACCGTACCCTGTCCCTGTTGAGGAGATATTTCTGGTGGCCTACAATGGAGAAGGATACTCGGGAGTATGTAGCTGCATGCCCCACCTGCGCCCGGAGTAAAGCCTCCCACCAAGCTCCAGCCGGGCTCCTTCGTCCACTGCCAATTCCACATAGACCGTGGTCTCATATAGCACTTGACTTTGTCACCGGATTACCACCTTCCCAAGGTAACACCACCATTTTTACAGTTGTTGACCGCTTTTCAAAGGCTGCACACTTTGTTCCCCTGCCCAAACTTCCCACAGCTATGGAGACCGCCCAGTTATTACTGGACCATGTTGTTAGGATCCACGGGATTCCCCTAGACGTCGTGTCTGATCGCGGACCCCAGTTTATCTCCCAGGTATGGCGAGCCTTTTGTCGATCATTGGGAGTTGGTGTCAGTTTGTCTTCTGGTTATCATCCACAGTCAAACGGTCAAGCTGAGAGAACTAACCAGGTGCTGGAGTCCTCCCTGCGCTGCGTCACAGAAAAGGATCCCACAACATGGTCATCACAGTTGGTATGGGTCGAATATGCCTACAACACACTCACCAGTTCGTCCACGGGCCTCTCGCCATTTGAAGCCTCCCTGGGATACCAGCCGCCTCTCCTGACCTCCCATGGAGCTGATTTGACGGTACCCTCTGTCCAGGCCTTCATCACACACTGTAGGAGGACTTGGCAGGACACCCGCCGTGCCCTAGAAAGAACCCAGGAAGCCACCCAATCATCGGCCAACAGGCATCGGAACCCAGCCCCTCCCTACCAGCCCGGACAGAAGGTCTGGCTGTCCACCAGGAACATCTCCCTACTCACCGAGTCACGTAAGCTTTCCCCTCGATACATTGGTCCCTTTGCTGTCAAAAAAGTCATTAATCCCACTGCAGTCCGACTTAAATTACCGGGAAACATGAAGATTCATCCCACGTTCCATGTTTCACAAGTTAAACCAGTTTCTTCCAGCCAGTTGTGCCCGCCTTCCGATCCCCCTCCACCCCCCCGGGTCATTGATGACCACCCGGCTTTCACTGTCCGGCGCCTGGTGGATGTGCGGCGAAGAGGACGCGGCCTGCAGTACCTTGTCGATTGGGAGGGGTATGGGCCGGAGGAACGCCTCTGGGTGCCTCGGTCTTTCATCCTGGATCCTGATATGGTGGCGGCGTACCATCGGGAGCATCCTGACAAGCCTGGAGGGTCGCCAGGAGGCTCCCGTTGAGGGGGGGGTACTGTTAGGATATGTAGGCTCTCCCTCTGTTCCCCCCTCCCCTCTGTGTCTGTGTTTGTCTGTGTGGGCTTGGCATGGGTGTGTCTCCTCCAGCGACTACACCTGCACTGCATCAGGCTCATCACCCCTCCTCCCCTGTCTGCAGGATATGAGCCGGTTCCTTCATGGTGTTCCTCGCCAGTTCGTCGTTGACCGTGCATGTGGTAACACGTCTCTTGGCCCCTTCATGTCGTTTTTGACTGAAGTTTTTGCATTTACTTACCTGTTTTTGGTGTTGTCTTGTTTCAGTACCTGTACCTCTGCCCTGCTTCCCTGCTGCCGTGCCCAGCCCTGCCTGCCCTCGGACCACACCGCTCCAGGCCACACGGAGCCTGGCCTCCCCCACTAACCCCCCCACATTTGTGTTACTAATAAACATCCCTCGACGGGTCTGTCTAAATCACGAGTCCAACTTTCCTTTTTGGAGCGCAAGCTTAACAAGGACAACGATTTAGGGGTCAAAAATGACCGGAATTCTCCTTTAATCAGAGTTGGAGAACTCCAATATCAGTACTAACGCGTTTACATGCACTTCAGTTGTCCAGTTATAGTCGGATTAAGGCAATAATTCAGTTTTCTCAAGTGCCATTTAAACGTACTGACTGACAGGTATGGTAAAATGGAGTGTACTGTATCCAGATGGTGTAGCCTACTCATAATGGTCAAAAAGGGTGAGTGTGGAACGATGGACACTCCTCACCCTCAACCACAGAATCTGACACAGGATTTCAGTCTGACGCCAAGAAGTCATCTTTTCTGATTCAATTCAATTCATTGTCACTTTAATGAAAAACCTTTATTTAACACGGGAGCAAGAAGCTGTTCTCTCTGTCATGTTGTTTCAACATCTTACATCATTTGGTTTGGTTGGATTTTGGCAGAAAACACTGAGATTGGGTTTAATGCTCAGAACACCATACTGTCAACAATACAAATAGGGTCCCAGGCACATAATACGAGGCATCAAACACTTGCGCAGGGTTCAAAATTAGCGGTCGCCAGTCGCCAGTGGCGACTAACTTTGATGCTTTGGCGAGTAATGAAGCCGGCTGACTGGCCACTCTGGCGAGTGAAAAAAAAAACTACTTCGTTGTTGTTACTGTTCCTCCCGACACGGCTGTGACGCTTGGGTTGTGAGCCGGCGCACGTGTGTATTTCCTCTCTCTTCAGTCTGGTGTTTGGCTGCACTTTCAATAAGAAAAGTTCCATATGAGCGCGATCAGCTGAGACAGAGCACAATGGATGTGGTATTGATCAGATATCGCAGCGCACATGTTTATTTAACGGCAAAAAAAAAAACATCGCTCCAATTTTTTTGGAGTCTGATAAATACGCGATCGCGACGATCGAAACGGCAGCTTAAACCCCAGCTTTATTAGTAAGTGACTCCTACTGCTGGAAAAACAACAGCAACAAGAGCAGTGGGGGGAAAGCTGCACAGCTACCGCGCGCACCGTTGCTCGCGCTCCAAGAGCCCGGTGCGTCCTGTCTGCAGCGGAGACACGGCCACTGAGAGGCTGAGTGAGGGGACTGCGTTCCTGTAGCAACGCGCCTTTTAATGAAACATTTAACAACCAAACACCCTGAACAGCATGCCTAGTAGGCTACGAGAGGGAGAGACGGCTGCAGCAGTTAAAACGAAAGTTCCTCGTCCCAGCTGTCGCCCACTCCGTCCGTGGCCGACGTCTTTTAAAACAGTGTTTCCCAACCTTGGGGTCGGGACCCCATGTGGGGTCACCTGAAATTCAAATGAGGTCGCCTGAAATGTCTAGTAGCCTAATTGATGAATTAAAAAAAATCTGACCAAGAAAGGTTAGGAACCACTGTTTGAAAAGACACCTGGGTTTTTTTGGAATGTACTTGCATCTTTCAGCACTCACAATGGGCTGATATAGGCCTAAATGAAAAACTTTATATAACTTGTTGTGCTTTTTTGATGAGCAACGGCAACTGGAATATTCAAAAACTGTCAGAATAGTCAATAAACATTTACTTTCTTTGAAAATTAAGTTTAAAAAAATATTTTATTTAAAAACTTTATAACCACTTTAGGTATTCGGTATTATTCGGTTATTCAGCCAAGCGTTTTGACTTTATTCGGTATTCGGCTTCGGCCAAAAAAATGCCATTCGGTGCACCCCTATGCACATCTATGTCCATGTAGGCTACATTTATTGTCTGATCTTCCTTCATGGTGCACAGTGTCAGTCCTCCTGTGAAACTTTTAGCTACTAAATAATATGACTGAAGGCAGTGGAAGTCTGCACATGTCGACACGCCCCCATGAGTTGACGACATAAGGAGCTAATAAATAAATATATATAAATAACTGAAATAACTGATAGTATTATTCGGTCAAGTTCTTGTTATAGGTTAATGGTTAAACGGTTAACCATGTGCATCCCTAAAATAAACCTTTTAGGGAAAAAAGGCAAACTTGACTCCTTTATTCCACACAAAAATATGCTAATAGCTATGATATGTGTTAAAAATGCTTATGAGTGTATTATAACAGTTCAACACAATGAAAAATATACAAAACAGCTATACATAATTTTTGGCCAGTAAAAAATCTTTCTGGCCAGTAGATTTTTAAAGCTCACTAGCCAGTTGGCCAGTGAGCAAAAAAGTTAAGTTTGAACCCTGCTTGCTAGCTTTGCTTGGTTTCTATTGAAAAGAGACAAAACAGAACTTAAACTTAAGATGGAATATCCCGTTAAGGAATAGAATGGGTTGAAATAACTCTTGGTAAAGTTGTGGTTTGGTAAAAAATGACTATTTTATTCAGGTGAGGCGAGCTTTTACTTTGTAAACAAAAAACAGTCAATTTTGAATTGTATTTTTCTTTGAAGGGACAGATGTTCTTGTCATTGTCAAGGACAGCCCCTCTGCACAGTGGGTTTTATTGCGATGGGGCATTATTTTCTTTCTTTCAAAATCTCTCTCACAAAATCTATTTAATTTAAGAAATTCTCCTTGACCTGCAAGTAAAAAAGCAGGTTACATTATATAAATGCAGGTAGGGAACTTATGTGCTGGCTGCACATGACGCACATGATGAACAACTTGTGAGCAGATAAGCATACTGGTTAATGAAGGCTGCACACCATGTCTGCATGTGGATAGATCCAACCCTTGACGAGCCTGTCAGACCTGGTTATGGTTACCAAGCTGTGAGTGAACAATCGATATTCAGGGGAGGGGTTTGGTGAACCGTCAATTCTGATTTTGTGCTTTTTTTTTCTTTTTTTTTTGCCTGCAGATTTTCTTCATCAAGGTCTATTTGCCATCCTTGATTGGATTTAATGCGCCTAACCCAACCTCCACACACAACAGCCCACACACATTCACAGCGGCTGCAGAGTGTTGGCCCTCCTTGGCCTCATTCTTTAAAAAATAAAAAATAAAATATCCCTCTCTCATTTTGCACCCACGCCTAAAGACATCCATTGTGACAAATTCATAATTCAAAGTCCTTTTAATGATGTGATTAAAAAGTCATTTTGAGCTTCTTTGTAATCCCCCCCACCCTTATGCTCACATGGATACACACACACACAAGCACGCTCACACACACACATTTTAACACTTTATTTTTTTCTCTTTTCTTCCTTCCCACCCTCCACATTTTGTCTGCAGAGTTAGAGTTTCTAATTTGCTCTTAATGAAGGCTAACTCTTAATGAGCCCCCAGCCAACCCCTCCTCTTCTCTCGGTTTTTGCTTCTCTCCTGAGCAGCTTTGATCTTTTAGGGTGCACTTGATAATTTGTGGCCCCGTGTTTGGAGGCAGATACATTGCAGCTCATTGCATAACAACGTCCTGTGGGAGACTGGCTAATGGAGGCCGCGTGGCAAAGTGGCTGCAGATTGGAGCTTATTGTTTGGGCTTGGTGTCACTTAGATTTGATTGACTGTTTTTCCAATGTTAAACTTCCACCTCCAGGAACTTCAAGGTTTACACACAGGGCTAAGAAAACTTAGTTAAAAATTATAGCGACATTTGCAAATGTCTTTTTTTTCATCTTGCAATTTAACCAGTTATAGTTGTCTGCTCCATTCTCTGTCTGCAGACAATTATAGCTCATAACTTTGTTACACCGACCTTTATTTGTTACTGGTTCAGACAGAAGTGCAGTTTGACATCCTACTGGGCCACTCGAGTGGTGAGATATAAGCACAAGACGATTTAACAATATGATTATTTTCAGATAACACACAGATTACAGCTCCACTTATTACAATGACACAAGAGGAGAACGTGGTTGCATGTCAGTGATCAGGAAAGAAGAGTTATGAAAATGTACAAGTATTTTTGGTTGGTTGAATCAGTCTGTAATTTCCTTAATGTTGACAGATTATTTATACTTAGACAGGATTGGGCATTTTACTTGTTTGAGGTGGATGTTTTCCTATAATTGCAAATACTGCTGCATTTATAAACACTGACCACCACATGCTATTACAGAGACTCAGGCATACAATTATCCTTTAAAATAAAATTTACCAAGATGCTTTGAGTCTTATAAATAACATTGTTTTAAGTTCATACAGGGATTTGACCATGTACACAATTAGTTCCACTTCTATTCACCTCACATAAACTTATGTAGGCAGTATTTTAGGTGTCCCTACCTAAACTAAACATCCTGAGGCACTAGAGCACTGAAGAAGAAGGAGGCAATTCTGGATGGCCTGGATCATCCACTTCATGGCACCTTGACTGACCAGGAAAGCATCGGTCATGCTCCATCCAGCGGTCCTGCTCCATCCAGCGGTCCTGCTCCATCCGGTGGTCCTGCTCCACCTGGCGATTCCTGCTCCACCCAGCGGCCCTGCTCCATCCAGTGGTCCTGCTCCACCCAGCGGCCCTGCTCCATCCAGTGGCCCTGCTCCACCCAGCGGCCCTGCTCCATCCAGTGGCCCTGCTCCACCCAGCGGCCCTGCTCCATCCAGCGGCCCTGCTCCATCCGGTGGCCCTGCTCCACCCAGCGGCCCTGCTCCATCCAGTGGCCCTGCTCCACCCGGCGGTCTTGCTCCATCCGGTGGCCCTGCTCCACCCGGCGGCCCTGCTCCATCCGGTGGCCCTGCTCCATCCGGCGGCCCTGCTCCATCTTTCTTTCTTTTTTGTGTCATTGTCGTGTGAGCTACTGGACTAATTTGAATTTCCTCCTAGGGATGAATAAAGTATTCTCTACTCTACTCTACTCTATAATGTTATAGTCATTAATGAAGCCATATGAGACCAACTTACCCAATTAGTCAGGCAAACTTTAAGCATGTCTTTGACCTGTACAAACTCTGAAATAACTTTTAAGAAATTTTAAAAAACTCCCGGCGCACACTAGAGCGGATAGACAAATTTATATATTAACAAAGGTTAAAAACAGCGAACAACGCGTTTTACCTGTTGCTTCGTCAGGTTCATTGTTGATTGCTTAAGTAGATCAGGTGAGTGACATCCTAATCCTAACAGCCTGACAATCTTTCCATGAGATACGCATACAAATTTATTCAAGGTCACATAAATGGCGTAAACAGGAATCCACCATCTGATAAATGTCAATATACAGAAAAATTGAAAGAAAAGTGAATATATATATATATACGTATATATATATAATTCAACTGTGCCACCTCATTATGTATAATGAAGTTGAGTGTATACCGTATGGGTAATCACAAAAAATGGAAATACACAGAAAAAAAGTGTATATCATTTATATTCATCCTGTACCAGCCGGCACCTATAGGAGAAGAAGCACTTGCTGTGCACAGGACTTACAAACTTTTTCTGAAATAAGTTTGTTAAGTTTCCCCAACACCTCTGATATTATTGTTACTCCGGTTGTTATTGCCCTGACCTACAGCACCACCATAAGCGTTATCTTAAAGTTAAAAGACATATGAGGATGTGTCCTTTAACTCCCACATAAAATACCTTTAAAGGTTAAAAGGTTAAAACTCAGTCAATCCTGACTGAAAACGATGCAGATTCCTTTCAACCAAGCTGCCGCCAGCAAGTCTCCAAAACACTCTCCTGCTGATCCAAAGTGACTGACAGGAACTGAGGAAAGATCCTATCTCTGCATATTCTCTGCACTACGGCTCCCTGCAAAATACAGAACAGTATTTAAAATCTCTTTCCTCAGCTACAAAGCCGATGGTCAGTGACCATGGTATCTCACTCCCAGTGAGCAGGCTTACTGACAGGGGCTCCTGCTGTCAGGTTGCCCCCCTGCAGAACCAGCATCTAGTTCATGTCTGGGAGGCAGACACACTCAACATGCAGGCTTCCCTTGCACCACTCTTATATGCAGCTATAGGCATATAGCCTGCCAGGGGATTTCCCACGATGCACCGAGCTCCTCTCTCCTAATCTCCCTCCCCATCCATATGCATTCATGTCCCATTAATAGCTGTTACTATCGCTGCAGCTTCTCTCTCCCACTTCTGTTCTTTCTCGTCTCTTCCCGCCTGCTGCTCTCTGCAGGTGTTTCTGCCTCCAGAGCTGTGGAGTGTGAATCTGTGATTCCAAGCCACCTACTGCCCCGACCCTGCTCAACGCCCACCGATACATTATTATCCTTAGTAGTAGTTGTAGTATTGTTGTTATCTCCATGTAGAACTTGGATTGTGTAATTTTCTCACTCTTGTTTTGTTATTACAAATCCTCTGGAACCTCTCTGATTTGATGCCAGAGCCAAGTTTCTTTTTTTTCTTTTTTTTTTAAATTTTAATCAAAGTCTGGTTCCAATTCAAGTCACATTATCAGAATGAGAAAAGAAACCAGGACATATCAACTTTCTTTTCAGCAGATGCTAATATAAATATCCTCTGTCTTGCCATGCACAAGATACGTGTCAGTTCTTACAAACCTCTGATTCACCTGAGAAGTTGGACTTACTGGCATGTTTTGATTCTGAAGCATCATGACTGTGACTGAGAACATCAAAAACTTCTCATTCTGATAATGATAGACTGACTTCCTCCCTGCATAATTCCTTTTTCAGCGATTATAATGCTGCACCGCCTGTCATATTACAACAATAACACATTCCCTGGTTAATTTCCATGTGGCAGAAGAGCAGCAGCTACAATTGAAATATACTATGAATTATTTTCTCCTTTTTTTATTTATGCGGAGCAGTTCAGGACCTGTTGTTAGTTTCTGACCTCACATATGAAGCCACAGAGCCTATAGTGTGTGTGCATCACTTTGAATAAACACTCCTTACAGCAGCCATATATTTTAATGTGGAAAATGTCATAATGCTGTCAGATTAGATATTACGACAGAGCAAACAAAGCCGATAAAAACTGAGGCTGCATATATATCACAGCTGACCAGAGCAGTGCTACTGTGTGTGTGTGTTTGTGTGTGTGTGTGTGTGTGTGTGTGTGTGTGTGTGTGTGTGTGTGTGTGTGTGTGTGTGTGTGTGTGTGTGTGTTTGTGCGTTGGCGAAGATCAGACCCAGGGGGTTGGACAAAGCTGACAAACTGGGTAACACAGCTAATTTTTTGGGTTGGAAAATTCCACATCTTCCCTTCTCTGAAATCAGTCCTCATGTCTGTCCCCCATGAAGAGTGTGTGTGTGTGTGTGTGTGTGTGTGTGTGTGTGTGTGTGTGTGTGTGTGTGTGTGTGTGTGTGTGTGTGTGTGTGTGTGTGTGTGTGTGTGTGTGTGTCTGTGGGTTCATAAAATATGTAGATACTCAAGGATGTAGGTCTCTGTAGAGGGGAGCTTCAATCTTTCCACTGTACGGTTGTATTAGTTTATTTTTTATGCCTCTCTTTCTGCATCTGTGTGTATCTCTCTGAATGTGTGCGCATGTGTGTGTGCACATATGAGTGTGTGTCTGTTAAATCAGACAGATCCGTGGGCACAGTAGCTATTATGGTGCCGACAGAGCCGTGGTGCTCCATTAATAAAACAGACAGAGGCAAAAGCAGTCGGAGGTTGGTCCCTGGATAGCTAGCCTGGCTTTTTCCACCGTCTCTGTGTGTGTGTGTGTGTGTGTGTGTGTGTGTGTGTGTGTGTGTGTGTGTGTGTGTGTCTGTGCGTGTGTGTGTAAAAAGGCAGATCTGTCATTGAGGAAAGACCACAATGGGTTGGTTAGAATAATATGGTTACAGCAACCCCCTGCTACTAGCACCACCCTGCTGTCCCTGTGTGGTCCTCTGACTCATCTCACACACACAGACACACACTCACACACTTGTAGGCACACACACACACACACACACACACACACACACACACACACACACAGAGATACACTCACGCAATGACTGGTCATTTGCCAGCTGCCCATAGAGGTGTGTGTGTGTGTGTGTAGCTAAAGAAAGGTTGTGGTTTGTCAGTGTGTGGTACGAAAGGTCTGTGTGGGGATGTCAAGGTGAATTGTAGGTGTGAGTCGGTGTGCGTGCGTGTGTGTGTGTGTGTGTGTGTGTGTGTGTGTGTGTGTGTGTGTGTGTGTGTGGACAGCTGTGTGAATGTGTGCTTCCTTTGTCCAGCCTTTGCTGAGAGGTTAAAATAAGATGAAGCAGGAAACGGACGAGGAAACAATCCATCCTGCTGGATGTAGTACAAAGGACACACATGCACACACACACACACACACACACACACACACACACACACACACACACACACACACACACACACACACACACACACACACACACACCCAACCTGTGTGCAAAAACTCAGACCCACTTGCTTTTCACCCACTCACTCTCTCTCCCTTTTTCCACAAAGACATTTATTCCTGTCTTCTCAGGACAAACAAAGACGCCAAGACATGCAGATAGCCTGCGCGGACACAACAGTCGCACACAGACACACACACACACACGTGGCTTTCACCCTCGCCCCCTCTGCCAAAAAAATGTAGCAACTTGTCCAACATAAGAGGTGAGTGTTGGGCTATGATGGAGCGCTGCAAAACAACACCATTAAAATAAATGGTCAGGCTGTCACAGCATCAATTAAACTGACAGCCTCTCTCTCCCTCACACACACAGATCAAGCCGACTTTATTTGTCCTCCATCCAAACTCTATCGCTCATTCTCCATCTCCTCCCAGCTCCCCCCTCTCTCTCTCTTTCTTTTATTTCATCCTCTGTGGCACGCTCATTATCTCTCTCAGGCAACAGTTCTGTCTCTCTGATCAATCCCTCCTGTCTTTTTTTCCCTCTTTCTAGATCTATCCTTTTCTCTTCTTCCTGTATCCCACTCTTTTTTTCTCTTTTTTCTTTTTACCTCTATGAATTTCTGACATGGCCATTTGGCCTTAGACATGACTAATCGCTATCACAGCTTATCAGACTGTTGTTGGCCCTACTGTTGTACTCTGGCTTACCTCCTCTGTGTGTGTGTGTGTGTGTGTGTGTGTGTGTGTGTGTGTGTGTGTGTGTGTGTGTGTGTGTGTGTGTGTGTGTGTGTGTGTGTGTGTGTGTGTGTGTGTGTGTGTGTGAGAGAGAGAGAAGGTGGGGGTCAGTTGGTTGGTGGGAAATAGGCTCAGTCATGGTCAGAGTGACATTGCCAAACCTAAACATGGGGTTTAGAGATGAAGGGCTGGTAGGAGCAGCACCTGGTGCCAGCTGTTGTTCCTCCTTCTCTCCCTCTCTCAGCTCAGCCGAGCTGCGTGTCCGCTCCGCTCTCCCAGGAGCCTCCTGTTTATGCAGCGCTGCACTGGGCGTGGTGGTCCTGATATTTATTTATTGTGACTTACTCATATCAGTTAAAGGGATAGTTCGACATTTTGGCAAATTGGCCCATTGCCATAATCCCTATAGTCATAGCAGTAGGTTCGTTACCTTTATTTGTCGGTGCAAGATATCTTTCGAACCACCGAGCGGCGAGCTGCTCAGAGCTAAACTACGGAAGCTAATGGGATTTCTTGGTTTCCCTCATGAAACTCATCAAATACACAATCCAACAACTCCACAACGCTCTGGTGGACAAGTTGTGACCTGCACATTCACCACGCTATGAGATAATAACACAACGTTACCAGACAGACCTGTTTTAGAGATAAATTCATGCAAAACCGCTGATGCGCGTTACCTTCAGGGACAGTTTTTCAGCAAGCAGTCTCTGTATTTACCTCTAAAACAACTCCGTCTCGTAACGTTCCGTTATTATCTCATAGCGTGGTGAATGTGCAGGTCACAACTTGTCCACCAGAGCGTTTTGGTGTTGTTGGATTGTGTATTTGATGAGTTTGATGAGGGAAACCAAGAAATCCTATTAGCCTCCGTAGCGTAGCTCTGAGCAGCTCGCCGCTCGGCTCGGCGGTTCTAAAAATAGCTCACACCAACAATTAAAGCAGATATCAGTGGAATGTTTTTGTTAATATAAGTCCTAAATAGTGCTATTTTCCGTCAGCAATCACTTACATGAAGTATTTCAGCCTAAACACGAGTCTCTCCGTCACTCTGCTCTGCTGTAACCCGAGGAGAAAATTTTCCTTGTGGGATACAAGTGTTATCCAATGAGGAGAGAGAACGGCATGAAGGGCTGTGTGTGCAGCCAAGGGATGCGCGTGAATGTGGTGACGTAGCAGGAGGACCAATTGATGCCTGACAAGGGCGGGGGCTGCTAACTCATGGTGCGTTCAAGGAAACTCGTACTTTGTGTTTTTCCTTCCTGTGAAGTCATACCAGTTCGATCTGGTACGAGTTCACGGGTCGGAAGTTACGAGTGGCCGTTATAGGGAACTTTCACAGACAACAGGACGGTAAAAACACGAGCTACGGGTTACCTGGAACGCTACCAAGTCGTAGTTGTGACTTGAAGCTGTAACTTACGGTTTCAAAAGCCTGCCTTGAACACAGCATTAGCCGAAACGGCCGTGCCACTGATATCTGCTTTAAAGGTAACGAACCTACTGCTAAGACTATAGAGATTATGGCAATGGGCCAATTTGCCAAAATGTTGAACTATCCCTTTAAAGCTCTGATGCATGATACAATACTTTAGAGGCAGGCCCTGAGATGGGTGATAACGGGCTCCTGCATGAACGCAACTATTTTCTTCCACAGTTTTCATTGTTTCACGTGAGAGAGAGATTTGTCTTTGTGCTGTATTCACCTGTGCTCAGTGGGCTCAGCTGGAAAACAAAAACAAAAACAGGCACACACGTCCATCCGTGCACAGATCAGTCCAGCAATATCTGCATCCAAATGTAGCGACAGTTGTTGGTTTGCATGTTTGTGCTCTGCCAGACTTGTCCATCAATCAAGTTTCAGGTTGTTCAGTCATGAATATTTCATGTTGTAGAGATATACCTGAGACCAAGTCTTTAAAAATAGCACACATCAGTTAAATGTTACGACTACCAATTTTTAGATTACTGAATTCATCTTCTAGTCACTACAATGCCAGATGTCAATGCCAATGTTTTAAAATATTTTCCGGAGCTCAAAGTGACATCTTCAGGTGTCTGTCAGTCTAAAACCCAAAGATACTGAAATCACCCTCATCCAAAACAGAGAAAAGCACTTTCTCACAAAACAGGACACAATGAATTTTTAAAATTATTGATATATTGTGGGTATTTTAGGCCTCTAATACTGATGATAAATATTAAACATAATAAATAATTTTTCAAAAATATAATAATATACAATCTAGTTACTAAACCTTTGAAATACTGTTTATATATAAAAGTCAGATGGAAATATGTTAACTAGTTCTCTCAGGTCTTATGTTAGGCTACTGTACTCCCATCCACATACTGCCTACACATCTGGAAAGTCATGCTATATAACAATGTCTAGGCAAGCTGTGTGTCTCTGGCATTTGGTAAACATGCTACTTATTCTACTTAAGCAACGCATGAGTCACATTTTTCCTTCTAAGTGCCCTGAAAACCAGTTTTCTCAATCAGCTTCTTACCCAGAGTGACAGGAGGCAACATGAACAAACCATTTTCTGGCAACTTTTAAATATTTTGGGTTCTTTCACATGAGAGATTTCTGTCTGTGGTCTTATTGTCTGTCCTCTTCTCACTGATTTGAAGGATGGGGATCATTTTGATAAAATGTGATAACAGCTGTGGGGTTGTCTGCTCAGCGACTGGTCGCTGTCAATCAAATCTGATCAAATCGCATCCACACAGTCACGATGAAGCAGATTAGCAAAGTTTCTGAGTTTTAGACTCAACAGACAACTTTCTTTTTTCTTTTTTCTTTTTTTTAACTTTGATCGTTGCTCATGAACATGTAGTTCCAGAAAAATACACTTGAAACATGGATTCAGTCTTTGTCAGGTTTGTGTCAGGAGCTGGTGTTACTCATGCTTTGCTTGTCAGGCGGCTGCAGTATGTCAGTGACTCTGTTAAACTGCAGTGGGGTTTTATGGTGTGAGTAGCTAACGTAGCTACAGGGACAACACAGAGCTTATTGTTGATTAACCCCACCTTTTCCAGTCTCATTACTTCCACTTTTACACACAGAGTACAGTCACAGCTCTCTCTGCCAGCCATCACCACAGACCACACCATGAAACTAGAGGCCTCTGACTCTCCGTCTGTCTCCCCCTCGCTCCATCGCTCCAGACATCCCGTCTTGCAACAGCTGCAGCTTGTACTGTACACATACACAACACGCTGTAGTCAGCAGCACAATGTGTGTTTGCGTGTGTGCGTGTGAGAGAGATGGTGACCTAATTGCTGGGGGCTGGGACTGGCCGTTTCCTGTGTTTATTTTCTTGTCATTAGCAGTGCACAGAGGGGAAACGCAGTTCCTATACTCTTGGTCACTTGGACACTTAGTTGACCGTGCCTTTCCATCTGACTCGAGGCAAGGTGAAGGGGAAGCAAAATAAATCCCTTTTCACTGGGATTAGAAAAACAGGGCACTGAGGATAATAAAATATTAGCCACGCTCCTCTGTTAATTTACTTCTTGCTTAGTCTGGGCCAAATTAGACTTGGGCAGTCGGTTATTCCTCAATGAAAATGTCTTGTTTTTATAAAAACTGGCTCATTACTCTCTAATCAACTTAAATAGGTTACACTAAGACTGTAATGTTGCTCATATAAGGGGTGTATGGTAAATATGACATGGAGTTTATGGCCCCTTTAAAGTGATATAAGACTTTAAAATCTAAACCGCATTACTACATTTAAAACTGCCATAAAAAATTCACCAAAGATTGGCAGTATTATATTGAACAGTGGCAGTTTTCTACCAAACACTCTATGTAAGTGATTGCTGTCGGAAGATATAACTATTTTCAGACTTATATTAACACAAAAATTCCGCTGCTTTCTTCTGCTTTAAGACTTAAAAGCCGCAGCAGCAGCTTTTTCATTTTTAACATATAGGATTGTACTGGAATTGTGTGTTTTACCTGATTTTACAATTCTGGCTCCATAAAGCTACTGTCCCGGGCTGATTATTATTTTTATTTTTTTTAATTCATAACAACATTTAAATCGTAAATCGGCACTTCATGGCAACATGATTTTATGTTAGACCACAGAGGCCATCATTTGCAGAGTGCTAATTAGCTCATGTACTGTATAATGAGTTCACGCCTCACCTGGAAAGTAAACTTCAGCAGATGAAATAAAGAGCGGGATAGAGCTGCCAACACGACCCTCACGAACCCATAAACTTATGTATTAAATACTTACTTAATTTCATCCTCCTTGGACCTTGGATGCCAACGTATGCTTGTTAGCTGGACATGCCAATAATTGTTGCTTAAATTCCAGCAGATAAATACAGTTTATTTTTATAGATTCCACATGCCTTGGTTTCCTTCATTTTTAATTTTGAAGGGCAATAAATGTAGTAGGGTATGTATCCCCACTACAACCCTGTTAATCTGCAACAGAGCAAAAAAACCAGCACAGAAAATGAGACACATTGCAAAAATTGGCCAATAATGGCTAGAAGTAAGAAAATAAGAATATTTAAAACAGAAATGACTCCAGGAAACACCTCCTCAAAGGCTTCCATGTCAGCAGGTCCTTTCTCTCACAGGAATAATTTAAATTGCACAATCTATTGAATGGCACCCAGATCATCTGATACACAAAAGACTCTCAGTGGACAGGACTAGAATTATCAGACTATAAGTGCACTGAAAATTGCTGCATAATTGGGGCCCACTCGGGTTGAGGAGAAAGTCATCGACATGGTTGTTATGGACAGAATTACAACTGAAGAGCTTGCTACTGAAAACACAATTTTATGTCTTTCTGGGTTAGTGGTGGCCTGTTAAATGGTATGAATGAACACTGAACACAAGGTTTTGTGTGACAAACTGTCTAATTCAAAATTTCACAATATAGAAAAGATAATATCATTACAAATGGAACTTCTGACCTTATACCTTGAGACTGACACATATATACTTCCACAAGGGGATTCCAGCTTCTATCCATGAAAACTGGCTGGCATGTGACAATAATGCTGAATATAGGGCAAATCCAGCCTGTGGAACAAATAGCTACAGGGTCAGAAGAAAATGGTCCAAATATGGGCCAGATTTGGTTTACAATATTTCTGCCAAAACCAGATACTGTGAATAGATAAATCAGTCAACTGTGGCTGTTCGTTCCCTTTGAGAATATGATTAGTTGTAAGGTAATGCTAAAATCACAAATCAAACATAAGTGTGCATTTCCAAGAGAAATAAGGGCAAAAATCAGCAGGGGATCAAATACTTATTCTCCCAACAGTATAGGCTACATAGTACAACTTCCTATTTTTGCTGTAAATACTTTTCAAATATGTATTTTTGTTTATCAATCCATTCACAAGTTACTCCCAATCTGTTTCCAAACTGTATTTCAGTTCAATTCCCAGATTCATAATTTCAATAGGTCAGCAAATAATCTTCATCCCACTACTCTTCTACTTCTACTTTCTCTCAGTTCTCAATCAGATTTAGAGGTCCGCACTTTTGGAATTCATTACCAATTCACCTTAGAAACTGCACAAGCATAAATTCATTTAAGAAACAAATAATTCACTTTCTATTGGCCCAGTTGAGCAATGCATAATCCACATATTTTCTTTACACCACCACACAATATTGCTTTTCTCTCTCTCTCTCTTTTGTAATTGTTTTCTGTTGTTCTTCACATTACTGTAAATTAAACTTATGTTGAATGTTTATCTTTAGGAGGACAACTGGACAAGCCCTTAGGGGTTTTTTTGGTTTCTCCTGCACATTTGCTTCATCTACTGTATACTTTGTATGTTTTTTTGTTGTTGTTGTTGTTCCTCTTTTTAATATGCTGTTTTATATATTTATATATTTCATGTGCTAATAAAACTACAATACAAAATACAATAGTAGTAGCAGTACAATCAACTGCAGGACAAAGACAAACCTGAAGAGAAAAGGAATTTAGTACACTGAGCATGAAACAAAGAGCATGCACTGGATAGAAACCTAAATCAGGTTTACTGTCATCTCTCTTGCATCATTCACTTTCAACCTACACCTCCTTCAGCTTCCTGTTTACCTGCTACCCGGTGACTCATCGACAGTCAGCCATCGTCCTCCCATCATACTCAGATGCACCTCCCTGCATCCAATAACTGATAATAAGACTGTCTCTCGTTTAGGGCATTAAGACTTCCACTTCACACAATGGTCCGTGAAAAATTACCTGTGGCTGAATGTGACAGAGACAAAACAACTGTTAATTAACCCATTCAGCACATACAGCAGAGCCTACAAGTCCATCCACCATGCTGCATCAATAATAAAACTGCTGAGATGGTGGAGTCAGTTCAAATACCTCAGACTCACCCTGGATAATAGACTGAGCTTTGATCAACACACATCTGACATCCACAGAGGCTGTCAATACAGACTCTCCACCATTCACAAACTTAAACTGCTCCCTGTTCCCCCCTCACCTTTTACCGCAATTTCACAATAATATATTTCAACCCAGTCTTCTCTATTATTCCCCCCTGTATCTTTAACCTGTTAACTCATAAAATGCAACGGCAAAGTCATACACATCACACACAATACCTCTGAAACGGCGGTCCTCCCTATCTACCAATCTCAGTCAGACCTCAACATCAAAGCCACCACACACTGTGCACGTAGCATTGCAGAGGACCCCAGGCGCCCCCCCAACCCACTGCTGCACAGTGCACACAGCTCCCATCAAGTCACACACACAGGTCCTCGGCCTGAGAACCAGCACAGTGTGGCAGGATTGTTGTCCTCGCTGCCATAGCATCATTAGACTAAAAGCCTCTGTAAATATTGTGTGTGAAGGTGCTGTATAGATGTGTGTACCGGTATATAAATGTGGATGTATTATTACTTGTAGGGAACATATTGTGTTTGTCAGGTGTTTATATGGGAGGCTGTGTGAAGTCATAACAAACTTCTCAAAGAAAAAGTACAATAAAAAATCTACCTGCACATGCACAAATTATATTATATGTATTATATTATATTATACACATATTGGATTGCCATGGAAATTGAGATAAAAGCATAATTATATCCAAATCCACTTTATTTATATAGCACATTTTCAAAACATTAATGTTTACCAAAGTGCTGCATAGTGACTGAAATAAATAAAGTGAAACAAACAGAGCAGTCAACAGAAAATGTAAGAAAACACATAATAAGAACTAAAAATAAATAAAGTCATAAATGAGCAAACAAATGAACAAATAAAATGAAAATTAAAAAAAAAAACATTCAAGAACAGAGGTCACACAAAGTTACTGAGTTAAAAGCCAAAGAATAAAAATAAGTAAATAAAAGTAGGTAGGGTATATCTAAAAATTCCCATAAAATGAAACAGATATGAGAACAATATTAACAAATACTGAAAGCCCAACAGTCCCCAAGCTGAAGAAGGAAACTAAACAAACGTGGAGCTCATCACCAAAAGCTGTCTCTGCATTTCTTGGCAGAGTGTTTTTAAAACGGTTCCAAAAACAACAGGGATTGATGGAGTTAAGGCTGAAGAGCGGAGTGGAGCAGACCATCTTCCCTCCACCTGCTGCTCCACCTGTGACATGCACCACAGGGAACACTTACCAATCTTTAGCAGACTGAAAGGGACCAGGTCTGGTTCCTCTGGCTCAGATTACCACTCTGTCTCCTGTGGCTTGGACGTGTATGGCTGTATGGTGCCGATATGGCTGCTGGATGAACTCGTGTTTAAAGCATTAAGTTAGCAGCATCGTTGGGGGTAACACATTACAAAGTAACACGTTACTGTAATCGTACATCCATGGTGTCAGCTAGTGTGCCAATGCCCGATGTGTCCCCGGAACAAGATCCTACCACACTGCCGTGAACGGGACACTTTATGGCACAAAAACACAAGCACGTCACAACAAATGTCCCTCTGTTGTATTTTGATTCAATTAAAACCAAAGTCGCCCATATGGGGGACTTGAAGACATGCAGAACAATCACAGAGCCACCACTGCACTAATTATGAAAGGATATAGTCATATTATACTGTATGTCAAATTAAACAGCAGAAGCTGGCCCACAGCCTGTAAAAACCATGTTTTTATGACCCAAACACAGCCCAAACACTACTCAAATAAACAACTAAACATCAAACTTCATGGAGCACCTCTGTGTGGACCCAGTCGCCACATTTCTGGCTCGTATAGCTACTACTGTACATTATGCAAAACACATCAGCTACCGCTCATATGAAAGAGCCGGCTACAAAGATTGGAACGATAGGCTACATAGCACCCGCGGCTACACAGAAGCTACACAGCAGCACGGCAGAGAGAGAAGCCAACAAACAGCAAAGTCCAGCAAACACAGACACTGCTTGGCCAAAACATGGTTGTAAATTTCCTCTTACCTTTGCTGTTTTGCCGTGAAAAGTTTGTTTTTTGGGTAAATCCACAATATTTCCAGTTTGAACTTTGCCCGGTGTTGTATTGTTTCAATGACGAAACCTGGGTTCACTTTAACCAACTTTATTCCTGCATGATCGATGCATACAAACACAGTCACCGTCTGAGCTCACCAACGTGACTATCTGCTTCCTCACTGTGCCAAACCCCTTTTACCCGTGTAGCTGCCCTCTGGTGGCGGGAAGTTGCACCTATCACCACATCCCCCTTTTTCTTAAGATAAAAAACACACACACATTAATACATTACTATAACACAACACAACACAACACAGTTAATGTTCTTTCAATCAAGGATACTTCACAGGTTAAGACCGTCAGGTGCTTTGATGGTCCGTGTGGATCTCCTCAGCACGGGTGCTGATGGGGTGTTGTATCTGCTCAGCGGCCCCGCTGTCCTCAAGCACTGGTGGTGCTTCAGCTGCTGATGTCACATCCGCTGCTGCAGTGCATGCTGGACTTTCTTCCTCCACCTGCTCCATCTAAATCGGTCTGGACTCTGGACGGGCTTTAGGAGCCGGGGAACCTTAACGAGCGCCGCACACAACAGCCTGCACGTCACACATGTCAGGATTCTGCTGATTCTGATTGGCTGCCATGCTGTCAATCACGTCAACGTGGTATTGGTTCTAACGGTTCGAATGAGCTGTCAATCACTCGAATCAACCAATCCGCTGCAGAGATAGAGCCAGGCGTAACTGCACCCAAATAAGCAGGTCAGTGCAGCTTTACGCAGAGGGACACAGAGGGCCTAGAAACTAGTTGTTATTTAGTCCTGGTTGATTATTTTTCAGTTAGTTTATGCAAATTGTGTGAAAATAAAGATTAAACAATGGTTTATAGTGGCAGGTGGTTCCAAGTTGTGCCAAAAATGGACATTTTGGAAAGCTCGCCTGAATATTTTGTAGTAAAATCTCAATAATTTTGTACTGCTTCACTTTATCAGAATCAACCACTGCAGAGATAATGTTCATACATTGTACAATCATTTGATAGAGGTTTTGAGCTTTAGCAGCATCATTCTGAAGGACACTCATCCAAAATATGACTTTTTTTTTTTAGGCGAACATTAAATTTATTTAATTTTTGCTGTGTGTCATCTTCATTTACTCTTCAGTTAATTGTAAAACATTTATTTATTGATGTAAATGTGGTGATTACGCCGAGGCAGCGCTGGTCTTCTACCCAGCACAGCTGAAGTTTCACTTTTCATTCAAACAAACAATCAATGAAATCATGAATTAATCTGCTTGCTCTCTCCCCCGGGATGACGATGGCCGATCAGCTCAGCAGACTGCTGCTTCCTCTGTGACGAGCCACTGCTCCCACAGGTGGAGCTTCACTTCTCCCAAAACGCTGAAGCAAATGAACAAACAAGCGTCATTTGGATAAACTGTCCGCAGACTGGGAATCTAAACGATTTCTTTCTCACGTGAAAAAATATTAAAACTTAAAGCAGAAGTAAGCGATCCGGTGGTTTTGGCTAACTTCTTGTCAGCCGATGGAGTTAGCAGTCCCCGCCCTCGTCCCTACGTCACCACATTCACGCGCATCCCTTGGCTGCACACACAGAGAGGACCGCCCCTTTATGCCGTTCTCTCTCCTCATTGGATAAAGGTTGTAGGATACAAGAGCCGTGTTTCCACTGCAGGAACTTCGGGGTAATTTTACGGGGCCAGCCCCGTTGGTGCGTGTTTCCACTGCAGGAACCTCCCCCACAGGGCCATTTACAGGAACTTTTACAGGGGCCAACGGAGTACCTACTCCAGGGTAGGTACTCCGTTCGGCCCTGAAAAGCTCCTGGGTGGGGCTCGAGGTTAACCCGGCACTGATTGGCTAAAGCTAGAGCAGGCTCTGATGCTACCAGAAAGCACCAAAACAACCGGCATTTTTAAAAGGGGGAGCAGAAGGGGAGCATTAGCCTAGCAGACACCGCTGTAAACAACAAGAAAACAGCAGGAAGATGTACACAAATGGACCGACGGTGAGGTGCAGACATTGATTGTAGTCTACGGCACCGAGGAGATTCAGAGGGGGTTTGAGTCATCGCGGCGAAATGAAAATATCAGCGCACCTCGACACACTGGGGATCCATCACGCCGCAAAACAATGCCGTCAAAAGTTTAAAAAAAATAAAAAAAACTCTAGCAGGATTACAATCAACCGCCATGTGCACAAACACACAAACCAGAAACGCGGCTACCGCCTCAGCTCCTTCCATCCGTCTTCGTTGTTGTTATGATTTTTGTGCATGTGCTTGTGACCTGCCTGGGTGACGTCACGGTCGAAACTGTCGCACAGCGATTAAGCGGCGATCGAAACTCATGACGTCGCCGCGGGGTCCTACTCTGCAGTGGAAACACGACCACTGAGAGGGCCGAGTGAGAGGACGGTTCCTGTAGAAGTTCCTACCCCCTCCCTTTACCAGGAACTCCTGCAGTGGAAACATGGCTAAGGAAAGTTTTCTCCTCGGCTTACAGCAGAGCAGAGTGACTGACAGACCCGTGTTTCAGACCAAACACTCTATAGAAGTGATTGCTGTCGGAAGATACAACTATTTAAGACTTATATTAACACAAATATTCCGCTTACTTCTGCTTTAATAAAGTGGCGTATTAGCAGAGCTACAGCTGGAATGCTTTACTGCTATTGCTGTTGGTTGGAGCAAATCACATTCCGAATGTCATAGTAGATAGACATCCAAAAGTAATGTAACTAGTAGTGTAACTAATTACTTTAAACAGCGAGTAATAAAGTAAATTTAGGCATTACTTTTTAAAAAAGTAATGTGTAGCCTAATGGATTACATTTTTCCCCAACACTGATAGGGATTCAAACCTGCACCAGCTGTAGTTTTGGTGCCGTCAGTGGACACGCCCCCCAGTGAGTTTTGAGTTTTGACTTCCTTCATTTTCTGCTTTACATAATCTTTATATCAATTAAGACTCTCAAACTTACTTATGTTTGTCACACTCAAAAGTACCTTATCAGATTCAGTAGCATTTTCCTGACAGCTTTTCCATGTGTGTCTTTGGGCACAGCTCTAACATTACATCCTACACAGCAGCATAGATGGACAGAGAGAAATCAACGGAGAAAAAAAAAAAAAGAAACCATCCATGTGGGGACAATCTTTGTTGTGACCTGTCCGGGCTAAAATGTGATGTAAATGAAGCTAACACAGCCACAGAAACCTGATAGCCCTTAACTTCTTTTACCGTCAAAGCAGCGGCTCTAGCGGTTTATTGACTCCAGTCTAAACAGACCTGTGGCACACTGGAAGCTTTGAACTTTGATATTCCTGTCGGAGAGTGCAACACAAATAATTCAGCAGAGGCTCCCACCACCACCAATTAAACTCAGCAGAGAAACACTGGAGTCTCTTTGATAGCTCGGCTATGCGTTGGGTTTATGTGACGACTCTTGAATTGTTTCATCCTCTGAAACACTGTTGCTTCCATTAGTCGGTGTAAAGGACTCTTTTCTTTTTGTGGGCTTCTGTTAGACTGCTGACAGTTCACTCAAAAACCTGTTGCCAGGGCCAACTGTCAACTTGTAAATTATTGGCGACATGAATGTGACATGAGTGTCTTTTTATTCGTACAAAACTCATTTATCACCTCAGTGAGGGTCCTCTCCTACTGCCCAACATGAGCTAGTGAGTTTGTTAAGCAGGTGAATGCTACCTGACGTGTGTGGTGATTGGTGGAGTAGCACGATGCTTCCTCCCAGTCATACGTGATTGTCTCTTTTGAAACTGAAGCAGTTTGTGAAGCTGTGCTGATCTGAAGTTGGAATATTCTTTTTGTGCTTTATTTGTGTTGATCAAACAGACTAGTGAGCGGTTGGCCTTTAGCTTTATCTACCACTCCCTCGACATCAGAGCTGTGCCCCCAGACACACATGACAAGTCTGGTGGGAGGAATACTTTTTTGTTAGAAACTCCCACACGCTGTCTTTTCTTTTAAAAGACAAGTTTTTGGGGGTATAGCTCAGTGGGTAGAGCAGGCGTCCCATATGCAGAGGCCACAGTCCTCGCTGCAGCCGGCCCCCAGTTGAATCCCGAATCTGGTGGCCCTTTGCTGCATCTCATTCTCCCTCTCTCTGCCTCCCCGTTTCCTGTCTCTCTCAATTGTCCTATCAGTTAAAGGCAAAAAGTCCAGAAATATAAAAAAAGGAAACATTTATTTGCGAAGTCTGAGCGTAACTGCAACATTTCTGAAGAGTCGCAAATACAAACTTTTCCTGTCTGTTTTAAAGTAATTGTGTGTGGCAAGATGAAGAGGGCCCAGGCGGGGATTGAACCCACACCTCCCGGGTAAGAGTCATGCGTGCTTGCCAGTCACCCAAAGGGACATCCCCTTGGCTAAGTAGCCAGGGCGCATCATCAATTGGAGGCATAGTGACAGGACCCGTCAACTGTCTCATGTGCAAAGTGTGTTTTCTTCAAATCTGTCAAAGCAACTTTGAGTGTAACAAACAGTAAAACTCAAAGTTAGGTATAACTTTAGTTTGTGTATTCATTAAATAAGGCAAAAATAATTAGTTCCAATTTAGCGTGAAACTGATGTGTTAATTTATTGAGTTCACAGCTTTTTTTTCCAAATGCTTCCCTGTACATTGCTTCTTGACAAGTGGTATTAATTGTTAAAACTATTTCTATTCTATTTGTGTGACTTAATTTGACTGATTTTTTTTTACAATTTCTTCACATTCCTACATAATTACTACGTACTTGCTACATGATTAACAGCCTCTAAATTAAAATTGATTACTGAGGAATCATTCTTAAGATGAGGCTCTATTAATGGTAGTTTTATTAAGTGGGAGCATCAGGGTGATAGATGGTTTTTAACAATCTGTGATGGTTTTATTGATGAGAATTTTCATTTAGTCCCGTAATACAGCATGTGGCATCCAATAAAACTCCACATTTCCATGCAGATGTACGACTGAAAGTTGAAGAATTAAGTTAAGGGGAAAACGTTTTTCTTGACATTTTACTGTGGAATTATCAAACGTGGGCTCTCTAATAATTACTACCCACCCAGTAGAAACTAATCCCAAACATGGCTGGACTCAGGTCTTATTGAACCTGTGCCAGTTGCGCTCTTCACAATCCTGTAGGCAGTGAATTTTATCTGCCTCGAGAAAAGTCACGTCTCTATGTGTGGATGTATTTTTGTAGAGGAGTGTCTGTCAGTCAGGATGCATGCATTCAAGGTGCGTGTGTGTGTATGTGTATTTGCTTGTGTGTGACTGTGACCTTTGCAATTCCACCAGGGACACCAGAGTTGGCGGTGCAGCCTTTTCTGTGAAATCCTGGAAGCAGAAAGAAAAAGTAGCACGCAGGCATCCATCTTCCACCGCTGTTGATGATGCTCATTGACCGTATATAAATATCTCATACTGCTGCTCTGCATGACTTTCTCTTTTGACCACAGAATACATATCCCAGATCAGATATGAGGATCCCCGCGGAGAGAAAATAAAAAGACAACCCAAGGTTGAGTTTAGGGTCTTGTGGTTGAACTCGATCATCCTTGGGTACTGCAGGGCTCAGTGGGATACCTGTAAAGAGAAAAGGCATGAGGTTCATCGTGACCTGTTCTTTCACGTCCTTCAGATTCCTCCTGGTAATCTTTTCCCCCTTTCTCCAGATTCTCTACCTCCCTCTTCAACCTTTTTCCATCTTTCCTCATATTGTTCAGTTTCCCCGCTGACTTTCCCTTCATTTCCTGTCTTGAACTCCTTACCCCAATCTCCTCACTTCCTCTAAACTAAGTGTTATACCACACACAAATATTACCATCCATCCTTCTATCCATGACTGCTCCTAAAATCCCTACGTCACATCCATTTTTCCTCACCCCTCTCTATTTCTTCATGCTTCCTTGGTCGTTCCTCCTCCCTCCCTCCCATATTCACTGCCCCCCCCCCCCCCTCCCCTCCCCTCCCCTCCCTATACCGTCTGTCACTCCTCATCTTCCTGTCTTTGTCCATCTGAGCTTCCAGGAATTCATCTGAAGGAAGTGTTGCTTCCCGAACTTGATAAAACCTCAACCTACGTCAGCTGTTTCACTCACAATGCACTTCCAGTTTATATGTAATATACTGTATAATATACTACATGCTGTATCCTAGTGTACTGTAATTGAAGGAATACAGTTGAATATTTTGGAAAATACATTAACTTGCTTGGGTGCTGGAAGTTAGCAGAGGAGATCAATAACACTGGCATGTCTGTAGGCCACAGTAAACTTATTTAGCTACAGCTAGCTGCTGGTTAGCCTGCTGATGTAGCACAAAGACTGGAAGCTGAATCGATCCGAGGTTGAAATGTCATGAAAACTGATTTAGCCAAGTTGATAAGGAAATGTGGCCACTTTTTGTGTTGTTAACATGAGCTGGTGCTCACAGCATTAGCAGGCTACAGTCATTTCCCTTCAGTCAGTCAAAATATAACACTTTGAAGGAATATTTTCACACCACTGGTCTGTCACCTTGATAGACAATTTAAATTCCTATGTGAACACTGACTGACTGATTAGTGTGTGCATGTGCATGTGTGTGAGTGTGTGCGATATAGTCTCTACTAATACCAATGAGGCCACTGCACACACACACACAAATGCAAATTTAAGGTTTCAAGACATCCATCCCCAGTCCAAGCTGTCTCTGTACTGTATCACATCATGGTCTGGTTGCTTCTTGTTGCCTATAGCAACCTCATTATTACAGCATGACGTCAGAGGATTTTCACCTTGTGTCATCAGTTCCTTACTGTTCTGTCAAAATTGCCCTTGGTTTTGACAGCTGTACCATTACTGTAGCTGGAACACAACACTTATGTAATTCTCAGGCTCTCTGTAGGTGTTGTATGCATCCGTTGCCAGTGTGCAGTGGATCTTGGGAGACATTGGGCCATGAAGGATCCGCCCGTTGGAGCTTTTATTGTTTGTTGTCACGTCTCTCAGCAGCATCTGAAAGTCTTCAAAGTGGCAGGGCCTAGTCGCACCGCTGTGATGCAATCAGTTCTCAAATGCAGCCTCCAAAGGTTTTACAGCAGCCTTTCACTTACAGCTGTAGCCTGATTCCTATACCTACCACAAAACTCCTTGTTATTATAGGCTACAATTCAAGCAAACAATTGTCA
Source organism: Trachurus japonicus (assembly GCF_045865225.1). NCBI lineage: Eukaryota > Metazoa > Chordata > Actinopteri > Carangiformes > Carangidae > Trachurus > Trachurus japonicus. Next base: position 38,585,164 of record NC_140915.1, on the reverse strand, counting down.
ATTGTTCAAGGGGACATATTATAGAAATATCACTTTTTGAAGGCTTTTTAACATATATTTGGGTATTTGTCTTGCCTTCCAGCCCCCAAAATGTGAGAATTGACAAAAAAAAATCTGTAATGTGCAGGCTCCATAGGTTGTGGTTTTATGAGCTGTTCCCTTAGATGTCTTCCAGTGATGTAACTAGGATTTGAATTGTCATAACCCCACCCCTAGGACCGGTAGAAGGGGCGGGGTGGGGCGGGGCAAACAATGGTTAATTTGCATTTAAAGGGACAGGCACTGAAAGCAGCCGTTCTGAACAGGGCTGTTTTGAGAGGATGAAAGGAGCTGTGATGTTTTATCCTTGGGGTATTTTGGCCAAAGGATGTCCCAGATATGTCTTTAAGACACCTATTATTTACACCTAACACCTATTTAATTTGTGGAAAGAGGGCATAACATGTCTCCTTTAACATAAATGAGTTTAATAGGATTCATGACGGCAGGCTAGCTGTTTTCTACTTGTTTTAAAACTCTATATTAAACTAAACTAACACACTGCTGACTAGAGCTGAATATTTATAAGACTGATACAAGCCTGAAATTCTTATCCAAATCTCAGCAACTGAATAGTACAGTATATTTTCCAAAGTGCCTTGGTTTTCCTTTATGAATTTTACAGTGGGTAAATAAGTGGTATGCCAGCTGAGATGATGGTAAACAACATACGTCAAACAGTCACATTGTGCGTTTAGAGAGGTGTGAAATACTATTTATTTTTACTTCAATGTGCCATACACTCCGCACATATCATGATACATTATTGGCACACAATGTTTTAAAATGTGAAAGCAATTAATTGTAAAATAAAAGTGTCACTTAAAGTCCTCAAACTATTTCATCAAAGTGTCATTATTTTGCAACCAGAGGTCTAAAGATGCTTCAGCTAATTAACTTTAATGATGCTCTATAATAGGGTTTTACAGTCATGCCAGCAATCAATTTGTCAGAGTCGGTACTGTAGAATTTTTTTCTAATGGCAGACACTTTAATTTTGGAAAGTAGCTGTACACTATGTGAATGTAGCACAAAGGCCATATGTTCATCTTCTCATCATCTCTTAGCAGCTCAGTCTTGTAGGGCAGTTTAAGAGTTCCTAAATACTGGAGCCTGATCCCGCACACTGACTCACTATGATAGTGATCATCACGCTCAAGAGCTTAGCTAAGCTGCTTTTAACACATGATCAACACCGCCGCAAGATGAGAGAATCACTACACACACCCACTCCCATCATTTCATCCAATTCCCAGCTCATGTGCTACGCTGCCAACTCCTAACATGTAATACAATCTCTTATTACATGCCTGCTCTCTTTGTTCAAAGGGGGAATCTGCAAATGAGGTGAGAGCATGTTATATTTTTTTAGCGTAACTGAGCTAGTCTTCAAACAAGTGTTGTGGATTCTGCCATACTCCTCAAGGCAACAATCAAGTAAAATTATATCACTAAGATGTGAAGAAATTATTCAGTGACGGGGATGAACTTGGGCGTACTTGCACTTATCATCTTTTTTTCTTTTTTTTTCATAGGCCATGTTGCATATCTAAAGAGGATTAAAATTTAAACCCAGAACAAGGAAAGTGTGCCCGCCAGCATAACCCAAATATGACGATTAATTTGTGTCCCCGGTCTAAACCTCCTGCCAGCCAGACGCTGCTGAAGCAGTCCAGTGTGATGTTTTACTCTAAACACCGCTGCTGAGAGAAAACAACAATACCTGTGGGTCATGCGGCACTCCCTTGTAATAAAAAATAGATGTTTTAAATAAAATATAGATGCATCTGAAAAGGTATTACAAGTGTATAATACAAACATGTCTAAGGTAAACACAAAACCAACAGAAATCAGCAACGGGAACTAACTGTTTGTACATGTTTTTGTCTCTTAATGCTGAAGACAAACATGAGGTAGGAGTTCTCTCCACTCTGGCTTCATGGGACTGATAATATGAGAAGGAATTGTATGTATTAATATGTATTTGTGCTTCTACTGGTGCCAGCAGATATGTTTCCTACAGAGCAAGCAGAATCTCAGTTTGAATTTGCTTGAATAAGCTACTAATTTCTTCCTAAGTAGCTTTAGTAATTCTAGACCAGTTTGTCTCACAAAACAACTCAATTTCTTGCCTTGGCCCATTATCCTCCTATAAGCTTCGCATATTTCCAGTCCTCAGGGCAACTAGCACGCTGAAAATGATGACGGCCTAAGTCCATCAAATTTGTATGTGTATGCATTTTCAACCTCAACACAGGCGTTAGGGTTTATCTTTGTTATTGTTGCACTTGGCCTCGCTCTGCCCCTTTTTGTGAAGTTTTATTCTGTTTTGAAGATGTCTCTCTGCACACAAAAGGCCATGCTGTGGGTTACTGCAGCGATGACGGACGTGGGACCTGAAAGGACAGCGAAACCTCCCGTTACGTCCGCCCAGTGACGGCCCCGACCGGAGGGTAGGAAGGTCAATGTGACACAGGGTCTGATTTTTTTTTGCAGTCACAGTGTGGCGTTATCAAACGGAGGCCTCGGCGCAGCGCAGCAGCAGGGGGGGGAGGTGTCACGGCCTTGGCAGTGGCGAGCTGATATCTTAACTAGGATATCCCAGGTCAGAGGTCACCCAGCGCGGCAGGATATCCTCCCCTACTCTCCTTTTCTCGCCGCTCTCCCCTTCCAAACTCCCACGCAGCCGAAACAAATGACTATTTGAACAAGACGTTTAATCCTATTTTTGGTGTTAAAATCCTGACTGTGGGGTGAAATAATTTCAATTCTCTCCACTATTGTCTCATGTGGCGCGTTACAATATGAGGCAAATTGCTCCACTTGTTTCGAGATAAAGCAACAAGACGGTTGAATTGAACGAGTGAAAAAGAGTCTCAGCCCGGCGGCACTTTCCTTTTTTTTAATGCTCACAAAAAAATCAAGCTGAATGACTTCTGTCGTAAATCACTGAGCGAAGACAGATACTGTTTTATTCCCAATCTGGACCATGGAAAAGAAGTCTCATGTGGAGAGAGTGGACAAAGCTGTGTGTGTGTGTGTGTGTGGGCAAGAGTGTGTGGTTTCATGTTAGTATTGTACACACATCCTTGGTCCTTGTCTTCTTCCTTCCACCCCTTAACTAGAGACATCCCCAATCTGATGACCCAGGATGTGTGCTGGCCATAGTTATGCACACTGATGGCGACGCATACTGCAGGCACAGCCTCGTCTTCAGCAGTCTTCTTGCTGAAACTCCTCACATTACAGCCCTGAGGACGACACGCACCATGGTAGACTACCAATTTTATGTACTAATAACTAGCTCTAATTATTTCCAGTGAACATTTGGAGGACAGGCACGCACATACACACACAATGTGGCATATAAAACCAAAGCAAGCAGCCGTAAATCACCATAACTCTGTCCCCAAACACACTCCCATTGAGCTACTGTTCCACTCACCATTATAATAACTCTTATTGCCATGAAATATGGAGCCTCTATTCATACCTGCCCTCAGCAGAAAACAGAAAGGGCCAGAAATAAGGCATTAAATATTGAAGTGTAGACCATTAGGAGTTTCCTCTCAGCGTCCTGACGTGTCATTACTCTCTATGACAGACTGCGGCCGATCCCTTTCCCTTTGCCCCGCACATTTCCTGAAACCCTGTCAGTGACGACATCATTGCGTTTAATGAGCTCTCAGTCGAAGCCCTCGGGATCACATTGTTCTGTGCACCTCTTTCACTTCAGAGCCGTGTGAGGAGTTTTAAATGTTTACATTATGACCAGCAGGGATGGAAGTTGTTTTAAAAGGTTTTCTTCGAGTGTACTCCGAGCACCGGAGGAAGTACACACTGTAAGACCCCTCTGAAGTCCTGTGAGCCAATCACTGATGAATGCATTATGTTGCTTTGTTTTGACCCGTGGCCCACAAAAGGCAGCTTCACTGAGTTCCTAGAACTGTGAGCAAGTTGTTAATGGCACCTCAACCCTGACAGGCTGACAGTGAGACTCACTCTTAGAAAACATGTGCTAAACCTGCTGAGCGGAGGTTTCACATCTCAAAGGCTGGCCTGATGGGAAAGTTTTTCTTTTTGTTTTTTTTCTGTAGCGTCCTGCTGTGTGATGATGGCGGGTTAGTCTGAAACTGTCAGTACAAAAGCACATAACATTCAATAACCTAGAAATTAGCCATAACCCAGATTTTAATGTTTCTCAATATCATTTCTGTGCATCTATTTGGATAAAGGGAAAAATTAATTTCCATATCAGGGGACATTTAAAATATAGTCAGACTGAAAATTATGCAGTATGATCGTTCCCATGTGATGCAAAAATAATGAGTAGACAGAGTTTGAACTAGATTCTGTTCATTAAAAAAACACTAAAACACTTCGTGGTGGTTTCTGTAGATCGGCCCACTTTCCCACCACACTCAGGCGGAGGTGTTTTTTAGAGCTGCTCAGTTCTTAGACAAACCTATAAGTCAGATACTGTGGGAATACAATGCATGTGATGACTTTCACTGACTTCTCCAAAAATGGTTCTCTGGAATCAAATTGTGGGACGTTGACGTAGTTTCAGGAGATGGTTCACATCAGGAGGACGAGGAGGTGCACTGATGGGTCGACACACATAACACAGGGTGGCAAAGTTTCATTTCCATGTGAAAGCAGCAGTTTCTGTTGCTCATTTAACCATGTTGTTGTTATATCCATGATCACATAGATCAAGTACGTTAATGTTGAGGAAGTATCTTATTTCTTTTAACCCAAATCACAATCTTTTCCTAAGCCTAACAAAACTGGTTTGCTGCTATTGGTACAGTAATTTATGGTAACCATCACAACTAATGTGCAATTAATTCAAATTTAAGAATAAAAATAATTTAAAAAAACAGCTATAAAAGCTACTTACTTCATCTTTAGTGTGTAACAGTTGCTTAACAGCTGCCGCCGTAGTCACAAGTGCTAATTACAGGATGACAGATACTCAAACATAATGTAACAGAAGACACCAAGTCAGCAAATTAATTCAGTAATTCCACTTATACAGAACATGTTTGCTAACAGTAGCCACCATATGTCGTACTGTACCAGACCAAGTTGTTATTTACCTTTATTTACTGAGGTAAATCCCACTGAGGGAGAAATGTTATCAAGACAGACCAGAATGTACATAAGAAAAAAGATACAAACAAATCATTCAAGCAGACATTTCAAAAATAATGGACAATACAATTGAAATAACAAAAACATAAAATAGTAACAACAACAATGCACACAAGATATTATGCTAAGACCGTCCATTGTGGAAAAACCTAAATGCACTCACTTTGAGACTTTTTATTGCTTTTTATTGCTTTTGTTCTCCTGTATAGATGGAAGAATGAGGAAGAATTTTTGTTGTTATGGTAGGATATTTTGACTTTATGTTGATAAAGACAGCCTGTTACAGGCAGTGAGAGTATAATTAAAGTCTGTTATGGAAGGGTATAAAAATCATAGAGCAAAATAAACTGCCCCAATTTCTAGTGCACTTACCTAATTGTAATTCTGACAATGAAAATATATCTTATAGATATTATGACAACATGAAGATTCTGCACACATAGGAGCACACATAAGTGTTTGTTGTTCCCTCAGTGAAGTTGAAAATCGGATGCAGTGAAACCTGAAAATCTTGCTGTGATTGAAAATGTAGAAAGTAGTTACCAGTTTTAACTTGTTTGCTTTTTCACCTACAGATGTGGCGATATGAGAGAGAGTTGAATTGCATGTAATTTTCAGGCTGTATGTTTGTCTCTTTTTAATGTTTTTTTTTTTTTTTTTAATGGCTCACCACAAGGCAACTCATCCATCCAACCACTGCTGGCTGAAATAGAGAGAATATAATGAGGTAATGAGAGAGAAATGGCAAATAGAGAAAGCTGAGCAGGGAGGCAGATGGAAGTTTTAGACGGAGAGAGACAGGCAGGCAGAATGAGATGCAGGGCCAGAGAACACTGAACCAAGAGGAGTAGCTGAGGAGAAAGATACCTAGAGCAATTTTCATGTTACTACACAGTGCCGTATCCCTGCAACGCAGACAACTCTGCAGGCCAAACAGTGTTTTATTCATGCAAAAGCCGTCACAAAAAAGTGCTAGGACTCAAGGCTGTTCAGGCTGTTGCTCAATTATTCATCAAGCAGAGAAATGTATCCTGATTGAAGTTGCTTTGAACTTAGGGCATCATTTTTCACAGCTGTTTTTTTCCTGTTTTTTAAGCTGTGTGTAATGCGCCGCCAAACAGAGCTGCATCTCACAACCCTCCTCCCCACCGGGACTATGACTGTTAATTTATACCAATTTCAATTATTTATAATGGAAAAATATATTCATGCTAAATTAAGCCCTCATAATGCCTTAATAGCTGGTGAGATATACCCTGCTGCTTGTGCATAATATTTTCACTTTTGATATGCTGGGAAGCTTCATTTTTCATTGACATATTATAAAATGAATGTCAGATTATTATGGCATGTGATGTGTTTCATTGTAGCCACTAGTGCTGTAATATCTATGCTATTTTTTTCCATTCAGTGGCGCGGCAGAGTACTTCCCATCAGAACACTGCATGAATAATTTGCCTTTGTCCAAGAACGCGTATGCAAGTCTCATTTAGAAGGATGCTCACATCCTCACAAATATACAGGATATGAGCTCTGTAATGCTGCTCGCTGTCTGAAGTATTTCCACTCTACAAAGTCCTTAAAATGTGTGTCATCCCGGCTGTATTTATGGACCATCTCCTGTCTTGTGTCTTCCACACTTATACCTCACTGTGTCTGAGTTACAGGCCAGATGAAGCAGAGATTCCTTGGTTTGTTGGAAGCCAACATTACCGAATTTGCAGCGGCTTTACACGTGTATTTATTAAATTCCATTCTCTTTTGCCACACACACTTTTTATGAACATTTCTGCTTGCCTTAGGGGAATCTGAACTCATTTTACCCAACTCACTTGCTCTGACACCGTGCTGGTCTGACTGTCAAGCTGCAGCTCTGTGAAACATGAAGCCAGTATCAAACAGGCCTTCCCTTTCTCTCTCTTTTTTTCTTCCCCGATTTCTCTCTATCCTCTCCCTCGAACTCCTAACTTCCTCTCTCATTTTCCATTGCTTTCCTCTTCTCGTTTTCCCTCTAATTCTCCGTCTTTTCCCTATCTTTCCAAAGACGGGCTTTTTGCGGCTAGTTCAGCAGGCCGGATCTTATTTCGGTGTCAAATAAAATCCCCGCCATGGCTGCTGTTCTGTCCCAGCGGTGGAATAGTAAAGGCAGGACGCTTTTAGTGTCACGTCATGTCGGAGGGCAAATGACACAGATTCCTCCGCTGGCGCACAAGCAGACGAGACGAGAGGCCTCCAATTAAAAGGTCGTTACGTGGCAGGGGGTACGTGGATTGTTTTGGTCTGTTCACGCACTCCCGGGCTGCGGCCGAGTCCCCCCCCCCGCTGGATCCCTGCTGCTCTCCATCCTAACACAGACACACTGATGAAAAACACAACAAAGTGAGAGAGGCTGACTTTGTACTTCAAGTTTTGTGTTTAGATTTCAGGTTAAATTACGATTACACTGAGGTTAGCGTAAATAAAGAGAGCAGTGTGTTTACAGCAGGGCTCAGTTTCACCATGTTTTTATTTCCTCTATGATTCTGCTGAAAGTTTTACCTCCATATCTTAAACAAGCCTTCTTTATTTAGTTTGTTCCTTCCAATAGCAGAGTGCTGCCTAGCACATGCATGCACATGTATTCATTTATGTGCACGTAACTGTATATGTGTCCATATACTGTATGTTGAACTCTCTCGGTTGCACCTTTTTGCAGATTTGCAGGTTTGTTTACTAAACTAAATAACAAGATATCTCCCGTGCACGGCCGGGATTTCAACATGAAGGCGCTCGGTGTAAAATATTTACTTGATGCTAGGAAGTAAACAAGTACTCCTTTGCTTGCTTTTTGGGACCAATCAGAAGTCTGGGCACAGGACATGAAAGACTGAGACAGCATGTGGCATGTGGGTACGGGTGGGGTGTTTGTGTGTTTATGTTTGCATGTGTATGTGTTTATGTATGTGCTCATTGCACTCTTGTGCGAATGTTCCCTCAGAAAAATCACGGCGCATGCATCTGTTTATGCACGGTGTAGTAAACCTGTATCAAAAGAGTATCACATGCACCATGTAGCGTCCTGCTGATCTCAGGAGCCACAGGCCCCCGCCGCGGCATTTATTTCTGTGAAATGAAGAAAACATGGAAATTTGAAATGGAATTGCCACTCTGGAGCCCTAAACATGAAAACATGTCCTTGTGGTGATATTTAATTCCCAGCCCTGGTTTGAAAAATGCACACAGTCCTATCTCCTCAGAATATGAAGCAGCCTTTCATCACAAAGAGATTCCTCATGCTCAATATATAGGTTGTTGTTTATTTAACCAGCTTGCATCACTATTTCTGTTACCAGGGGAACACTCAATTAAAAGGGTTACAGTTTTATGTGTTGGGTTCGGTAAGTGCGTTAGCGCTGGAGTTGGAGTTTTATCTCAACAGCGCCTACCTGATTAGCATATTCCATCATGTTAAACAAATAGAAGACAATGAGAGCCTTAGGGACGGGGGGCAAACATGTGCATGGCATACAAAGAGATCGATCTGTTTCCAGTGGCATGCAAAGACCTGCTGTTGGAGAGGCCGTCATTGGCTATGCATTAGAGATTGATGGACTTCCTCTGTTGTTAGTGCACAGTGCACTTGCTGAAAGCAGTAGTGTGTTGCTGGAGGGTCGCGGCGCACTCCGACTTCTTATTATGTAAAATAATTTTGTTTTTTGTCATGCAGAATAAAATCCAAATGGAAATAAAAACAACTAAAATGCATTTTCAAAGGTGTTCCCAATGTCATCCCATGCATGACTAACATTCCTGGAGAACAAGCTGCAGTCTTTATGGGCAGCTTCCTCAGTCCCCCTCCGCTGCACATGCATAAACCAGCAATAATTGGCCAATAGCCATGCTTGCCGATGCGGTAGCCTGTTATTACCCTTCTAGATCCAAAAAGCACAAATGTGAATCTCTGCTAATTTTAGGACCCCTACACTCCAGCTGTATTAAACACAGGTTCTTGATAAATCAGCAGCTGCTTATTAGAATCACTGTATGAGATCACATAGACTTGACAAAAGAATAGGGGGTTGTGTTAGCTTTAATGAATGTATCCTGTATGCATTAGTGCACATGGTTTCTTTTCCTCGTTGTCTGACGCTTCTTTGCCCCTTCATCTGTCTTGTTTTTTTGTTTTTTGTCTTTTCCTAATAATAAGGAGACAGGTCATATTTTATGCTTATTGTTTCCATGGAGACGTGACACGACAGCTGTCAAAATAGCTCTCCTAGAAACTGCATATCTTATGCATTCCTCACTGCATTGTATATTGACTTAAGATATATACCCACTTTTCAGGTGTAACCCTTCATAAGAGGATATCTCACCCTCTCTGAGCTCAGTGTGAGTAGCGTGTCACTTTTTCTTTGCTGTGATTGGTCGGGCATAAAGGGGTCACACGCAGCATCTCAACAACCTAAAGGGACCATGTTGCCTTATGGACACTGAACGCTGCTTTAATCAACATTTTTAATATCAAATAAAAACTGGACTTCACATTTTGTTTGTCACATGGTCAGAGACATGACTCCATGTTAACATTACTATGTGTCTGCTGGATATGTAAATACTGAACCCTTATATAAACTTAGTAGATATTAAAGGAGACATATTATGCCCCCTTTCTACAAATTAAAATAGTTCCCAGGTGTCATAAAGACATATCTGTGACATGCTTTGGTCAAAATACCCCAAGGATCAAACATCACAGCTCTTTTCATCCTCTCAAAACAGCCCTGTTCAGAACGGCTGGTTTCAGTGCCTGTCCCTTTAAATGCAAATGAACCACTGCTTGCCCCGCCCCTTCTACCGGTCCCAGGTAGGGGTGGGATTATGCAAATTCAAATCCTAGTTACATCACTGGAAATTTGAATACATCATTGGAAGACAACTGAGGGAACGCTGCTCGTAAAACCACATGGATTTCAACTATAGGGTGCCTGCACATTACAGATTTCTTTTTATCAATTCTTACATTTTGGAGGCCAGAATGCAAGATAAACCCAAAATAAAACGCAAATATATGTTTAAGAGCCTTCAAAAAGTGATATTTCCATAATATGTCCCTTTTCATATGTCAATGTTATGTTTACATGAAGCAGCAATACAGCTAAAACCAACATGATACTGAAATGACCTCTTAAGTATTGCTCTAAAAGTGTGTCAATCACTCCCATGTTAACATATTAACATTCCCAGTACATAAGAAACATACATATACACACCCTGGTTGAAATAAAACTTTTTTATTTATTTATTTATTTTACTTTTTTTTTTTTTTTACTTTTTTTATACAATTCGCCTATTTTTAAACCAGTTTTGGGCTACCGTTGTGGCTTGTTGTGCAGTTAAATGAGTTGAACATCTGCCCTGTGTTTTGAGGTGAGTGAAATTCTAGAAGTATTTTATTTGTATATTACCATTAGGCAGAATCTGTGTCTGCAACCATCATACCTGGCTTGTAAACGTAGCTCATTCACTAGCTAATTAGCCTGCAAATTAATTAGCCTTGGGTTACCCTTCAAGTAAGACGACAAGAAGCCCAGCTGTGCTAATGATGCTGACGGGAATGTGTGTTTGTTCCACACACACCTCTTAGCCCACCTTGGGATCAGTTGGAGGAGTAGTGCACTGCCAGGATGCTGCTGACAGTGGAGACGGCCACTCTGAGCTTCAAAAGCTCTCAGTGGCTGACACACAAACAGAGACTAGGTCCATCTTTAATACGATCCATGGTTTACAGATTATTTGAGGGAATTTCACACGCACAGAAGTTTGTTTACGGTACTTAAGCACTAAACAATATGTGTGAAAACAAACTTACACTACAAGTGTTTTGTGGCTGCAGCTGGACAAAATCTAATTTGCTCAAGTGATCTCTTACTTGAGTCAGCATTGGTGGGTGCTCAAGACTGAGAGAGTGCAAAAAGATGCCTGAAGACCACTCCTCAGCTTGGCTCAAAGCCCGTGGCTCAGGGCTGCATAGGTCACGTGGTAAAGTAGGGAAGAAGAGTTGTTGACTTGTCATGGATTAATGAAGTATTGCTGCTATCAGAACAGTTGTTCCATCATGCCTCTCTTGGCTAATGAAGATTCAGGGACGCCTGATATGACACATACGACAGATGCATTGTGAGGTTCTGCTGGCTCTGAGATGAGCAACCTGAACAGAAACAGTTCAGCCACCGGTTGCTTTTCTTTCCCTCTGTCTTTGCGAGGGAGCCAGCTGCAGGTCTGAAATGCCCAGACACTTGTCAGAGAAGAAACGATCATATGCAAGATAGTGAACGCAGCCTTGCTTCTCTAATTGTGCTCTAATTGTCAGGAAATAATTAGAGGTAGAGAGTTTTCATAAACATATTCATGAAAATGTGCGCTTAGAGTCAGACACAGACATGCAGATGTGCAGATTCACTTGCGGACACACCCTGGCTCCTATGTAGCTACATACAAAAAAAACAAAACAAGCGAGAGCACAGTCCAGTTGCTGTCAGAGGATTACAAAAGCAAGTCCTGGGTGGAAAAAAAAGCCTGAAATAACATTTGGTAGAGGATAATTGTAGGTTTAGACAATCCGTGCAGCTTGTTTCTAATAGTGTGTGTAGTATTTTATCCTTGTGCTTTGTCCCTCTACTTTGAACACTGCAATCACATTCAAAAGAAGCACAATCTCTTGGTCAGAATAAATGGAGCAGCAGTTTGTCCACTAACCGCAGTCCTGCTGTCTGGGGTTTCTTTCCTATCTTCATTCAAGAGCGTGGTCTTTCAGTTTGAGAGCATTATTATTTGTAATGCTTTCCCTCAAACCCCAGTCTCTCTCTCTCTCTCAAATAGCTCCTGGGTGAGCACAGATTTTTGCTGCTCTTCTGTTCGGAGCTGTTTACCTCCACTTAGATAAACTGCAGTTTCCACAAATGTCCCGTGCTTTAGTTTGAGTCCCTCTCCTCGTCTCTCAGGCTGCCCCTGTATGGCCAATGAAGTCGTTGCTGTCTCATTGTGGGTGTGTTGTGTTGTTGTGTTGCCTTATTTCTTAAGGTGGCCCTCATCTCTACCTGCTCCACCTAGAAACATAGTAGTTATTCTGAAATGGTAATGAAATGGGGAGGAGCTGCTCAACAACAAAGTTCCATAAAAAATGTAATAATACCCAGAATAGATTTCACATTAGCCTGACTCCAAAAGTGAGACAATTCTCATGTTGAAATGTCCAATTTTATAGCAAAAATTAACAGGTTTTGGTCTCTGTAGCTAATTTCTTCCTCCCTCATGACAACTGTTTTATGTATAACTCACCCACTTGAATTTTATCACAGCTTAGGTGGAGGCAGTGGTGGGCACATTACTTACAAAAGTAATTAGATATTATTAGTTATATATATTATTAGTTACTTATTACTTTCCCCAAAAAATAACTGAGGAAAACTAACTATTGTGTTACTTTTTTGTATAAAATGCTCAATTATGTCAAAAATACTTAGCAACCAAAAACGTAATAACGGCAAATAACGTAATAATTTTGGCCATTTTAAATGTAATAAAGTCAATAATGTAATAACGTGCCAATAATGTAATAAAACATTTTAGCCAATAACGTAATAACTTTTTGCCGATAATGTAATAAGTTATTAAATTACATTACATTACATTACATACGTTATTGGTTGCTACACTCCCTGTTTATCTGGAACTAACCAACTCACTTAGTATTCCTCCGCAACGCCCCGTTGCGGGGCCTGCCTGTGTGGAGGAAGACTGAGTGAGTTGGTTAGTTCCAGCAAAGATACTCTATTACTATCTTTTGTATCGTTTCTAAACCGTCTTTGGTTCCAGATAAAGGTCCTTCTTCCGACAAGTTGATGGACTGAAACAAAATGTGTAACGTATGCTTTAAGGTGTGTATTATTTTGTGACAGGACCTCTTGAGTCAAGTAACGGCACATTTTATTGTCAGTCACGGTTATGGTAACGACTTTAAAATGGGAAAAACAGTATTTTTTTGATTACTCATTACTGGAAAAAGTAGCGTCATTGTAAGGTCAAAAGGGCGGTGCCAAGATGGCGGCAGTGCAGCAGTCCACTCTGTGGGCCCTAGTTTCTTGGCGCAGCGCAGGTGGCGCAAGGTAACGCAGCTGGTCTAATGCAAGTTTCGACCAGCGCAGCCTAGCGCAAAGTCAGATTGGAAGATTGGTAGATCGCGCTGCGCTGAGATAGGCGTGGCCGCGCAGCAGGGGGAGGCGTCACAGATTCAGCTTGGTGCAGTGGAAGTTTCGTGCGAAAATGTCCCACCGAGGTTGCGCTGAAAGCTCGCCACCTCCAACCAGGTCTAATCTCAGCGCAGGGCGGAGCGCAGCAGGTGCAGTGGAAGTTTGGCTGACTGTCCTGCAGTGCACACACGTCACCAAGACCTCACAGGCAGATCTCCACAGTTCCAGACACATTTCAATGCAATAAATATCCACAATAACCACTATTTAAAGCAGAAGTAAGTGGTCTGGTCGTTTTCGCTAATGCTGCGTTCCAGGCAGGCTTTTGAAATCGTAAATTACAGCTTCAAGTCACAACTTACGACTTTGTAGCGTTTCAGGCAACCCACTCGTGTTTTTCCGACCTGTTTTACCGGTGAAAGTCACTATAACGGCCACTTGTAACTTCCGACCGGTGAACTCGTACCAGATCGAACTGGTACCACTTCACGGTCGGAAAAATACGAGTTTCCTTGAACGCACCATAACAGTCCTCGTCCCTACGTCGCCACATTCACGGCGTTCCTTGGCTGCACAGCCCTGCATGCCGTTCTCTCTCCTCATTGGATAAAAACTGTAGGATACGATAAATGTTTTCTCCTCGGCTCAGAGCAGAGCAGAGTGACTGACAGACCCGTGTTTCAGTCCAAAACACTCTATGTAAGTGATTGCTGTCGGAAGATATAACTATTTAAGACTTATATTAACACAAATATATCACTTACTTCTGCTTTAATGCAACTAATGGAATCAACAGGTGAATGTATATCTATACAGATTGTCCCGTCACATCTGACGTCAGATCAAAGCAGAGATCAAAGGCTGTCGGCGCGTAATGGAAACTCCACCTGAATTAACACAGCAGGGACGAATTGGCACTGAAAAGCAGCTGTGGATGTCCCAAAAGCAGGACTGAGGGTGGATGACTGCATGTCGCTGCCGTGTTGAGACTACGCACTGCCGTTGTGATGATCGCTTTATTTATTTATTTACTTATTAATTCATTAGCGCGAGCGACTGCATCACGCAGCCGTAATGAAAAACAAAACACAAATCATCATCTCTCTTAGTCCACCACAACAGCCTCGGTATCAGATAGTCAGTATATAGCCTACTACAGTATACTCAGCATCTCTATCACAGAAAAAAAAGAGAAAAAAAGAGACGGACAGAGAGAGAGAGAGAGGAGGACAGAGAGAGAGAGAGAGAGAGAGCGCGTCCTTTACGCTGATTTAATCCACATGGTCTTTGTTTATGTTGTGATTAGTGAAGCCTACACCTCTCATCTTATACACAGGGTTTGAATAAATGTGAGTTTCTTTATTAGTTTATTAGTTGTTGTTTCTTACATTGGGCAGCCGTTCTCAGTGTATCAGATCAATCCTGATTAAGGATATTAGTAAACTCATTATTGGTCACTCTGAGCTCGGACCTCCGGACCAAAACAGCTGTTTCCTCCTGGGAGAGGTTCGGCCTCTGGCGTCGCTGTTTCCTCCGTCCATGTCCAAGTATAAAATGACAAACTTGCAGCGCGCAGCGCCCGCTGCGCAGTTAAAGGTGAGGAGAGGAGCTCATTTGATTTGTGAAGATCTGACTCGGCTGTGTCAAACCCACTCCACGCCTTTCTCTCCTCCTCCTGTCTCCCTCCCGCCCTGTCTCCTCCCTCTTCACCATTTGCGCCGGTAGGAGGGACGAGGGAAGGGTTTACGCAGGCGTAAGTCTGACTGCACGACCCACCAAACTTGTGAAATGGACCTGGACACGCCTAGTTGACGTGGCGAAGCTGCGCTGAGGTTAGACTTCGCCCGGTCTACGAGACTAGGGCCCTGTGCCTCAAAACCATGTCACAGAGGCTACATCCACTTCTACATACTGTGGTTTATTGCATTGCAAATTACCCTTTAATCAGTTTCAGTTCAGTTTTGTAGTGGGAAGTGAAGATGCAATGTCCTGGCAGCATCCAGTAGTTGTTGATCATGTTAGAGACACATGAGAGTGAGTGTCACTATCTACAACACTGAGCGACCCCAAGGCCTCAAAGGAGAGATGGTTTTTATTCCTCCTATATACAGTATGTGTCTAATAGTATATTAGGATCTTCTATTTGGTATCTAATTAGTTTATAATTTGGTGCAGTAAGTGTCTAAGTATTGTTTGTTTTGGATCTAATACAGGATTATGTGCGCTTTCTAATTACAGCACAATTTAGGTATATGGTGTCTAATTAGGGTATAACAGTGTTTGTTTTGTTTCACATTTTATTTCAAGTTTCATCTAATTTGATATAAGTAAGGGCTTGTGACATCTTATTACTGCACCGTAAAATGAAATAAATGCTCTCAAAGTGAAAGACCACACTTGAATAAAGATAGTAAAGTAACTCCCTGCAGCGGTAATTCAATAATACGAACATATACTGCACATGCACATACTGCAACACACAGACATGCTGCAGTTGCTGTGGATACACCCAGTTTCAGTGGCACAAAAACTCCCTGCCTCTGCAGTTAGAGATGCCAGGGATAGTTGGCAGGGCAGAACCTTGCCCTTCCCTGCGAATGGTTTCCCCCGGTTGCATCATTGCCAGTCTTTGCACTCTATCAGAGACCCTAAAACATACAAACTTATAAAGAGGCTGCCAAGCTGATGTCTCTGTAATACAAAAGTGAAACCAGAGAAAAACAAAAACAGAACTTTTAATAATGCTCCCAGGTGCTTTTTAAATTCTCTATACAAATTCTCTATAATTGCTGTAATTTGTATCTCTCACATATTTCCTGTCCATTGATGACTCTCTCTATTATGATTTTTCCTCCTGCTGCACATTCACTGGGGTTTATATTTTAATTCACAGCACGTCACCTTGATATCAAGTTCTATTCAAATTGTCATGCAGAGATCTGAGCAAATTGGAGACAAAACACAGAATTTTGTTGAGTAATAAATAAAAGTGATACAAACAGGTTCTGTTTCACACAGACTGAGATAGATTCCAGCTCCTCGGCTACAGACAATATCATATTTGAATGCTTGGCTTCATGGGCAAGAGAGGAGGACAAAGGGAAAGAAAATGAGGAGAAAAAGAGATGCAAACAGGAATAGAAGAAGAGGGAGGAAGGAAGAGGGAGATCGATAGTAGCAAAAGAGTAAGAACCAGGCACAAACAGTGGTGAGGAGGGGAGCGGAGGGGGGGGGGTTGATTTCTAGGGCTTCGCCGAGCTGGCAGTTGAGATGGGGTGGAGACAAATAGACAGGGAGGCGTTTGAAGTCAAGATGGGCTTTTCTTCACTGAGCTCTCCTATCTGATGACAGAGAGGAGGGATAGATGGGAGAGAGATGGGGGCATTGAGGTGCACAGGAAGCCTGAGAAACAAGAGTGTAACAAGGTTGTAAATATTCAATGGAGAAAATGAGGAGAAGGTGAGAGCGGAGGGGAGAAAAAGAGGTGGCAACAACTGTGACAATAAGAGAAAGAGAAAAGGGAGATGAGGCGAGAAAATGAAGATTTTTCTGAAAGAAATTACAGAGAGTCCGCAATTTGGCAGTGAGAGGGGGAGCCAGAGATGGCTATTCATATTCCAAAATACATTAAACACACCTCTGCCTGCCTCAACCTGATTGAATTTTAAATTCTGTCACAAACTATGTTTTATTAGCATTCCTGCATACGTATACTGTAGAGCATTATAATTGCTGGCTCCCTGCAGAGAATTTAGCTTAGCACTTTATGAAATAACACTTTGCACAATTGCCGAGCAGTCATGGGTGGGAGCTTCAGGGATGTTGCAAATGGTTACAATTAAACATATTAATAGGGCTGAGATTACCCTACTATCCACATAATCACATTGCTTACAGTTCTTATCTGGTGTGATGGCTTTCTGTGAGGCTGCTCCCTACCTCAGCTGTTATTACCCAGCCTTGCATGGGGAGCTAATCTTTTGTCATTACACTATCATACAGTATCTGTCGCTGGTGCTAAAGTCAATAAAAACCAATTATGCATCCTTAGAGATTCACTTATTCCTCTGTATGCATGTGTAGGGTGCAGTGGTGTACGGCTGCAGCCTGGGTTGTTGCAGAGATATTAAACGGGAGGCAGCAGGGAGTTGGAAGGGGAAATGTATTTGGAATAGCATCTAATGAAACAATACTACAATAATCCCATGCTATACTGTTCTATTATCTACTAGATGCCATACACATGAATAGAATACAACTCTACATTACACTATACTATACTACACAACATCATATTTTGTATGGCATGTACTAGAACAAATGGCCTTGTTGTTTACACATACTTCTGGGTAGAAAACCAGCATGAGAACAATAGTGACGGACGAGAGTTTCCCTCATCTCATTTTTGCTCGTGTACATAGAAATAGTGATGTTTCTTCAATCATTTCAGATTTGTCTAGTGGCGTGAAAAACATTACATATATATATATATACTATAATGTGCTATATTTGTGCTATATTTTTCATATGATTCACTATACTTTGCACTATATCACACCAAACTTTACTTTACTATACTATAGTATACTATTATACTGTACAATAATGTACTATATTTCCCATTATGATTCACTATACTGTGCTCTATCACACCAAACTTCACTATACTATACTATACAACAATGTCACTGTCTTTCTGTTAGAGGGGTTAACATCTGGAATAATTGTCCTGAAAATATTAAATTATGCTGTACTCTAGTCAGCTTTAAAAAACTTTATAAGAACAACATAATTTCTCGTTACAGTATGGAAAATTAAGTTCAATGATTTTGTACTATTTTGGGTTATGCGCTGTGTACAATTCTTTATTTTGTTGTGATCAGAAATTTAAGTGTACTGATTAATTTCAAATGTTTGTGATCTGATCCTATTGTATTAATGCATATATATATTTTTTTATTTTATTTTATTTTAATTTTTTAAGGTAAAAGGGGTAGGGATATATAAGCTTTGGCTTCAATACACCCTTTCGGTTATATAAGCTTGATATACCGAAATAAATAAATTCATTCATTCATACATTCATTCATTCATTCATTCATTCATGTACTATATTTCCCTGATTCACTATACTGTGCACTATATCACACCAAACTTCACTACTCTATACTGTACAATAATGTACTATATTTCCCATATGATTCACTATATTGTGCTCTATAACATACCAAACCTCATGATACAATTCAATACAATAATATAATATATTTCTCATGCTATTCTCTATACTGTGCTCTATATTTATATTATTATTCATATATATGTTTTTCTCCCCCATCCCCTTCAGCCATTAATAGAAAAGCAACTACTCTTCCTGGGATCCAAACAAGTAAACATCACAGTAATCAAAAGGGAACACATCTCCAGATCCACAATTTGGCTCATACCTCTTTTCTGTTTGTTTGTTTTGTTTCATTTTGTTTTTTTGCTGACCTAAATGAATAATAATTCTATGATTTACATGTGCTATGAGTTTTGCTAGTTGTACACTGGAGGAAAAGTAGCAGTCTCAAGACATCAACCATAGTGTTGGCCTTGGATGAACTGGACAAAAGATAAAAGTAAAGCAACCTACATGTGTGGAACCGGCTGCAATAATGATGAGACAAACCATATGGAAACTTGTTTGAGTTCCACTGTAGAAAGAACATCATGTACCACTCCTGCTGCACTATAATACATATACAAGACAGTATATAGGCTATATATAATAAAGTGTAACATTGCATTATTCTACTACACTTTATTGTGATGTGCTATGCATGCTCGTTATCATACAGCACACTGCAGTGTGATGCCTGTCTGGGTTGTTTCATCAAAAGTGCTGCACAACAGACCAAACTTATATCAACTTTACCTTACTGTAACTTTAAATTTCAAAACTGACATTTTGTTGTCGGGTTGACTGCTACTGTTCTGCATAGCAATACCATATTATAATAACATGTCATGCTTCTGCAGCTGTGCCTCAGTACAACTGTCTGTCTCTGTCTTTAGTTTCAGTGCTGCTGTCTATCTCTTTGTCTGTCTGGAGGCAAGTCACACAATCTATTCATTAGCCCCCTTCCTGCTGCCTGATAGGCCAATTGTTCCTCACTGATGCACTGTGGGAGATATCCACACCAGGGGCAGACTGTTTTTTTGGAACACCAAGAACAAGTAGGTAGCAGACACGTTGAAGAGCAGCATTCACGTGGTTTCCTCCAAAGGAAGAGGCAAATCTGTCAGATAAAAAAGTACAAGTCCACACAGGGCTTTGAAGGCCAAAGACAGTCAGCTCCATACTTATCAAGCTGCAGCTGACAGTAGCAACGAGCTAATGGGCTCATCTGCGAAGCATATTGACAGCACAGCTCGCCTCAGTTCTGCGCCAGACTAGTCAAAGACAGCATTGTGCTTTATTAGAGGTGAGATGTGACAGTTTGAGCGCTACAGTCTTACAAAATTCCATGTTCCCTTATTTATCTAAAGACCCGACAAAAAAATAAAATAAATAAATAAATGGATAAACTTCAGAGTTCACAGAATTATTTTGCACCTTTATGATGTTGCAAGGAGTTTTTTTTTGTTTTTTTTGTCTTCTGCCTCAGATCTGTATTTTGTACACTGCCGTGGAACAACTGTGAAAGCTGTGGGTCTTTGGTTTTGGAGTCAAAAGCAATACAGGGACAGGGTTTTCTTGTCTACAATGTAAATAACAATCTATAATTGCCAAGCTGTCAATAAAGCTACTGGGGAAACACAACTACAGTGCTACAGCTATCCCAAACACACATCACTGCCATGGAAAAGTCCTCATGCATGCCAGCTCACTGTCTTTATTTTCCTCATTTGGAGTTAAGAGCTTCTTGGTAATGTAATGTGCTGTTTGTGCTGAACAACCCTCATGGTCCACGGGTCATTGACAGCACTAATATGGAGCTGTTTTCACATGTGTTTACTTAGCCGTTTTGTTTTGTTTAATACTTAACAAATGTCTTCTTTTTCCCATCATGGCCTTAAAACCGAGATGACCTCCGGAGTGTCTCTTACATAAACTTATTTTTGTCCTCTGTTCAGTCTCATCTGAGGTTATTTATTTATAGGCTGCTTCCAAGTGCTGTGACCATCAGCACATGACTGAGGTCCTGACACTTAGCGGAGCAAAACAAAAATTCACTTATCAAATCGTAGAGCAGATCAAATTTCATTAGGCGCTCCCTGGATGCTGGCGTTGTTTATGAACCCGTTATGAATTTAGCGAGCCAACAGGGATCACCGGGATTACGTGACAAGACAACTCAAATTATTCATTATCTTCCAAGTCTTATTCAAAGACGACAAACAAACAAATTAGGAATCATGGTAACAAGCTAGAAGTGTTATTCTCACTGTGCTCAAGGTCGCGTTGCCAATTAACGTTTGCAGAGTGGTGGGTGTGATCCGGTTGGGGAGAGTCGGACCACTTCTCTTCAAGCTGTCATCTTCTGTATTCTTTCTTTATCTGCGCTAATCACTTGACAGTTGTTTGCTACTGAAGTTTCTGTTAGTTATTAATGTAAATCTCATATGGTATACTGAGATAGTGTTTAAAACTGCCCAAGTTCTCACAACCTTGGACTTCCAGTTGATGGAAGTCTAGGGTTGTGAAAACTTGGGCTCGCCTTAAATATGGTGAAACTAACATTTCATAGAACTTGACATTCCACAAGTTAACTTTTTATATAGTAGCCTACCACATTTTTAATTATAAGAATATGCAATAACTACTGTGATCTACTGTGAACCTAATTAAGTTTTCACTGACAATGAACACAGTTATTTTAGAATAAGAGTGGCTTTGCTATGCGAATAGAATTTCCAGTCGATATTGATATTATATGTTACTGTATAGTTATTGTATTATATTAGGGTTGGTTAAACAATATGCAAAAGAAAAAAACCCAAAAAACAATGTGTATTTTGTTTTCAGAGAGGTATTTTTGTTGAGGCTTGTACCGCATCACAATGTTCCTTTATGTCTGGAATACGATTTGTCGGGTTTGCTGTGACACATTTGACTTTTATCAAGAAAGATTTGGCACTTGGCCATATTGGGACTTCAATTATGTTTATTAATTGTTTAGCCCTAGCATAAAGTTTTGTAAATATAAATACTGTAGCATTCACATCAACATCTGAGTCACAATTACAACTTACTCTGATATATTCAAATTGGCACTTAGGAATATGGACGTGCCTCAAAACATCGGCCAAAATAGTCCTTTAATGTAAATTAATTAAATGGACGTGGTTAAGTCAAGTTAATTTTATTCTTACAGTGCCAATTCACAACAGAAGGCATCTCAAGGCGCTTTTCACACAGAGCAGGTCTAGACCTTCTCTTTATAATATTATTTACAGAGGCTCAATAATTCTTACCAAGCGTGAACACTTGGCAAAAATAAAAAAAACTTCCTTCCGAGAGGAGTAAAGCTCGAACACAACCAGACTTCAGACAGGCGGCCGTCTGTCGCGACCGGTCGGGTTCGTGAAGAGAAAGAGAGGATGGAAGCAGGTGTGTGTGTGTGAGAGAGAGAAAGAGAGAGAGAGAGAGAGAGAGAGAGAGAGAGAAAGAGAAAGAGAGAGAATGAGTGTAAAGGGAGAATGTGGCTGATGAGAGCTGTGAGACTGAACCAAAACAAGCTGCAGGCCTCGAAGCCAAAACACTGAGCTGAAAGACGATGAAAACATGGCGCAGACATGAGGGGAACAGCAGAGTCGGTCTGTAATTGTCTTTGTTGCAGCTTTTGTTGCTCTTGGATTGACCTTTAGTTTTATAGTCCTTCGATGAAACGACTGCAGCTGCCCCAGCTGCTGGCGTCCTCACAGCTCCCTGTGGAAGCTGTCAAGACGGATAGAAGTGATTCTTACAAGACTTTCGATGATGATAACAGAGCACACTGTCCTGTGAAGAACCTCTGCAGGCATGAGTCCATGTGAACATGAGCCGGCAGAAATCAAAGAAATGACCAGTAGAATTTTTAGGAATTGCTTTTAGCAAATAATCAATAAAACACTTAGTGGTTAATTTGTTGTTGTTTTATTTATTCATCAATCACAAAAATTTTAGACTGATCGAAATGCAATCATAAGTAAACCATGACTAATCTTCCAGTTGGTGTCATTTCTGCTCGTTGCTCTCTTTCCTACTCCCCTCTTACACAATCTGTGTTTCTCCAGCAGCCAGATGCACTCCCCAATAGTCATGCAACCACTCTCTTTTACATGGTGTTCACTTTCCTCAGCACTCTGCCAGACGACTAATAGCTCAGCAACGTTATTAAGATGACAAGCCTGGTGTACAATTTGCTCTATGTGAAGAGCGCACTCAACTTCCTGTTGACTCACACCGAGCCGAGCGGGAATCGGCATCAAGGACAGCGTAGAGGAGGGAGGGGTAAGAGAGGAGACGGGGGTAATGCCATGCTGCTTTCAAGCCTGTGGGAAGAGTTGTTGGGATGACTTGACAGAGTTTTTCACTTCAGTTGCTCTTGATGAGTTTTTTTTGTTAGTTTTAGGTTTTAGAGAAATGAACATTTTACTAACAAAAGAGAAGGTCACAGTGTGGCTTCTCTCCTCTACTGGATCATCAGCTGGAGCTGCAGAGTCGAGTTCAGGAAGCTCTCGTCTCCTATCTTCCCAGGTGACTTGAACGCACCATGAGGCAGTGGAGGGTGGAAAGGGCGGGTCGTTGCCTGTTCCTCACTTCCTCCTTCCCTGGGCGTGGCAGTAGCAACACCTCAGGCTTCCCCTACCCCCTACCCCCACCCCCCGTCTGTCTGATACTCCTTTCCTGCCCCCTCCTCCCCTTTCCTACCTCGTCTGCTCACTCCGGCTCCCTCCGACCCCACCCCCACTCCCCCCCCGGCCCTCCCTGCTTTTTACCGTTTGATCGCCCTGCACGAGCTGCAACTCCCTGCAGCGGTAGACTCCCAACTTTTTTCTCCCTAACCCTTTTTTTTTTGTAGATGGGGGTTGTTGTGATGAATTTACAAGGAACACATACAGACAGTGGGCAGGGTAGAGACACACTTATAGACACAGAGAATGACTGTGTGTGAGAGAGAGAAGTGGGGAGAGCAAGCGACTGTGAAGTTAATTAGAACATCCTGTGTCTACACCCCCCCACCCCCCCACCCCCCTCTCTATCTCTGAGAGGCTTTGATGTGGCTTAGTGCTTGGAAACTTAATGAAAAATGTATAATAGCCTCTGCGTTCACTGTCACTCCCCCCTTTTCTTTCCTCTCCTACCGTGGGTCCTGCCTTCATGACACGGTGCCTTTATGCTTCATGGGGCAAGTCCCAGAGATCTACACACAGCAGTGTTGGCGCGTAGACTATGAATATGCTATAGGCCGGCCAATTTAAAAACAATATTCATCCACAATATCATTTGAGGTTGCTTTGTAAAGATCTCTGCCCCCACTTTAACTCCTGAGTCCCACATCAATGTGTGTGCATTAGAGACACCGAAGCCCTGAGGCTTTTTATATCGGGTTTATATTGAGTAACTGTTAATAATGGTTCCAATCCAATATATTATGTATCTGACACATCTACTACAACTACTACAGTTATAGTACTACTGAATACAAATAATGCCACTTCTGATTCAAACCTATTTGATTTTAAGTTGTAATATTATTTCTGTTAGGACAAACAGATGATATAAAATAAAAAATAATAAAAAAAAAACTCCTCACATTAAAGGTAGAGTCTGTAGGATTCTACAAAAAAATGTAATATATTTATACAAAAGAAATTGTGGTGGGGACTGTGTCTGCAGTCCCTGCCTGTATTTTGTACCACACTATGAAATAATTATGTAACATTACGACACATGAAGCAAATACTCGGAACAACTTGCGCTTTTGAAATCCCTCCGCCCAGCAGCCATGTCTGGAATATAGTTCTGGCTATGCATTTGCCTCGAAAACAACTCTGTCTCGTAATGTTACATGATTATTTCATAGCGTGGTGAATGTGCAGGTCACAACTTGTACACAAGAGCATGTTGGAGTTGTTGGATTGTGTGTTTGATGAGTTTGATGAGGGACAGGGGACCTGTACCATTCACCTCCATTGTGTTCTCTGAGCAGCTCACGTCTCTACTCCGCCGATCTCAAAACTACACGCACCGATAATTAAAGTTAATGAACCTACTCGTATGACTGTATACAGATTATGGTGCTAGGTTAATTTGCCAAAATGTTGAACTATCTCTTTAAGGTTGGGTTGATGTTTTGTATGTAGACAGAAAGAGGAGACATAAGGAGACATTTGTGAAATCGTATGGTTCTTCACTTTTTATGGGGGCGGGCCATTAGAGGCATGTGGCTCATTAGCCTGCAGGAGTGGCACCTGGAGGTTGTTCTGAGTCGTGTTGGAAACACTACAAGAAAACGTGCCGCAGGCAAAACACTTTGGAGGCAAAGCACAGTCAAAGACAATGGAGTGTGACACACAACCACAAACTGCTTTAGTACAATCTAGTAAGTTTCAAGTGCAATGTAAAACATGGAGAGGAGCAGCAGGCTGGCCAGCCTCAAACTAATTAATCTGTGATTAGATCTCAGAACCATGTGTACAAATGTGACCAAATCACTTTTCATATTCACACATCTAGAGTCACTGTCCCTCATTAGCAGCACAACTTGCACAAACTGTGCTTGGTTGTTCGTATTAAGTGACTTCACCTGTGCAAAGAATAAGATATGAGAGATTGAGAGAGCGATCGAATCCTCCCAGCAGCTTTCACTTTAAGATGCTGACCATGAACTGCGGTGCAGCTGGGGACCTTTGTTGCTCTCTCTCATATTTCCTGTTATCTATCTGCTGTCTGTAATAAAGGCTTAAACCCTCCCAAAATCCTGCTTACTCAGCACAAATTACAGGGGTTATCAAATGTCAGAGAGGTGTGGGTGGAGGGGGGAGGGGCTGCCAGACGGCGTTCAGTCATCCTACGGTCTCTCCTGTACCGACGACTCACTGCTGTTGGACATAATAAACATAAATAAAAGGTGAATGTGAAACTCTGTATGCAGGTGTATAGATTTTCTCATAACCTCCTAAAGCGCTGTTCAGGCATTTACAGAACTATTACCAAGGCATTCAGCAACAGTCATTGTAGCTTCTCATTGTGAGGCCATGAAATCAGCACCTCGCCTGGTGAGGTAACATTGTATTGTGACAAAAGTTGTGCCTGGTGTTATTCTTTTACTTGACTCTGCATCTGCCCAGCCCACCCCACCCCCCACCCACCCACTGTGTCAGTGCAGTAGCCAGGAATTGACATGAATGAGGGTACTATGGCAAGCGGATTTAACATTTAAAAGGTAAGTTTGACTATCCGGAATTAACATTGTAGATATCAACAACGTCTTTCTGACTAGTCGTAATTACATTTTGAATAGTTGGATTTTTTATTCAAGATATCTGTAATTCAGTTTTGCCTCTTGTCAAAAAGAACATTTCAGATATCCACAACTACGTTCTTCCTAGGACAAATGACGTCACTTTTGCCATTCATGTGTATGGGGTTTGTCATTACAGATATCTACAATTCAGTTGCGGATATCCACTATGTGAATTACAGATATCTGTAACTGAATTACGACTAGTCATAATTCCAGTTACAGATATCTACAACGTCATTTCGCCTAGTCAAAACTTAATTTAAGATATCTGAAAAGGGACATGTAGATATCTTTAATTGAGGTGAATTAATAGTGGATATCTGCAACTGAATTGTACATAGACAAACCCCATACACATGAATGGCAAAAGTGACGCCATTTGTCCTAGGAAGAACGTAGTTGTGGATCTGAAATGACAATTGTGGATAGGAAGAATGTAGTTGCAGATATCTGAAATATTTTTTTTGACAAGAGGTAAAACTGAATTACAGATATCTACAACACATATCCAGTCTGGCTTTTAAATGTTAAAATGGCTTGCCATAGGGGGGGGGGTCTGTGTTTTTTCACCCAATGATGTTATTTGTCAGCACATGACCAGTTTGGACGCAGCCTCCCGCTGACAGCAAACGTCACTTTTTGTCACGTAGGTCGACTCTCTCTCTCTCTCTCTCTCTCTCTCTCTCTCTCTCTCTCTCTCTCTCTCTCTCTCTCTCTCTCTCTCTCTTCCACCTCCTCCCTCAGTTTTACCCTCCTATTCTGACCCTCCTATTACCCCCTCCCCTCCCTCCCTCCCTCCCTCCCTCGGCGGTCGCTTTCTGCCAGTCAGCACATCCCGGAGCGGGGAGGGGTGTTTGATCCCAGCCCCATCAACTCTCTCTCTCTCTCTCTCAGTCTGTGTTTCCTTTCTGCCGCTCGCTCTCTGTTGATTCACCACTCTCTCTCACACAGAAACAGTCTCCATTACTTACCGTCAAGTCCCAGTTCAAAGATGACATTCTCTGACATTACCGAGGCCCGTCAATTCAACTCAGTGAAGTTGCAGCAGCTGGGAAAAAGAAAATGTAAAGGGGGAGGGGAAAAAAAATACTATTTTTTCTTTTTTTTTGGTGCCGTATGAGAAACATGAGTGACACCAGGAGCCAGAAGGAGTTTGAGTCAAATGTAATCCATCAGCGCCCATCAGCATCACGCAGCCATTGACATGCTTTGGTCATGCTGGGCATCAAAAGAGGTGTGATGAGCAATCATCCACCCACGAGTTTTCCACGTCTCACACATCACGCCTCTCGTTGGATGGTGGATTTTTTCTTTTTTTTCACCAGCTCATTAACCACTCTCCCTATTTGCGGGTGTAGCATCGCCACTGTACCTGTCATCTCTCATCCAAATCAGCATCTCCCATCTGTATCCTCTCCTCATTTCACTCCAGCTTGTTCATAAAGATGAGACTCTGTTTTTTTTTTTTTTGGTCTCTCCCTTCTTCTCTTCACTGTCTCTGGGCTGCCTCTCTGTATATTCCCCCAGCATGGTTTTTCAGCTTTCAGGCACGTCTTTCGATAAGCACACGGCAAATACATTAGATAAATCAGCACCTTTCCTCCTACTCCCCATCTCCTGCTCTCTCCTTCTCCCGATTTCTTATATTTGTTAGCAGATTTGTTTGCAGATTCATCTCCCGTGATCGGGACTTGTCTCGGTTTGTTACCGGCCGCTTCATCTCGCTGCCTCGCTCGCGGAGAAGTGGAGAGAACATTCAGTTTCTAGATATTTCTCCCTGCTTCAAACAGCTACCTGAGCTCCCCTAATCCCCATCCCCATATGAAAACTGCACAACTCTCTCCTCTTCTTCCGATAAAGGTATAGCGGGGAACGAGGAGCTTTTTGTGCAGAATCAGTGTAACTTGTTGGCTAATGGTCGTGACTTATGGAACATTACCTCACCGACACAGACAGCTTAATTCTTATGGCTGGAAAGAACGTCTTTCTCTTTCACACTGTTTTTTATTCCACCCTCACATCCCTCCTTACTTTTCGGTCGTGCCTCCCCAGCTCTCTCTCTCTGTCTCTCACCCCCTCCTCCTCTCCTCTCCTGGGACCCTTTCTCCATCATACTTAACTCCTCTTCAAAGCCATCTTCCCCACCTCACCCCCACACCCCCGCCCGCCCTGCACATCTCCGTCTGTCATTACTATTTTGGTTTTTATGACTTGGATGTCCTCTGTCTCCTTTATGCAACCATCCTCCATTTCAAAAGAAAAGTTGAACACACACACACAGAGACAGACACACAGAAACAAGCCCCCCGTGCCCTCCCTTCATGTCCTCATTGGGTCGAACAGGTCATTGTCATCAGCAGTCCATTAGGGCACAATGGCAGGAGTTGTGCTGCTCAGACAGAGTGCAATGTGCTGTTTGGGAGGCGACGGGGGAGCAGCACAGAGAGGCACTGACTGGCCCGACACCCCCAGCAGACAAACAATGCTGCTCTTTCCACTCGTGGCGTGTGGCTGAATGTGGCGGCCCTGTGGCCTTTTCCAGTGGAACGATGTGCCTCATTCTTCCATTTCTCACTTTACTGGCATTTTTTTAAAAAAAAGAAGAATTGGAAAGTAAAACTTCACAACCGCAATAAATAATATATACGTACGTGTTCGCGTGACGTGATTGGTCGGTGACATTTTCACCGCGAACCACCAGCAACAAGGTGAAGCAGCTTCACAAAACAACAGAGGCTCCATCAGATTTGTCATTAAAGCAAACTTCAGATTGATTTATGCCGTGTGAGTGATCACCCAGACTATCATAGTGCTGGGGTCACTTTCTGTAAAAGAATCAACTGTAGAAATAAATTTATAGATTTCACTTGACTATCAAAGGTCCTGAAAATCAATGTTTTTCATTCAGCTTTATAAAATGAAATACAGTGTCCTGCATGAAAACTATATTTGCTGTCAACCTGTCCTGTGCTCCATCCTGAACAAACCCTTTTAGGAGTGTCTCGTGAAATAGTGCCCCTACCTGATGCGGTTGTCAGGGTTACAACAATAAACACAAAGACTTAAGCATACCTTTGTTGCTATGGTTATTATAACAACTGCCATGGCTTGGTTGGGTTTAGAAAAAGATTATGGTTTGGGTTAAAATAAGTCCTTAAAATTAGACGATCTTGGTTGTCACGGTTACAATAATAACAACATGATTATCTTCGTCAAATGATCATGAGTAAGAAAAACAACATAAACTGCTGCTTTCACATGAGTGAAAGTTAAATTCCTGAGGGTTGATCCATCCATCATCATCAACATGTAACAACTCTGCACTTTTCTCTTTTCCACCACCAGTGTTGGCAAACAACTAAAAGTAACTCTGGTGTAGTGTTTCTGTGGTGTTCTACATGAACATGACATTTTCTGTCAGTCAAAAAGTTTACAGATTTCTCTTGTTGGAGTAAAATTAAGATCCAAAACAGGGCCAGTTGCGATGGAGGATCTTTATTTCCAACATTCAATGATACAAATAATATCCAGAAGTGTTCAAAAAGTGTTGAAAAATACTCGTCAAAGTGTCAGTATAAGTTCATAAAAATGATAAGACGGAGACAAAGTTTGGTGCATTAGAGTTTAACCCCCAAAAATGGACAAAAACCAGAGCCTGTTCCAGACCAGACTAAACTTCTTATCTGTTTGACTTCATCTTATCTACTGTAGAAGCCCTGCCTTCTTACTCCAATGAGAGTTTACTGATTTGTCCAGATATAATGGTGTAATGTTACATCAACATAATCTCTACCTTGACATTGACATTTCACCACGTGCCAAGTTTGTCAAGTTCTGCATCTTTGGCGCCACTCTACCGTTATCTACCTTACCCGACTTTGACTTCCCCGGCAGGCTGCTACACACGTATAGTTTCTTACGCTACCACACACACTCACACTTCCCTTCTCGCTCTATCTACTTTCTCAGAGCTCAGTGCTTCTCCTTTTTTTTTTTTTTTTACCTAACACTCTATTTACCATCAAGTTGTCATGAAACTCATATACCTTATACTTTCATGGAACTACAGTTATCTGCACAACTAATGGTGTTGTATATATAGTGCTGATCAGCTAAGATAAGTATGCAGGTGGTGAGTAAATGGTTAATGTGCTACACTTTCATGGCAATTTTCTAGTCATATCGACAGCTGAGAGTGTTTTACAATGCATTCCACATTCACCCTTTCACTCAGACATTCACACATCATATACACACACTGATGGACAACAGCCATTAAGGGCGATTTAGGGTTCAGTACCTTTACCCAGTGACACTTCCACTGTAGGCTCAAGGCACATGTGGTGCATATATCTAGCCATCTTGCTGCTCACATCTCTTTACTTTTAATCGTATGAAGTGAATATCAACTAAGAATTTGTGAACCAACTGTAGTTTTTGATTATTTATAGTCCTTAAATGTAATATTACAGAAAACCATCAGGCCTTGTCTGTATGTCAAGCATGGAGAAGTATAATTAAACAAATCATCCGTGCACCTTATGAGGAGCCACAGACTGCACAGTGCAGAGGGAGAGGTTGAACTGGCAATATATGTGCTGGTTTAACTCCATTGCGGTTGTCTGCCTGTAGCTTTCAATATATTACCGGCATTAGAAAATATGCTGCAGGGAGATGCATTGCTTACAGATGCAAAATGGCAGCTGTAGCCACAGGAGTCGTAAGGTTGCACAGTAAAAGAGTCGGATGTGGTCATTGAACCCTTCTATACCATTTCACTTCATCAGCACTGATGCTATGTTTCTATGTCAAAAGTATAATTTTCCATTTGTAGCAGAGTACTGGAAAGCACAGTAAGAGATATTTAACTCTTTGATTACTGGATGTAAGTACCTTTTGAGTGTCATGGACATTTTTAATTATTTAATACAAAATGTTCCTTCATTAATAAATGATTAAGTGCTGTCTCTCCAATCATGTCAAAATGAGGATGTGGAAGTTCTGTTTGTTCATTCATTCACCTCACATTGAAGGTCAGCTACCTACAAAAAACACAATTAGTGTTCGCAATTAGAGTTTTTCTTCTTTGCCAGAAATGCCAGCAACAAATGGTTAGGTATTAGTATAAAGGTGATAATTTCTGAGGAAAGTGTTCCTTTCAGGCATCGCCTTCATTCAGCAGCAATATTCCACAACACTGAACTTGATGACAGTGACTCAGCTAACAGCCTATAGCACCATTGCACTGTTGAATGAACGATTTCTAGCTTATTTGCAATTTTTTCGTGGCTGGTTTCTACATTAATTCTTCCTCTGGAGATAGTCTGAGAAGAGATCTTATTCACCAAGTCTGTCCCTGAGGATTTGTACATCACATGTGACCTTGTTAGCTTTTGTCTGTTTGGTTTATCACAATATGTTTATGAGTTTAGTGAGTGTAATGACAAACAAAGCTCTAATTAACAACACCAAATACTTTTTTTTTTCCTAAGTAGCACTTAAAACCTCCAAACTGAAGCTGTAGTTCCATTACCAGACACAGGTCGCAGATGGTCACAGATAACAGACTCTTTCACGCCTGTTATGATTTTAGCTTTATCCCCATACCGGTTACCCTTTCCACCAAATGTTCTTTGTTGACAAAAAAAAATCAGCCCTTGGCACCGACAGATGACAGACCAAGGAAGATGAGACAACAAAACCTGCACCTTCCTCGTCAAGAGGTACACTATATGCTAATGAGTCCGTTAGTTTTCAGTAAGCAAACATCAAATTAACTTTGTTTTCTGAAACACTGATAATGTTACAAGAAGCAGCGTATACATTTGTGAACTCATCTAAATGGTATGCATCCGCTTCTTGCGGGCTGCTGTCATCCAAATGTCATGGCAAACTGAAGAAAAAGGGGGAAAAAAGTAGAGTGCCAGATGCTGCCTGTAAATGGATGCATTTATGTTGCAATCACAATTAACTCCTACCACCTGTGACAGGTGCTGGTGTTACCTGCTGTTTTGAGTTTTACAATAGATGAACGCACCGCTCTTATCTCCTTTCTGCCTGTCTGCCTGAAAACACCATTATAAGAGACATCACAAGAGACATGACGTGACAAGTCATCTTTTAGTAATTAGCTTCATTCTAACTGTGAATATGTTTGTGTGTGTGTGTGTGTGTGTGTGTGTGTGTGTGTGTGTGTGTGTGTGTGTGTGTCAGTGAAAGTGTCTACCTCATCAAAGCTGTTATTTGCGCTTAATGCGTGTCAGAAACACGGTGAGTGGTAAAAGGAGCACAGTGTGTGACCGTATACAGTAGGCCTACACACTGCTGCATTCCTTAACACATAGGTAGGCTATGTGTTTATGTTTGTGTGTATGTGTGTGTGTGTGGGTGTGTGTGAGAGAGAGAATGTGTGTGTGCATGTTGGTTGTTGTCTGGAATTTCTTTTTTCATTTCAGTGTCAGTGCCTTGCAGACTGTGCTAACCTTTCGAAATGGCACCGGCTGTCCGTTCCCCTGGCAAGAACTCTAAAAGAATGGAGTGTGCCGCCAATAAGGTTGGCTTGGCTCCCCTCTGTCTGAATTACTCTGTTTTGGTCAATCACTCTACCCCTGTTTACGCAGGACTCAATTTGCCGTGATTGATTCTGCACCCACTGCACACGCCCGTGCCTTAAATTCAGAACAAGACTTTGGAAATTGTCAGCTATCGATTCTCAATTCGCTCGCTCCCAATGGCAAAATTTGTTTTCACATTCTCGCCATGGGGGCGCAGCTTAATTAGTTTTAAGATTTGTTCCACTTGGACACAAATGACAGTTAATGGTTCATGTGGGACTTTGCACACAGTCTGTCGTGCTATTGGAATGGCATGTAGCCCAGCTGTGAATGCAAGATGTCTTACTTTTTACAATGAATTGATTAACTTGCCAGAAGGCTGCGAAGGCAACCTCGTATTTCAGTCCTTAAAAATAAAAATATATGTAAGAAGCTAAGTCACGGTCTTGCTACAACACAACCAATTTGTACAACATATGCATACTTAAATTGTAGTGACTTAAAGGAAATCATTGAGAGAATCAGGGTATAGTGCAGGACAAACTAAGTGATCTGCCATGTCTTTCATCTCACTGAGGTTGTAAGACTCTTGAACCTGTTGTTTTGCCCTTTTTATTGCTTTTACTCCCAGTTTCCCTGATTTCCCTTCAATCTTCCTTTCCCTTCAATCTTCAACCATTATAAATATTTAATGCAAAGGGAAAACATTGCAGCAGATTTAATGGTGAATTTGCAAGGGACGTGGTGAAAGGTGCATTGCATATACTTGAAAAGCACATACACACACACACACACACACACACATGGACATACAGCCATCTCTATATATTGTAGGAATAATAATATTGTATACCTGAATATTAAGGTCAGAGTTATTATTTGTTGAATACACTTGTACCTCTATGCCTCCTTTCACGTCTAGATTATGCAGTGAAGCATAGAAATACACATAGACACAATAGAAAGCTATTCATATACACAATGTTGTGTGTTGTTTCCTCCACATTTCCATACAAACCCTGACACCGGGGGCTCTGTTTCCCCCGGAGAAGACTGTTGCAGAGCCGGACGCGGGGAAGCACTAGTGAAAGAAAGTAGATGTCAGCTCAATCATTTTCTTATCTGTGACCTTTGTGGATGTAACCATGACAGTTATGGTCATGCCTACATGAAGCTATGTGGTGGCAGTGTTTACATTAATTATCTCATATAAAAAGAACCAGTGTAAGTCATAGCTCTAATAAAAGTACTTATACTTAAAGCAACTATAAAGAACTTTTAACATATGCCAAAGTCTCTCATTTCTGTATATTTTCGTCATGGCTGATACTGGGACAGGATCCACAAAGAGAAACCAATCGCTTTCATCCACAGGGGTCGCCAAAATCAACAAAAAATGAAAGTTCTTTATAGTTGCTTTAAAGCCGAACTACGCAAGTCTGGTTGCTTTTCCGCTGTTTTGCTAACGCTCCTGTCATCCATGTGCATATGTTTACAATGAAGCTGGCGAAAAATCAATACATGGAGCGGTGGACAACGTTACATAACATATACTATGTTAAGACGTGTGTATTTGTGTAGTCTTAACCGTCATGAACAATAGATTGCCGGTTACGGAGTGTGTTTGTGTTGCGGTGCAGAGATGAGAGCTGGGACACCGGGGCGGCGACCAAGTGGTCTACACTGATGTTGCAAGGTTGGTTTTCAGTCATGAGACGCAGGTGGAAGACAGAGAGCCTCCGTTCTCACTCGTAACAAGTCACAAGTCATGTAGTTAACGATCACAATTAGTCTGGAGCTTTTTAATTAAGGTAAAAATGTAGCATAGCAACAGGAGAAATGCTGCTTAGTTCCTCTTTAAGTCACGGACTTCACTGGTGGTAATAACAATATCAGGTCTCCATAGATCAGTGTGATGTGCTGTTCATTCCAATAACAAACAGTAGCTCTTTGGGTTCAGTGGAGTTGTGTCACAGACTGAATACAAAGGTGGACATTGCTCACTGTCATGGTGTCTCTCTTTTACTATTTAGTTCCTGTTTTATTTTGATGATTATGATTACCATGTGTCTCATCTGTGTCTCGTTTCACCTTTGTTGGTTCGTCTGTGTTCATACCCTGCGTTCTTCCTCAGTGTTCCTGCGTGTTCCTTTTTTATGTTCCCCAATGAGTTCCTGTGTTAATTTGTAAGCAAATTAATATTTTTCATTACTCCGTTATCCCTGTCTTCAACTGAGTCTGCATTTGGATCCAGTTCCTCCAAAACCCATGACACCAAGAGTGAGCTGCTTCACCATCACAACCATGGCAGAGACTGACTCCATCTAACTCTTGGCTAATCCAAAAATTGAGAAAAAGATGCAGTCCACCCTCTTATTCACATTTGATACAGTTGTCTTGAATTGGGATATTACATGTAGAGCCCCAACAATTGTGTCTGTACCAGTAGTAGCCTATGAGAGAACTGAGAGCAGTGGCCATGTGAGGAACTGCAGTTTTATTTGTCACCTTAGCTGCCTAAGTTGCACTGAACTCCTCACACTGTTCAATCTGTATATGGACGAGGGAACAAAAGAAGTGAATGACTGGATCAAAAACGTTGACATGGTGTTGTTTGAAAGGCTTCTTGGGGAAATTGGATCTCTCAAAATGTCAGTCCCTCCAGGACAGAGCAGCTACACAAACAGGTCTCTAATTATAATAGAATGGTTTAGCTAAGGCACATACATCATCTGGATTGTGATTGAAAATGCAACAGTCGTTATTTGACTTGAATTCACTTGCCAAGTCTGCAAATGACTAATGAGGCTTGGAGAAACATCTAAAAAAAGATGCTGATGATAAGAATGGCCGACAAAACTGTCAGGAGCTCCAGGTACAGTTAACAAAGCTGTCAGTCAGGCCCTGAAATACCGAGTGCTATAAATGTCTTATTGTAATCAAGTGAAATGTTTATCTGAAGACTGAACCCCATGGCCGCCCACTCAGACCTCTCCTCCCTCTGCAGACTGACTGCCCTCGCTGTTGACCCCCTGCTGACAAAGTGACAGATGGGATGTAGAAGCTTTTATGACCTCGACAAGCAAGCAAAGGCGAGCTGGTATGTCTTAAAAAAAAAAGAAAAAACAGGCCACAATCACTCTTTTTATCCTCCACAGTTTTACTTCTGGAGGACATATTGGCTTGAAAGGAAAGTGTGTCAGAAAGGTGACCGCGGCGCCGGTTGTTTTGCAAGAGCCGAGTTGGAAAAAAGAACGGATAGAAGCTCCATTCTCTTCCTCCACCTTGACACCCCAATCCGTCTCCTTCGCTCTCTTGTTTATTCCCTTGCTTTCTTGAGCTGGCCTCTTTTGTCATCTTTCATCCACTCCTTCATCCCCGGTTGTTATTGTTTTCTTTCTGTCATCATGTCTCTCATTCTCCCGCTTACCCCAGCTCTTTTTACCACCGCCCCTTTTCGTAGCTCCCGCTTTCTCAATCCCCGACTCTTCCTCCTCACCCATCTCCCCTCCGATGTCTCTCTCCCTTCCTCCCTTTCTGCCTTTCTTCATGTCTTTCTGGCCACGGTCCCATTTCCCCAATTGGCTTAGTGGCAGTCTAATCATTCTCCAACACCCCTGCTGTCGTCTCTTCTATCTCTCCGCCTGCCGCCGCCCTAATCCTCTGATCAGTAAATACCCTTCTTCAGCACACACTGCTTCTCAGCAGCACACTGCCTTCCTGGTGTACTAATTCATAGTGCATACTGATGGTCTCTCTACTTCCTCCAAGCAAGCACAGCACAGAACGACTCTGAGGGCAGCACAAGTGAAAGATCCACTTGAAAACTCTCAGCGCTCTAATGGGCCAAAATATTCATGAATTTTTTCGGTAGCCACTTTTAGCCCATCGCATCCGTTTGGTAACACTGCACTTTCACCCACCGCCTTAGGGTCATAATGATTTGCAAAGTTTATCGAAAGTACAGCCTTGATAAGAAAAAACAACCTTTACAGCATACAAATATTTTCACCCTTAAAAGTTGTGCATTTTTCTAAAAATTCAGTGAGTCAGCTCGGTCAAAATCATTTCGATGCAAGTCAGTCAACTTCCTTCAAGAGTTTCTTAGTCTCTTTCGACTTCATTGTGCCTCATTAGAAAATACCAGCACTTGTTTCTAGGATATTCACCCTGTGTGGCCCACTGTGATTCTCTGTGGCTGTCGTCTCCTTCACGTCTGGTTCCCCAGCAAACTATATTTGGTGTGGTCCCACGTGGCAACAGACAGGAGCAGAGCAGCAGAACAATTCAGGGCCACAGCTGGCGGCGGGTTCTGTTTTACAGAATAAGAAATAGGCATAAGAAAACAGGAATCTTCTCTGGAGTTCATGAAGCAGGTTTAGATTGTATAGATTCTTTTTTATGCTGTTGTTTCAGCAGAAGCTCCAATACACTGATTAAGTTCCCCGAAACTCTGTGTGATCAATTTAGATTGACAGAATTTCATCACAGGACTTTCAAGGAAAAGAGAGAAAAACTACTATAATTAGAATAGGCTGCTGCTTTATTTACTGCCAGACTGAATTTATATCTTGCACACTCATCACTATTAATTTAAGGAGTAAAGTGGGACACAGGTCTCCCTCCCTGTGTATCTCCAGATGACTTTTGGTCAGAAGTGATGATTTTTATTTCCACTCCCTCCCTGGTGTACGTTGTTTGACATTGGCTGTGGAGGAGCTCTGCTCTGCTCAGCACATTTTCTAGTCTCTTATGTTTTTGGTGCATTAACTTTAAGGAAATGTCTGATGAGCTGAATGTCATTCCCTCACTTTTTATCATGCACAACCTTATAGATAAAGTACTGATGACAATGCAGTACCTGCTTTGAATTACTTAAACATAGCAACACAGTGTGTTGGCAGACCAAATGGCAGACATCAGATGATAGAAAAGTCATTACAACTATAACAGATTTGAGACCTGACTGTGACTTGTCGAGATTTGACTTTCACATTTAAACCGACACGGTACTGGTATGCAGTGGTACCAGTTTTGGGTACTTTTTGTGTGTATGTGTATTAATTAAAGCAGATATCAGTGGCACGGCCGTTTCGGCTAATGCTGTGTTCAAGGCAGGCTTTTGAAACCGTAAGTTACAGCTTCAAGTCACAACTACGACTTGGTAGCGTTCCAGGTAACCCGTAGCTCGTGTTTTTACCGTCCTGTTGTCTGTGAAAGTTCCCTATAACGGCCACTCGTAACTTCCGACCCGTGAACTCGTACCAGATCGAACTGGTATGACTTCACAGGAAGGAAAAACACAAAGTACGAGTTTCCTTGAACGCACCATGAGTTAGCAGCCCCCGCCCTTGTCAGGCATCAATTGGTCCTCGTGCTACGTCACCACATTCACGCGCATCCCTTGGCTGCACACACAGCCCTTCATGCCGTTCTCTCCCCTCATTGGATAACACTTGTATCCCACAAGGAAAATTTTCTCCTCGGGTTACAGCAGAGCAGAGTGACGGAGAGACTCGTGTTTAGGCTGAAATACTTCATGTAAGTGATTGCTGACGGAAAATAGGACTATTTAGGACTTATATTAACAAAAACATTCCACTGATATCTGCTTTAAAGTTATTTTGGTTATAAAAACAATTGTCAAAACTTTTGAATTTTTCATATTTATTGTTACGGTTCAGTGTAAACAGCTGGCATATTGAGGGGTCTTCCTTGATGGCAATAGCTGGATCTCTGTTTAAAACGTCAGAGTTTGCAGGAAGAGGAGGGGCTGTTCACAGACAGTAGATGTAGACAGTAGATGACGGTAAATGGGACTGAAGATTAAAACCCATCCCATCGCTATTGAAGTCCAGACCCCATGCAGCCTGACTCACTAGCATTACTTCTTGGCCCGAACCCAACCAAAATAAAAGGGAAACCCGAAGCCTAACCCCACCCGAGTCATTTGTTACCATCATTTGTACATATTTTAGACCCCAACCAGCGTACCCGGCCCATTGAGACAGCTCTGTTAGATAGAGAGCGGGGGCAAGGAGGGGGAATGCGCTACATGCAGCTCTAAAAGGAAATAAGATTTTACACATTTTGTGTTCCCGTCCACTATCTCACAGACACAAGGATGTGTTCGGGTACTGAGAAGTGTGTTTTATCGTGAATCGATACTCTGGATTACTGTGGAAATTTGGTCAGTCAGTAAAAGCACCAAATTTGGTATTTATCCCTACTTGACTGGAAGTGTATTTTTTTGGGGCTTTTCATGCCTTTATTTGATAGTACAGTTGAGAAAGACAGGAAATGGGGAGGCAGAGAGAGGGGAAATGACATCCAGGAAAGGGCCGCCCGACACGGGATTCAAACCGGGCCCGCATGCAGCGAGGACTTTAGCCTCAACACGTGGGACGCCTGCTGCGCCACTTGGCGCCCCGACCGCTACTGTTTTAACTGCAATCAGATTATAGCATTAACACTATAACACTAATTACTAAAGATGATAATTAATGTAGGAATCAAAGAAACTCACACGCCCAGATATTTCAATTCCATCAGCTTATAAAGTTCAATAGGCGAGTCCGGCCCGCCTCCTCTAATCCAGTCAAGTAAACCTAAAACTCCTCTTTCTTACCCACTAAGGAGCTCATCACTAATCAGTGAGCTGGTTATTAACCTAATTAGCTGCACCTGTAGCTCTCTGCCTCCAGCCTGTGATGGTGATGCCAGCAGCATTAAGCCTCCATTCAGCTCCAGCCTGATGGCAGCCAGGCCGAGGGGTAATATGGCTGAAGGATTATAGGGTTCATCCCCATAATCGGGCCTTAACCCCAGAGGAAGTCATGCCAAAACTCTGTGTTGTATCAACAGGGTTTTACATCTGGGTGTAAAATTATATAAAGTTGTTTTTGAAAACTGTGTGAATGCCACAACAAATACATTCACAACTTTTCCTTCTGA
Source organism: Trachurus japonicus (assembly GCF_045865225.1). Classification (NCBI taxonomy): domain Eukaryota; kingdom Metazoa; phylum Chordata; class Actinopteri; order Carangiformes; family Carangidae; genus Trachurus; species Trachurus japonicus. Next base: position 38,545,732 of record NC_140915.1, on the reverse strand, counting down.
CCTAAAGCTTTAGTATTAGCGCATGTTTTATGTTTTAAAGAACACGCTTCCCCTTTCAGATCATCACTGTCACAGCAATAGTGTTATTGTGCGCTGTGCAGCCTTTGATGCTGTGATTCCCATTTCTCTCAGTACTCATCAAATACATCTCAAAAGCGTAAACAACTTAGCAACAGATTCTTTGTCACAAGCCATTTATCTTGTGTCAGGGAAGTTCTTAGCTACTACTATTAAGAGTAACCTGCAATCCAGGTCTATAGTCAAAACCTCACAAAACAGCTCATTCAGAAACTTGTATTCTGTCCTTGAGTCTGTGATGACACCACTTTGACCTCATTACTGAACTAATAGCTTCATAACATCCCTTATGAGAAACTCACCTTTCTGAGACAGAAATCAGCCATGAGCTGAGCTCAACCAAGACCCTTTTCAATGCTCTGGCACTTAGAAAACAACGAAATAGCAACCGCACACTCAAAACACTGTCCAGATCAATTTATTGCAAGCTTTCGGCCATTGTGGCCTTCTTCAAGCAGAATGCCCTGGCACAAACATTTAGGAACAGAATATTTCCCCTATTCAAGTGAAAAAATAACAAAAAAAACTACTGCTTCAAGATTAGCCTTGTAGCCATCAATTTAAGTTTCATATCAGTCCTTTTTTATTAATTCTTTATCATCTGCCACTGAAGACCCCTTGTTCTTTCATTCTCTGTGAGTTTTCTCTCATGCTTCAGTGTCCTTGTTGTCATTCCACTTTCATTTTGTCTTCTGTCTTGTTTGGTTGTCCTATTCTGTGATTGATCTTAATCTTCTGCACAACTCACGCCAGTGCAACAGAACCCAGTTAGACGGGAAATTAACACATGCAACTGATTCAGAATTTGAATTCATGTGATATCCACTGACTGTCTTCTCTAAGATGCAGTTTCATGTCAGATTTTTTGAATCGCAACTAGACACAAATATTGTATCCTATTACAGATTGTTACAGTTTCTTGTCATGATTAATACTGTAATTTATTTAGTCTAATCCCCTCAGCACCTGGGTTTACTAAGGCTTTGAATACTGTTGTGATTCTACTAATAACCACGATGCCATGCAGAAATGAGCTTTACAGGCTGTAAGAATTAACGTCAGTATGCCCTAAAAACAATACATTGATGATGGTGTATAGGTGCCAGGAATTAAATGATTCTACCATAAAAAGAAAAGAAAAAAATGTTCAATTTGTTCAGCTATTCATTGCGTCTGTTTGTAGGTGGTAAATTACAGGCTGTATGAAATGATAATTCAGCATTTTAACCCGCTGCCTTAAGGTCATGATGATTTTCAAGATTTACGTAACTACTGCATAGTCTTGCCAAAACAACCTCCACACTACACAAATATTTCCACCCTGCAGACGTTACATTTTCTCAAAACCAGTGAGTCACTCTGTCAGCTAGGTCAGTTAACTTCCATCGTTTCTAATGCAAATGACTCGACTTCTTTCAAGAGTTTCCTCATTGATTTCTGCCTCATTGTTTCTGAAGGCTGCCTAGAAATAGCAGCCTAATGCTTGTTCACATGTGCCAGCGGTGAAATGGATTAATGTAAGCGTTGGTATGCAGGGTATAGACACAGTCAGTGTTCCTGATGCTGCTCCATGCAGCAGCGGAGGATCGGGGGGAAATTGAAATGCAGCTGAAGAGGAGACAGACAGTGAACTACATCAGTCTCCCCTTGAGGAGCAGACCCAGAATAAACTTATCCTCCCCAAATCTGAGTCTTGATCACTGCCAGTGAGATGCACAACTGACCTCTGATCAGTCAGGCTCTGGGGGCCACTTATGACTACTCCCTGAGCTATTCATCAAACTGACGGCCAGAGATTGGGAAGTGGACCCAACAGAGTTGTCTGCGAGTCCCTCTGATGGTCTGGTCTGGAGCTGTCTGTGTGTGAATCTGTAGTTTCCTGAGGGACGATGGTGAAGTCACCATCACATCTCTGGAAAAAGAGATTTTAATTTTATTGAGACTTTTACCGGGTTGAAGCAATAAAAGACATGTATATATCTCTGTATAGCTATGCATTCATCATGCTATTCAAAATGGCATTTATCACAATAACACCCCATCAGCTAAGTGCATCTATCATTTGTCAGTGTAAGGCTGCCATGGCAGCAGTTGCAGGGGCACCAAAGAGTTGGGCCACACAGACACTTCACCTCATTTCTTTCTATACTTTTAATCAGCTATGTCAGTGCACACCTCTCTAAACACTCCTGTTACTTCAAGGTAATCATTAATAGATGGATTAACTAAAAAGCATTTCAAATGTGTTCACAGATGTCACAGATGTCAAAATATTCAAACACTTTCTTGATGATATTTATTATAAGTTGCATATTTTTATCAGCATGTACCAAATTATGCGGCACAGAGAAGATATAGACCAGGGGCCTCATTTATCATTGTGGATACACGTTTTTTTACACGCTCTTTCCCCCATTTTGTGCGTACGCACTTTTCTCCGCCTAATTTGGGATCTATCAAACCAAAACTTGTCGGGAGTAAGTGCAAAAATTTACGACCAGTCCGACCATGGCGTACTGGCATTTACACGCTTTTTGAAGAACAGGAGGAATTGGCGACGCCGCTGCAGAGTCAGAGAACTGCAGTATGCGAGGGAGAGAGGAGCGCGGACACTGTTTGAAGTAGCAAGTGGTGGTGATGATGACCCCCCCCACCCCCCCGCCACCACCACCACCACCACCACCACCGCCGCACACGTGTTGACGTCGGCACTTTACATGAAAAGCACAGCGACTCAGATTTTTCCCCTGTGCATTTACACTAGTTTGCTCCTATATACTGGCTTTATAAAACGAATTTCGTTTTCTTTTGATATCATATTGATATTTTTCCCTTGCATGTAGGCTACACCTCTTCCACAACCAGTCTGTCCAGTCTGGAAAATAATTTCTGCGACGTGCGTGTGTTACGTACACTGTTAGACTTTTCACTGTAAATTTACAGTATTATACTGGCAGCAGCTTCACCAGCATAATACTGTAAAATTACAGCAATTTGCTGTATCTTATAATTACAGCAAAATACTGTAATTCAAATACTGTAAATTTACAGTATTATACTGGCGAAGCTGCTGCCAGTATAATACTGTAAATTTACAGTATTTGAATATACAGTGATATCCTGTATTTAATGATGATTACAGAATATTACTGTAATAGGCTACTACTACTACTACTACTACTACTACTACTACTACTAATGATAATAATAATAATAATAATAATAATAATAATAATAATAATAATAATAATAATAAAGAAATGACAGCAAGACAGTATTCATTTTTCAATTCAAATATTTATTGCAATAAAAATGTATTTCAGTTACAGTGCATAATGACATTTGGTAACTCACTGACAATTTGTATTTGTGAGGCAGGAACATCAAATTGTTTTAATAATCCCGTAATATAGGAAATGCAGAAAACAGCCAGGACAAATGCCTGGACTAAACGTACATTTTTCTGGCCACTCGAACTCACGGACACGGCGAGGAGATGACGAGGAACTGCTTGAAAGCGGACGTCTGCCTTGCAGAATGGACACAGGCTCTAGAATGAGAAAAATGTTGCATCAGTACATGGATTATCCGTTACTCTTAACAACGTTTTTTCTCATCACGGCGATTTCACCAACATAAACAGATATATTTTTAAACGGCTAAAAAAGTGGAGTAATAATAATACCGTAATAATTAAAAAGAAAAATCCTGTTCAGTGTAGCACCGTTCTATTGTTAGGTCAGCTGCAACTTGTGGCAGAAGCCAGAGGACCCACGTGCAGAAACCGGTGGAGAAAAAAAAAAGTCAAAGTCAAGGACTAAATAAAAAAAATGTCACTGTCTCTCTCACGAGCAGTGCTGTCATTCAAATTTCAGCACTGACACAGCGGACAGCGCGCCTGCATGAAATGCATGCTCCGGAGGCGATCTTTTTTCAGTTAGTTTTGCCTCTTCACAGAGATTTTTCTGTGGAGATTTTTTCTATTTTTTAAACGAGTACGAAAAATACCTGCAGGCTATTCGTGCTAACGTTAGCTACTCCAGGCATAAGTTAGACCAGTTCTGCCAGTAAAATCGTGTTGTTTAAACAGGGTTACACAATGCTATGCTCTATAATTTCAGCTAAGCTTGAATGAAAATTGAGCTAGCTAACTGAAAATGAAAAGATTCAACAACTTTGTCCAAACACGGTTCTAAATGACAGAAAATTCAACTGGAAAAAAAATCCAAACCTTCTCCTAAGTCCGGAAAAAAAGATAAATTTATGTGAACTTACTCAGTGGACAGCTCCAGACATCAGAGGTGAGCAGGTAGCCTTCCTGTGACTGCTCACACACAAGCTGCAAAAAAACTGCAACTGTTGATTTTCAAATTTATTTTTCCCACACTTTTCACCTTCCCACAATGCTCTGCTGTTTACAGTAATCCTGTAAAAAAAAAGGGCCTTCTCTTAAAGTGCTGTAATCACATTTTTTTCTCCCAGATTGCATTGCAGTTTACAGTATGATACTGTATAACAGTTTTACAGTAAAATACTGCTCAGATTTTACTGTAAATTTACAGAAAAGGGTTACAGTGTAGCCAGACTGGACACACACAAGCAAGCAGCAAGCCCAATAATGTCGGAGCAAATCAAAGCAAATGAGAAAACATGATCGATATTTTTTGTGTGAATAATATTTATTGTATTTAACAAAAATGGGTGCTGCCCAACATCAGGAAAAGTCACAGACTGGTGGACTTCAATGTTTTTTTTGTTTTTTTTAATATATAGCTATGCACAAATGAAAATCAAAGTCTTCCAGTGAACGGAAGTTGGGGGTTAGTGGAAAGGGGTGCAAAGTAGTACTGACTGGCAGTGGAAACCCTGCTTTAAATTATTATGACATAATCTAAAATAAGAGGCAGAATAAATATGATTCTTCTTCTTTCTGTTCTGTTTCATTTAGATTTGGGAGGTTTTTTGTTTTTATTGAAGCCTTTCAATGCAAGATGATGTTTCTGACTGATACTGCCGTGTTACCGTGTATCTCGCTTTCAGAGAAATTCCGCTTCTTTCTCCGCTCTCCGTCCGTCTGTTGTCTTCACCGTCTTCCACTGACGTCATTCCACACGTTTCCAGAGCGCACATGGCTACTTAATATGCACGTAACTGATTTGCATTGACCACATATGGTTGTGTGGGGCTGTTTAGGGGGCTGGGTATGAGGCGTGTTCTCATCCACGCTTTTCTCAGGTCCGGTGTGACTTATCAAGGGAAATACCGTGCAGCCGTGTGTACGCGGAGTTTGATAGATCTGAAAAGAGTGTATATTTTTTGGTCGTACGCACATTTTGCCTTTCCGTCGTACTGAAAATTTAAGAGGACTTTTACACGCTCTTTGATAAATGAGGCCCCAGGGGCCTCATTTATCAAAGAGCGTGTAAAAGTCCTCTTAAATTTTCACGCAACCATAAGTGGTCAATGCAAATCAGTTACGTGCATATTAAGTAGCCATGTGCACTCTGGAAACGTGTGGAATGACGTCAGTGGAAGACGGTGAAGACAACAGACGGACGGAGAGCGGAGAAAGAAGCGGAATTTCTCTGAAAGCGAGATACACGGTAACACGGCAATATCAGTCAGAAACATCATCTTGCATTGAAAGGCTTCAATAAAAACAAAAAACTCCCAAATCTAAATGAAACAGAACAGAAAGAAGAAGAATCATATTTATTCTGCCTCTTATTTTAGATTATGTCATAATAATTTAAAGCAGGGTTTCCACTGCCAGTCAGTACTTTGCACCCCTTTCCACTAACCCCCAACTTCCGTTCACTGGAAGACTTTGATTTTCATTTGTGCATAGCTATATATTAAAAAAAACAAAAAACATTGAAGTCCACCAGTCTGTGACTTTTCCTGATGTTGGGCAGCACCCATTTTTGTTAAATACAATAAATATTATTCACACAAAAAATATCGATCATGTTTTCTCATTTGCTTTGATTTGCGCCGACATTATTGTGCTTGCTGCTTGCTTGTGTGTGTCCAGTCTGACTACGTAACACACGCACGTCGCAGAAATTATTTTCCAGACTGGACAGACTGGTTGTGGAAGAGGTGTAGCCTACATGCAAGGGGAAAATATCAATATGATATCAAAAGAAAACGAAATTCGTTTTATAAAGCCAGTATATAGGAGCAAACTAGTGTAAATGCACAGGGGAAAAATCTGAGTCGCTGTGCTTTTCATGTAAAGTGCCGACGTCAACACGTGTGCGGTGGTGGTGGTGGTGGTGGGGGGGGGGGGGTCATCATCACCACCACTTGCTACTTCAAACAGTGTCCGCGCTCCTCTCTCCCTCGCATACTGCAGTTCTCTGACTCTGCAGCGGCGTCGCCAATTCCTCCTGTTCTTCAAAAAGCGTGTAAATGCCAGTACGCCATGGTCGGACTGGTCGTAAATTTTTGCACTTACTCCCGACAAGTTTTGGTTTGATAGATCCCAAATTAGGCGGAGAAAAGTGCGTACGCACAAAATGGGGGAAAGAGCGTGTAAAAAAGCGTGTATCCACAATGATAAATGAGGCCCCTGGTGTCGTTGTTATTGTCCTTTTGCGCATGCGGGTCAGTTCAGAACCGCAAATGTGAATAGCCCAAAAAAAAGGCTTGCAGTGTGAACGTTGCCTAATATACAGTACAATAGGCCTATTTTACTGTAGCGCATTAGACATTTGTAATAAACCAGATTTCATGAAAACTGTAAGATTTCAAATGACTGCAGATCTTCTTTTCCATATCTATGAGCCTGACTATCAAAAGGTAACAAATGTATGTGTAGATGTGCATATAAACCTCATCTCCTGTGCAAACTCCACAGAGAATTGATGCAATGTACTGTATGCATACAGCCGACTAGAAGTTTGAGTGCTGTGCAATTCACAGCCTTTGCTAACCACCTCTATTTTTTGTGATAACTGACACTAACTGCGTGCAGTGGCTTTGCATTGAGCACACAGACATGAGACAGAGAGAGTGGTATCCACTTTTCTTCAACAAGTAACTATTGACAAGCGAGTGAATACATCTCCCTGCATGTCCTTAGTATTTCACAGCCTTAGTTTCTTTTGTTGAGAACAGTGATAATCAGTGTGAAAGAAAATGTTTTTTGTCAAAGAATATTTATGCCACCGAAGAGCATTATGAAAAGAGGCATTTTGGTGTCTGCAGTGAGAACAGCACCAGTATATCAGCACTAGGAGCGTATACACATTTCAAATAATACACAAACCTGCAAAGGAGAGGAGAAAAATATTGAGTCTTTTCTTGTGGCTGCAGGGTGAGGTCAGCTATAGGCCACTCACTTGTTGTGTTGACATCCATCTGGCTCATGACTTGTGTCGTGTGTCGCCCATAGTGTCTTTTTCGAGATCCGGGGAAAACAGAAACACATTCACTGACAGTGCCCAAAAAACGCCGAGGCTCTGCCTGCTGATTTTAGATTTACACCGGATGAAAGACTCAAATAGAAATATCTTATCCACACAATTAAAAAAAAACAAGAAATGTGAGAAACTGATTCACACGCATAAATATAGGCTGCTAAATGCACCCTTTGAGCCTTGGGGAAAAAACCCTGGAGTCAGACTGTCAATCACCATTAAGGCCAGTTTGCCCGTGATGGATAGTAACGCCTCAGAAGTGGTTGTGTGTTCATGAACTAAAGGCAGGGCAGGGTCAACTTCACACACTGACTCAACTGTTGAGGGTGACAACGTGATTTAGCTCCATGAGCCATAAATAGGAAGCTGACACCCTTCAACACCCCCACTGACAGTCATATGGACCCTCTTTATGTCTCTATCTTAGCTTTCTGCGGTTACTTCTGTCTCTTCTTCCTGCTTTACTGTTAATTTCATTTGACTTCCATCACTGATTGAATTAGACTCATTCAGTTGAATTATTTTTGATGTGTCCTCAACACAAAAAAAAGTTGCACAAAACACACAAGTGAAAGCAAAGACAAAACAATACACACACTCTAAACTGTGTGTCTGAAACAATGTGAATAAATGAAGATGCATAATTCATTAAAAAAAATACCAGCAGTCTTGTGTTCCTCTCTACTTCTCAGTAGGTGGCAGAGACTTATTCTGCTGCATTGATTGTACATTTTGGCATTTCATCAAGTAAATCCAGCCGCATTCTCATTATTTATTTTCTTTGGCTTCTTTGTTGTCATGTTGCCATGTTGTTTTGAAATGGAAAATGCTTGTGATTTTCTTTTTGTTGGTATGTGTGTGTGTGTGTGTGTGTGTGTTTTCAGCTTTATGTGTGTTCTCAGAGTTTCAGGGCTGCATATTGTGTCATCCAATCCAGCTGTGGTTTTGTGTGCCGCCTTGATATCTAATTCAGCTTATTTCCATTTTCCTTATAAAAAGGAGAATAACCCCAATAATGACATTTAGAAGCAATAACTAAATTAAACATTGTACTTTTCAAAAGTGCCATAAACTAGGACATAGTCATTAAAGAATAAAGACGCGTTAGAAGTTTTAGCGCATATACAGGAATCCTTTTATTGATTTTTCATCAAGAAATGTTTTTTATTTCACCACCGCAAATGCACTACAAATACAGCCCGAGGTTTCCATCTGCATTGTCTGAGCTGGGGCGAAAACAAGTGCTTCAAACCCAGCAATCCTCTCCGAGAATGAGCTTCTTAGGCAGTTTCCTCACACATGCACACACACACACACACTCATATTCCTCCACATATAGGCTGCACACTTCAATTTGCTAAGAGTCTGTCCAGGGCAATCTGTGTTGAGCCAATAATCAAAAGCATAACTGTCTGCAATTATTTTGGAGAAACAGTCTGCATTAAAGTGGAGATCAATAAGAAAAGAAAGTTTCAGTGAGACGCCACTGTGCAAACATATCGATTTGTTGCGCAGGCTTTGATCAAACAGGCGGCTCAGCTGATGGTGAAAAGCCCTAAAATACATCAACAAAATACACTGTGATACATTGTTTAACAGCATTTACCACCAGGGTTGAGACGGAGAAGCAGCTGTGATGCTCCTGTTGTTTCAGAGGCGTCTGATTCTGGGTGGCCGCACTCTTTTTCAATCTGCTGCTGTCTGCTACTGACCTGTGGCACATGAACAGTATAGAACTCATATATTCTCCCAGTTCTTGTATTCAAATAAGATATATGTCATACATTCACAAATGTAAAGATAAGGTATATGGTGCAGTTCCATCACTGCATCTGCATATAAAAACATTTCCCAAGGGAAAAAGTAGGTGTATATCTATTCACCAGGATGTATTCCCTATTCCACCTGTTGATTCCTCATCTGAATTCTTCTTTTCTTTTCTTTTTTTTTTTAACTATATATTTGGGCTTTATATGCCTTTATTGGATAGTATAGTTGAGAAAGACAGGAAATGGAGAGGCAAAGAGAGGGGGAATGACATGCAGGAAAGGGCCACCCGATGCGGGATTCGAGGCAGGGATCGTAGCCACTCGGTGCCCCATCAGAATTTCTCTTATTGAAAAATAAATGATCACTCCTACTGTATTCAAAATGTTTCATTGTCATCAAACATGCCAGGCAAAAGTGGGAGTAAGGTGTCAATGGGCTTCTTTTATTCAAAGTGTTATTTTTCTATAATAACTTGACAAAAGTGTTCGTGTTGAGATGGCAGCAGATACATTCCTCTCCCTCTGCAGAAGAGCATAAGCAAAGTTTATCTTTACTTAGTGTTCATTTTGCTATGTGCTCTGCAACAAAACTATTCCACCAGTGTGACCTTGTCTTTCAGCAGCAGTTAATGGCTTTAAAAGCTGAGAGCTCTTTGCTTTCTGCTGTGGCTCACTGACACTGTGCACAATGTTGTGTGTGTGTGGGTGTGTGTGTGTGGACCCACACGCCAGCAGCGAGTACCTTTGTACACCTCTCTCCTTCTCATTCTCTTTATTTGCTCCTCTCTCCTTCTGTCTCACAGACTCCTGCTCCCAGGTGACAGCCGGGCTCTAACCTTCATGAAAGGCGCTACATGTTGTACCGCAACCTTGACCCCAAATTTAATATAAATCCAGCGGTGGAATGGGAAAAAAAATAAACGCCTTTGAACCAGGAGCTTCACAGCTTGTGGGTTTTATCATCTATGAAAACCGTGATAATCATGTGAAATCTGTTACTGTATGTGATTTCATATAAATTCATCTTTGCAAGAAATGATTTTCCTTTTTACTGGGTAATGCCTGGTTTGAGAATATAAATAGCAAGGCCAAGTGAACGTAGGCATTATGTCATTAATTTGCCTGAGGGCACGGGAACAGTAATTGGGACTGGTTTCCATCAGTGAAAGCAAATGAAAACCTGGAGTATACAGTGTGTACACACTGCTTGCAGTGCAGTTACAAACTGAATCAAGCAACAGGTGCAGCAAGTGACGCTGATGGAGTTGTGATGATGGTTAGCAGAGATTCATATAGATGTAATGACACATTTTTTAGTGTCAATACATTTTAAATTAGTTGTACTAATTTCATTTTGCACCTTCAGAATTCCATCAAGAGGATAAGCGGTAGCTATAACTACTTTGATTGATTGATGGAGGGATATTTTAACAAGGAACACTCTTAATCAAGAAACCAATTTCAAGTAAATTAAGAGTCAATTAAAAATAATTGGTTTGATATATTGTGCACAAATGGAAAACATGAAAAGTTGAAGAAATATTTGAAGAGCCTGAAGTCCACATCACTGGTTCATCAGTTAATTCATTCAGATGCTGCAGCCTCTGATTGGCTGAAGGAAATATAGTGATCGTTGTCAGGCAGCTCATTCATGTGAAAGCAGGACAGGTGAGAAAAACTAAGCAAAATGAATAGATGAAGTAAGCAAAGCTTTTAAAGCAAAAAAAATACCCTGACGTTTAGTTTCTAAAGTTCAAGCTGCACAAACACGGGGTTTTTCCCATAATGCAACAATAATGCACAACAAAAGACTTTTCTGTGTGTGGGTCAGCTGTTTTTAGCCGTTCCACATGGTCTGCCCCCATGACGTCACCATGAGTGGATCTTTGTCCTCCCAAAGTGAGTAGTTCAAGTTCACACACACACACACACACACACACACACATGAGTGGGAGCTGTAAATCCACACCTCAGGACAATAACTCACTTCACATCTGTATGGGCCTTGTAGTGGTTAACTGCTCACCTCTCTCTGTCTTTCTCTCTTTCTCTTTGTCCCTCCTTTCTTTCCACCTTCCTCATCACTCACACCACCCCCTCCCCTCCCCCCTCCCCCCTCCCCCCCAGCCCCCACCCTTCCCAACTCCCCCCTCTATTTTTGTCTCTCCTCTTCCGCTCGGCTGAGTGGTGTCTTTTCCTGTCTTCTATTTCTGTCCTGCTCCATGTCTCCCCTTTTCTCCTCTCCTCCTCCTCGTCTCCAACTCCCATCCTTCTCCTCTCCTCTCTCTCTTGCTCTCTCTCTCTCTCCCTCTCTCTCTCTCCTCCTTCTCAGGGGTCCTGTTCTAATTCAGTACTCATCCTCCAACCTAGTTTTCTGCTTTCTCTAATCCCCCTTCACACTTTAACTGCTTGTAGGGATGTGTGGTACTGATACAGTAGCACAGGCCTCCCCCAAATATCTCCACACCTCAGCTTTTGTCTCACGCCCTAACTTCTCGTCTGCTCCCATCCTTTCCTTCCCGTCACCTCTGTCTGTCCCCTCTCCTCTCCTCTCCTCCTCTTGTCACCCTTCTCCTCCTCTAATCTCCCTCTTTCTCTCTTCTCCTGACAATACAAAGTCATGGCTGGCCGCAGGGGTGGTTAAGGGAGGCTTTTGACAAGAAGTTTCAGAGGCAAACACACTTTCTCAGTGAGGAATTAAGAAGACGGCCGCTTATCCGCCCTCAACACTTCTCAGTCCCCTTTTTTTTTTCTTCTGGAGTAAACAACTGTGAGTCTCTATTCTGCTCGGCTGCTGCGATCTGCCTGCCCACCGTGACAGCGTGCTTAACAAACACACACACATGCGCACTCAATAGACACGCGTGCTACCACCTGTCAGCCATCACATAACACACCTGCCCCCCAAAAGATCAAATTTTATTTTGTTCTTAGCTGTGGAGCTGCGAACCTGTTAGTTTAGTGCCAGATCTGCTTTCCACAAGAGAGCGTATGTGAATGACAATCATAATAACGCGCCTGATTCTTCAGCCAGAAAAAGAGATGAAAATCCTTTATATTAGTTACAAAGACTCTTTAGGAGAATCTCCTCCTGTTATGAATAATAGTGAGACGGCCTTGACTGATGCTAAACAGGCTGAGATGAATTTTCTACCAGCCACGCAGCAGTAACACGGGGAGAAATGAATTCAGACAGGCTGCAGCATGAAGGAACTGCTGGCTCTTTGTTACAGCTGCCGTCTCTCTGACAAATTCTGTAAATCACAACCTCCCACTGCATGCACACACACAATGTGCTCTCTGCAAATGTGTTAAATAAACCATTTAAAAAGAAATTTATCTCTACATAAAAAAAATTTAAAAATACTGCAGCCCTGTCATCACCATGTCACCTGGACAAACATTAGAGAATAGTCTGTTCTTTCTAAATGTAACCCTCTCCTTATGTCTACTTCTACAGATCAGCTGGTCCATTCTCCCAATATGTTGTTTAACATTTATGCTCGCTGTCATGAAACTTATATAAACTTAAAGGGATAGTTCAACATTTTGGAAAATTGGCCCATTGCCATAATCCCTATAGTCATAGCAGGAGGTTTGTTATCTTTAATTGTCGGTGCAAGCTATTTCTAGAATGGCGGAGCAGAGCCGCGAGCTGCTCAGAGCTACGCTACGGAGGCTAATGGGATTTCTTGGTTTCCCTCATCAAACTCATCAAATACACAATCCAACAACTCCAAAACGCTCTGGTGGACAAGTTGTGAGCTGCACATTCACCACGCTATGAGATAATAACTGAACGCTACGAGACAGAGTTGTTTTTGAGGTAAATTCATGCATGTGTTTGGCAAGCAGTGTCTGTATTTGCCTCAAAAACAACTCTGTCTCGTAACCGTTCTAAAAATAGCTTGCACCGACAATTAAAGGTAACGAACCGACTGGTATGACTATAGGGATTATGGCAATGGGCCAATTTGCCAAAATGTTGAACTATCCCTTTAAATAAACTCTCCTCAAATCCCTGCAGCCCACATGCACGCACATCCAATAAAAAAGATAATCAGTGAGGGTGTACATTTGTCCCTTGGCTGTACCGTTTATCCACGCAGGGGTCCGTGGGGGGCTGCAGCCAATCAGCTGACACAGGGTGAGGACAAGTCAGGTCATCAGCCTATCACAGGGCCGACATAGAGAGACAAACCACCTCACATTCACACCTTTAAGTGCTGCCAGTCAGCCTAGTTTGTATGTCTTTAGGAGAAAGCTGGAGAGACAGAAAGGCCCCAGGATCAAACCCAGAGCCTTTTCAACGTGAGGCAACAGTACTGTACCACTGTACCACCATGCCCACTTACCGATATTTTGGGATGGCAGAAGTGTCCATATATTGGACTTGTTTGCGCTAAGTTTGGAGTGAGGTTACATTGGGTCATTTGGATGCAGACTACCAGAGGCTTCGTCTTACAACTTGAATTTGATTTAGTGAGTGGGCGGGGACTATCTGGAGGGTTACATCATGTACAGACATCAGACTAACTGCAAGAGCAGATCAATGTGCAGTCAGTCATCAGTGTCAGTTTAGAGGCAGTTGTAGTAAGTAGAAGACTAACCAGACAGTAGCTACTGTATTGTTAAATTAAATTGATGTATTAGTTGTTAGTTTTATTCTAGTATAGTTCCTCTGAGAATCAATATCTAAATGTTGAATAAAAAAAATAGTTTACATAATGTCATCGGTTCCCCTTTCTTTTAATCTTTGATCTACTATTTTGTATTTAAATGTAAATATGGACATTAAAAAAACATGGAGTCTTCTTTGTTTATGAGCGACTGCTGTGTCGCCTGCAATGTTAAAACCAATCCTATGCCCTTGATGTACAGAATACACTTTAACTTTAATGGTCACTGTTGGTTAAAACATCATCTGGCCCAGTTCATTCACAGCTGTCACACAGTGTGTGTATGGCTAAACACCATTTAATAAGTTTTGATGCTAGTAATGATGGTAACGGTGTGAATTAATGATGACCTGAGTGGGCCGTTTCCCTGATTATATGCTGTTCTGGCAAAGGTCAGGTATCTGCCTTTAATCCTGGATAATCCTGGATGCCGCCTCTGATCCCTCTGAGATGTTAGCAGACCACGTCCTCCCGCTGTAGGAGTTCTTTAAATTATGCAGCAGTTTTGAAAAAAAAAATCACCATGATATGTAAACACAACTCTCTTATGGTGACAGGGGAAGAGATAGACGCCTTTGAACCAAGTAGCAAAAACAGAACAGAACCATTGAATGACGCTTTGATTTGAAGTGATCAATTAAACATCAAAGTCTCTGTTGTCTGAAGCAGTGCAGGTAAATGACTTGATTCCTGTAGCAGTTGATAGGAGAGGCTGAACAAAATTTTAACCCTTCCCATGACATCTGTGCTAGTATGAATTAAATTCGACACAAATTGCATGCAGTTAAGTTGTGAAATGTGATATTCTCTATTCTTGTGTTGGGTATTTAAGTTTATTAATAGTGTGTTTTGATGTTTCATTGCATGTAACTGATACATTAATGTATAAGATTGCACAGATCTTTGAGGTGACAGTATGATTTTTAGTCAAGTGTGATGTTAGGAGTTAACAGTGTCTTTCCGTTTACAGTTTGGAGAGAGTGGGTCATCGTTTCGGGAAATATTTGTACACATTTTGTCAACTTTAATTTTCAGGTGATGTGTTTTTCTGTTGCAGCTTTGCTCCAACCTGATGTAGCAGATGGTTTGTTTCGCTGGACCATCTGGGAAGGCTGCACTGGAGACTACGCCGAGAAGGGCAGGTGCTCTAAAAAATACTATTTGGCAGGTGATTGGATGGACCATTTGTCCATCTTGTGATGTAGTACAGCACCGAAAAGAGAAAAAAAAACAAAACTAAACAGTCAGCGGTCTGAGGAGGTCTGTAGACAATTCTTTGTTGTTGGGATCTGGCTGGATGGATTCTCCCAGCTGCCCTGCAAGGATAGCCTTGCTGTAATGAGTCTGCAGATTATTTAAGGCCTCTTTGGAAGCAACTGATACCTCCCATACATACTGTAATTATACATGTAGGAATATAAATATGCACTGTACAGTAAGCCCCACCAAGGAGCAAACTGGCCCTCTCCACCAGTCATGGCCTTGGACCAGCAGCCCTCCAGAGGCACCAGCCATGTCCACGCTCACTTTAACCATCTGCCTGGTCCACTAGCCTGTCACAGACGCACAGTGTCATGAGTGGTTACAACACTGCATGAGTGTATGTGTGTTCCTCTCCACTGGACAGGATTCATGTCCACATTATCCCCCATCAGCAGCAGCGGCAGCATATTTCATGACGTGCTAATAGCACCTTGCTGCAGAGGCAGACATGAGACACTAACACCACTTCAGCCAGGCCTCACAGCTGGATAAACAGTATCTGCCCCACTATCATTTCCATGTTGTCACCAGTCATTCATTGTTTAAGTTCTGCTTAAGCGATTGCAAGTGCTCGGCAGAAAGGGCCCATGGCGATGTGTTTCGCCAGCGCTGCCTGTTAACTCAAATGTAACACAGTGTCCTCCCATTCACCCCCACCAAGCTGGAACTCTGAGGCAGACACATAAGATGCAGCCGAATGGCTTCAAGAACTGGCAGGTCCTTGGTGGTTTTTCAGCCAGACAGAGAAATGAAGCCAGAGGAAGAATGAAAATGAAGAGAGAGGATGTAAAAAGAAAAAAAAATCAAAGCTATAAGGGAGTAAAGAAGTGTAAAATAAAAAAGAAGAAGGGAAAAAGCACTGATTAAGAAAGACACATGGTAATGAGCGGGTTGCCCTTCCTGTGTTGCCTTGGTGGATAGCTGCCATCTCCACGTGAATGGCCTGGCTGATTAGCCAGACAGACAAATGGAGGGGATCATGTATCACTACAACCAAAGACGAGACTCCTGGAGGAGAGCAGGCGACCAAGGGTATCTGCAAGAGAGATGATAATGTTCAAAGTCGAGCCAGAACCCTGTGGCGCACTCATTTCTCTCTTAATTAGATGGCAGTTTGAGCTAAAACACCCCCTCTCTGACTGAGGGAATGCCATTGGGAGCAGATTGGGAAGATGCTGAGTAGACTATACATTTTTTTTGTGTTGGGTCTCATTCATGAAACATTCAAATGAACAGGTTCAATTTAAACTTGCTTGTGTGCAAAAAGTGCGAGGTTGGATTTGTATTTAAAACTTGCTGGTGTTTTTCCCTTTTTTTGTTCTTTCTTACTCGCTGCTTTTAAGGAACATTCTCGGTAATGATTATAGACATCACTATTTGTGTGGGACTGTAATTCTCAGGGTTATATATCTAATGTTTGTGTTGCAGTTCTGTTTTAATTATCCTGCCAGTTTGTGAAAAACAGGGTTGTCACCCTGAGTGCATTTAGCATCAGCCGAGGCTGATAGAAGTCACATTACTTAGGCAATTAACGTCTCTCATACATATTTATGCATTCGCACATATACATGAATGTATTTTATGGCTGTACAAAAACAAAGGGGTAGCATTTACTGAAATGATGTTAGTGGGTTTTTGTTTTTTTGTTTTGGTATGAACAATCCTCATGTTTTCTGTAAGAACAAAATGACTATCCATAACTAATTTCATGCTATGCCAATTTTTGCTCAACTGATTCCACTTTTATTTGCATGCTGCCAATATTATTTATATGCACTTTACAGGATAAGGATAACACCTTGTAATATCTAATTTATGTCAGTTTAGGGTGCTTGATACGTTAGACCAGCGGTACTCAATAGGCGGCCCGCGGGCCGCATCCGGCCCGCCGAACCTTCCAATCAGGCCCGCGACTGAGTTCTACTAGTTTACATATTACTGTCTACTGTATTTCTCGGGCTCCGTGCGCCTGTAAGTCAAAGCGCTGGGACATAGAAACACGTGCGGAGCGTTTGTGTGTGCCTGTGAGGCGCTGCACTGGGATACAGAAACGCCGACGAACCCAAATCACCATGTGCGAGTGTTTGGGGAGCGGGCTGGACTGCAGGGTTTTCACTGCCTGTCTGCAGAGACCGTGGGTGATTTTCACCGTCGTCTTGGTTCAACTGTGTGTGCATCATGCATGGGGGGCCGTTCAGATGAAGCGTCTTTTGCGCGAGCTCAAACCCATTCAATGTAGCCGCGCGTCATGCACGCTCACAACTCAAAGCCGTAGCCGCGCACATTTGATGAGACGCAATTGTTTTTTCGTGCACGTCTGCTGCGCACAGCTGCACGACCTGCTTCTCCCCCGGTGTTGTGTCCCGGTGCCCTCGGCCTGTGTCTCCTACTGTTTCCCACTGAGCTCTGCCTCGTTTGAAAGGTGAAGGAAGCCCATGTGTGGAAAGACGTCGCCTCCGAGATGTTGTGTGTTATAGAAGAGAAACACACATTTCAGGACCAATGATTTGTATCATGAGAACAGAGTCAGACATGTCCTGTGATGGTCAGGTCATATTTAAGTTGAAAATCACAGGGCATGTCTGAGGATACAAGTCAGCAGTGTAAAGCTCCAGCATGATATGTAAATGATGATATGATAATGTCAAGATTTTTCATATCATACAAAACACCATGAAGTGTATAAATAAAAATTATGTGCTTACAAGTAAAATAAAAAAATTTAAATTATCATACGAAATAGGTGAATTTAATTTCAATCTATGCCTATTTGAATGTGCGGCCCCCAAGGTGTCTGTTAAGAAAAATTCTGGCCCTTCGACAAATGTATTTGAGTACCCCTGCGTTAGACAGTATCCATGCTGAATGTCTGTATACTGATTATAACAGCTATACCCAGGAAACAGTTAACAGTTTTTTCTTTTTTTTCTTTTTGGATTGTACTGCAGTTATTGTTTTCTTACTAAACTTCGTGGCAATCAATCCTCCAGTTGCTGAGATATTTCAGTCTGTAGCACGGAGGTGGACTGACCAACTGACCCACACTGCTGTCCCTACAGAGCCACAGCCCGTCCCTGTGTTTGACCCTAATGTCTTAATGTGTTGTGCCGGGCCACTGCTTATGAGCACTACTGAACATCCCAAACCCTCCAGTAATCAATCCAATGCACACATCTGTTTCTGTTTTTTGCCTGCCCTCCTCCCATGGCCCTGATTCTACGTCTGACATCCAACAGATGTTACTGGGTTTTCTTTTTTTAGCTTCCTTACAGGTGCTGACTCTGTTTTGCCTCGCAACATTGTAAAAATCTTTGAGTCATGTATTTGAAAACGCTCCTCTGGGACCTTGAAGAGTTTTGCAGCAGATGATTGTGACAATCCCAGGAGCTTTGTGAGGAGCTGGACACTCAGCCTGCTCTGTGCCAATGATCGATCCATGTTCAAAGTGGCCCTAATTGCTTGTCTTGACCATTGCTGCATGTTGTCAGTTCGAGCCATATGGCTCACTGTCTGTGAAGCTGCAGGGAGCAGTCATTCATCTACAGTATATGAACCTCATGTGTGTATTTACATTGTGTATTCTTACAGTATGTGCATGTATTTTAATACAGGCTCAACCACTGTGGTAATGATGGTGGGAATCTTTCTGAGCAACAGATTGGCGGTAACAGAGACCCATTCAGTTTTCAGACATCCTTCCCAGCAGCCCCCCCGGGAACTCCACCAAGAGAGAGAAGGAGAAGATGACGTGGGGGTGTCGGACAGAGGAAGTCATTACGATCTGGTTTTGACCTCAGCGTCCACCCCCTCAGCACCATGCCCAAAACCTGACTGGATGCAACAGATGTTAGTGGAGGAGGAGTCAAGGGATAGTGGGGGGGGATGACAGCTGTGCATTGTCTGTTCAGGCCAGCCATTGTCTGAAGAGGAAAAGAGAGAAAAAGACAGGAGAAGGCAGAAAAGAAAGAGGGAATTGTTGATTGCTGGTGTTTGAAACTGCATTTTCTGCACTTCTTTGGCAGACATGCCAATATTGTGATTGAACTAATGGTGGAAAGAGAGGAGAGAGTGAAGAGGAAAATAAGAAAAAAGAGGGCCGGTGAGAAGGAGCCAGACAAGCATTGTATAGAGCTGTACTGTGGACCTCAGAGGTTTCCTACATAATAGAATCTGAGCTCAAAAATATATCACAAAACATTCACTCTATTGCCTATTGTTAATACAGTAGAAGGTCAGAGAAGGTTTGGGCTTTTATTCAACAATATACTGTTTAATTCACTCAGCTATAGTTAACATACAGCACTGGTTTTAGTAGCTATTGACTAAAGTTTGAATTCAATTAAAACATCAGTTGTTGCCAATTCATAGAAGGTAAACACAGGTAATGGAAAAAGGTTTGGTAATATTTATTAAACTGGCTAAGATGTAAAAAGAGTTAAAAGTGCAAAGGAATATTTCTTTGTGTGGTTTTTATACTTTAGTTGTGAATAATTTATTTTTTCAATTCCTTTTCTTTAAAAAAAAAAGAAAAAGAAAACAGGTGTACATTGACCAATGGAACAACAAAAAGGTTTAAAAGCATAACAGCATCTAGTCCGTGCCTCCTTCCTGCAGAAGTAGATTAATACCACAATGTTCAAAACTGATGAGAACAAGGAAAGAAGGCGGGATTAACAGAGTAGGAGAGACAGAGACAGATGGGCGAGCGAGGGCAAGCATCCTGGATGGTGGACAGCCAAGGCTGACAACTTGATATAGGACACAGGGAAAAAAACTGCTAGGTCAAGCAAGAAACCCCAAAGGCAAAGAAGAAAATTCATGACATTCGCATCACATCAGCAATATCAATTTACCAAAAAACAGAAAGCAGGGCATATGGACGGACGGGCCAGAAAGGAGAGGAGGACAGAGAGAGGGAGCGATAATATTGCTATTGATGCTGGTAGAAACCCAAGTATAGAAACATCTTTTCCAAATGGCTCTCTGCTGCAGCCAGGGAGGGGGGTAAAAGCCAGCAGGGCTCATATCGATGCAGCAGAGGTTCTGGAGAGATCGAGAATGACACACTCAGGCTTCTCCCAGGGGGAAAAAGTGACGAGACTTGTTCCAAAAATCAGCTGTGCGCACACCACTTTTTACCAGCGCTGGCCAACTGCACATAATTATAAGACGAACGGTAGCAGTTTTAATAACCTGGAGGCTGAGTCAGAACGGCTCAGTTACGGAATTCACCAAATGAAATAGATTGTGTTGCGAGTTGCGTGATTGTTTTTCAATTTGTTTAAGCTGCTGAGTGCTCGGGAAAGAAACGCACTGAAAACGTAACAAACAAGTAAAGACAGCACACACTTGGACGCTGGTGAAGGTGAAGTGTCACAGACAGAGCCAGCCCAATAAGGCCCCCAAGAGCAATCAACTTTGTGTAACTTCTGTCAATCCTTTAAGAAATCCTGTGTATTTACAAAAACCCTTAATTGTTGTGGTTGCACTTTAAGTTGCTGTTTCATATTGGTGTTGCAGTTTGTTTAAAACCAAAAAGAAATGATGACATGTTTACAGCAAATGCATTGGCTATTGGTTTATTTTGTAACTTTTAGTAGGCCCATTTGACACATTTTTGTACTAGGCCTGTATCACTTTGAATAAGTGTAAATCAACCCCAGGCTGCACGGGGAAACCTCTCCATTCCGACACACCGCTGATCCGAACCCCCCCCCCCCACACACACACTCCGAAACACCACTGTTCAGAAAGTCCCCCCGAAACACCGCTGTTTTCTTTGCTCAGTGCTTTGGTTGGGTTTAGGCAATGAAGAAAGGAGTTGGTAAAGTTTAGTAAAAAGCCCGGAGGCTAGACAGACCAGAAGCATAATGAGCGTTATGTTACTAATATGAAGTGCTTCTTTTGCAGTTAATTATGCACATGATCTGTTTGATCCCAAAAAGAAAAAAAGGGTCAATGCGCAGTCTCCGTTTCCTTTCTGATTGCGTCCGTCTGTCCGTTCGGAGTGGGGGGGTTCGGAATGGAGGGTTTTCCCCAATAGCCTTTTCGGAATAGCGGGGTCTTTAGAAAAAATAGGAAACCTCGCTATTACGAAGCATGGAAGTCTATTTTCGGAAAAGCGGGGTTTCGGAAAGACGAGTAACCGGCCGCACTTTTGGCTGAATTTGATATCATTTCAGATTAAAAACCATAGATGACTAAAAAAAATTTGAGGCTAGGATGATGATCCGTAATGACTGATTAGAAAAATATAAATTAGTTTGTAGTAGCTAGGTGTGTAAATGATCAATATTTAGTATTATTGGCAATAATAGAGGGCCCCTTAGGGCCCCATGGAGGCTTGGGCCGGCCCTGATCACAGATAAACACGGCTGAGAAAAAAGAAAAGGAAAACAGTCACTGGGGCCGCCGGCCGTCCTGGACTATCGGCCGTTCTTTCCAGAACACACAGATGTCCAGTCCGCCCCTGGTAGCCTACAGCGCTTCGGCATTTTGTGAGCAGAGGCGACGCTGCTCCGACGTCTGCTCCCTCTGCGTCGCAGAGCCCGCATAGAGGCAGCCTCTCGGGGACACCGGAGTATTCTGTGCAAAGCGCCAGTCTGTGTTTAATTGTCCCATGAAAAACAATGAAAACTGGACATTTTCATGAATGTATACAATCCGCCCGGATGCCCCGCTCAGGACGTAAAGAGGGGACATGTCCGGGTAAACGAGGACGCTTGGTCACCCTGAGCAGTAGGCTACTCCAATACACAGCTGTAGGTAGCCTACTCAGCTACCTGCTTCCACTCTGACCCATTGGCGCTGCTCTCCCTCCACACCGCCTGTCTCTCATGCTCATCGGTAACACATCCACCTGGATACCGGCGAAGCTTTAACACCAACAACACAAGCCAATACAAGTCCCTCTGGTCTTCAGCTCTTCACCTGACCACAGGTTGACCAGGTGTGTTAGCCAGTCTAGCTAGGTCCGGCTAACGTCAGCGTCAAACACCTCAACAACAACGTCACCTCACCACAACATGGGCTCCCTGCCGAGGCCTCCTCTCCTCCAGGACCAGGACCAGGACCAGGACCAGGACCAGGACATCCTGACTGAATGTAAGTTGAATTTAAATGTGGTAACAACCTCATGACTTTTACAGCTGAATGAATCTACTCCTCCTGGGTTTGTTTACATCTGTCAAAACCCTGTGTCTTTGGCAGAGGGGGGGTGGTCTCAGGATAATTTACCTCTGGCAACATGTGATAAGATCGCTGCAGTAGGCTGTAGTTGGTTGAAGATGTTTCTAAAAATAGAGTAGAAACTGTAGGTCTTTGCTTCAGCTGCCTTGAGGGAGCAGAACATCTTTGTTGACTGCTGCTGGACAAGATGCTGGTTGTTAACTTTGCTGGTCTCATTGTGAGCTTTGTGAGTGGTTTCAGGTTGACCTTTGTTCAGTTTGGTCTCTTAATTTATCCTGTTTGAATTCAGGTTGGTTATTCTAGGGCACATGACGTTTGGTCAACGCCTAGATGTGACAAAGGACTCTGGCTGTTGTTTTTATTATGTTGGATGGGTCAGGACCAAAGTCTGGAGCCAGTGTGGATACATGAAAGTTGTTGCTGTCACGTTGTAGGCCTACACGTTATTAATATTTAAAAATGAATTATTGCTCTAAGAATTTAAGCAGCAAATTCTGTTTTTGTTGTTCACGGTCATCACCAAAGAGTCAAAAACATTCTTTTCTCATTCACAGGCGCTCTGACAACTTCCATCTCCAACCTACACAATAATAAATTCATCAATCAATCATTTCTCAATCGTCTCAAAAAAACCTGCAGCCAGGTACTTGATATCATCCGCCTTGATGGTTTCGATTTCTGGAAAGATGCAGGGACTTTACCAGAGCTTTACTCAACTTACTGCTTAAACCTTTTCCTCACTTTTTATTGTGCACTTTATTGAACTATCATGCCTCTGCCCCACAAACAAAATAAATCCAGTGAGCGAGAGAGAGGGAGCAATTTTACAGATTTATTCTCCCCTGTACTTTTCTGTTTCTCGGTCTCTGTCTCCTGGCCAAATGCTCTCAGACGCTGCCCAATCACAACCGTCAGCTGTTCATTTCTGCCTGGAGTCTAATGCAGGGCAACTATAGTGCATGGATGATATTAAATATTTACAGATACATCTTCTCCCCCTCTCTAGTCATCCGCTCTCCAATAGTCTGAACAAACAGCCCACAAACACACAGGCACACAGGCACACACACACACACACACTGGGAAAGGCTAACTTGTAGTGTAACACACACTGTA
Organism: Trachurus japonicus; assembly: GCF_045865225.1. NCBI lineage: Eukaryota > Metazoa > Chordata > Actinopteri > Carangiformes > Carangidae > Trachurus > Trachurus japonicus. The sequence continues at coordinate 38,522,215 of NC_140915.1, read as the reverse complement.
CGCTCACTTGTAAGGTGACCCAAAGTGTAGCCCGTGCTCGCATGCACAAATTAAAAGATACACAATTAGGACTCATTACTGTCAGTTTGGATTACAAAGGAAATCCATGAAATTTATTTTGATTATTCAAAAACAAATGACAATGCAGTAAAGACAGGGGGTGCATAATAAACGCCTCATTTGTTTTCTCTTGACATTTTTCTTATTCCACCAGGCGAGGCTTTTCCTGAGCTGTCAACATCAGAAAAGCCACTTGTTTACTATTAACAAGTCCTCTCATAATAATAAGAATCACAACAAATCTGTGTGCAGAGAAGACAGAATGAAACAAATGAATCTTACTCAATACTTCTGAGTCCTCAGCCTGAGTCTGAGCCATACAGTGATTCCACAGCTGAGCAGATACTAGTTGTTATCCTCCAGTGTTGGCTGACAGGCAGGAGATTTTCGGTGTGCGCCAGAAGTGGTACAGATGTGGAAGTAGCATCCAACAAGCATGTTGTATATACCACATGTTGTTTTGCTCTACAATCTCGGTGTAAATCTTCTTAAATAAATCTGCTGCTTGTAAACAGTGTGAGTTCAGGATACCACTCATATACTGTATGTCCATTACAAAGAAACCCAGTGTCCCCTAGAAGTCCCCTAGCTCTGATTAGCTACTGTGGTATGGCTTTTTCCAAAGACAAAACAATATAACCATAAGAAAAAGTTTTTTAAAAAAAACACAAAAAAAAACAATCATAGAGGAAATAAGTTCCATATTTGACGATAAAGTAAGAAGCATCTCTGAAGAGTTTCCTTGTTCACATTCAACACCCTGAACTAACACAAATTGGACCACGGACCCCAGTGTGATAAGATTTTTGCTTTTGTCATATTGTGTATTTATAGTGTTAGAAACCTACAACCAAAGTCACAGTGACACAGTCTGTTGTTGTGCTTCTTATGGATAGGACCGCAGTGTAAAGTTTAGTTTTGCTTGTTTTGACAGCCATTTACAGTTTTGCTTTTTGGATTCTCGAATGAACATTAACATCCCTGAATAATTACTGTAGCTTTTGACAATCACAACAGATTAAAATTCTTTGTTCATTTAAGATAATTGCATTGTATTGGTAGATGTATGCAAAAAAAAGTAAATACGACTCTCCACAAATGTGCACAGAAACCACTGGCTTACTGATCAAACCCTCCAATTCTTCACAGCTCATAAACATTCTTTTGTTGTTTGAGCAACACACGCAAACTGCCAGATGAGCGTCTCCGAAAATGACCGAAAACTGTAATTCCAAAATACCCCAAACAAAGACATCCATATAATCCACAATCTGTAAACTTACCAATAACATGTGTGATGCTTTTTATATACTAAACCCATGCTAACAACTAACAGCACATAAATACACAGGCATAACCACACATTCACTCACTGGGGAATCAAAAGAATCAAATAAGTAAAAAAAAAAATCCCTGTGCAGTCATCCACACAAAACATACATTTAAACATGCTTACACACACTCACTCACCCACCCACACACACACACACACACACACACAGTCTGAGTCTGTAGCCCACAGCCACAGCCCCGCCTACAGTATGTATCCACATCTCGGGGTGCCATTGTGCGCAGCCACTCAAGCAGGTAATTCACTGACAATGAATAAAATGAGATGTAATTATTTTCAAGCAGTCACTTGTTGAGCAAGACTGAATGGGCCGAGAAACATGTGTTGCTCCCAGACTCCATTATGATCGCGCTGCCGTGCGTTTTACAGTAGCCAGACAGAGGTTAAAGCTCCGCAATCAAATTGTATGCCAGCGTGTGCGAGCGTGTGAGTGTGTTTTCGAAGCGCAGTTAGATGGCAGTGTGGTGGAGTTAGCGAGGGGGAGTTAGTGGGGGGGCAGGGGGGCTGGTGTGGTGATTGGAGGGGGAAAAAGAAAGCCTCTGGCTACCATCACAGGAAATGGCCTGAGACATCCACTTCTCCGTCTCTCTGCCACCCACCCTCCATCTCTCTCACACTGTTGCTATCTCTTCTCTTATTCAACCCTTTCTCCTTTTCTGCCTCTTGAGCTTTCTCTCCCTCTCTATCTCCCCCTCTAAGCTTTTCTAAGATAGCTTTCTCATTCACTACCCATCTCTGTGCAGCTATTATCTGTTTTTGCCGCTCTTTCCCCCCGTGGCCTCGCTTCTCGTTCTCCATCTCACTCTCCAGACCACAGATTTCTTCTCTCTCTGCCTTCCTCCTCGTGAGTCTGTTTTATTCTTCCTCTCCTTACACCAGTTCCTCACTCTTTCTATCCCCTATTCTCTCATTCTCTCTCTCTCTTTCTCTCTCTGAATTGCCTGTGCTGGCTCTCCCTCAGTCTGCTCCCTCCGGTGTGCCAGAACAGGTGGAGGACAAGCTGATAAGTCTCAGTTTGACACTTTTTCACCGGCAGCCATCACTTGCTCCCTGATCCTGTGTTACTTGAAACACACCTTTACTGTTATCTGTGTGTATACATGGATCACACCATATCTATGTATATATATGGCTGCATTACAGCCCGGAGAGATATACCCGCCGCCTTTGAACCGTTCACACAAAGACAGCTCTGCCTCGCTCACCACACCAAAGGAGCAATTCCACTTGATTTCATCCAGTTCTGTCTTGGTAATTTGCATCCTTTTTCCTCAGCTGCTCTCTTTTTTTTCTCTCTTTCTTGGCTTAGTGTCTTTCATCTGAAGGCAGTGCTCATAATACCCACGCATGCACAGAACTCTCGTCGCAGGGACACGCACAAGCGCACACACATCACGCTCTCGTATCTCTTATTGCATAGGCTGGATAAGGTTGAGCAGGACTGGAGTCAGATCATTTAACATATTACCAGCTCCCCGGGGTTCCTGTTTATGCCAGCTCACTCCAGAGCAGATGAGTGGGATTCCAGTAGCTGGTGTGCATTAAGCAGAGCCGTGCATCTCCGGAGGGCCCCTGAGGACCTCTAGACGAGACAAATGCTCAAAGCGCGCAAAACACACTCGAAATATATTCACAAATTTAGGCTGCGGTAGGCTAGACACATGCAGATGGTGTGTAAACAACATGAATACTCAAGAAAGAAACACAGAAACACACATGCAAAGATGATGTAGAAAATTAAATCAGCATGTTCGTTAGCTGCCGACATAAAAGTTTAGAGGTAACATGAGCTCAGCAACAAACTTTTATCCTTTTACCCACCGTCAGCTGTCTCCAGCAGTGGAAGGCACATCTTGTCTCCGACTGAAGTTACCATGCCAACTAGCTAGCCCATCTCGTTACACTCGGTAGAGACTCGCTGCAGCTCCAATCTGCCCTGAAGACGTAGCGCTGCTCAGAGGGCATATTAAAAACTCTTGTCTCCAAAATGCAATGACGGCTGAGGCTCTCATCAACTGACAGTCACCACCTGCTTCCGACAATAAATATAGTCTAGATAGATCAGTGAGGGTGAGCCAGACTGACATATAAACATGTTTGAAGTCTACAGACATATTAGAAGCCCATGAGATTATAAAAGTCTCCTCTCTAATGAAGACATAAAGGCAGTGAAGCGCAAGTGTTCACTGGACAGTTATAATGCGGCATGAATCATCTGCTATTGTCTTTGAACCCAGCTGAACACCTGTGGGAAATTTGGTTGGGAAATCATGTTGGACAGCGATCACTACCATCCTCGTGAAACAGCAAATGAGAAAATATTTTTTGGAAGAATGGTTCTCATCCCTCTGGTAAAGATCAGAGACCCAAAGCCAAGGAGAAGTGAGGCTGCACTGGTGGCTCAACACCTAACTAACCCATTTGTGTTGCTTTTTCTTTTTCAATTTGTCACAATTTGTGTTGTAGGCACTCACAGAGATGTCATTATCTATATCTATCTTTATCTGGTTGACCCAAAAATGATCTGGATCAGTATTTGCATCCAGATTTAAAGGGGAACTATGCAAGGCCATGGTTGTGTTTCCACTGTTTTGCTAACCTTCCTCCTGGCCATGTGCATTTGTTTTCAACAAAGCCAGTGTAAAAGCAATCCATGGAGCGGTGGATAATGTTATTTATCATAGCCTATGCATTATGATGTGTATATATTTGTGTAGTTTTATCTGTCATAAACAAGAGATCAAGGGCGTTTGTGTTGCGGTGCCGCCGAGACAAGATCTGGGACACCGGAGCAGTGGCAATGCTCTTGCAAGTTTGGTTTTCAGCCAAGAGACGCTAGGAGGAAGGCAGAGAGCCTCCATTCTCCCTTTAACAAGTTACAAGTCATTTATTTAACTATCACAATTACTCCAAAGCTGTTTAATTAAGGTAAAAATGTAGCATAGTTAAGGTGGAAATCCTGCATAGTTCCTTTTGTGCGTGGCCTATATAGAAATGGGTATATTCCACAGGAAGTTGATTAATTTCACTATCCTTGCAAGTTCCATTGTTTCTAGATGAGAAGGGATGCAATGAAATCACAAAGGAACGTTAGATTAAAGGGAATTATGTTAATTCCAGCAATACAGACATCTTCAAAGCATTAAATTGATATACCATTGCCATATAAATAATTATGAGATATACTTTCTACCTTTGCATACTCTACTTTTCATTTGTATCTCTCTCTCTTTCATCATCTTTATTTGAACTTAAGTTTTATGATTAATTTCAAAAATGTCTAAGAAGTGAAACCAGTTTCACTGATTCTTTTCAATGGAAGAATGTACCACATGCAGCTAAAACAACAAGTTCTGGGTCGCTCAGGTGTCACATGATGGAGGATGTGCCATGAGGGCTTAGTCCTGGCTTCTAGATCAGAGCCAGTGACACTGCTCTGTCTTAGGAAACTCGGCCGCCTACTCTCTTCTCAACAGAGGAGCTAGAGGAAGCATAATGACATAATTTTTACTTTACTTTATTTTCCAAATAATGACAAGAGTATTTGGATGTGAAACTGATTTAGATATATTTCATTATTCTGAATACACATTTCTATTTTAGAAATTTTCTGTTCATAAATTAGCATCCACCTGGAGACGTCCGCAAGAGGAGTTACAGAGCTTGTCAAATATGCTAATAAGCAAATAAGCATCTAGCTTAATGCAGGTTGACATGTTTCATGCGCTAGTGCACTAGAGCAGAGTCAAAACACGCATAGAGACTGATAATAACACAATGTTTAACAGCGGCAGAGAGAAACATTGATTTTTTTTTTTTCTGTATTCAAATCATCATTTGAATACAGAAAAAAAAAGCTTTTTTCTATTGCAAAATACAGTATGATGCGAAGCAGAGACGCACTATAGTACAGTTTTTTATACAATACAATCCCCTTACATCAAAACCTGCCTTTGTGAGTGTAGTTTCTACTTGTGCCTGAGAAGAACTGATTCTATATTATTATCTGAGACCATAATTTGCGATGCTGTTATGTCAGTAGAAGGTTGCAGATGTAGAGCTATTCACTGAAGAAACTCTCGTGGGCTATACACTAAACATTATACACACTCAACAAAAAGGTGTGACAAAAAAAAAGTGTAGGGGTCTGAATAATTTGTGAATGCACTTTGTCCACGGCTGCCTACGCAGAGACGTACGAACATGTGCATATATACGCAGCCGAACTCCACTCAGTTCTGTCAGCGTAGCTTGACCTTGTTACAGTAACAAGTCACATTGCTCGCCACACTCGAGTCAGCAGTGCGTTCACATGCTCCTCAGCACAACAAGGTCTCTATGCTGCTGCGTCCATTGGGAGGAGAAGTTCAAAATGTATCCAAAGGGCTCCGGCTGAGACAACAGAGGCCCGTGTTCTCCTGCTGCTGCTGCCGCTCTGCTCCCGGCCCGGTGGAGGGGGGCACAGGGGCCGCTGATGGAGGGAGACCGCTCTCAGGTTTCAAAAGGATTTTTTTCCCCCCTTTTCTACCCAACTGGATCGACGAGGAAAATACAAACACTACACAAGTGTGTGTGTGTGTGTGTGTGTGTGTGTGTGTGTGTGTGTGTGTGTGTGTGTGTGTGTGTGTGTGTGTGTGTGTGTGTGTGGCTGTGTTATAGCATTTGGAACAGATTTTGAACAGTTCACAAAGCGCCCAGTGTGTGTGTGTGTGTTGTTCAGGTCGCCAGTGGAGAGTCGCATGCTCTGTTCTCATCACCACCTGATCCCACCACCAGAGTCAGTGCAACACCACATGTGTGTGTGATTACGTGTGCACATTATGAAAATGTGTATATAAAACAGTGGGGAGAAGAAAGAGTCACATGTTGGTTATGTCACAACAGTCACAGTCACAGTTGCCTCCATATGCGCCGTGTTATCCCGGCCTCCTCCACTCACTCAGCTACAATAATGGCCTGCCTTTTTCAAAACACCAGCACAATGTGTGTCCGTCACGTGGTGAAACCGAGCCCAGTCAGGGGATACCACCCTTGGGAATGACGGAGGGGGGATTTAAGTTCAGAACCAGGAAGTGTTTTGATGAAAGCTGCAGGGCTTTGGGGGAAGTTTCTCCACCCCTCCTCCTCCTCCTCCTCCTCCCTCTCCATTTTGCTTTCCCTGCCAGCTTAAACACATCTGTCCTGGCCTGACCACCGCCCGCCCCACCCCCCTCAGCCCTACAGCTGGAGCAGCTAGTCTGTGCCACCTTTAAGAGACATTTAAAGTGGATTTAAGCGTAGTGGAAGAGTACAAAGCATAAATATGATTAGAAAACATTAACCAGATTGCATATGAAAATTGAAAAGTGGGGGATTAGGAAAGTAAAGTCTTAAAGCGAACATAATGTACAAGGGTTGGGAGGTGTAGAAACCATAGCAACAACTGAAGGTAAGAGTGATTAATTAAGTTACCACAGATGCGTCTGTGGTTTGTGGTTAGTTATTATATAGGTTCCACGTAGATTTGAGTAAACAAACTGACAGAATCCCTCTGTTGGAACAAAACACTCGTTGTTAGAAGCTGCATTGACCACAGGAGGAGAAATCAGATGTGTGCTTCAACTAACTACAGTCGTGCAAATATTAGGAGTTGGCTTGTAAAAAGGGCGAGGTTAAGATCTTCCTTAAAACCACTGAAAAAATAAAAACACTAAAGAAGATGAGGGCACTGCAAAATTAAGAAGAAAAAAACAGAACACACTGATCATGAAAAGAAGATGGAAATGACACATTTCTGTTTCTAACTGTGTAAATAATATATTTTTTATTCCTTCCACATGCTAATAGAGAGCAGGTACTGTATATTCAACCGTCTTAAAGTCTAAATGTATTCACCACATATTCCATAGCCTCACCAGTGAAGACGTAAGCTTCTGACTACCACTAGCAAGGAAAATAATCTCTGGCAGCGAGTTGGGAATCAAGCAGAAAACCTCTGGTCCAGTGCCTCACCACCGACTACACAACTCCTATCAAAATTATGCACGCCCCCCCTGCTGTAGAAAGTGGGACAGGTCTGGCTTTAAAGGAGGGCAAATGTAATGCACCTTCAAGTGCTCCACATAAACCCCTCATGACTTACAGTTTAACAGCAATCAGGTTGTTGTGGTCGAAAAATATCCAACGCTGTAACCAAAGTCTGTTCATTTTATTTATTTTTTTATGTTATAAATCAAACAGCATGCATTTCCTCAACAGCGCAGACGATATCATGTATCAAAAACAAAACTGATTGAAAAAATAAGATGTAAAAAGAAAAAAAAAAAAACTGGCACTGACAGAGATTAAAAAATGAAAAAAAAAAAAAAGCTCCCTCTTATTTGCAGCAGATATTGGTGCAGCTTCCCCGCTCCTAGAGATCATGTCTCTGCACTTCAGGCTACCACTTTTAATATTGTTCGTATGTGCTCATCTTAGAATTACAATATTCCCATCAGAGTTTAAAGGGAGCATGACTATTGAAGCGCTGCTGCTGCTGCTGCTGCTGCTGCTGCTGCTGCTGCTGCTGCTGCTGCTGCTGCTCTTCCCATTTCCACCCCCCATCCTCCCACCGCCCTCCCCTCTCAGGGTCTTACTGGGAGGGTTGTTAGAGAGCTGGTTGTGTTTTCTTTGTGCGGCCAGGCCTTGCTATCACATTACTGCACACATGCTGATGCAGCAGCTCCTGCAGTCGTCTCTCTCTCTCTCTCTCTCCACGCCTCCGCCCCAAACCCCCGTCCAAGCCCTTTTCATTGAGCTATACCAAACTATGGCAGTGAAACAAATTACTATTTCAATTTGAGTAATGCCACATTACAGTTTCTGATCACACAAAAAATAAGTTGTTACTTTTGTTATCGCCACTTCTAAATATAAGATTAAAGCTGAATTATCCAGGAAATACAGGCACCCTGATTAATTTTCACAGAATTAGTCATCATCTCCTCACACATCGCGCTGAGCTCAGATGAGAAATGGCAGAAAAGTTGGCTTCGCCTGGAGGAAATTTTCTCTCAACTTTGATTTTATCAAGCAGCGCGGAGAGGATGAGAAATTAAGTTGAGTCCCAATTTTAGAGGATAAGAGGACGCAACTGGCAAATTTTACAGCTATAATAGCAAGGTCATTTAGTGGTGTACTTTCTGAGGCAGTAATAAGCAGGCTTTTTTTAGCCTCTTGAAAGGAGTCCAAGTAATTGTAAGTTACATTACCTGGCAGATTAATCATGTCCTTCTTTGGCAGTTGCTTGGTCTTTTTGCAGTCAGAATCCTCAATGAATCAAGTGCCTCTCTTGTCAATGAGCAGGCAGAACAAACAGTTGTTCTAGCTTCACTCAACAAAATTAGGAACTGCTCAGAAATTACTGGTTGAGGGAAGGGTGCCGAGTCCTGAAGTTTTGAAAGATGCAAGACCGTCCTCGGGTTTAGTCATGTTTTCTATGTTGGTGCAAAACCCTTTAACAATAAGTAACAGCAGAGACACATTATACATTTACCATGGTGATAACCGATGGTGCCTCAGGTCTTCTCCACAACAAGATCTAGCTAATTAACCCAAGGCTAATTGATTTAGGAGCTAAGCTAACAAGACAAGCATTATGAGCACTAACACCTGCTAATCATTCCATATCAAAAACATGAACACAGACCTCCAGTCTATTAACTGCACAGTGAACAAATTATTATGTCTGATCCTCAAAAACAGCACCAACACCACAGATATGGCCTGGAGGTTATGTTCAACGACTCAAACTATATTTGTCATGAGGGAGGAGACGGGAGGCTAAAACATGAAACTGTCACATGTTTATTTCTACTGTTTGGTTTTAACATGGGAGGGGGGATGGGGATTAACTCGCTCGATTAACACGGTTTTATGGAACCAGTCTCAGGAGGAAAATCAAGGAACTGCACTTTTTGGCTTTGCTTTCTGCTTGGATCAGACCACCCTCAAGTCCCTTCTGTGATTGTTGGGGTCCTTAGTGTTAGGGTCAGCTGAGTAGAACAGTTTGCAGCATTTGATGCTCAACTTCCATGATTGTGTATTTTCCATTTTCCGCTATTTTTGCTTGGTGCAAACAAAGGCAAGTAAGGATAAAAGTCCATCACAGATATAGGCTACAGTACTACTCCTGTGCATACTTACTGTAACTCTTTGTTTGATTTGTACACAGCTCTGATACAGAGACAGAACCTCTGCATATGGAAAATGCACTTTTGATATAAAATTATTCTTAGTAAACCTCTCAAGGGTAAGCTCAATTTATAGCTACATTTTGGGAAACACAAAAAATACAATATGCAATAAACGATACAATTTTACAGCCCCCACAGATTTGGGAGTGCTTTCACAAGGTAAACACTTCTAATGTACAGTACAGAGTGAGAGCAAATATGTTGAACAGCTGTTAGCGAGAGTTTTTTGGGTAATTTAATGAGAGGCTCTAATAACAAATCCAGTTTTTTCTATGGTAACTGCAGTAGTTCAGCTAAAATCAACACAACGCTGGATTTATGACCAGCCAGGAAAAAAAAGATCCTAAGCTCCTTTTTTTTTTTTGCCACCGGAGCTGTTTAACTGTACAAATACATCTAAAGCAGAAGGTCAAAAGAGATTTTCATATGATAAAGACGATGAAAGTGGGCGGGACAGGAAAGCTAGCAGCTTTGGTAGGCAGCCGCACAGCTACAGTAGTGTCCTCTGTAGCAGCAGACTGAAGCAAAAGCAAAAGGAAAAGGTTCAGTCAGAGTGTTTATTTTTCCTCCCAGCAGAAAAGGCCTTCATTGATGGTTTTGGATATGCTGCCCTTTTGGAGACATGGAGCGGTTTTGACCTGGCCTTTCTTTCCTTTTTCCTCACTTTCCTCCCCCTCCCTCTCTATCACCCAGGGGCTGGAGGGGAGCTTGTAAAGTCAGCAGCCATACATTGTGTTATAAAAATAATCCAAGTTTTATTGGCATTGCCATGGGAGGGTGGCATAGGAGAGAGGGGGGGGTGAGGGTTAAGTGGTTATACAGCACAATTCACCTTTCTTAGCAGAGAGAAGTGCACTGTTACACTACTGACTGCCCCACATGCACACACTGGAAGACAGAGGAGCTATTGGAAGTAACAGTGCTAATGTCTTGGAGATAGAGCACAAAGGTGGGAGTGTGTTGACGTGTATGTGCGTTTCCGTGTGCATGCGAGGAGGCAGTATGTGTGAATCAGTGTGTGGGGGTATTAACAACATGCTGGTATTTAAACTGGTCCTCTAACAATGGGCCTTAAGTCTTTAGCCGGTGCCCACAGTCTGTCTACTAATGGTACCAGTCCACTCACTTACCCAGCAGGATGGAGACACTCCAGTGGCTTCACAAAGTGCCAGGAAACACTAAATATCACTAAGCAATGCTATAGACCCCTGTCTAAATGGCATAACCACCAGTTTCTTTGTGTAGGAGGGTTTGATAAAGATTCACAGAAAGTTTTAAAGACCTATTTTCCGTGAGGGAAGTAGATGTGTCAGACTAAACTCTGGGACTGTCGCAGCCGAGGTGTCTCGGGCTAAAGGCCATCATACAAGATGTGTCTGAGCAAGTTCAAACATCGTCCAAGGCATTTTGGTAGTGATATAATCACAGCCGTGCACAGCCAGGCCCACATGCGGCAGCTCCGCTTGAAGGACGAAAAGGCTCTAGAAGAAATTGATAGATTAGAAAAGGCCACGGTCAGTCATTTGTCTTTTGTTTTCCCTATCAGAGGCCTTCAGTGTTGCCGTGTTACTGGAGACAACATTATAAAGCATGAAAGATTGCCCAGCTTATGGGCATTTATGGCAAGTGTAAGTATTTTGACTGTTTTTCACGGCTGAGCGACTTGCCCTTTAGGATTGCTTAGATGCCTCGCAAAAGCATTGTGACGCCCATGACTCCAGAGAATGCAAGACATGGCGTAATGCAGGGGGCTTTTTCTTTTGGCTGAGAGAAAGAAGTTCAGTGTCCTCCTGTCATTGTCTGAGGGGGCCATCCGGGGTCGCAGCAGTGGAAAATGCCCCCAGTGGGATGGGCAAGGTGTGGGAGGCATCAGCGGCTGTCTCTAGAATTCAAGCACTGTCAACCCTTCATATCTGTCTCATCCCCTAACAAGATGAACCTGTAAAATTAGCCCGCTGAAATGGATAGTTGTTACGGTGACAGAGGGAGCGCCGTGACAGGGATATTTGTCAGGAATTGGATTAAAGCAGATGGCTTTCTGAAACCTCAAACCAGTGTGATTAGATTTTCACTGTTGAACACTGACTGAAGGATGATTGCATTAGATGATACCATGAGGGGAGGTGGGGGGGTTGGGTGGATACATACAACAACAAACTAGATTTGAGCAATGTGGCAGGACCGTAATCCTCTCTGCCCCCCATGCCCACATGGACGTCCTGTCAAACCATTGTCATCAGCGATTAAAAATATGCAGCAGATCAATGCCATCTGTAGATGTTGCATTATATTTAATCCACAGGGTCTTATATTTGGGTTTTTAGCCATGCTTGCAGCATGTTTCAAAGAATGCTAATGTCTGTCCACTACTGAAATATAAATGTACAACAAAAAAACAAAAAAACTAAATGGCTTGCACTCAACAAACTTGTATTATCTCATAGTTCAAAATGTGATGCTCCATGACTTCTGGCTCACATCTGCTGTTTTGAACGTCTCATATTGTCTCAACAACAGTTGGATGGATCGCCATGACATCTGGTACAAACTGATAATATCAACCATGAGCCATGTTTGAGCTGAGCACTAATTGTTACCATGCTAACACTGGGCAAGATTTTCAACATGATATACATGCTAACATGTTAACTTCCTGATTGCAAACATGTTAGCATGCTGATGTTAGCATTGTGCCTCACAGACTCATCATCATTACAAATGAACTACATCAAAATGTGACACAAACCAGTACATTCAATTAGAGTTGATACTTCTATAGCAATGTGATCACACAACTGAATTTTTTATTGGCACCAACCGAATTCCCACATCCGGATAATTGATTCACGTAAAATCAAACGGTCACACACATTTTAGTAACCGAATGCACCCTCATGTCCACGAGAGAGTAGAGGAGTGTCTGGCTGACGCGAACAGTGTTGGACGCACAAGAGCGTGATTGTGTCAGTGTAGCTTGATCGACTGTGATGGAGGAGGAGTCACCACTTCCTGTTAGTGAAGCTCATCAACATGTCAGACAAAGTCGAAGGTATGGCTACATTTTTCAAAATTCGATGCAGACTACCCTCGCTGCAATATTTGCAACGTTTAACTAAACACTAAATAATCCTCAAGGCTGATGACTGCACAATTTTTGACAGCCTCAATGCCAGTGGCGTAGCTGACTGGTTCATGCAGATGGGGCGAGACCGTGTAGTGGGCCTATTAGGAATGCGCGATACAAATGTAGTCTAATACACAGGGCTCCAGACCAACGCTGTCCCGTGGACATAAAAATGTATATTTGGGACGATAATTAATAGCCCCTGGGACGCAGTCGGGAGGAAGAGAGTCGTCGTCCCCCCACTGTAAATGCGCACATGACAGACTGTAACTATATCTTAATTACAGTGCTCAACTTCTTGCCGAGACTCATACACAGACTATCAGCTGCCTAGGAGACTGACAATAGACCCGTGAAATCAACAATAAGTTACCACATTGCGGCGCAGCGCTTCACTCCTCATCAATCAGAACATTTTCACAGCTGCTCTGCAGTCCGTCTCCGGACACGGAGCAGAACCCCAGGTCCGACAGCAATGCTGTCCCCTCCTCTCAGTCTTCACAGTCAGCAAATCAGCTCATCACGCAAGAAAGTCACAGGTTTTGCACAGTGGTTTGCACAGATAAGTCTTAAAATGTGTGCAACACCTTCTCATCACAATCCACGCCATCTTTATCAGCTGTTATTAAAATCCAACTCATCAATAACAGGATCGGGATATTGAACCACCGCTCACATTACACAACAAACCGTTAACAATTAATCCACACTCAAACCGAAGCAACAATAATGTTAACTGTACTCAACAAGCTGTTATTACAAGGTTTACAACAGATATGACAGACAACCTGGGCTGTGCGTGTGTAAAGAAGAGAGGGAGGGAGGGAGAGAGAGAGAGAGAGAAAAGTAGGTAAAACCTGTTAGCTGTTAGCTACCGTAGCTCAGGCGTCGGTCTCCCGTCAGGTAAAAGCTGCCGTTTATTCCTCAAATGAAGTTAAAAAAAAGTTGTAGAGCCTCTCCGGTACAGTTATCCATCACTGCTGTTGAATTAGCCGCTAAACTGCTGGACGCTAAAACCGAGGGGGCGTCTGTTTGTTTACACTTCACGAAAGCAACGTGAATGTACGTGCCGCTCACACTCAGTAGAGTTACGCAATGAGGCAACATAGCGTCAGCCACACACACACACCGTAGGCTACAGTGGTTTCTGACCGGAGGTAGAGGTCGTTTATTAGAGAAAATCACTAAATGCTGACACATTTAAACCTGTGGTAAAGTTATCTGAAATTAAAAAAATAATTAAACCTTAGATTAACTAAATAATTTAATTAATCCTGACAGTAGGTGAGGCACTGCCTCTCCCCTGACTGAACGTCCGTGAGACCCAGCTATTAATTGAATAATGCCTATTATTTGAGGAAATACGCTATTCGTGTCTCAGTCGTGAAGCTGAGCTCCTATGAGTCTCTCTCTATGTGTGAGGACGTGCACAGAGCGAAATTATAGTGTCTGTCAATTAAATGAGCATAAACAGCCCAACCCGACGCGCTGGTTCGAGCCGGGTTCGTAATGACTCGGTCAGGCCAGGGCCAGGCTGCCATCTGGCTTATTCTCCTTTTTTTTGCCGGGCTCGGCCCAATAATCAGTGTATCGGTCCGTGTCGGGTCCGCACTTCAACGACCGCGGGTAGGCCCGTTACAACTCTAGCTTGATGAGCAGGGCGAGTGCTTTGCGGTGCTGTATGAGCCTGCACCATAGACTGTAAAGGCCTGCACAGTGCACACAAACACAAACAGCGCGCGGAGGAAAAGAGCGAAGAAGAGGGGGGCTGCAAGGGGTACTGCGACGGGTTCAATTGACAGTAGCAAAGCAAACAGATTTGCTGTGGTTCTAGCAATCGGTCCTCAAGAACCCCCTTGTCAGTGGGCCTATGGTGAACCTGGGCCTGGGGCGCCCGCCCCACTCGCCCCCTACCTGGCTACGCTACAGCTCAATGCAAAGGCTACGACTTCTGCAGCAGGCACCGTTGGCACGCCTGCAGCAGCCAGCGGCTCGTCACCCGTAGTCAGCATCATGGGAGAAGAAGTGGCGTTAGTATTTGATGAAGATGACGGTAGTGACGATGACCGTGCTTTACGCAAGGCATCGTCAACTTCATCAGCTCCAGGTAGTTAATCAAGCTCAAGTGTTTGGCGCTTTGTTCTTGTCTTGGCTAACATTAACTTGGCATTTTGACTTAATGCCTTAGTTGTTATTATTGGCTCGGTTCCACATATTCTCTAACATTAATGTTAATGTTACACTCTTGTTTTGATTTACCGGTCTGTCTGTCCGATTGTCGACCTGCTCAGAAGTTACAGTGAGAGCTGCAACAGTGACCCTGTTTACTAAAGCTAAGGAGACTGCTTTACCTCGCCAGAGGCAAGGCATTTGTGGATAAAGGGATGATGTTGTGTTTCAAACAACAATAGTGTTTTGATATTGAGAAATAAATATTAAAACATTCAGAAAATTTCACTATTTCTTTTAACAAACAAAATAACTTAAACTAGCACACAAAAAAAGTACCAAAAACAGGTATCTACCGTCCGTTGCATACTGGTAGGTTCCCAGGAACTGGGTATCAGTACCATATTGGTAAAGCGCACCATATCTTCATTCTTTAGATCTTGTATGTGTGGATTTTGGGACACAGCTTTAGTCTTGTTCAAATCGATCATGCATCCAATGTGAAATTCAGCTACAGATAGAAAATGCATGGTCACAGAAACACACTCTCAGAGCTGGGGCTGGTACATCTCGCTGTATTCAACATTCGTGGCAGCTTTCTCTGAGCAAACAAGTGGATGCGAATGATGTGCATTCATAGCCAGCTACCAACAAGCCTGGGGCAGAAATTGGCCTTTTAAAAAGTGGCTCCATTTTGTTAAACCAAGGATTGTTTTCATTCACACCCCGGCCAAACTTTTGGCATCCCAAATGAGAATATCTGATATCTGCAGGCACAACCAGAGTCTATTCCTATGTATCTCCCTGCAAAAAAAAGAACAGAACAGTGTAGGAGTTAAGCTGCCCATGTATAATTTCTCTCATGTTTGCCAGCGTGTTTGCATATGCATAGTTCCTGAAGAAGATTCATCAACTAGACTTTGCGGCGAGGAGAGTGATGGAGCTGAGGGGAGGGAAGGGCACTCGCTGGCTGTTTATTATAGCCAGCTAGGGTCCAGGGGCGTAGCAGAAGATGGAGAGAAGAGGAGAGATGCAGGGGTCCCAGGGGCCCCAACCCTGCCTCCCACTGCAGTTTTTTTTTCCCTCTGCACTGACAGACGGCGCGCTCTCACTTGGGGACTGTAGAAATCCCACTAATACAGTTTCCAGTGGAATTTAATAACCCCCTGAAACTATTCCTCTTTACATTAAGACAGTACATTAGCATAGTGTTATGCCATCAAGAGAGACAGAGCAGCAGTGAGGCAAACTAGATATCCAAATTAAGCTGAGATCCAGCACTGATTTATAGGCCTGGAGACTCTGTGAAATTAAGTGAAAGAAACCCGGGGCTGAACCAGTGGTTTATCTCTGTCATCGAGCTGATCTATCACCTCGACTTTTAAGAAAATTAAACTTCTTTCTAGTGTTGGAAAAACACCCTCCTTCACTGAACTGCCTTATTTTGGTGAAACCTGGCCTTATTGCTTCCTTACTAATCAAACGCCACAATTCTGAACTGCAGGTCAGAGCAGTAAGAAGAGCCATGTTTATGAAGCCGTAATGAAAAGCAGTTCCAAGGCGCTTCTTTTTTTTTTTCTTCCCTCCCTAAAAATGCTCTGATTAAAACTTCTCTTGTCGCTTCCCATCTCCCTTTAATGAATATACAAGCCGAATGAAATAATGTTCTCTAGAGCTGTAATTTCCTTCTTTTGTGGAGGGGGGAGGAGGGAGCCGCTCATCACATGGGGCATGTTTTAATACACTTGTCTCAATAGATATTAACCACCAGGCAACTGCAGAGGCACTGAAACATTTGGGCCATTCGTTTCAAATGAAGACAGGAGATTTCTCCACTTCGTTCCACAAATGTTTACCCATGAAATTGCAATGAGATGAAATGTGACAGATCAGCAGCGGCTGAAAGCGGTTTTCTGTCAAAAAGCTAACGTTGCGAAAAGACCTTTAGATTGATTATGACAACTTTGGTTCTCCGCCGCTTAGAATCAAACTGCTACTGCTGGATGTTAAAACCATTCATTACTTTTCATTTCCATCTCTTTATGATCCAGATTATAGTCTAGGATCCTAATTCTGTTATAAGGTCAGTTCTGTCGACTTCAATAGGACTGGTGTCCGTCAAGCAGAGAATATGATACATATCTATTAAAGAAGTTGAAGTGTTTGGTTCCTCTTGTGCCTACATTCTTCAGCGTCACACATGTATTGACAGCTGTGTGATCCATCGTGCTGGTAAAGCCTCCCATTGACAATGGAAGGTAACACCAGGTAATGGAGGTAACAATTGTTTCCCATCTCTAACTATTCCCCAGGATGAATCTCAGCCAAAGTAAACCCAAAGTCTCATTGTGATGGAAAAGTCCAAACAGAGCAGAATGAGAGGAGCGATGTAAAGAGAGCAGAGGCTCTCGGGAGGTGACCTGTGCTCTGCCTCGTAATGAGACTTTACCCCACTTTTTCACCGCCTGGCCTGCTTTGCTTTCTACATTTGCCAGACTGTGTGCTAAAAAATGTTCCTGCGGCGGCTCGTCACTCTTTCAACCTTGGTACCACCAGTTCTGGGACATGTGAGATCTGGAAAATGGAGGAAAACAATGACACTGCATTTTGAATCAGCCAGTTAAGAATGGATAAAACCAAGATCTTTTTTTTTTTCTCTCCTGCCTTGATGCTGAAGCTCTTTAGGGTTTAGCTCCCATCAATACCAGCAAAATCTCTTTCTCTGTTGTTGCTGGGGAAGATTGACCTGAATTGTGAATCACTAGAGTTAATCCCTCCTACGTTCACTATACGAAGAGCTGGATTTCTCGAGCCAGCCTCAAACAGACCGTCCTAACAGTGTGGATTAAGTTGCATTCTGCATCAGGTTGGTGGCAGCTTGTACACTATAGATATTGTATGCCTTGATTTACTCTGAGTCGTGTTGCTTTCCTCTAAGTGATATAGGGAACAGGAACATTCAGCAGCAGACAAACAAGTAGTTTAAATGAAAAAGTCCCATATTTGACATGTTTTCTGTATTTTATTGAAAGCACCAAAGACTGGCAGATTTCAGGTTAACACATGAACCAAATCCTGCGAGGTTGGAGGTGGGTCCAGTTGGGTGGGGCCTGGGGCCTGGGGCCTGGGGCATGGCAGCCACTGACATCACAAAGTCCTGATGGATTGTTTTAAGGCTTAGTATCTAAATAAAGGCTGTGTGCATTTTCTGTCGACTGCGGCTTTGACACTTTCACAGTATTAATATAGAACACTTTCCTGCTTTATAATCAAACAATAGGTGGACCGCTCGGCGCTCGCTTTATACAATATGAGATTTTTCCAAGCAAATATGACATGTAATGACCTTTTACTGTAAAGAGCAGATGTACTGAATATACCAACATAAAAAGAAAGTAGACGAATAAAGTCACATAAAATGAAGTTGTGATTAGAAAAGTTTAATACGTAATTCCCCGGTTGTTCAGAATGCAGTCGTTGCACTTGTTGAAGCAAAACCGAAGTGTGTGGGGTTGGTGTCTGATTCAGTGAGACAGTCGTGAAAAGGTTAGAGCTGGCAGTGTGACTGACTCCTGGTCCAGTAGATGTTTTAGTCTGACAACAGCACTGAGGAGTGTGACAGCAGCAGGGACAAAGGACTTGTAGGAGCGCTCTTTTACACAGCGCAGGTGGAGCAGCCTGTCACTGACGGAGCTGCCCACAGCATTTAGAGTTTCCTGTTCTACCCATCTCCTCCATGGACTCTGCAGAGGACCGTGGAACAGAGTCAGCACTCCTTATCAATCTCGTCGCGACCAAACAGCCGGACAGAGACAGATTGCCTCTTATCTGGAATAGTAAACAGTCTGAATGTTGGATTTAATATGTGATTTTAGCATCAGAAGTTCAACTCCCATTAAATCTGTCTGCTGACGGGGAGCTGTTCAGAAAGCAATCTGAAAATTGATCTGTGCATTTTAATATTCAGTACCAATGACAACATGTATGCACATCAGCCCATGAGTGCAGAGATTAGTTTGTCTTGGTGTCCTAAAAACATAAAGATGTAAAATCCTGTCATCCTTAGCTGTCAGTGTTGAGAACATGCGGTCTAATCCTCCTCATAATCACTTCACTGACTCTTTATGACACCACAGAACATAAACACACACAGAAGAAGCATGGACAGCTGATAACACTTGGACCACACCTAAACAATACAGTACATCTGTTTATTTCAGGGTTTTTAAGCACCCAAAATGGAGACTTTTGGAAAGTTGTGCTGACATTGTTTTAGTTTGAGAAGTCAGGGGTTGTGCTGATGTCTGATCTTTGATGACCTTTGATATGATGATGCAGACACCTATGTCCACTTCTATTTTTGAAACCTGTACCCTGTTTACACAGCTTGCACAGCTTTTGTACGTGAGAAGTTTTTAATATAGACGTCAAAAAACAAAACAAAAACAATCATCTGGATGGAGAGTATTTTAATTTTATGATGTGACATGAAAGAGTCCAGTGCGTTCTGCTGCAGATGTGACATACAGATGCAGTCTGAGCCACACAGACTGAAGCAACTTTATTTGATTTATTTAAGGACTTTCTAATCTGAAGATGATCTATTAAAGCTCCTCTACAGGAAAATGCAAATCTGTATCTTTTTATCCTCTCGTATTAATTTCTGCAAGAAAAAAAAAACATAACTACTGCAGCGCTGTAATTACATGCATATCCTTGTTATTATTGTTTATCAAATGCTGTAAAAACCCCGAGTAAGCGAGAGCTCTGAGCTGCTGACTCGCTATCAGCCACTATCTCTCTCTGCCGCTCTGTCAGCCATTAGCCTATAATTTATGCTTTCACGCTCTCGAGGCCTCATGCGTGATGCAATGGCATTGCTTTATGCCAGAAAGTTTTCGCTTTCAGTCTATTGATGGCTGTACATTGACTGATAAACAGGAACGCTGACAAATTTGAGTGTTCCCTCACGCCCACTGCAGGTGTTCGAACAAAAAAAAATTGAAAATGGGAATCAAAAAGCTCCCGCTAGAAAGGAGATGTAAATTAAACTCCAGAGCAGTTGGTATGAAATGTTATACACTTTTAAGTATTTGAAAAAAATAGAAAAAAATAAGAGAGTGAGTCAGGCAGGCTTTGAAAGTGCTCTCACAGAGACAGTTCAAACAGCCATCCCTGACCATCTAACTAGAAGACTGAAGCCAAAGAATGAATATAATAGTGATAAAACCGGATCTGCCTTTTGGAAGAATTTAAATATTTCAAGCCGAGCAGAAAGAGTCAGTGCTGTCAGATTGGCACTGTGGATTCCTCAAGTATCTGAATGGCTTTTACAGGCCTGGGGGCCATGAAACTGTCTCTGCGTATAGGAAATTGAGAAGGAGCACGAGCTAAAAAAAAAGAAAAACACCCTATAAAGTTGTTCCGTATACTAAAATTTATTCCACGCCGTCTGCTGAATTGGCAGCACAGTACATCAATAACAAATTGAACCTGAGGTCAGGCGTGGAACTTCACACATGACTGCTCCCTCACATAATACATCTGAAGTCTATCTTATCCAACCTTGGGTGCAAATAATCCCTGCAAATTAATTTTCATCATAGTCTTTTATTTTGAAATGCTTTTGAAAAGCGCAGCACAAGAGAGAAGGTCAAGGTCTACGTAGGGTTTCTTGTGCTTTTATTTAAATTCCTAGAAGACCATATTTACCATAACTTTCTAGCATGAAACCCACATTTTCTCATCAGTGTCTCTTGATGTGGCCCGAGGCCGCGCTGCTTCTCCTTTTCATCACTGAGCTGTTTTTAACACACTGTGGAATGAGAGTCGGACTCCAAATTAGTGTCCTAAATCCAAACTCATTAACTCTCAAAGCAAATAAATCTGTGCCAGAGCGTCTACAATCTAATGTGTGCTTGAGATTATGAGCGTTATAATTCAGCCTTGTTTATTTGGTAATCTGTCTGTGTGAGGATTTGGGGAACATTCTTCGCAGCGTCTCCGTACGGCGGCGAGTGAATTCAGCCAGTGAAGCATCAGCAGAGATGTGCAGACTGGTGAACAGTGCTGAAGTGTCTAATATTTTCTGCAGTGAACACACAGATGAGGTTCCCTTCACCTTTCCTTTGGGAAATCGCCATCTTCTCATCAGTTTATTGATTTGTGTTTGTGAGTTAACAGGCCCCATCGTGTCTGCAGCTACATCAATACTGACAGAGACAAAAATAATTTGTCATATTTTCTGTGCTAATGCATAGAGATTATCATTCTAATCTGTGCTCTTAATCTCTGGATCATAATCCAAACTCTTGCCTGTTAATTTCTTGTTTTCGTTGTCTGCTCAGGATTATTTTTATTATTTAAAAATTCACAATTCCAGCGTGCAGCTGTTAACTCAGTACATTTTGTTTTCTGTTTGTTTATGCAGTGTAAGTCAATTGAAAATGAGTCATTTGAAACAGTTGAAGGGAAACCTCCCAGCATGCACTGGGCCAACAGACATATGTCTAATTTTCTCTCTAAATGATCATTTTACAAGTAAATATAGCTCCAATCCTCAGTTCACAGCTCAGTTCTTGTCTTTAATTTATGCGACTGGTGATTTTTGTCAGATGACATCAGTGTTAGAAAACCAGGATTTTAGCAGAAGCAGAGCTGCTGCTTGCAAGGTAACGTGGGTGTTTCAGTTCAGCGACAAGAGAGAAAGAAAAAAAGATGTAAATGAGAACAGCTTTAATGGGAATTCAGCTGTATTAAAATACTTTATATCCGAGCACAGAGAGAGAAGGAGAGGAGCAGAAAGAGAAAGAGACGAGACAGGCTGACACTGGGCAGGGTGGAAAGATGATGCGATGTCAGGTGTTTACAGCAGTTCAGCAGCGGTCCTCCTATGTTTTGATCTAGTCTTATTTATCTGTTTTGAGTCTCAAACATTTGTTAAATTGGCAGAGTTACAATTTCAAACTCATTAACAGGCTACAACTTACAAAACATTCTCTACAAGTTCACATAATGGATATTCTGATTTGATTTGGGAGTAACTATGCCTCTGATCTACTTCTACACAAAAGAAAAGTTAAATTATATTATTCTAACAACTTCTAAAAACTGACATCTTTATTATTTTAACAATGTGACTTTGCTGCTTTCATACAGTATTCCATACCCATGCTCAACTTTGATTGTCGTAGCAGCTGATAAATAGAAATTCCTGCCTTGAGAGCGATCAATAATTGAAACAAGCAGATAGATTCCCAATGTTGTCATGTGGAGACACATCAGACCCCAAAGTGTCTATTTCATAGAATCAATTATTGATTTTTTTTAGATGAGCCAAAAAAAAAAATGGAATAGACAAGAAACTATGTTGGATTTGGTGCAAAGGGATCAAAGTGTCAAACACAGCAGATTATTTATATCTCCCTGTAACACCAGAGGATCTAATAATAACATCACTGTATTGATTCTGTATTGATCAACAGTGAAATATTGCTTTGGTCTATTTTCTTCTATAGAGAGAATTAAAATCAGGCTCAACTGCAGAGCAGGTTTGGAGTTAGTGCCTTGCTCATTGGTTACAGGAGCAGGGCAGGAAGAGGAGCTTGAACCAGACCCTCCAGTACAACAATGGTCTCTTTAACCGCCACGCAGGCCACCCCACGCTCCACTTCATGCTCATTTGGCTGTGGGAGCCCGTTAAGCAGGACCTCTGGGTGTCTGGGGTCAGACCCCAGGTTGGGAAGCACTTTGCAAAAAAACAGACCCTCCACTTTCCGCACAATGAAGCGGTCTTAATCAAGCAGTGTAGTGGCTGCTGGTGCTGGGGGCCCCTCGTCTGTGTCGGGGCCCTTATTCGGAGAGGCTAATGGGCGGAGACCTGTTTGTGTGCCTTTTTTGAAATCCTCCCCGGTCCCCGCTGTGATGCGTACTGCAGAAGTAGGCTGGGGGCGCACACACACGCTGCAGCGCCACGCACCGCACACACACACATACACACACATACACACATCAGTCGAGATTGGCACAGAGACGCAGCGCCACGACCACTCCGGTCTAGCTGCTGGGGACGGACTGCTGAAACTTGAGCACAGAGACAGAGAGAGAGAGAGAGGGGAACAGATCCATCCAGCTCGTCCTAGATAGTGGATTAAATTCACGCTCTCTTTTTTCTTTCTTTCTTCCCCCTTTTCCCTTCCTCCTCCTCCTCTGGTTTCGCGTTACAAAGCCTTGGGAGGGGAGTTACGCGGAGAGCCAGTTCCTCTGTGTAGAAACTGAATGACAGGATCATATGGCTCGATTTTGCCTCAGCGTCGTAACATTTGAAATTTCTGAGGAAGGAAGACAAGAGAAGTGAAGAAACCGAGGGCGAATTCGTCAGAAAATTGATGAGGATGGACGTGGAATAATCTATAACTCTCGATTTAACAAACAAAAAAGAAAAAAAACAACAAACCCGAGATAACGGAAAAAGAAGAGAGAGACAGAGAGTGAGAGAGAGAAAGAGGGGAGGAAAGGATACTGGATCTGTCGTCAGAGGAAAAGCCGGAGAGGAAAGCGCAGGACGCGTTGGCTGCGATCATCCACCATCATCACCGTGATCAGAAGGTAAGTTTGGAGCCGTTCGTTCTTTTATTATCGCGATGGTGTCTGCGGCGCCGCGAGCTGCTGGACGGATTAAAAGTAGACGAAGGAGGCAGAGGAGGTAGAAGAGGAGGTAGAGAAACATCCTCATCCCCGCGACGACTCTCCGGGTCTCCAACTGTTGCCACGAAGCCCTCCCGTCTTTTCTCTTCTTTCTTTCTTTTTTGTTTCTTTTCCCTTTTCCTTGGAAATCAAGACGCTTTGAGGTAACAGTGCATGCGTTTTGCGTGGACAGATTATTGGAGGTGTTGCGTGGGGAGGGAGGGAGAGGGGGGTCGGTTCGTGGAGGTGGGGGGGCTCAGTGTGGTGCAACTTTATCTCCCCTTTTTTTTTCGCGCAGTGTAAACACAGCGCACTGCGGTCAGGAGCTGCTGGAAGGGAATCAAGTCCGGGTTTTCACTCTAGTCTGTGTATATCTACATTATACTGCTCCATCTACACCGTCTTCATCTCTCTACGCTATAACCTGCTTATTATGCACTGCCTGAGCCAGGGACACCACTTCATATGCAGTATAGCCTGTGTGGGGCAATGTCTGTAAGTCTGGGGTGTGTGTGTATGTGTGTGTGTGTGTGTGTTGTGTCCTGTGATGAACTTTTAGGCTTCTTTTCTCTGCTTGGTCGTGTTTAGTATTTTCTGTGACATGATCCAATCAGTTTCCTGTCATGCTCCCTGCCCATACTGACTCTGTGGTTGGTGTTTTCTCCCTGGACAGAGTTTTTACAGTGTGTAGTTGAAGCACTTCCACAGCTGTATATGGTTTGTATGGAGTTGTGCAGCATCCCACTGAAATAATGTGGAGTTTTTATTTTATTTTTTTCATGGAGTTCATTTTCATAGAGAGGTTGTAGTTGTCATATGTGTGACAGCCCTCATCCACTCCCAGAGCCAGAAAAGCAATGAGTCCCTGCCTCTGTATTTCCCACTTGCTCAGCTGACACTCAAAAATTAAGCTCTTATGGTGACAATAATCCACTGACTTGAGATATTACTTTGGAGAGCTTTTTCCTTCTTATTCCCCTCCGCCTGATTTTTTTTCTCTTTTTTTTGCCTTAATGAAGTAAGCATTAGTTTCACTTGAGTGGGTATTGTAATTACTGAGGAGGAAGAGGGGGCAGGCGGTCACACTGGACGGTGAGCATGGGGAGGTGCTGGTGGGGTCCGCCTGTTTCCCTGCCTGTTTTTTTATTTTTTACAAGCTGAATATGGTGCCAGTGCCAGTTAACTAACAGACAGTACGGGGGGGGGGGGGCACAGCCCTACAAAGTGAAGACAGTAAAGGTTGTGGGTGAGTCAGTGGAGGCATGTTATTGCCATGTGGGGGTGGGAGGAGGAGGGGATTTATATGAGCGTCATTGTGTTTGAGGATCCACTGGCTGCTGTGATATTTGTATAGTTTTCCTTGTGAAGTTTGTCTTGGGATTTCTTTTCTTTTTTTTTATATATAATATTCATGAGCAGGTCGCTCTGTGTAGCCGCGTGTGTGTGTGTTTGTGTCACTATGTCATTTGCACAGATTAATGAAAGTGACATCCTGGTAAAAATTCAGCGTTAGCACAGAGCTGCAAGTTGACATTTGCAGTGTGGCGGGATGTAGCGGAGGATAATCCTTCCGAAATTCACTTGACTCACTTTTTAATTTGTGAAATCAAGTTCACAGACCTTTAAGAATACACATAATCCTTCCTATAAACACACAGAGTAGATTATACAAAACTGAAGCAGGATACAAGAAGAGATGTTTGAAAACCAATTTGGTTGTTTGAAGGATTCCTCCTGATCTGCTTTATTCTGAGTCTGGAGGGGGGGGGGGGGCATTGAAAATCCAGTTTTATCCAGGGCAGTCGCAACAAAGACACACACACACACAGACACACACATGCACACACACACACTTCCAGCCCTCTGGCCCCAGATGTTAATACCTCCATTGAGAGCCACAGGACTCCTGCCGACTCGATCTCTTCATTGTCGGACAGACAATGGACTCCACATCCTGATGGCCAGCCTCCTTCCCATCTTCCCTCACACACACACACACACACACACTCCTCATGCTCCTTACACACACACACACATACACACACTCACTTAATCAGCACACAGTCAAGGCAGACAAAGAACCACATGCATCGCATACACATGCAAACAGGCGTGCTTTTACAGTCAGGCTTCAGGCATGCATGCGTGTGCCGGCTCACATATATACAATGTACAGTGTTTTAGCGTTATTATTTTTGGTATTTGAACTTAAGTAGGGTGCATCATGGTGTTGTGCGTGTTTTCCTGCAGCTGTTCATTTCACTACAGGGCTTTAACAGCTATTTTCATAATGGTTAAATCAGCCTGTGTTTTTCCTCCATTGACAGATTCATTCTTTTGTCCATAAAGTGAAGAAAAGACCTCAAATGACATCTTCAAATATCACGTCTGCCCAACTCACTGTCTCAAACCCAAAGATGTTGAATTAACTGGGATATAAAACAAAGATAAGCTGTAAATCCTTAATGGGAAAAAGATAATTTCTGTATTTTGTTGTTTGAAAAGTGCCTCAAACAATAAATCAGTTATCTAAATTGTTGCAATCATTTTCTGCTTTAATCAGTTAATCACCGATCCCTCCAGTTCAACTTCACTATCTGTGTCAACGTGTGTGTGTTTTCGCGACTCCGTGCATGTGCGCACATATGTGACAGAAACTGTGTGTTTTGACACCAAAGGGCCAACGTTGCATCACAGCCGTTACATCATCACTGCACCAGATGTCTCCCGTCTGACTCTGCATTTGTGTGTGTGTGTGTGTGTGTTTGTGTGTGTTCAATTGTCATCTCTGTGTCACATGCATCACGTCAATGCAACGGATCCTCTACAGCCCACATGGCGAGCAGCTGAATGCACGGTAAACTCCTGAAATAACGGGATGATTTCTGATTATGCAACTCCCAAAGATTCACACGCAGGAACACACACTTAGACCATTCAGCCCCGCGTTCATGGTGTAGTGAGAGCGTATGCGTCGCAATTCGCTAACGATAATGTGTTTTAGATGGTGGGAGAGGAGGAGGTTTTCTTTTTTTTCTTTTTTTTCACAGCCTCTGCTGAGCAACAGTTGATGTGCCAGCTTCCCACAGGAGGGATTTCTTTCTTTTTTTTTCAAAAACATCCTTTTCATCCCACCAACGATTTAATTCCCGCAATATCTGCTTTTCTTTTCTTGTAGAAATCTCCTTTAGAGGCAGATCTTGCTTTTGTGTTTGCTGGTTCAAACTGGTCTGGGTGTTGAGCTTCCTGCTAAAGCTGCGGAGAGTTCACATCTCTGGCCTTGCCCTCTGCGTTCCGGTGCTGCTGGAAGAAGAAGAATTGTCCCGGCTTCTTTTCTTTTTTTGTCTTTTTAACACTTCACGATTTCCACATTTGTGTGAGTGTGTGTGTGTTGAGCATAGATATGGTTCATGGCAGGCCAGATGCAAGGTCTGGAGAGCTGAAGCAGATGGGTGTTGTGTGTGTGTGTGTGTGTGTGTGTGAGCTGGAGGGAAACAGTGGGAGGCAGGGCCGAGCTGGAGAGGCCTGATGTTTAGAGAATAAGGACGGGAAGACGCTTCTTTACAGGAACGTGATGGTGAATGTGCTGCGGAGGGGTGCAGGGTCAAAGTGATACAAACCTTGTGTTTGTGTGTGCAAGGATATGTGTGTGTTTGTGTGTGCGAGCGTATGTGATGATGTTTTTGAGCAAACTCCTGTCGTCGTTTCTGTTTTCCTTTGTAAGCTTTGGTCAAACTCAAGACCAAAAACCATGGACCTTGTAACTTCCGCTGGGATGTTGCTTCTCCTCCTTCCTCCCTCTGTTCCTGGGATGTGCTTTATTTCTCTCTGCCTTTCCTGTAGAGGATAAGCGTGTCAGAAGGCCCTTTGTGTTGTGTGCTGTGTCATTGACCTCTCTCCATTTCCACTATCTGTTATTTTGAAGAGGTGTCGAACTAGAAGAACAGCTCGCTCTACTTCGTGCTTGCCTCGCCATCTTTCAGTACAGGTTGGCTGCAAACAAGTCCATATGGTAGCTGACTTATTGCAGCTAGCATATAAAAATGTGCTCTTAATATTAAACAAAAATGATTCAGCATGCATCAGTCAAACAGATCTGAAATGTCACCGGCAAATTAACTTCACAATGAGAAAGTAAAAATGTTTTTCAAGTGATTTGTTTTATCATTTATTTTTATGTTTTGCCGTTTCCTCACTACTTGGAATTGCTTTTTTTAAATTCCAGCTGTGAGCAGCACCTCCATTTCCGTTGCACTGTGAGACATCAAGGTTTTGTTTTTAATTTGCATTATAGACTCAAGTATGAACACACAACATCTCTGTTTCAGAATGAGGATGTACGACTTCCGAGGGTTTTGTTTGCGCTGTTGCGAATGTCGCGAACGTGCTCCCCGAGTCGCCCGTGTCATCTTCATGTGTGTTCCTTGGCACAACATCCAGTATGTTGATCTTGTTGTTTCCCCATTTCCTTTTGTTTTCTTACATAATTCATTGATTTTACGACACCAGAGCACGACCGACTGATGTAGTCCACGAACACGAGCCGAGGTACACATACGTACACACTCACACACAGCACACTGCACCTCCTCCAGCCCCCTGGCCTTCTTAGTGGCTTTAAGGCCTGTTGAGAAGTTTCCGTCAGGCGCTGAGGATGGATCCAGAGGGTTTTGGCAGCAGCTGTGATTGCAGTTGTTCCGAGACGAGAAGCTTTTGCTCTTCTGCAACTTAGCCTTCCCTTTGAGCTCTCTCTCTCTTTCTCTCTCTCTCTGTCCCTCTCCCACTTATGCACACAGATTTTTTTCCCTCTTCCTCTCTCACACTCGTTTCAGCTCAATTCGAGTAGCATAATGAGGTCATCTTTTTGCGTTGCCAGAGTGTCAGAAGTTGCCACTTGTGTAGCACAACTTTAGTTCAGCAGACAAGTCCATATTCAGCACACTGTGAATGAAAACTCTGCTACTATAGAACGCAGAGGAATCGTTTTTGGTGGCTTTCATAGAAGTGGCAGTACCCAGAATGCCCTGGGAAAAGCTACTGGGGATCTTTTCCTCACTTCGATTCAGTTACATAAGATTATTATCAGCATTATTTCCCAAAATTAACATTATTGCCTAAAATTGATATGTATATGTGTAGATCACAAACCAGCAATAAGTATTTGTCACCCTTCATGACTGATGCAGCTCCCCCTTTGGAGCAATCAATAAATAAATAATGCCCCGAGGGGGGGAGAAGTGTTTCCAGGAAAGTCAGAGTGGTGGAAAATCCAATATGGTGCATACTGATGTTCCTGGAGGCAAATCTGTGGAGCAAGAATAAGTGGATGTATCAGATCTGTTTCTTTCTTTCAGTGTGGAAGTTGTGTGTAACGGAGCTTTTCATTCTGGCCTGTAATTTCCCTTCTGATCAACATTATTTACAAGAAATGTCAGAATGCAGTGGTGAGAGAGGCATCACCCAAATCTGGTTACTGTTGCCTGAAACAAATGGACAAACAGACAGAGAGTAATCCCCTACACCATCAGTAAAAAGCGTCTGTTTTCTTCAGCTCAACCATCTCTACGTCTGCTTTTAAGTAGTAAGACTCCCTCTGAGGGCTGGAGCCTTTAGAAGGAGCTCGGTGGAGATGCTATGGGTGGTTCCAGTCCTCTGCATTATTTATGAGCGGTAGAATGGAGGTGGAGGAGAGCCCTGACCTGCTTGTTTGTTACCAGCTGACCACTTTTGGCCATCTGCTGTCCGCTAGCCTCACTCTGTCTCTCTCTCTCTCTCTCTGTCTGTCTGTTTCTACCTCTCCCTCTCTCTCTCTATCTCACTATCTATCTATCTCCATGTTGCTGTGCTCTCTGGATGAATCTATCTATCAATAACTGGGTCTCCATCCAAGTTTTTATGTAAAACAGGACACAGAGAGTCAAAGAGGTTAAATGGATTTTGGTGCTTACTTGAGATGGAGTAGGGTTCTGTAAAAACAACGTCCCACTGAGTCAAGCCAGTGTCTCTCTAAAGTATTAAAATACACACAACATTAAACCTTCAGCTGTGTCTGTTTATGTATTTCTAGTTCGTATTTGTTGTTCACTAAAGGAATATGAGGTTAGTTACAAAGCCAGAGTCATGAAACAAAGCTTAAGTGGGACACATGTGGCTGTAAGTAAACTACTCTCCTGACAACCTCTTGATATATTTCCCAACATGTCAAACTGGAACTGAAACAACTGACTATTCCATCTACAACTATTGTGATAAATCTTAATAATTTACATTTTATTTAAGCCAAAATGTCATGTTTGTTGGTTTGAGCTCTCGTTTGGGATTATTATCTGCTATTTGGCTTCATTGGACAGTGAATAATTTCAGATTTTTGAGTGTTGGTAGGCTACGACAGAGAAAGACATTTTTGACAATACTTTGGGTTTAGGATGAAGCCTGAAAGGTACAGTATTTTGCACTGTTCAATACAATATAAAACAACAATGAAACAACCAATATCCTCCAGATTTTGTGTTATATCATATGAGATCTTCAAAGTGCTGAAAGCTAGATTTTTGTCATCTTTCAGTGGGATAACCAGGTGTCCGTCTGCTCTCAGTCTGTAGCTAAACTAAAAATAAGCTAAGCTAAACTTAGCCAGGCTAACAATATCCTGACTGCAGCCCTATTCAACAAACAGCGTGAGCGTTGTCGATCTTCTCATCTAACTCGTGGCAATCAGTGAGTTTTCATATTTCATTATCATTATTAAATCATCATTTGAGTCATTAAAGTTCATAGTCATTAAAGTATAGTGTCATTAAAGTCCATACTATCTGCATTTATGCAGTAGGATCCATCTATGTGTCGCATCTTCAGTCATGCAATGTGCTTTTCCAACCCAGTGACTGATTCAAAGATGAAGTCGGGGAGAAAAATCTTAATTATATTTGATACTTGTAGCAATTTCCTCCTCAGATAGCATCTTGACTCATCTTTCCCTTTTCATCTTGTTTCCTGTGCCCATTCTTGCTTTCTGGCTTTGGTTGAAATTGTGAAGCTGGACCGGAGCGAGACAGTAATATACCCGGCCAAAAACCTTGTCAGCGAGCCAACTGTGTTTCGGGGGCACCATGTAAGGTATTTAGTATGTTTTCCGAGGCCCCCGATGTGCCTGCTCATCAGCTGCTTGTTGTTTTGTTTGTCGCGACTCAGCAGATGTTTTCTGGCTCAGTTGGACGTGCAGTGTTTTGTGTACAGAGAGGACAACTGGAATTGTTCTCTCTTTTTTTGTTATTCTGGTTCTGGTGACATGTCAAAGCTGTTTCGCCCCACTGTGAATGCACAGCTTCCTATTGTTTACCCCCAGTGGCAACATTGCTATGTTTATTGCTATGAGTATGTTTATGCATATTCAGCTCTTGCTTCTCGCTGTTTCCGGGCAATATTTCCTGGATAGTGCAAATGCAAATATGTATGCATGAGCAACAATAGATAACAGTAAAAAATAAAAATAAAAAAAAATACTGGTTGCGTCGACTGGACCGCTGAGATTGTGTTGCATTAATGTGTGCATGTGAATAATGATGTAGATGGGCAGTGGCGGGAGGGAAAAGGCCCCTAACCCCCGCTTCCCTCTGCTAACCAGTTTGTTTTTATGACAGCCTTTTTTAGGCATTGTTCTGGTCCGATAGAGCTCACCCTCCCTACCGTGGGATTGGCCGTTAGTAAGCAGGAAGTGCCGGGAGCGCGCAGCTTGAGCACACACACACACACACACACACACACCGGCGTACTGTACTGCAGGCTCCACAGCCCCTCCTTAAACCATCGCCCCGCACTCACATATAAAGTTTGGGAAGGACAATAAAAAAAGTTGCCCTTCGGGTTGCAGACTGGTGCTGCAGCTTATCCAGGAAGGCGCTGCAGCCGGGTTAATGGCCGCTCTCCAGGGTAGGCACTACAGAGGAGCCCATGCAGGCTTATCAGCAGCAGGAGGGCCCCTACACGGCCCGCTCTCTCAGAGCTCCGTTGAGCTAGTGTGTGGGAGTTGCTTAGCTTTCATAGCTGTTAGGAGACTCAGAGCTACGCTGCTTATTTCCTGCTGTGTTTGTTTAGTGTTAACTTGGCCTGTAGGAAAATCAAAGTTAGCTGTTAGCCCCTCCTTAATGAAAATATAGCTGTTTGCCTAGCACAGCACTTCTAATTGGAAATTCAAAGTTAGCTTACGCTGGTAATACCGCATGGAAACCTGGCCCATCAAGACATAAAGGAAAGTCAATGCTACAATTAATTGTTGAGAAATCAATGCTTTGACTATTAAGTTTCTCTTTCTAATACCACAGGGGCCTTTTGGCACGTGTGAAGACGATGGCAAACAATGTGCGAGAACTGTGTAAATATCTCCCCAGCCAAAGTGTATTTCTTTTCCCTTAATTGGAGATGTCCCAGCAAACAGCCAGCGTGATCCGTAAAAAAATGATTTAAAGTGCAGCGAGGAGGAGTGAGATGCCTTGCCCCCAGAGCGACTAATCAGATTTTGCCTCATGGATCCCAGTATGATGACTCCAGCATGATCTGAGCTCATGAGTCACCCCTTCCCTTTCTTCGTCTGTGGCAAAAAGCAGGAACTGATACAGCCTTCACACAGGCTGCAGACCTGACTGCAGCAAGGTAACCTGTCACGAAAAGGTTTGTTAAACTCAAGCCTTTTTTTTTTGCCTTGGATGAGAAGTAAATACAGGCTGTACAGAATCGTGCTAAACCTGCTGTTTGTTTTTGTTGACGGTGCCACCTCTCCACCTACTCGTCTGCTTTTCCATATTGCCCGTGATGGATGCAATTAGATCCTGCAAGCGAGCTAAGAATACCGCAGTAAATAGTCAATGTGATACCAAAATCAGGCTGACATGGCTTAATAATTTATCCTGATAACCAAGAAAGAGGAGAAACAGTAGACGCAGCGCTATAGCATCACTGCGGTGATGCATACTCCTCCACACGCGGTGTACTGCACATCGTGTGCTGCCAAGTCCAACCAGAGAATGGGGCCACTAGGCGGATCATCTGGAGGAGTTAACCAGAGCTTGGTATCACACTCTGATACTTTAATACTTTATCCATTGGTTTTCTACTACCAAGGATCGAAACATGTCTCATCTTCCAATACCAAATGTTGACACCTATGGGATAAATCAGTAAATTGAATCATGAAGTGTCAGTGAACCAATAAGCATGTGGCGTGCATAGACCATGTCTGATAATCCTGGTGGGTTTTTTTTAATGTTCACAAATGTTTGAGCCGTCGATCTTAAAAACAAAACTACAGTAAAACTTCAATTTGAACCATAATCTGTACTGTAGTCTTCCTTAAATGGATTTGATAGAATTAGTATTGTCAAAAAGTATCCTCAAGTAAAACAACAACAACAACCTTTTTTATCCTTAGGCTTTTTCAGTGACCGTGGACATAAAGGCACAAAGATTTATTATGTTGCACAACCAACAAAGCTAAATCTAATTTACTGATGTTCATGCACCTTGGCATAGTATCAGCAGTATAAAGGCTAGCTTCCCACACTGTGGTACAGTAAGATGTTAACTGCTGTATATGTTACACAGCTGCTGTAGCTACGCTGTTCTTTTTGCTCTTCGCAGCGAGGATTGTTGAGAGACAACATTACAGAAGCTGTAAGATAAACTCAATTGTTTTCTTCTTTTTAGTAAAACCAACAAACACATCTATACTGCAAATCCCTCTGCTTGTTGCCATCTTCACTCCCCGTCACAGTGCATGAAAAAAAAAAGTAAGAAAAGCAACTACATGGAAAAAAAACATTATCCCTGATTCTGTGATCAAACAGAGTTTTCTTTGTTGCACGTCCTCCCGTTTTATAAGCACACGTGGTGTTGCTTTGTATCAAGTAAACACAATCAGGGAAATATAATCAAAGCTCAATACGGCCTCATCACATGCGCTACATTTGGTCTGTGCTGTCTTGCTGCTATCAGCAGGTGAAGACCTACGCTGCATGGGAGCTTCCAAGAAAAGGCTGTTGTTGCATCAAATCTAAATCCAGCTATGTGTGGTCATTAGAGTCTGACTGCTTCACTGCCTAGCATCACTACCAGCTCTGCAACACCCCTGGATATCAGTGCTAGTCCTGGTTAGCATCCTATTAGCCAGCACTAACCTCAGCTGCAGCTGTAATAGTAATGTCGATGAGGTGTTGGTCTGGTTTATGCACAGGGGAGGAGGGGTGGGGGGGTTGAAAGAGAGAGAAAGACTCTGTGTTTGCCCCCTCGCCTGCCCCCATCCTGCTGCAGACTCACCTTTGACCCCCAGATGGCTGCACTCCCCTCTCTCTCCCCCCTGCTGCTCTTTTCCAGTCCACTGCCCCCTCCCTGAGTGCAGAGGGATGGAGAGAGCAGAGAAGGAAGCGAGACATGGGATGCTCAGTGGGATGAAGCCACAACAATATGACAGAGAGGAGATAAAAGAGGAGAAAAACAGAGATAGGGGGAAAAAATACAAGGGTAAATAAAAAAAGAGAGAGAAAAGGGAAAAGTATGCAGGTTCCCAGGTTTGGTCCACTCCGAGAGAGACAGTGATTGGATAGAAAGAACCCATCCTACCCAGACAACAGCCCTGGGAAGCCCAGATAAGAACCGACCAGCAGTCAACAATTACACCATCAATTTCTAACCTGGCTTTCACCTTCTTTTTCTCACTCTCTCTTTCAATCTTTCTCATCTTTTGCTTCTAGGTATTCCCTCCTATTCTCCTGTCTCCCCTTTAGTCCCCAGTACTCCCTGTGTATTTTTGTAATAGACCTCTCTGTCATCTCCCTATGACTCACACACACACACACACACACACACACACACACACAGGCACACACACGCACTGAACATGCACTCTAGTTATTGTCTGACTCATGTATGCAGACATTCATGCTTTCGTGTGAAATTTTGAGGAATCGTATGATGCTATTATGTTGCTTTACATTCTTTCCTCCACCACATTGTGAGGTGTGATGTGATGTGTTTCCTCTATACTGCTAACATGTTATTGCATTACATGTTTCCAATGATAATGTACCTTACTGTAGATATAACACTTTTTAAGGGTCAGTTCTGTATAAGCAATACTTGGGCTACATCTGTAAAAATGCCAAACTGAGAAAAACAGCTTTTTGTGTTTTTTCTTGTCAGGTTTAAGCATCAAATTATGAATAACTACCAAGTCTGTAATTGATTAGATAAAGGTGGACTGGATTAAATGTATTTTGTAGTTTGTCTTTCTGACCAATTTTGACCGTTTTATGGCAGATACTGCACTTTGCCTTGGTTTCACAGTGCTTTTTTGAATGGACAGCAAAAATAAAAAGCCCAATAACTCTGGAAATTTTAGCAGTACCAATATCAAATTCTACCAGATTGAAGAGAATTTGCCACACTTTTGATTGGTCAAAAAAAAAGAAATTGAAAAACTGCAGATACTACACTTTGCTTTTGTAAGGCAGACATATTCTCTGATTTTTCAGGATTTTGCTGGAACATTCTTCATACAGCTGTCCATCAGAGTGAAAACACCCTTTTGAATAATTCAGACAACAGAGTGGTCGGCACTATCTGTCCTCTCATGAATGGACACGCACACCGACAATGTTGGGTATATGTTGTTCTTCTTTTATACAGTATATCTCCTGTAACCTCATAGAAGCCAGATACTGTGATGATCCTCCTTTTTTTTTTTCAAGTTTAAACACTTTGAAGTCCCCGTGTGCCTAGTGGAGTGCAGCAGTAAACCACTATGAGCTTCTGTCGTTCCCACCAAAAGCAAGAGGATGGCAGTCGGCTCCCGTCTGCGTCCTGAGACATTTGCATGAAGCTGATACTCTCTGAACTTTCAACTGTAGTGTAGCAGAGCGCTGTGTGAATCAGTCAGGCACAGGAGGGGGGGGGGGGGGGCAGCACAGCACACACAGCTCATTCCCAATGAGTAGCAGCTGTCGTCCCAGCGTTTTCAATCTATATGTGTGAACACGTTTTGGAGAGGAGCGACAAACTGCTTCAAAGTGCGTACAGCTTGTGCACGTCATATACTCCATGATCAAATTAGAAGCTATCAAGATAACCACAATCAAGATGCTTTTCAATGAGCAGAGAGGATTGTTACCCGCTATGTTTAGTTGAGGAACGAATCCAAAAACTTCTTCTACTACTTCTTCTTTCATACACACACACACACACACACATGCTAGCACAAACACACTCGTAACATCAGACAAATATAGAAGACCACGTGGATTTTCTCATGCACATAAACTCTCACCTGTACTAACACATTCACACTTTGCTTGCCAACACACATTTGCGCACACACCTTCATACACACACACACACACACACACACACACACACAGTCACACGTCTCTATCTTCTTTCTCACACTCACACACACACACAGACTCGTGGCATATGGAACAGTTTATCTCACAGTGTTTTTTTTTTTTCATGCTTATTAGGCAAAGTCTTTTTTAGGAACACCAGGGAGGAGAAAAAAACTCTTTATTATGATTTTTTTTTCTTTTCTTTTTTTGCCTGAGGTTACAGTGGACACAGAGCACACACACATTCTCACAGAGGCATACAAACACATATAGGCTACTTTAAGCCAATCAATAATAAGCCAACCCCTTAAAAATATAAAAGATACAGTAGATAGATAGATAGATAGATAGATAGATAGATAGATAGATAGATAGATAGATAGATAGATAGATAGATAGATAGATAGATAGATAGATAGATATGTGAGAAGCCTTACAACTAAAAGCAAGAGGCGTCGTGTCAAATTGAAGCAACTGAGTTAAATCGCTTTCCGAAATTAAAATTCATTGACCGTCCATCCTCCACTCCTCCATCCTTCCATCCCTCCATCCCTCCATCCCTCCTGTCCTCTCATATCTCTGCAGCTGAATAGCTCTGATTTGTGTACCAGGATTAAATTCCTCAAATTTGTCTTTCACTCCCTGTGGGAGAAGACCGTACTTTTTAATTAATTGATTTTGAAATTAAGTTAGCTGCTGCGTGTGTGTGCGTGTGTGTGTGTGTGTGTGTGTGTGTGTGTGTGTGGTTGTGAAAGAGTTTTTCTCTGCTTTCCGAACACATAGCAGGCTAACAGTGACTGGTTGTTTGTTTTGCTGAGTGTGGGCCAGTACTTGTATCGGTGCCATTATGACTGTCTATTGTGAGACAAGCCAAGGAAATAAATGATGGACGAAGTGTAAAAATGATAAATTCTAGTTTTATGGGTACAAGACACAAGCTGGCACAGGCACTTCAAACAGAGCCCCTGTTTCTAGCATTTGCATAGAAAGCAAGAGGAGGGAGAAAGCGACTGTGTGGTGAAGGAAGCTTAAAGGTAGTCAGTGCTCAGTATCAGTGTTGGTGAATAATGACACTGCAGCAGGTCCTGACCTGACACCTCCTGGGTTTTCAGGTCATATATGGAAACGTTCAGGTCAGATCGACAAGCACGTCTCCTGTTGCTTCACTCGGGGTCTCATCTCATCTCTGGAAGGCTACAACTTCAACAGACAGAGCATAGGAGTAAAGGATTTTATGCAATTGCTTCTTGACTGATTTCATTTTTCCCAGGTAAAAAAAAAAAAAGTGGTTGCGTCAGATTATAGGTCCGTATCTAGGTGGACTACAGTAGCAATGATACACAGCAGACTAGCCTTGATCAATTATGCATGCTAAACCACTCCACCTGTGTTTTCTTTTTAATACCCAAGACAAAACCAGGCTGCTGAACAAACAGCCCCTCTGCATGTGTTTTGACAGCTAAAGGTTCATTATTAATTCCTATCCTTGTTTACCAGATGGGTTGTCTGTAACTAACTTTGTCCAACTAAATTAAAGTTGCACAACAACTTACTAACAAAAAGTGCAGAAGATAATACCTCTGTCTATTGATAGTTTACATCAGCTGCAACTGCAAGAGTCCTAAGCTAACGGTAGCTTAGCTAACTAACGTAGATATATACTGACTAGATGCCGCCTTCTGCTTCTCAGCGTACGTCAATAGCGCTGCCATCTTGGGACGGGGTTTCTGACTATAGACATACAGTATGTCTGACAAGCAGTCAGACCCAGTCAGACCCTTGTAGAACAAATTTCAGTGTATATGTGGGTGTGTGTATGTAAGTGTATGTTTAATATAAAAAAAATGTCTGACATTTATAATAAACCAAACGGCTTGAAAATTGGTTGAGTATTCAGTGAGTTATTACCTCTGCCTCTGTTGACTAATGCAGTGAGTAGACACGGCTTCCCCCACCCAAGATGGCGGCCGCGTTGACGTGTTGTTCCAATGGACAGCAGCGTCAGAGGCGGCATCTATGTGTCTATATGTCTATGAGCTAACTAAGAGCTTTTAGCTGACAGTAGCAAGACTTTTTTTCAGGGCCTAACAGCTTCATGTTAAAGGGACAATGAGGAGTTTCTCCATCGGCAGAACGAAAAATTCCACGACATTAAAAAAGTCTCATATTAATGCGGATGAATCTACGTTTACATTACCCACACTTGTTAATGGGTCCATTTTAGATAAATATATCGTTCTGTCTCTATCGTTATTTTGTTATTATTAGTGGTGGAAATGCTGGGCGAGCCGACCAGCATTTCCTTACTCTCGGTTTCGCGGACGCTGCCCGGCGGGAATAACACAGCCGAATCGCCGTTTATGGTGGGAACTATGACGCTATCTGATCGTCTTCGAACCTCTGACTTTCATTCTTGATGAATGAAAACATTCTTGGCAAGACGTCCGTCTTGCGCCGGTCCAAGAATTTCACCGTGCGCACGGAGGCTCATGGTAAATGTAGTAGCCTATGAGACCACTTCTCTTTCCAAAAC
Source organism: Trachurus japonicus (assembly GCF_045865225.1). Classification (NCBI taxonomy): domain Eukaryota; kingdom Metazoa; phylum Chordata; class Actinopteri; order Carangiformes; family Carangidae; genus Trachurus; species Trachurus japonicus. Next base: position 38,483,709 of record NC_140915.1, on the reverse strand, counting down.
TCCTCGTTGTCCCTTTAAATTGCATTTATTGTGATTCAGAAAGTGAAGTGTAATATTTTAACTGTGTAAGTGAACAGGACATAAAACTATATTACGTATGATTCTGTGACAGGAGTGGCTCTGGAAGGTTTAATTCAGGTCTGGCTAGCACATTACATGTAGGGGGGGGGAAACTCATTTACTTCAGCAGTTTTAATTGTCTCACTCCAGAGGGGGGGGGGGGCTTGATGAAAGTGGAGGAGCCTTTAGGACAGAGACAGTTGGCAGCTGGATGAATCTCTTTGGTTTATTCTGATTAGATATCAAATCCAAGACAGGAAAATTACAGCAACTTCAATATGAGGCTTATGCCTGGTAACATGTGTGTGTTTAATTATAAGCCTGTGTCTTCATGTGAAGACCGGAGCGCCCCGCTTTGTCTTGGTGTGTGATTGCTTGTGTGCATGTGTGCGTGTGTGTGTGATTTCTCTCCTTTGCAGCTGTGTGGACACTCGCTTTGTTGCACCGAGCTGCCGTTCTGTCGACTGCCGTGCGCATTATTTAGCGCACAAAACCGTGGTCTCTAGAGCTGCGTTGACTACCATGGTGTTGCCTCGGCTCTGCTGCTGCTGCTGCATGCTGTCAGGCCCATGCCTTCTGTCGCAGTGTGTGTGTGTGTGTGTGTGTGTCTGTGTATGTGTGTGTATTTGTATTTCTGTTTCTTTGTGTCTGTGCCTTTGCCTTTGTTTCTTTGAGTTTGTGCGGCTGTTTCTTTGTGTCTGCAACAATGTGAGTGTGTGTTAACATTGTGTGCATCTTAAATCTCTTTGTGTCTGAATCTGAATGTGTGTTTTGTACCTGTTCCAGTGTGTGTCTTTGTGCGTTTGTGTGTCCTTGACTTTAAGTGTGTGAGGGTGTGTCTTTGTCTGAGTGCTTTGTGTCTGTATCTCCTTTAGTCTTATTAATTATATATATCTGCATTTGTGGATGTCTGTATTTGTGTGTGTGTGTGTGCGGCGTGCGTAGGCGTTACCACGGTTATATGGCAGACAGACCTCCCGCTAGACTTTATTAACAACATTTACTAGCATCTCTGCTGGGTTTGTCTAAACTGGGAGATTAAGATGTGCATACACACACACTGACAGGACTGACTCACAAAGACACCAGAGGGAAGACAACTGTAGTGTAGTGTGTGAGTGTGTGTCTCCATGGGTGGTGGGGTGGGGGCTACGTAAAATTAACAAACACATCTGCTGTGGCACCATGACACATAAAGTCTCTGTACTTGCTTATTCTTGTTTTGTTGAACATACCGCAGCATCACACACAGAGGCTCCCACGCACACACACACACACACACGCACAGTACAGAGATCAACAAATGCATATTAATTAGGAGATACAGACACAAAGCGCACACACATACACAGTCATTAGTCTGAAGGCATTAAAAGCTTGCAGTGGGTCTCACCTGGGCTGTAGCAGTATGTTGGTTTACGTTTGCCGCACACTTAATCAGTCAAACAGTGGAGAAAGCGCACCAGAGTGTTGTTACCTAACTACAAAGGTGTTAGTGTGTATGTCACTGTGAGAGTGTGTGTCTGTGCTTGTAGAATCAGCAGTTGGAGTCTGTCTATTGACTTATTGGTTTTAGCAAAGGGATCATGAGATTGATCAGCACCTCATCATTCATTTAAATGGAGGAACTCCACAGGTATAGACACTATAGACCTGGGGGAGAGAAAGACAGAGAGGAGCAGCCTGAATGTCTGTATGTGTGTGTATATATTTGTGTTCTTTTTCATTTTGTTCAAAAAGTGACTTTATTCTGATGTCTGTGCCTGAAGTAGAAGTCTAGACATGGTTTGCCTTGTTTAGAGAAACTGAAAGCAGGGGCACGCACCTAAGGTAGCTGTGCTTTCAGTCTCTGTGTTAAAAGCTATAACAGAATCTAAGTCATCTCTCTTTATTAATTTAGAAGAAATGGAAGATGCAGCCAGATTCATTCTTTCCACTTCAGACTAAAGTTAGTCCAACTGTCTCCCCTGGTTCCAGTCTTTATGCTAAGCTAACTGAATCTGCTTGGAGCTTCAAGTCCGTCGTGCAGACACGAGAGTGATATTGACATTTCATCCCAGTCTTTGGAAGAAACCTAAAAAGTGTTTCCTAAAATGTCATATCACTCATTCAAAGAGTGAAGACTGAAAATAGACAGAGATGTAGTGTCAGGCAGATAAATAGACTGGAAAAAGGGGAGAAACAAGGAGGCAGAGAGAGAGAGAGAGTCCAATAGACAGAAAAATAAAAAGTCAGAAAGTGCCAGATAGAACCGAGAAAAAGAGAAAATGGAGGTTGAAATAAATGAAAGAAAACAGAAAACTCATATTGAGGGAACGGGAGCCTGAGAGGTTTCTGGAATGATGAAAGAGAGCCGGAGAAGTAAGATAGAGTGATGCAGACAAGAACGGGAAGAGCGGCAAATACTGCAGATAAAGAAGAGCGAGGCGGTGATTGTTGTCGTCAGCGGCTCTCTGACTTCTGCTCGGTGACCACCGGCCTCCTCTGCACTTCATTTATTGTCAGTCTTTATTTGATTTCTTTGTACCACTGTCATTTTCCCCCCTCTGCGTTTGCCACCCAGACACCCTGCCACTTTTGTTTTTCCATTGCAGCAACAAAATGGCCTAGTTCTCTCCTCTAAACTTGACTTAAAGGGCCAGGGAGTGTTATTTTTCCCCTTTTTGGTGCAGTCGCCTATTTTTTTTATTCCTAAATCAGATGTTCCTTGAGTAACTGTTGATCAGTGTGTGTTTGCTTTTAAAGGTTTGACTTTCACAACAATTTACCTCTACCAACTGGATTTGGATGATGTTTTCCCCTGAATGTCTCAGTGTGTGTCCTAATTTTCATATAATGTGATAGAAAAAAAATCATGCGTCTTGAATTCGACACGTCCTTTTTAAAAAAAACCAGGCTGCCTCTGCAGCACAGCCCTCCACTGGTGCAGATGTTGCTTCCACTTACCGGGCCGAAGACATTTTTCCATTTTAAATTGACTACTGAGCTTTTGATTCAGCCGCTGACAGCATGTGTCAGCCACCAGTGAGTGCCACATTTATTCAGAGGCAGGTTTGTTTATGTTGATATTATTCAAAATTGTTTGCAATTTGCGATGGCTGGAAAGTTGAAAAAAAAAAAGCACCCTGGTGACAAAGCTACATGTGACGACTCTGTGCATGAATAAATGACAGGTTCTTAAAGTTGATCTTTATGTTTCAGTCTGTATAAAAATCAAGCTGAGTCTCCGTCTGTGATTGTGATGTAGATGAAGTAATGATTTTCTATGCAGCTTCTGGGCTTCCTGCTTTAAAACCCTGCAGTGAAACTTGCCTTAATGAGCTGCTAACCCTCCTTATACCATTTTGTTGTATGGTAGTTATTGGCTGTCACATGGTGGTGTAAGAGCGGCTCCAGAGAATTTTCCACTCTGACAAAAATAAACTGTGCGGAGAACACCGGATCTGAGTTGTTCTTTTACAATTTAACAGTCAAGTTTCTAAATCCTGCATCTCCAAGAAAAAGAGCTTCTTAAGATATTTACCTTAAAGATTCAAATCGGCCACATCTCCCGTTCTCTAACCCCCCTCCCTCCCTCCCTCTTCCACTGAGGGAATTTATCCTTACAATGTTACACGGTAAGCTCTCTGCTCACATTGAATGGCCAGAAACTACATTTAGCAGGTAGCATTATACTTTAACACGGTCTCTCACTGTCCATTACTCCGGCATTGATTCCAGTTAGGCTCACATTGGAAATGGATAAAATGTAAGTGAGCCCAGGGTTTGAGTGGAGAGTTTAATCTTGTCTCCACCAGTCCTGACAGTCTGAAGCACGTTGAGCAATTGGCTACAGGCCCGCTGTGATCTCATGACGAGGTGATATAATCCCTGTTGGTCATGGTGTCTGGGCTGCCAGTTGTTTACCATTTAGTAAGCAGCAGCGGAGTGAGATGAATGTAAATGCCTGGCGTCGCCTCGCTGCTATTTTTGAGCAATCATTGAATTTACATCTATATATACATGCAGCATTATATATACACGCAGGCATAAGGTACAATGGTAAATATAGACTCCCATATGAATATGACAACACTTCAGTTTCGTGGCCCTGCACCAGAAAACGGGCCTGAGACCGTCCCGGGTCTGTCCAGGTCTGAGCTGTAGAACTTGTACCAACAACACAGTGTGCTCGAAACCCATTTGGCAACATTTGTGTTTGTACCCTCGCTGTCTGCCATCTCTCCACCCCGCAGCCTCCAAGAGAAGCACAAATATCATAAAACTGCTTCATTGAGGTGGAAAAAGAAATTGCTTCTCCACCAAAACGTTAAATGCAGCCCAACCAGAGCGAATGGTGAAATTCGCCAGCTGTTCTGCATTTACACAGCAAAGACGATGCAGTAAGGTCGAAATGTTGTCACATGTTCTGTTCCCCGAGCTCCTTCTGAAGATCTGGCATGACTTATTCATCCCTCTCGCCGGATTTACATCATGTAGGATATAACTTGCTGCGTTTTAACCGTGTCTGACGGTGGGGTTCATTAATCTGCCACACCCTTCGCTTCTCTCGCTTCAGCAAAATGATACAACACACGAGTGATTTCATATATTCTCAGTTCATAAAACTTTTATTTGTTTGTTTTACTTGAGCCTCACTGTCGTAAACACTCACGGCGTTATGTAAGTCGGTCCCATGAAGCTTCTCCTGCAACAAGTAGCATCATGGGGAAGTAATGTGTCTTGTATTTGTCAGCAGCAGCGGCGGCGGCAGCAGTTTGTTTGTTTGGAATAACTAGAAGAATAAGCGGCGTGTGAACCGTGACGGTGACAGCCGGCGAGGCTTTAAAAGGAAAAGAGTGCCACCTACAGAAATGTCACTTCACAGGATACACGTTCAGACCAACAACAAAACTGCATTGACATTTGGTTGCATAGCGATCCCAGAATAAAATAAAAGAAACCGTGTGGAAGTATCATCCTGCAGGAACAGTGGACAAGGCTCAACCAGACAGAAAACTGAGCCAAAAGGTGAAATTCATTGCTGCATTTTGTTTGTATTCACAAACACAGCTCATGAGTTCCCTGCATTTTCCTCCCCATCTGCCTTCAAGACACTGAAATAAACACACTTAGCTCTTTTTGCACGGCACACAGGGTCATAAATGTTGCACAGCGATAGTCCCAGGTGAACACGGGTCATCAGACCAACACTGAGCTCTGAGTTCAAACCGCTGCCTCGTATAAAAGATTTGTCTGGGAGCGTTCAGGCACGTTATTAGGATGCCCTCTGGAGGTGTTCTGGGCATGTCCGACTTTTCAGGGGTTATATATCTTGAATTGGGAGCACCTTGGCGCACACTAGAAAGAATTCGACGATGTAGGTAGGGGAAGGAATATCTAGGATACAGTACTCACCCACCAGACTGTAGAGATGAAGAGGGAGCTGAAGCTTCAAGGCCTCTTCATATACAGAATTATTATCTTATATTAGCTATTCATATGAGCTTTGTGTGTATACAACCCCTGGCAACAATGATGGAATCACCACTCTTGGAGGGTTTTCATTTAGTTGTTTAATTTTGTAGAAAAGTATCTCTTTCATCCAGTCATCTGCAGTCCGTGATTGCTTTTCATTAGCCCACTGTGTTAGGTGTAAATGATGACCTTTGTCTTTTCTGTAGTAAATCCCATCTCTTCCTTTCAGTGGTTTCTTACAGTTCGGTCACAGACGTTGACTCCAGTTTCCACCCATTTGTTCCTCATTTGTTTTCTTCTGAATTTTCTGTTTTCAAAAAGTAAAAAGTTTTCTATCTTGATGCTACGTAAGAGATTCCATAATATTTTCCTCAGATTTGAGTGATTACATATTTTTTCCCTCTACTTGATCTAAAAGAAAATACAACAATTTTCTTTCTTGCTTTTTATGTGTTTCTTAAAACCAGAAGGTTGGCATTTTGAATAAAATTTGTTTTGTGGCATGTCTGTGATTTGCCCTTTTTCTACAAAATGAAACAACTAAATGAACACCCTCCAAGAGTGGTGATTCCATCATTTTTGCCCGGGGTTGTAGAAACAAAAGGCACAATAATACTGGATACTGAGCTGCCACATATACAGTACAGTACTGAGATCTATCATAAGAACCAGATATAGTCCAAAGTGCTTGCTTGGCTTTGTACCGTTGTGACTCAGACCAGCAAAGATGTGTCGGACTGTTGAGACCACAGGCTTCACCAGGAAGAAGGGATGCACACACCATCCTCCTTGACAAATGTAATTTAATGTTCATGATAACATCATATAGCATTATAAACTACTGTGCAGGGTCACAGCGCGCTGATACATGGATGTTGTGCTGCAGTGATTCCAGGTCAGGCCCTAATGTTCCATCATAAGCCCTGCACAGCTACAGCCGCTCTCTCTCTCACAGCAAACAGCACATGCAAATCCTCAGAGGTAAACATTTATAAGGAGATAAAGTCAAACCAAAACACACACACAAACACATCGAGTGAAGTCGCACATAACCCAACACACACATTCTTAAAGCCCCAGTAACTTATTTGGCTTTTTATTAGCAAAAATCAAATCTGTCTTTCATAAATACGTATTTCACTGAAGTCGAATCACACCCGCGCACAAATGAAAGCTTTCTGGTACCTTAGAATGAGTTGTTACAAGTCGTTACAAATACATAAGTGGGCGACGCACCGAACCGAGGCGGCCATGTTGCATCGCCATTTTTTACGTTGAGTGGCAGTGTGACCGTAGGTAACCATAGAAACTCAGCGGAGCTGTGGGCTCGGCCTGTTAAAACTGTCACCACTGTGTAGTGTGAGGAAGGACGGAGGCACTGATGTTGCATTCAGGTGCAGTCAGGCAGACGTCATTTTACTCGACGAGAGAAAGACGATCAAACGTACAATACGACATCACCATGACAACATGTTGTCACGCCTGTATTGTTTTGCCTCGTGCTGGCGGACCACTTGTTTACATAGATGCTTGTTTATCCTGTTACATGCAGCGTCTGTTGTCTGTCTGACGTCTGCCCATTTCATGTGAATGCAACATCAAGAATATGTTCCGATATGCAACCGCACCGCTAGATGGGGGGCTAATTCCTACACATTATACCTTTAAGCTTTGATACAAATTTGAGTTTCTTTCCACTACTTCTCTTCCCCTGACTCACACACACTCACACACACACACACACACACACACACACACACACACACACACACACACACACCTGTCCTCCTCCCTTAGGCACGTCTTGGAGCAAACCATCCCTCTCCTCTCCTGTCAGTGGGAACAAATGAGCCGGGGCATGTTTCTTAGTGTGTGTCTGAGCGTGTGTGCAGGGCAAACTTCCTGTCTGTCTGGCCTTCTTCTCTTTTGCTGTACCCCAAAACACACACACACACACACACACACACATACCTTGCTCCGCACTGTTACCCTCTGACAGATCACTGACATGCCGTCTCTAGGCCATCCTCTACTGCGGGTGTGTGTGCATGTGTGTGCATGGGGTTACAGACAACCCACCCCGACCCCCCCTTGCCACCCACCCCACAACCCCCACCCACCCCCCCCTCCCCTCTGTGTCAGTCTGGCAATTGCCGTCTCTCAAGGAGCGAAGAAAGGGAGGGCAAGGGCCTTGATGTGAGGGTGTTTGTTGTCAGAGGGTTTATTAATAAAGATGACCTCAGCCAGAGTTGCTCAGAGGGTTTGTGTGTGTGTGAGAGAAAGAGAGTATGTTTTTTTTCCTTTTGTCTTTCCTTCTTTTACTCTCTCTATGTGACGCCTTCATATCGTCAAATAATTATTTCTTTGAGACAAAGAATTCCATTTTCCTTCCCCTGCCTTATCTCCTTCTCCTTCTCCTTCCTCGTTCTGTGGAAACAGTCTGAGGTTGTCGCACTTGTTTGTGTGGACTCCTAATGCGTCTTTGCGTGCATGGAAGTCATCTGTGTGTGTGTGTGTGTGTGTGTGTGTGTGTGTGGGTGTAATGGGGATAATCCGTCTTGATCTAACTCCTTTGTGTCTCAGCGTCCGTGGATGTGATTATGTGCTTCATTATGTTGGGGCTAAACAGGTTGAGTCCACTGCGTGCGTGCGTGTGTGCAGACGTCAGTCACCTGCTGTGTGTTTAGAAGAACAGATGTCCTCGTAAGAATAGAAAGATGAGTAATTTCCGTCCACGCACCGGGTCTCCCTGCCTGTCATCGCCGCGACTGTCCGTCTCTGTCCGCGGCTGAGTGATGTGACTGCAGTCGAAGCGTAGGCTGCATGGGATGGATTTGTCCAGGTTGTAAGTTGTCATACTCTTTGGGGAACTACTTTCCACTGAATAAATAGTCCCTATGAAAACTTTTGACAGCAATATTCTGTAAAAAAAATATATATATATATATATATATCTAGACCTGGATGATGTTTCTTTAACAAGGTGCATCTGTTCTGTTCACATGAAGTGCAGCGATGCTCAGGGAACTCCTACAGCGTATCGAGCGTATCAGGACAGTAAGCAGAGATGTAACTGGGAGCTGAACCTCAGTCGTCTGACAGCCCCCTCTAGGTTTTGGCCACTCAATCGATTCATACACTGACATAGAAATGTCACTTTACATCACCTCGTGAACCACTACCATCAGGCCTAGTTGGCTGTAACAAGTGCAAATAACTTTTAACAACCAGTATAACATATTCTGTCCAACAACCAGAACTTTTAAAAACTGTTATATGCAGGACCTCCACTGAGCATCTCCTACTGCAGGTGGCTGGGAGAGGATGTATTTGCATTGCAGCAGGCAGGACTTTTTGTTATTGTGGCGTTACACCCTGTCACCCAGCCCCTTTCAGCTGCAGTGCCTGTTCCAGCAGCGCAGGCCCTCCTCATGGTTTTTCCATGACATTGTGTTGCTCTTCCTGTGTTGATGTGTCGTGGCAGGACTGATGCAGCTTTTAACCAACAGCAGATAAAGGGGAAGATAAAAAAGATAGCGAAATGGGTTCAAAGAAAACATATATGTAATTTGGGTGAACTGACCCTTTAAAGATAAATATAAGCTCAGACAGGTCAGGAAAGGTTGATAAACTGTGTGGAGTCATGTTAGGTTGAGGTAAACGTCAGTGCTGGGAGGTGATCTCATTTGTTTAGCTGTCAAACTCCCCTCTGCATCTGTCCCCCAGGGCCGGAGCAAGAGGCTGAGCAGGACGGCCAGCCAAGCAGCGCGGCCCCCGGGGGTCCGGCAGTTACCATGGTGGGGGATGGCGGCCTGTATTTTGCCCTCTGCCTTCCCCACTATAATGAACACAGAGGCCATTAGGGACAGGGTCCTCCTGCAGGCGGGGAGCGCCACATAATGAGATGATGTGCTGAGCTCATGCTGCTACTTTCACCTACACACACAAACAAGGACACAAGCAGAGGAGCAGATGCAAGTACTCACATGTGTACAAATTAAGTAACCCGAACACACAGTACCAAGTGGGGAAGTATGAATCTACACACACACACACCGACTTGCACACACAGATGCAAGAAGCGATTCAGGCTCACATACAGTGACATCAAAGATTTTTACAATTTGTTGCTTCACAGCCTCCAAACAGAATTCTTCCACCCTCAGGCTTTCCCAACATTAATAGAAGGGAAACGGATAGGGGGGGGGGGCAAATACTGACAGAAAGTTAAAGACGGGAAGAAGATTCCCTTTCGGCTAGAGCCGCAACAATTAATCGATTAATCAAACAATAATTAATCAATCTATTTTGATAATCGAATAATAGAAAAAAAGTCCAAATTCACTGATTTCAGCTTCTTAGAAGTGAATATTTCTGGTTTCTTTGTCCCTTTATGACAATAAACTGAGTCTCTCTTTGGTGTGTGGACAAAACAAGACATTTGAGGACGTCGTCTTGTGGTTTGGGAAACACTGATTGACATTTTTGAAGATTTTTGAACATCGTATTGACCAAACAATTAATCGATTATTTCTTTACATAATCAACAGATTAATCGATAATGAAAATAATCGTTAGTTGCAGCCCTACTTTCAGCATTACATTGATGTGAAGCACGCAGGTCGGACTGGCCATACTGTACAGCTGCTGGAGGAGAACACAGTCAGCGGCCTTGCATGGCCTGTAGTCAGCGCCTTGCAGCCTGTTGAGAATGAGTGGAAGAGGTCACCATCCACCGTGACAGAGCTTCAACAGTTCTGTATAGAAGAGTGGGCAAATGTTGCACTGTGTAGGTGTGCAGCGTTGGTAGAGCTGCATCTAAACAGACTCAAGGCTGGAATTAAATCAGAAGGTGGTTCTTAGAGCAAGTCTTTACTGGAGGTTGTTAAAAAAAACAGAAGTGTTCCTATGATGTTGTAGGTTGCATTGAGTAAATAGAATTGGACATTTTTTGTTTTTATTCCAGGCCGAGAAGCAACAAAATGTGAATGTTTTTGAAAGGGGAGGTCTTTCTTTTCTATAGCCACCGTATTAGTCTTTAACCTCCCTCTCTGTCAATAATCTTCCACTCATGTATGGTTCCCCGGCTGCTTGCTATTTCAGCTGCAGAGCCCGACCCTCAGCCGGCTACATTTTGTTGGACACACGGCAGCAGCAGTGAGAGGAAAGCTAATGAAACAGGATATCCCTGCCGATGGCTGCTGCACAGGGGAAGAAGAAAAAGCACAATTGCCATGACCTTGACTAAATCTATAAAATTACAGCGAATGCAGAGAAGGGCTGTATGTTCACTCAGTTTACTTATTCACTGGTGGGAGCAATTGTTCTTTAGGGGTCAACTCAAGACCCGATATGCCAAGTAACTACCCCGCAGGTCCAAGGCTGAGACACAAGTACATTTTTTAATTCTTCTGTTTTGTCTGAAAATCAAGGATGTTTATTTGCGGAGGCGTTTCCTGTTGGCAGATATATGGAATCAACACACACGTCTGTTTTATAATTTAACAATCAGTCGCAACTTCATCAGTGTTGGTGCAACTGTTCTCTAGTATACCATGTTTCATTTATTTAAAAACACACTTGCATAAACATTACAGGCACCTTTTACCCCCCCCATCAATGGTTGGTTGTTAAAAACTCCATTTCCAGTAAAACCTAGAAACTTATATGCTCTTTTGACATTTTCATGTGGAGTTTGAACCATTTACCGAATAAATTCACAATGATAAATATTCAAAATACCCCAGAGACTCCAAGACTGTGGTTTATTATTGTATTTATTTATTTGTTTCGGGCCATTTAGATTCATGTAAATGCTCAAAAAAAGGAACTTAATGATTTAATCAGTTTTGATGCAAAAAAACCCATAAAAATAATAACACACATTATATAACACATCTGGTCTGGGATCGCTGTGGGATCCCTCAGGAGGACTTGGAGACCCACCCTCTGATAAGTGATAGAAGATGCATGGATGGATGGATGGATGGATGATTTATTATTGCAGCTGTAACAAAACAGCACAGATCATTTACAGATGGTCAAACAGGCATTTTGACACTGATTGGCATCAAGATTAACGTGTTTACTTATTTATTTTTACTGCACCTTGTGAGTATTCACACCTTCACCAGGCTTTTCACTAGATGGAGAGGTTTACTCCTGAGTTGACACCCATGAGTGGTGAGAAAAGCAGAGATCAGGAGTGTAAGTGGTCCAATGAAGAAGGCCTGTGTGGAACGTTGCAGGTTTTATTGGAGGGCACCTCAGCAGAAGGGATTTGTTAGGCTTTACCCCAGTATGAGACAAATATTAGGATAAACCTCCTCACTGCCCTGGGCCTTGTTGTGAAAAGGCCAGGGCCCAAGCTAGTGCTTTACCATCACATCCTCCCACTTATGTAAACAGATGTCTAATACAGACACACACACACACACTCACACACACACAGACACACATGCATGCATGCACAACCGAGGCCTCCCAACCCCATGCACTCACCCCCACTCATTTTACGAGACTTTCCTCTTCTCATGCACATACACTGCACTTACACTTCAAAAACACACTTCACTTCAGGTGAATGAACTCTCTGTTCTCATGGATTGATTTCATCACTTTTCACTTTCAAAACAGATAAAACCCGGTGGAGTGCGTGCCTTTGATATAAAGCACTCATACATATGTTGTGGATCTACTGACAAATGTGAGAGTTTTACACTCTCTGTGTGTCTCTCCCCCAGTCGGGCTCACACACCAGGTGCTGCTCGGTATTTGGTGTCCACTACGGCTCCTGTGTGTTCTGGCAGCACTGAGCTCCTCGGCTCAAAACAAATATCAGTTGCCAAAAGCACTGATGCAGGCTCTTCGCTTCACACAGGAAATGAGTGGATAATAGTGGGAAGGTCCCACTTCACTGAAAAAAAAAAATTCAATCACAATCATTTTATCTGTCGACACCAACAAGTACAGAGGGTTTTTTTTTCATCCCTGTTCAGAGACAATAGGACTGGAAATCTCTGGTTCGCACCGCCAGAAACTTGGTGGATGTGTTCTGACAGACTGCGGCGCCAGAGGCTTTGATAGCATCTGTGCTGTGGGCTGCACTTACAGAGTTCGCAACTGGCAAAGCAAATATTTTCCTCTGGCACACTGGTAACGTTAGCGAGGTCATCAAGTGTAGCAAAACTCTTACTATCCATCTGCCCAGTGGGCGCAGCCATTCTCAGGTGATTTCTGACTGATAAATGTTGTGGTTCCTATAACCTGTGGGCCCGGCTACTTGGCCGACCGGATACGCCGCGTTTTTAACGCTTTAGAAGTGAATTCTTATTTTTATTATTTAAATGTTGAAACGCTTACAAAATGTTGATTTTGGCCAACCACCACGACAAGAAAAAACTAATTTCATTTGGCCTCGGTCTTTGCGGTTGGATGTGAGCCACCAACATTTCTTCAAGGTTCTGAAGTGGGTCCCTGAGGACTGTGTCCCTTTGGAATTGATATTTTCAATAACTCTTCCACATTATTGGTACCTTTCTCTAATTAAGTGCCTATCATTAAGGTGGTATAAATTGCTGTGATTGCAAGGATAATTATATTGCTTCAGAAATCAATTCTAGGCCATTGCTTAGAGCAAATTCTGGGTTGCCAGGTTGTGAAAAATCTTTTAATAACACCCTGTGTTAAAACCTTTATTCATAATAAAGCTGTAGCCTAAATAAATGCGTAATCAGTGATCATACAGTCCAATTAGTTAAAACGATTTCTTACAGTGTGGCATACGTTTTTTTATGTTTATTAATATTTATAATAGATCTATAAAGCTTTAGTCAATCATCTAATTACATCAAGGAAGACATTAATAACAGCTTTTAAAAAAACATGTACAGTGTAATTAAATTTCACATTGTTAGAGCAGAGCGACTGTTAAAATGTCAGTATTGATCTTTAAAGCCAGAAATCTCCCAAAGTCTATAAGAGCAGAGTAGTTGCACAGAGCAGACATAATCTTTCATGGAGAGGCCAAAGCATGAAGAAGACAAATGCTACACCTTCAGCTGTATAACAGTCATTTCTATGGTACACTGAATAATCGATCCTTCAGTTGAGTATGGATTGACGACTCTCATGAGGGATCTCTGTGGGAATTGACTCTGTCATGCCTTGGCGTTGATAATGGACCCAGCAAATGGCGGCCATCTCTAATTTTAGCTTGTAAATCACGACCCATGAGTAATGTGCTGCACTTAGAGGGGTCAGAGTTCACTAGTGAATCACTCTGGAGGACAAAGTCAGAAAAGTCCGGCTTTGCAGCTCAGTCTTTTTTGTTTTCAAGGGGGGGTGGAGAGCCGTTGTTGTTGTGTGGGTGGTGTGGGTGGGGTGATAAGTTGGCATTCATCGCTCAGATGCAGCTCTGACCTTGGCCAGATGTCCAGCAAGATGGATTGTGTGTGCGTACACGCGTGGATGTGTGTGTGTGTTGCCGGCCAGGTTTTGGGAGAGTGCTCGGCTCTAATATGGACTGGCAGGCATTTTGTTGGGCTTTATTGCCACATGCCTCTTCCAATCCTGCTGCTGATTAGAGCTGCCATCACTGGCACGCACACACACACACATACACACACACACAGACCACATGCGCGCGCTCTTACGATGCAGACTCACACACTTTGGCACACGCTCAAAGCTCGGGCCTTTGCATGTGATTAGCATCCAATTGCGTTGTCTTGTGCAGTGATCAAACAGAGCGTGGAGTTGTGCTCTTGTCGAGGCCGATGGGAGGAAGTGACGGCTACATCATCGCTCCACTTTTATTCTGCTCATCAGGGTGCTGTCAGCTTAGACAATGTCAAATTTGGTGCAAGGCAATTAAAGGCCCATGCAGGCTCATATAGACACTGCATGCTCACATCATGCAACACACATCCTCCCACACACACACACACACACACACACACACACACACACACACACATGTATTTACAATAAGCATGCAGGCGATTAGCTGAGAAAGTGCAGGTTTAAACTGTTAGTCATTGCTGATTCACGAGCGGCTGGCTGGCTTCCACACAGCCACTCACTGTGCTGCCTGTCAAACACACAGGCAGCCAGCACCTGGAGGTGTGTGTGTGTGAGTGTGTGTGTGTGTGTGTGTGTGTGTGTGTGTGTGTGTGTGTGCAGGTGTTCTTGAAATGCTGTTTTTTAACCAGACTCTGTCACTCCGCCCCGCTCTCTGCTCCGTGGCCTCGTGTGTGTGTCTGCCTGCGTCTATGCTTGGGGACTATATGTTATGGGCCTCGGTTTGTGTGCAGACGTTCATCCATATTTATGTGTGTATGTGTGTGTGTGGGTTAGTGTGTGTGTGTGTGTGTGTGTAAGTGTGGAGCCTTGCAGGCTTTTTGGCTGCTGTGTTCTCCTGGATGAGGCCAATGGAAAGCTGAGGTCTGGATGACTTACTTATTTAGGAAAAATCTCCCAAAGATGGCCAGTATGCTGCTGTGTTGTCACATAGTTGTGTGTGTGTATGTGTGTGTGTGTGTGTGTGTGTGTGTGTGTGTGTGTGTGTGTGTGTGTGTGCATAGGTATCCCAGCCAGTAGCCTCAGTAGCAGCAGTATATTTCATCTTGGAGAGTCATTTTTCCTAACAGCCTTTAAAGTTATTCTGCTGCTGGTGAAGCCTCAGCAGATGGGCCGTCGGTTCAGTCCCAGGTGGAGACACTCACCGAAGGGTTAAACGCTCTACCAGAGGCGTTACACACACACACACACACACACACACACACACACAAACACACACACTCACACTCATATGGTGAGTTAGCCACAGCCATGAGGTCCCTGATTAAGTCCGAATTCACTTTACAGCATATTTAATTAAACTAACTGGATTTCTGAGACCCCACCACCAAATAGAGTTTCGTATTTTTTACGTAACTCGGCCTTTATTTTCTTGCAGGATCCATCCAGACTCTTCGGGTGCTCTCTCCTTTTAGAAAAACAAGTCAATAGCTGGTTTCAAATTGTCGCTGCCCAATTAAAACCATGAAGGATTAAATTATCCCTTTATGGGTTGAGAACATTTTTTCCACTTTTAAGTTAAAAAAAAAAAACAGTTAAAAACATATTGGATTGTTTGGAAACTGCCATGTCACAAAATAAAAAACAGGGTTGTTTTACTTTTACTTCCACAGGACATTTAGAAAAAAAAAAAAGTCTGAACCAGAGAGGGTTTTAAAAGATTTCACATCTGATTTTTCTAACAGCTTTGTGATGGTCTTACCCAGAATATGAGGTTGTGTGCGTGTGCGTGTCTGGCTTCAGTCAATATAGACTGATGGACATCACAGCTTTTCTCGTCAATATAGTGCAGCACACTGTGCACAAAATGTAGCAGAGTTTTCCAGTGCTGCTTTATTGACAGCAGTGAATGAACTATGATGGTGTCAGAGGTTTGGCTGCTGCCATTGTGCGCTCCCTGTGTGTAACAGTAGCCGACCCATACGTTACTGACAGTGTCCGCTTGGCCCGCGGCGCTCTCAATTGTGATTAGTGTGCTGCTGATGCTGACATGAATCTTGGCCTCTAGACACACACACACACACACACATATATATACACACATATGCGGATAAAAGTGTACACACAAACACAGACTTGGCTGGGACTCTGCAGTTAGTTATGTGATCTGCAGCGTGAACCGTGGGATCCAATGAATGCCAGCCTCAAGCATTCAGGTGTGTGTGTGTGTGTGTGTGTAGATGTGTGAGGTCAGAGAGTGTGTTTCATGTGTGTGTATTAAAGCAGCACAAGTACAGTACAATGAAATCAAGTTAATCCACACACATTTTCACATCAGGCTCAGTGTTGGTCCACACGCTGCTGTGCTCATCAGCAGGAAGAATCCACCTTGACAGCTCTGAACCACAAAGGGCGAACTTATCCTAGCTTGTTAACTCGACTGCATCATCCACTTCTACATCGCAATGATTTTCAGACAGCTGTCAACTGTTTGGTTTTTTGGGGTTTTTTAACTTTATGGTATTTTTCTTTTAGCTAACAAGCTTTCTTAAAAATAGGTACACAAGTTTGGACCACAACTGTTCTCTTTTCAACTCTTGTTATGAAAGAATAGCCTATCTTAAGATTGTATTGTGTCATACAAAATAGACAAGTAACATGGAATAAAGAACACCAGATAAACAAGTCCTGTTCAAAATTAGTTAGGATGTTCTGACTAGTAGTGATAGGTTAAGTCAAGATACCAAATGTATGGGGGGGGGAAACAAGGACATTTTTCTAAGCTGTTTGAGACATTTTCCATGTAATCTCTGCTTGGCTTTACTGACATGACAGATGAGTAATTTCAGTCCAGTTATCAAATGAATACAGTACAGACAAGAAACAGACAGAAAAAATTGAATAATATGTAAGTACCATATACGTAGAATAGATTATACTGGAAGCAATTTAATGACAATTATATTGTCAGGACATGTGCTACTAATGTAATCACTCTATCGTTTCTCTTTTGTGTGACAGCAGTTTATATATTTTCCAGCTCACGCTGCAGGCTGCTTTTCCTCCCCACACAGACAGGGGCAGTTTCTGAGGCTCAGAGACATGGATAAACTGGGGATATATGCTATATTGCTTAGTTTTTCAAAGAAAAACCTCTCAAATCTCAAACCTCAAATCCTTGTATGTCTCACAGAACAGTAGGACGTGTGATTCTGTGTCACCATGTATCTGTCTCTGCCTGTGGAAGGCCTGTTTCTACTTACTTAGTCTGGTGGCCAGGTACTCTGCTGTCATGTGCTCTCTCTTCAGGGTTAAATAGGCCTCTAATCTATTTTGTGACTTAGCGGTTTTGTTCCAATATTTGATATAACCTTCTTTTCATTTTGAGATGATTGTGTTGGGCCAGATTGTGTTTGGTGTCTGTCCACAAGCTCTGCTCACAAACACCAGAGCTCAAGGATCAGCTGGCAGAGAGGGGTCTCTTGTTCTTCTCTTTGGATGCTCATCTTTTGTTCTTATCTTTGTAAATATCTGTCTCACTCATCTTTCAAACTTTGAATCCTCAACTCGATTGTTCTGTGTGACTGATCTCTTGTTTGCAGAGACACAAAGTCATGGCGACTCATTAAACGCAATTAAAATTTGCTTTGAAAATTCAAAATCTTTTCAACTTTTAACACAGTTAAACAACAATTGGTTTGTGAGCATTCAAAAATAAAGCTACAGCTCCTACGACCTCTTGTATTGTGTTGGCGGTTTGCTCGGTAGCTACAGTAGTTCACCCAAGAGCCAGATGTTTCTAGACCACAGATGATTTCACTGTGGAGTTTTAATGCGTCTGTGTATGTGTGCATTTATGTGTGTGTGTGTGTGTGTGTGTGTGTGTGTGTGTACTTCCACCTGTCACTGATTACCCCCTCTCTTCTTCTTCTCTGTCTCTCTTTTAGCCCAATGTGACCTTCATCTGGGTTGCGTGTCTCTACTCAACATTCACGAAGAAGACTGAAGCAAAAAAAAAAAAAAAAACTGAAGGGGAGATTAAGAAGAAAGCACACAGACGCGCGAGGGAGGAGAAGAAAAACAAGTAAGAAAGTAAAAACAGAACAAAGGGTGGAGAAGAAAAACAGCAGCATCTTTGCTGCCTCCTCTGAAACCTTCCACGGCAAACAACACGACTGGCAGAGTGAATCAGAGGAGGAGAAAAGAGGAAAGAAAGGGAGAGGTGTGGTGAGGCATGTAAAATGTGCAAAGAATCAAAAAAATAAGAAGGTGGATACGAGGAGGGGAAAAGGAAGCCTTGCAAGGGCGGGGGAGGGGTGAGTTGTCAAAACAGGATGTGGAAATTACAGACATTTTCAGGTACTCCCGGAAAGAAATTATTTTGGTGCAAGACAAAGAGAAAAAGCAGAGGGAGCAGGAGTTCAGAAGGAGAGGGAAAGAAAAGATTGAATGTGGATATAGAATATTGGATTTCAGATATCACAGCATCATGTTAACAAGAGAGGGGGGGGTTGCACCGTTTCCTGATTGCGTATGTGTGAGTGAAAGCGTGGTGGCCAGATTTCACCCGAAGCACCAAAAGTAGAAGAATGAAGAAAACAGAAGTGACCACGCACAGAATTACAACTTCAGTTTTAGTGAATCATGAATTTTGTGACGTGTGATAAAAGCACGAGGTAATTTTTTCACTTTAAGTTTCATTTACTCACTGAAATATATCGAGCTGACTAAAGTCTGGGGAGAGAAGTTGAGAGGCTGAGCCTTTAGTTATGACTCTCTGCTCACAGCACATTTTATGGCAGCTGGTGTTTTATAGCCTCTTGTCCTGGTTTTGCCTCTCAGGCGACAGGCAGCCCGGCCTCGTCTGACTGGAAGACTTCCACACCGTACCGTAGGAGTTTTCCTACTGCGAGCTAGAAGCAGAGATCAATACCAGCCTCATATATGTTAACATGAAGCTGGAGTCAGGTAACAGTTAGCTTAGCTTAGCTTAGCATGACTTATGGATATACAGGGAAATAGAAAAGAAAAGGTCCCACCAGAACCTCCAGAGATAACCAAAGTATCAAGAGGACACGTCCTCCATTATTCTAAATTAGATAATTGAATTGTAAAAAGAAATAGCAGCGACACAGTTGTGAATAAAGCAGCATGACCGCGGTCACACAATGTCACCGTCACTGACTGGAAATGAAATGTAGCTGTAGCTGTAAGGAGTGAATCATTTAACAACTGTAATAGTTCACTTTGGGTTTTGGTTAGAACACACCATAATTGTGGAGCAAAAAACATGCACCCAAATGACACAAGTAGTTCTACCTTTTAATATAAGACTTACAGTAAAAGTCAAATAACATCCCCTGTATCTAGGTTACAGGGGATGTTATCTAGGCTATATGGAGGTAAGAGTGGTGTCAATCTTCTTACAGTATGTTCCTCTTGACAGCAGCGTAAATTTAGCCTTCCTATTATTACTGTAGCCTACTTAGTGGTAGGCCTATGTATTTACAAACAAATTTGCAATATGAGAAATAGATGCAGAATAACTACAGTAATAGCCTACACAGTGAATAAGAGGCCTTTGTGGCTTTGACTGCTGAGATATGAAAAGATGAAACAACAAAAGAGAAACAAGAAGATTTGATGTATATTTTTAATTCAGAAGATATAACTGGACACAAACCAAAGTTATTTCTGAGCAGTCCTTGTTGTAAAGAGCGTTGTATCATGTATTTGTAGTAGCTCTTACATGACAGCTTGTATGCTAATCGAGGGTTAGAATCCACAACCAACAGTCCACTGCTGCCTTTACCTCTAAAACCAAACCCCTCCCATATAGTACGCTGGAAATAATGTGTGAGACAGTATGCGCGTGTGAGAGTGTGTGTAAGTTAGTATAGGTGGCCATCTCATGTTAGGGCGTCTCTCATTTCCAATCAGCTGTCTGTGTGATGGAGCGTCTGGGAGCTGCGGCAGACTTCACTAAATTGCCTTCGATAAAACAAAGTTATTTGTATTCCAACTTTAACCTGCAGAATACACACAGACATATGGGCAGAATAAGGACGTTAAACACACACATACACACTCTCAAACATAGATATGTATACTATACAATGATGACAACGACAAAATCCTCTCACACACATAAACACCAAAAGTAAGAAAAAAAACATCCTCCGGCGACACCGCTCCATTTCCTCAGTCCATATTTTTCAAAAAAGCAAGTGTGTGCATGTGTGTGTGTCTCTCTCATCACAATGCACTTATCCCTCGTTCTCTCTAATAATTCTGAATCTCTCTCTCTCTCTCTCTCTCTCTGGCTGTCTGTCTCACACTCTCTATCTGTGTCTTTCACAGTGTGTGTTTATCTCTGCGAGGATATTGGTTGCCAATCATAAATAGCTTTCTCTCTGACAAGGTGCCGTCACAGACGCCAAGAGCTCGGGGGAGGAGGTGGGGGTGCGGGAGGGAGGGAGGGTGAGAAAGGTGGAAGAATGGAGGATATGACAGTGAGAGGAGAGAGATAGAGAGAGCAATAGAGGGAGGAAGAGGAAGAGGAGGAAGAGAGTGGAATGAAGCAGGAGAGATGGAGGTGGAGGTTATGCACATCAAGGTATAGTGTGACAGGTGTCAGATATATGCAGAAATAAATGAACTCCACTTATATACACACACCCCCGTGCACACTCAATCACACAGCAGAAATTGAAATGTTGGTGCGCGCTCACACAGTCCTACACACCGAGAGGCATGCGGTACAACACGAGCTGCTACTGTAAATTCTCAGATAGCGACGGGCGCTTTCATTTATCTCTCGCTGCTGAGGGAAACCGGCAAGAGTATTTTATCATATTTTAGATACCATCTCCTTCTTTTCTCATCTGTGCCTGGTTTAATTTGCTGTGTGCTGCTAACGCTAACGTCACACTTCTTCCCCCGTCTGCCTGTTGCCCTGATGAATGGAATCTAATGTACGTTAACACGGCGCAGTCTCCCTCAGAACAACAACAGGGACACTCTGTTGCTCCCAGTTTCTCTCATGTAACAAAATTACTGTTTTAATTTCACTCTGTGTTTTTTTTTCCTCTTCCAGTCACTTCCAGCGTTCTTGTTTTTTTTTATTTTTCCTTTTTTTTTATTGCTACTCCACATTGGCTGCAATGGTTTTTCACTTTAAAAGTGTTTCAGCGCCTAAGGGGCTGTGATCCTTAAGGCAGCTTCTCTCTGAAGGAAAATAAAAAAGAGACAGAGTAAAAAAAAAAAAGCAATTGGAATACATTAGTGACTAAGAGCTCAGCTTTGGTTTCAGGACTAGCTTGACATTTTGGGAAATACGCCTTTTCACTTAGTTGTGAGGATTTATGAGGAGATTCATACCATGTACGTAAATTAAACATGAAGTATAGAGTAAGCAGCTAATTGGCTGCGTCTCAAAAGCACATGGACTCACTTATAAAACTACACCTGGGCTTTTTGTGAATGAAACACATAACACAGTTGATTAAAACAGTTTTAAATATTCAGAGGTGTCAATACGTCATTTTTTATTTCCTCATATTCATTCATTTATTCTTAAGAACGTTTCACTGATCCAACATCTTTCTGAAGTGATTGGACATAATCAGTGAATTAAAACTCAGGACTTTAATGCTGAATGTAATTCCCTGTGAGTGATTTACCCCCCCCCCCCCCCCCCCCCCCCCAGCTGTTAGGAGGTCTTTATTTGTTTGTGCTGATCAGGGCCTTTTCTTGGATGCTGGCTGTTATTTGAGATCTTATAATCTATAACTGTTCTGGCAGTACACGCATTTGAGTGACACAGACATATACTCTTGGCCAAGTACATGTCCAGTCCCTACACACACACACACACACACACACACACACACACACACACCCAGGTTCCCCTCCATCAGTTTTGATGAGGTGAACCTTCTGCATCTTGCATTCCTCCGTCCTCTCCCCCTCTCCACGCAGCAGCAGTCCTTGTCTCTCAATCGATCCCAGCTTATCTTCCCGTAAACCTGGACCTTTTTTCTCTCCTCCTCGCCCTGCCACCTCCTACCCTTCTCTCCTTCCTTCTCATTGCTATCGATCAGCCTATGTGTTCAACAAAGTAGAGAGCAGGCAGCGGTTAATGTAGAGCCAGGCCGGAGGAGCGTTGCTTGTGGTTCACGTATCACCTTTCCCTCCTAATGGGCCCAATCAGGCTCTAATAGACCCGGGGCTGGAGCACTCTCTTCTCATTCCTCTCACCTTACACTTATGGTCTCTTCAAACAAATATCTCCACTAACTGATCTGAGAGCTGTCATTGGCAGATTTCTCCTCGAATTTATTCATCCGGGGAAGGATTTTTGCTTCTGCTGAGTGTGCACGAGCGCCTTGTCGGAAATGTTCTGCTTTGCATTTTTCACAGTAATGCACATTCATTCCTTGGGATCTGCCCCATACGAACCACAGTCTGCTAATTTTGGCCACTGGGACCTGCCCAGTACTGGAAACTGAACTCTTTCATCGTTTCCTGTCTTCTCTCAGTCAGTGAACACACTGAATCTAGCTGGGTTAACTGCCTTGCTGAAGGGCACCTTCATTGTTGACTAGTTGTTGAGTCAGAGGAAAGCCTCCCTCACTGTTCTCCTCTACAGCTTTCACCTGCCTTTCAAGGGTTTGAATGGCTTATGAATAAAAAATAAAAGAATAAGAGTGTTATCAAGGGAGATGAACAAGGTTGCACAGTTCAGTGTTGACAGTGAGACAACACAGTTTCTCATTATAAAGTTAGAGGAAACATAAATGAATATGCTATAAGCTGCCTGCTAATCTTCCTTGAGCTAATATTATTCAACAATTGGACCAACCAGTATCGAGTTACAGATGAACATTGATTCTCTCACAAATGAAAGGTTACATTTGCTATCAAGGAGTTTGCTGCTGCAGCCTTTGTTGGTCTTATATGACCAGCACACAGCAGCTAAAAAAAGCTAAAAGAAAGTAGAAGAGGACAAAGAGCAGTCTGGCAAGCTGTAAACCCACCTCCTGAATGATTCCCACCCTTTGAGGAAAACACAGTTCCTGCAAGGGAAGATATGAAGGACAAAAAAACAACACTGCTGCAATGAAAATGATGCTGCAAATTTCTTTTGTTCTTCTTTCTCTGACATTATAACACGTTCATTTTAATTTCTGGAGCAAAAATCGGAGGAAATAACTGGCAGACACAGAGATTCAAGTCAACAAGGGTTTGGATTTAGTTACAATACAAGTTGGCCCGTTAAATTAAACAGTAATTTTTAATGAATGACACTTTGGGAAATAATTTAGCAGTTTTGTTTCCTCAAAATAATGTTACTTATCCATGCTTTGTTGAACACTTGACTTCAGACATCAGAGCCATGTTCTGAGCCGTGTTTGTCCTCTGTTTGGGGATGTTCACATGTTCCCAACTGAAATTATTATATACAGTATAGGCTCCAACTACAATCTATAGTTGTTTTCATCCACACTTGCAGGGTACATCACCACAGATCAGTTCAGCCCAAATTTCAATCACTTTTATCCAAGTACTGCAAGTCTGTTTGGAAAGCCATGAAACTGTATAAGCAGATAAACAAACTCAACTTTACCATGAAAGCCTCAGCCCACAAAGTCATGCTGACCCTCAACATTTACACTACACTCAGTCATATCTTTTCCTTTCAGTCCTGTTTTTTTCCTCCTTTGCCTCTCCCATTCTATTCATCTCTCTGTCAGTGTTAGCTTGCCTCCCTCCCTCCCTCCCTCCCTCCCTACCTGCCTGCCCGTCATTGATGTGTGTGTGGGCTGTTTCTATAGGAGTCCAGCTAGGTGTAACCTTTCTGCCCTGTGGCACCTCACTGGGATCCAGGGCTCTGGGCTCAGCGTGAACTCCTGAACTCATCCCCCGAAAGAAACGCTCAAATAACGAAGCCCGAACCGAAAGGACAGAACAGATAGAGTGGGAGGGGAAAGCGAAAGAGCGCTACTGGACAATTAGCCCCCCAAGGAGCGTAGTAGGCGGTCTCCCCAAGCCAAAATACCCGTACACTGTGAGCATCCGAGGGACCCGGCAACCAGAGAGAGAGAAGCGAGAAGCAAGAGGGAGATAGCTTAGTGTGTGCGTGTGGGCGTGTGTGTGTCATAGTGTTTTGCATTCGCACGCCCAGCGGTTGTTGTTTCAAAATGAGACAGTGCGTCGGGAGCCCGCAGGCATCAATATGACCATTTCTATTATTCAGAGCTGATTACGGCGCTAAATCGTACAGTGGTGAATACTTTTTTAATGAGCTCTGAAATACAACTGAGAAACTTTGTCAGCTTTTTTGTTTGTCTGATTCTGGCTGTGGGCGGAAAATAGTGTATTTGATTAGTGCACTGGTGTGTGAGGAGCAGGTTGCAACATATATGAGTGGGGAGATGTTTGTGTATCTGTGGGTGTTCACAGGACGCATGATTAAATAGTTGTTCCATGTTTCCTAGGCTGATGCAGTGTACATGTATTATCTTCATGTGTTCATGTGGATACAGATACACAGTATAGTATGTAAATGTACGTGCTGTGCAGAGTTTCCTGCTGTGAATCCAGACCACTGGATTGAGAGAGATGTGATCGACCTATGGTGCACATGGACGATTGCGCACACCCATATCTGCCTATTGATGACAGGTCAGAGTGCTGTCCCCCCCCCGGGCCAGAACACGGGGCAAGCCGGGGCGGAGTGCACGTGAGTTGTACTCATCAGAAACAACATATGCTGGGCCGTGGAGGACAAGGTCACCCGGAGAAGAGGGGGGGAGCCCAAATGGAGCGGCTGTTTGAGAGAGAGCAGAATACAGACAATGTGTCTGCTCGCACTTAACTAACCTGGTTATTGTTGGCTTTCTGCAGTAATTACATTTCTTAAATGGCAAGTAAACCAAAAATCTGGTTTCCTCTATCAGGTTAGAGGACTAAGAGAAATCTGTAGTTAGATTGTGAGTCTCTCGCTGACCTAAATGTACTCGCATAGCAGTTTTTTTCCAGCTGTCTGTGTGCCATATAATATCGCAGACAAAAGCTCCAGCAGCAGACGCTCCAGCAGCCAATGTGATTAATCCAGACAAACGCAACACGTCACCTTCATAATCAGACTGTATTTTCATGTTCATGAAAGCAAGTTCTCACTTGTACTATTTTGGGGTTGTTTTGTGCCAGCCAATCAGTCGTGACTGATATGTCAGGTAATGAACGACTGATTAAATGTGCTCTCCTTGTTATTAATTTCAAAGCTTTAATTGGCTCGCTTGTTTTCTTTATTATTGCATTTATCAAGAGAAACAAATAGTTATATATCTCATGATGTAGGAATTAAAGGGTGTTGTTGAGCCCTGTTGGAAAGCATTTAACCAAATACTTCATCATGTATCTGCAGTTCTTTTAGTGGCTCCTGACCAGGTCTGATAAGTGACTGATTTCTGGTTTTATCAGAGACTGATGCACTGATGAAATGAGTTCCTGTAATGATTGGTTGGATTATAACCATGGACATCTGGGGAACAGGTTTGTGGAACGATGATTAAAAGTTTTCATCTTCATTTCAAACTCATTATAGTTCTTTTGAGTTCATTATCACTTCTTTAAGACACTTAATAACAGTTAACTAAGTGGTTCCACAGATTCAGATAGTCAAAGACTGATATTTCTGCTGTGGCTTTAAATGCTCCAGCATGTTCACCAACTGTTTAGTATCGGTCTTTGCTTTGGTGCTGAGCTGGAAGTATCTGTTTAGCTGTAACAGCTGTCTTCTGTGGCCGGCTACAACCTTGATAAGAGCAGAGAGAAGTTGCAGGCTGCCAAACTAAACCATCAAGATTAAAAACAAAATGCTTGGAGCTAAGAGGGACTGCAGATTTGGTTAATGATAACGTGTTCCAAATTACATGTTAGCCGTCGACCTATTGTTAACACAAAATATTTGTTGGTGCAGCTTTAATATCTGATCAGTATTTGGTTCTTTATCGTCAAAACTTTCCTATCACAGTTGTGAAATCTCCCCCACCCCCCCACTTCCCAGAATGTGCGAGCATGTCTTCCATCAGGCGTGCGTCCACCGCAACAAGAGATGAGCCACAGATGGTCTCGCTGTCTGTTAAACTGGACATCAGTCTCTCTGGTTTGGACTGGCCTGCGCCCCCTCCTCCATCGCTTCCTCAGGTCTGAGCAGGTGTTTGGCCCGAAGTTAGAGTCCAAATCAGATCCATTTCATCTGTAATCAGCTGGAGCCCCTGGCACTGATGGAGGAGATCAGAGCGCCGATCAAAGAATTATAAGCCCACCACGCCTGACCAGCCGACCATGACACGGACAAGGCGGCAGGGGGGACGGGGGGACGGGAGGGGGATGGGGGAGGGAGCGAGATCTACAGTAGGGATGAAAGGAGCGAAGATGGAGATTTGAAGGCCTGCATAATCTCCCAGGGGAGAGACATGAAAGCGCAGCATGCTGGGTGGAGGCAGCAGTGATGGAGGCTGAGATGGTATACTGCAAGTTCTCCTGGGATTTTCTTTTTTTTTTCTCTTTTTAACATTTCCATCAATTTGCAATAGGTTGTTTAAAGTCAAATTCTGCGCTCGGTTCCGCTTCAGTTTGAGGTAATTAGGACGGGAAGTGAATTCCAATCACCATGTGGAAGGAAAGTCAATGACATTAACTTGACGCTTTTCGAAATGGCTTGATGTCCTGGCGCTGCTTAGCAAACCCTTGATTGTATGCAAATATAGGAAGTCATGTGCTCAGGTGCATGAAAACTGATGGGTGGTTCACATATTGATGGTAGTGGCTTTAAAGGGCCATGTCGGACACTTTGTAGAGGGTTTTGTTTTTTTTTTTTTTAGAGGAAGACAATACAAGCCAGATCACAGTCTTTCACATTCATCTGGATTCACAAACACACACACACACACACACACACACACACACACACAGTGCATGCAGCTGATCAAACTGCTCTTTGATTATCAGTCTTTCATCTGTGCCAGCTCAACACAAACACACTGCACAATCTGCCAGCACATCATCCACGCACGCACACACACACACACACACACACACCGCTCTTTTATGTGAGGTGGTCAGCATAAAGGCTCCACACGCCTGTTTGTAACATCTGTATTCACAGATATGCTAGTTAATGCTATCACTTCAATGCAGACTCACTCGGGCTTGGGATTGCTTTCAAGCGTTCATTCAAACCATGCAGAATTTCATACAAAACCCCCGTCCGTCTGTACTTTACCTGCTGTAATTGTTCACCTGTGTCTTTGTACCAAGACTCTCAGATGCTGAGTGTGCAGGCTGTGGGAGGGAGAGTGCATGTTTCACTGTCAGTAGAGTGTCCGCTCTCCGCCTGCTTTATGTCAGTGCATAGGAAAGAGCTTTTTAGCGAGATGTAGAGCCGTGCCTCTCTTTACTTCGGCCCTGTTGCGTGCTCGGCTCTGCAGCTCCGTGTGAGTAAGTGAGAAGTATTAGCAAAGAAAATGCTGACTTTGATGTTGACCGCCCTCACTTTACATCCCACAAGTCATCTCAGTCAGTCGGACAGTGCTGTTAGATGATATTTGATCACAGTGATGATTACCCAGGCCATTCTTCTCTTGACTTGAACCCTGGGCTTTGAAATGTTTCGTCTTTGATGCCACTCCACAATCAGAGCTGTTATATGTTTATACATTCTTATTTCAGGCATTTAGTTAAAGCTGTCTTACAGGCCCCCTGCTTAGTCCAGAGACTCCTCTATGACATTTTGAACCCTTCAGAATACATTTGAATCGCATAAATGAAGCCAAGTTAACCTGGGTCACAAATTATCATTTTGCAAAGAATCTTGGTAGATCATGTTTTGAACATTTTTGCTTCTTCAAAGTGAAGTTAAAACAGTGACCTGTGCCAACAATCACACTTTACCTCTTTTAAGACCCATATTATTCTTTTTCATTGAGGTCTTTTATAACAAGGACTCTTCATCGCATTATCAAGTAATTACAAAAAATTGCTTCGTTGGTTAGTGAAATCATTTCATCCGGTTTGCAGTAAAAATGTCTGTATTGTAGAGTAGTGTGCCCACCTTACTCTGTGATGCTGACACTCCTTTCCAGAAAGAAAAACACACTACACCCCCCCCCCCAGTGTCTCCTTTTCTCACTTTTTAAAACTGGAGTTTACATCCACGCTGAGCGCTCAGTGTGGCTGTTGCCTACTTAGCCACAGCAGGGCTTTGAGCTAAATGCTAACATCTGTCTCACAATGACAGTGATGCGTGCCAAGATGCAGCGGGTAATGTTTACCATATTCACCATCTTAGTCTGGCGTGTTACTAAACACAAACCACAGCTGAGTTTTTGCAGGTATTTGGTCATAAACTGATTACATAAAACTAGAATTTTGGTCTGGGGATGAAAAAGTAATGAGGCCTCTTCCTCCGATAAATTATTCTAAATTATTGCCATTCCATCTGGATCAGAGCGGTTGGACCAAGCATCAGGTTGACACAGCTACAGTGCAGCACGGCTAAATATGACCCAGTGATATCAGTCAACACATTTTTTGAATTTCAATAATCCAATGTTGGATATCACTCCTAAGCTGCATCAGAAACTGCTTCATAGCCAATCATAATACACCAGATCTCCTGATTTCCAGAGGAGGGAGAGAAGGTATAAAGGCCAGGAAACACTCTCTCTCTCACTCTCTCTCTCTCTCTCCGTCCAAGAGGTGTGAAATCGTTTGATCCAGCTCGTTCTATTTAGGTGTAACAGCTTTTGTGTGCGAGAGTTTGCACTTGTGTGTGTTTTTTTAATGGTGCCGGAGCAATAAAAGGTGGAGGGATTGGGGGAGGGAGCAAGGTCGAAGGCAGGAAGGAAGGAAGGAAGGAAGGAAGGAAGAGAGCTGATGGTCGCTGCTGTGTTTGTTTTGCAGGGAGGCGAGAGGGGAGATGAAGGGTGGGGGGAGGGGGGGGGGGATTGTCCTGCAGCCCATCCCTCTGTATGTGTGTGTGTGCATGTGTGTGTGTGTGTGTGGGTGGGGGCGGGTGGAAGTTAGGGGTTAATGGACATTAAGTCTGTCCCAGTGTGATAGTCGGGGTGCAGGCTGCTGGGCCATGTGACCCGGCTCGCTTTAACCGGCTCAAGGGTCAGAGGTCGAGGTCTGAAGTCAAACAATGCCTGCGAGGACTAGCAATCAGCTGGGACAGCAGCAGAGGTCAGTGTGTGTGTGTGTGTGTGTGTGTGTGTGTGTGTGTGTGTGTGTGTGTGTGTGTGTGGTAATGTGGGCTGCCAGGAAGGTAGAGGTGGGGAAAATGAAGGGCAGGAAGAGGACAGTGGGAAACAGAGAGATGCAGCGGGGAAGAAAAGAGGACAGACAGATGGGGGCTGAAAACCTTCCTCGTCTCTTCCTTCCTGTCTTCCGCCCTCTTTGTAAGAAGAACCCTGCTTTGCGTCTCCCTGCAGGGATTCATCTTACCTCCAACTACACGCTGACAAGAAACACACACACACACACACACACACACACAATGAACACACACAGACACGAGAAGACAGACGTGCCAATGAAATGACACAAATCGACAGGCAGCAGCCAAAACACACACCGCTCAGCAACCCAATCAGAACATGTGGCCTATTTCTCTGTATGTTTTAATGAGCTCTCCATTGTGGAGTGCTGACTGATATTATTAGGCTGCCGTGTCTCAGCTCATTAGCTAAACCAGGCTCAACAACAACACCAGCAGCTAAAAGATGATTTGATACCGCCTGCAGAGTTATGTGACACCACAGGACCTTAAAGAGGCCGCGGTGAGAGACGGAGCAGCCGAGTTAATTTGGTCATCAGGGGGAGAGCGAGGCTGCGCCCTCGCTCCTCACAGCGCACACAGGGATCGTAAGAGTTGCTTTGAAAGAGAGAGAATAGAAAAGAAAAAGAAAATAAAAATTCATCACAGACTGACTTGAGCCGTCTCTCCCGGCGTTCATAAAGTTCCCTGCAGAGAGTGCAGTTTTTAGAGGCGTCAAGAGAAGTAGTCAACACGGAATGGAAAACAATCCTGCAGCTAGCTAATCTGTTCTTAGTTGATTGTTATTGCTCCGTGGTGAACGACTCCATTTCTGCATTGGCACTGCATGGATTCCCTCTGCTGTATGCTATTAAAGCAGCTAAATGGATCACACTGACTCACCACGCCGCTGCTGCTTTTCCAATAGTCGGTGGTACAGATACGGCTCATGCTGCTGTTGGCCAGGTCATTTATTAGCACGTTAACCGCTAGCTGACCACTGTGGGCCATGCAAGCTGTCATTACACTATGATGTTGTTACATTCAACAGTTGAATACTCACTATGCAGTAACATTACAATGTTGTGTATATGTTAAAGGGATAGTTCAACATTTTGAACTACCGAAACAGAGTTGTTTTCAAGGTAAATTCATGCAAAATCACTGATGCGTGATGCCGTTGGGGGCATTTGGCTCGAAAACAACAACTATCTTGCAATGTTCTGTTATTATCTCATAGCGTGGTGAATGTGCAGCTCACAACTTGTCCACCAGAGAGTTTTGGAGTTGTTGGATTGTGTATTTGATGAGTTTCATGGGGGAAACCAAGAAAGTAGCCTCCGTAGCGTAGCTCTGAGCAGCTTCTAAAATAATTTACACCGACAATTAAAGGTAACGAACCTACTCCTAAAACTACAGTATAGGGATTATGGCAATGGGCCAGTTTGCCAAAATGTTGAACTATCCATTTAACATGATACAGTATAATTGGATGCTGCTATATTTCCATGAAATCATAGCACCCATTTTAACTGCATTTTTACATTTTTCAACCAGAGAAAGTAAATGACTTGTCTTTTCCATCCACGACCATCAGAGCGATGCAGAATGAGTAGAGTCGACCTAGTGTAAATTACATCCAATGGCTCTGAAGGTTATTTCACCCAGTTCAATAGAACAGATCCTTGGGGCTTACAAAGCCACTTAGCTTTATCCTAACACCATAACAAGTGCACAGATCAGAGGAGAGCTGACGTTAATGAGTGTGGCTCATCCCCCTCGGTCAGGTGCAGGGTTGACGTGGAGGTCGGCAGGTAGCAGTTAGGTGTGTCACCTCACCACCGTCTTAAACAGATTGAGACTCTATTGAGAGGATTATAATTCTACAGATGGAGAGCTGGTCCAGACCATCAATACAGGCCGGTATCCTGGTTTCAACTATTTATTGGAGGAAGGGTATAGTCTCCTCATCGCTTTGCATTGATCTGATGTTTTTGTCTTATCAATACTTTTTCTCTCCGGTTGAGCCGAAGCTTCAGCAGATAAGTCACATATCATGTACATCATGATTAATTTACCGAGTGTTTCTCCACCACACTCCGAACTCCTAACTGATTTTTTTTTTTTTTTTACCTCAGTCAAGCATAAAAAATCTTTTTTGCAACATTTCATGATTTCTTTAAATTATTAAGGTTTTTTATCTCTTTTTTTCTAAATTAAACTACATAATTGGTACTTTTACTTATCTTAGTGTCTACAACACTTTTACTACATTTTTTATTGTACCAATGAATATTTTACTTCAAACTAGTGGATTGTGAAGAATTTTCTTCTCCACAAGAGCAGCAGGTTAACGTTTTGTTTTTTGTTTTTCCAGTTGCCCTACGGAAACATTATTTCATTTGCAATTTATTATTTTTTGTTTATTACAATATAATTGAGCTGTGTCCTTTTGGAAAGTAGATAACTCCTTGATGAAGATGATTTACTGAAAGCAATTTAACATTATTTATTTGTTTGGATTGTTACACAACTATTTCTTACAAATCCTAATGGGGTAACTTAGAGTGTTACAGGGGTTCCCATTCACTTCAACACAGACAGACTCCACTATAGTCCATATAGTTTAGAAATGTATTTCAGGCTGTAATGGCAATAGCAACCTTCAAGATTTTACCTTCATGTTATCAAAAGCTTTGATTATTCAATAGGTATTAAATTGTATTTTGACTGTTGGTCATGTGACCACTGCTTGTAGGTCATATTAGTCCCTGAAGTCTCATCTCTCTCTACAGTATCTACCACTTAGGACAAAGAGGGTTTTAAGAGGTCACTTCGTGCATCATTAAAACCCTGTTCATTTGCTGAATTTGAAGATGCTATATTCTGCTTTGGCATTTGGCAATTATTTATGATAAACAGGGGTGTGTTTGCAATAGCGGAGAAATGGAAAGAGAGGAAGATAAAATAAAATGAAATAGGAAGTCAATAAAAGACAAAGTAGAAATGAGAATAAGGTACACGTCACGTTATTGTAACTTTCATCCAACAGGCAGAAGCCTCGACTCTCCACCTCCTTCGCCGCCTCTCCCTCCTCGTCTGCCCCTGTAGTGTTTACACGCTGCCTCTTCTCTTAATCCGACCTTCAGGATGCCAACTTCACTTTGTTGCATCTCAGCACAGAGATGGAGCATCTTGGAGAGGAGACAAAACATGAAAAATTGCATGCCTCCCCCAACATCTCAAATGTGTTTTTCTTTCTTTTTCGCTCTCTTTTTTTCTCATCCTTTCAGCCCTTCATCCCTCGCTCCCTCCCTCCCTCCCTCCATCTCAATCTCTTCACGGCTCACTCATGCGTTGGCCGGCGAGGCCTCCAGCATCGATCCAATAAAGCTGGTAGTCGGCACTGCCGGGCTTGGAGAGCTTTCACCCAAACCTAGCATTTAAGCACGCTCATTTAACAGCACGTCGCCATGATCTGATCTGCGGGTGGAGGGCGGAGGGCGGAGGGGGAGTATTATTTTCCTCTCAAAAGTGTAATCAATAACAGTCACATTGGTTGGAAATGGGCACGTAGACACACACGCATGCACACACACACCTCTCCAAATCTCAATTACCTCCCCTGCCAATCTGCCAAATAGACCAAAATGTTTGTTTGCCAGCTCTGAAACTTAATATTCACATGTGGGAAGAGGCGAGGAAGAGGGAGTGGGAGACGTGAAATGTGCTACACATGCATAGGTATTTTCTTTCTTTGGCTGCGTTAAAGTAAACACAGGTTGACATTTTGTGCCTGTTTAAAAGTCAATGGGTTCCCTTCTCCAATGAGCACACACCATCAAAGGCGTCGTTTTCCTCGCCGATAAGCAGCAGCAGCAGCAGGTGTGGAAGGGAGAGATTACAGATGGTGTGTGTGGTGCATTTAGCTTCTTATGAAGGTATTTAGTCCTCATAAGAACACCAACATCGATGAATATCCATCATTCCTCTTATCAGCAGCAGATAGGCTGAAGTTCCCTCACTGGTTTAGTGTTAAGGTGACACTTATTGAGTTGGAGTTGGATCTCTTCAAGTTGAAATCATGGTCTGTTCAGTAAATAACCCAGCCAAGCCATGCAGATAGTTTTGGTTTTGCATGCTGAGGTTTTTCTTTAGATACTCATCTCTGAGATTTCTGCTGCCATTTGAATACAATAGAAGTGAACGGAAATGTTCCTTATGGTGCCTACAGCATTTAAAAATGACATTTCAATTTGACAGTGTCCCCTCTTTCCAAGAATACAGACCACAGTATGAAGAGCTGTCAAAAAGAACTACTTTCTGCTGACAAAAAATAGTCCCTACTACGAAAACACCGGACAGACCGTTATGTCGATTATCCTAAGACTTTAGTCTGCTTCAGACAAAGTGCTTATCAGATTACGTAACAGGGAAATAATAAAATCCTCTTTCCAGTTCCGTAATCAGACAGGACTGCTTTTTTTTATATAATTTCTTTCGAAACAGACAATCCCACATTGGTACTTACTTAACTGCACTGTGATTGGCCCCGTGATGTAAGAGTTAGTTTGAACTTCTCTCTCAAGTTACCTTTTCTAACCCTTCACACAACTTCTTTGCATAAGTGTAACCCAGTGAAGCACCATGGAGGCCTTTGATAAGAGGAAAGCCTACACTGCAAAAATTCAAATATCTAACCAAGAATATTTGTCTTATTTCTAGTCAAAATGTAATTTCTAGTCAAAACAAATCTCATTATACTTAAAATAAGACTCACCACATTAAAAGTAGCTTGTTTTTAGACACTTTTTTACTTCTTTTAGGTAATGAGTCTTATTTTAAGTGGAAGATTTTTAGTTTCTGCAGTGTACTTTTGATTTATACTGTTAATTACAGTACATGGAGGTCATGGAGGCATCTAGACACAGATGTGATAACAGACTTTTGTGCAAACACATCATATAATCTAGTGTGTTTCAGGCGTGATTCTTCAGTCATATGGTTCCATCAGGCATTTAGCTTCAACATTGGCAGTGATGTAAACACAACAGCCAGGTGAAACCATGGTGAACAAGATGTGCAGATCTGTTTCACCAATTTTCACGGTGGCTAGCGGCTCACTCATCCTCCCATGTGTCTGCGTGGGTGCTCTTTAACTACATCTGATGATATAATAGACGCTGTGTCTGGCTGTTGCTGCAGAGGGAAGTTTATCACTGTGAGAAATACAAATAAAATCCCATTCATCTCCACTGTTTTGTCGATTGTCAGCAGAAATCTCACATCCTAAATCGTGGGAAGATAAAATCATCTGTGAGGTTAAATGTCACAAGAGAAGATCTTTTTTTTCTTTTTTGTAATTTGGATGAATCGACTTATTTCAGCAATAAATCTCACTTGCAAGAAGAACAAGTAGAACATGTTGTTTCTTTCTTAGCACATGGGGGTTTGTTAGCATAGGTAGCTCACTAATGAATCCAATGATGACATTCATCTAATATAATTAAAAAAGTTATTTTCACACTCAAACACTCCTCTAATGAAACTTCTGATGAAAAAGTAATTAATTTATTTAATGCTGCTCATGGCTGATTTAACAGTTACTTGTTAATAAGTGACGTGCTTCATCTTGGATGAGTGCACTCAACACATTTCTGCCACTTATTGATGTCACGGAGTTCATACTTACAGTGTGTGTGTGTGTGTGTGTGTGTGTGTGTGTGTGTGTGTGTAGTATTTTAATGTGAAATTCCACTTCTCATCCTGTGCATCAGTCTCACCTGCAGCCCAGTAACAAGTCAATCATCCTGTGCTGTTATTGGACTGTAATGCCGCTCTGTAGCTGCACACTTGACATGTTCATTAGGTATAAACCAATTCATTTACAACACAGTGCTATTGGATTGTCCTTGCCTCGACATTCATTTCCTAACACATTGGTGTTTGATGCGTTGCCAACGCCAATTAACTTTGATAACTCAGCCCCAGTTTAATATACTGCTGCTGAATTGGCTTGACAAGAGTGCAGCGATAAGCTATTTCTGCGCTTTTTTGAGTGCCGATAGCTGGATTATCGCTCAGAGTGAGGGAGGGACATGGAGAACTTTCCTGCATAACCCCCAAGGCCAAAAGTCATTAAAATGTTTGCTTTTGTTTTTGTTGGCAGACACTCACACTCAGAGGAACATACACCGATTAAAGCTGCGTCCTTGTTGGCTTCAATGATTTGCATAACTCATTTCTGTTTTACATTATTGTGGATTTCGATGACTGTGTTCAGTTTTATAGACCTACATGCTTTCAGAGTCAGAAATTTATCTTTCAGCGCAGCTTGGATGTATAAACCACTCTGTGTGGCTCGTGCATGTTTTAAACACTTTTGCGACAAAATTGTCTGTGATGAACAACCCAGTCAATAAGGAAAGTGAATTGCTGCTTCTAGCTGATGTCTTGGTTTTTCCTCTCCACCAGGCAGGCTGCCAGAAGCCCGGCCGCTCCCTCCAGTCCCTCCGATCAACTGATTGATCCCCCCGATCCATCACTCGACACCGGTCCCGGCGAATGGGAGCTGACATGGGAGCCATGGGCGGGACAAAGGTCCTGCTCCTGGTAATTCTGGTTGGATGGGAGAAGTCGGTGGGCCTCAACTGGAACCCAATCCCACGCAAGACTGTTCGATACAAGGGTGAGTGACCAGTGTAATGCCAGTTGATAGAGGGGTTCCACCTCAGTGGCCACTAAAACATTTCAGTGAAAGCCTGACTTTAAAAAAATACCATAATGCGGCAATTCCTTCAAGTCACAGTAGAATCCAGTGCCCCTCCGTTAGCTGCTCATGTACTCACACTAAGTTGTCAAAAACATGTCAGACCCTCTTTTCTTATCCTGTAAAACTGGATGTTTATACAGAGTTTATCATCCTGTTAAGGCAGCAAGCTAATCCCCCACCGTTTATCACTGTTAGCTTAGTTAGCGAGATACTGTAGGTTTGTGCTCACACACGCTTTCTGTGCTGAATACTTAACAAGCTTTAAGTTTGGTACAGTATATAATACGGATAATAATAAAGATGTTTTAGTCCATATGCAAAAGACATTTGTACCTATAAGATGTGATAGCTCCTCCCATGTTGGACCGTCCAGCTGTCCTTTCCCTCAGAGGTGAGCAGGTGTAAAGACAAACTGTTGTCATGAGACATGCAGCAGCCTGGACATTTTTTGGAAATGCGCCATGGTAACTGTTGGACCTCACAAAGCAGATTAAACAGGCTGACAGCTGTTTGTTGTGATTCACCAGGTCGGACATCTGATTCAAAGCTGATAAGACAATGTATTCAATTACAACAATCAGGGAAGGGATAATGATTTCTGATGAGTCCCACTTTGACCCCCAGCAGAACAATATATCGGTCTAATCCTCGTGCTCAAACTGTATTTGCGCTATTTATCTCGGCCCTTCTCTCCAGCCAAGCCCAGCTTTCTTCACTGAACAATGCCAATTGTTGCAAGATGAGAAATAGTCTTTTTTTTTTTAATCCCTCAGAGGGGAAGTGCTGCATTCTCTCTCTTGGGGATTATGGAAATACCATAAAGAGAGGAGGAAAAAAAATATGTGGAGAAAAGCTACATTTTCTCACCTCTCTGTACCACCTATGCTACCTTTCATCCCATATCTATCCCTCCTCTCCGTTCTCTTCCTCCTCTTTCTTTCTCCCATTCATCCCTCCCCTCTCTCCCTTCTTTGCTTTGTATGCTGCGGCTCATCGCATGAACCCGAAATGCTCTCATGGCGTTTTCACAAAGAGCTCCGATTTCAGCCACTCTCGAGGAGAATGGCGCGTGGTGGTGGTGGTGTGTGAGGATATTTCAAAAGCTGCTTTCTCATACCGCTATCGCCCATCCCCCCCTCCTCTCCCCTCCCCTTCTCCCTCTTTTTCCACACAGCCCTCCTTCCTCCTCATCCCTCCAACGCTACAGGCATGATCACTGGTGTTGTGGTGAGATGTGAGGACATGAGAATGGAGGGAGAAAAACAATCGATAGGGCATCAATAGTTTCTGGTGAAACGCTCCAGTGTGACAATGCGAAGCCAGTGTGTTGGCAGTGGCAGAGCAGCCCCAGATCCACGCTGCACTTTGGCCAGCGCTCAGTTGTGGTAAAGACTAAGCAGACAGGGCAAACAGGGACAGCTGCACACATGTGGTCTTATATGAAAGAAGCAAAAAAAAAAGAAGAATCTCATTTTTTGGTATTTTTCTGAATAAATTTGCCTGTCAAGACAAGATAACACCATCCGCTTCAAGTCTAGCTGTACTGTCTGAAATAAAAGCCCTGTCATGAAACACGGGAGAAGGCAGATCACGTCACTCGTATCGTACTTGATTTGAGTGTGGCACTTGAGCGCAGAACGATTCTTGACGCAAATTGATTTGCATTGGAAACAAGTGGGATTATCTTACCCGTTGACAGATTTCTCCACTTGGTTAAAGAAAAATGAGATTTTGGGGCTCAATACCGGGTTAAATGACTTATATGGATGGATTCTCGCAACAGTGCTGAGGAGGAGATATTATGAAAGAGGTGAAATGGAAAAACAAAGCTGCAGAAAGACGGAGAGATGGATTGGAGGGGGGGGGGTTGAAACGAAAAGAGAGAGAGAAGATATAAAATGGAAAGAAAGCAGCAAGGAGAAGAACGGTTGAGAAGCACAGAGAGAGAGACTGAGAGAGAGAGGCCAGTCACTAACTGCCTTAAAAGG
Organism: Trachurus japonicus; assembly: GCF_045865225.1. NCBI lineage: Eukaryota > Metazoa > Chordata > Actinopteri > Carangiformes > Carangidae > Trachurus > Trachurus japonicus. The sequence continues at coordinate 38,445,584 of NC_140915.1, read as the reverse complement.
ACAGAAAGTAGCTTCAGACGAATGACAGAGAAAGGAAAACACACACACACACACACACACACACACACACACACACACACACACTCTCTCTCGCTCTCTGTCTCTCCGCAGGCCGTTTACCTTGTGTTTCATTTTGCATGGAAGCATCTACCTTCCCATACAAACGCACAGCTTCCATATTAACGTCTGATTGTGTGTGTGTGTGTGTGTGTGTGTGTGTGTGTGTGGAAGGGAGGGACAGAGAGCGAGAGAAGTGCAGTTTGCATGCAGCGTGAGTTTTCAAGACAGAAACGAGAAGACAAGGCAATAAAAAACAAGAGTGAGAGAAAATGTGAGGGCACAGAGGGCGTGTGTTTATACCTATTTGTGTTGAGAGGGAGTGTGTGTGTGTGTGTGTGTGTGTGTGTGTGTGTGTAGTGAGTGTGTGTGAGTGTAGCTGCGTGTCTGTCTATCTAATCCCCTTTGTTTATATGTGTGTGTCAGTGTGTGTACTGCTTAGGCTGGCAGTCTGAGGGATTTGGAGCTCCGGGGCAGCACAGGAGGGGTGTGTATGCGTGTGTGTGTGTGTGTGTGTGTGTGTGTGTGTGTGTGTGTGTGTGTGTGTGTGTGTGTGTGTGTGTGTAAGTTGGGGATGGGTTATGGTTGGGTAGAGATGGCTAAAGCGATAATATTCCCCCCCACCCCTGCCCAACCTCCACCTCCACCTCCGCCCCCACCAACATCAACACCACCACCGCCCAACAATTACAGCAGGTTTAGATGAGGTTGCAGAAAAAAAAGCAAGCATCCCCTCTCTCTCTCTTTCTCTCCGTGCATCGTTTTCTCTCTCTCTCTCTCTTAATCTATTCACTTCTTCTCCGTCTCCTACTTTTTAAAAGTCATGTGTTGACATTTTAAATCATAGGCTGTTGTTATCCTTCACCAGCCGCTCATCACATTTATGGAGAGAAAGAAAGAAAGAAAGATCAGTGTTGGTTCCTAATGAGACGTTTTATGTACACGCATTATATATGGCCTTCATAAAGCTCCTAATGAGTGTTGTAATTTACATACTTTTCATTTTTGTCGCATATTCTCTCATTCTATTCACTGACAAGGTGCATGTGTCTTGATTTCCTTTCTCTTTTATGTGGATTATAATTCATACTTATGTTCACATTGTACACGTTTCTTATCCATCATTGTTTGCATATACAATACATTTTTATCTAATGTTAAAGCATAAGGCTGATGTTATTCTCCATTTACATTTGGTCTAGATTTTATTTTAGACCAAAATAACAGCATGCTAATCCATTTTTCAGTACTTTCTGACTCAGCTACCTTGTTTGTACAGCACTCAACCCCAAGTCTGTTGGCTCCAACTGTAGATGTAAATCTTCGACTATGGTTTAAGTCATTTTATAAATCAGCTGGGTACTGTAGTTTATGTTAGTGAACAAACAGTGTAGTTCTCAGGGGCCATTTTCAGTTGGGGATTAATAGACATTTCAAATATTTACCGCATCAGGGCTATATGTGAGATTAACATAACATAAATGAAGTCAGCCATATTTATGGTAATTAAGGAGCATGCCACCCAGTGCAACAGTGTGGTGAATGGAGCTCTGACACAGCAGCCTTTTGAGAGCTATCAGCAGGTCTCAGTGGGAGTGGGTATCAAATCCCACAGTCCAACATAGGCCTCTAATTGTCTACATGGCAACACTTAATTTTCTATCAAATGTCCCATCATCCCGACAATTCTTGCCTTTTGTGTTAAACATCCTGCCTTTCTGACAATTTCTTTAATAGCATATTTTCTCCTCAAAAGAATTTGCACTGGTTGAGCTTAGGCAATGATGAAAGGAGTTGGTTAAGTTTAGTAAAAAGACCAGAGGCTAGACAGGCCAGATAAGGACAATAAAGGCCTTTTAAGTTAAGTTTAAGTTCAGATTGATAGAGTCCAGATAAGTAGGAGTCGCCTGTTGAGTAACGCACATTTCCTTTTATTGAAAGCCCTGTGGCGTGTCTGAATGGTGGTAGGCTATGTCAGAGTGGTGGGATGTCAGAATGACAGCGTAACCGTCCTAAATAAGTCATTATTATTAATAACTTTATGCTAACCTAACTGCTAGCCTGCTTTAAGCCACAAAAAGTTACCTGAATTAAGAAATGTCAGCTACTATGTCTTTTGAGAAAACTCTTACCACACTGTCTGTGGCACGGCCTCATTGATTGGACGATAATGGCGTAACATTAGCTCTTTGCTAACGCTGCTCTTTGCTAACAGAGTTGAAGTGGCTCCATCTGGGATTTTTGTTTTTCCTTTTAGCAACACTGTTTATGTTGCCGTTGATTTTTTTTTGTTGAGTCTTTGTAGTGATGAACGTGGTAATCCCAGCCATCATCTTGTCTGTCTGTTGGTGCCAAACACATCTTTCCCTCCTGCCGGCGCAGCACCAACGTCTGCTGCAGCAGCACCGCTCATTTAAAGGGTCATGTTGTCAGGAGTTTTTTTGCTGTTCAATTGTTTTGGTGTTGAGGATGAAGTCAAATCATTTAGCATCGAAAGGCTCTGCCCAGGTGTAATAATGACATAAATCACTTTTTCTTAACAATGACCGGAAAAGTAGTGAAATGACAATATTGTTAGTTAACAGCAGTAGCCTATATATTAAAGCAGAAGTAAGTGATCCGGTGGTTTTGTCTAACTTCCTGTCAGCAGATGGAGTTAGCAGTCCCCGCCCTCGTCCCTACGTCACCACATTCACGCGCATCCCTTGTCTGCACACACAGAGAGGACTGCCCCTTTATGCCGTTCTCTCTCCTCATTGGATAAAGGTTGTAGGATACAAGGAAAGTTTTCTCCTCGGCTCAGAGCAGAGGGACTGACAGACCCGTGTTTCAGACCAAACACTCAATAGAAGTGATTGCTGTCGGAAGATATAACTATTTAAGACTTATATTAAAGCAGATATCAGTGGCACGGCCGTTTCGGCTAATGCTGTGTTCAAGGCAGGCTTTTGAAACCGTAAGTTACAGCTTCAAGTCACAACTACGACTTGGTAGCGTTCCAGGTAACCCGTAGCTCGTGTTTTTACCGTCCTGTTGTCTGTGAAAGTTCCCTATAACGGCCACTCGTAACTTCCGACCCGTGAACTCGTACCAGATCGAACTGGTATGACTTCACAGGAAGGAAAAACACAAAGTACGAGTTTCCTTGAACGCACCATGAGTTAGCAGCCCCCGCCCTTGTCAGGCATCAATTGGTCCTCGTGCTACGTCACCACATTCACGCGCATCCCTTGGCTGCACACACAGCCCTTCATGCCGTTCTCTCCCCTCATTGGATAACACTTGTATCCCACAAGGAAAATTTTCTCCTCGGGTTACAGCAGAGCAGAGTGACGGAGAGACTCGTGTTTAGGCTGAAATACTTCATGTAAGTGATTGCTGACGGAAAATAGGACTATTTAGGACTTATATTAAAGCAGAACTATGCAGGATTTGGGCTGTAATTATTGTGGCTCAGAGTCACTGTGATGGTAGAGTGACCTGTTATGAAGTGAATGGGGTCTAGGCCAATGCGCTCACCCCCCCCACTGGCTGAAAACCGCACTTGCAAGATCAGTCGTCCGTCTCGGTGTTACAAATCTCGTCAATGGATAGAAGTATCGCGAGAAACTGCTTTACGGCAGTACGAGATAAGAACGCATATGACGTCATGCATGTCACGAATCGTGATTGGTTTGAGTTCGGAAAGTCGGAGGAAACCATGGAAACATGAAATGTTTACTGATGAAGTTCAGCTTGTGGCTAACAGGGAGCTAATGCTAACACAGATACACACACCATGGGTCTTTTATAAGATAATGTAATACATCATGACACACACACACACACCTTCGCGTTTTGGAACCTTTATTCCTGTGTGTGTATGTCTGTGTCTTTGTGCCTGTGTGTGGCTGTATTAGCGTTAGCGCCGTGTTAGCATTAGCTCCGTGTTAGCATAGCGTTAGCTCGGTGTTAGCATTAGCTCCGTGTTAGCATTAGCGCCGTGTTAGCGTTAGCTAGGTGTTAGCAGGGCTTAGCAAACAGCAGTAAACACAAGCACGTGTAGGGGGGGTGGAGGAGGTGGCGGCGGCGAGTTTTTTTTGTTTTTTTTACGACAGTGACATGTGCCTACCAGAACTGTGGGGGAGCTCCGGAGAGGGAAAAAAAGAGAAACCAACGAAGGAGCGAGCTATTTCCGGCCGAGCTGCATAGTTCTGCTTTAACAAAAACATTCCACTGATATCTGCTTTAACACAAATATTCACCTTACTTTTGCTTTAAGCACAGCAGCTGTTAAAGCCCTGTGTGTAATGAATTAAGCATTTTTTTTCTTTCACTTATGAATTCAACTTCTGTTGAATCGAAGTCCAGTTGCAAGTTAAAAGCCTCATGTCTGCAGGTCTGGTGGAATCAATTCAAGGTTGTGTGTTTTCATTGAGTTTGTTGACAATAAGAGAAATAGGACCTGCTTCATCCTTATAACTGAAAGGTTCAAGCAGGGGATTTCATATCCTTTCTCTCTCTTGTTTCCTGCCTTTCACCTCTTCTCCTTTTGTTCTCTGTCTCTGTGACTTACCTACTCTGTCTTTTCCTCCCATTTGTTAATGAACTGGCCACAGCTGATTGGAGTATCCATTATGTTGTTTTAAAGCTATTTCACGCTCTTAACCTGGCCCATTTCCACTCACCAAAGAACGTGCTTCAGTTGATAGCGCCACTGTCTTCTCCCACTCACCTTTATCTCTTTTCCTCTCTCCTTCTCCCTGTCTTTTTTCTTTTTTTTTGCCTTCTTCTGGTGCATTTGTACACACAAACAGCCACACAAACGCGCCTCAGCCCAGCCTAACAGCAGAGGCCAGTAAGCCAAAACTATGACAAAACACAGCAGCTGTGGTCAAACAAAGAAAGAAAGAAAGAAAAGAGGAAGAAAAGAAAGACAGAGAGAAGAAAGCAGGAGAAATAAGATCCCTTAGAAACTTGATGCTGCTTTTGAAAATCTAGCCAGCATTTATGTAGCAAATGAGCCCTGCATCTTTAAAGAAAAGCCAAAGCAAATTCATGCCTCTTGATTTAGTAAAGGAAAGACAGAATGAGAGATGGTGGGAGAAAAAAAACAGAGAAGGAGAGTGGAAAAGGGCTGGGCCTCTGACCTCCAGAAACCTCCCTCCCTCCCTCCCTCCCTTTCTCTCACTCAACCTTTCTTTTTTTCTCCCCCTCTGTCTGTCTCTCTGCCGTATCTCCCCATACCCTCCAATTACAGTAATGAGTGGTTGAGAGAGAGGCAGAGGAGGAGGCAGAGAGAGGCTGTGCGTGACTGGGAGGATAGATGGGGGAGGGACGGAAGAAGGAGATTCATCACTGTTTTTTTTTATCTGCATTGAGTGTCACTCATCCTCTGACCCTGCGCTGATTGGTCAGTGAAGATTAACAGCCGGGACCAGATGTCAGGACCCGGAGTGGTCTGTGTTGTCATACTGACTTTGTGAGAGCTGACGTGTGGGCAAGTGGGCACATGGATTAAAATGAAAACGCTGCTCTGAGGAGGCTGCACTTATCCAAAGCAACCTCTAGGGCCGTGATTTACACCTATTTATATTGTATTAGAAAGCCATCACCTCTCTCCATTTCACATGGAGGAACAAAAGAACATCCCACAGAGGCATGAGTCACTGCCAGATATGTGAAATGTACGGCATCATGTGTGAAAATAACATACAATATCACATGGCATAGATTCATACACTGCTTGGATAGTTCACATGATATGAAGTCATAATGACACATGTGATTTATCACATGTGAAACAGCACTTTAGATGCTGCACATGTTTTTTGTGGGAGTCTTAACACATGAAAAGAATCTCATGACACAAGCACACTTGGTTGTCACATGTGCTGGTTGTTTCCTGTGTTGTTTTTCCCTCAATCAGTACACAAGGCTGACTTTGTACCCTGTGAAATGAACCGACATATGAGAGTATTAAAGTATTAGACACATTAGAGTATAAAGTAATAGCTCTGCCTTGTGTGGCCCACCTTATGACGGCCTTCATATTGCAGCTATTCTGGCAGATGCAGTGATTTGCAGTAGGTAAAGAAAGAAAGATGATGACGGTGTGGTTTTTGTCTCCGGTCTTGACTCTTGTATCAAACAAACATGTTCTCTTACATCTGGAGAACATGATGTAAAGAGCGGGCTGTCTTTGTAGCACCACAGAGCTCATGCTGCTGACAATACACAACAACAATGTGGCAGGAGCTCCTGCCATTTGGCTGTTGCACTGGGCCATGTTGCAGTTTCTATTATACACTAACACTGCACATCCCAAAGAAAAGTCACACACTAATATATTGTTGGACCGCCTTTAGCTTTGATTACCGCATACATTTGCTGTGGCATTGTTTCGATAAGATTCTGCAATGTCACAACTTTTATTCCCATCCTGAGTTGAATTCATTTTTCAAAGATTCTCAATGGGGTTCAGGTCTGGACTCTGTGGTCACATTGGACCACATTTCTTCCTTGAACATGATGTTTCCCCACTATCCTAGTGCGTTGGACAGTTCTTAACCCAATTTTAGTCTCAGAAATCTCCTTAGATGTTTTATTTGCTTGATTCATGCCAATAATTTGACCCTTCTGAAACAGATTAACATCTCCACAACCACAGGATGTGTCTACGACATGGTTGTTTAAGAAATGAGAGTGCATCAGTTAGGGTTAAGTAAGTTGTTGCCAGCTGAAACATAATCATCCATACAGTAATTATCCAATGGGAGGCTCCTATTAGCTTGGTTAAATCCAAGTGGTGACTTTTATTTTTTGGACGATTACTGTAGTTATGCGACCATATTTACAAACATCTAAGGTATTTTTTAGTATATATTATCACTAGTTTAGTATTTCATGGTTTTTCTCATCACTTTTCAGTTGAAGAAGATTTGCCCTTGTTGTGTTGTCATTTCTGGCATGTACATTTTTTTTAGCAAATCAAATTCCAAAGCTACAGCAGAGCTGTGCTTCACCACTCCAGCTCCACAGGTACCCCCCCCCCTCGTTGTGTGTGTTATTGCCACGGCAACTTTGTGTAAAAAAAAAAAAAGGCTCTCCCTCTCCCCAGCTTGCTCCCGTCTCTGTAGCAGTCATACATGCCGAACCATGACGCTGGAATGGAAAATCTTCACTTGTGGCATCAACCAGCTCTTGATTTGTTCTGCTTGTTGTGGATTGCAATGACCCCCCACCGAGCGAGGCTGTTCCACCCCCCCACCCGCCTCCATCCCCATGGCCACCGCCGCCACCACCACTCTTCCTCTCCCACTTTCATCCCCCCCTTCTTCACCTCCCCCTCCCTCCACCCCACCCCTCCAGTGTGCTGGCTTGTTCACTTGTTGTGTTAATCCACTTTTCTTTTTTTTTTACCACTTCCTCTCCTCCCACTCTCCCATCCCTTCATCTCACACTCTTCTAATTCTGTTGAATTTCACTCACAAACAATAATGATAATGCTGTGTAGGAAATACAAATGCCACACAACCGATAAATAAGGGCTTACACATTTAAGCCACACAGAGAGGAGTAATTATTCAGCTCAAAAAAGACACTTTAATTATGTATTCATCAATGTGCTTAGGTTTAGACTTTACAACGAACTGATTCCATCCTGAGCGAGTTCTGCACATGGATTCCTTATTCTGTCTGTATAAAACTATGAATGGCATTCCCTCTTAATTTACATAGCATTTAATCTGTATTAACCTAAATTCAGCCCATAATTTGCACAAGGTATGTTTGCAGATGCAGCCAGTAAAATCATGAACATCTTCCCCGTATCGTCTCTCTCTCTCTCTCTATCTCCAATGCTCTCATTCTGTCTTCCATCTGACTCTCCTGTGAACTTGTCGTCTGTTCAGCAGACAAAGCCCGTGCATCCATGTGGGAGTGTGCGTGTGCGCGTGTCTTTGTGCGAGCAGTGCTGTGTTATTTTTTTTTCTTCAAAGAGGGTATACCTGCTCGGATGCAGGTCTGACAGTGCTCTGCATGCATGCTCGGGTATATCTGCATGTCTGTGTGGGCACTGCACAATGTCTCTCCCTCCTCTGTCTGTCTCCGTCTGCCGCTCATTCGCTGTTTGTCGCTGCTTCAAAGATCTCCCCAAAATAGGCCTTTAATCATAGTTTGGTGTGTGAGTGGCTTGGTGGTTAGAAGCTATAAGCAGAGGCTGGGTGTATTTATAGCAGGCAGGGAGGGGGAAGCTGGAGCTCCGCTGCGCTGGAAAGCCGATGGAGGCAGATCACAGACCAGAGACCCGGTTCAAGACCTTTTGCGAGGCCGGGCCGTGGAGCAACAGGCCGTTGGCCCTGCTGCCCCCCCCCCCCTCCTCCTCCACACCACATCGCAGCTCTGTTCGGTCCAGCTTGGTTTGGCTCGGTTTGGTTTGGGTGTGCACATGCATACATACACAGCTGGGATAGCAGACAAGCACAGACACGTAAACGCAGCTCACTTGAGATAGTGAATCCATCAAGGTGAATGTTGTAACGCCACAACGTTCGATACATTAGAGCTGACTGCCTGAGTGAAGAAATGATCCACTTCACATTAAAGGTCTCCTGGAGACAAACATCTTGACAGTGTGTCATTATTGTTGCAGGGCATGATAATTGAACAGTGGAACGTTATGAAGGACACTGTGTTGTCTGGAAAACATCAAAAACAAAATGATGGTCAAGTCTCAAACTCTGGAGCTTCAAGTACTAAAGCAGAAAGGCAGAGATGTTCTAGACAGCCTTGTTAATAAAAGCATCAGTTATGTGTCATTGAAAGTGCTGAGAAAATAATATTGTCCACTTCAACATCATACTACACTTTTCCTCAACAGAGTTTTAATGTACTTTAAAGGGATAGTTCAACATTTTGGCAAACTGGCCATTGCCATAGTCCCTATAGTTTTAGGAGTAGGTTCGTTACCTTTGTTTGTCGGTGCAAGCTGTTTTTAGAACGGTGGAGCAGAGCTGCGAGCTGCTACGGAGGCTAATGGGATTTCTTGGTTGCTCTCATCAAACTCATCAAATACACAAACTTGCACCGCACCCTTTAACATTTTGTCCTTTGGGGCGTCGCGTGGCGTAGTGGTTAGAGCGGGCGCCCCATGTATAGAGGCACAGTCCTCGCTGCGGTCGGCCCCGGTTCGAGTCCCGCGTCGGGCGCCATTTGCTGCATGTCATCCCTCTCTCTGCCTCCCCGTTTCCTGTCTGTCTCAACTGTACTATCTATAAAGGCGTAAATGCCCAAAAAAAAAAAAAAAAAAACATTTTGTCCTTTTTTTTGTACACTACATTTATAGTTACTGTGAATATTAATACTTTATGACCCAGATCACCTTACCCCAGACTTTTCTCTGAGGGCTTTTAGGGCTTGTGTGGCCTTTATGTATGCATTTCTTGAGACTTCCCAAGAGGAATTACCCACAGTTAACAGTGTTGTGATGTTAAACACAGGTTTACCAGGGCAAGCCCAGACACATTGAAAACAGGAAACAATGGAAAAAGAGCAAACACATTTTTTAAATCAGATTTATCTCGGTTCCTATAAAATAAAGCTTCCATGAGTTTAAACTAATGGTCTAAAATGTGTAAAAGTGCTTTTGCAGCTCCTTTTAAGACCATTCATCTTCATGTTTTCTGAATCAGTTTGTGTTCCAGCTACTAAAATGATATATTTAATGTATTTACTTCAACATCAGACCACATATTTATCTTCAGTTTCTCTTCTTACACTCCAAACAAAGCTTTATTTAAATCTCTATATTCTTATTAGAGATATTAGCCACTCTCACAAATTCAGACAAACACACAGACACACACACACAAACACAGCGTCTTTGACAGGCTCGGTCTCTGTCATCTGTTTCCTCTCCTTCTTTCTGCCTCTGCCCTTTTGTTTGTATTCCTCCATCATCTGGTGGAGTCATTACACCTCCCTCATCTCTGCCCTCTGTTTCTTATTCACCCTCTTTTATTTATAATCTTCCTTTTCTTCTGATCCCAATCTGTTGTCCTCAAGCATCAAAGGCCTTGTAATTTATTGCAAACCGTCCTCACACACGCACACACACTCACCATGTCTTCAAAGTGATGGACAAGTCTCAAAGCCTCCCCTACATGGACTACAGGCATATTAATGCGTTGCTGCTAGTTGAAGTCATGTTGAATTCAGTCCCATGCAGCTGTAAAAACATCTTAAAATTCAGCTTTCTCTTAAACCTACAGATACTGTTTACATGAATTTAAATGAACACATTCAAACAAACAAACACACACACGTACACACCTCCCTTGCACATCATTACCGACGAGCCACAGGTGTAGACGGAGTTGTTTCTGTTAGAGAGAAACCCACAAACAAGCAGGTTACAACCTCACACGCGCGCATGCACAAAGCATGCACGGACACACAACAGGTAGCCTCAGGGCTGCCACAGTGTGGTGGCAGATGGTAAGTGCGTCTGGCCGTGTCGCCTCTTAATGACAGAGCCGCTGATCACTTCAAACAAGCCACTCGGAGCAAAACTTTCCCTCTGTTGGTGGAGAGACGTTGGAGTCACTGAGCAGGCGCCCTGGAGACCTGTTCAGGGCTCTGCACGGGTGTGTGTGTGTGTGTGTGCGCGTGTGTGTACGTGCGTGTTTTTGTGCAAATGCAATGTGTCTTTTTAGTCTACACATAAATTGTGTATTTTCAGCGTACGGATTTGCAGCATTGATTCAACACTGATTTGTGTGTGTGTGTGTGTGTGTGTGTGTGTGTGTGTGTGTGTGTGTGTGTGTGTGTGTGTGTGTGTGTGTGTGTGTGTGTGTGTGTGTCAGTGAAAGTGTGTCAGCTCTGGAGTTTTTTGCCTGGCTGTGTGGAACAGCAGATGTGCTCAGTTCTCCCCCGAGGATGCTGCTTCTCTCTCTCTCTCCCCCTCTCTGTCTCACTCATCTAGCTCGCCCATCCGTACATACCCTCCAATGTTTATACACCACTGCTCTTCAGATAATAAGCTGACTTCAGTACTTATCCCCCCTTCCTTCCTTTGGTTACTAATTCCCCCGCTCTCTTCTTCTATCTCTCTCTCCGTCTCTGTCTGTTACAACATGTCGCCTCTCAGCTTTTTTTTTTTTTTTTTTTTCACCTGAACGTGTCCAGATTGCCTGTGATGTTTGCTGTATACGCTCACAGTCAACCGCACACGCACACAGATGGAAATTGGTTAGCATCAGGGAACCACTGGAGGGTTTTATTGCTCCATGTTGACTCGGAGGTTTGTTAGACTTTAATATCAGTTTTAGCCTCATTGAAAAAAAAGTCTGGGGTCAGGGGCCACTGGCCGACTCGGTCTCTAAAGGGGACTTTTGAAAATGTGATACTGCAGCCAGGAAATTAAATGATAGATGTAAAATAAAAGATAAATCTGGAGGGCTATGTGACATTGTCTAACGTCGACGACCTGAAGCTGCAGAATAAAAAAATCATTCTTGTTTAGTTTTTTTTGATTTTGTCAGTTCAGGTCTTATTGATACAACACTCAGCCAGAGTAGAAGTTATCTCAGGGCACTTTTCATATAAAGCTCCAGTACTCTTCATTTTATTTGCAGAGATCTAACAGCCCACCATGCACAGCAGTGGATGATGGTGGTGATAGTGGAAAACCTCTCTCCTTTGCTCTAAGACACTAAGATCAGTGCACAGTGTTGAACGTGACGTTTTTATAAAAGCAGAAGCTCATCATCTTTTAAAGCTGTCTTGGTCAGAAATGACGAACTATATAAAAGCTGATCTCTATGATGAGGCATGGAGAGGATTTAGAGTAAGAATTCAGAAAAAAAAAAACTGGAAAAACAAATAAGCAGGTCAGGAAAGTTTTCAACATCTGGCAGGGGGGGTTGAATAGATCTAGAGATTGACAGTGGAAACTTACCAGCTTGTTCAACCACATCACACATGTTCTTTCACACTTTGCTTCTGGTTCCTGTTTGTTCAAAAGCTCACCTTGTTCTTTTTATTATAATTATTTAGAGAAAAACAAGCGATGCTGCTTCTCTGTAAGAATGAAGAGCATCTCTTACTGTGCAGCAGGTAATGAGAGGGATCATCTTGCATATTAATCAGCGGGCAGAAGTGGCTTGAGTAACTTGGCAGTTTAATGGTCCCCAGGGTATTTTAATGGTTAAACAGTCACCATCAGGCTTTCAGTAACAAGCTTCCTTCCCTTTGTCTCTCTCCCTGCACACACACACACACACGTTCCTTTATTATGTACAGGCTTCTCCATGTATTAGTCTGTGTAGGCCTAACTAGGCCACAGCGTCACACCAGCGTTTGGTCACACCATAAATCACACCAGTTCCTGCAGTTTCCCTCCCTGGATTTCAGCGGCTGTGTTCAGGCCGGGGCAGTGATTAAAGAAGTGACACATATTCACACTACAGAAAAACAAAAATATGTAATAATCTTTGTCAGTTTACGAGATCACACGATCACGCCGTCGTCGGCTTGAGTTTTGCACACGTTCTCAGTCTGGGCTGAAATAGCAAGAGAGAGGAAGCGATGGAGAGGAGAGGAGAGGAGGAGAGGAGAGGAGAGGAGAGGAGGGGAGAGGAGAGGAGAGGAGAGGAGAGGAGGGGAGGGGAGAGGAGGAGGAGAGGAGAGGAGAGGAGAGGAGGGGAGGAGAGGAGAGGAGGAGGAGAGGAGGGGAGGGGAGGGGAGGGGAGGGGAGAGGAGAGGAGAGGAGAGGAGAGGAGGGGAGAGGAGGAGGGGAGAGGAGAGGAGAGGAGAGGAGAGGAGGAGGAGAGGAGGGGAGGGGAGAGGAGAGGAGAGGAGAGGAGAGGAGAGGAGAGGAGAGGAGAGGAGAGGAGAGGAGAGGAGAGGAGGGGAGAGGAGAAGAGAGGAGAGGAGGAGAGGAGAGGAGAGGAGAGGAGAGGGGGAACAAGGTGACACTACAAGCAACAAGAGTGTGGATAATGAAGACTAAACACCATCCTTTCTCTCTTTCCTCCTGTCTTTGTCTTGCTTTCTTCTCTGCTCTGCACCAGTAGTTTGTCGGTATGCTAGTCAGATGATTTGAACAGTGTGCTTTTGGGTGTGCGTGTTTGTGTGTTTGTGCACGGCAAGTGCATCTTTGTTAAATTTCGATTAAAAACAAAAGTCAGCTCTGTTTTCTTTCCGACACACCCTGCAGAGAGAACCATGGAGACAGTCGGTTTCTTTTCCCTAATCTTTTTGTGGCTGTTTGTGATGGTCCGCCAGCTGCAAATATGAGGAACAATCCCAGAAATAACAGCAAATCTTTAAACATGTGAGACAATCCTGAGATAACTCGCATCGATTCAGCTGTTGGATGTCACAGGATCAATAACCGGGTTTATGAGGGGGCTAATATTCTGTTAACATGCTGAGTGATGGCCCAATCAGAGTGAAAGGCCCCACTAAGGCCTTGTATTAAAATGCTATCTGCATCTGGATGTGCACAGCAGATAATGAACTAATCACACTCGCAGATTTACACCCATTATTAGTGAGCATTTATAAGCATTGTTGCGCTCTGCATTCTGCCCACGTTGTCATTGGGATCACATTTCCCATTTGCAATAATGCTGCGAGCTCCAACTCTAAATCCTTGTATTGTTGTGTATAGGTGTTCTGCAGAGCCTGGATTAAGCTGCTGCTCCTCTACAGAAAGAGTCCTCTCAATGCTGCAATGCTGAGTTTTTTATGTCCTTTAACAATCTGTAGTCTAAAAGCTGTGTTAAACTGAGGCAAGACTCTGTTTAGGTTCTTTTCCCCCAAAACAAGATTAGCCGTTTTTTGTCAATTTGAAAATTACCACTCCTAATGGAATTCCTATTGAACAGGAGTATGATTACAAACATCTGGCTCGACAACAAACTCACAGTTAAAACTCACATTAAAGCCGGGGCTGATTGAAGCTTTTGAGGATTTATTTCTCTCATTGATGGAGGTGATTGTGATTCTGCACAGACCTGCAGCTTCTCTGTCATTCTCAGAATCTGTTTTCATCAATATCCTGCTTTTAAAAAGCTCCCGGATTGATGGCCGGTGGCTGTAGTGGTGCACGCCTCCGCGCCCCTCGTCAAAACAAGGGCTGGTCCGAGAGAGAGCACATTATTGCCTCTTGTTTATTTGCTCAGCTTTTCCAAATAGACTCGCCACCTTATCGCACTTCTGAGATGCAGATCTGGAACTTATCAGCCCCCACCCCCCCCGAAGACCGGCTTCTTCTCCAAGGTTCTCAAAGTAAATACGGAGCTTGGGACGCTTTACAGCTCCGTCCTGCAGGAAGAGTTTACAGCAGATGTTGGAGACAGACACTGTGGTTAGTTTCAGCAAAACAATTAGGGCCTGATGAGTTAAAATCATGCAACTTGAAGTTGTTGTGATGATGTTTTGAGAGATTTTCTTGCAGGTTCATCTTTAATTTGAGGACTTGAGCTTCTCACAGTGTATTAAAGGAGAATTCCGGTCATTTTCTAAGTAACACTCTACAGCTCTAGGTCCCCGAGTGCGACCATAGGAAAAAAGCCGAGAAAAATATGTGCAGCTCTCCTCCTGCTAGCTGTGCTACACTGCAGTTATATACCTCTGTATGAAGCTCAAAATATCACTACACATGCTTTGCAACATCCACCAGTTCCTTACCACTCTGTTTAATATGAGAGAGCAGTGTTAATGTGTGTTTTTATCACATACTGTAGCCTACCTCTGTTTACTCTAGCTTCCTGGGTAGACCTTACTAATTGACTGTTGAGCTTGGGACTGTTTCCATATCAACAAAGACTAAAACGCGAGGGAAACATGGATTTAGGAGGGAAAAAAAGATTTTGGATGGGAAAAATGCATCAATATGAATACAACTGTTTTTTTCCCATCCAAATCATCATCAACAATCCTTTTCTTCCTCCTAAATCCATGTTTTCCTTGCGTTTTTGTCTTTGTTGATATGGAAACAGTCCCAAGCTTGACGGTCGAGGCCCTAGAGCTGTAGAGCATTACTTCTTAGAAAATGACCAGAATTCTCCTCTAATTGATAATCATTCTAACTGTACATCGGTACTTTCATAGTTAACCACATAGTGGAGGTGTAAATGAGGTCAAATTGAATCTTATAGCCACTTAAGTGGCATGAGAGGCCCGTTACAAGGCAATTCCCATTTCACTAGCCAAAGTGTTAATGCTTGAACCTGCGTTAATTGATTTTTCGGCCACCAGGGGGCAGTGCAACGAGCTGTAAACATGACATTATTAAATGAGCTCCTCTATAAAGTTGATGCGGCGAATGTGTAAACAAAAACAAGTTCAGTACAGACACTGAGGAATACCAGCGTTCCTTTGGACCTGTGCAAATATGAGTCCAATATGAACCTCCTCCTCTGAGCCGCACGCCTGGTGCTGATGGGAAAATCAGACTTGTTATCTGCTAAAGTTCCTTTTAAATATGAAATGTATAACAGCTTAAAGGATTAAAAGGAAAGAACTGAGGCAATGTTTGCAAACTGACATGGTTGAAGTTCATGAGTAAGATGATCTCTGCTCCTAATGAGGAGACGAAACGTGGGAGAGACGTGCGCAAGCAGGATGAATGACATTTAAGCTATAGGCTGCGAGCAAGCCTCAGTGGTGTGATTAAGCTGAAACATTAACTAATTTCAACAAGTTAAGTGTGAAATGTTCTTCTCAGGTTTGTTTTTTTTAGTCTGTCAGCACATCAGCTGACAGGAAAGATGAGAGATTTTGCAGGCGAGGTGTGATCGGTGATGTAATGATGAGTTTGTGTGTCTCTCTCTCTCTAAAGATGTGTTGAACGGCATGGCGAGGTTCAGCGTCCAGGGGGTCTTCAACTACAGCATGCTGACTCTGTCCGACCACGAGAGGGTCCTGTACGTGGGGGCGCGGGAGACGCTGTTCGCCCTGGACCCCAACGACATCAGCAGACAGCTCCGACGACAGGTAACAGCACACAACACAACGTAGAAACACACAAACACAAGTCTTTAAATCCCCATCAGTGCGGGGGACTGAATGGACTCAGAATGGACAAGAAACTGTTTAAACGAAAATAATCATATCCATAACGCTGCTGACTGTCACTACAAACACCCACACACAGGGCTTTTGTAGAAATTAACTTGCATAAGATTTAATATCACACAGCTTCAAGACAGACAGCTCAGTAACAAACAGTATCAGCCTGCTAACTGAGCAAGCCACAGATAAACACTCGTTTCAACTACTTCATTGAAAGACACCACATTTCATTTTGAAATAAACTTGAATTATTACATGAAAGTATGTAAGATATAACAAAGGTTCAGCTCGGATAAGCAGGATGAGAACCGAAACCACCAGCGCAATCTCTGCCTGTACCACCAATCACAGCTGCCTATTAGTTTACGGACTTTATTTTTTATTATATCTTGTATTATTTTCATTCTGATTCATTTTTTCTTAACTCAAGGACACTTAAGAACACTCAGAAAAAAACAACTCTGGCGGGTAATCAAAGATTCTTCACAGTGCCATAAAAAAGTGGACTGAGTCACACACTACTGTTGGGTCTTTTATTGGTCTGGCCCATATTTCTTTTATGAAATTTTCAGGCCTTGTAGAAGCTAATAATGTACAAACTGTCAATTTGATACTTCCTCAAAATGTATTAGTGTGTCCTCCTTGAAGGGTCAGAAATATCGTAAAATGTATTAATTGCTGCTGGCAGCTGAGAGCTTTATGCCGGCCGGCAATATATCAACATTTCCAAAGCAGAGCACCACCTTGATTTGGTTGAATAAAGTGCTTTTTTACAGGATAAATCAAAAATTACAAAACAGACGTCTTATGAATGTTTTTCAGCCCTGGGGGAAAATTTGACAAGTCAAGAACAGAGTATGTCAATGAATAATGTTAATTTTATGAAAATAAAAAGTAAAAGAAGGGGTTACTAAGATAAAGATGATATCTGTAAATACTTCATCTACTGTTGTAAGATAGTTAATAGACAGAAATACACAGTATAGATGAACAGGTAGCCCACATGCACTGATTGATGTAGTTCATGCTCATCGTGCCGTCAGTTTGATGTTTTTTTGTACCAACTTCAAGCTTCATATTTCTTTTAATATATTCTGAGACTTATACACCTAATTGAATTTAGTTAGTATTTCTGTAGCATGAGCAGATTAAGAGCAGGTCAAGCATTTTAGCTTGAGAGCCGATATTAAACAAAGTTAGGCCTAATTGGTTGCTTAGAAGTCTGCAGACATCAGGCCTCTGTCTTCATTTTCATTCAAATCAACATCATCCATTGATGTATTCTGTTCTTGACTTGTCTGTAACCTTTTTTTAAAACATGACAGACCTTTTCTTGGGGAGTGAAGAAATAAACTTGGAACGTTTTTCTTGACCTACTGAAAGTTAAAGTATGAGCCTTTATAATTCAGAATATTTTAAATAATGCATTCAGTTATATTTGGTGACTTCTAAGGTGGATATTATATTATTATATATTTTCAGCTCCATATATAAAATCTGGATTTTTACAGTATCATTATATATATAGGGGAATTAGTTGAGCTGTTCTCTGACATTTTGCCAAGCTATTACTTTAATTTGGGCTTTATTTATTTTATCTGGTGCTAAAAGCCTCCAACACCAGTATAGTGTGAGTGCACTGCCAAATATTAGGATTGTAATATGTGCAGCTATTGGCTCCAATATTTCTCTTCTATCAGCACAAAACATATCCACTGTGAATGTGTGGGAGTGAACAGGCGCTCAGACACGTATACGCTTACACAGACATTGGCCCTGTTTCTCAGACTTTATGATGCACTTATTCAATCATCCTTTTTTTATTGTCCTTGTTTTAATTTGTGGATCTTGTTTTCCTGTGAAGCACTCTGGGGAAAACCGTTAAAAGCACAAGATAAATACCCTTGACTTGACCTGATACACACACACACACACACACACTTCCAGGCTCAGAGAGACGCTACAAGCCTCGGAGACTCGATCTGGTTTTGCCTTGTTTCCTCGGTAATTGGTCCATATTGCAATCAATACAATTACTGCAGTCCAATGAAGGCATAGCGAGCAGCCTACAGCGGTTTGGGAATTGTTATCTGTAATGAGCAGTTATTAGATGCACACACTCACACACACAGGCGCAGGCTGTGTGAGTGAGGACGATGACTTACAGTAATGATAAGACCACCTGTTGTCGGCCCCCAGTGTGACATCCAGAGGGAGGGAGCCAACGCAGAAAAAAATGACTGAGCAAGGACGAGGGAGCAGTCCATCCCCTCTGTCACCATCTGCCCATCACTCTCTCACCCCTCCTCCTCCTCCCTCCATCCTTTAACTGCTTCTTTTCTCACTTCTTCGCCGCTGACGCACTCCCTGTCCGTCTTCATTACTTTCGTGTCCGTCTTCGTCCCTGGATGCTTTATGGAGACACACAGTTCCTGTTTGCGTTTGAAGTGTTTTCTACCACATAAATTGGTTATTTCATGTGACTGATTGTTTTAATTTTCCGCTTTAACAAGAATAACAAATAAACATAATGATGTACAGCCAATTAATGTACTGTAACACCATCAATTAAGCTAGACTGAACAAAATGATATTAATAAACACATGGATAAATGATATAAAGATAGAAAATATCCTCTACACAGTCCCTATAGGACCTCTGGACAACTCCATGTGAATGACATTAAGAAATGTTAGAACATCTTGTCTAATGGTCTGAGTGCGTGGGGGCTTTTCAAGGTGCTGCAGTCTTTTTCTTAGAGGCTGTTCAGCTGCCATCGCTTCACGCCTCTGACATTTAGCAACCTGAAATAAAGAAACACATCATTTATTTCTGTTCTTTCACCTGCTGATTGTGAACTGTTTTATTAATTCATAATTTAATTTAATAATTGGGTTGAGTTATATCAGGACACCACTGATAGATGCTTTCCCCTGTTCCCAGCATTATACTTTACAAAGCAATCCAATCCAACCAATCACAAGTCCCACACCGCAGGTTTGAATAACATGAAATGTGATTCACATTTCCATCTTCATGAGCTACGAATCACATTTTTAAGATCTTACGTGGGCTTGCACCCCCATCGTTGATGCTGTTTGTTGTCCAAAAGGACAGCAGCAGCAGGACAACCAGGGCAACTACCAGAGATGGGACTTGTGGAGTCATCATGTCATCTCCCTGCCATGTATTTGTTCTGCTCAGTCACTGAACCTGCTGTTGAACTCAGCTGGTTTAGTGCATGAGCAGAACAAATACATGGCATGGAGATGACTTCATGACTCCACAAGTCCCATCTCTGACTACCAGAGGAGAATGTGTTGTTCAGTACAGACACAGCAAGTTTGGACAGACAGTCTCCTCAATTAGAGCCACTCACTACTGGGATAGTCTACCCACTGATTTAAGAGAGGCCACAAATACTTAACTTTACTTTGAAACATAAACTGAAGACAAGCAAATCAGACATGTACAGTAACCATGAGTAGTCAAACCATCTCATCTTTAGCGCTGTCTCCACACACATACACACACAAGCTCACATATTGTTTTATATACATGTTATTTCCGTATTGTATTTATACAGGTTATTATAGGCTGCATTTTATTGTATAAACTGTTGTATGATGTTAACTTTTACCAACCTGCCCCAGGGACAACAGATGAAAATTAGCCACTGTGGCTAACTCTGGCACATTTACATTGATGGTAAAACTGACATGTTAATTAATGTGCACTGTTCCTGTTCTATAAATAAATGAATTGAATTGAATTGAATTGAATTGAATTGAATTGAATTGAATTGAATGACACTTCAGGCAGTTACTTGAGAATCACACTTCAGGATCTTTCTTTTATTTATTAATCTATATCTGGCCAAAGTGTAGACTTATAAGCCGAGATGCAGCGTGAGATATAACATCAGAGATTAAGCACGTGCCTTTAAAAACGCTGAACCCAAGTGGCCATGTAATAGCACTGAGTTCCTTCCCAAAATAAATGTTTCCACTTCATTTTCAGCAGCTGAGACCTTCTCAGTGACCGCATCAGATACCACTGTTAACAGCACTTATTTTCTACAAGTCATTTGTCGCAACCAAAATTCAGAGATAAAGACACACCAATTTGAAGAGAGCTGAAACATTTCCGTGCCGGCTGTTGCTGCTTATTATGATTTATTCTGGCAGACGTGTCTTTGTAGGACTTGTCATTAACATTGAGCTCCTGCTCGCTGTCAATGTGCCACTGTTTCTTTTTTCCTTTTTTTTATAAAGTACCTGATCTTAGTGGAACAAACAGAGACTGATTGTAAAATAAAGCTCAGAGTGACAAGTGGCAAATAAGTACCAATCAAGTGCTGTTAAATGTGATCTGGTCTTAGTTCAAAAGTCCATTAGTTAAAACCACAGAGGCTTCAGGTAATAATTCACATCTACTCACCCAGATCATTAATTCACTTATTAAATCTTAACCATTATAACGCCATCATTTCTCCAGTGAGCGTAGGGAGCAATTGATATTCAGTGGACAGCAGTCATGAGGGTGTAAGGTGAATAATTTTCTTCTGACTTGCCAGTAAAATATTATAATATCAGATAGGAATTGGAACAAAATTTATTTCATCTTGAAACTTTTTTCATGTTCAAATATTGAACAACTTTGTATGAATATTGGATTACACAAAAGTTCATTTTCATGAACAACCAGGTGGCTTCTTTCTATTCAACACCATGAAAAGTCAGATTTATCATCCTATATAAAAGTAAAAGTTATTCACGTTTATGACCGCTGGTATGTGGCAGTAATCCATTGTTTGATTGCTGCTGGTTTAAATCCAGTCAACTAAAACAGAGTTTAATTCTGAAATCGCGGCAGCTCTCAGCCCGTAATGGCCGGTGTAATTATTTCTAATGATGTGGAAACTCCTCAGTAAACACAGTTTATATTTTAGACTCCTGTCAATAGAGTGAAGTTCAGCCATGTGTCGCACAGTCATTAAAAAAAGGAGCTACTGTAAATAACACTAAATAGCCATCATCGTAAAAGGTAGTGGACACAAGTTGCACCTCTCCTTTTGTATTTGCTCCTCCTTCACATGACTGCACATTGTGGTTGGTCTGTTAACCAACAGTGTTATAGGGGGCTCTGCTGCAGTCGGGACCTCACAGTTTCCTACCTATGTGTGTGTGTGATGTGTTTGATGCCAGAGACTGAACCTGAGTCCCTGCAGAGCCGCGTTGTCCCTGCACCACCTGGGCAGCTCAGTCTGTGAGCAATTTTCAAATTAAAGAATATTTTGAAATTTGGTTTGAAAAATAGTTTTCCAGAAACTATGTCGTGCCTGTTTGGTTTTATCCTCTCATTTCTGGGACATTACTTTGCCTTTTATAGTGCATCTGTGCTGTATTTAGATTTTTGCAGCACCAAATACACTGGTAAAAATGTGCTTTTTATGAGTCTGTGGTTGTTGCTATAGTTACAGCAGCTGGTGGTCAAGCATGCGGAGCCTATTGGTCGAGTTAAGCAAAATGGCAACAAGGAAAGTGTGAATGTTTTGTAGCCATGAGGTGTCACCACACGTATTCTATCAGAGAGAAATGAGATGATGTTGTTTAAGCATCAATTTACTATCTAAATTATTTTTCTGTCCAAATCAATGAAAGAAAATAAGATACAAAACGTATGGAATGTGTTGCAGACTTCATCTTTCTGTCTCTCTTTCTCTCTCTCCTCCAGATTGACTGGCCGGCTCCGCAGGATAAGAAGAGAGAGTGTGTCGCCAAGGGGAAGAACAACCAGGTAACCTGGATTTTAGCTGACAGCGTTTCTGGAGTTACACACTGGCAGGGGTTTTTAAGACAGTGTCTTATTAGAGCACCATTACTCACTTTATTTTACTCAATTACATTTATTAAGTCAGTTTGGAGTTGGAAACTGGAAACCTTCCAGTCGTTGCATTAGCACACAGTCAAGTGCATCTTCCAGACAGGTTTAGCATCAGCAACTTTAAGGTGCTTCAATTCAGGGAGTGTTTAGTCTTGAACATTAAATATCTGTATGGTCCAATTGCTCCAAAAAAAAAATCTAATATGCGATAAAGAGATAAGTAATCACAAACAAAATGCAACACAGGAAGTGTCCCAGCCAATACAATACACTTTGAGCCATAGCACATTAAATACACACTGTAATTACCTCTTATCAACTCAAGTGTTGATCAGTCTAACTCTCAGGAAGAAGCTGTGACTTAAATGAGTGTATAAAGATGCACCGCAGCCGGAGCAGCAGTCTTCAATCAGATGGAAACGTGCAACACATCTTATCATGATTTTTGACTCTTGCCAAATATTCTATAACGATAATGTAATTCCAGCCTGAACACATACACAGCGAACAGCCCCCCCCCTCCCCTCACCATGCTTTGCTTTAGTCTCAGCACGAGCCCTTCACTGCTTAGGCTGCATAATGTACATTTGCAAGAAATCTCTTTAAATATTTTATAGAATCCCACGGAGCGTTTTGAAACGGAGCTAAAACTCCTCTCGTTGCACAACACTAACTTTTCATGTGCTTTAAAAACAGAAAGGGGAAATAGTTCAGTTTCAGCGGCGTGCAGCGGGCAGCATCACTACTAAACTGAAGTCGAAAATACATGTTGAGAAATTAGTAGAACTGGAGGTTTCAAACTACTTTCAAACGGTCATTAAAAGTTAACGAATATTCAAAATTCACCGTCGGAAAATCAACAGTTTCCCTGGTTTTTTGGTGCAGTTTTTCTTAAATGATGCAGGATGGGCTGTGATCATTTAGCTAAAGCAAAAGCACTTTTATTCTGCACATCTCCACAGTCCAAGCTGGAGTATCTGTGATTGCCTTTATACAGAAGGTAACAGGGATTTACTTTTGAGTAACCATATGGTGTTTACACTGTCCGTCATTATATTTAATGATTAGTCTTTTTATGCAGTGTTGTAGTTGAGGGCTTGAAAAAGGCTGTCGTCTCATCCTGATTATCCCCGGTGGTTTTCAAGAGCTGTAAAAATGAATTTTTAGAAAATCAAATTGCTTGTATTACCATGACAGATATTGTTTTTGCTGCTGCAGTGGCAACATCAACTGGATGCACTGAATTATTCATTCCTCTAGTACGCATCATGAGTGAGCATCTGTTTCCAATTCCATTCAAAGAGCTTTAGTGTTCATCACAGTGCAGGCATTAAAGGGCACTTCCCATGAAACAGTGCATATATTATACTGTTAACTCACATTGCTCTCCTATCCTTTTGAGTGGAAACAATCTGTTGCTTTTTCCTGTTTACTCGAAATGATACAGAGATAATGCGGTTGTGTCACCACGTCATCTATTACGTGGTGTTCTCAGTACACACTGAACACTTGCATAACACAGTTTAAGTTACTGAATAATAAATAAAAACAAATAGATACTTCTTTGAAGCCCTCAATGAGCAGCGTCTACCTGGTTTTAAACCTAAAAGATAAGAAATGCTTGATGTTTGTGTTTGCACAACCTGGTCTCGTTACTGTCACGCGTTTTTGATAGAAGGATATTAGATCGTATGATATTGTCTGGTTTCAAGGTTATTGAGGTATTTCAGATGAAAGAAACCCCATTTAAACGTTATAGTAAAACTAAATCTCCGAGGATGTGCCACTGTGCTGTATGGACTGGGCTTCACCTTAGCAGAGGACAAAACGGCAGCAGGGCTCTTTGACAGCAGCACTCTAACAATTCCTTCTACCTCTGTCACAGACTGAGTGCTTCAACTACATCCGCTTCCTGCAGAGCTACAACCACACGCACCTCTACACCTGTGGCACTTACGCCTTCCAGCCCAAATGTACCTACGTGGTGAGTATGCATTAGTATGTGTGTGTGTGTGTGTGTGTGTCTCTATGTGTAGTATGCACATCTTTCCCTGGAAAGAGAGTTGTTACATTACTGTGAGCCAGTGCTGACAGGTGTCAACTTGAGATCTGACCGGAGGCTAAGACCACCGTGTGATAAGATAAAAATAAAGGCAAAGGGGAAAAAAATCTCACGCTGTGTTAGCACAATGTGTGAATGCTAGTGTGTGTGTGTGTGTGTGTGTGTGTGTGTGTGTGTGTATCTGCATGCTTATGATGCTGATGCGACGGGACATCATGGTGAAGGGTGAAGCTATGGTCCTTGTTACGGACAGACACAGCTCGCAGCTGTGTCATATGGGTTATAATACATACTGACCACAAACCACCTGTTTTACTCATTGTGTGTGTGTGTGTGTGTGTGTGTGTGTGTGTGTGTGTGTGTGTATGTATGTGTGTGTGTGTGTGTGTGCAGAATGCAGATAATTTTTCCCTCAACAATACTGCCCTGGAAGATGGGAAAGGCAAATGCCCCTATGACCCTGCCAAGGGGCACACCGGCCTGATAGTGGGTAAGTATGCCTGCCCTGCACACACATAGCTTGACATGCAAATGCAGCATTTTGTATGTTTCTGAACATGTTTAATTGTCATTAAAGGGCCATTTCACCACAAAAAGAAAGATTAATCCTCAGTTGTAAATCTACTGACATTTACGTCAACACTAAACACACAGCCAGCCCCTGTTTTTCCATCCCAGCAGTCTTTATATTGGAGTGAGCAGGCCCATATTTTTACAGCCCTAACAGAGGCATAAAATGTGCATCAGATCTCCACAAACCGCTCTCGCAGCATTTCCCATCTGTTTTGGAGCCATATGATTGCTCTGAGAGTCCACAAGTCTAATTTAACTCTGCGTGCTGCGTTCACTTCAGCGTGGACATCTCCATTGACTTTACAAGCATTGTTGGTTCTCTTTTTGTATCCCTCTGGTGAACCGCTGACCTTCACTCTGTGTATGCCTGTGAGAAAAAAAACAAAGCTTGTGTTTTGTTGGTGCAGATAAGGAGCTATACTCAGCGACACTTAACAACTTCCTGGGTACGGAGCCAGTCATTCTGAGGAACCTGGGCCAGCAGCACTACAGCATGAAGAGCGAATACCTGCCCGCCTGGCTGAATGGTGAGTGAAAGAGAGTGAAAGCAAAGATGGAGAAAGAAGTGGCGCAGAGAGAGGGACAAGGGGACGAATGGCAGGAGGTCCCAGCTCACAGCAGTGTTTACACAGCTTACTAGTCTGTTAGCTTATAACCGCTGGAAGTCAACATGCCTGTAGCCTACGTTAGAGCAGATAAATCCGCTTTTGGAAAAACACTGAAAGAAAATAAGTGCCATACAGATTACAGTACAATGACGCCCATTATTGTGGGTTTTTTTATTCCATGGCATTAAAGTGTGAATATAACAGTTGTGACTGTATTTCAGCCTTGTCCTAACCTTCGTCTAGTGTCAGCTTTCTGCTACCATCTCTTGTGTTAGGGTCGGTTTTGACCCGAGTCTTATGTAAATCAGCTATAAAACACAGTAAAAACAATAGTTTATCATTCCATTTGTTTCTCATCTCTTGGTTACGTTGTTAGGCTTCCTCATCCATGAGAAAGTTGGTTTTGCACTTATGACTTCACTTTTAACTCTACTTATTGTTCTTATCATTATAACCGGGTCAAAATTGACCCTACACCACAAATGTCATAATTTTAATGTAACCAGAGCATTTTAGAATTTGGCGGGAAAAAAAAGTTTTATTTTGTTTAAATAGAGGTTCCTGACAAAGTCAAAAAGTCTTGATGCTATAAACAAATTTATGTGGTACTTTTATGCATTTAAAACCTGAAAACCGGTCACTGGTGACCCGAACACAAGAGGAAGGTTAAAGAAGCCTGGTTACTGACAAGCAGCTAAGTTTGAGTCATGAAACATCATCACACCAAACGTGAAACCTCGTCCACCTCTACAGCCTCATTGTTTTATCCTCTATGACTAATGTGACTGTGACTAATTTTGTACAGTAAGGTTAAATATCTATTCTTAGAATTCATGAATGGAATCCGGATCAGACTTGAGATATTTTTTTTTTCCGAGACGCTGCAACACTGAAAAATGACTTATGTGTTCAAATAAAAGAAATCTCATTAGGCTTGATAACAGCCACTTCTATTTAACAGAATTTCATTAAGTAAAAATAGGGACCAGGAACATGCAAAAGAACAAGAGAAGGAGAAATGAGTTGCAGGACCTGTGTGATGGATCGTTATCTTTTTGGGAGGTGTGTGTATGTGTGTGTGTGGGTGGGGGTGAATGGAGAAATCAATGGTAGAGAGGAGGATGAAGTCGCAGCGGGAAAAATGGGTGATGAAAGAACAGGCATTAGGATTGGTGATGAAAAGATAGAGAGGGAGGTGAGGAGAATGGAGGGGGAGGACGGGGAAACATACAGATGAGGCTGAGGTTTAAGGGTTTGATGCGCACGTTTTTTTATTCATGCTGATATAGAGGGTTTATTAAAAACCCAGACCTGTGATGAGGCTCGCCTCACGTTAATCCAAGGTCCCTCTGACCGGTCTAAAAGCATTTAATTGGCCTGGGTTTCAGTAGAGCTGAAGTATCCCGTGATGGCTTAAAATGCTACTTCATACTGAAAAAGAACAGACCATCTGTGGAATAAGTGCATTTGTATAATTTAAATGAAAAAAACTTTCTTTTAAAAATGGTTGAAATTTAAGCCCTCAGCTCCCTCAGTCCAGAAATGCCAGTATCTCACTTTTATTAAAAAAATATATATATATATCACTCACAACCTAATGAGGACTGGATATAGAGAGAATCTGAGACAGATGGGAGGGAGGACGTGAGAGGAAGTGAGAAACACAAAATGGACCGCTAATAGGGAGCAGTGGAGAGACAGAGAGCGAGAAATGACTGGAGGAGAGATGAGGCGAAGGAGAGAGTGATGATAGAAAATAGACAGAGAGGTGAGAAGAGGTGGCAGAGAAGGAGATGGAGGTGTCAAGCTCGTGTGTCGAGGAGTGTGCGTGTGTCTGGTCCAAATGCACTTTCAGGCAGAGCATGTCTGTTTGTTCATTACTCACATACTGTATGTCTTCGCTGCTGACAATACTCTTTCATGTGTGTGTGTGTGTGTGTGTGTGTGTGTGTGTGTGTGTGTGTGTGTGTGTGTGTGTGTGTGTGTGTGTGTGTGTGTGTGTGTGTGTGTGCAGAGCCGGACTTCGTAGGTTCAGCTCTGGTGAGGGAGAGCAGCGGCAGCAAGGAGGGCGACGATGACAAGATTTACTTCTTCTTCAGCGAGAGAGCGCTGGAGTTGGACTGTGACACGGAGCTGACTGTGGCCAGAGTCGCCCGCGTCTGCAAGGTAACACTTCAGTTTGTTATCAGCACTGATCTCAGAGCAGATTCAATTAAAAACCCTTCTAAAACCGCCTCACTCTCTCTCTCTTTTACTCTCTTTCTCTCTCTCTCTCTCTCTTGCTGTGAGGAAAATCCGTGGGAGTGTATTAAAGCACAAACAGTAATCAATCTGCAAGTGACTATTGAAGATGGCACGGGGCCAGATCAGTGCACGCAGAACAAGTTTGGACGGCAGAAATCATAGTTTCATGCACACTTGGTTCAGAATCAGCTGTTTTCTCTTTCCTCCAGCTGTTTTGGCAGCTGTTCCTGAGCACTTAATAATGTGAGACAGCACTCTCTAACGGTTTTGGGCTTTAACAGGAGTTTCCCAGCAGCTGATATAGTTGTTATACATACAGCTATATATATATGTAGAAAGTAAATATATATAAATACACCTGTAAATGTGACAAAGCACCCTGGGAATAACCTGATGTCACTGATGAAACAGGATGTTGCTTTATTTTCAGGTCAGATCCAGTGTCGCTCGCTCTAGTTTTAGCGTGACTTTCATGTGAACTGCCAAAAACAGAGAGCTCACAGCTTTTTTCACCGCTAAATGGAAGCTCTGTTCTGCACTTAAACTAAGACACACACTATTTCCCTAGAGGGTTTGGATTTTTTATGACTCTCCAGTATTCACTTTTGCACTGATTAACTCAAATTTCTCATTTCACCAACGCTGAATTTCCACACTGTACATATTTGTCAGATCATCTGGCAAATTGAAAATTAACTTGCATTTTCTGTCAATATGTCATGTTAGAGAAACATTCTGAACTACCTGTTATAAAAACGCTTTTTTAATAAGTTTAAATAAGTTTCTTTCTGCCTTAAAACAGAGTTTATATCAATAGCAGGCAGCAGCAGAGAGAAAATAGCTGTGCTCCACTTTAATTAAACCCACAACAACAAGATGACAGTTTACTCACAATGTGTTATGCAAAGACAATTACATTGACATAGATCTATTTGGTAATTAATGCATTAATTTGCTTAATGAATGGCCTCGTTAGGATAGCTGATTAGGTTTGATATACCACAGTGATCATGGCCTGGCTTCAGACGTCTTTTTGTTTTGTTTTTGTTGAGACTTCGGGAGCTTTCTTTTTACATTGTGTGATTCAGCACACACAACGAGAGTTCAGCGTCATGTCTGAGCCCCTCATCTCAACAACCTTTAAACCGAGCAAAATAGATACAGATTGTTAACGGTCAGAGGTGATGCGTGCAATTAAGTGTACAATATATGCACTGTTTTATGGGAAGTGCCCTTTAATTTCTGTACTGTGATGAACAATAAAGCTCTTTGAATCAAATTAGAAACAGATGCTCACACATGATGTGTACTGGAGCAATGAATAATAGAGGGCGTCCTGCTGATATTGTAGCACAAGGTCTATAACTCACTGCTGTAATATGAGAATTTCCATTTTTTAATTCCATTTTCACAGTTTATGCAATCACTGAGGATAATAAGAATGGGACATATCCGCTCAATGGGCCTCTTATGGGCCCTTTGTCTGTTTCACATACTATTGATTGTTATTATTTATCCTGCAGGAGATTGGATCCACCTATGCTGCTGGCCTGACCTTATTTATGTATGATATATGGATGTAAAGGGTTAGTTAATGAGAAGCAACATAAACAGCAGCAGCACAAAGCAAAGTGACCATGAGACCAAGAGTACCACATAGAAAGTGGTTCTCTGTCCACTTCAGCCTGTTGCTCCTGTAAACACACACACACACAGTACATATGTATGTCACAGCATGTAGAGGAGTTCAAGGTCCAGCCAGAACAAGATTTTCTCTAGCAACATTATTCTAAAGGGCACGTTGGGCGCATGGTGCAGAGAGCTGAGCGGAGGTTAAGGACTGGCCAGTGGGATTAACTGAAGCCCCTCCAGGCATGTTTTTAAGCACTTGAAAAAATAATAGGCTTTAATAGATAATGTGTCTAATATACTTCCTGGCACAAAACTGGTTCATTATTACCATAAAAAATATTCTTGCATCAATTCTTCTCTCTCATTGAAGAGCTACAAATCTATGAATATGCAAATGTTTTTCATTTTCAAAGTTGAAGTGCTGGACAAAAGATGTCTCCTGCTTCAATGAGCGGTCCATTGTGACCAAAAGGTTTTCACTCTGGGCCATGAATGCTTCCAGCTACCGAGGTGGTTTAAGGTCGCCTGTAAAAACAGCATACGACTTGGACTCTCAAGTCAAGTAACAATAACCTTGCTGAAAAGCTTATTGGGAATCTGTACTCAAGTATTTCATTGATGAAGACCCACTCAACAGATTATATCAAACAAAAATGAGAAAGAGAGTTGGAAATTGTAATCTCCCCAGAGGAATGAACTACCATAATAGACACCCAGATGTCGACCACAAACTCACAGAGTTGGAGATGCTTTTGCTGGAAGAACTTGGTGAGGTTTTTCATAACCCCCAAAATAAAATCAAAACAAACAGGCCACCAGACCCAATGCTGGAGACAATGCAGACAACTAACGGCAGACCATACTCATATTTTTTGGACCTGCCCCGCCTTGCAACCTTTCTGGACCCAAGTACAAGCTACAACAAAGAGGATTCTGGGATTTGATATTGACTTCACTTGTGTTTCATTTTATTTGGGGAATATATCAAAGGATCTGCATAACAGGGAGAGATATTTATTAAAGATCCTCATGGCAGCAAGTAAAAAAAAAAAGCAATAACCAGATGCTGGCTTCTTAGAGAACCTCCCTCCCTGAACCTATGGAAAAATATAATAAATGATACATACAGTATGGAACGTATAACTTTCACTTTGAGATTACAGAAGGAAAAGGGGAAAGATTACTGGGCGAAATGGGTTACATACCTAGCCGACGCAGAGTGTGACGGCTGAAACTGTTGTAGATTGTGAACAAAAGTGTATCACCCTGTGGCGAGCACTTATGTGTATTATTCAATGTGACTGAATGTTTGTATATGACCTCATGTTTGTGTTATGAAAAAAAACAAAAAAAACCTTGCTGAAAAGCATTGTATAAATCCAAAATCCACTTCATCCATTGATAAGACCTCATCTGTCCTCTCTCTCTCTCAGGGGGATCTGGGAGGTACCAGGACCCTGCAGAAGAAGTGGACCACTTTCCAGAAAGCTCGTCTGGAGTGTTCCCTCCCAGAGCGCCACGTCTCCTTCAACAACCTGCGGGCCGTCTTCACGCTGCCGGGGCAGGACTGGAGGACCACCACCTTCTACGGCATCTTCCACGCCCAGTGGTGAGTCAGAGCTGACGTGGACTCGTACAGAGGCTGTCGATGGAATTTAATTTCAGTCAATGTGATTTAATTACCACATGTGCCATCTGCCGTCAGAGCAAGACTCGACATCACGTTGCCAACATGTCAGTTCTGGCCTTTTTATTAAAATCATGGGTCAGTCAGTCGCTCTGATATGATGGCTCTAATTATGCACTCTGTGTGATTAGGTATTTACTGTGTAATTGGGCCTTTAATAAAATAGCCCTTAGCTGACACTAATGTGAGATAGTTGGAGTGGATACAGCTCAAGTGTGCTTGAGCGTGTTTTACTGGGTTTTATCAGTTATTTAATGTCGGGGTTATTTCAGATGACGGTGGATCAGACTGATTCATGAAGCACAAAGAGGAAAACATTTCATTCAAAGCTTTTGAAAAATGTTTAGCTGGTTAAATTAGCTCCACTGACTCACTGTATTGGAGTAGTTGGTCTCAGCCCGGTTTATTTTATTGTTTACTTTTATTTTTCAGTCTTACTGTTGCTTAAATTGACTATTTTTTCTTCACGGGAGCAGAAATTGTGTGGCATTATTAGTGGAGTGAAGATTGACATTTGCTGGACTGTAGAACACACGGTATGAGTAACTTATCAACAAAGGAAAAGGGGTGAGGGCAGGAGAGTTTCTTTGGGTGCAAAGTTGGAGAGTGACTACTGTGTCTCCGGGCGGTGCCCTTTGATGTGCGTCTTTTGTGCTCTTCAGTAAGATATCATATCACAAAGTGAACCCTCTTTGAACTTCAGGCTTTGTTTCTTCATTCAGAGCTCCTACTGCTGCCAAAAAAAAAAAAAAAAGTGCTAATCCTGTGTGACTCGCTGGGGATTCCTTAAAGCCCCCTGGCTTTGATAGAGATAACATTAAGATAATTGGACATTATGTAAATGATGACTCCGAGTTCAAGCCATAATCTGAGTGAACAGGCTGCCTTTTTAACATGCTAAGACTTCAGCGCTGTCCTTTGGTTCTGACGTTCACCTCATAAAACCCATGACACTGCTGCACATTAACAGTGTTGATCCAGACTGGAAGAGCTCCCCCTCCGCAGGACAAATCAGATTATGTGAATTAATGGACACAACCTCCCTTCTTCCTGTTTACAGCTTTCAAAGAAAGTAACATTTCATGGCAGCAGCACGCTCTGCATTTTAAGTTGAACTGGGGCTGAGAACCTGCCGTTAAGACTGTGAATTATGGGAGTTTGCTACTTCCTGACTGCAAGACATCCTGCTGAAAAGTCAATCCAGCTTATTTGTAACACTATGTCCTTGCATCAGTATGACAGTGACTTAGTTTGAGAACTAAATAAGAAAAAAAGATGTTTTCATTGCGGTGATTCAGCACGGAAATCAAATCTGTTTGTGAGATGATGAGAATGAGTGTGATTTAATGTGTCTCGGTCATGTGTCGATACTCAATTTTAGTCCCACTTGGGGTCTGAAATTGGACTGCAAAAAAAAAAAAAAAAAAGAAGTACCACCGACCTTACCTTCAAATGAAATGTGTTTGCTGAATCACAGCACCAGCTGATTGATTTCACTGGCCGATGAAATGTAGTGCATCAGTTTGTACATCGCTTCGCTTTGCTGCAGCAAGAGTGGAGACATGTCAATGTACATAATCATAGCTCATTCAATAGAGGACAGTTAAGGCTGTAGGTTTAATATTCATGTGATTACTACAAATATCAAAACATATCATAGTTGATATTCCCTGCTTTCGACAAGCAACAGATAGATTTGTTTTTCCATTTTGTTTAGTATAGTTTTGTATTTCAGTCTAGCTGTTATTGGATGTGACAGGTGATCTGACAAAGTTTTCTTTTTTTTTTTACACATCACTAATTCCCGCACTTTGCTGCCGTGTTTCAGGGGCGACGTGGACGTGTCGGCTGTGTGCCAGTACCAGATCGGTGAGGTGAAGAAGGTGTTTGATGGAGCCTACAAGGAGTACAGGGAGGCGTCTCAGAGGTGGGGGCGCTACACCGGCCCCAACGTAGTCCCACGGCCCGGATCGGTAAGAAACCTCAAACCATTTACCGGCAACACCAGATGTGAAATCTTGATCATGCATTGAGATATTTTCAACAACTTTCGGGAAGCAAGAAAATGGCAGGGTTACTTTTTTTTCATAATGTAAGATTATGTATGCACCCGCTTATTTTATTTATTTATTTATTTATTTAAACTGCTTCTTAAAAGGAGGGATGAGTGGGCAGAAAAATAAAGAGTGAGAGGGAGGGGAGGTATGGGTGGCATAGGGTTGGGCTGGAAGTGAAAAGCAGCAAAAGCTGGCACGACACAAAAAGCAAAGTGCGTAATGAACCAGGACGAAAGGAAAGGAAGCGGAGGAAGGGGTGGAATGGCAGGCGGAGGTGAGAGCGAGAGCGAGGGAAAGATGGAGAAGAAGAGAGGAGGAGGAGGAGGAGGAGGGCGGTCGTCTCCTAGCCAACTCACCATGCCAGCCCTGTGCCAGCTGCAGCGAAGAAGGTTCCTCCTCTTCCTCTTGCTCACTCTTGACCCCTCTCTCTCCCTTCCTTTGGTCCTTCCCTCGCTTCCTTCCCTCGCTCCCTCCCTCCTCCCCCCCGGTCTCTCCGTCCTTCCCTGTCTGTGCTGCAGTGTATAACCAACTTGGACAGGGAGAACGGCTACAACAGCTCTCTGCAGCTGCCTGACGCCACGCTCAACTTTGCCAAGAAGCACCCGCTGATGGAGGACAAAGCTCTGGCTCGCCCCCTGCTGCTCACCAAGGGAGTCAACTTCACCAGGCTGGCAGTGGACCGGGTCAGCGCCCTGGACCAGCGGGGGTACAACATGCTCTTCATCGGCACAGGTACAGATGACACGAGGGGCCCCGAAAACAACCGTTCGCTCCATCAGTCTGAGCCCAAACTTCATAACTCTGCTCCTTAATCACCCAAATGTCTGTTCTCAGATCATATTAGCTCAGATTTTTCAGCTTTATAGTTTTCCTGGCTTCAAACTTTAAGTTTCATGGTCTTTTCCAACCTCTGCAAACTTTTACACTGGAGTGTACTGTGGCATACTCTTGCTATTCAGTTATTGATCTTTACAGTGCACATATCTGATGTGTATCAGTGTGTGCATATGCAATGTACACTGAAATGTTCCCCAGAACATTTAGACCAAGCCTGTACAACCTGGTATCTCCAAACTCAAGCTAAGGTTAAAGCTTGTATGTTTTACAGGGTTGTATTATTGGATGGCGTGATACAATATTTTGTGTTCCTGTTACTTTGCTCACCTACTTTAAGTATGGTGCTCTGTCAGTGTAGCAGTGAAAAACACATCCGAGGTGCACAGCCTTTCTTCTAATTTGGCTGTTCCACCACTGTGTGTATGTGTGTGTGTGTGTGTGTGTGTGTGTGTGTGTGTGTGTGTGTGTGTGTGTGTGTGGTGTGTGTGGTGTGTGTGTGTGTGTGTGTGTGTGTGTGTGTGTGTGTGTGTGTGTGTGTGTGTGTGTGTGTGTGTGGGTTGAGGCGAGCTGCACACAGCATGTGTTGAGGAGATGAGAGCTTACAGGCCACAGCAGCAGACAGGGACAGGTACTGGCATTAGGTACGGTGGCACAAAACAACATGCCATCTGGCCACACTTCAGCTGGGTTTCAATTAAGGACTTGATCTGCACGCTGAGATCCATCTTCATGCATCAAATGAAACATTACGTCTGTGCGACTTAATTAATATCTCCAGTCAGGAGCCATCAGGCCCCGTCTGCAGGTGTCCTGTTTTGGCACGCGGACCAGGAATCAGCCGGGGCCCCTTCCCGCCTCCCGGACCCTTAATCCTGAATGACACACAACTGACAGTGGATTTGGGGGAATGTGAATCTGAATGCAGCCAATCTCATGAATGGAGAGAGATGCAGCTACTTACAATTCAGACCACTGCAGCAGCAGAGTGACTGTGGCAACTGACAGTGTGACAACAGCGGACTCGGGGCTTCACTGCTGGCAACCAGGGAGGCCAACGCAGGCGAACGCACGCACATCGCAGACACACACACACACACACTTGCAAATTGATACGCACTGCACACACACACACACACACACACACTCAGATATACGCGCTCACACTCCCTGAGCCAAGTGCAGTCATCCCCGCTTGTCGTGCTTCACAGCACAAACTCAACAGGGCCCCTGGCAGACGTGCGCTCATGGTGCCAATTGGGCTGCGGGCTTGATTAGCTATTAGCTGCAGCATAGCGACAGCTGATGTGAAAAGAGAGAGAAGAGGAGCGCTTGCCGAGACTGTTTTTTTTTCTTTTTTTCTGAAAAAGCAGGCTACAGGATTGAGGGATTAGCTGACACTGGTCCCTGAAGCCGCGTGAGGCCAGTGTGATGATATGCCTGCCGCTTGCTATGCAGCGTTTGTGCGTGTGTGTGTGTTTGTGCGTGTGTGCACGAGCATTTTATTTTCTCGAGCCTCCTGTTTGGCTGAAGAGTCGCTCTTCATATTATCTGTGACGGTCTCTTAATCAGAGGACCACACAGGACAGCTCACGTCAGCACGTAACACTATACGTAGATACACAACACACACTCCAGTTAAGCCATCAGCTGTGGCAGAAACACCTTCCATCACCGTCGGTCCAGCCTCGTTCACAGTGTTGTACATGAGAGGAACACATGGCTCCTCTTCCTCCACATCCTCCTAGAGCAGGGATGTCCAAACTTTTTTGCAGGGCCAGATTTGGCGAGGTGAAAATGTGTGGGGGCTGACCATTCAGCCGGACATCCTTGGAACCATTAACATAAAATGCAAATTAACTTTTTAATACATTTTTTAAATTGCAAATGGCATTCTTTTCATTTCTTCACATAGAATATAAATAAATCTAAAGAAGTTTTTACCAAAATCAAAAAAAAAAATCTTTCAGGAAGCTTAAACATTGAAACATTGCATATTATATTATACATTATATGATATTATATTTTAGAAATGGTCTGGAAAGGGTCAAGGGTTCCGAATGCGGTCACAGGTCTGCTGCCATCTTCTGGTGAAATATAAAATAGCTTTTTTTTTGTACGTGTTTATTTTTTTTTGTACGCGCATATTTTTTGATTTTATGACAGAGGCTGCAGGCCGGTGGGAATTTGAACACGGGCCGCAATTGGCCCCCGGGCCGGACAGTGGACATGCTTTTCAAAAGTCTCTCATAATTTTCCCTTCAAACGAGGTCTTAAAAGGCCACTAACGGCGTCTCATCTTGCTTTAACTAGTTTCTGGCTGCAGCTGTAAGCTCTGTCAGAAGAAGTTGTTTTCTTTCTCATTTTCTGTCTTTCTCAGGTGCAGAGTAGCATGAAATTCTGGAGCAGCCGGTGTTAAAGTTTCACAAATTGAAGCTGATGAAAGTTGCAGACGACTTGATGGCTCCGTAGCTATGTGCATTTGTTATGATGTATGTGACCGCACACTTGATATTTGCTGCAGAGAGTGCTTTCCTCCTGTCTTTAATAGACCTTTCTGCCGTTTTGCTTGCCAGTTGTCTGTCACGACTTACTGGAGCACCAAAATATCATTAATGTTATTAGTTTCGCCTGCGTTTTTTTTTTTTTTTGTTACAAGTCAAAAATAAAGCATTAAACCTTAAAAAAGCTATTGCCTCGGGTTAGTGATAGACTGGCTAATAGGCATCACAAGGTACAGCATGATCCAGCAGCCGCTGAGGAGCACTGTCAGTATTTTTTGGCAATCACCAAGGAGAGAGAAAGTGTGAGCATACACAATAAGTTTGCGCTTTAATATTTAAATCAATTGTTATGGCATCAAAGGAGTGTGTTTGTATATTATAATAACTCTTCATTAATATTTAAATGAGCGTCTCTGCAATCACAGATGTGAGTTGGTGAATATTTCCATCAATATTTAAGTGAAATCCTGTGGAGTCACAGGTGTTTGTTTACAGATCATTAATATTCAAATTGACGGATGCGCTGTCATACGTGTATGGGTAGATTTATCATAGCATGTCATTATTATTCAAATGAGCTAGTGTGCAGTCGCAGGTGTGTGTAGTGTGTGTGTGTGCGTGTGCGTGGAGATCCTTTTCATCTGTCTATGGTATATGAATGAACTGTTTGACTGTCAAAGGTTGTGTGTGTTTTCTGGGTAGTTTGTAATGGGATTGGGTGAATATGTGTTTTTTTATGCATTCCATGAAAATCTGGATGAGGAGAATGAAGTGGAATTGAAAGTTTGAGTGAACACAACAGATGCGAGGTGAACTGAATCCTCTCTCCTCTTTCTCCTCCGTGCTGCAGCGGAGGGCTGGCTGCAGAGAGTGGTGATCCTCAACTCCGAGCCCCACGTGATAGAGGAGATCCAGCTGTTTGAGACGGCCCAGCCGGTGGACAGCCTGACCATCTCCCACAACAAGGTAAGGAAAAGACGTGAGGGAGGGAGGGGGGCAAGAAGAGGCGTCTCGGCTGGTTTCCAGGTATATGTTCCCTCAGATTTACACACTGTCATCAATTCACTCGTCACGGCCCGGGCTACCTGTCGAAGCGCTCGGAAAATGACTTCTGTGGCCTTGGAGGAGCTCTGTCAAGCCGAGAAAATTATCCCCTGATGTCACTGTGGTTATCTACACTACAAATCTTTCAATGGGAAATCAGCATTACATTGACACTGATGGTACCACACACACTGTCTAAAGAGAGGACCGATTCCAGCGTTTTGGGAGCTGGATGCAAAAAAAACGAAAAAACTCAGGCTGACTACTTTGTTGGTTTGTTGCCAACAGGAATCACAGAAACCAAACCTGTTAAGGGGATGGGACATGGACCAGGGAGGAAAATCTTACATTTTTAGTGCAGAATAGATCCAGGATTTTTTTTTTTTATCACTCTCTTTAACATCGCAACTTACTTTATGGATGTTGAAGTAAAAGGTCAGACACATTAATGGTGTTTAGATCTATCTATTTGTACAGTTTTGTGCAGGTCCAGACAATATCTGGCTCTAGGAAGATAATGTTGAATCATTCCTTTTTCCTTTATATTCTTCTAATACAATAGCTACACAGGATTATTTGCAGGTATGCAGGAGTGCCATTGAACTTTGAATCTGTTTCTTGTGAGTCCCTCGTCTTAATGAAAACAGTAAAGTGAATGGATTTACTTGAAAAGAATTATCTTGTGTCATCAAACCAACATCTCAGGGAATGTGTGTTGGAGACGCACTTTCCTAGAAGGTTTTTAATTTTGTCGAACACAGAAAATTGTGATTTTGGAAAGTAATTCAATTGTCGCACCTAACCTCACTGTGAGAAAAGTTTGAGTGTAGTGGAGGTGTTCAGATTTTGAGGGATTAACAAATCTTTATGGTATCTCAGGAAAAACTTCACACAAACTTTCCTTGTTTTATCGTCCAGCACATCTGGATTTCATTAGATCATATTCCTCAAAGGTAGTTTTGGACGTCTGTCAGTTCGTCTTTCTCTTGTTCCACCTGTTCATTGGTATTCAGCGATACGTCGTCTCCGTTAATGCCCTTCTTTACAAGACACTCGCTATCACAGATCCATTGACAACAGATAAGCAGTCAGCACGGTGCCATTGACCTGCTGCCACTCAGCAGATGTTTTTATCAGCGCTGGCCTTTTTCAGATCAAATGTCATCTCATGAATCCAAAGCCCCCTTCACAATAACAGTAATTACAATCCTTCGGCGCGGTGGGGGAATTGAACCTCTGCCCCCGTTGTTTTCTCAATCTCTGGGTGTGTTGACACCGGCCGTGTCCCCGTGGCTCTATGATGGCATGTCCGCCGATCGATGCAGTTTTGACGGGGCGTTCCCAACCCCCGAAAGCCCGCTGCTTATCTCATTAATGCTGGCTTAGCTGCGACCAGACATTTTATAACAGCTTCTGCAAAAAAGAGCGCAACCCAGATTGGATTGGAAGAGGGTCAGGGGAGTGAATGTTATTGTAATTGAGAGTGATTATCCCATTATCTCCTCTAACCCCAAACTGAGTCACTCTCCCTCTCTCTCTCTGTTTATCTTTCTTCTTCTTTTTTCATCTCTCTGGTTTCTGTCTCTGGATGGATCTGTTCTTTGTCTTCTTCCTCCTCTCCGTCTTCTTCGCGCTCTCTTTCTCTATAGAAGTACTTGTACATTGGCTCCCGTTCAGAAGTTCTCCAGCTGCCCTTGGCTAACTGCAGCCGCTATCAGTCTCAGCCAGACTGTCTGCTTGCACGGGACCCCTACTGCGCCTGGGACAGCGAGGGTCGAGCCTGCGTCCGCATCGACCTCCACCGCGGGTGAGATGGGAACCCATGTGCACCCATGCATTCATACTGTATATGAGGATGAAATCATTTGAGATTTTCAAGATTTGGTATTGACACTGCTGAGTGCACATCTTCATCTTGTATAGAAACCCACGGTAATATTTTTAACTGGAGCTCCATATAACAAGCTGCTCCTTGTTAACCTTGAGAAACATATTACTATAAAACATATGGATACGCTGCGTTGAGGGAGAAAACATCTGTATATCAGGGGAGGATGACATATACCAGACCTAAGTTCTACTGAAGGGCTGACGTATCAGTCTAATTAAGCACATTTAAATCCTATCTGAAGCTAAAATGTTGAAATTGTCTAGTGAATAATTGCCTGGCCTTGTTTTGAGGGGATTACTATAGATTTAGATTTAGAAACGTCTCTTAGTTCTGGGGAGAAACCATTATTAATCTGCTTCCTGCCCTCTCCTATACCCAGGTCCACCTCCTCCCTGTCACAGGACCTCATGTTGGAACGGTTCAGTCGGGGAAAAAACAAGTTTGATAAGACCGTCTTCGTCCCGAGCCCCGGTGAGTACGGGGGCCACACCACAGCAGTGGCCCCTTGTGGGAATTGATTGTCAGTGCAGAGGAAAGAGAATGGACTCGTCTCAGTGAATATATTTGGATTGAGCTGAATAAATTGAATTAAGCAGAAGACAAGTGGCTTCTGCAGAATATGAATTGGAATTAATACGGATGATGTTTAACCCCCCGGTTGTGTCCATTCCCCCCCCCCCCCTCCTGTCTCTCTGCAGAGCACTCTCACGTGAGGAACGTAACGGTGGTGGTAGGGTCTGACATGGTGCTGCCTTGCCAGCTGGTCTCCAACCTGGCTCAGCCCTGCTGGGCCCTCAATGAACACGAGCTCCAGTTGGGAGACCCCGAGGCCGAGGGGCCGCGCTTCGACCGGACCCTCAAAGCCCTGGTCATCCCTAAAGCGGAGCAGATGGAGGCGGGCCGCTACACCTGCTACTCCGAGGAGCAGGGGGTCAAGTTCCAGACGGAGCGCTACCAGGTGGCCGTGGTGGCCAGCGCCACGGTGGTGATGCAGGCGCGGGCCCCCGACAGCAGCATGGGGCTGTTCTGGGTGCTGGTCATCACCCTGGGGGCGGCGTGCCTGCTGCTCCTCGTGGCCGCCCTCTACCTGCGCAGGAGGCTGAAGCTGGCGCTGGGGAAGGGGGCCGACATGAAACCCCTGGAGAGCACCCTGGTGTACCCCATCACCCTGCCCAAGGAGCCCCCCACCTTCGTGCCCAGCAAGATGCCCAGCGACGAGGACCGCTTCTGGGAAACGGGCGCCAACTACTACTACTCGGACGGCTCGCTGAAGATCGTTCCCGGTCACGCCCTGGGGCCAACCAGCGTCAGCAGCACGGCGTCGCCCAGCGCCATCCCCGGCCAGCCCATCCACTCCCCCAGCCGGCTCAGCCTCACCAACATCCGAGGGTCCGGTAGCAACGGCTACATCCGCCTCAACCTGAGCACAGCGGGGGAGGAGAGGGCTAGCGGTGCCGGCGCTGGGGGCGGCGGGCTGCAGGGGGGCCTGGGCATGAGCGGGAACGACTACTCCAGCCCCTTCAAGGAAGAGCTGAGGCGCACTCTGCAGCAGAGGAGCGTGTTGCCCGACGCCAACCCCGAGGAGTCGTCCGTCTAGGCCTGTCCTCCCCCGAGTTGGAAAAACAAAAAACAAAACAACCAACCTACCTCCCTCCTCGTGAGGATGCCTGCTCTCTCTCTCTCCGTCAGCGACAAGCTGTCAGTTCCCCCATGTTGTCTCTCTCTCCCGCTCTGCCAATGCCTGTTTGGCGGCTCACTGTAGACGTTTATAGCACACAGCATGTTCAATCTACACACTCATACACCGTGTTCGCTAACATGCGCTCCTGTAATTATTGTGTTCCGGGCGGCATCGCCACTTGTGTAAATTGTGTATTTAAAAAAGGCTGAACGCAGAGAGCACCTCCAGTATGGAAATCAAACAGACGGCATTCAAACTGTGGCACGTTTTTTTTTTTTTTTTTACATGGAGTGGACCATGTAAAGGCTGACGAACAGCAAGTGCAAACGACCGGAAATATCGAACTGCTTCTTTGTCCCTCTTTTCCTTTGAGACTTTTTCTCAGCTTACTGCACTTAAAAAAAGTGGAAGCACGTCTTCCGTTTTTGTATTTGTGAGCCATGAGTGTGAGAGCGGTATAAAAAAAAAAAAAAGACTAA
Source organism: Trachurus japonicus (assembly GCF_045865225.1). Taxonomy (NCBI): domain Eukaryota; kingdom Metazoa; phylum Chordata; class Actinopteri; order Carangiformes; family Carangidae; genus Trachurus; species Trachurus japonicus. The sequence continues at coordinate 38,404,282 of NC_140915.1, read as the reverse complement.
TTAATCTCAAAGCAAGACGACAATCATGTCCCTACAGCAGAAGCTCTGTGGGACGGAGAGGAGAGGAGAGAGAGTGAGAGACAAAGAGAGAGGAAATTAAATGGAAAATGAAGAGAATTGAAGTCAAAGGAGCAGTGGGGTTTTCAAATGAAGGACAATCTCTCAAGACTTTCTCTGCTCAATTTGTACCCCCCCCCTCAACATTGTATTTACCCACAGAGAAAGTCCTCGATCCCTTCCACTTTAATTTGTTGTGATGGTTGGTTTGTTAAGACTTTTCTCGTTGTTCTTTTTTCTCGTTGTTGTTTTTTTTCTATGTCTTACGGACTATACAGCAGTGTTGAAGCGGTTGTCAAGCGGCTCGCGGCTGCCCCCCCCCCCCTCTGTGAATGACAAATGTGAGGGCGAGCAAGCTTCTGCGACTCGTTGGGCCCACGCACGGTGACTTTGAAACCGCACGTTCAAGTCCAATATACTACAAGTGCACTCCACACACATCGCATTAACGCAGTGTAGAAGCGACGTGCGCTGCGGCTGGGCTCCGTTGGACGTTTTGCTCATCTCCTTAGGAAAGAAAAAAGGCTATTTGCATTCAGCTCTTTGCAGCGGAACAATGATTGCACACTTAATTCCAAATTGAGGTTGACATGAAGACATTAGGCATGGAGAATGTAGTTGAAACCCTCACTGTTGCGACCGCTTTGGATGTCTCAATAAGTGCTTTATATCTTATGTGTTTGGTGAGGGTGGTAACTTGCACTGCCATGATGGAAAGTACCCCTCCCACACACACGCGCATTCACACACACTCACAGTCCTATGAATGCCGACCATGCTTGACTGGAGTGGGGTCGTGACGCACCCTTGAACCCCCCCCCTCCTTCTTACCGAAGCCCAGAGACTGACCCAGGGCTACTGTGGACTCATACAGAGGAAGAGCACTGTAAAACACACCACCATTAAAAGAAGACAGACACGCTATGTTGAATGACGAATGGACAGACGGACGGACGGATGGACTGATTGCTGCTGTGCTGAAAAACTACTGGCTCTCCGTGCAGGAAGCAGCCATGAACCAGTGACAGGTATTGTTCCACTTATTAAATTCAAGCTATAACAGGTTTAAACAAAAAGCCCATAACCTCTTGATGATTTCCAATGTGGCACTGAACTTATCGCTAAGTGGAACAATTCAACATTTGGGGAAATATATTTATTTTCTTTCTCGGTGAGATTTAGACAGGCAGATCAATACCGCTGCCACATCTGTCCGCTGAATATAAAGCTGCAGCCCTTGTCCAGTTAGCTTCACTTAGACAGAAAAACTAAAAGCAGGGGAACACAAGCTCAGTAAGTAACACAGTACAAGCTGTTTGTTTAATCCACAGAAAATCAAAGTGTAAGAAAAATGACCAACTGGCCAAAGAAATTGTCCAGCTCAAACCAAATAGCAGTTTACTTATTTGGCAGAAGCTTTTTAACTTCCAAGCCAGGGGCAACACCAAAGCGTCATTCAGTACAACAGCAGACACTGAAGCAACTACCACTTACTAAATCTGTTCAGTAAGACAGAGTGCAGGGAGATCAGGTAAAGAAGTGCAGCGGGCATGCACAGTAAGTGCTGGTTATGGTGTTAGAAGAGTGAGGAGAGGAGGTGCTCTCCAAAGAGATGAGTGTTCAAGAGATTCTTGAAGACTGAGAGGGGATGCCTCTGCTGTGGAGTGAGCCAGTATCGCAGTTTCCAGGCTTTAAGCTAACCCAAGGTAACCTGGCTCCAGCTACCAGACAGACATTACAGTGCTAGACTTCTCATCTAATTCTCAAGGAAGTGAATATGCACGCCGCTAGAAATGTCAATCTACATTAAAATGATGAGACAGTGCAAATCATCATTAGTTGGTTGGTAACATCACTTAGCAACACGTTCTGTTAAGTGATGGGAAGGGGATAATAAGAATATGAAGCAGTGCAATTACAGCGAATGGCCTTTAAACTCAATATGACTAATATACATGTATGAGGATGAGTGCAGCATCCAATCATCTACTCTTTGCACTTCTTATAAGAGCAGGGACGGTAGTCAATGGTGGTGAGAGGATGAGATTAGCCATGCTAGAAGATGTAGGGACGGTCGGTCGGCCTTAAAGGGATAGTTCAACATTTTGGCAAGTTGGCCCATTGGCATGATCCCTGTAGTTTTAGGAGTAGGTTCGTTACCTTTAATTGTCGGTGCAAGCTATTTTTTAGAACAGCGGAGCAGAGCAGTGAGCTGTTCAGAGCTACGCTACGGAGGCTCATGGGATTTCTTGGTTTCCCTCATCAAACTCATCAAATACACAATCCAACAACTCCAAAACGCTCTTGTGGACAAGTTGTGACCTGCACATATGAGATAATAAAGGAACGTTACAAGACGGAGTTGTTTTCGTGGCAAATGCAGAGACTGCTTGCCGAAAAACTGCCTCCGATGGGAATGCGCATCAGCGGCTTTGCATATCTTTGCCAAACAACTCCGTCTGGTAACGTTCCATTATTATCTCATAGTGTGGTGAATGTGCAGGTCACAACTTTTCCACAAGAGCGTTTTGGAGTTGTTGAATTGTGTATTTGTGTATTGTGAACCTACTCCTAAGAGAGATTATGGCAATGGGCCAATTTGCCGAAATGTTGAACTATCCCTTTAAACTACTATTATTATCATTAAGCTTGGTTTAGGATGTATTGTTGTGATTTTTGTGATCTATTGACCTTTCACGAGCAGGTAAAAAGTTTGATTTGTTCATTGTTCATGTTCTTCTTGTTTATGTTTTGTATATTGCTGGTTACTAATTGAGCTACTGGGCTTTAAAACATTACTGAACATCTGCTGAATGGCTTTGACGTTGTGAGCATGTTAACATGATGATATTAACAGCTGCTTCACTTTCTGTACTTTGGGAACAGCATCACGTACATCCTGGCTTTGCTGTATGAACTTATGCATCATACATTATGACCAGTCTCAGTCTCAGACGCTCTCCTGGTGCACTAAAGTCTAGAGGGGCAGGTGCATTTAATCTACTTTCAAGGCAAACGATAAGAAAAGTGCCGGCACGCTGCCTAAGGCCACCCGCTAAAACGTCTTTGAAAATGAAAATGTTTCCATCTTCCAGAGATCAAAGGAGGCCGACTTAAGGATGATCTTTGTCAGACTGAAACATCTGTTTAATAACAAGATACAGGCAGATTACTGGACCTCTGAAAACCAGCAGACCTAACATTCATTTCAGCTGAAAAGTCTCATATGAACTTATATATCTTATATCTATTATATTTGTATCATTCCCTTACAATGACTTGCACAAACCAATGTGCTCAAAGTGTCTGATGGTGGTGTGATGATGTCCTAGAAAATCTAACCTAGTTTCAGATCTGATTTCAGGAATACTGTTACCACTGGTAACATGACAAATTAAAGTAATACAGTCATATTGGGTTAGGTTTTTGGTTTGTTTGCTGTTACTAACTTTATATTTTTTGTCCTCTTTCTATGCTTCTTCCATCAGGGTTGGCTTTTGTTTTTTGGGACGTGCCTGTTGGGACCAGAGGAGCACAGCAAGAGGGAAGGAGAGGACAAAATGCTTTGGTTTTTTTTGCCTCGTGGTGTACAGATCGCTGAGAGAGATGTAGAATATCAAATACGATCCCAATGTTGAAGAGGTACTCGGCCATCAGCACTCCATCCTAGTGTTGCATGATCCTCTGCAAGTGGACTGTACATCTTTGATATGATCATCTTGTACAAGTGCATCATTTTGATCGATCATTTTTGGACTTTTACAGACACTAATATTGTGGAAAACTAATGCTCTCTTTGACAAACAAAAAAACAAAAAAAACAACAACTAAATATGTCTGATTTTATGGTTCAAGGATTGTACAGAAATTCATGGCTGCATTTCAACATGTTTACTTTTTCTGTGCCTCTTCACCTTTTGAAAAGCCAAAGTAGACTGCAGTTGCTTTTGTTCTTGTTGAAAAGACTTAAATTAATTTTTCTTTGACTCCAGATCGATATTTAAATTGCAGCAGTCCGTCCTCTTTGCTACACTGAGCTGATGTCTGCAACGTTTCTGCATATTTTATCTGCAGCTAAATTTTTCCCTCAAGCAAAACACAGAAGAGGCTTGATGCTGATGGACTTCCTGTTTGCTTCCTGTTTACATGTCAGTCGTGATCTGCTGGATCCAGTTCTTTATGCCCTCACTTTATCAAAGGCTGAATAAATGTACCAAAAAGAAAAACAATTATTTAATTTGTCAGCTCCTGAAAATCCAAATATGTTTGCTGCTGATCAGGACTTAAATCTGCCAACTTTGAAGTATTAATTTCCCTGAAGCAGAAAGCTAAAAACACATTAGCTCCTTACACTGGTACTTGGTTATGTCTTAATATATTTCCCTTTTTAAAAAATCAGGCATTAATTTTAATACAACATGTTGCAAAAACTAAAACGATAAAGGAAAACACATCTCAAACGTGAAAAAAAGCATGTGTTGTGCACTTAATGTGCATTTTCCTCTTAGAAATTTGTTCGCTGATAATATTTTCTCTCACATGAGGCTTTAAGTTCTGCTGTTTTTTTCCACATTAATATGTGTTATTATTCTACTATCAATCCAATTTTATTTTTGCCCCATTTTTGCTTGTCTGTTATTGATCTTTTATGTTTGTTTTTAAAATATGTTAAGTAACTTATTTCACTTGTACAAACATGTTGATATTTATTATCATTGTACATATGTCCTTATTTTTTATAAGTGTATATATACACAAATAAAAATAGAGATATACCCAAGGTGTGTGAGTTTGTTTGTCAGGTCACAGGAAGTACTAATGTTTCTGTGGCTCTGAAAAAATGACACTTATTGTGTCATAGTTATCAGAGGTATCTTAGCCATAGTTGTCACACGGGCTCTGACAAAAACAAGGTGGAAATTGGAAAATGTAGCATTTGTGTTTTTTAGACCTTGGCTCACCTCAGCGCATTTTCACCTCCACTGATTCAGTTTTGATTTCATTTGATGTCTTTTCTCAGTCTCCAGTGCGCACCACTGCATTGCTGAAGTGCTTCTTTAACATATATTCAGAAAGTTACACTTAAGTACACAGTGTTATAGATTTGTTCTTTAAAGCAGTGATTCCTCAATAGGGATTCAGTTATACATTAAATCCACATGTTTGTGTTTTGAAGAAAAACCAACACATAGGTGTTTGCAGGTTTGTGGGAAGCTGATCTGTCTTAATTAATATTTCTGAATGAACAACCAGCTACAACAGATTGAAAACATCCCTGCCATGACCTTTGTTTGCTGTACCAATTATCACCAAGTGGTGATGGATTAATGACTGAATGTCCAGCCTCTGCAGTCAGAGCGAAAAAACTGTTTTCACTTTAATATCTCACTTCATTCATTGACAGCCATTACCCTTATGACAACAGTGAGACTATAGATGTACACTGCCTGTCCAAAAAAAAAGTTATACACTCTAATTTTTCATTGGGCCGCCTTCAGCTTTGATTACGGCACACATTTGCTGTGGCATCATTTGGATAAGCTTCTGCAATGCCACAACATTTATTTCCGTCCAGACTTTTTCAAAGATTCTCAGTGGGGTTCAGGTCTGGACTCTGTGGTCACATTGGACCACGTTTCTTCCTTGAAGATGATGGTTCCCCACTATCCTACCAGTTTTTAATAATGCGTTGGACAGTTCTTAACCCAGTTTTAGTCTCAGAAATCTCCTAAGATGTTTTATTTGCTTGATGCCAATAATTTGACCCTTCTGAAATATATTAACATATTTTCCACGACCACAGGATGTGTCTGACATGGTTGTTTAAGAAATAAGACTGCATCAGTTAAGGTTAAATAAGTTGTTGCTAGCTTAAAGCAGAAGTCAGTGATCCGGTGGTTTTGGCTAACTTCCTGTCAGCAGATGGAGTTAGCAGCCCCCGCCCTCGTCATGGATCTATTGGTCCTCGTCCCTACGTCAACACATTCACGCGCATCCCTTGGCTGCACACACAGAGAGGACTGCCCCTTTATGCCGTTCTCTCTCCTCATTGGATAAAGGTTGTAGGATACAAGGAAAGTTTTCTCCTGGGCTCAGAGCAGAGCAGAGTGACTGACAGACCCGTGTTTCAGACCAAACACTCTATAGAAGTGATTGCTGTCGGAAGATACAACTATTTAAGACTTAGATTAACACAAATATTCCACTTACTTCTGCTTTAAACATAATCATTATCCAATGTATACTATAGTTAAATCCAAGTGGTGACTTTTTTTTGGACGGGCAGTGTATAAGAGAATTGAAACATAATGGATGCCTATTTTTCTAACAAAAAAAGAAAGAAAAAGTCTGTTGTGGTGTGTATGTGTGTATGTGTGGGCCTGACCTCCCACTCCTGACTCCTCTCCACACCTGCATTCTCCAGAAGTGCTGCTCATCACCTCATCAGGACCACTGTTCAAGTGCCTCAACAGCCATCTAGTGAATCAATGTCAATTGTTTCTAGTTGCTTGTCCCTGAATCAGTTGCTTAACCTCTTCTCCTCTGGATCCCAGCGCCAGACACTTCACACCACCGCCCCCGCCCCCCGCCCCTCACTCAGCCTGCACCGCTGCATCCCTCCTCACCCAACCCTCACTTATTCTCACAAGAATTACAAATATATTACAGCCCATGTTTTTTATCATTGAAAAACTACAAACAATGATTTCTTAAAGGGATAGTTCACCCAAAATTCAAATTTCACTCATTATCTACTCACCCTCATGTTGACTAAGAGCTGTGAGAATTTTCAGAGTCCTCCGTGCCTTCTCTGAGTTACGGGGGGGTCCGCGCAGCAGTATTTGTCCATATAATGGTTGTCAATACCAACTTTCTTCGTCCAAAAAGACACACCAAAAAACATCCAAATACCTCCATACTGCTCGTCTGTAATGTCCCTCTTGTATTGAAGCCCCAACATGAGAAATTGTTCTGAAAACAATTAAATAAGTCTATATTTTAAGCTTGTTTGTAGCGGAAGCTCCCAGTGTCTCGGTTCACTGCTCTTCCTGTGTCAGTGCAAATCTCACTGACCGGCGGAACAATTTCTCATGTTGGGGCTTCAATACAAGAGGGACATTACAGACGAGCAGCATGGAGGTATTTGGATGTTTTTTGGATGAAGAAAGTTGGTATCCATTGACAACCATTATATGGACAAATACTGCTGCACGGACCCCCTCCCCCCCCGTAACTCAGAGAAGCCACGGAGGACTCTGAAAATTCTCACAGCTCTTAGTCGACATGAGGGTGAGTAGATAATGAGTGAAATTTGAATTTTGGGTGAACTATCCCTTTAAAGTTTTCTGTGAGCAACTAAATGGATCTAAATGGTTTGCAAAATCCCATGTGTCATTATGTCGGTGATTTTTGTGCCAATATAAGACTTTTAGTGTTTTTTAAATAGTAAACATCTCATTTTGTGCATGAGCTCAGACACACACGCTGTCATTTCACCTGTGAACGTCTGCAGCTGTTCCATTTCCCCAGCCTGTGCTGCACAACAACAACAACAACAACAACAACAGTCAAACCTCTTGCATAGCCGTGTTTGGTGTCAACAGAAGAAGAAGCCACACGTCTCATGTGGTCGACAGTCCCAGCTGTGGAGAGAGGCTCAGTGTACTCTGCAGCGCCGCAACTCCCAAACCTCACAAAAGGAGGATCTGTGTGTGTGTGTGTGTGTGGGTTTACTGAGCTTTTCAAGAGTAATACACAGTTCATCCGCTGGTTGGGGATTGTTGGTTTTCAGTCTCACAGGGCAGGCTGAGACTGATGTGAAACTATCTTAAACCAAATGAAAATATTGGTATCTAGAGTTTAATACATTTTAGTTGCTTTTCCTTGAGATGCCATTCATTCATGTGGCTTGTTTGACTTTTAACCAGCTGAACATCACTGCTTCCTTTTTTTATCTATAACTTCACCATTGAAAGATCAAATAGAAAAGCAAGTGAATAGATATAGCTACATAGTTCTATATGGCTCCAAGCCGTCGTGAACCCATGCCCTTATCTCTGTTATGTGTGTTGAACAGTTTGTTACACTCTGCAACTTCCATCAAGGAAATGCTGATAGCTACCTATCTGGCTGACAGATTGTGGGAGTTTTCACTTTGAGCATCAGGTCAGCTGTGAACCAAAAGAGAGACGTTGCAGTGAAGCTCCAGCTGTTTGGTTTCAATGCGGCAGATGGGGCCCTACAGTCGAGCAAATTCTAATCCAACTGGACCACTGGTTATCTATCTATCTATCTATCTATCTATCTATCTATCTATGTAAACGTCATTTTAGACTCCAGGACCTGAGGAAAAAAGGAAGAAAGCATGGCTTAGTGTGAGAGCCACTCAGAATTTGTTGGCAATAACAAAATACTAGGCTACATACAGAATAACAGCAATAAAGTAAAAAAAATAAAAAAAATAAATAATAATAATTTTGATTTATATAGCGCCTTTCAAGACACCCAAGGATGCTTGGGTGTCCTTTACGTAACTTGACGACACAAAATTAATTTGAATCAAAGCTGCTTCACTGGTATGAAGGTTTAGAAAAACATACAGCACATTCTCCTCCATCTCCTTGGAGCATTATGCACTTTTTAAAGATGTAATTTAGCTCACTGAATTCTCAGTTGGGAAATGGAAGTAAACATCCCTTATTTAATTGAATGATTCATATTGTAGGGGTGTGCAGCTCTCTCTGTATCACCTGTCCAACACTGACCACATGTTCTGTTTTCTTTCAGTTGCCATGGATTCTTGTTGTCCTTGTTCGATTGCCAGTGTTTGGTGGCTGAGCTTGGACCTGGTCAGGTTCTGCCCCTGCTTTCTATCTGACTGCTAAGAATCGTTCTGCCAATTTATAATCTCTGTTTAGGGACTGATAACAGTCTCATCTACTTTCCAGTGTTTCAATAGGTTTGTCTGCGTTGTGTTAAAATGTGGTTTACGCTGATGGCTGTTTGGAAAGCAGCGCTGGCAAAGGGGACTCTTTTCTGGGCTCAGCTCTTGGGCTTGGAGGGCTTTGGACTGGAGAGTGTCTGGGGGGCTGGATTTAAGGTGCTTAAAAATGTGAGTAGCCTACTCTCCTTTGAATGTTAAACATCAATGGGTATCAGCCTGGTTCTGCTCGACAGGCATTTGTTGTTGTTTTTCTTTGTACATGTAAAATGTAGCTACTATCTGCAGTATTCTGCATGTAGAAATTCTGCTGGGTGTTTTTTCCCAGAGGGTGCAGCTGTGACAACTGATTGAGTGGACCCCTCATCACTATAGCTACAGCGCATGAGCAGGAAAACACTATCAGAAATTTGATGACATATTTAAATTTACATTTTGGAGTTTAAAAAATGCATTTAGAGCTTTTTCTTCAGTGCATTCACTTCAGCATCTTAAGTTTTTTATGTTGTAATTTAGGTAGCCTATAGTGCATATACTCAATGATTACATGATTTCCTGGTATCTGTTTGTTTTCTTCATATTTACTGCCAGTACAGGGCCCACTTCTGACACTGTTTTTCTGAGTCCAGTTGTGTAAGCTGAATAAAGTCCGCTGCAGTTGCTGTTCAGCTCATAGTGCTCAGAGGAAGCAGGGGGAGGGACTATCCATTCATCTCCGCTGCTTTGACTGTGGGACATCACATGGTCTGTTATCAAGCGTTTCTATTGGCCAGTTCATATTAAATTAGTTCCGGTCCCTTTTCAAGCCCTTAAAAATACGGAAGTTAGTTCCTTCTAACGATGCACTTTCCCATTTATTATGGGCAGTTTTTAAACGGAACGGGTTCGGGTGTTTCAAATATTATCTTTTTGAATCATCGAACAAGTCTGCAAAGTATACAGCGTCGTTTATGGTTGTATAAAAATACTTACAAATGTGGCAGCGTTTTTCCGCGGAGCGATCTATGTGCCGCCGCCGCCGGGCTCTTGCGTGGAGCGTGGTTTGAATCACCCTCTGCTGCTCTTTTATGACGTTTTTTATTTTTTATGAACATGCATTGAGAAATTGATGCCTTTTACCTGGTATTTTAGTCGTTTTATAGATATTTTAACAGCACAACTCCCTGTCATTTACCTTACATACACCAGGTAAGTGATAAACTTGCTGTCACTCCGTATGAATACTACTGTTGCTGTGAGCTAACGTCCACTATCAGGAGACAATCGTTAAACAACTAAATGTAGTTTTATTTCTCCTGGACAGTAACGTCCCTGGCTGTCGTCTGTTAGCTGGCAGATGTTAGAGACGCATTCAGTCCATTGTGTGTATTTAGTAACTGAATTATTATGATGCCCATGTGTAAAGTTTTGAGTTGTTTTCCTACGTTAACGGGGGATATTAGGCTAACTACTTTAGCATCCAGCTAACAACACACAACGAGTCAAGGACACACACTTATAACATTATGGACTCAACATGAACTTTTGTTCATGCAAAATGTTGAATTCATATAGTTATTCACTGTATTTGCCACCAAGCCAGAGGATACTGTGGAAATGCAGCTGACTAATCGTCTGCTGTTATCCATCACGTTTCAACTAACGTTACTTAGCATGGTTGATAATGTAACGTTACGTTACAGGTCCTTTTTGGTTACATCTACTTTATTGATCCCAGGCTGAAGAATTATTGTGTCATAGCAGCAAGCATCCACACACAGTGTAAACAGAAAAGCAAAAGAATAAAATAGAAAGAGTTTGAGTAAAAGTATACACATAAGAATAAGAGGTAGGCCTAGTGTACAAAAGGCTACATGTTGTATACGACAGATATACAGTGTTTTTGTTTGTAAAAAATGTATTGATGAGCATTTAACTTGTCTATGCAGATGGCAACCTCAGAGATGAGCAGGACTGACGCTGAGGGAGATCAGAGGGAGAAGATGTTGTCCCCCTCTGAAGAGGATGCCCCCCCTGTTTTCGGTGGCACCTCAGACCCCCTGAGTTTCTCCAAGCTCACACCTCATCAGTTTGGCATCTCTGTCCAGAGTTTTACGCCAGCAACATCATCAAAACGCAAAGGTGAGAGGACTGGTCCTTGTTCAACAACTAAGACCATCCCATACAGAGTTTGTATTATTCTGTTGTATGCAGCCACCGCAGGAAGAGGCCATGGGAAATGCTGTAGAAATAGTTGATGGGTTTGTTGAAATCTGTAATATTAGGATTTAAACATTTCTAGTTTAAATTCTAGATTTAAACATGACTATACCAAGCCATATTGCAGGCAAAACTGTTATCAAAAGAGCAACAGGTTTCCCCCTAAGTACCACAGATTTATAAAACATAGCCCTAAGTAAAAGCCTAGAATGTTTCTATTCAATGTTAATCAAGTCATATGCTTCCTCCTCTGCCTTTAGATAAGTCTCGTCTAGCACAAATAAAGGCAAGGCGACAGTCCAGTATTGGTGCCCGGGGCTCCCCAGAAACAAACTCCCTGATTCGCTTCATTGCACAACAGAGAATGAAGACTCCACCATCCCATCAAACCCCAGAGGTGAGATGCATCTCAGGATGTAGTTTAGCAAATCTTGCAGCTCAGTCATGTCGTTTGAGTAGTTTGGTGATCAGTATTGAAGCTGACATGTCATTTTGATTTTGTACATGATCACTCTGTCAGAGACGCACAAGGACTGTCACTACTAAAACTACATACAGTTATTAATTAGTGCATACATATTATTTATATATACTGAACGATACTGATGTACTGAACTTTTGTCTTTAACAAAATATCTCTGATTCCCTTATGCTTCAGCAGTTAATTAGAGATGAGTTGAAACTGGATCAGCCCATTGAACCCAGCAGCAAATTCATCAACTTTAATAATGCATAGGCACACACATTGAAGCATTTATATTTTAAAGTCTATTTAACTTAATAATTATAAATGAAATTTATATTTATTGTCAAACATGCTTGCGATTCTGCTCTGTCTGCAATTATATGGTAATTATTGCAGGTGAACTGATGATGTTGGAGTGTAGGCTGATAGGATAATGATATTTGGTGCAGGAAAACACTGATAGCCAATTAATTGGTTGATAGCCCACAAAAAACTGACATTGTTGTAAAAGAACAAGTCTGTGAGTTGGAGGTATTTAGTAAAAATGTCAATATTCAATGTTTTAAACTAGTTATGTAGTTGTCCTGTTTGCTGTAGTGCAACGTGTCTATTATAAGGCAGTAGTCTTTCTGTATTTATTTCCTGATGTAAATTTTTTTCAAAGTTAAGATGGTAATGCTTCGATGTAATATAAATACCTACAGTGAGAGAGATAAAGCAGCAAACCTCTGTGGCCCGTTATCTTTTTCTATTCTCATAGATTAGACTGAATTGTAGACACACACACACACACACACACACACACACACACACACACAGTGGCTGGTTAATCCTGATTGCATTTCCACATGTTTCTCAATGAACTCAATAATATCCCATTGGAAACAGATCTAAAATGTCAATAGATTAAGAAAGAATGAAGAACCTCGTTCAGTATCAGATCTCAGCAAACTTAATGTTTGCCACAGAAATAATGAAACTTTCCAAAATGTCAGTTTTGAATGTCTTCTAGTTGGATTACCACTAGACAAGCTCTGGTGTTTTTGGTTTTATCAATATTGTCTGTCAGCACAGATTCTTAATAGGCAGCTTGCATAAGATATCTGCCTGAGCTCACTGGAGGTGTGCACTAAAAGGCCAGATGGAGTGAATTTTCTCACAAGCGCAAATGACTGGTATGATGGATTTGAATGAAAGCTGAGCATGTATTTCGCATTACAAATTTAGACAGACAGCGGTAACTAAGGTGATATTAAAAAGATATGTTTTTCAGTCAACACACTCAGCAGCAGAATGTCCCATATTTTGGGGGCACAGACAGTGAGCTAGCCTAAAGCTAGGACTCTGTGACATAAGAGGGGAAAGGCCATTTAAAAACTACGAGAAGAACTTTTATAACTTTTATAAGTTAATTGAGGTGTAAGAAAATATGAATACATTAAAATATCATTGTATCTTCTGACGTGAAGGGCTGTATCAACGTTTAATCTATAGATTACATGATAACAGTCCTTGACATTGCACAAAAGGTAGTACTGTGTTCTTGGATGTAAGAACAGTGAAATACAAATACAGGTGCAACTGTCTAAATGCATAGAAATAATATGACTTTTGTTTTAAATGCAATCACCTGGCTTACAGTATCCCAATCACAAGATATTATATTGTCACCCACCTTTGGGATGTGTTGTATGGCAAGATTGGTCAATATGGCAGTATAAGTTGTGTGCAACAGGAGTTGTTGTTGAAACATTTAAGTTTTTATGAACACACTGGGGTTGGTGTGCAGCTAAACTACATGGCTGTTGGCCAGTACACAGAGCTCTACAGTAAATAAGTGTGAATGAGCTTTTCAGCATCTTGCTGGCTTAGTGGAGGTCTCACCATTGTAATGTTCCACAAATGATAAAAGATTTTTTTTAGTTGAGATCAGAATTTACATTGACACCAATGTGTCTTGTTTTAATGTCTGAAAGGCCCGGTGCCCTGGTTTAGCAAGAGTAAGATTTCTCAAGATATGTTTTGGGTGAACTAGGAGGATCTGAGTCTTATCTTCATTTAGCCATGTGATGATGACAGAGCTGTGAGTATTTGGAGCACAGCGAGCCTAGCGTGAACAGCAGAGCAGGGTATCATGTTGCCAAAGTGGTTTAAGAAGTTTCTGTGGACTTTTTGTCATTTTTTCCACCGTGAAAAGCAATTCTCAAGTCCGCAGGCGGTGAGTCTGATTCTAAAGAGATACATTTTTCAGTCATAATTCACTTCAGGGAAAGAATTCTTTTACTGCCTTGTGTGAATTGTAATGACAGAATATTCTCAAGGTGCTTCATAGCAAACCGTAATATTCCTGGAAGTGTGTCTTCTTAGTATTAAGGCCAAACCTCTTCTTGCTTAGTGGGGGTACAGGCCCCCACTCAAATTCATCATGTAGGGTTGTGTAATGATGTGGTGCTGCCTCCCACTAATACTACTCCCGTGATTTCCTAAGAGTATGACTTGTCAATCTGCATCACTGAACAGATATGTTTGGGTTGTTTTTTTTTCTCCTTCTTTGCTGTGTCAACTCTCAGCATGTCAGGAGAAGCCCCTTCCTTCCGCGGGTCGCATCCACGCTGCGGGAGAAGATGGCCTCCTTCCAGCGCTTGATGGATGAGGAGGAGAGTGAGGTCTGTGATCCGATGCCAAGCCAGGACAGAAACATTGGAGGATGCATCAAGACAAGAGATTATCTGTCTGGTGAGGCTGCCTCATTGCCACAGGATTAATAGTTTCATCTCTGGAAGAGGATCTATGCCAGTAGGATTTCTTTATGATGTCTGCAGGCACCGTTCAAAGCAGTGGATTAATGCATAGCACAGTTAAGGCCGAACTCCGACAACAGACATTACTTTTTAAGCTCGGTCAGCCTATTAAATGAGCCGCTTTCTGAGGTCTTTGTTTCTGAAGTGAGACTGTATGTCTATTATTTTTGATCAAGTCTGTCTTGACCTTTTTTCAGCATTAATGCTCACTCCGTGTGATGTTTTTAGTCAGCCTAAATGTCTCCAAGTCTCATTTGTTTTTGAATGTTTTTGTAATATTATTTCTCAGACGGGAGCAACATTGATGGAGCCAAGGAGAACCACCCACCCCTGATGACGCCCGCACCCAAAAAGAGGAGGTGCCTGGGCCCCCTGGAAGCCTGCGAGGTGCAGATTAGAGAGGCCGGAGCTCCCATGCTCCACTTCAATTTGAAGGAGCAGAAGGTACACTCACTCTGACCATGTTCTGACTTGACTGCTGTAAATAATTTAACTAAAAGGTTTTTACCTCTGTGCACTTGGCTTCCATTGAATCCGCTGATTATTTTTAACTTCTCTATGAATGGTAGATGTCAGTGCTACACAGGTCTTTTCAACTACATGCACCCGAAAAGAGAAAAACAGCACTCACAAAGCAAGTTTGATTTTAAGTGCTGGGTACTGGGGTTTATTTATTAATGCATTTTCTTCATCTTTGTTTTTCAACGTGGAGCTTTTACTCCTATTGTGTGAATAGCATAATCAGATTTTAAATATTCTATATCACTCAAACACACCAAAAGAGCAGTTTGGTAAATGTAATATGTTCTGTTCCTATGAGAGAAGTGTTCTTGCGGTGTCGCAGTGCAGAATGAAAGCAGCAGGATTTCCTTTATTATGTCCACAGGAGGCTGACGAACCAGTGACACAAGGACCACTGCAATCCAGAAAGACTGTGGACGAGGCCCAAGCTGGGCTTATTTCGCCAGCCCGACATGATGCGTTTCAGGCCTGTACCCCCACTAAGGAAGAACAGGTCTGGTCTTAATCCCCCCACACACACACACGCACAGAAAAAAGTTGGTAGCATTACAAAAATCCCCATGGCTTGAATTAACAAAGTGAAACGACATGAATTGATATTTGTATCTTAAACTAACCCAGCACACAAGTTAGTAAAACGTGTACTGGCAGACAGTAGTGAGGTGCAGCAGTAGACCAGCTGGTAACTACGTAGACCTACGATATCATTGTCCTGCCTGAGAGCAAGACCAGACGGTGACTGTCTGCCATCTTAACCAACAGTTGTCAAGTTGAAAGTACTCGACGTGTGATCATGCAAGCAACGGAGAGCGCCAAACCTTCACTAGATTTAGTCAAACACTGTTTAGGGCTGCAACAAGTGGCATATTTTACTATCTGAATGTTCAAAGTAGTTCTCGAGTACTCCTTGTGGACGGGTCCTTGCCGTTTTTCTATCTGTCTGTGTATCTTCAAAAACTGGTACAATTATTTACCAGAGAGGGGCGCACAACAACAATTTCACAGCGGGCGGCGATGGCCTTAATGTTTTTAATGTAGCCTTTATGCTGTGAGTCGAAGAGAGGCGTCGTGTTAGACAAGTTAAAATTAAATCCTGCTGCGGCACAAACAGTGAGACCGAGATGCCCTGTCTGTGTCGGCCGACGGACCATCACACTCCGCAGGCGGCTGTGGCATGAAACGGTGGTTGCCAAGACCTGAAGACCAGACCGATCCCTTCCCTTCAGGGAGGGAGAGGGGGGGTGAAATGGCACTCGGATGCCGCCCAAACCGAGCAAGTATTCGAGTACTTGGATATCGGCTACAGCCATAACTCTGTTATATTGCAGTTCTTGCTTTCATCTAAGATGTAATAGCCCAAGTTGATCTTACCAGCCTTTGTTTGGCCATATGAGAGCTGTATTGAAAACATTTCCATTTTGAAATCACATCTTCCCCCAGAGGACCACTGGTAGACTTTTATTATGAAGCAGCTGTAGGGCTGGCAGTTGATTTATCATGGAGGTCAGCGCTGATTGTAGTTGCCGTAAAAAACTGGTCAAGACAGAAAAATGTTTCAATTTAAAACAGGTGCACTTTCTCTGAGTGAACTGGGAATCAGATTAATATCTGATCAAGCGATGTGAATGTAGGATCTGAAAGAGCAACACTACTAAAATAAATGATACTAGACTCCTTCATCACTCCCCTTTGTCAGTGGATCGGATTTAATGATGGAGTTTTACAATTTTGGAAATGCACATTTTTAAAATTCAAGATTCAGCCACCTCCATTACAGTAAAGCACTGCATTCTTGGCCTCACCGGAACAGCTATAGATATACAGATAGTGTGGGATTGACAGTCTCATCTAATTCTCAGCAACAAAATCTCTTTTTCTGAATTTCTGAACCTTATATGGCAAAAGAAGAAAAAAAACATTTCTACGGGGGTTCATATGAATGGACTAAATAAAGACAATTAAAGCAGCAAAGGGAAATGGATCTCCATTGAAGAGTGTGACAGGTTCACACCCAGTTGCTGTCCTATCCAGACCTGGGCCTATAACCTATAAAGTACTGATAATTATTTTATTTTGACAGTTTGTGTTTTAACTGGCGAAGCTTTTCTAGCTTTGGTCACATGATGCTACTCATGTATGAGTGAGGCTGAAATTAGGTTTCCATTTGGAATAGTAAACTGTTTTGGGGTGTCTGTGGAACTGTCTTAGGACTAACTAGACTGTCAGAGTGGAGAAGGCGTTCTAGTGTTAACATTTCCAAAAGCATGTGGCTGCAGGTCTCCAGACTGCCCCTAAAATTTGAGACAGTGCAAGTAAATTTTTCATCTACTTGCACGGGTGCCTTCCAAGTCGATTTACAGTGTGCATCCCTAAATGTTCTGGTTGCGCTCCTAAAATTTTCAGTTTGGGGCCACTGTGCTCCTAGTAAAAAAAAAAGCTATTCTGGAGCCCTGATGTGGCCACATGTGGCCTGGACCACCACCAAATATGGTCTGAATCATCTAAAAATGCACCCTGAATGTGGCTGTGTTCACCCAGTGGAGAACATAAAGCTCCACTTATTGAGATCACCTGAGAGATTTGTTAATTCCAGGTCTGAAGAGGGACAGCGGACAGTGAGATATACACATACACACACACACACACACACACACGGAGATTAGATGAGATGAGAGGAGAAACAGTCAAAACAGAAGACGGAAGAGGGAAGGGGTTAGAAAAAGATGTGTTGAAGCAGCTCATTTGTTAATATGTGTTGAGATCAGTAATTAGAAAAAATGGCTGAGACTGTTAAGATTTGAAAAGGAGTTAACACAAAGAAGAAAAAGGAGAAACTCGGGATACATTTGTTTCGCTACCATTTAAAAAAAAAATTAGGCACTTTCTTTTTCAAAAGCCTTTTGCTGTGTATTAATTGTTATTTAGAGCGCTAATTCCCCTTGAAATGAGAGAACAAACATTTAATTATTAGGGTACAATGTTAGGACAGTTAGTGTAGGAATTGTTTTTATTCATTGAATTTAAACAAATGTTCATACACTCAAAAACTCACATTCAGTGAACAGTCAGCAGGGAGCAGGGAGCTCTAGCGTACGTCGGCCTCCAGCATGTCCTGGCTGCAACAAAATCTTTATTCACATGTTTCAAACATGAAAAGACCAAAAATGAAAGAGCGCTATGCGGAGATGAATGAACGCAGCGATATTGTCGCTTCAGGCGCTCGTTCATCACCATGGTGCTGCTGTGGTATCGGTTCTTCTGCTGCACGTGTTCACAACCCGACGGTGTGTTGTACGTGTCGACGTATTCACGTCATCGATTAGGTCAATTAATCGGGACAGCCCTAAACAAATAATCCCTCTATATCAACGTGATGACGTATGTGTCGGAGGCAACCGTGCTTGAGCACCCTGGGGCTCAGGGTAATGAAGAAGAAGAAGTAAAATACTTTATTCATTCCCTGGAGGGAAATTCAAATTGTCCAGCAGCTTACATAACCTATGATGATATGATATAAACGTCAAGTAAACGTGTATAGCCCAGCAAGTGGCTTTGTGCATTTTGATGGCAGCAGCAGGAGTCTCTTCCTGTTGTGCAGGTCAGGGAGATGAGCCTGTTACTGCGGCTGCTCCTCTGACCTGTGAGAGTCTTGTGTAGAGGGTGTTCGGGGCGTTCTCCGTTTCAATGAAAAAACCTCTTCTCTTGAAAAATGTGAGTGCGGGCCAGCGGGGGACCGGGGAGGGAGGGGGTGATTCGTACTTCAGCACAGTACGGAACAACTGGCCCTAGTGTGAGTGCACCCTCAGACACATTTCTATAAAACTTACTGTACCTAACAAAGTGTTTTGTGAAGCTGCTCAAAGTACTTTCCACCAGAATGGGGGATCTCATGGATTCTCTCCCTGCAGGACGGTGTCTTTGAACTCATGAGCCCCGGCCGGCTGCCACCTGATGATCCTGCAGCAGCCTCACCAGCTCAGTCTGCCTCCCCTGTCAACATCCCCTCTGTCTCTACTCTGCTGGAGAAGAAGCCCACAGGTAAACCCACTGTTCTCTGTGGCCACGTTAGAGTAGCTGGCCTTTTATCTAGTTTAGTTTGCCATTTGAGGCCAGGCCGGATGCTGTGTATCCAGGCTCCATACCAGGAGAGTGTCCATCCTGCATGTTCACAGGAAATTCACCACCAACCTTTTGAGTTTTTCAGTGTTGGAGAACATTATTATGTATTTTAGCTAGTGTCTATGCAGTGTTTTTGTGATGATCTATGCACATTTGTTAATACAGAATAGATGTACGGTTTGTTGACGTTCCGCTCCAGTCCATTTCAGCATAAGCAAAGCTTTACACACAGGTCATCTGCCTCTTACTCTGCATAACTGTTGGATTTGTTTGTCGATCAACTGTGTCTGTGAAACCCTGGAAATCACTAAGTACCTACTTGTTGCCATAGAAACACTCCAGAGACACTGGGGAGTTCCAAAAATGGAGTGAAAAGTTTACATCGACCAAAGTTTCAGTTTTGCAAGGCAGCAGCGAGGGTCTTGTAAAACGTTTCTTTTGTTTGTACACAATCCATCATTTTCTACATGGAGTTCAAACAAAAACACTCAAACACAAAATTCATTAATCTGACCTCAATCTTTGGGCCAAATTTTATGATGACATAAGAAACTCGGATCCAAAGATTTGGTATTATAACAGGCTCATTCATTCAAGATTTCCCTCTCTGTCCAGGAGAGGGCGAGTCCACTGGGATTTCCTCGGTGAGGAAGAAGGTGCGTTTTGGAGGTCCGCTCTCACCTGAGTTCTTCGACAAGAACCTGCCCCCCAGCACCCCGCTTCAGAAGGGGGCCACACCGGCCCGAGCGCCAACACCTGGTCAAGGCACACTGCGCTCGCTGCTCAAGACGCCGCAGAGGAGCGAATCCAAGACACACGGGGCTCAGCCAGACCTCAGCAGCCCCACCATGTTTGGCGCCTCTCCTACATTTGCGTTCTCTCGCCGCTGCAGTTTGCAGCTCGTGGGCGAGGACGGTGAAGAGAAGTTTGACAAGGTAGACAAGATGCCAATTTTGATTTTTATTGAATATAATAGTTCCAGTGTTGATCGTTAACTGTGAGAGAACCTGGACAGTTTGGCAGCACATGGCCACAAACATCCAGGAAATTAGACCAGATCAGATTTTTGTTCTATGTCCTGACACAGTAGCCCTGCTTTTCCTCGTATACATGTATGTTAAAGTTAAATACAGTATCTAAGTTGTGTTGTTTATTTATCCTCACTGATAAAAACCATGATATGACCCACTATCATGTCTAGTGTATGTCTAGAAAATCTCAATAGTACATGTTAAAATTCATCACTGAGCACTGCAGCATTGTTTTTCTTTATTTTCTGATACTAGATTGTTTTCCCTTCAATGGAGGAGATTGACTGTGCAGCGATGGGAAGCACAGGTTGGTTATTGCAGTTTCATCCTGAATGCTCTAGTTCATTGTCTCTGGTAAATTGTAATTAAACTCTGATAACAGCTTTTCCCACACTGTTCCCAAATTTCAGAATTTATGTCAGAGTCCCAGCCTTTGAATTTAAATGCTGCTTTCATGGAGGAGTCTCTTTTTGAGGGAGAAAAGGGTGAGCTACCACCACAATGTGTTTTTTCCCTTTCTATTGTCCTTTTTCCCCATGTCTTCAATCCTCTCTTCTCTCTCTCTCTGGTAATTTTCCTACTGATTAGTTTACCATGCTAATTTACAGAATAAATAATGGTGTTAGGTTAAGTTATTATTTCAGCTGTAGTGGAGAGTGGGACAAGTTGAGCCACCCCATGTTGCTAGCAAACCCTAAGAAAAAATGAGCATGTGACCAAATATTTAGGTGCAAGGCATAATTAAATGATGCCTTGCTAAATATTTGGTCACATGCTCAATTTTTTCCTAACCCCTAATCCTGTGAAAGTAAGAACCAAATGAAATGATAAGATATTTATGTCCCAAAAAACGTTTTTCACTCTGGAAAGTGAATTCAGTTGATCACAAGTTTCATGAGAATTGTGTAGATGACCAAAAGAGATAATTATAAATTTATTTCATACCTGAGTTGTGGTATCTATCAGCTACAACATGGGGTAGAAAACGTTGCATGAAAGTGCACCATTTTAGCCGGGGACCAATAAAGTCGAGACCACTTTTTTTGGACACACTATAATTTCAAAACGTTACACTGCTGTTTCAAAATGTTACACTCATTCTGTTTGTTTGTAGGGATGCACAACATCCTGAAATATATGCAGATATATTAGTTAGAAATAAAACTGTAATTGTTTTGATGTAGTGATCCTGAATATGAAATGTGACTCATCTTACCCCACTCTGCCCTAATTCTGTAGACCTTTCCTCAGAGTCTGAGGTTAAACCCAGTCCAGCCTCCACCGTGGATGTCCTGGATGGGCCGGCCTCACTGCCAGAGGAGAAGCAGCCTGAAGCAGATGTTGAAGCTCCAGCTCCAGTCAGATCCAGCAGCTGCAGGAAAAAGGTGTTTTGTTTTTTGTTTATTATTCCACATTACATGGATGGGTCAGTGGTCATCTAAGATATATTTTAAGCCACACCCTGCTCCACATAGATTTGGTTTGTTAGTGAGGAAATTAATTCTGTTGTCTACAGAAACTCATACTATGAAACTTCCATTTTATGCAACAAAACTTCTACATGTCTGTGTTAGCAGCCAGAACCAGAGTGTGAATCCATGGGTGACGCTCCGGCCCGCTCCAGCAGCCGAAAGAGAAAGGTCTGTTCTTCACACAAACTGCTCTCTGCTTGATCTCACTTGCACAATTCTCCGTGTACCTGACAAGATTGTCTTTCTCAATAATTTAGGGGTCATAACATTCTGCTATCTAATCTACTGTTTAATTCCACCGGTTCTGAACTTAATCAGATCCAACGATATCCTCTGTCTGTGAGTGAGACAGAGTGGCACAGACATCCTCAATGTAACACATCCCGGTGCCAATTCTTTGCTCCCCCAGCAACCAGAGGAGAGTGAACCTGCGAAGAGGTCGACACGCTCCGCTGCCAAGTCGGCCGCCGGGAAGATGAAGGTGAGTCGGTGGAGTCTGCTCGTTTGATTTCTCTTTACACCACTTCACCTAGGGATCTGCAGACCTGTCTTTGTGGGAGGTAGGCAGGAGCTGATGGCTGTACAATCTGACCACACTTTACTTTGCTGGAGTTGAGTATCTGTGTGGATATGTGATATGATATGATATGATATACATAACCACAGATTTGTCTTTTATCGCTCACCACATGTTGATAAAATAAAGGGAATTCATTCTTCAAGTAAATCATAAAGCCAAGTGGTGCATGAGTCAGCCCGCTGTTTGATTTTATTTATACACATGTAGTCAAGTTAAAGGGTGTGTGTGTGTGTGTGTGTGTGTGTGTGTGTGTGTGTGTGTGTGTGTGTGTGTGTGTGTGTGTGTGTGTGTGTGTGTGTGTGTGTGTGTGTGTGTGTGTGTGTGTGTGTGTGTGTGTGTGTGTGTGTGTGTGTGTGTGTGTGTGTGTGTGTGTGTGTGTGTGTGTGTGTGTGTGTGTGTGTGTGTGTGTGTTGCCTTTCACCCCCTGAGTGGCTCTCACACTGTCGACGTTCAAACACGGGTCACAAACAAACTTGGATGGATAGACAGACGGAATTAACGTTGACATTCTCCGCCACAGTCTGATGGTCCCTCTACAGCTTCAACATGAACTGGAAAAGGGAAATATTTTACTGTTTCAAATGGTTAAACTTTTATTTCACTGTGAGAACTCTGTGACGCACATTAATCACATTAATAGTCTCGTTCACCAGGCCTTTCTCCAGAAAAGAGAGGTCTGGCTTGTTGTAGTAGTAGCTCATGGAAGAACATCTCAGTAAATCTTGCAAGGCCACTGGGAGCTACTACTACTACTACTACAAGGCTAAAAACAGAGTAGACAATTGGTGAATTATTGATTTTGGGTGAAGTATCCCTTTAACTCTGTGGCACAGAAGAAGAGGATGAATCATACATGCAGTATAACCCTTGGTAGTGCGATACATTCATTCCTGGGTGTAGTGTTTTTATGGTATTCGCTGACAATAATAAAAGTGGGGAGCATCACCAGACTAGTGTTTTGGAAGTCGGTTCAGACAAGATTAATCTGTGGCCGTTCATCGCTGACAGTACATTCCCCAATGCATCGAACCTGCTATTTGAAGGCAGTCTGCAGCCTGGATAACTGTTGCTATCTTGACTGTGGCTCACATTACAACAGTCAATTTACTCAGCTTGTAGTGTCTGCCTCTTCTAACAGCTTTTGTAGTTTGTTTGTTTTTTTCCCTACACACAGACTCCATCCGGGCTGTGCATCCGTCTAAATGAATTCCTATTAACCTTCCAACTTTGGTTTGGATGCTGAGCAGATGAAATTTAATTAAAAGCAATGGTGTCACTGAGGTGGGGCTTTGATTATTAAATGGCAAATTAAAATGTAACATGCAATATTTAAGTCACCCTCACTCCTCCAGAGAAATACATCCCTTAAGGGACATAAAATTGAATCTACTATTGTTAATAATGTGATATATCATAAATATAGTTCATAATAACCTAGTCAGGAATGTAAGGGAGTGTGCTTTCTCCTCAGATGCTTTCACCTGCGATGGTTAAAATCCTCCAATCAAATAATTCTCATCATTCTCACAATAACTTTGCACTTGTTGAGGATGATGAGAATCAGTAACCTGAGTCATCTTCCATCATATGCAAAGTGGATACCGCTACTCACCAGCTAATAAAACACTCTGAGTAGAGAGAAGGCTCCTGCTCATGATGCAGATTGTTTCCGCAGGTGACCTCGGCAGCAGCACGGCGGTGGAACAGGGACGTGGACCGCTCCCTGTATGGTTTCCGGGTATACGCCTCCAAGATCCCAGCGCTGAGTCCCATCACAGAGAGGCTGTCTCTCATGAGTCAGTCTCCAGCTGTGCAGCAGAGTCCCTCCACCAGCTGCACACCACACCAAGGCAATTAACAGTTCACTATGGATTTAACTTCGTTGTGTTTTGGAGGGAAAATCATTGTGATCTACAACTATTTACAATGGTTCAAAATGTAGTCATAAATATGTCTGTTTTTATTTTTCCCAACAGCCTCAAATCCAGAGACCCACTTGAACCCTGAGACGGATGAAGACACACAGGCGACGGGTGACCTCACTGTGATGCATGCCTTGGAAAATCCTTTAGTCACATCTCTGAACTCCAGCACAGATAACACCACAGGGAAAGGCAGGAGGCCTCCGCCAAAGCAGAGGGTCAGAGGGAGAAAGCTGAAAAGGAAGGTCAGTGTTGCTCACTGTGACACGTTGAGCGAGGAGTCTGAAGACCAGACCGAAGGAAAATCAGAGGAGCACTGTGAAGACCAAACCACTCAAAGCCTTGAGGCGTCAGGAGAAACCCCCGTCACCCACACCGCACCCGAACAGGGAGCTGTGATTGAAGCTGATGCACCAACTTCTGCCAATAGACTCGGCACAGACTCAGAGTCAGGATGTCACGCTGGGCTAAAGGCCTGCTCACCTTCAAGGGAAGAACTCGACTACACTTTGAATCGGCCAGCAGAGGTAACACAAAGAAAAGCCAAGCAGGCCAGGAGGAGCTCCGCCAGCGGCCCAGCCCTACAGGAGCAGGGGGAGCAGCAGACGGAGGAGCACCCAAAGAGCCACGAGGTGGAGGAGAGTGCACGGGGGGGCCGAGCAGCCGGCCACGAAGACGACAGCAGGCTGAGCTCTGGCTGCCAGGAAGAGGAGGGGACGGCTAATTTGGATCTGGCCCCCTGGCAGTCTGACTTTAATTTTGAAGATGTGTTCAAACCTGTCGCCACTAGAGGGCAGCGGTCGGTTCGCCGCAGCCTGAGGAACCAGAGCGAAGCAGGCAGCAGCAGCATCAGTGCAGGACTCGCCTGGATGCCTTGGATCTCCCCCAACTCCGGTAAGGATGCCCGCAGGAAAACCCGGGGCCGACGCCTCAGTGCTGTCCCCTCCGTCCCCGTGGAGACACAGGACGATGCTTCATGAGACTTGAAATGGATCACATGGGACACTGTTCATCAGAGTGAACTGAGATTAAAGGGACATAACTGATGTGTTCATGACACCGGCATACATACCTAATCACCCTGTTTTCTTTTAGATTAAACGGAATACTTTTTCTTCGATGGGCTGATTGTTTAACATTATTATTGCTTTTGTTCTGTCTGAATTATTAGGGCTGACCAGCAATTTGTTGCCACATTCCCACCAGTAACCAAGCCTAGTCGATACACACTGAGAGCCCAGTCATGTCCGTTGACCACCTCCTAATCAATATCCAACCACTCAGCTGGTAATCACAGTGCATCTTCAGTCTCCCTCTCCAAAGTCACTGAATCGAGCATCACCGAATCAATATCTGCTCATTGTGGATAGATGAAGACGGCTGGGGGAGGGGAGGGAGAATGTGCCCCACACACACAAATCACATTAATAGGCTGAAGAAATTCTGTTTATTTGAGGAAGCTGGAGTGTTTTTTTGTTTGTTTTCTTTCGGTGATGGAGACGGTTGACACGCAGAGAAACGATACAAGTTGTTGTTGCCTCCAAGCTTTTAAAAGTAGGAATAAGGGTACTGTAGTCAAATTGGAAATTGTCTTACACATTGACTCAAATTGAGATGATGTTCTTGGTGAGTTTCCTGAAATGTGAAATTGTACCTTGCTAGACTGATGAAATAAATACTTTGGTTGCCAGCCATCATACCAAAACTGTGTTCATTTAAATAGATGATTAAGACTCATTCATTAGGAGCTCATCCACATAATAAAACAGCCGCTATCTCCACAAAATGTGATGTTCCAGCTGTGTGGTCACTTCACTTCCAGTTAGAGCAGCTTTCCTCTCACATTAACCGGGACCTTTAGCCATAACCAAATGAATTGCTGCATAAATTACAATTCTGATTTTCATTTCCAGCACAGCCAAATGTCTGGGAGTAAATTGACCTCTAACCTCAGATTCCACCAGTTACAGATTCAAATCAGCTCCTCTTTACTGGCTCCATCCATCTGTCAGGGAGGAACGAAGAGAGCGGTAACAAATTGAGTTTCAGATTCAGTTCACATAGGAAAATTGGCTTCCAGAATGATGCATGGCTGTAATCTATCCATCACTGGGTAATTGACTCCCTCCTTTTACATCAAGTCAGAGTTAACTTGGCTGAAGGACACCAGAGGTTTGTGACTCCTACTGCGTGTGCGCGCCAAGGTCTCGTTTGTATTCCCATGGAAGACGGATGGACAGAATCACAAAGCCAGCAGCAATGCAGTGTGGGGTGTTGACGCAGTGGGGCCACGCTGCCATCTGGTGGCGGCGGCCGGGAGCTGCAGGGAAAAGCAGCTATTCACCCAACAACTTAATCAATTATGAGGAGAAGAACAACTGATGTTATCACACAAAGAGGGAATAATTAAGTAGATGCACATTCATTTGCGTGAAAAGGGTTTCTTGTTGTGTGCTTTCTGAGCCCTTGAGGTTTGTGTGTGTCTTCCCCCCCCACCCCCCAACTCCATCGCTGCTGGTGTTGTGGCTGTGCTCCTTCCCTTGTCTTGATTTTAAAACTTAATTGGGAACATCTTAAGTGTGCAGCCAAACTGCTGCACCTCAATACAAGTGGGTGTGGGGTGTGTTTTCTGAGTGTGAGGGGGCGGGAGGAGGAGGGGGGAGAGAAAGAGAGAGTGTGTGCTCGTGTGTGTGTGTGTGTGTGTGTGTGTGTATTAGGGGTGTGAGGCCGAGTCCCCTGTCCCTGGCAGACGGGCATAGTGAAGACGGCTTAACACAAGAACAATGGGGTCCTTTGACCAAAACGACGCCCCCAAGACATGTGGCCTCCTATCACCGTGGCAACCCCCCATGGGATAGGGAGCGGGCTGACAGCTGGAGAGGAGGACTTTACAAAAATGGAGTCCATTTCTTTCCACTGAAGCTCCCAGCTCTATATCTTTCCCCTCTTCTCCCTGTCGTCCTGTGCTCCAGGCCCTTATGAATGTGACTTACGTCTCATTTTACAGCTTCATGTGATTGACTTTATGGACTTGACTCACCATCGACAATTCCTCCTCCCAATAAAAAAAAAAAAACTTAAAAAAACATCCCAACAGAAAGCAGCAAATCAAGTCTTTATGGGCTGTCAGTAATAAGAGAGCATTGATCTCATTGACAAATATCGGGCTGAGCCTCAAGATTTCACACTCACTGTACACTTGATTTTACGCCTCATTTTGAAACGGATGAGCACTTTCTGTAGGAACACAAAGAGGCATAATAAGTTATTTGTACTTTCCAGATTTAGAGACTTTCGTCTTTCAATTAGTTAATTAGTATCTGAATGGCATTAAGTTGTCCCGCTGCCTCGGTCCTTTCTGTGCTCTGTGCTGTGAGCCCTCCATTATTGATGCTGAGAGTTGCACTCTGTAAAGCCCGGCACAGCTCTCCCATGGAGCTGAAGACAGCAGGAGGAGGGCAACCAAACAAAGGCAGGACAACAACAAGAGACCCTCTAGCTGCTCTCACTCTGGTTCACTGTGCCACTGCGTCTCTGCAGGCTTCAAATGCCACTTTTTTGTTTTTCCATGGGTGTCATATCACTGCAGCTGCCAGTTGTTTTCTCCATAGAGTCATCTGCACATTATTATGGCACTTAACTTATTCAATCAAATATCATTGTTTTTGTCCAACCAACAGTTCAACATCATTAACAGATCAGTTTCTGTAGATCAGCTAATGCAGGAATTAACAAATTAGGTTATTCTTTAATTATCAGAGTTGTTTTCTCTCTTACACCACAACATATCAGATGTCTTTAAATAGTTTTCCAGCCAGTTCAATCATTAACATTTCCATTGTAGGTGCATTTCTCTCTCAGTAAACATCTTTGTAATGATTTATCCAACTTTACAGCAGCAGAAAGCGCTTTAAATAAATGCTCTTCAACTGCTTGAACTGCTCTTACAAGCTGATCTTCACTAAATGTGTTAGAGTATGAACCATGAAATTGTGGTACAGTGGTTAACACTGTAAGCTTCTGTGTTTGAACCCTGGTTCAGTGTGGAGTTTGTTGATAGACTGGTGACCATCAGGTGGTATCGGCTCCCTGCAACACTCAAAGGATGGATGGACGTTTATTTATTTACAGGATTATTCTAAGTCTTTACCTCTGTTACTTTGGTTGATATTTTGGGCGGTTGTGGAGATAGAAAGATAAGAACATACCAGACCTCTAGCAGCTCATGTCTACTTCACAACACATCTCTGACCTAATGTCAGTCAGCTATTGCAGCGTGGCAAACATCAGTGACAGGTTTTGATAAAGAAGAAGGATGTGTTTAATAAAAAAGAGAGAGAGAGAGAGAAAAAGAAGAAGTCAGGATCTGTGGTTCTGATGCATCAATTTTGATCCTTTCCCCGTCTGTCAAGTCAAAGACACAACACTGTGAAGTCACAGGGGGGAGAAGGATCAAATCACTCAGATTAAAGGAAGAGCCAACAAGTGCTGCTCCACTCGAAGCTTCAGCACTTCTTGGCAAAGATTCTGCAAAACATCTGGAAATCTACTGAAGAGGATCCATGTATTCCTTTCCCAGGAAGAATTATTTAATTGAGCTATAAATAAAGAAGAGAAGAGAATAAGAAAATTCTGTGGAGCTCCTTTGTGCTGTCACTGTCTCCTTTATCTGTAAACAGACGCTGAGGCCAGAGGAAGACAAAGAGACAACGAGCAACATCCTGTTTGTGTCAGGAAGCAACAGGATTTATGGTATATTGGATTTTTCTTTTTACAATAAGACTAACGGCACTGCTGGTGTTCTGGCTAACAATGCTACAGCTTTGAGGGGATGCTTATTAGCTTGACCACGACCCTAATTATTTATGAAAATTGTGAGCTTATTGTATCAAAGTAATATGATAATTGTATTATATAGTAATTGGATGATGGTATTAAATCTGTTGGGTTCCACTGAACAGTTCAACAGATCCATTTAGGCCTAGAATAAAATAAAAAATACTCACACCATATGTTTGAAGGTGCAGTCAGAGAGAAGGTTGTCTCTGGGGGACTGAAGGACAAAGGGCAGACGACTGTCAGTGGAACAGAGGACACACACATCTGCCCAGCATACCTGTACAAATCTCCACAAGGCCTGGGCATGTCTGGACTCGACTCACTCCTCACTGACACAATGTGAAAACCCTGGTGTTGAGATGAGGAAAGGCTTAGAGGTAAACTCTTCTTCCCCCAGGTTTACTCATCCCAGAATCAGACAGTGATCATTCACTGCAGCATGAATGTGGAATGAAAATGCCTCTTTAATCAAATGTTTTGAATGAAAAGGTTCTGATGATGATGATGATGATGGTGATATTTCCTGTGCACATGTGGAATTCAATTCAATTCAATTCAACCTGAGACGCCATGATTTAATGCATCATCATGTTTACAGCTTTTTGTCTTGAAAATTGGATTTGTGGGCAGATGTGTTTTTTTCCCCTCAATTTACCATCACAAATTCTATTATTACTTATTACCATTTGTTTCCATAGACACACCAGTCCATGATAAGAAACCAGCGCATCCTCATCAGAGACGTCCTGTGGGGTTTGAATCTCTGAATTCATGTGAGTTTCCTCCACATTCCTGAAACATGCATTCCCTCTGGGCAGGGATAT
Source organism: Trachurus japonicus (assembly GCF_045865225.1). Lineage (NCBI taxonomy): Eukaryota > Metazoa > Chordata > Actinopteri > Carangiformes > Carangidae > Trachurus > Trachurus japonicus. The sequence continues at coordinate 38,374,509 of NC_140915.1, read as the reverse complement.
GAGCGCTCTGTTTTTGTCTGTGTTGTGTAACTGTAGCTGTGGACTGGTGACCTGTCCAGGGTGTTCTCCCTCTCCTCTGCCTGTTGCAAGCTGGGAAATGTTCCAGGCCCACTCCCTTCAGAGGAAAAAATATACTTTTTTTAAAAAAAAAAGAAAAGAAAAAGAAAAAAGAGAGAGCAAACCTTGTGCTCTGCAAACCTACATCATAAATGCTCAATGGTATCAAAATCTTGTCTACCTGAGACTCCCTAGTCCTGGGCAGAGGAGTCAGTGGAGCAGACATCAACACTGTGTCCAGGGGAAAGAGGCCGTCTGGAAGACTAGAGCAGTTTCTGGAGGAAGTCCCTCAAGAGAAGCTCTATCTCCAACTCTGTGTTCTGCTCTGTGAGCATCAAGCTGAAGGCCGGTGAAGGAAGTTACTACTTGTTCTGCAAAGGGCCCTCAGAGGATTGCCTTAAAACTGCTTCAGACTCTGTTCTGGTAAAGAAAAAAATCGATTGCATTCATAAATCAGGGATTTTTACAAAACATTTACTGTGTAATTTAAAGAGCCACAATACACTACTAAATATGCTGAATATCCTTTAGACACCTCAACAACTATGGCAATGAAGTTGTCAGTCTGTCAGTTTTCCCACAGCTTGCTCACATTCCTGACTGAATATCTCAACTGTTGGGTGGATTTGGAACGATCATACGGCGTCCCCAGAGGATGAAAACCACTGACTTTGGTGATCCCTTGCACCAACACCACTGGAAATCCACAACAGACTTTTGGATTGACTATGATGAAACTATGTGCACACTCTCTTGCGCTCCCCAGGATCAACTTATTCCCCTGACTTTTACTCTATAGCCTAACCTGCAGGTTGAAATACTGACCTGCCTCAGCTGTAGCCCATACAGTGCTTTTTAGCATGTATTAGCATGCTAAACCATCTAGCATGGTAAAATACTACACTCCAGGACCATGATAGCCATTTACCAACTACACATCTACATAAATGTAATCCCAAAGCCAATCAATGCAAGGACAGAATTTGTGGAGAAAAAAAAAGGTCAACCAAAGATTATTCTATTCATGGAAGCTAGGGGCTTTTCATATTGAGGGCTCGCGGAGTTGTTTTTGAGGGAAATGCAGAGACTGAAAAACTGCCCTCAGTAGGAACGGGCATCAGAGGTTTTGCATGAATTTACCTCTAAAACAACTCCATCTTGCAATGTTCTGTTATCTCATAACGTGGTGAATGTGCAGGTCTCCAGTCCGACATAGGCTTCTAATTGTCTAAATGGCAACACTTAATTTTCTATCAAATGTCCCATCATTCCTCCTACGGTCGGGATGACGTTTTCTTATTCTTTTTTTAAACATCCTGCCTTTCCGACAATTCCTTTAATAGTGTATTTTTTTCCCCAAAAGATTTTGCACTGGTTGGGCTTAGGCAATGAAGAAAGGAGTTGGTTACGTTTAGTAAAAAAGACAGAGGCTAGACAGGCAGACTAGTCCCTGTCTGCCCTCTGCTGCCTAATTACGAACAACCATGTGGGTATTCCTCTATCAGCATGCCATAAAGAAGGGAGTCACCTGTTGAGTAACACACATTTCCTTGTCGGAATGGTGGGACGTTGCATGTTGGAATAGCGGTGTGTCGGAATGACAGCATGTAACTGTTGTGGAGTTGTTGGATTGTGTATTTGATGAGTTTGATGAGGGAAACCAAGAAATCCCATTAGCCTCCGTATAGCGTAGCTCTGAGCAGCTTGCGGCTCTACTCTGCCGTTCTAAAAACAGCTTGCACCGACAATTAAAGGTAACAAACCTACCTGGGGATTATGGCAATGGGCCAATTTGCCAAAACGTTGAACTATCCCTTTAATCAGCTGTAATTATTATATTCAATTACTAATGACATCTACTGTATGTGTTAATTGTATTGTTATATTCATACTATTCTTACTGTTCTTTAGTGTTTTTATGTGTTTGATTGTGACAGCGGTAAACCCAATTGCCACTCGGGGACAATAAAGATTTTGAATTAATTTCAATTCAATTCAATTCCATTCATATTGTAGACAGTGGATTCAGTCAAGTCAATGTTAAGTCCACATTTTTCTTTTTGGTCAGTGAAAAGGTAATTCCTGGAACTGGTCCTCAAAGCAGGTAGAGAGCAGCATCAGTAACACATGTTATCCCCATGGGAGCAGTGGAAATAAGAGCAGAACGTCTGACAATGGTCACACAGTAGCTCATGTTTTTGCTATTTTTCTATAATGGAGAGGCTGTTAGTCACAGTGGGTGGAGGTCCATCATGAGCTTTCCCATAGGTGTTCATTTGAGCTGCTGGTGGCTTTGTGGACAACGCCATCGTTTTCAAACCAGTGTAACTGCTTTTATGATGTCCACTTTTATTCGTTTTAATTAGGCTTCACTTTAATTAGCAATTCAGTTCCAGGGTGCTTTCTCACTTGATGACTTCTTAGCTCTGACACCAAGGTCTCCCACTGCATCAAAGCTTAGGTGATATCAAATGAGTCTGTTAAATGAGTAAATATTAATGATAATAGAATAAATTTAAAGTCCAGTGACTTTCCCCTGAGGCGTTTGAGCACAAAAACAGTGCTTGCATGCAGTGTGCAGACAGACTTTAACACACCCAGATGTTTACACACAGGACAGAATCCTATGTTACAATAATCAGTGCACAACTAGCCTGCCAAAATCAGAAACACTTTATCCACCATGCATGTATAAAATCCATGCAAACAGTTTCCTGGCAGAATCTGGGAGGCTGCAATAAAAAACCCAGTTATACCAGAAGCACAACTGTTTAACTATTTGCACTTAACTCTCTATGACTTCTGTGTATTAATCTACTGACTAAAGCCCTCTGTGAGCCAAAGTGACCTGATCAAGATCTGCAGTGGCTGGCTTGCTCCTCTGTGAGAAATGGGCTAGGCTGACATGTGTCAGCCATGATAAATGAGCAGGTGTTTGGGTTGGTGTTAAGTAAATGGAGTCATTATTGATGACCTCAGTGCTCCCTGTGTGTTGCCAGTATCAATGATGACTTCCAGGCCCTCGCTTTAGTAAAAGGGGATGTTGTGATTCTGTGGGTCAGAGAAGGACTCGGTGCCTCGGGGCCAGACTGGAGCGTCTGCCGTTGCAGGGTTAAGTTGAATTACTTGGACTGATGACCTCAAAGAGAGGGAAGTTCACTGGCAGTGGCAGTGGGGCTCTGTGGCAGACTCTATAGGACTGGCTGTGACTTGCTGCTGTCATGAAGATTTGAGCAGAAGGTTACATTTATATATATATTTTAAATAACTGGAGAGCCGTCAGTGTCACTGAGTTGTTGCACAACTTTGGTCCAGATCGATGAATCTCAACAACTATCAGATGGATTTCTGCTGCATTCAGTAGAAATCTTAATGTGGCTCAGAGGATATATTATCATGAGGTCTGTGATTCCCTGACTTGATGTAGATTTTTTCCATTTATCTGGTATGTGCCTCAAACATGAGTGGCTGACAATTTTTCAGGAACCCTGTGGGTCATGGGATTCCCGTGAGATGGAAGTCAATTTCACTATTAATCACTGGATTGGGACATGACATGGAAAAAGAAGTCTGTAGGAGCAGGCAGGACTGGAATCATAATTACAATAGCTCCATGAAGCTCTAACCTGAATGAATGCAGTTTTTGTTATTTCAGTGGTTAGCTCGATGCCTCTCAGCAGCACATAACGTAACATAGCATAACGTAATGTAATGTAACGTAACATAACATAAAAAACAGATATCATGATTTGATTGGCCACCTGTGCAGAGTAATTTAAATTAAATTTCCTCTAGCTCTCTTTGTTAATTTGTTGTTTCATGCCCCAACCAAATTTCTTGAAAGCCCATCCCATAATTCAAAACATTCCAGAAAAGCCTGTCTGGCTGCTGTCTTCACAATGTTCATTCATTCATAAACAAATAGAGGTGGATGGACCACCAACTGACAATCAACTGTTAGGAAAACAAAACATATCAAAATGCTGGCATGTGTATTGGTATATTGCTCTGTTACAGTGTCTGATATTTCAGCCTGTAAAATTTCAAATTGTAGGCTACACACCAGTGTTTTAAGACACACTGCACAAGACAATCAGTCTAATCAGAAATCAATTAAAATATTTCCCCCCTTAGGATTTACGTCCGCCTGTAAAGTGGTTTATATGTGTCCTCATTCAGAAGTGGGCAGAAAATCTGATTTGGTGTGTGTTTAGCCAACACTCCGCCCCTGTAGTTGCCTGTTTCCAGGCAGGAAATGTGCATGAGAGAAACCTGGATGGATGAGACATGATATAATCATCACTCTCTTGCAGCAGTTTCTGTTGTCTCTCTCCGTATGAAAAACACAGCAAGCCCTCTGTCACTGTCACCTGGGCTAGATACTGTTATCCAAATGGAGTGAAGGTATTTATCACTTTCAGTATGATACATATAAGCATGTCACATCGTTACATGTGTCTCTGGGTAATCTGTGATTTTAATTTACATCAATATCATTACATAACGCGCTCCATCTGTTGCCTCTTTCTAGTGCAGGGGAAGACAAACATGCATATCTTTACACAGACAAGAATCTAATTATTCAATTAGGAACCGTATTGAATGAATAACTGATTCACCACAGTTTACATAATAACAACGCCGATCATTACTGCCTCTGTAATGCAATTTAGGACGGCCGTGGAGGGCTCATCACTCATGGGAATGTACACTTTTTTGCCCCCATTACGCTGCAGTAATCTGAAAATGGTATCATTAATATAAATGACTGCGACCTGAACGGCTTTTAATATATATTGCATGGCTCATATTGATGAAATCAAAGGAATCACGCATCATTTATGTTCACCCACCCATTAACCAGCATATTCTTTCTGACATCAATCGCACCCCTGACTCTTAATGGAGCTGGTGTTCTGATGTGAGAAAATCTTGTTCAGTAAGTTAGTGAGCACTTGGTTAAAAAGAAAAAAGAAAGACGGGGGAGCATGGAGGTGGGGAGGGTGTGGGAGAACTAGACAAAGCTTGTGGAGCTCCAGAGGTTAACCCCCTCCGCCCCCCACCCCAAACACCAGGCCCACAGGAATGTGTGCGTGTGTGTGAGAGTCCTGTAGGCTGCATTGTTGTCTGTGGTGCATCCTGCTCTGCAAACACTACAGAGCTGGCTGCTCTGCTCCAAAGCCTGGACTTGGGAAGGAGCCTGTAATGTGGGAGGTCTGGATACCAAACAGCTAAACAAGGCATCATGTGATATAGTTGCTTTTTGTTGTGTGAAAGCAAAAAAAAAACTCTGCAGTTGTTTAGACACAGATGACTTTTCACTCTATAAAAAAATACTTGGATATTACTAAACCAAGAAACCTCCAGAACAAATGGTGATAGGGCATGACCATGTCTTTTAATTACCCCCCTTCCCATCTTATTGCGGTAATTCCCTTTTTTTGTATCAAACATGGTGTTCTGAGCGTACACACACACACACACATACACACACATACACACTGCTTTCTTCACTGTCTGAACTTGTCTGGTTTGTTGGTGGTTTTCGACCTACAGTTACAGCTGTTACTGTGGAGTATAATAACCAGCAGAATGAGGTTGCCAAACAGAGCACTGAATAGAAAAGCAAAGAAATAGCTTCTGTTGAGATGTGTTCAGGACTATGAAGTAAGTAGGGATGTATTAAATCCAGGAAAAGAAGAAAGAGACTTGCCGGTAACCCAGATCCCTACGATCCAAAGTGAAAAAAGATTGTTTATTCAGCTTTGTCCTTTTGAAGGTTAATTCTAACATCTGGGAATTACACATTCACTTTCTTGCTGGGAATAACATGAGAAGATCAATATTACTCTCATGTTTGTGCATTAAAGATGAAAGCTGCAGCTAACTTAATTTGGCAGTAAAATTGGAAACAGTCGAAGGGAGAGGAAAATCCTCTTTCGGCCTCTGAAGATTACTAATTGATCATAAATAATAATAAACAACACAATCTAAAGTGAACAATAAAAAACAGTCTGTACTTTATTCAAGTCAAGTCAAGTCAGCATTTATTTGTATAGCACATTTAAAACGACAGCAGTCGACCAAAGTGCTGCACATGGGAGGGTAGACAGTTAAATAAAACAATGATAATAAGAATAAGTTAGTACAGCAGCAGCAATAATAGGTTGGCAATACATCAATAGTAAGTAATAAAAGAAAAAACAAGTCAATTTACCAACAGTAACAGGTGCCACAGGGTCCTTGTCTATTAGAAAGGTCATTCTTAAATCTATTCAATAACTTTAAAATTAAATGATATCTATAAAAGGTATCTGTTGCACATAGATGAATCTGTAGATAAAAAAGCCAAAAGTATGCAAACTGCGACAGTCATTTTTATGCAGATGATGTGATTTTATTACAACTTTAGTAATAGTGCTCATTCTGCTTTTGCCAAACCAAACACATGGGGATTTTTCTTGACAGCAGACTGTGATTCAGTTCCCCTTCAGCATTTCACCCAAACCTTCAAATCAAAGGCACTTTCTGTATAGAATTATTTTCAGGAAATGGGTTTATTTTCCGTTTCGCCAAGGGTAAGATCAACACGTCTTGGAAGCAGCAGGTGGTCACCTTGGTTTAGCATAAAGACTGGAAACAGCCTGGCTCTGTCTGAAGGTAAAGGAGATCTACCTATAGTGTTCCCTTTAGATATTTCAATGTTTTTAATGACTCTTGTTGTTTTATTGCTTAGTTTCTTGTTCTCATGTCTCTCTTGAATCTCCATCTCAGTGACAGCTCCTATGGCTCCCTTTGGAGTAAATTAGGAAATATATATGTGTATTGGGTTTTGCTGCTTCAACACGATCTATTACAGTGACTCCCCCCCCCCCTCCGCTGTGCTTAACATTGTTAAAGTCAGAGCTATTTGTGCATGTTAATGGCCTTGTCAGAGGGCCCTGCTTGAAATGTACACACACTCACAACGACTGTTAACCACAACAGGACAATTGATTTGTCAAAGAGAATAGTTCTCCACGTTTCCCTCCCCCCGGCTCATGAGTGTGCTCGGCGGCCCTCTTAAGCACTCCTCCTGGGTTGAAGTGAAGGCGCTGGTGTTTTCAGGGAGATTCCAGACGGCAGGAGTTGGAGGGAGCACGAGAGGTGTCTGGCTTGACTTTCAGCTCGGCGCCCACAAGCTGCACTTCACCTTCCAGCTGCTCTCTGTCCCTTTGGATTCAAGACAGGGGAGGGAGCTGCTGGGGCCTACAGGGAGGGAGGGAGGGAGGGAGGAAAAGAGGGAGGGGGTATGGGTGGTGTGGGTGTGGGTGAGGGTTACGGGACGGGTGGGGGCATGCTCTTGGGTGGACAGGCCCTGGAAATTTCCGTTGTATGTTTCAGCTCTTTTTCAGGATGGGAGGGGTTTAGAGTTTGAGTTTGAGTTTGGGTTGTGGTGGTGGAGGTGGGTGGGTGGGTGGGTGGGGGGGGCGGTGGTTGGGTTGGGGTTTGGGGACTTGGCAAGAAGCCAGCCACAGCAGGAAGCTTGCTAGTTTCACACGGACAAAAAAAGCATGCCTTGGACAGTGGCTGGCTATCTGAGCGGCAGCACTCCAGTTATCACCCAAAAAAACAGGAACTCAGAAATGTGTGTGTGTGTGTGTGTGTGTGTGTGTGTGTGTGTGTGTGTGTGTGTGTGTGTGTGTGTGTGTGTGTGTGTGTGTGTGTGTGTGTGTGTGTGTGTGTGTGTGTGTGTGGGTGGTGGCACAGATTGAATGAAGCCTACACTCACAGCTGCACTCAAGAGTCGTATCTCCTTACTTTATGTTGACAAAGTAAAAGGCATCAGCCAGAGAAGATGCATTTATCCTTTCAGATGAGTCACTTCCAGACTTCCTTTTGATAATGCCCGATTCTTCAAGTCTTCAGCAGTTCACCCTAAATACACCTGACTGCTCCTCCGCACACGAGTAGTCACGGCTGTCACGGGTTGATAATAAATTAGTCATGTGTCAAGTGCCTGTGTTTACTTGGAAATGTCGCCTCAGTTGGACTCTATATGTAAACATCCTCATTTACTGAACCTAAACAGGCAATCAATCAGATTCTATTTTAAGCGCGGTCGACAATAGGGGATCTGACATGAAACCACAGAAGGATTTAGAATAAAAACAAGAGCAAGAGAAACTTTTTTTTTAGAAGCTGTGTGGAAATTGGCCAAAGCACAATTAGACATCTATAGTGACAAAAGGCAACTGCAACAAAACAAGCATGGTAATTGTAGCATGAAAAGTTTTTTTAGATGGAGAGGGATGCCGTAAGTTTATTTGACTTGGCTCGGGTCCAGCTTATAAACCGGAGGCAGGGGAAAAGTGGAGCAGAGCGGGAGCCAGCAGGCCCGACAGCAGGCCTGGAGAGCAGGAGGAGCTGTGCATCAGGTGGACGGGATGTGTGTGTGTGTGTGTGTTTATGTCTGTGTGTCGGAGAGAGAGGGGAGGGCAGCAGCAGCGGGGCAGGTGGACACTGGTGCAGCTTGCTGGGGGCTCTGGGCCCCTAGCAGGTGGATGCACAGAGAGCAGAAATTAAAAAAGAGGGATTAAGGGGATGAAAGGAAGCTAAGGATTACTCGTCTCCTTTTGTCCACTGATAGAAGCCAAGGGTCTCATACCAAAACATCCATTTGTGGGTAGGGGTAATTTATTACATGGTGCTAATTGTTCACTTTTTTCCAATCATTCTAAAGATCAGAAACTATAAAAATAAACAATGTCTACAAAAAAGAGGCAAAATATTGTGAGAGATTCCTTTTGTTGGAGTTTAACCGTGGTAAGTGAAGTGTACACAACATAAATGTTAATTTTATGTTTGCAAATACCTATTTTCTTGTTCAATTAAGTCAATCAATTGCGTAGTCTGTCAAAAAAATGCAATGCAATTTTTCAGGATCTAAGGTGACTTTTCATGATTGTTTTTTTTTTTCATCTCACCTAGATTCTGAAGAAATCTAATTCAAGAGAAGAAAATCTCACATTTTAAAAGCTGCAGTCAGAGAAGTGTTACCACTTAGTTGAACATTTGGACATCATTTTCACTTACCCAGACTGACATTAAAAGGTTGATACCTCTCACACTTCTCTGTGCACACAATTAGTATAAAGAGTGGAAAAAGACAGCTAACTTGGCTCTGTCTCAACCTAATAAAATCTACTTAGCACCTCTTAACCTGACTAAGTGACATGTTTTATTGCAAATAAGGGTAATTCTCAAAATCTGTTCTCAGAATGGTTCCCCATTTCCATTCTACAATTTAACAATTAATCATTAATTGTCTGCTTTTGTAGTTTTCCTTACTCAAGAATACTTTTAGGGTGTCTTTTCCACATGGTTTTTATATTGTTCAGAATTGGGTATGCTGTAATAGTTAGTCCAGAATCAGTTGTAACTTTTTGTTGAGATAACTCTAAAGATTTATGTAAATTAGATTTGGTGAATGTAACCTCCTCTGTGCCCTCACTCCTGCAATTAGTGTAGATTACTGTAGAAGCTCAAATGGAATAAGTAAAACTCTTAAACTTGACCCTCTGACTCCATTTATCTGACTGAAAATCAATATGATCTTATCAAAATTACTGTGAAATGACTCCCCAAGCGTCCACCCACACGCCCCACCCCGATTAGTTTGTTTCTATTGTTGTGTATTGGTGAACACGGCCTCTGCTGTGGATCATGGCACACGACATTATTTATTCATGGCCGGGAACGATAGATGTGGTGCAGGCTTCTCCAGAGTATTGTCCATCTGTTAGCCGGCCTACTGTACACACTAATGTAATATGTGAGTCCTCAGGAGGCGTACTAATAGCTGTTCATGTGTTAATGCTTCACACTATTTATCTGTGTAATAACACCACCATTAATTAAAATTAGTGCCTTGTCGTTGGAATGTGATTTATCTGTCCCTGAAGAAGTGCAAGATAAACAGGGAGTAAAGTGTGACCTTCCCAGTTTTATTTGATCACCACTGCGCAGCTCAACATCTCATAAGACACCTCTAACATGGGAAAACCTGAGGTCTAATTGCTCCCTATAAGACACTCTATAATCTGTCTCTGAGGACTGCTGTACACGTCATTTTACACAAAGCTGCAGATAATTTAATTTCCACCCAGGGAGCTTTCAGCATTAGCCTGTAATAGAAAAGGAAGATTGCTGCCAGATTTCCAACACAAGCGCCTCTGTATCACTATGATCATGAAATTGTAGCAACATAATCAGTTTTCCTATATTGATTTTTTTTTTTTTTATGAATTATAAAAAAAAAAAGACTGTATATAAGTTGTTCAAACTTCCCATAGGCAGATTCTTTATATTGTAGATACTTTTCTTCTGAGGCATGACTGATTGACTCTCACTTTTTATGCTGTAGTTTTTAATTTTCTATAATGCATTATGGACTAAAAGCACTCATCACTTGTGCATATTCAGTGCAAATTACTTTCAAATTGAGCAAACTGCAGCTTCAAATGCAGAGTGAGAGTGACACCTTTGCATTATGTTGCCTCCATCTGTCACCAGATGCTGTGATTTATGTCGCTCCGAGAGCTGTAAAAGCCCCCTCCTTCCCACAAACATAAATTATAAAGAAAAAGAAGGTGTTAGACTCAGCCGTCTTTTAATGAAATGTAACAAAGTGGGTCTGCTGCAGACAGTTTACATAATCATTTTCTATGGTGGAAAGATAATTCTCTGTTTCACAGTTGGATGAGCAGTGCATCAGTAGACTCTACTCTGCATAGACAGATAATAACATGCTCTATCATGTACTGTAATACTCCGGATAGCTACACACTGCAACATCTGATCATCTCCGGGGACTGGGTCTGTGTGGCTTGCCTCCCATCTTCTGTGAAAAAAAACAACAAAAAACACACAGCTGCTACAATAGACTGCAGTGTGGAGGGGTGTCTCACTTTGATCTTTAAATACCCTCTAACGTTAAGGCATGCTCATTGGCTTTGATTTTTTTTTCTATTTTTTACAACTGTAGGGGAAAATGCAGACGCTCCCTTGAATCTCCCTCTATTTAGCTGTAGTGCAGCAGAGAATGCGAGAGAGCACATATCCTCCCTTTTTATTTTTTCTCCTCCAACACCACCACCATCTGTCCCTTTCTTCCATTTCATGTCCTCAAGCCATATCCACACCCCTCTCATAGCAACAGCACGCCGCCGCCGCCCCCCGCGCCTTGCAGTGAATTTTTCTTCCCCTGGATCTTCGCCTCGCACCATGCAGACGGTCCCTTGGCCCTGCCTGACGGTTCAGTGTTCCCCCCTCCCCCACCAACCGTGCTCCTGTTTCACTCAAAGATGGCGTCGGCTCTAGAGCCCCTGGTCTCTGGCTGCATTTTTAAGGCTTGTTGTTGTCTCCGTTTCGCACGGTTTTGGCAGCTTCTCCTCGGCGGCTCGACGCGAGATTCCGGTGAGTAGCAGCGGAAGCCGGATGGGGGGATGCGAGGCTTCACACACGGCCCGCTTTACCCGAGCTTCCCTTTGGAAACCAGAACCGGACCAGCTCGGGCTTTCTGGGGGAACCGCGAGAGGTAGAGGAAGAGAGGGGTACGGAGGGATGATGATCGCGGAGGTGGGTGGGGGGTACGGAGGAGGGGGGGAGCCGAGGCCTAGCTACTCCGCTCTAGCGGCCTTGTCTTCCCCGTACCGCAGGCTGTAGCGTTACGTGGGAGGGCGGTTGGTGGAGGGAGGAAGTCAGCGAGGTGGGGACCGATAGTAGAGGCGCCTCGGAGCGGACACAGACCCCCCGGCCGGACCGAAGCCAGCGAGGGTCGCCGCGGAGCATGTAATACTGCGGAATCCGCCGCTACCATACCTACATTTTCGCACTTGCCCGCTAGCCGAGATGGCCGTCTGCAAGTTGCATTGTGCCTTTTACAAGGCCGCGTTCTCACGTTAATATCTGAATGTCATTCAGAGTGATATTATTCCCTGTGTTTGCCGCGGTGGGACGGGTTGTATGGTCTGAAATGTCGGGCGGAGGAGGAATTGTTGTCCATTTGTGCGGGAGCGCTGGCTAACGTCTCGTTTCGTGCTGTTTACGTTTCGGGTTAGCGAGTAACGTTAGTAACATAATCGTAACGTTAGCTCGTCGGCTAGCGCCTAACGCTAGCCTGCTAAACAACAGCAGTTAGCGGGAAGGCTTGTTGTCAGACACTTAGCAGCCTCATATCATATCGGTGAGGGTAAACAACACCGCGGGAAGCAGTTTGTCAATGCGGCAATTAACTTGCCTTTGATTTTTGCTAGCGTCCAGGCTAATGTTTGCTAACAGTCTGTGTTTTGACTGCATCATGTTTACGTTAGCAACCCTACTAGCTCTGTAGTTAACTTGGTACTACAGTTTTTAGGATGGTGTTGTTTATACCCCCTTTCTCTTCCTTATTCACACGTTTAAATGATATATTTGTGCAACTTCCAGCGTTTACTAGCGGTTGTAGTCATGCTTGTTTGTTGACAGTATGTGTGTCATAACTGGTTGTGGTTTTGGCAGTGGTGTGGATCTAATAAGAGAAACATTGGTTGTATAAAATTAATAGGTAACATATCCCAGTATCATGTGTGCTCCTTGGCTCAGTGTCTAATTCTGGTAATAGTGTGTGTCCAAACTTCAGGTTGCTTTCTAAGAGCAGGCATGGCTTTATTTATATCAGTGTGAGGGCACTGTGCCTGTGTTGTGAACCAGTCTGTGCTCTCTCTAAGGTTGTCTGCACCTCACTCAAACTTATCATCCTTGTAAAGTCTAAATTTTGTTGCTTTGTTTTTGCTTCCTCATTCAAAGGAGTTGTCTTTCTAACCTCTTTCTCTGTGTGTTTTCTTTTTCTCTGCAGGGTTTGTCAGCTACTGAAGTGCAATAGGCATGAAGGTGATCAGCCCTGGCTGCTCCCTGGGGTGAGATATCTGTTCCGTCCCAGACCCGAGAAGCCCGGAAAGACGGCGAGAGAGAACAAGTGAAGACAAAGGAGTGTGGATGCAGAGAAAAGCCTCATCGTGTGGAATGTTATAATCAGTCCACGTTCCACCTATTTACTGTATTTCCCTCACCTGTATGGTTGAAACACTAATTCATTTGCTGGATCTGATTTCACATCTCACATTGCGAGCTGGATAGTTTTCCAACAGTAGGAAGCTGACTGTAAAGATTTTATTGTCCATGTGTAGGTGTTTTGCGATACCTATAGTGGGAAACACTGTAATTTTTTGAGAAGATCTTCGCAGCCCTACTGTGTTGCACTGTGGAGTTTAAGTTGCTAGTAAACCTGTTACTTCCTCCGCTCCCCCTGCTTCTTGCCAGGGACCATCACCTGGCTGGGAGTGGGTGGTGGGTGGGTGGACCTGATTTTACTGGGTGGAGGTCTGGCGCTGGGGGTTTGTGCTATGGTTAGCTGCTCCCTTCCGTGCTGCTCATACTCAGCTTCTGAGGGACTCTCCGTGCGACCCCAGGACAAGGGATAGTAAGCAGGCAGAGGGAAAAGAGGAAGTGGAGGCGGCGGCGCTACGGCGCAGGCCAGGTATTTCCTTGGCTTACAGTCCCTATTTTTTGTGTGCGGTCACTGCGGCGAGGCCCTCGGGCCCCCGCGCTCGCCCAGGCAGTAGCCATGGTGAAACTGGCGAACCCCACGTACACGCAATGGATCCTAGAGGCCATCAAGAAGGTAAAGAAGCAGAAGCAGCGGCCATCAGAGGAGCGCATTTGCAATGCAGTTTCCATGTCTCATGGTCTGGACCGGAAAACGATTCTGGAACAGTTAGAGCTCAGTGTCAAGGATGGTACAATCCTTAAGGTCACCAACAAAGGCCTAAACTCCTACAAGGACCCTGATAACCCCGGGCGCTTGGCTCTTCCCAAACCCAAAAGTGGTGGCAGCTCTGGAGGAGGCGAAAGAGGAGGAGGCGGGGGCAGCAGCAGCAGTGGCGGCGGAAGCGGCGGCGGCAGCAGCTCTCACTCTCATTCTCATTCCGGGAAAAAATCGGGACTTGACTGGAACAAGCTGATCAAGCGGGCACTGGAGGGGCTCCACGAGCCCGGTGGCTCCAGCTTAAAGAACATTGAGCGCTTTCTCAAGTGCCAGGCCGATGTGGCGGCCTACTTGTCGGGCAGCGGCTCCATGGGGCCCGGCCTCTTCCACCAGCAGCTGAGGGTGGCCCTGAAAAGGGCAGTGGCCCATGGACGTGTGGTTAAGCAGGGTCCGCTGTTCCAGCTCATCAGCCGCAGCAGCTCCCAGGACGACGGGACCGGGACGGTGTCTCTGGAATCGCTGCCACCTGTTCGGTTGCTGCCCCACGAGAAAGACAAGGTAACGTATACAGGCATGCATCATTAACAAACAGTTACAACTGTGTGCATACACCTCAAACCTGCACACATAGACATAATACATCAAATATTAAACATCAACAAATGACATTTATCATGTGTATTACTGCTGTTTTCACGTGGATGTGACATTTACCTCTCGAATGTTCTTGATCACTGTTTGCTGGCACAGTCAGCAATGTGGTTAGCAAAGATACGGTGCACATTGAAAATGACAAATAGGATGTAAAGTACTTTTGTCTTTTGGCATCAGATGCGTCTGATAAGATCACGGATATCCTGTTGAAAAAACAAATGTGACTGACTTGTAATTGTGTCAACAAATCTGAAGTGCCCTCAAGTTAAAACATTTCGGAGCAACAGAGCGAAAGCGAGTGTGATTTGTGCAAACAGAAAAAAACACTTAAAGTTGTTGCAGAATTATTTAACTCTATCAATTTGAAAAACTGTCATTTTTCTGCTTGTTCACATTGGTTCTGGCTGACAGGGCTGTGATTTCCTATAATACGGCGAGGCCCTTCAGTGTGAGACTATCAGTTGTGAGGGTTCATACAGCATGGTGTAGTAGTTCTGTTATTTAAGCGGTGGCCAGCAGGACTGCGAGCATCTTTCTACAAACCGGTGTTTGTATCTTTTTGTTTAAAACACTTTGAATATCTGTTTGGAAGGTGAAGGTTACCGGCGGGTCAGAAACATGTGAGCCAGATGTCACTGAACCCAGCCGCTCAGCGTCACACTGCTACCTGGTAAGCAGCAGAAGCCCAGGTGTGTGTTTACGTCTGCGAGGGTCCAGGCTAGGAACTCCAGAGTCCCGCTGGGTGGGCGGCTGGTGGGCCAGTTTTCAGCAGCAAGAGGAGGTCAAGGGAGAGAGTCACATGGCTCCCAGCCTCCTGCAGGGAGTGTGGACCAGCTGCAGGGCTGCTCCCTGTCAGGAGCTGTCAGGAGATGGGTGGAAGGAAGGAAGAAAGAAAGAAAGAAAAAGAGAGGGAAGGGGGAGGAGCACAGACAGGCGCGAGGGAGAGGTGGTCTGTAGTGCTGCCAGAGGAAGAGGCCGGGATGACGCAAGCTTCAGGCTTCTGTAACCAGAAAGACGGAGAGAGGCAGAAACACAGAGGGAGAAGAGAGTGAGCGAGACAGAAAGAGTTGGAGAGAGAGAGGGAGAGGCAGACATGCAGGCGACAGAGGAGAGCGGGAACACACCCACTTTTGTAACCTGATCAGAGAGAGCAGCCGCCTGCTAACCTCAGCTTGTAAGGGCCAGGGACATGTACACACACATACACACATGCAAAGAAAAAGACAGACAAACTCATTGCATTCAGACTCAAAACCCGCTATGGTACACATGCCGTAAATCTTTGATTTTACATCCCATACAGGCGTGCAAACATGCACTCTAACAGCCAACAAGTAAACAAACCAGTCATATCACTGTAGTGGCCCATCATCAGCTAGTTGCATGCCATACTGGTCCTAAACACTGTTTTGACTGGCTGCTGGCTTTAGCTGGCCCCTGTGTGGGTGTGTACGTGTCAGTGTAGCCACAAAAGCCTCTGGTAGGGATGACCATACACACACACACCCTCACCCTCACACACACACACAGGATTAGCCTAGAGAGCAGGCTGTAGTCACATGGGGTCTGCCTAGCACAGTGACCTGCTTGGCTGCAGATGGTCCACCTCTTAAGACAAACAGAGATCAACCACTTCCTTCTCTGTGACTCAGCTGCTGATTAGCTCGCTTCTCAAAATAAATCACATGAAAACACTGAGAAATGCATGCACACCTTGATATGAAAGCATTGCTTCCTTTTAGGTCAATGAATGTGTTATATTATTTTACAGTGCACCAGGGAGCTCTTATCACATCTGTAAATTCAAAGTAATTACTGGAGGGAAAGTGAATTTTTAACATAAGTGATTCTCTTGAAAACGTCTCACTCACATATGAACACAATCGCCCGTCAGTCTGACATCACGTATGCAAAGTGTGAAAAGGCGTAGGGGAACTTGTGCGGTTTCGTTGGTGCGGCGCCTCTCAGAGGTTAGTTATGTCATGAAGACAGTGCTGCAGCAGTGTGGAAGATGATATTTGTATGTGGCATTCACACAAGCCCCTTGTTGCCTTGATATCTCTCTCCAGAGGAATCAACCTTATTGCTGCTCAGTCGTGTGTTTTGCGTTGGACTGTTGGTGTGTTCTTGATGTACAGCGGGGAAAATAGGTATCGAACCCGTCAACGTTTTCCTCAGCAAATATATTTCTGATCGGGCTATTGACATGAAACTTTCATCAGATGTCTGTAACAACCAAAGGAATCCACATATACAAAAAAATTCAAAACACATATGTCCATAAATGTAGTAAATGTGTAATAAAGTGAAATGACACAGGGAATTAGTGTTAAACATGTGAGGAAAAGGAGGAAGTGCAAATTGTAATGGAAAGACAAGAACCCATCTGGAATCTGTCAGTATTTAGGAAGTAATCCTTTTCAATTTCAGTGCAAATTAAAGAGGAACTATGCAAGAATTTACCTTAATTAAACAGCTTTGGAGTAATTGTGATGGTTAAATTACTTCACATGGGGAGAACTGAGGCTCTCTGCCTTCCACCTAGCGTCTCTTGACTGAAAACCAGCCTTCGACCCGCTGTCCCAGCTCTCGTCTCGGCGGCACCATGACACAAACACTCTGCGTAATCAGTAATGTCTTGTTTATGACAGATAAGACTACACAATATACACACTGTAAAATGTATATGATATTATTATGTCATCCACAGCTCCATGGATTGCCGGCTCAGTTAAAAACAAATGCACATGGCCGGGAGGAGGGTTAGCAAAACAGCGAAAAAGCGACTGGGCTTGCATAGTTCCCCTTTAACAGTAGTTAAGTGATAATAACTAATAAAAAGGTTTCTCAATACCATGGTGTCACACAAGCAGCATCTCATGATGCTCTCTGAAGACCGTCACAAGCTTATGTTGAAAAACAGACCGACAACATTGGTTACAAGTGTTTTTAAACTTGTGAAAAGTGAAAAGATCATCATTTCACCGGCCACGACCAGGTGCTCCTCAGTTAAAAGAATAACCTTTGCCCAAGAGCACTCAGAGAGAGCTCTAGACAGACCTGGAATCAGCAGGTACAGTTGTTGTAATGCACTCAATCTCCATGACCATGTACAACTGTTGACGCGTTCAATACCACTTTTCCCCGTCGTACATGTTAATGTTACTCTGCTCCTGTGCAAGTGGTTTGTACCTTTAAGGAGAAACAGCACTGAGAAGGCTGCACGATCACTCCACTGTTTCACTGCTCTACCACTGGACTGGTGCATCATCGACGTGCACAATCGCTCTGCTTGATCGTTAACGGTTACAATTTCTCAAGAAAAGGGGGAGAGAGCGTATGAGTGAAGGCGGAGGGTGGAGGTGGGAGGGGAGGAATCAAAACAAACAGATAAGCACAGGCTCTGACCCCGTTTGAAGGGAGATTTGTGTACTCAACGCACTGATGTTTGTGTCGGAGCACTCCATTCAGACGGGATCCCAGACCCTATTTTCGGTCTCCCTGCGTCCCCCCCCTCCTCACCCTAATAGGGTGCCATTGCCAGGTCATGAAGGGGGAGGAGAATGGGGGAGCGAAGTCAACCAGGGGTCATGGATATAGATGGCAAACCTCATTGCCTCCCTGAGCACCCGTTAGCGGTATGAGGCTACAGCCATTAGGTGGGATGGGCCTGACGCTGAGCCTTTGTGTGTATATCCGTCTCGGTATATAGTTTTGTGTGTGTGTGTGTGTGATGTTCATCCTGTCATAATACGCAAGAGCAATCTCCCTGCCCTGCGGTTGCCCCCTCCCCAACAGCTGGAGCGGGGTGAACCAGAGTTCTCGATGTCGACGTGCAGTGTCATGGCGAGGACGTGTGAAAAGGGACTCGTGGTCAACACACACACACACACACACACACATTCCCACTCCCACATCCACTGTGTTGTGACTTTTCCCTCCAAAACATCCCACTGACCCCTTTAACCAGTTTGGCTAATGTTAGCATCCTGCACCTAATGGTTCCTTTGCTGGTAGTGGTTGTAGAGCCGCTACATTAGGCACTGCTTATTATGAGCCGTAATGGAGATATTTATCCACTGTAATTCATTCCTCTCTTCCCCGCACGGGATCGACCCCCACCTGTCTTCCTAACATCGCGCACATTACCTCTCCGTGTTTGCTCAAGGTGAAGACATCATGTATCGTCACTCGGAGCGCCATGAATACAAAATGCCCCCAGACATTGATTATATGTCTTGGGCGCAACCTGTCTCTTCATCTGTTTTTCTATCCACCTCGCTCGTCTCTCCCCCCGCCGTCCCCCCCCTCGTTCTGCTCTGTGTTCTGCAGCCACGGGAGAGGCTTTTTGCGTCTCCCCTACATGGATAGGAACATCGCCAGGGTTATAGCGCCGCACCACAGGAATGCTGGGAAAATGATGGCGTTTGGGTGCCATGAAATGGTCTCCTATTGTTGACTTTTCTTGAATATCAGATTTTGGGCCGATCCATTTTTTTCAAAGAGGTGGCTGTTGTAGAAAGTTGTAGAAAATCCATCCTTCATCTCTGTGACAACCGTCTATTGTTTGCATTTCACCGGCACCGTGGCCTCAGTCGACCCATTATTAGAGCCTAAAGTTTAAAAAAAGGCTGGCTCCACTCTCTGACACCAGTTTAAACTTCAAGCTGTGCTGCGACCACAGACTCAGTTCCTGTTTGACACTTAGCGGTGCACACTAGCGGAGAAATGGAAAAACTGATGCACAGTTATTCATTTAAAGCGTCAGTTCAAACAAGTTGGAAAAGAACTGCCACAATTAGTTGATGAGCAGAGGTTGATAGTCAAATAATCATCAGTTAATCTGCAGATTAATGGAAGTTAGTCATCGATTATCATTACTCTCCCTTTAGACACAGTTTCTTACTCTCTGTTGCTTTGGTTCACAGCCATGTGGCTACATTATAGTTGTACTGCTTATCATATATCTGCTGCCGCTTAAACAAATGTATCAAAACAAAATGTGACAGCAAAGTGTTTTTGGAGAAACAGTGTCCCCGTCACTCAAGATAATCCACAGACCTCACTGTTAACCAGAGCTGCACGATATGCACAAGACATCATGTTGCCATTACATGGGCAGATATTGCCGTCGCGATGTATGTTTGTGATTTCAGTTGGAACTCAGGATGTTGTTTTTTGTTGGGTCTTGTAAACATGTCCCTTCATGTCTTGAGAATATGATTTGTTGGACCGAGTGTCTTCGTAGCAAAACACAACACTCACAGCACTAACAATGCACCAGCACCACAGTAGTTATGACACGTTTTACCAGAAAATAACAAACAATTCAGCTCCTGCCTTTTAAATACTGCTCTTGGCCATATTGCAATTTGATTCCATTGCGTTTAATTGTGCAGCCACGCTGTCCACCTCTCATTCTGACTACTTCCTGTCAATGTCAACAAAACTGTCTGCTCAGCAGGTAGGGCTGGTTTAAGCGAATTACGATTTTGATTTTGGATCCATGCGATCCTAAAACGTATGTAATTAAAGAAAAGTGATTACTTCTACTACTATTTGTGTCTTATTCTGAATGATAGACACATGCGCGATTCTGCCTCTGAAGCCTGCACTGCACTCACTCAGTCAATGCTGTGAGTCCACGGTGTTTAAAAGTCAGCACAAGTGAAGATGGCAGAGAGAGAGCAGTGTTGTTTAGTCGACCACCGCTCAGGCCGAATGAACTGACAATAGAAAAAAAGAAGAAACTCACAACAACAATAGTTGCGTTTCCATCCACCTTTTTTTATTCGCATTTTCAAAACTTGCGAATAAATACTTGAATGGAAACGCCAGAAATTCGAAAAAAGGCGGTAAATGCGCATAAAAGTTTTTACGCTTTGGGGGGGGGGGTGGATTTGTCAGCGTATCGATTAAATGAAAATGCGACTTTTTGTTATGGAAACAGATTATGCGAATTGAGCCAGAGTTTGTGGGTGAAGTGCTGCTGGACTTCACCCAGTGACGTTCAAAGAAATGGAGAACGACGCCCCGGTGTCCCAGCTCTCGTCTCTGCACCGCAACACAAACGCGCTCCGTAACCCATAATATTTTGTTTATGACGGTTAAGACTACACAAACACACACGGAGAAACATCGTTATGTAACGTTATCCACCGCTTCATTTATTGATTTTTCGCCGGCTTTGTTGTAAACAGATGCACATGGGCGAGAGGAGCGTAACCAAAACAGCGGAAAAGCGAGCGAACTTGCACAGTTCCCGACTGTCTTTCTGTGTAAATATCTCGTTACAACATGAAAACCTGCGGCTTATACAGTATTTTCTTTTAAAATGTAGCTGGTGCGGCTTATACAGGTGCGTCTATAGTCTGGAAAGTACGTAAATTGTCCATGATGTTGAGTGTCAGCTGAGTGTCAACTGTTGGATACATTCACGCTCTCTTATGACGTAATCTCACGGTGCACTCCTCCTAATCGCAAAACACTAATGAATGGAAACGGTCATAAATTCGCATTTGCTTTTTGCGCATTTTCACAAAATCCGCTCTTAAAGCAGATATCAGTGGCACGGCCGTTTCGGCTAATGCTGTGTTCAAGGCAGGCTTTTGAAACCGTAAGTTACAGCTTCAAGTCACAACTACGACTTGGTAGCGTTCCAGGTAACCCGTAGCTCGTGTTTTTACCGTCCTGTTGTCTGTGAAAGTTCCCTATAACGGCCACTCGTAACTTCCGACCCGTGAACTCGTACCAGATCGAACTGGTATGACTTCACAGGAAGGAAAAACACAAAGTACGAGTTTCCTTGAACGCACCATGAGTTAGCAGCCCCCGCCCTTGTCAGGCATCAATTGGTCCTCGTGCTACGTCACCACATTCACGCGCATCCCTTGGCTGCACACACAGCCCTTCATGCCGTTCTCTCCCCTCATTGGATAACACTTGTATCCCACAAGGAAAATTTTCTCCTCGGGTTACAGCAGAGCAGAGTGACGGAGAGACTCGTGTTTAGGCTGAAATACTTCATGTAAGTGATTGCTGACGGAAAATAGGACTATTTAGGACTTATATTAACAAAAACATTCCACTGATATCTGCTTTAAATTCGATACATTTGGATGGAAACCCAGCTGTTGCTTTTCCTCTGTTTTGCTCACCGTCCTCCTGGACATGTGCATTTGTTTACAACGAAGCTGGCGAGAAATCAGTCAATAGAGCTGTAGATGACGTTGTATATCATATATGATGTTACGACGTGCATATGTGTGTAGTTTCATCTGTCATAAACAAGAGGTTACGGGTTATGGGGCAAGTTTGAGACAAGAGCTGGGACACTGGGGTGGCGGCTTTGATCTCACAAGGCTGGTTTTCAGCCAAGAGACGCATGTGGAAGACAGAGAGCCTCCATTCTCCCTCGCACACTGTTACAATTTATTTAACCTTCACAATTACTCCAAAGCTGTTTAATTAAGTTAAAAATGTAGCATAGTTATAAGCTACAAATCCTGCATACCCCCCCCCCCCCCTCCATATACATACATTCGTGATTTCAATATTGACCAAACTAATCGTGACTATGATTTTTGCCGTAATCGCCCAGCCCTACCAGCAGGTCACATGCTAAACACGTATAGGACAATGTTTTCCAGTGTTACCTCTTTGAAGCCTTTGTGCTGAGTGGTCATCATCATGTCTATCAGCGACTTTGACCTATGGGAAGCAAAGGAGCAAGCAGCAGCCGACGGAGCTGGCCACCAGTCTATAGAAACAGCATTAACGGCGGCGTCAGCGCCCAGGGGGGGGAGCAGTTACCTCAAGCTCAACCACCGACTCTGATGTGAATGGCATTTGGCACGGGAAGCGCAGCGGTGTGAGGCCTCGCGTATGGCCAACCTCACCGCCCCACAAATAGAGCCAATGTGTTGAGCAGCTGTGGAAGTGACGGCTGGAGCGCGGCCAGCCCCCTTGCTCCGTTTGATGCAGTGATTTAGCTTTGTGCTCCCTGGCTAACCCTGATCTTAATGGAGGGTGATGCCTGGCTGAACGGGGGACACGCTGGCACAACACGAGGTCCCTCCCCAGCCGCTCGTAGATGCCACCCAATCATTTGAGAAGTTAACTCCCAAAGCGTTCGATGGGATTTCAGGTTTAAAATGTCACACACACACTCGTGTTATCTGTGATCCGACGCCAGCTAAGTGTTCTCTTGTGTGTGTGTGTTTGTGTGCTCCTCATTGAAAGTGAAACAATGGCACGTCAAGGTGCAACTTGTGAAAGGAACGCGTGCGCGTGCTCGCGTATGTGTGTTTGCGTGTTGTCTCCGCTTGCACGGCATGTCCTGTAACAGTGATCAATGAGTTTGTGTTTGGAGGTGGTGGTGGTGGGAGGGGTGGGGAGGGGTGGCCATAAGGGAAGTGCGATGGGGGGGTTGCTGAGATCGGGCTCCCATGTTAATGAGATCCTTGACTTGAGACGAGACAAGGACAGCAGTAACGCTTTTCCCTCTTTCTGCTGCTTTCTCCCAATGCCTTTTATCCTTCCTCCCCTCCTCCTCCTCCTCCATTTCTGCTTCTCCTTTTGTCCTTCCTCCTTTGTTCTCTCCTTCCTGTCTCACTCTCCTGTCCTCTGTCTTTGGATAACAGAAGTCAGTATATAAAGAGGGAAACCAGGCTACACCAAGTTGTTTTTCTATAACCCATTATGTGTCTGTACGAGGCCTCAGACAAAGCTACATGTTGCCTCAAGTATTAATTTCAACTCTTTGGAAACTAAACGCAGGCAAACAGTGCGACGCTAGGCTACAGGATGTGTGTGTGTTTGACCGTGTCGTGCTTAAAGGGATAGTTCAGCATTTTGGCAAATTGGCATTGCCATAATCGCTATAGTCATAGCAGTAGGTTTGTTACCTTTAATTGTCGGTGTGAGCTATTTTTAGAACGGCGGAGCAGAGCCAGAGCTACGCTACGGAGGCTCATTATGGGATTTCTTGGTTTCCCTCATCAGACTCATCAAATACCCAATCCAACAACTCCAAAACGCTCTCGCGGACAAGTTGTGACCTGCACATTCACCACGCTATGAGATAATAACACAACGTTACGAGACAGAGTTGTTTTAGAGGTAAATTCATGCAAAACAGCTGATGCGTGGTTCCTGTCGAGGGCAGTCTCTGCATTTACCTTGAAAACAACTCCGTCTTGTAACGTTGTGTTATTATCTCATAGCGTGGTGAATGTGCAGGTCACAACTTGTCCACCAGAGTTGTGGAGTTGTTGGATTGTGTATTTGATGAGTCTGATGAGGGAAACCAAGAAATCCCATTAGCCTCCATAGCGTAGCTCTGAGCAGCTCGCGGCTCTGCTCCGCCGTTCTAAAAACAGCTTCCACCGACAATTAAAGGTAACGAACCTACTGCTAAACTATAGCGATTATGGCAATGGGCCAATTTGCCAAAATGTTGAACTATCCCTTTAAGCGATGCATATGTGGGTGTGTCGGCTACGTCGCACCAGGTTCCCCTCACCTGTGTTTATTAAGGAACCTGTAACTTGGCTTCAGGTGGCGTGTCGAGTCCACCCAGTTAACCAGCCGGTTGCCAACAGTTGTCATGTTGCTAAGCGTGTCTTTGCGGTTCAGTAACACAATAACACAATTTTCTCCTGGATCTTCCTTTTGTGTTGTGAAAAGAAGATCACATGCCAAAACATGAACACACAGACACACATTCGAAGTCCAATGTCGGCCATGGTGACGCTGAGCTGAAACAAGTCGGTCGACGACGTGAGACATTTCTAGCGCGCTGGCGTGTGTGTGTGGTGTGAGAGCAGCCGAGGCCGAGGCGGGAAAGACTGAAACAAGGAGGGAAACCGGCTCTCAGGAGGAATTTGAGGATTGTGTTTCACCGTTCCAATATCCCTGTCACGGAGGAGGATTAGCTTTTCGTTTTTTTAGTATCTGTTGGGGATTAATTTACAGTGGCAGCCAGTAACTGAAGCTCCACTGTAACGTGCATCTCTATACCAGGTGTCCGTGTGTGTGTGTGTGTGTGTGTCCGTGTGTGTGTGTGTCCGTGTGTGTGTGTGTGAAAGGCAATGCTCGCTCACTCGCTCACTCTGAGCTCGTGTTTACTCGAGCGCTCTCAGGGCAAGCGGGAGCTGTTGACCTCCTCCGGCGAGGAACGGGTTAAGCGTCAGGAATGATTGAGGTGTTGGTCGCACGCAGGCTGCTCTGAGGTCTGCTGCTGCAGATTTTCTCTCTTTCTTTATGCTTTCCATTTCCTTCGCTCTTTTGCCCTCCATTATTTTTGTCAGCGCTCTGCTTTTTTTTTTTCATATTCCTCTCGTCTTTTCTCTCTGTCTTGGCGCCGACTAACTTCATTCCTCCTTCACCGTCTTGGTGTGTTTTTTCAGTCAAATCCGGCTGTTTTAATTACGTATTCACCATTGTTAATGACTTTAACCTGTGAACCGGTCTGAGAAACAGAGAGCTGGTAAAGTCTTTCTCTCTCAGTAGCCTGCATGTCTCTGCTTATCTAACTCTCTCTCTCTTTACCGCTCTTTCTCTGCAGTCCCTCCTCTCTGTTTACCTCTTTCTTCCCTCACTCTACACCTTTTGTCTCTCTCTCTCTCTCTCTCTCTGTCCCTGTACGGTGTTATGTTGGGGGGGGGGGGGGGGGGGGGGGGTGTAGCATGGCGCTTCTGGAATCAGCCCGAGTCAGAAGGAAATGAACCCAATAAATCAAGCTCTCCTCCCTGCCAGGACCTGGTACCTACCCACATCTCTGCAGCTATGTGCATTTACACAGCTGTCCTGCAGAAAACCTCATAACCACCCCACACCCCCAACTTCAGTGAATGTCACGTTGTTGTTTTCCAGCTAAATAAAGGATTAGATGTTGTATTGTGGGTTTGGAAGAGATGTTATGACCTTGGCTGTAAAGAAATAAATAAATCTTTTTTTAATGGCTTCCCAAGTTGCATCACTATTGAAACTCTCCAGATTAGTGTATCTCTTGATCACAGTTCCAGAGGATGTACTTGAGAAAAGACTCTTCTTCTTAAGAGTCCCATGCTTTTAATTTATTTGTCTGTCAGTCCATCGTAAGCTCTAAATTGCAAACTATTAGGGTATGTTAGAGAGTTATTTGAGGCTTTGCTAAAAATACCCTTTTTTTTTTTTTTTTTTTACAGTGCTGGCATCTGCCCATCAAATGTCAAATTTTCTGCTAAATTAGTATGCTCACCAGTAGTTAAGTAAACTACAGCTACAGCCTCAATGAGCATTTGTATCAGTAGCTGCCTGACAGTGACTGCTTTGTAAAAATAGCATCTATTGCTGCTCTGTTATGTGACTTCATGATAGTGTAAGAACATCCTTTAAAGGGATACTTCACTCAAAATCGATAATTCACCATTTTTCTACTCACTGTCATGCCAAGGAAGGGTTTGGAGAACATTCAGTTATCAATTTTTTGGAGTTCCAGGGGGGGTCCGGCTGGCAATGGATTTTCATATAATGGCGGCAGATAGCACTCACTTTTGAATCATCCAAAACACACACTATGAAACATCCAAATACCTCCATACTGATCGTCCGTACTGACTCAAGTGTCCTGAAGCCCCCTCATGAAAAAGTTGTAGTAGTAGCTCCCAGTGGCTCTGTTGATGTTTGTGTGCATGCACGAGATTTGCTGCAAGATTTTTGTTTGTGGTTGTAAACCATTGGATGTTTGATGTAAACATGGAAGAACATCTCGCAGTAAATCTCATGCAGCCACTGGGAGCTACTGCTACAACAAGGATAAAAACAGAGATCTAATCATTTTTTTCCGAACAACTTTTTCACGTGGCGGCTTCAGGACACTTGGGTCTGTACGGATGAGCAGTATGGAGGTATTTGGATGTTTCATAGTGTGTGTTTTGCTCTATCCACCGCCATTATATGAAAATCTGTTGCCAGCCGGACCTCCACTGGAACTCCAAAAGCGTTTTGATGACTCTGAAAGTTCTCCCAACCCTTCCTTGGCATGACGGTGAGTAGAAAATTGGTGAGCTATTGATTTTGGGTGAAGTATCCCTTTAAATGTTAAAAGGACACTTAATACAATGGGTGGTTTATTATGACGCAGTCTGAGTTTTATAATATGAAAACATTCGGCTCATGTGCCCGGGGGTCTTAATGTTCTATTGTGTTGAATAAACGGTGGAATAATTCGACCTCTGACACTAATTAGCCGTAATAACTTCCTGTTTATCCACATCAGGTCAGGTTTAAGTTGAGCTGTGACAGTAGTTCTGTGAAGTCTTGCCACAGTGTGGAATCATCTCCATCACACCGTTGTTGTTTTCCAAGTTTATTCTATTTGTGTGTCGTCTCACACTCGGTCTCTTGCAGATGTTTCCACAGCTGCTGTAAATGTCTTTGCCGCAGATTAGAGAAGCATCACCACAGCATGGTGCTAATACGCAGTGTTTGTGCCAATACGCAGTGTGTGTGTGTGTGTGTGTGTGCGCGGTTCGCACAAAACGGTCTAATGTGACAGCCCAAAAAGCTCCAATTGGGTGTCATTAGATCACAGAAGCTCCTTTGTCCCGTCTCTCTCACACGTCTGCTGGTAAACGCCAGTCCAGGTGTCATGTGAGCTGCTTCAATAGTTTCTTTCTCCAGGCCACGCCGCCGCCCAGGCAACAGAGGACGCTGCCCTGAGCTCAGCTGTGGAGACGTCTCACTCCTCCACTGTCACAGAGGCAGCGCCACGTTAGTTTGTGATGAACTTGATCAGCGTCTTTTGTTCAGCAGGGCTTTGCAGTGAAGTCTTCTCCGTCCCGACGACACAGCTCTTGCTGCTGATCCGACCGACTGACAGAGCTCTGATGTATTTAACCTTAAAGTATTCGGCATCACCTTGATTGCACACAGATGTTCTCCATTCAACACAGCGTGTGGTTTGTAAAAAACAACTGGCTGTACGAGTGGTTGGCATAGAGGCAGCTGCTTTCCCTGATTATTGAGCTTTTTTTTTTTTAAATATCTGCATGAAGTTTTTAGAGATTTTTTCTTTTTTTTTATTTGATCGCTTCAGAAAATCCTAATTACACCCACTACAATTTTGGAGTATTGATAAAGGATACAATTTGAAAAGGTCAAAAATGTTTTGCCAGCATTTTAAATCGCAGTGCACCCAAAGTCAATCTGACATTTGTTGCTCCTAAAATTCATTAGTATACGGGACATTTATATAAGCTGTCAGTGTTTCATCTAGCTTTTTTTGTCTTTGGGGGGTCGGGGGGTGGATGAGTCCATTCCGGGGGGGGTGCAAGTGTAATTTCGATTTAGGCCCCAAACTAACTTATATAGATGTATGAGGCTCAGCTCAGCGATTCAGCTTCGATTTTATAATTTTTTATTCTATTTGAGGGTGAGTGCTGGTATTTAAAAATCAGATGGCAGCGGGAGAACAGCGGCGTTTGGTCGACCCGTCTGCAGCTTCTTCTCTCCTAGTTGTTGTGTGACTTTGTTTTCGGGTGCGTGTTGCGCTGATCTGCCGATATGGCTCCTACATAATTGTTTTTGGAAAGTGACTGTATTTAGAAATTTTATGATTAATTAATTGTGGCGCTTAATACCACGGTTAATTGTGAAAACAAGTAATCTTGACATCCCAATTAGACATATATATTATAGCTCCTTTCGATTAAAATAAACATGAGGCTAAATAATCGATTTTTTTAACTGCAGCTTGAATTCCGCGACAGTGTTTCCCTACATTCCTCTACATTTCAACCAGAGATGTAGGGGAAACACTGGTTGTACATATACCAACCAAAGTATAAAGAGTTTTACAGTCGGGAGTGACGGCAAAAACAAATCCACCTCACTCCTTCTATCTGCTGGGTAGAGCTCGGCAGTAAACAAAATGTATTTGCTGAAATTACTTGCGGTTTATTCTGAGGTAGAAGCGAGGCAACACTTCCCTCAGGGCTCCAAGCTCCAGAAACTTTCAAGGAGAGTCACCCAGTGGCCCTTCCTCTCCTCTGTGTGTGTGTGTGTGTGTGTGTGTTTACCTGCAGCGCTTCAGGGGTGCGATTTCTCAGCTTTATTGTTCGCACAAGTCCCATTTGATGCATAACAACAAGTTAAGTGTTACCCAGCCTCTTGTAATCTTGGACACAAATCTGGCTGAGGGTTGTGTGTGTGTACATTTTCAACTGATGTGTTTGTTTTGCATCCCAAGTACACACCTGCCGCAGACATGGTTTGTTTGTTTTTTTTTCGGGGGGGGGGGGGGGTGAAAAGAGTTACACGACCCCAGACACCGAACGTCTGATGGCGTGTTTTCAAAGCCGGTGTCAGATGTGGACACGCTGCAGTGGAATTAAAACTGCCAGAACAACCAAACGCACCTTTTGATCAAAACAGCTCAGGAGTCATCAAGAGACCGGGGGCTCACAATGGCAGCCTCTAGCCCCCCCCCCACCCCCCCCCCCCCCCCCCCCCCCCACCCCCCGACATGTCACATGAATTATACAAGCTCACCCATCACAGGAACGCTCACGCTCTCCATTACCCTAAACTGTGTCGTTCACAGATCGGCGGCGTCATCGTAGCGTCTGAGCTTGTTGATACACACGGCGACACTCTGCCACCGTGGCAGGACACAGAGGGGCCACTTTGTTGTGTTCATTTGTACAATGAAGCTGTTAAGTTGACTGACGGTCTCAATTTGCATCCCTCTCTCCCCCCCTCCCCCCTTCTGCTCTGTCCCTCTGCCAGCCGGTAGCGGAGCCCATCCCCATCTGCAGCTTCTGTTTGGGCACCAAGGAGCAGAATCGTGACAAGAAGCCGGAGGAACTCATCTCCTGCGCCGACTGTGGCAACAGCGGTGAGTGTTCACTCGTGACCCATAAAAACCCAGCAGCAGCCAGCACCGATGGAGAGTTTCACTTAACACGGTTCTGGAGGAAGAACCAATCAGCTGGCCCCACTAAACTCACATGTAGTTGGATACAATAGATGCATTATCACATTACTATCGCAGGTATTTTGACAAAAGCACGTTACAAAGCACATTTAGACTGTGGGTATAAGAATTACCCAGTGAAATATTAGGAAGCTGCACTCTGAATTATTTACTGTGCACACACTTAACACACTGAACCTCTTCATTTCAGTTTAATGGCCTTTATCTGTGTCTTTGATGGCCGTTCAGATGAATTAATCTCTCACTCTTCAAGTCTCATTTCAACTACTTTTATTCCTCAGTGTGAATATTCATCTCCTCTCAGCGGTTACATGACTGCCTTCACTACAGCTGACATTTCACAACGGCTTTTACTTCAACCTCACTTCAGTTTACACTTCAACCAATGCAAACACTTCAACTGAAACTCTTGTACAACTGTTATTTTACCTGTTGAAACTTTTTTAATGCCTTTTTTTGTGTTTTTTCAGTAATTCAGATTCAGAGTTGAAATCTAGGGCTTGGTTAAAAGAAATCAATTTTCTGATTCATATCAATCTTCATTTGAAAGATCCATTATATTGATTCATAAAATCCTTTAATCAATCTTTTTTGATGTATGCCATTTCCTTTTTGTTAGTCTCCCACAATCGTACTAAATGTTTGAGATCACAGAGCAGCCTGATGACAAATCTCCAACCGCCCCGATGATGTAAACATTAACATCTTTAACAATGCTACAGATTAGAGAGTTCCAATTAGCAGTATTAATTTAATGTCTTTCACAACAACCAAAATTGATATTAAAGGGATAGTTCAACATTTTTGGCAAATTGGCACATTGCCATAATCACTATAGTCTCAGGAGTAGGTTCGTTGCCTTAAATTGTCGGTGGAAGCTATTTTTAGAACGGCGGAGCAGAGCCGCCAGCTGCGAAAGCTAATGGGATTTCTTGGTTTCCCTCATCAAACTCATCAAATACACAATCCAACAACTCCAAAACGCTCTGGTGGACAAGTTGTGACCTGCACATTCACCACGCTATGAGATAATAACAGAACGTTACCAGACAGAGTTGTTTCAGAGGGAAATTCATGCAAAACTGCTGATGAGCGTTCTCGTCTGGGGTTGTTTTTTGGCAAGCAGTCTCTACATTTGCCTCTAAAACAACGCTCTCGTAACGTTCCGTTATTATCTCATAGCGTGGTGAATGTGCAGGTCACAACTTGTTCACCAGAGCGTTGTGGAGTTGTTGGATTGTGTATTTGATGAATTTGATGAGGGAAACCAAGAAATCCCATTAGCTTCCATAGCGTAGCTCTGAGCAGCTCACGGCTCTGTTCCGCCGTTCTAGAGATAGCTTACACGGGAAATTAAATGTAACAAACTTACTCCTAAAACTATAGGTATTATGGCAATGGCCAAAAATGTTGAGCTATCCCTGTAAAACTGAAATATATCTTAATGAATCAATATCGATTTGAATTTGAAATTGAATCAAATCTAGACTTTGTGAATCGAAATCAAATCGATTCAGTAAATCAGCAGCGATACCCAGTCCTGTTCAAATCCAAATTCTTCTGTCTTTTTATTTCATAAGCTGACCTGCTGCCAACCTGAGAAATCTGAACACAAACTGGTAGTGAGCAGCACTTCCCTCTAAATTTGAGATATGACAGACCCCCGTA
Organism: Trachurus japonicus; assembly: GCF_045865225.1. Taxonomy (NCBI): domain Eukaryota; kingdom Metazoa; phylum Chordata; class Actinopteri; order Carangiformes; family Carangidae; genus Trachurus; species Trachurus japonicus. The sequence goes on along the minus strand of NC_140915.1, from coordinate 38,343,364 downwards.
TAAAATCTTTTTTTCTTGCAGCAGGAGTTCTAGTGTTCTCGCCAATACTTGCTTACGCTGACATTGCTTAGTGGAAGCAGAGGACAGATTGTGTTCTGCTTCTTCCCTCAGCGGGGTTCTGTCCCAGACAAGGCCGTCTTGTTTGCTGCTCTTCAAACAGAGCAAATGCACAGCTCTGACAGATTGTCATTTATGTTTGAACACTCTCTTTGCAGCCAGGTTTGATTCAGTGAGGGCTTTAATTCCAAAAGGAGCTTTCTTTTTTTTTTTTTTTTTTTCCCCCCCTCCTCCTCTTACAATGATGCAAGTGGGTCACAGCTGTCAGTCAGCAGCAACAAAGAAAAAGAAATAAATAAGTGTGTGTCGTTGACGCACTTGTTTGTGTACGCCTGTCTGTCTACCTGCAGGCCACCCGTCCTGTCTCAAGTTCTCCCCAGAGCTCACAGCGCGTGTCAAGGCTCTGTGGTGGCAGTGCATCGAATGCAAGACTTGCAGCAGCTGTCAGGATCAAGGAAAGAATGCGGTGAGTGGATGAGCGAGTATGGAGGACTGGCAGCCCGAGCAGTGTCTGCGAAACGCTCTCTTCTCTGCTTAAGTGCCAGATAGAGATGCTGATAGACATATCTGCGGTCCTGGGATTGAGCTATTTTAGTAAGGCTCTCGTGCCTGTCAAGTCGGGAGTCATTGTTATTCAAATGTTTGCAGGAGATGAAGCTAAGGCGTAAGACAATAAGAAACCAAGCAGGTGCTGAAATCAGTTTAGTTTTTACCTTACAGTGATAGAATATAAAGTCTTTAAATGTTGTTATGTGATGTGTGATGAGAACGAGCCCTGGAGCCGTGCATCCTTCTGGACATGGATCACACAGACTGATCTGTAATACATGTACAACTTGAGCCCAGTGTTTTGTTCTAACTCATCACTTCTTAATGAGGCCTCTGATAATCATCAACACTGCTGTGTGTGTGTGTGTGTGTGTGTGTGTGTTTTGTGCAGGACAACATGTTGTTCTGTGACTCCTGTGACCGGGGCTTTCACATGGAGTGCTGCGATCCTCCCCTCACGCGGATGCCCAAAGGTAAACAAACATCACCGGCCACCTTATTACCAGTTGACAGCACCACGAGGATTCAGATGAAACAGACACAATTATATCTTATGACCATGATATTTTCAGTACACGATTAAACCATCTGTTGTTGTTGTTGCTGCAGCCACTTCCTAATGAAACATCTGATGCTTCACTGTTAAATAATAATGTATTATCTGTGTCCCAGAGCATGGGTAGTACCTGCACAGAGGCCTGTCTCGTCTAATCCACCTCAGTGTATGTGAATCTGTGCTTTTTTTTCCCGCCCTCTTTGTCTCACAGGCATGTGGATTTGTCAAATCTGCCAACCCAGGAAAAAGGGAAAGACGCTCTTACACGAAAAGGCAGCACAAATCAAACGGCGCTATAATGCACCACTGGGACGGCCCAAGAACAGGTAAAGAACTGCTTTCAGCTAATGCCGTCTTCATCAGTGTCAGCCCGGTGGAGAGCTGCAGCAAGACGCCGTGTATCTGTCTGTCTAGAATGAGTTTTGTTTTGTTGCCATTACTCCTCTCTGCCCCATTTATCTGTGTGTAAAAATAAAAAACTGTATGCACTCAACCTGTCACAGTCCTAACCAGCATTGATTGAAATAACAGCGTTATAAACAAACAACGCTACTTTTTTCAGTAACAAGTAATTAAAGAAGCTAGTATTTCCCCTGTTATAACACTGTTACTTTACTGACTATAAAATGCGCCGTTACTTGACTCAAGACGTCGCGCCACAAAATAATACACCTGTTAAAGTGTATCATTATTATTTGTTTCAGTCCATAAACCCGTTCATAACCAGGTTAGGGTTAGTTAATATGACATATTTGAGCGTTTTATTTTTTATGTCACAATAATTCAGCACAAAAGACAACAAAAAAATCCTGATACAGTATCAGTGGCATGTAGACGGTACAGTTTTTTTTTTTTAATTATGCCCACATCCCTACCCTCCCCATATTTCCCAAAGAAAAAAGAAAAAGTATTATTTTATTCCAAAGTTAATCTTTCTAATGGTAAAAAACAAAAAAAATTATCCATGAAATCCTTAAAGGTTGGAGAGAAATTATCTTTCCAAAATTAAAGTATACATTTCTTACCAGATCATGTAATATCCTGCATTTTTTCCCGTCTAACTGACGATTCAACGTCTGGTTTAACAAATACAAACTGGGACTGAGTGTGTGAAGGAATGAACTGAGTTCCAGAAACTTCACATGTGAGCATTTTATAAAAAAGAAATGCAATAGTTACTTTTCCTGGTAATTAGTTACTTTTATAATGTAGTAACTCGGTTACTTATGAGAAAAAGTAAAGAGTAACTATAACTCACTACTTTTCAAAAGTAACGTGCCCTACACTGCTAACCGGACCCTCGTCTTCCTCTGCAGGCCGGGGCGGCCTTTCAAGAAGCTCGGCGGGCGCGGCCGGCGGAAGCGCTCGGCCTCGGCCAACTCGTCCTCCAGCTCCTCCTGCGAAGGTTACCCCGGCGACGACAGGCTCCTGTTCTCGATGCGGGAGGACGACGGCCTGTCACAGAGCAGCCTGCGCTTCAACAACAAGACCAAGGGCCTCATCGACGCCCTCACCAAGTTCTTCACGCCCTCGCCCGAGGGCCGCAAGGCGCGCCAGGAGGTGGTGGACTACTCGCAGCAGTGTCGCATCCGTAAGAAAGCCAGTCGCAAGGGAGATGGAGATGACAGGGGGGGTAAGGGTTAGCTTTGTTTTTCTGCTCATACAGACAGAGCTTCACTGCTGCGGGGGGATCAGTTTCCGTCTGTAGACAAACAGCTGAGCTTAATGCAAGATGCTAGATTCTCATCGATCCAGCAGACACTAATCGGGTTATAAGACCTGCAGCCGAGTGTGTTACACACAACCTTTTACACTACAACCACCAGACTCGGCGTCGGCTGTCAGGTGGGTGGTTTGATGGCAAACGGACTCAGCGCTACCAGTTATTATTGCGTCGCACAGACTGCAGAGGCTCGGGAGTTCTTTGTCCTATTTTTAAAAAAAATGATCCAACCCTGATGTAAGTTATTGGGAAATTGTTGCTCAAGGGGTAAGAGCGGTGCAGAATTGATTTGTCATTTTCTGCCTGAGGAAATTGTTGCTTATGCACTAAAAGAAAACGGCTGCGTAATGTTGAAGTGGCCACCTGCAGTTTTATTTCTACTGAAGTTTCTGAAGCCGAGAGCGCGCAGTCTCAAGTGCAGCACAGTGGAAGGGAATGAACGTGACGAGCAGACACATCAGAAGCATCCACTCGAGCTTCCACCAGCACCCAGATCAGTGCTTGATCCCCTTTGAAGAATTTCTCATGCAGTGGATAATCAGGTTCATATATTCTTTGCCCAAAATATAAATCAAGAGCCACACCAGCCCTCTCTGCTTTATCATGAGGAGGAGATGACTTAATGGCTCTCTCATGTATTTAACTTGTGTATTACAAATAGTACTAATATGCCCTGCAGTTTCATAGACATTGGCTTAGCACTTTATGCAGAGTGTACTAATGACAGCAAAGTGGGCTTGATACCCATTAGGATACCCCATCTAACCTGTCTTTAAACCTTTCCCTTGTCGTAAATAGCAAAATTCTTCTTAAGAAAGAAAATGTTGTTTATTTAGATAACACCTTTATTCATATTGACATGTCTGGTAACACTTTATAATAAATACACACTATTAAGCATCAGTTAAGCATTAATAAATACTGAATTCTTCATTTATAACGCATGAATACTCATTAGAATGTAGTTTATAAACACAGTTAGTGCTTATCAACGATGAGTAAAACTTTAACTGTGTTTATAAACTACATACTAATGAGTATTCATGTGTTATAAATGCTGAACTAATGCATAATAGTGTGTAGTTATTATAAAGTGTTACCACATGTCTGTGCACTGGGTTTTTACATTAACGTCGCCTCTGTTTTCTTCAATCCTCAGACAATCAGGAAGGCAGCGACTGGCGTGACGACGAGGACAAACTGCCCGGCCACGAGAACCTGACGGAAAAAGACATCGAACTGTTCAGACACATCCAGGAGCTGGCGCTGCAGGTATACACACACACACACACACAGACACACACAATATTAAGTGGTGAACAGACCTGCAGGTCCTTGACCGAGGCTGCCAGGCTGGACTAATTGGATGTGATATTATGTTAAAACTGAAATGTGCAAGAGGAGAAGCTGAAATTCATTGGCGTTGAAAATGTGTTGAGAAAAGAGCAGAGTCAACATCGGCCGAGTAGTAAAAGCCGGTCACTGGCCCAGATGAGGGCCGTAGGTTGTAGGCACGTTGGTGGGTGGAAAAGTCAACGAGCTGTGAGAGAGCGATTGTATCTCTGCACTGAAAGAAATTAATTTGCCGCAGAACAGCTGCCAGATCCGGCATGTATATTAAAATCATCCATTACCGTAGATGCTCGGAGTACAGGGCAGACCTGGGTGGTGAGCGGAGCGCAGGCTTACATTTGGTTTTGAACGACCAGCAGCGGATGCTTTGGCACCAAGTGGATGTTCCCCTACAGTATCACAGGTAGAGAGAGGGATGGTGGATGTTTAAAATACTGGAGATGTGGTTCTGCAGGAGCCACGAGGGCGGTGTAGGTGTAGTCACCCAGCGTGCATCCTGTTCTCACACCAAGCTTGAAAAGAGGAAGAAAGCACGAACGGTAAACAGTTACAACAACATGCTGAACGGCGCTGGAACACGTCGAGACAGGTTTATGGAGATATTTTGTATTTGATGTGGAGCAGCAGGGTTAAGGTATAGACAAACAAACCACAGTGTGCAAACTGAAAAGAAAAGAGGAAAGTTATGCAAGCAGCTCAAACATGGACATCTGGATCTGTGCACAGAATTCAAGTGAGTTTATATCAACATGACATGAACATGTAACGTGCAGCAACAGGGATGTCTGGTAGCACTCCACACAATGTGCTCTTGTCCCACAGTTCAGTCTGTCAGAATAGAAAGTTGACTTTTTTTAATACAGGTTTATAAACCACGGCTCTGTCACATTGTCACTTCAGTTTAATTTAGATAAATTCCACTACTGCTTGTTTACTGGCTATATGGAGGTGTGTGTGCATACAGCCCTTTGTTTGCTGTGATATTCAGTTTGGTATGAAGAAGTGTGAGTTTCCTTTGATACGGTTGTGACTGCTCTGATGGCAGAGCCTACTTCCTGTTTGGAAGGGCAGGGCTGCTCGGTAGATTAGAGAGTGTTCAAGGCTCAAGTCTCAGTTTGACACAGAAAGTGTATGGGTGCCAGAAATAACCGTTTCAAAGATGCAACAAGATTCTTAATGGGACGATTCTGAATTGATGCAGATATGTCACATAATCGAAGTAGGCTAGACCTTTTCTTTTTCTTTGTGTGTTCAGACTCCAAGGAAGCTGCTGTATTGTGGAAATGCATTTAAATGATATTTTCTTTTTTATTTGATGTAAATAAAAAGTTATCATATTTATCTGGCTATGTTAAATGATGAAAAAGCCGTGTGTGGCAACATGCATCGAATAATTGAATCAAACCGAATCGTAGCCCGGTGAATCGTATTCAAATTGAATGGTGAGACCAGTGAAGATGCACACCACCAATAAAGTTAGGGTTGGTGTGAGAACATCTTATGTTTCATAGAGTGGACTGTGAGAAGGGCGGCTCTAACGACAGCGTCCTGCACTCACGCGGCAGTCTGTCGTTACAGGGGAGGAGACATGAATTAGCCACATTAATGCCCCGTTTGATGGTGTGACTGCAGCACGTTGACCAGAGAGTGGGTTTCTTTGGCCACTGTCACGTCATAAACCACTGTTCCAGATCCAGATGGGAACATCCACACCAGTGTTTAAGTGTTTGATGCATGCGAAGTAGTAAGAGGTAATGATGTGTGAAAAGGGCTGATGTGATTATTGAGGCTGAGTAGCAGCATTGTGGAGTACACGATCATCATAAACGGCAGGCTGGGACGTCCACGCCAGTTTGATGAAAGCCTCCAGCGGGCGGGCAGCTTTTACAGCGTCCTTCACCACTCTGCAGCCTGCTCTCTCTGAGCGGTGGCACTCTGTTGCTTCTGACCACTTCTCTGCCACGCTGACGTGTTTATGTGCCTGTGTGGGTCCAGTCTCCTGCCCGTCACACCGGACTCCTTAAGATCCTCTGCTAGTGAAAGCCCATCTGCCTGCTCAGTCATCTGCTAATCTCTCCCGTAGTAAACCCAGAACTGACCCTCCCGTGCCTCTCTCTCCCTCCCTCCCCCTCTCTCTTTCTCCTTTATCTCTTTCATTCACTCCAACAGAAAGTGGGTGTGACGGGCCCGCCGGACCCTCAGATGCGCTGTCCATCGGTCATCGAGTTTGGCAAATTTGAAATCCAGACGTGGTATTCGTCTCCCTACCCCCAGGAGTACAGCAGGTACGCTACTGCACCAACGCAACGAAGCACGACAGCATAATGTACTTAACTCCCCGTCGTCCTGTTGTAGGCGCAGAAATTACCACCAGTGTAATGGAGCTCAATTACAAGGCTGTTTACAGCACCACCTACTCTGCTTGGTGCTCAGCCAGACTCAGAGCCAGGGAGGCAACTGGGTTTCATTTTCTGAGAGTGTCATTGAGAGTCATTTGTTTTTTTTCATGTATGTGACTTGAATAACATTTGTCCAACTGTTCTCACCAGATTTGCTCTTTCTAACCCACTCAGAGCAAAAGAAAAATGGCAATATTAACCAATAAGATTTAAAGGTCCAGTGTGTAAAATGAGGGGAAAACAGTGACATCTAGCATCCGATTCTATTATCTATCTATTAAATAATTATATTGTTTATTTATGAAGGTGAAACTCTTGAATCGTGCTCTCTGGTTGGCTGGATTTTCCATTCTGTACAAACATGGCGGCGCAAGACGGCGACTCTCTCTCAGCAAGACCCTTGCTATATGTATATATAAAAGAAGAATTATAAGGCTATGAAAACCAAACGGATTTTATTTTATAGCGATTATACACTTATACAAATATATGCATTGGTAGTATTCAGATTTTGCCAATAAACCTTGACAAATATTACACATGGGCCTTTGATCCTGTTGGTATCATGTACATCTCAGGCTTTGCAGAGATATTTGAAAACAAGAGCTGTGAAATAGGTTTAATTAATAAATCTGCCTTCTCAATTCATTATTCAGGGCTGACTGATAAAAAACGGATAAATTAACGTTCTGTTGAATTGATTGATTATTCATGTGCATTTTATTCAATAAAAGTATGCTCAAAATATTTTTTCTATTATTCTATTCAGTGGAACTGTATGGTTAATGTACACACTTAAATAATTGCTTATTTAGCATAAGTCATATCATCATTGCAGTATTGATTGAACAGTGTCATCAGGCCTATAATTAATAATAGTATAATAGTAAATAGTCAATAAAATAACCACAGGCAAGCATTCATGTCTGAGAGGCTGGAGTTAACCAAGAATGAATCAATTGGCACAGTGATTGCTGCTGTTTGTTCTGATGATAAACCAATGGATCAATCAGCTGCTCATTTCAGACCACGCCGTCACTCTTTACAACCGTTCCTAATTTTTCCCTTTTCCGTGTCCAGGCTACCCAAGCTCTACCTGTGTGAGTTCTGCCTGCGCTACATGAAGAGCCGCAGCATCCTCTACCAGCACATGAAGAAGTGCAACTGGTTCCACCCGCCTGCCAACGAGATCTACAGGAAGGATGAGGTCTCGGTATTCGAGGTGAGGGAAGCGATCAGATCGTTTACAGGGAGCGTGAGATGGTCAGCGACACTGCAGCGCAGAGAGACAGGCCTCTGTTGAACCTGTGAATGACGGCGCCGCTGCAGCCAAATCTCCTCCTAAATCTTATCAACACAAAACCGCAGCCAGCTTTCTAGTTTCTAAATGCAGAGAGCCTTTTACCAGGAGCGTCGGTGTGATCACAGGTTATTCTGTCGCCCGACACGCTGGGCCTCTGCCAACATCTTTACAACCGAACAGTGTTTTTATCAGTTAAGCTCCTAATGATGTTTAATTGACACCTCCGCCGGCTACAGTGGGATATTTAATCCTCTGTTCGAGTCGGTGTTATCGTCATTATTAGAATAACTCATAATTATAGATCAGTGGAGCTTCTCTTCTGGGTCTCGTAGCACAGCAGCAGATCTAGTGCATTCGCTGCCTGCAGGCCACGGCCGCCGCAGCTCTCCGGTTTTCCCACTCCGCAGTCCATCCTCACTCGGAGGAGAGCAGAAATAACTGGCCATCTGCCAACGTGAACCTCTCTTCTCTCTGTTTCTCTCTCTCTCTACAGCTCTTTGTTTCCCTCCTCTGCCCTCTCTATCTGTCAGGGTCTCAGGAGACTCGGCTGAGATCATTGCCTGACACTAACTTCTAGTCCATTCACTTTCACTTTGCTCCCTCAGCTCCCTAACAGCGGCTTAAAGATGTACTTGTGGACTGTTTCTGTGGCCGAGCATTACCCTGACTGATGATACCGATGCGTTTCTCTCCACTTATCCGTCAACAGGTTGATGGGAATGTGAGCACAATCTACTGTCAGAACCTGTGCCTACTGGCCAAGCTGTTCCTGGACCACAAGACCCTCTACTACGATGTGGAGCCCTTCCTTTTCTACGTCCTGACCCAGAACGACAACAAAGGTTGCCACCTCGTCGGCTACTTCTCCAAGGTATGACCACGAGGCTCTCGGCATCCTTTTTAAGACTGATCTGTTTTTCTGCCGAGGACAGACTGAGTTTAGTATTTCCAGCGTCCACTCCACTCTGTCTCCTTCATTGACTTGACAAAGCCTGTAAAACATCACTGTGCACAAAAACTCACATGACAAAAAAAAAGAACTGAAATGCAGTGGCATCACTCATGCTGACATACTCCTGTTGTGTGTGAGAGGAGCAGTGAATGCTGTTCGCCCTGTTGCCTTTCTGTGGAGTTTTAGTGTTCCCACGCATCCTGGAAAACCTGGAAAATGGTTGACCAATTTTCCAGTCATGAAAAACACGTGGAAAATTAGATTTAAAAAAAGTCAAATGGCCTGGAAAAGCTTAGGTTGTCCTGGAAAATCATTTATCACATCGTGACATCAGCTACCAGAGCTCTATTTGACCTTTTCGCAGAGGATTTCTTTTCCAAAGTGCCACTGCCTAGTGAGAAAAGTAGAGCTCTTGAGTATTATCAGTATTGGACCTATTGTCTCCTCTGCTGTGGGGCAGATAGAGGAGCAGCAGCTGTTCTGGGTGTGGTTAAAAACAAAAACAACATGTTAACTGCTGCTCTATGAAATGATTTGTCATTATTTCTAAGCATGGAAGATATTATTTCATAGAAAAATTAAAGCCATAGATTGTGCATCTTTTTTTTTTAAAGTATGTTTTTTGGCTTTTCATGCCTTCTATTAGATCGTACAGTTGAGAGAGACAGGAAATGTGGAGGCAGAGAGAGCTGCCTGCTTAACCTCCTGTGCCACTTGGCGCCCGTGACTGCACACCTTTAAATCAGACTTCTGTGAGAGACAATGAGGAATAAACATAGAAACAAACTGGTTAAATGTACAAAATAAGGTACAACTGTTGAAATGAGCACTTCTCCAAAGCATGAATGGGACGGGCGATGTATTAGTGTATGTAATGACATGTCTGTAGCAGAGATAATGTCCTGGAAAATGATTTCAAGAAAAAAAGAGCAGGAACCCTTACAGGTGCTCTCATCAACATGCCAAACCACTGCCAAAATCCAGCAGCTAGTGAGCAGACCCAGTGCCATCATCACCCTGCTGTACACTCTCACAGCTCTCTAATGTATTTCCTAACGGTGGGATGTGTCTGTGTCTTTCCGCCCTCTCCAGGAGAAACACTGTCAACAGAAATACAACGTCTCCTGCATCATGATTCTTCCACAGTACCAGCGCAAGGGCTACGGGCGCTTTCTCATCGACTTCAGTAAGAGCTGAGAAATACATCGCATCATAACCTGAATTGAGAAATTGAAAAAGGGAAAATATTTTGCTGTGTTATCTGTGATGTCTTATGTTCCTCTTTTCCTTTTCTTTCCTCCCTGCAGGCTACTTACTGTCGAAGCGCGAGGGCCAGCCGGGATCTCCAGAGAAGCCCCTGTCGGACCTGGGCCGGCTGTCCTACATGGCCTACTGGCGCAGCGTGGTCCTGGAGTGTCTCCACGAGGTCCGCGACCGGCAGATCAACATACGACAGCTCAGCAAACTGACGGGGATCTGCCCACAGGACATCACCACCACCCTGCACAGCCTCAACATGCTGGAGCAGAGAGGAGACAGGTAAGAGACACAGCCCAGAACACACTGAGAAACACTCCTAATTATTCAGTCTCATTATAGGGGCAGGTTTGCACTCGAGTGGCTCACACTGTATATGTTTAATTCTTTTTACTTCATTTGCATACTTGAAATTTCCTACAGTGCAGTCAGGGACGGAACGAGGTGCTGGTCAGCAGACAGTTGCTCAGTCGCATCTTATTACAGATTCTTGTAAAGCTTAACGACACAGATTACGACTAGTAACTTTAGACATTTCATGTTTGGTCTCCTGCCGCTGCTCAAACACATTAATTAGAAACACTGGAGACACTTTGTTCTAAATGTAATTCTTGATCACAGTGGAATTAAAATATAGTTGCATCTTAGTCTAAACGGCTCAAACATCTTGCTGAAGAGGTCCAGTGTGACTGTAACACTGTTACACAACCAAGCCGTTTGACACTTCTGACATTGTGCCCAAATTTCAGTGTGGACGGTAGGGAATTGTTACGGGCAGTTGGCTCGGTCTAATGTGAGAGGGAAATGTTCTGTCATTGACAGGATTGACCTATAGAATAAAGTTTTAGGTCTCAGGGTGATTAAAGATGCTAAGTCGTACTGTTGTAAAACATACACAGTGACCATCCTCATAATGTTGGTGCACAAGGAACATTTAGTCTGCATGTAACTACATGTGTGCATATTTACCAAACATACATATACACATTGCAAGCACACACCCATAGAGTATAACGTAAATTCTCAAATAGACGCCTGTCTTCTATACTGGCCGGGTCTGGCTCCAGGTTTGAGCAAATAAAAGTCGATCTCAATTAGAAGCCGGGTCTATTTCTATTTTCTGCAAGTTCTTGTGAATGTACAAAACCTGTTTGAGCAGCAGCTGCTTGATTCGTGCTAGAGTTCTCAACAGGCATAATAATAATTCTCAGCCTGAACGCATCCAAAAAACAAAACAAAAAAAAAGGACCATTGTCCGGTCCATCCTGAGTTATTTATGTTTTCAACCTGAACCGGACCATTGAAAACTCTGACTGACCAAAGAATACAGTATATACAGTCCGTGACCGGAGCACGCATTTAGAAGAAGCTTAATCGGCACTTCTAAATAATTGCTTGCTCCGACTCCGACTCTTTCCTTCTATTCTTACTTTTTTAAACAGTAAGAATAGAACAATTAGAGAGGATTTTCCATCTTTGCTGAGCATAAGATTTGTTCAACAAAACAAAAGCCTGTCCCATATAGAAACCTGTCTCTAATATAAGCCAGGTCAGTTCTGCAGTTGCAGTTCTATTGGAGAATTTACTGTATAAACACATAAATATAAACATATAAACACATATACGTATCTGTATGTCATCTGATTGATCTACTCTGGGGTTTTGTCAGGCTGGTCCTGTTGCGGCGGGAGAAGCTGGTGACCACACACATGACTCGTCTGAAGGCTCGGCCGCGGCAGCTGGACGTCGACCCCGAGTGTCTCCGCTGGACCCCCGTCATCGTGACCAACACCGTGGTCTCAGACGCTGATGGAGATGACGATGATGAGGAGGAGGACGAAGACCCGGAGAAAGACCACCACAAGGAGGTCAGTCCGGTGGATCGATGCGTTTGAAGTGGATGTAACAGATCGATGAGGTCACCGTAGATTTCTATTGGTTGTGATCGATTGATTTTATTTAAATCTCTCTGTGAACAGATCAAACCAAGCCACAAGGTGCCGCCCTTGTCTTGGCACATGCACCAGGCCAAGAAGGGCGAGGAAGAGGATGATGACGAGGACGAGGAAGAGGAGAGGAAGAGCTTTTTGGGGTTTCCCATCAGCCAAAGCTCTCCGACTTCCCCTCCCATCCGCTGCCCGCTCCCCGTCCACGAACCGCCGCGACCTCAGCGGCCCCCGCCCCCGACAAACGGAGAGCGCCGGCCGCGGGGGCGCCCGCCCAAAAACTGGCCTTGGGGCAAAGTGAAGGACAACACGCGGGTGGTCCGGCCGTCTAAGATCCGCCCCGTGGAGGACGAGGACGACGAAGACGAGGAGAGAACGGAGGGAGGGAAAACCATCGGCTCTTCCACCGGCCCCCCCTCTCTTTTCTCCTTGGACAGACAAGCAGAGTCCACACCCTTTCACTCACTGGACATGGCCCGGCACCCCTCCATAACCCCCAACCGGAGAGGGCGGCCCCCGAGGAAAAAGAGAGGCCCTAAGCCCAGACTGGCGGAAGGGCCCGGGGAGGGGCTGCCACAGCTCCCTCTGGCCCCCAGGCTGAACGAGTCTCCACCCGTTCGGAAGAGCTGCTTCAGCGAAAGCAGCGAAGAAGAGGAAGATGACGACGATGAGGATGATGAAGAGAGGAGGGCGTGCTCCCCACCCATCCTCACCAAGCCCGCCATGGGGCTCAAGTGCAAGGTAAGAGTCGGTGTGGTTTTGATGAAAGCGTTTTTAAAATAAATTCATCCTCCAGTTATGACAGAATTTATGTCCGTGTGATGAAATCCTCTGTGATCTTTATATGAGCTGTGAGCTGTCGTTTTAGACCGACTTCAAAAAGCACGTCTAATTCTCCGTCCCATTTCTACCCAGAAGCCCCTGAGGAAACGGCGCTTTCGCCAGCGCAGCCACCCACACAGCAGCGTGGTGACGGAGACCATTTCCGAGACCACGGAGGTGCTGGACGAGCCCTTTGTGGACTCGGACTCGGAGAGGCCCATGCCCCGGCTGGAGGAGGAGACGCCCCTGGGCCACCACCCGCTGCGCCGCTACCCCCCAGCCCGCTCCGCTCTGAGGCTGTCAGACCCAGCGCCCAAACGGGGACGCCACTCCAACCTGTCTGATTCAGAGGAAGACGGTAAGCCCGTGTTTCTCAAGCTTTTTCAGACCAGAGACGCTTAACTCATAAAGAAACACTTGTGGAACACTGACCGGTCTCTACATAGCCTCCAAAACAATACACCAACTTCAACAGTTCACAAATTACAACCTACAAATTTCAGCTTTACCAATATCATATCTCTGATTTTACATACGAGTTGATTAAGGGTGTTTTCACACAGGCAGTGTTTGGGTTTAGCTGTGGGCCGGTGTGTTTGGTTCAGTGTGAACAACAGTCCCATTTGGGTGCACACTGAACGGCTACAGTCCAACTCTGGTGTGGTCTGTTTGTTATGTGAACGCAGCAGGACCTCGATCCGCTCCAACTGCCTGGTGTACACGACACGTTTGAGCTTCATCCCCTCTGCAATAACCACCCTGAACAATCAAAAATGATTTGCTGCTTTTAACAGCCCCCCTCCTCCTTTTCAGCATGACTGCACAACGTTTTTGTTTTGAAGTGTTTTTATACGAGCCTGTCAAAGAACAATTTCTGTCACTCGTGACAGACAATAAAGTCTATCTATCTAGCTATCTATCTAGAATAAAAAGACGCACGTAGTTGGCTGGGCAGTGCAGCCGTATGTGTGTCTCCATTGTTGAAGTTTAATTTTTACTCATGTAAACCAATAGCACACCAATGGCACATGTGCGAATGCGAAACACACTACCTAAGAAATTACACAATAAAAACAAAAGAAATTAAGCTATGTATCATTTTCGCATCTGGTGTGCTGCTGGTGTGCTGCTGGCTGCTCACCAGTATGTGTGTGTTCATATTGAAAACAACACACCTTTAGTATGTCGCAGTGTTTAAGACACTGTACATTTTGAAACGTGATGTTACATAGCGGACCACTAGAGGTCGCTCACGGACCACCAATGGTCTACAGTCAACTTTTTGACAAAGGCTGCGGTAACCAGACTGAGCAGGATTTATTCTGAGGTGTGTGTGTGTGTGTGTGTGTGTGTGTTTATCTAACGCTGGCTCATCTTCTCACCTCTTTCCAGAGCTAACGCCTGTGCTGAAGCCTGTGGCTGCTCTGTCAGCATCACCGTCAAAGACCCTCACAGCCAACCCCGAGGTCCCCGTCAAGAAGAAGAAAGGCTGGCCCAAGGGAAAGAGCCGCAAGCCGCTGCACTGGAAGAAACGGGGACCTGGTAAACCACCCAACAGTGGAAGCGCTGCTGACAGCCAGGCCCAGGGTGGGGATCCTCCACCCCCCAAGATCAAGATGAAGCCCGGCCGAAAGCCCCGCAGCTGGTACCTGCAGCGGGCCCAGGAGGAGGCAGAGAGGCAGGAGCAGGAGAGACTACGGCTGTTGGAGCAGCAGCTGGACAAAGACCCTCAGCTGCTCCAGAAGGACGATCGGAACAGCAAGCGCGTGTGCAGGACCAACACGGACAGGGACAGCAAACAGAAAGACTCCGATGAGGAAGATGATTATCTCCCTAAGCCCGTTGAGCAGAAGGTGCCCAAGAGGCGAGGGAGGCCGCCCAAGAACCGCGCTCTCTGCCAGCCGCCGCAGCCCGCTCCCAAACCCCCTCCCACCTCCGAGCCAGAGGAGGAGGAGGAAGAGGACGAGGAGGAGGAAACGGAGCAAGCGTGGGAGGAGGACAAACCCAGCCGTCCACCGTCCCGTCCCCTGCTCTCCCCCTCCTCCTCCTCCTGCACCTCAGGGCCCCGGGCCCCCCAGTCCCGGCCTCAGGACACAGACACGGGCGACAGGGAGGAAGACGACGACGACGACGAGCGGGAGGAGGAGGAATGCGGCAGCACGGGCAGCGCCGGCGGCAGCATCAACAGGAGGACGGCCGTCACGCCGGGGTCGGGGAGCAGGCGCAGCGAAGACCACGACGCCGACGACGAAGGCGACGGACACCTGGAGGACAAGAGCAGCAGCGGCAGCAACAACGGCAGCAAGAAGAGAAAAAGCCAGGACTCAGAAGAGGAGGAGGAGGAGGAGGACGAGGAGGAGGAGCCCCCCTCCCGGGCGAGTTCCCCTCCCGTCAAAGAAGAACCCCAAGGCGGAGAGGCTTTTTTAGACATGGAGAACAGCGTGGCGCGAGACTATGTCAGCAAGCAGGAGGAGGAAGAAGAGGAGGAGGAGGAGGCTGAGGAGGAGGCGCAGGAGGCCAAGTGTCGGCCCTCCCCGGCCGACGCGCAGCAGGAGGAGCGGCGGCGGCGGGAGCAGGAGGAGTCGGCCGCCGCCGCCGCCGCCGTGGAGACGGTCACGGCCATGTCTGTTCCCTCGGAGCCCATGGAGCTGCCGCCGCTGCACGACGACAAGGACGTCACGCTGCTGATGGAGCCCCCGCACCCCCACCCCCACCCCCACCCCCACCAGCACCCCGACTTCAAGGAGGAGCTGGGCCACCACCACCCGCACCACGCCCACCACCACTCCAACGAGCTGGACCTGGAGACCATGCAGGCCGTCCAGTCGCTGACGCAGGGCGAGGCCCAGGACGAGGAGGCCGAGGCCCCCCACCACGGAGCCTACCAGGACTGTGAGGAGACGCTGGCGGCCTGCCGGACCCTCCAGAGCTACAGCCACGCGGGGGAGGGGGAGGAGGAGGCGGCGCTGGCCCTGGTGGAGGAGTGCGGGGCCTCCCAGCACAGCAGCCCCCTCCCCAACCCCCCGGCGCCGCCCCTGCCCGGCCAGTCGGTGCGCTCGGTGAACAGTCCGGGGCTGCCCTCGGGAATCATGGACGCCACGTCGGCGGGGCAGAGGGGGGGGACGCCCGGTCCCCCCGGAGCGGGGGGCGGCGGGGGCGGCGGCGGGGGGGCGGGCTACACCCAGATCACCCCGGAGCACCCCAGCTCGCTGTCGGCGCCGTCGCAGCAGAACATGGAGACGTCGCCCATGATGGACGTCCCGTCGGTGTCGGACCACTCCCAGCAGGTGGTGGACAGCGGCTTCAGCGACCTGGGCAGCATCGAGAGCACGACGGAGAACTACGACAACCCCAGCAGCTACGACTCCACCATGGGGGGGGGCAACGGGACGGGGAACGGGGGCAACGGAGGCGGGATGTCGGCCGCCGTGGTCACCGGAGCGTCCTCGGCCTCCTCGGCGTCCTCGGCGTCGTCGTCCTCCGGCTCGGCCCCCCCGTCCTCGTCCTCCCAGTCCAACAGCTGCTCCTTCGTGCCGGCCCCCCCCCTCACCTCGTCCACGGGCAGCGGGGGGTCGCAGCTCTCCATGAGCTGCAGCCTCATCCAGCAGACGGGGCCGGGGCCCAACGGGGGGCCGGGCGCCGGCAACGTGCCGCAGCCCCCGCCGCCCCCGCCGCCGTCCAACACCCCCAGCTGTGGCATCAAGTCTCCTCAGAACTGCGTGGTGATCGAGAGACCCCCCAGCACCAACCAGCAGCAGCAGCAGCAGCAGTCACAGAAGAAGGTTCCTCAGCAGCCCCCCCAGCAGCAAGCCCCCAACCCCCAGCCCCCACCCTCGGCGCCGCCGCCCCCGCAGCAACAGCAGCAGCAGCAGGCCCTGTCCCAGTGCAGCATGGGAAACGGCTTCGCCTCCACGCCCATGATCATGGAGATCCCCGAGAGCGGGGGCGGAGGGGGGGGCCGCACCATCTACGAGCGCATGGGGCAGGACTTCGGCAGCGGGGGCTACCCCCAGCCCTCGGCCACCTTCAGCCTGGCCAAACTCCAGCAGCTCACCAACACCATCATGGACCCCCACGCCATGCCCTACTCCCACTCGGCCTCCGTCACCTCCTACGCCACCAGCGTGTCTCTGTCCAACCCCGGGCTGGCCCCCTCCCCCCACACTCCCCTCCCTCAGGGCCAGCCCACCATGACCCCCCCCCCCAACCTGGGCTCCGGCTCCATGAACCTGGGCTCCCTGCAGCTGCAGTGCAACATGCCCACCGCCAACATCGGCCTCGGCCCCCCCTCCCACACGCAGCGGCTGCAGGGCCAGATGGCCACGGTGAAGGGCCACATCTCCATCCGGTCCAAAGCCACCCAGCAGCTGGCCCCGGCCCCCCACCAACAGCAGCTCTACGGCCGCAGCTCGGGGGCCGTGACCATGCAGGGCACGCCGCGCACCCTGGCCGTGCAGCGCGGCATGATGCCCAACCTCATGCCCACGCCGGCGCCGTACAACTCCATGAACATGCCCCTCAACGCCATGTCGGCCGGCTACAGGATGCCGCAGCCCATGATGAACAGCGGCTACCACGGCAACCCCCCGTACATGAACCAGCCGGCTCAGTACCCCATGCAGATGCAGATGGGCATGATGGGAGGGCAGGGTTACCCGCAGCAGCCTATGCAGCCCAATCACCACGGCAACATGATGTACACCGGCCCCTCCCACCACAGCTACGCCGGCGTCCCCAAACAGTCGCCGTACATGAGCAGATGAGCCGAGAACTGAGAAAGGGAGACATGAGGCTAGAGCTGATACTCGCTGTACTCTAAATGTCCGTTACCCCCGTTCGTCCTCTCCGGTGCCTCGTCAGGCACAGCGGAGCGCGGGGCGACGCAGACAGAGAGGGGCTTTGGGGGTGTTCCCGTTTTTCTACGTTGTCATTTTGTCCCTTATTATTTGGGCTCGATTCCCCTCCCCTCCCAGCCGGCTGCGTATGGGAGCAAGTGGCTAGGGCGAGGGGTGTGTATATGGACCACGACCGTGCCATGCTGCTTCAGGCCAGACCCACACAGTCCTCCCAGGTGTGGCGTCTCCTCCTCCTCACGCGCAGGAGGAGAGCAGGACAGGACGAGAACAACGAGGAAGAGAAGGACGATACAGGAGTACCTTGTTTTGTCAGACTGCGAATAAAAAAACTGAATATATTCAACCATGCACACAATCTTTTAATTGATATAGGAAGCCTTACATTGAAAAAAGAGACAGTGAAACATAGTAGGCGGACTCTCGTTTTGTTAAACATAATGTTGAATCTTATTTTTGTTGTTGTTGTTTTCGTTGACTGTTTTTTGAAATACTTGTGTGCAGTCCGACCTCTTATATGCTTTGGTCTTTATATGTGTGGCATTCTGAAAAAGTGATACACCCTCTTGCTGTCTCAGAAATACCCAAACATCTCTGTGGTCACTTGGTCAGACAGCTTTTCACCTGGTTCCAGAAGAGAAAGAAGAAAAAAGAAAAAAAAAAAGCATAGGAGCGGGGCCTCCGGCAGTCTGAGGTGTCGAGCTGTATCCAGTCTCTGTCTTCCCCCGGATGGACGGTGTCGTACCAAAAACACAGCAAAGACACAGAAGAGACGAGCGCATTACTGTCTATTATATGTCCATAAATGAAACGAGTAGCGTTATTTTCCAGTTTGCCGCCTCTCTGAAAACGTTTAGATGTAAATATTCTGGTACTTCCCGATATCCAGCACACGTACACACAAACACACACAGACAGACAGACAGATACACACACACACTGGCTAGCCGTTGCCAATCGGCGGCTGGCTCAGGAAAACATTCAGCTGTTCCACACTCCACTGACAGACGACGGTGTACAATGTCAGCCTTTTTTTTTTTAGCAGTTTAGGGGGACGCAGAACAAAAGGTGGGATTTCCATTTACCTGCTTTAAACAAAAGTCGGTTAACTTCGCCGACTTCCCCTCCCTAAGTGTTAGCGACCCCAAAGAGGTCGAGGAGTCTGCTTTTGAATGGTGTATTCTGTTAAAACTGCTTTTTTTTTCTCTGCAAAACTCTGCACTCCCATTGGCTAGAGACACGGCAGTAGACAGCCCTCCTTTGTAAAAGGTGTGCCTGAATGCCTCATCTAGCGCATGGTCCGGCCCTCACAGAGGCACACTCATAGAAAAAAGCAGGGTCAGAAGCGAGTTAGTGTTTGAGGTCCTGTTGAGGCCGCGGCGTTCAACTGGCAGGGGTGAATGGGTTGACCTTGTCGCTCCATGTACCAGTATTCAAAGTCAAAAGAGGAGTTTTCATTTTCTTACAGACCTGACATTGCATACTTGGTGTGTATTGTTCTGTTCTGTACTTATGTTTTGTTTTGTTTCTTTCTGAATTTTATCAGACTGGGCAGCTTTCTTTTATGACACAAGCTGACTCTTTTTGACTTTAGAAAACCTATTGTAGAGAAAATGTTTTTTCTATAATATAAAAGGAAATTCTGACATTGATATTGGTACTGTCATTTTTTTCACTTCTGTTTCAGGAAAAAAAAACAATACATATTTTTTAGCTCGCCTCTTGGGTAATAATTACTAAGAAATTCAAAATTTAAAAAAATTACCACTCACTTTTAGTGACTTTAAGATGCCTTTAACCTCTCCATTCCATTTCATCTCTAGAGTTTTTCTATCTTTGTGTAGTATATTAATGCTATTTTAAACAAAAGGACTACAAATATCTAAAGGTCACTTGGCATTCTTTTCTTTTTTTTTTACTTCTTGTGTGTGTATAGGATGACTTCCTTACATTTAAGAGGCATGTAAAAATGAGCTCAGTATATTTCTGTCTGTTTATATCGCTTCCCTTTTTGTATCCTTTGTAATTGTACATGTTGCGTTGTATGCTAAGAGATGGCGCAAAATAAAGAGGAGTGACAGCTGGGCACACAGTGAAGGTTGATTTGCGCCCAGCAGCCTCGACTCTCTACTCTGTCCCTGTATGTATTTCCATTTATTCCTTTTTTTTTCTTTCTTAGCAAGTACTTTCAAAGAACTCTGTACATTTTAACATAAAATGAAAATAAATTATGTTGAGCCATTCATGTTTCCCTTGAACTTTCTATAGTTTCATCTGAACCGGTACAAATTAATGTTTGAAATTGTTGTCCCGCTACTTTTAACTGCCCCTATTTTACATTTGAAGTGTTTAATTTGTCTCCAATTTGTTTTGATATCTATATAAAGCTACAGTATATTTGGTTTGAAGAACCAATAGTTTAGCGTAGTTTCTCTCTGGAGCTCTGGTAACAACAGGTCAGTCAGCCAATCACAAGCAAGATACCTCTGAGCCTCTCTTTTGATCAGCTAATAGTTTTCTGAGCGATCTAATAAAAACACTCGGACAGCACTTGGTTACATACTATGTTAAATACTTGGGTTAGGGGCTGTGTGATTTTACATCTTTATTGTCTTCTTTCACTTCCAGCTTGTAAACAAAATGATGGTTGGATCGGATGTGATGACGGTAGATTTGGAATTATGTCAGGACAGATAGAAACAGTTCCAGCTCTGAGTCAGTAACCCTGTTTAATGTCACACCAGGCAAAGTCTGCAGAAATGCTCATTTACAGTTCTGCACAGTGGCTCAAGATCCTGTAAGGCTGGGTGGTGAGTCCTGGTGGGAGGGGCTTGGGCCCTGCCAGAGTGGTGAGTGACTACCTGGTTAGTGTAACATCACAAAGTCACAGAGTTCCTGATGGCTTGTTTAAGGCAGCGTTTCTGAATACAGGCTATCGGTGGACTGGTCACTTTGATACTTTCACTGTATTTATATACTTGCTTTATAATCAAACTACACATGGAAATCTCACTTTATGATATATGTGATGGTTAGCACAGTAAGTTAATTATGACAATTTACATAAACCCGGCATTACAGTGGTGGTAAATATCATGCAAAATAACCAAAGCTGCTTTAATTTTGACATGGAATTAAACAACATGTATGTGTCAGCTCTCATAGCAAGAAGCTGACTGGGAAATGGCTTTTCAGGGTCTTTAAAACTATCCCATAACTATAACTTCTTGCTCCAATTTAAAATTGCAGTAGAGGAACTCTTCACCATCATTGGTGACATGAGTCATGACTACTACTACTACTACCTGACTTGTGGTTATGACAGGATTTAAGGTATAATTTATTAAGATCAGCAGCAAACAGATCAGAGAAATGCTATACCAGGTTTTATTCTGAATATTATTTATACTCAATTTTACCTTACTGTATAGTTGGCCAACACTGATAACAGACCACTGGAATCAGCTCAGTTGCTTATTTGCTTTGACCAGTTTTGGCCACTAGATGTCCCTGTGAAATATTATGTCACACCAAAAAGCCTGAAAAAACATCTATGGTTTCCATATGTAGCAAAGATTAGTAATCGTATAGTGTTGATATCCTACAGTTTCATAGTTCAGTTTGAGTTTATAATCATTTTAGCCCTGATAAGTAAAGTAGATCACCTGGAGTTTGTTCGTTCAGTTTGCTACAGTGTCCCAGTCCCACAAAGAAGACCAGGATGCTCTGAGTACGACAATCACCATCTTAGACCACTCAGTAACTGATCACTGTTTATCACTGTACTGGTGTTTATCCGTGTGTGTTAACACAGTCTGAGGAGTATATGAGTTCATGTGAAAATGACATTTTGGTTTAGTCTTATTTCCATAATCACTATCAGTGATCGTAGCATCAGCTTTTTTTATCATCACAACAGAGAGATGAGGCCATGAGCATGTGAATGATCTTTTGCTGTCTTCAATTCAATATAGCACTCGAGTCTAAACAGAGGTTATCAGACCACTTTTCATAGAGCATACTGTATTCTTCATCATCATCATAACAAGTTGAACATATTTCACCACATTTGTAAAGAAGCTTTCACACAAGTAATGCAATTCACAACACAGAAATGACATGTGCCTTTGCATGAAAAATACACACATACAATGAAACATCAATTCAATATCAGTTAAAACAACTAGATGAGACAGAAAGAATATAGTTAGAAGAGAACAAAGAATGCATAGAAACAAGTCAGAAACTGTCTTTATTGTTTACACTCCTCTACTGAATGGTGTTCAGTCTTTATAGTAGATTTCAGTTTGGCATTTAGTGTCTGTGTTTAACATTTACTGTGAGGTTTTAACTGACTGATGTTTTGAGTTTCCTCAGGTGATCATTGTTTGCTTGTGGGTTGAACCTTTGTCTTCAGGGTGTTGGCTGAAAGCAGAGACTGGCGGTGACTGTGTGAACTCTCAGACATCATGTGCACACTGTTCTCATTCTCCTGTGTCCTCTGGGAACATCGACTACTGGTCAGTTCTCTGGCTGCTTTTACCACATGATGCATGGTGAAAGGTTAGGACACAACAGGATAATTGTCATTTTTGCCATTTGTAAGTTGTTCCCATAATAGTCAGTATATCACACTATAAGTCACGTAAAGAAAATAACTGTAAACTGTGTGTGCATATTACTGTATGTTTAAATATTACAAGATGGCAACGCATGCAGACTCAGTTTTCTGCCGTCTTCCATGTTATTTTTGTACTTTCATTCATGCCAGAAGCCACACACAGTTTAATTGCACCTTCTATAATAACAATACGGCTGATTCTGATCATTTTTGTTTCAACGGGGAAACATTTTAGAAAGTTAGTAAACCCTCTATATGTCACATGTGTTAACTGTGTATTTAATTGTCATCTTAAATGACATGAATTGATCATTACACAGGGTCAGCAATAAATAATTTACATTAAATACATAATTTTGTTATGCATAAATAACTATGACCACGTCAGCAGAAGCCTCTTTATAGACATAGTGTCATGTTTTATTCTGTTCAATTTTCATCTCTTCCTCACTTTGTTTTCTGGGAAAATGCAATGGTATTTTCTGTTTCCAATATACTAACATGCATAATAAAGTGTTGGATTCTGTCTAAAAGATATTATCTATTCTAAGTTATATTCTTTCTGAACTCTTCAGTGCTCCCTTGTACACCTGTCTGATAAATCTGAATGGAGAGAAGCTCCACAAGATGAAATCTGATACTGAAACAAAATGTCAGACTATCTCCATTTTAGAGCCAATCCGCGGACAGCTTTACTGGTGTTTACTGTAGCTTTCCCCCCACGGTCCAATCACAGCCGAGTCACAATTCATCAGCTTCCGTATTATTGACCAATGGCACGATTGAGAAGGCGGGGCTTAACAGTCTCCTCGCTTTCTGATTGGTCCGGTGCAGTCCGCTACGTTCCTTGCATCGAGAGCTGCTTTACTGAACGGGAAGCAACGTCGGTCGCTTGATCTTTCATTGGGAAGAAAAAAAAGGTGTAAGGCGAGACGAAAACGCTACAACATTGTCTTCGGTAAGTCGGTTGCAATTAATGAATAACGCGAGTGGAAAATGTGAGATTTTCAGCCAGAACAGCTCGGTTATTTCAGTGTATTTCCATCCTCCGGACCTACCGGGTGACGGGGCTTTTCCTCTGTCATGAGACTGAGGCGGGAGGAGGGACGGAGCATCCTGTGTGGAGAGATGGAGGCCTACTGCCTCTGTGGAAAGCTGGCGAGTCACTCGGTTAATGTTATCATGCTATAAAATGTGTGTAGCAGAGCTTTGTTCGGGTTTTTGTAGCGCTGTGTTGTATCCGGTCTGAACTCGATACCTTTGTCGCATATTTAATGAATATTCCGGTGTCATATTTCCTCAGCCAGCAGCGATACACTGAGCAGGAGTCAGACTCACTGTTGGATCAAGTGAAACCCCGTTAGTTTGGCTCTTATCCTCTCTGCGAGAAGGGAGCAGTGCACACAAGTCTTAATGCAAAATTACAGGCTTAATGTTGTCATTTGTCACGGATTTATTCTTGCTTTGCTTTGGAAAGGTTTATGTAGCCAAGGCTATATAGTATTGTAATAGTTGTGGGTTGAACCAGAAGGACGCGTATGGATTCTACAGAGAACATGCTTTGCTCTTGAATCCATTAAAACAAGAGTGTACAGTTTGTAGTGTTATATTACAGATACAGACAGACCTCCAGTATTCTTTGATGCTGAACTCAACACAACACAACACAACACAACACACTGTATGACCAATGTCTGTGCGTTGTCCAGAGCGTAAAACTTGGTGAAACGTGTCATGTGAGAGGAGGAAGGGCTGACTTTCTGTAGTGAACATGAATGACTGGGTCTTACTTCTCTATTCAAACTCTTTGTCAGGCTTCATGTGATATTAGCTCCCCAACAACTCCATAACTGCTTAAAAATAATGTCCATACATAGCCTATGTGAAATACCTAAATTTGTTTTAACCAAGTAAATGTATTATTATTATTATTATTATTATTATTATTACATGTATTGTACAATGATTTTGTAGGTGGTATTGTAATGCTTTCAACATATTGTTTTTCAAGAGGGGCAATAGGCTAATGAAAAGATAGATCTCTAGGCACTTACTGACAAAGAGCTGTTCTAGACCAGAGTCAGACCATATTCTTTATAATGTTGGAGGTCCAACAGTCCACACCATTAACAAGCACTTGACAAGTGACAAGGATAAACCTTTAAGAGACATAAACCTCTAGCAGAACCAGAGTCAGGGTGGGTGAGACAGACAGAGGAGTTCACTATACAATGATAGCCATGCTGATAATAATGACAGCAACAAGAATAATAGTGATGATGATCATAATGGTAATAGTAATATCTATTATTATGCTAAGTGTAGCAGCAGGTCATATAGTGCGCTCTTTGTCATATCTGAGCAATAAAAGCTCAGATATAAGTGATATAATTAACGACGGCTGAGTGCCGTATATCTGCTTCTATATGAAAGTACACTTAAATCTTTATTACTTATATTCGGCACTTGTGGTCAAACACTCCATTTTTTGTGCACTAAATAGTATAGTATCATTCCTCAAAGACCAGTGACCTTTTCATCCTGCTCTTAATGTGAAATGCTTTGGTTTTCTCTTTTATTTGGACCGTCTCTCAGCCCCCAGCCAAGATGATCCACAGCCTGTTCCTGGTCAACGCCTCGGGGGACATCTTCCTGGAGAAGCACTGGAAGAGCGTGGTCAGCCGCTCGGTGTGCGACTACTTCTTCGAGGCGCAGGAGCGTGCCACCGAGCCGGAGAACGTCCCGCCGGTGATCCCCACGCCGCACCACTACCTTATCAGCGTGCTCAGGCATCGCATCTACTTCGTGGCGGTCATCCAGAGCGAGGTGCCGCCGCTCTTCGTCATCGAGTTCCTGCACAGAGTCGTCGACACGTTCCAGGTTGTTGCTCACTTCTCTGCTCAGTTGAAGTTAGTGACTCACATCTACGTCTATAAATACTCACATCCTGCCTGTTTTCTGTGATCCCAGGACTATTTTGGAGTGTGTACGGAGGCTGCCATTAAGGACAATGTGGTGGTGGTCTATGAACTACTGGAGGAGATGCTGGACAACGGCTTCCCACTGGCCACAGAGTCCAACATCCTCAAAGAACTCATCAAGCCTCCCACCATCCTCCGCACAATGGTCAACACCATCACAGGTAGGATATATGTACTATTTATAAAGCTATTTACATCAAAATGCAGGTGTGAGACACATGTTGGTGTGATATTGTGATTTTCTCTCCTTAAAGCTTCAGGGATCCACTAACACTATTCACTTATAGATAATTAGTAAATCAAGTTCTAAATGTTTAATCTCCCTTCTACCTTACAGATAGGTCTGAGCAACTGATGTGCTTTTAATTATGCACAACGTAAAGGGATAGTTCAACATTTTGGCAAATCGGCCCATTGCCATAATCCCTATAGTTTTAGCAGTAGGTTCGTTACCTTTATTTGTCGGTGCAAGCTATTTTTAGAACGGCGGAGCAGAGCTGCGAGCTGCTCAGAGCTACGCTACGGAGGCTCATGGGATTTCTTGGTTTCCCTCATCAAACTCATCAAATACACAATCCAACAACTCCACAACGCTCTGGTGGACAAGTTGTGACCTGCACATTCACCACGCTATCAGATAATAACACAACGTTAAGAGACAGAGTTGTTTTCCAGGCAAATGCAGCGACTGCTTGCTGAAAAACCGCCCCAGACGGGAACGTGCATCAGCGGTCTTGCATGAATTTGCCTCAAAAACAACTCTTCTACTCTCTTCTACAACTCTCTTGTCTCTTAACGTTTTGTTATTATCTCATAGTGTGGCAACCACTACTGTTGAACTATCCCTTTAAGCCTTAATGAAATTTAAATAGGAGGGTACTGTTACAGAATACAGCTGAAGGGGGAAACGAGTCATTGTAAAACAGTGAATAAGAAATACTGCTTTTTTTTGTACCAGACTGTAAAGATGTTTATTTCTGCTGTGTAGACTGATGGGGACTGACGCCAGACTCTGTGTAACCCTTGACCCTGCACTGCACTGAAGGCTTCTGCCCCCTACTGTCTGCTACATCATCAGAGTTAACACTGTTTATGTTACAGCTCTTTAACATGTGTACATGTTTTCCAGGTAGCACCAACGTGGGTGAACAGCTCCCTACAGGCCAGCTGTCTGTGGTGCCATGGCGACGCACCGGGGTCAAGTACACCAACAATGAGGCTTATTTTGATGTGGTGGAGGAGATCGATGCCATCATTGATAAATCAGGTATTTTTCTGTACTAATCACGTAGACATGTATAGATTACTGTGAAATATTTTGAACATCAGCATAAATTAAAAGTTACTCGAATCTCAACAGTGTTTGTCTATAGAGTGAGTTTTGGTCACATCCTTGTTTCTAAAGCAGTGTTACATGTTGTTTCCTCCTCAGGCTCCACTATTACAGCAGAAATCCAGGGAGTTATCGATGCCTGTGTGAAGCTGACAGGCATGCCTGACCTCACCCTATCATTTATGGTGAGTTGACAACTCTTAAAAACCTTTTCCAGCCTCTTGTGGATTTTCAACAAGCTAGCTCTTAGTGCATTTACACAATCAGACTAATATTGACCATTAGAAAGAAGTGCCCACATGATTACATGACCAAGACACAGAGACCAGCTGGTGCTCTGCCTCAGCTGGCCTCTGTCTGTGAATTATTAAAGACAGTGCCTCCATTTTATTTGAACTTGAAGTTCATCCGAGGTGTGTGGTGTGTGCACATTGCATGCTGTATGTAAGACGATATGTCACTTGCCGTATTTGAAAACAACATTTCAAGTTGTTGAAACTCAGATTTGCTTTGGTCAAATGTCTTAGAGCCAAAAAAATTAAAATTAAAATACCTAAACAGATAAATTGAAATATATTATATTTTACCTGCCACCCAACTATCTCTTTCTCCTTCTCCCAGAATCCTCGGCTGCTGGATGACGTCAGTTTCCACCCGTGTGTTCGGTTCAAGCGCTGGGAGGCCGAGCGGATCCTCTCCTTCATCCCCCCTGATGGAAACTTCCGGCTGCTCTCCTACCACGTCAGCTCTCAGAAGTCAGTGTTTTCCTCTGTTTACGTCACATGATGGAAAATGTCAAAACATGTTTTTCCAGCAGCCCGTGTGACCCCTGTATGTCGGCCTGCTTCTCCCTCAGCCTGGTGGCCATCCCAGTGTACGTCAAACACAACATCACCTTCAGAGAGGGAAGCTCACAGGGACGTTTCGACTTGACTCTGGGTCCAAAACAGACCATGGGCAAGGCTGTGGAGTCGGTCCTAGTCAGCAGCCAGCTGCCCCGGGGAGTCCTCAACGCCAACCTCAACCCCTCCCAGGGAACATACACCTTTGATCCAGTCACAAAGGTACTCAGAAACTGTCACCAAGGCTGTTTGTAGGATTTAGGATAGAACATGTGTGTAGGATGTAGGATTGAAATCATGTGGCTTGAGGTCAGATGCATTAAGCTGCAGCCTCTATGTATATTCATTCTGTGTTGCCGAGTCTTTAAGTGGCAGTGATCTCACACTTCACACATCTTGATATTTTATGTTTTGTCCAGTTGTTGACATGGGATGTCGGTAAGATCAACCCACAGAAGCTCCCAAGTCTAAAAGGCACCATGAGCCTGCAGGCCGGGGCCTCCAAACCTGACGAGAACCCCACCATCAACATCCAGCTGAAGATCCAACAGATGGCCATCTCAGGTACACACACACACACACACAAATGCAAATATCTAAACAGCTTGTCCTAATGCAGTCACAGTCATGTCTCTGGATGAATTCTTCTTTTTTTGTTGAATTTTCAGTTTTTCCTTCTTGAGATCTTCTGTCAAATACCCTGATACTAACTCCCACACATTTTATCAGTACCTAATGAGAGTTTATATATTCAAAGTTACTCTTAGAAACACTGGGGATTATTGTACTCAGTCCCTGCTACTAACAGAGGAGGTTTTCATCACACAGCCTGCTCAGCTGATAACCACCTGACCGCCCCATTGTCTGAGCATAGTGAACAACGGCCACTAGATGGTGCCAAATGCAACAAATACAACTCGTTCTTTCTGTATTCTATGGGCACATCTGTAGATATTTAGTTTTACCCTTACCTCGAGTTCCAGATGTGTTTCCTGATCCAGCTAGCATGACATGATGTATACGTTCTTGTAAAAGCTTAAAGGCTGATTGGTTCTCTGTACTAAATTAGGCACAGACATACAGTATGTCATCTTTGTCAGGAATGAATATTTCACTTAAGAGACAAAGAGACTGTTTCTGTCTTGTGTGTCTGGGTATTTTAGGGGACAATAAAGATTTACAAACAATACAATTCAATACAAACAATAATAGGTGAAATTTAGAAACTTTTGGTTATCCGGGTAACTGAAAGAGTCCATAAGAACTCACAACTTTACCTTTTGAAATAATAATAATAACTTTATTTATATAGCACCTTAAAAAACACAAGTTTACAAAGTGCTTCACAAAACAACATAAAAGACAAGTCACAAATGCCATAAAAACATAAGAGATGGACAAGTGATACAGCAACACAGGCAATACAGGAACCCAACAACAAATTGAGACCAAGAGGATGCAAATTAGAATGCAGGATGCAGTTAAATAAATAAATAAAAGGGGGTGGGGGTATACATGATAAAAAAAAAAACAAATAAGATGAGATACAATAAGAAAAGATGGGATAAAAAAAGTTAAAACCGAAGAAGGTGTAAAGTAAAACAAAGAGCATCTGAGTAAAACTGTGAGATAAAATTGATGATGATGCTATGGATCAACTGGGATGTAACTGTAACACATGTGAGGAAGCACTAAAGTGTATCACAGCAGATATTGTGTAGACGCCTAACGTTGACCTCTGATGTTGTTGTATGTGGATCAAGTCTCTGTAAAGATCTATAAATCTGTCAGCAGACTCACCCTCGCCCCAAACACACAGTTAGGATGGTGTTTTTATAGAATAATGATACGATTAATGAATGTGAACTGTGTCCTTTTACAGGGCTGAAGGTGAATCGACTGGACATGTATGGTGAGAAGTATAAACCTTTCAAAGGCATCAAATACATGACAAAGGCTGGCAAGTTCCAGGTCCGGACATAAAGACTACTGCTCTGTGGCTACTGGACCAAACCGCAATGAGACGGTGGGGTGATGTGATGGAGGAAGGGGGAGTTGGTACATTCCCTGTGTATATGCATTTCAAGATTTACCTACACAAACTGGAGACGCCTCGTAGCAGTTGAAAAATGGACATTTTCTCTGTTGAGTCAAAAGCATCAAATGTCTGGTGGACAGGTTAGAGCTTTGACTGAATCTGCAGTTAGAACCAAATGTAATTAAACATTTCTGTCACCGTCCAAGCTGAACCCAGGCCAAATTCAGCTGGTCCCAATATATATCACTCATTAACTATAACAGACACAGCATCTTTTTAATCGTTTTAATCCTTAAACCCAATCAGACCCATGCAGTTTGCAAGTTTATGTTAATCTAGGCTTCATCAAATGCAGATGTAAATTTCAAGCTCTAACAAATAATCAACAGGCCTCAATCTGATGCTGTACTGTAACAGCTGTAGGTATCAGGCTGCATACACAATGTTACGGTTTAAAACACATCTCTTGTGCTACGTTTACACTTCCACATCCACACTACTACAGAGTTTTTCAGGCACTTTGAAAACTCCAGGGTTGCACTGTGGAAAAGAAGTAGATACCCACGTTCTTATTGGTCAAGACCGTCTGTGGTGAATGCAACATGGATATGAAAACCCCAGTTTTAAAATGAAAACGTAGAAGTGTGGATGTAGGCTGAGCTTTGAAAGTGATCCATCCTCCACTTTTCACACTTGTCTTTCATGACTGTCTCAATGAATGTGTCAAGGTGACTATTATTTGCCCTATAAAACAAGAAACATTCAACACTGGTCCAATAATAAATCAAAACAGAGTTTTCCAAGTATAAATTGAGATATTATGAATTGAAATGTATATGACAGAAATTCGGCATTCTCCCATGTTAAAGGACGTCTGTACAGAAATACATCAACCCGAGAGTCCAAAAAACTGGTGGCTGTTGATTGGATGGATGTACTGTACTACAGTTTATACCTGGAGGTTTTTTATGTGGACCAGCAGTAGCAAGGGAGCTTCTGCTGTCCTAGAAAAACCTAAATTATAATTTAAATGGGCCCATTTTTTCTCCAAAATCTTTTAGGACAGAACTGCTGTAATGATAAACTGTTCCAAAGATGAACTCCTAGTGAAAATGATGAACGTGTCATCTATCTATATTTGTCCCGTCTAACTCCTTCCCTAGAATTCATCTGTCCATTGTTTGTTCTGATCTTGTGCTCCTCTTTGATTTTTTTTCTTTGTATGATTTTGCCTGCAGCACTGGAGTCAACACACTGATGTATGAGAGTATGATACTGAAGCCGTCCTCAATCATGCACTTTCACAACTGCTGGTACTAACGTTTCCTTTTTAATGCAAGTGAGATGAACATGACTGGAAAGCTGTTAAAACTCAACTACCATGACGGTTTCAGGTACATGTTTGTCTGTTTTATTCAACCTAAATTATTATTTATTAAACAAAGCAGAAGTCATCTAAGTAAGAAGCCTGTCGATGAACCGCAATACGGCCGAACTGTCAGTATATCGAACGTATCGAAATATGAAAAACATCTTTCCCCCTGTCAGTTTGGTGCTGTGATCCAAAAATTTTCCTCAGTGCATCCCAACGGTTCCAGTCTTAATATCTATTCATATACATTATGTCAAAATAATTATGAACATCACCATGCCAACTGTGCTGATCTAGATAAACCAGTACGAGGGAGAAGGTGTGATTCATACATTCCTCTGGGACTCCACATCATATTCACACCTCTGATCTCTCTGGCATAGAGGTGCGTGGTTGCAAACAGAGCGCCGTGTCAACAGCTCGAAATAAAAAGAATTATATGAAACTATGTACCAGGTAACTCAGACGTTATATTGAAGGTTTGCATTTTGTGTTTATGGACTTTTTTGTTTGTGTGTTTGTTTAACAGCCTCCAATGGAGTGTTATACCGGTGTACGAATAAAGATTTGATGTGTTATAACTGAGTGATAGAACAGATTAATCTGTTTAGTTCCATATCGTGCTGCCTCTTTTAAGGTTCTTCAAAAATGCTCACTTATTTTTTTATTTTTTTATGATTAATACTAATAGGATTTTATAGATTTTTGAATATCACACATACAAGTATATATGGCAAGCCATTTTAACATTTAAAAGCCAGACTGGATATGTGTTGTAGATATCTGTAATTCAGTTTTGCCTCTTGTCAAAAAGAACATTTCAGATATCCACAAATGACGTCACTTTTGCCATTCATGTGTATGGGGTTTGTCATTACAGATATCTACAATTCAGTTGCAGATATCCGCTATGTGAATTACAGATATCTGTAACTGAATTACGACTAGTACTAATTCCAGTTTGAGATATCTACAATTTGATTCTGACTAGTCATAATTCCAATTCAAGATATCTTTAATTCACCTCAATTAAAGATATCTACATGTCCCTTTTCAGATATCTTAAATTAAGTTTTGACTAGGCGAAATGACGTTGTAGATATCTCAAACTGGAATTAGTACTAGTCATAATTCAGTTACAGATATCTGTAATTCACATAGCGGATATCCGCAACTGAATTGTAGATATCTATAATGGCAAACCCCATACACATGAATGGCAAAAGTGACGTCATTTGTCCTAGGAAGACGTAGTAGCAGATATCTGAAATGTTCTTTTTGACAAGAGGCAAAACTGAATTACAGATATCTTGAATAAAAAATCCAACTATTCAAAATGTAATTACGACTAGTCAGAAAGACGTTGTTGATATCTACAATGTTAATTCTGGATAGTCAAACTTAGCTTTTAAATGTTAAATCCGCTTGCCATAAGTATACATGTGGCAAATGTTTGGTTGCACAACAATTAATATGGAGACTTGCACACAGAAAGTTAACAGATATCTATAGTATAAATCTCTTGCAAGACGAAAACAAGCTAACTAAAATAAAACAGGATAGCAAAATAAATACTCACCTAGTTCAATGCAGTCCTCACTGCTTAAATAGATCTTGAACTCTATTTTTTATTGGCACTATTACATTTAAATGTGCGTATCCTAGACACAGATAAAGGTATTCAAGTTATGAGTCTCTTCATATGTAAATATTAGTCCATCATTACACAGTCATTTTGAGATGAACACAAGCAGATGGTTTCCAAGTTAGGTGACAGTGAAGTCTACACCGTCTGGGAAATGTGTCTTTATTCAGCATTATGAGACGGTCTGTGTTGATAAGTCACTGTCATGGCGCAATTGAAACCAGAGACATTGTTTCAATTTGAGTCTGACTCTTTTTATTTCATGCACAGCAGACTGCAGTCGATGCACTTCTCAGCGGAAGCACCAGCAAATATTATGCAAAGACCCCTGGGGGTTCCTGCATCCAATTATATTTGCCACCATAACTCCAGGAGTTGCAGATATCTAGTAATTTGGGAACAAAGTGGACAGAGGGCTGATGATTGACAAGATACTGTAAAGCACCGACATAAGGAGGACTTCTTATGAGTATCCTGATTTCAAGACTATTTTATCCACTTAGGATTTTCCCAGACACTCAAACTCCATTCTATGAATTAAACATATCTCTGTTGTAAGTGAGCGGAGCTGTTATTAAATGTGCACAGCACTCCCAGCCTTTTGTTAGATAGAGTAATTCTTGCGCCTTACACTAGTAAATCTTACATCAGCACCGGCTGAGGATGGTCTGGGTCATGAGACTTGTGGTGAAATGCAGCTGAGACGCCTCGACTCTGTCAGCTGCTGCTGCTGCTGTTGCTGCTGCTGCTGCTGCTGCTGCTGCTGCTGCTGCTGCTGCTGTTGCTGCTGCTGCTGCTGTTAATGCTGCTGTAGCTGCTGCTGCTGCTGCTGCTGCTGCTGCTGCTGCTGCTGCTGCTGTTAATGCTGCTGCTGCTGCTGCTGCTGCTGCTGCTGCTGCTGCTGCTGCTGCTGCTGCTGCTGCTGCTGCTGCTGCTGCTGCTGCTGCTGCTGTAGCTGCTGTAGCTGCTGCTGCTGCTGCTGCTGTTAATGCTGCTGCTGCTGCTGCTGCTGCTGTTGCTGCTGTGAACAGAGACAGGGCCAAGTATGTCCAGGAGGGTGATGGATGGCTTCAATATAAACCTAAAAAGTCCCTCAGTCTCCCGCATGACGTCACAACATCTGGTTTAAACCCCCACTTGTGACATCAGACAATCTTAACCTCAGCTGCTATGAGAGCTGCTGGTAAAAAGCCATTATGGAGTCAGCCCATGAGCTCAGAGGTACCACGCAACTTTAGGTGGGTGGGTGTGTGTGTGTTGGGGTGGGGTGGGGTGGGGGGGTCTTAACCCTCTCATCCTCAGTGTGACGTCATCCTCCCCCTTTGCTCCAGCTGGCAGGAGTCCACTCCATAATTTCCTGATCACTTTAACCCCCTCAGCAAAGTTTCTCTCTGGTTTTCACCTCAGCTCCACTGACCAGACACGCAGCTCCAAGTCAGAGTTATGTCATTAAGTCATTAGGCTCGAACTTTTTCCTCCTTCTCCTGCACCTTTTTTTTTTATATTTTATTTTAGTTGAAACGTTTTCGTCGTCGCATTTTACGTACAGTTAATATTGTTAATTATTTTTGCTTTCTAAGGACTTTTGTTATTTTTATTTTATTTTATTTTTTGCAAACATTTAAATGCAGTAAGGAGGAATCTATGAGAACATTTAAAGAGCCATTCAGGTAAGTTGCCTCACTATTATTATTTTTTCTATCAAATAATATTAGCCTTTCATTGCTTGCGCTAGTTGCGCACATGTGGCTGCAGCGGTGGTGATCTGTTCCTGCACATCTGTGAGTAACACGATCCTATGCCTCCTTATTTAGTTATCCTACAGGCTACACCGTGGAAGTTGTGTGAAAGTATATGGGATTAGTTGATTCCATTGATGCATTTACTAAAAAATAAAAATAAAAAAAATAATATTGTGACTTCATTGGGTGTCCTGATCACTGAGGCCATGTATTGGAACAACAAAGTTTTAGACCCTCGTCGTGGATGTAAATCAAACTCGCACCCAGTCAGAGTGCTGTTTTTTGTCACCCAAAGCAATTAGCAATTAGCTCCAATCCACACCCTAATGTGTTTTGTTTGCCTTACTGTTGATAACAACATTATCTCAGTGTAAATCTACTATGCCTGCTAGGCTCTAGCTGATAGCTTTCACTGTGTGGCCCTGGCCGGACTGCCCACAGTCATGTTAAGTAGTTTCCTGTCGGGGCCCACGTGGACACACACGTACAGTAACAACAGTAGCAGAGAGGAGCTGGCGCGCGCTCTGACAGTGCTGACCGGGCGCGTGCTGATGCCTCCCGACCGACATACGTGTTGATTTTAACACGTGCTGGATGAGGTGGCAGAGCGCGTGCTGCTGTAGTTAAACACCTGTGTGTCATTAATTACGGCTTCGCACAGCTGCAGTTAATTCAAAATATCACCATGGAAATTATTATTATTATTGCCTCGTGCACTACCATAGGTTTGAGGTTAGTCAAATTGAGAGGAACAGCAGCGTTAGTGTCGTTATATCTGCTTTATGTCTATTGAGAAGGTCTTTACCTGCACCATAGTGTTTTTGCGCGTACTGTCAAGGGGTTAGCAACCGTTTGCTTTGCACTAAAGCTACACCATGGACCTCCATTTGGTAAGGTTTTTGCCCTCAACTCTCTCAGAAGTTTGGTTTGCTTCATTTATAATGTAGCCTACAAAAGTTAGTGTTTAGGTAATGGTCCTGCCCTGTTTATGCTAGAATCCCTGGTGTGCTTTAACGTTAGCTAGCTAGCTAGAAAATAAACAAGCTATGAAATGTTCTTTTCCTAAAAAAATTTTTTTTTTTTTAATGACATACATTTTTGTTCTGTTCTAACCTAAAAAGTTTATTTTTTATTTTTACAAAGTTGCATTTGGTGTTATGGGAAAAGCACAACCTTGAAAAACAGCTAGCTACAAGTTGTAGCCTAGCCTACAAACCATATTAAATCCACTGCAAACCACTAGTCCACTGGTTTACATTAAGGTTTTCCTACATTAAAGGAGCCAATGCTACACTGAATTTATATTGATTCAAACCCCACTGCATTCCTGTAAATATCTGTAAACAGTATGGCTGTGAGAGAAGGCTGCAAGCAAAGAAACTTTGGGTTGTCTTTGCGCAATTCACTTCATTGACGGTTGACTGGAGCATGCTCCCACAAGACAAAGAGGACTGTCCCTGGCATCAACTTATCACCCCCTTCTTTTATTCAAAATGACACAAGCACCCAAGACCCCCACACCTCGTTCACTACAGGCCTGGCATTAAACAGTCTCAGTCTCAAACTGCTCATGTGAGCCTGTATGGCAACGAGCCAGCTGGATGCACAGCACTGACAGCTGTGTTTGGAAACCAGACAGTATCCAGACAGCAATCAGGAGTGTCAGACTGAACACTAATGTAGGACCCACCATCTAATATCGGTTTATGACACAAAGTCAGTTTACCCTAACCCTATATAATGACACTGATTTGAGCCAGTGTCTGATTCCCGACAAGATAATGTTTGGTCTAGTTTGACCTACAGTATGTTAACTAATACTTTGCTACAGTGTTTTCTTGAGTCTTGTTTCTTAACTTACCTCATTTGGCTCACAGTATTACTGACACCTACATCTAACCAAGAGATATAGACATGAATGTCTCCTTGACAAAAAGTTGGAATAAAAATGTTTTCTCCTTAGCATTTTGGGTTTCGTTAAAATGTTTATTCTTATCCCTCTTTATCTTTGTTTTCTGTGTCCCTTCCCAGGCTTTGTGTATTCTGGGCAGGCACTGCCATGATTCCCCTGGCTCCAGCTATGCTGCTCAGATTGTGGTGGACTGCCAGCCATCCCTCAGGGTAGTTGGGAAAGATGGACTCAATATTGGAAGTTCCTATCCGGATTCTCCAGGGCCACCCGGGTAACCAAGAGCATAGAGTAACAGAGTAGTTTGTCCCTGGAGGGCTCAGACTAGTGGACAAGATGAGCACAATGCTAACACCCCAAAGAGTCACGGCTTTCTCCAGCAGGCTCGATATCTAGTTCGACAAAGTCAATGACAGAGACTGATCCAAGAAAAGTACAAACTAGTCAAATATTCATTTGGATGGGATCTGATGTTGATTTTAAACTTTTTTAAATTTCTCTAATTAAAAGACAGATATAGGTACAAGACAGGACAGGCATCATGCCCAAGCCAAAGGCAGGGCCTGGTCCACCACCTGAGGAATTCTCTGTAGATGCAGATGATGCCCAGTCTCTCCACCTGTACAGAAAATCCTTAGAGAAGACATCTCCACTGAGCAAATATATTGAGAGTGAGCACCAACAAGCCGGGCTCTTCACTCTCTCTCCCTCTGATGCTGATGCCTCCCTGGATGCTGCTGTTGACCTCCAGAAGAAAAGGAGGAAGAAGTGTGGCACCTGTACCCCATGTCTCCGCAAAGAGAACTGCGGCAGCTGCGGCAACTGCCTGAATCGCAAGACCGGCAAGCAGATCTGCAAACTGCGCAAATGTGAGCAGCTGAAGAGAAGAAACATCGAGTGGGAGGTGAGTGAGGTACTTTCTGTTCACCTGAAACACATTCATGTCATTAGGTGATAGGGTTTTTTGCTGAAGGAGCAGTCTGCTTCTAGTTCTTTAAGAGTACCACTCTTGAGACAGAGTTGTTTTCGAGGTAAATTCATGCAAAGCAGCTGATGCGCGTTCCCGTCAGGGGTTGTTTTTCGGCAAGCAGTCTCTGCATTTACCTTGAAAACAACTCTGTCTCGTAACGTTGTGTTACTGTACTATCTCATAGCGTGGTGAATGTGCAGGTCACAACTTGTCCACAAGAGCGTTGTTGGATTGTGTATTTGATGTGTTTGATGAGGGAAACCAAGAAATCCCATTAGCCTCCGTAGCGTAGCTCTGAGCAGCTCGTGGCTCTGCTCCGCCGTTCTAGAAATAGCTTGCACCGACAATTAAAGTTAATGAACCTACCTATAAGGATTATGGCAATGGGCCACTGTGCCAAAATGTTGAACTATCCCAGTTGAACTATCCCATCCATCCATCCATCCATCCATCCATCCATCCGTCCGTCCATCTGTTCGCTTGCTCCAGTATTTCCATTACGAACATTATAAACATCTCTTTAGGGGTGTCAATCCAGGCAAAACCTTTGCAGTCCCCAGTCCTCCTGATGTCCTTGATGTTCGTTACCTGTCAAATCTAGACCTACATGTGGATAGCCATCCACATGTAGGATAGCCATCCACATGTGTATAGCCATCCACATGTGCCATATGTGTAGACATTAGTGCACTTACCCAACTAGCTAATGACAGACACTTTAATGTGGTCACTTGTGGCACTTCAATTCCCAAACTGTAATTAATTCATCGATTCAGAGCCACAGTTATAATTTTTCATTGTTCTCATGACAACTCCTCTTCTGTCTTAGTTTCTGCTTGCCAACATTAACCAGTGTGAAACAGAGCCGGAACTGATGGGAGTCGTTTCCCTGCCAACTCAAATGTATTTCTAGATAGCACCTCACACAATGAGACAGTCTTTACACACATAGTTAAACAACTACTATAGCTATTAAAACAAATTAGAAAAATCTGAATTATAAAGCCCCTATACCTTCACCCACCTATAAGTGTACCTTAAATCTAGTTGCTGTAGTTGTATTTGTCTCACATTCTATTTCGATATTACAAACCTGTGAAAAACCTGTTTTAACTGAGAGTGTGTGTGTGTGTTTGCAAAGCTCAGAGACTGTGACAGCTACCGAACTGCAGCAGTGGAGAATTCCTGCAGTTGCTTGTGCTTTGTCCTCTGACCTCTGAGGCTTCGATTTGGAGAGTGGGGGTTAACCTCAGGCCATTTTGTATTTGTGTGTGTGTCTGTGGGTGTGAGAAGAAAGAGAGAGAGAGCATGTCTTTAAAGTGTGCACTTGTGTGTTAATGGAAGTGTGTGTGTGTGTGTGTGTGCATCAGAGTCTTCAACAGGGGACGGGGGGATGGGCTGTAAAAGCCAAGGAGGAGGAGGATAGTTGGTCAGCACTATTAGAGGTAGAGAAGCCGGAAAAAGTGGAAAGTGCTACGAAAGCATGACTTCATAACTACCGTGGAGACACTGTTTGCACAACTGCAACAACAGACAAACCTCAGTGCCACCCATCATGTCTACAGCGGTAGATCAGAGGTGTAGATGCCACGCAGACGGGGACCTGCAAGTCACAAAGTTGCAGTCTAGAGGAAAAGGGCCCATGGTTGTTGAGCCACAAACAGGAAATACGGTTTTCCTTCAGTACACTCCAGGCCTGCCCTGTCTTGTTTGGTAGGACATTTCTGAATCAGCAGCAACACACTGCAGGCGCACATCCAGTCATAACAAAACAAGAATTTGTTTTCCAAAAATGCGGTGGCCCAGAGTTTAAATACATATTTACATACCTGTTAGACTTGTGTGACAGAGACACACATTATCAGAGTAAAGATCACCAAGCATATCCACTCGCTGTTGCTACCAGCGGGTATCACTGCTCAGAATTTCCGGATCGTGTGCGTTCAGCAGCTGAGAGGGAAACAGCCGGCTTAAGGGGTTTCCTAATTGTACTCATTGTCGTTTTCAAAGCTCTTCCGTGGCTGAGGGGTAATAGAAATTTACTGCCTCTATATTTCAAAACCCCTGACCTCTGAGAGAACTCTTACTCTATTCAGCCAAACCTTTTCCCACTTTCCTTTTAGTTCTTTGTCCAGTATCTCCACAAGCTATAATGTACACACACAGGAATATGTTCTTAATGGTCCACCATCAGCTTGTTCAGGTTTAGCTTCATCATCACATCATAGTAACCTGTAGTCTGATCATTTCTAGTTCTGCTCCGAGTATTTCTGATACATATAAGAAAACATAAATTTGACCTAAGAAAACAAGGACCTTATTATTTAAAGGGATAGTTCAACATTTTGGCAAATTCGCCCATTGCCATAATCGCTATAGTCATAGCAGTAGGTTTGTTACCTTTAATTGTCGGTGTAAGCTATTTTTAGAACGGAGGAGCGGAGCGGCAGGCTGCTCAGGGCTATGCTATGGAGGCTAAGGGAATTTCTTGGTTTTCCTCATCAAACTCATCAAATACACAACCCAACAACTCCAAAAGGCTGTCGTGGACAAGTTGTGAGCTGCACAATCACCACGCTATGAGATAATAACGGTTACGAACGTTACGAGACGGAGCTGTTTTAGAGGTAAATTCATGCAAAACCGCTGATGCACGTTGCGTTCAGGGACAGTTTTTCAGCAAGCAGACGCTGTATTTACCTCGAAAACGGCTCCGTTTCGTAACGTTCTGTTATTATCTCATAGCGTGGTGGTTGTGCAGCTCACAACTTGTCCACGACAGCATTTTGGAGTTTTGAGATTTTGTATTTGATGAGTTTGATGAGGGAAACCAAGAAATTCCTTAAGCCTCCGTAGCATAGCCCTGAGCAGCTCACGGCTCTGCTCCGCCGTTCTAAAAACAAAAACAGCACCGACAAATAAAGGTAACAAACCTACTGCTATGACTATAGCGATTGTGGCAATGGGCCAATTTGCCAAAATGTTGAACTATCCCTTTAAACAACTAGGACCGTGCAATCACATATTTAGTAGGCCAGTCATCTGGAATGTAATGTGGTGTGTCCATCCATCCATCCGTCCGTCCGTCCGTCCGTCCGTCCATCCATCCATCCATCCAGCCTTTGACCTCTGTATGGATGCAGCAGCTCAGGCTCTTATTGCCTGGCAACCACATCCTCCATTCTGACCACTACCCTGTTACAGTTTTTAACCTTTGACTGGACAGAACAAATTCATTTCTAATGTCAAACAATCTGCTGAAAGTGCAGTTCAACTAAAGGTTCCCATGACACGTGTGTTTTTTTACCCATGACCCTTTGCATTCCTAAACCCTTTTCTGAACTGGCTGAGACCCAACACTGTACTATGTTGATCAATCCATCATTCAATGAAAAAAATCTAAAACTATTCCAACTGAAGAAACAGTTGCATATTGAGCAGCTCTAGTGTGTGCACTGCTTTGTCAGTAGAAAGAGAAAAGACAGACAAGCTTGATCAATACCATTAATTACATCATTTAGTCTAATTGCAGGGTTAGGGTTAGTCACTAACCCAGCACCCTGGTCTTCCTCTGTCCATCCGCCTGCAGCCAATTGGGATTTTTTTACGACGTGCAATCAGAATGGCTGAAACAAGCCGCACCTCTCCCGTGTCTGTCTGTGTGTGGCGTGTGGTTTTCACTGTGACGGTGAGCAGGAGGAAGAGTTTGCTTCAAGTGTGCAGGTCGAGGAGAGCGCTAATCTCTTGTTAAGCGTGAGTGGGTAACAACAACAGATGGGCCGTGTGAATGAGGTGAAATTAAATGAAGGGGCGTGCAGGTTTATGATGCTAACGGCGAGTGATCTGCAAGATTTGCATGTGTGTGATAGTCTGTAACTGTCAGGTGTGTTGAAGGCTGGGGACGTCGAGAGGAAGGTTCGATCTGATGAGAGATGTGCTGGATAACGTTTGTTCCTCTTAGCGGTGTAGATATTTGTCACTCCTCCCTTTATAGACGCTCTTTGGTAATTATATCAGCGTGAGATAAACATTTAGCAGAGGAAGTACCATTTCCTCTTCTGTCACGTCATTATTTATAGTCCTACTACAACCACTGCCTTTGCTCTCGTTAGAGCTTTTACACCCAGTTATAGTATCACAACCACAGCGGCTGTCATCATGACGACCGTCCCCACTGAAGACGTTTGCCCCGTGACGACAGTAGTAGCCACCGAACCAACCACATCCACATCCACATCCACCTATAACGAAGCGACGGTGAAGCCAAGCAAGCGGACCGGCTCACACTGTCCGGCTTACTGCAAACACGCCTCCGCTCACACACACAAACACACACATTCGTACACACACGTGGTCCGTGTGACGTCAGCGGAGGGGATTTCCCATGCCACACGAGAGCGTCAGACAGACACTAGAAATGCTGTGTCACCGCGCGGGTGCTTCACCTCCCCACGCCACACTCCCTCTCCTCCCTTGGTTTACCTCTCTGTGTCTCT
This sequence comes from Trachurus japonicus, assembly GCF_045865225.1. Lineage (NCBI taxonomy): Eukaryota > Metazoa > Chordata > Actinopteri > Carangiformes > Carangidae > Trachurus > Trachurus japonicus. Next base: position 38,301,645 of record NC_140915.1, on the reverse strand, counting down.
GCCTGCCTCTCGCTTTCTGGCTTTCTTTTTTTGCCTCGACCCGCCGGGTCTTCGGCGGGCTGCCTGAACTTTCGCTGACTTTGTTTTGTCTCTTCGGAGGTTTCTAATTCAGCACCGGCTTTTTAATGTTGCCCCCTTTTTTTTTTGCTTTCTTTCACATGCTTCGCTTCACTATTTGTTTTTTTTGTTCAACTTCCCATGTGAGAGAAGCTGATCTGTATCAAGACAGATTTTCTTTTTTCAAGGTTTCATGAAAAAAGATCAAATGCATTTTCGCAGTGGTATGATTTGGACAGTAACATTTCCCCTCTGGCTCTTGCAGTTATGTTCAGCAGTCTGGCAAGAGCGTGCACTCATGTCTGGTTCAAAAAAAAAAAAGGTACAAGCTGGAGATGATCTTTCACTCTCAGAATGTAAACAAAGTGCAGGAGCTTCCAAAACACGCCCGGTATGTTCATTCTCACAGAGTAAAAAGGAAACTTGAGCCCCCACTAGCTTCTCTCCTTTAAGTGAGAGGTTGATCACTGATTTACACACAATCACAGCAGATGATTATTTGATCTTGTGACAACATGACAACTTGTGAGACTTTAATGTGTGTCTGTGATACAATGCATTTCCACTTGCTTTGAGTCAGCATGTACAATGTAATTGTGCATTTTGCATGTCAGAAGGGGGGTTGTGGCTGTTTTAGAGGGTCTGTGTATGTGTGTGTGTGTGTGTGTGTGTGTGTGTGTGTGTGTGCGCGCGTGTGCGGTGCAGTCCAGTCCAGTCCAGTCCACTTTGTGCATGCAGCCCTCCCTGACACAGATGGTGCTCAGCAATACCACATACCAGAGGCATTGTTTAGGGAAGGCGAGTTCGAGGAGATAATTGACAGGCATAGAGAAGACCCATCCCCCCCTAATGCACACACACACACACACACACACACACACACACACATGCACACCTCCTGTCCACCTTCACTTTGTCTCCTTATGTCTCAGCTTCTTTCTCTCTTTTTATGGTCCTACACACACGCTCGCAAACAAACTCACCGTCTCTCCCTTTTTGTATTTTAACCTCCTCTTTTAACTCTCTCTCTCTCTCTCTCTCTCTCTCTCTCTCTCTCTCTCTCTCTCTCTCTCTCTCTCTCTCACCGCCCTCACTTGCTCTCCTTCAATTTCACCCTAGCAGCAGAGCCCAGCCTGGCCTCTGATTGGTGGACGGGGCTGCCTTTGTGTGCTATCTCTAGCGTGACGTCTCTCCGTGTGTGTTTTTGTGTGCATGTGTGTACATTTGTTCATGAGTGTATATGTTTGAAGAGACAGAAAAAGAGGGAGGGGAGGGGGGGGTAGGTTGAAGGGGCATTACATACATACATGTATGCTGAGGGAAAAGAGAGAAAAAAACTGAACTGAGTGGGAGGAAGCAGTGATAGTGATCACAGAGAAAAAAATCCCTTGTGTGTGTGTGTGTGCACGCGCGTGTGCGGTAGACCTATTGGCATACTAGCACGAGAGAGAGAGAGGGAGAGAGAGGGAGGGGGGTAGAGCAAGGGAGTAAGCGACAGAGAGAGAGAGAACGTGCGTACGAGGGCTCATGTAAAACCAGATTAAAAACACAAGATGGCTTCCTGAATGGGCTGCTGGAACACAGACGAGGGAGAGAGAGAGAGAGATCGAGCAAGAAGAGTGGAGAGATAGAGAGAGAGAAAGAGAGAGAGAGAGAAGAAAGGAATAGAGGGACAGAGGTGAAGACGAGAGGGAGCCGGACTCTTCTGATGGGGATTCGGCCAGCGGACGGAGGAGTACAAACCAAGGCAGCTCAGAGGCTTGGAGGGTAAATATTCATCACTCCAGACTATTTTAAGATTGATAGGTGGGTGGTAGGGGGGTGGAGGGGGAGTGGGAGATGAGATTGGCGGGACCGGGGAACAGCTCGGAGACAAAACACATCATTTAACATTGAGACAGCCAGGGCCATGTAGACAAGGGGTACATGCTGTGCCAAATAGGAAAAATGCTATTGCTTTACAATGATCAGACCTGCTTTGATGAACCACTTCAATCTATCACATCTCACTCTCAGCTCACATAGTCACAGACACTTGTGCATGTTTTGTCAAGTTGCCCTTTAAAAAAGATGGGTTGTCTAATGCATATATTATGGAGGCTGCGCCAGGTCGGGATACAGACATTACATAATTCTATAATTGAAATTGAATCCTTGCTTAGCCGTCTCTCATTCTCTGTCCCGGCAGTAGAGGGAAGTGCCGGCTCACTGTTTGAGCACAAATCAAAGAAAAGAGATTTGCGTGCACAGCTGCTTTTTTTTTGTGTGTGTTGGTTGCTGGGGGGATGACAGGAATGATAAGAAAATTACATGTAGACCGGCTTTTACCTGCTCGTCCCACCGTCCTTAATGACGAGTCTTTCTGAACAGGCCCTTGTCGCATTATTCTATTGATTGTTATTCTCTCCCCCCCTCCCATCTCTCTCTGTCTCCCTCTCACTCCCCCCTCTCTCGTTCTGTTGAATGGCTGTAAAGGTGGAATATTTTTGAAGACAACATTTGAGGCTGTTTGGGAAACCCTAAACTGGCAGCTGAGGTAAGAGAGGGCACTGGGTCTGTGTCTGCGCGCGGTTTGTGTGTTTGTCATCTGTGCGTGATTTCTGTCCATGTTGGTCTGACTCTCAGCTGTTGGTTCATCAGTGCAGTGAGACTCTTGAGAGGTGAAAAGGTGGTTGTTGGTCAACACGTTAAGCAGGTCCTCTACTACTGTCTGTGTGTTTATTCACGTGTGCATTCGTTCTAATGTCACTATTATTATAATGTCTGTATGTGCGTGTATGGGTTTAACCATAGATACCGGTCACTTCGGCGTCTAGACTGTACACTCAGACTCTCTAGAACCAAGATATGAGCTTGTTATATCAGCCCTGAAAAGATCGCAGGATGGAATAAATGTGGTTTAGTCACCTTTATGCATCAATCTTGCGCATCCGCGCTGTCCTCCATCGGAAGCTGTCTACATTAAAATGAGCTTTTTTCGGCTTCATCTCCAAGCCGCGGTAAGCTGTGTGCCTCAGTGATGAAGTGGCGGCGTCCTCGGTTTAAAGCGTCCCACGCTGCCCACTGATTGGTGCCAGAGCCAGGCATGTGTAGATGCAAGAGACCAAGGAGAGGAGGAGGAGGAGGGAGGAGGAGGAACCCTACGCGCTGGCTCAGGAGCCAGGGGGCCGTCCTTCTTCTCCTAGGTTCTGGAGTCAAATGAGGTAAAGGGAGTAAAAGTTAGTGGGTCACGCATGCGTACGTGCTTGATTGTCGGGCGTAGTAACCTGTGGCGTGTGGCCGTTGAGAGCTGCTGTTCTACAGCTTGCCGAGCCGGGGCACGCTCGTGTGTTTATGTGGAAAGGAAGTCTGAGGTGGCGAGGGTTTCATAGAGAAAGCTGTGTATGAATTGTAACGTTATAAGAATCTTGTGATGTCCTCTGCGAGTGGATAAAAAAGCTTTGATGTGATTTACCGTCAGACGTTTCAATATTGTGCACCATGTGGAAGCGGCAAGTCATGACGAGCACATTTATGACACAAATGATACAAGATGTGTCGGCTTGCGTCACTACAGTGATAGGAAATATGGGTTAGTCAATCAGTTTCAAATGTCATGAATGGGTTTAGCTCAGACATACACAAGCTAACCTCTAAGCCCCGCTCTAATCCCCAGCCATGTGTAGACAGCCTCTTTATCCACAAGGTATATATGACCATCTGGGTCACAGAGAAACAAAATGATTCAACTGTCCGTTTGTGAGGGAAGCTGTTGGCTGTCTTTAACGAGTCTGTTTTCCTTTGTGGCTCTCCAAAGCTCCTGTTTGTAGAGGGTCCTGGTTGCTATGCGTGTCCTTGGTGGAGATCTGTTTCCTTGTCAGTCATTCGCCTGGATACACAAAGACAAACATGGTGTACACCCAACAAGCTGAGGGTTTTATTTTGACATTTTAAATAAGCAGTTATACACTCTGTTGAAGTATTTCCAGGACCCACGCAACAGCACCAAACTTGTTTGAACACATAAGCATTATGTGACAATAAACACGGTTAAAACGAGTCCAGCAGCATTTTTTTTTGAATGATTGATTTCAGTTTTTTACAGCAGCAGAGTTGAGTGCTACTTTTCTCTGCCGTTCAGGAAACCAAACTGAATTAAGAGGTTACCGCAGCAGGTTACAAGACACAGACTGCAACTCGCGTGATTTTTTTTTCTTTCCACGCTCATACACAGGATTTCCTCTTCATGCGTGAGGTGCGCTTCACACGGCACGCTGGTGGGAAAGAGTCAAAAGTGGAGTAGAGACACTCGAACCACTGAGTGCGTGACAGCAGATGGAACGTTTGTTAATCATGTGTTCAGCCTCGCGTGGAATCCCCAGCCTCACTCGCAAAGGGTTAACACTGACCTAGTTTCCGTGGCAACACTGAATGTCTGATGACATCACTGCTTTAATTTTAGCTCAAGTCCGGCATCCAAGGTTGGTCACATGACCAGTCGGTCGGCAACACACACACATACACATGCGTGTGTGTGTAGTTGGTAGTGAGTGGTGTGATATAGTAAACTCAGGAAGTGGAGGGTTTGACATCACCTCTTCCATTCAGTGTTGGCTGTCGATGCATTTACTGTGAGGTTTCCACTCAGTCAGAGCAGAACTGCAGCGCTGCTAACCATGTGTCGGGACGCTGTGATATACAGTCAACAATGCAACAAGTCAGGCTTTTGGTTCTCAAAATCATCTTGAAGCAATTTGATCTCTCTCGGTTTTCCTTTGGTCTCCACCTCAGTTGGTTTGTGGAAACGAGTGAGGGTCGGATCTCGGTGTCCTGTATTTAATGATATTGCGAGATCTCTAACAGAATGAAACACTCAATCAATCAAACAAAACTTTGTTTGTTTGGAGCTTTTCAAACAGGCTGGAGTTGTATTCCAGTTCCTCAGCGATGAAGCCAAGGAGAAATCAAACAAGATAGCTGACTATAAAATAGCTTAATATCGATTTTAAACGATTTTGAAAAGGAAAAAAAACATTAATAAAGAATAAAAAGATAAAAAATAGAATCAAATACTATTACGAGCTAGTTGTGCTAGCTGGTCTTGGCCACAACTGTGCCAGAAATATGAACAAAGGTGAATTATGTGTTCTGAAAAGCCTTCCTTTGTTGTTTGTCCTTAACTTGCTGTCACTATAGAGGCCTTCAGCCTGAAGATACTTTTATATTATATGAAGCAGGTTTAAGCTGAATCATTGTCTACAAGTACAAGGTGACTAACTACATTTCCCCGTTAACTGTCCCTTTTAGCCCTGCATGCAGACTGAACCAAGAGTCAGCTGCTTGCAGGCGCTGAGCAACTGTTGTAACAACAGTGAGTCATGTGTGCAAGTGCAAGTGATTGCCACTCAGACTTCCGCTTAAAGTTGTAAAAGAAGCATTTTATTGACACTGCAGACTTCAAAATCAACACAAAGAAATCCTCATGAGATTCCACGTGGATCACCAACAACTGCTTGCATGCATTCATTTTTATATAGGGATTGGGATGAGCTATGCAGAGTTGTCATGCTTCATTTCTAATGTATGACAATTAGCAGATGTTAATCTCGGCACCGTCTGCCCGGCTACGCTGCCACAGTCGTACATGAACCACTGAACATCGCTGATGCTTCCATGGATCCTCGGCCTGGATCGATAACCTGCATGGGCACAGTGAGCTGTGGTTGGTGGCTTGTTGGCATCGTTGGTGGTATCTGTGTTTGATGTCGGAGGGAGGTTGTCAGCCGCCTGGTGCCGCAGTTAATAAAAAATGAATGGAAAGAGAAGGGGGAGGAGCCCTCAGCTGTTGCTGGAGCGCTTTAACTCTCACCTCTCTGGTGGCTCCTCTGCTGCTTCCACCGGGCACGCGGTTTATTCAGTCCTCAATCCCACTGCTGCCAGACGCTGCCAGGTTTTACGTAACACAGCACCACAGCTGTTGGAGTTTTCACCACACACTATTGAAGCGCGCACATGAAAATATTGATTTCTGAAGCATATTTATATGCAAACGAGGCAGGCAGGAGTGGACTGCACTGAGTATAATGTGAGACAATGCAAAAATACAATATGTGGCATGTACTCACTTTTCACCTTTTAATGAGAAAATGAAACCATTTTGATGTGTTTTTTTCATTTAAAACGATTAGAAATAGGTTTGACCTTGACTGTAAACACAGATGATTCAGTGTATATTAAGCACTATAAGGTTTCACAGTGCACAATAGAGGCTCTCTGTTTTGCCACATGGAGTACTGGCCCTTTAAGCCCGGCTACGCCTGACTTGAACATATGGGAAGCTAATCTTAGCCCAAGCCCTGAGAGAGACAAGGCTGGCAACCAGCCACTGTGCAGGGCTGGGGAAGGTTTCTCTTGCTTTCTCTCTTTCTGCTTTTCTCTCTCTCAAGTTTGGGCAATTTATGATCTATTCCAAAAAAATATTATCAACAGAAACACACCACAGAATAATTCAGGCTGTGATGTGCTTCACCTACACTAAAATAGTCACAGCGTTTGAAACAACTACGGTGTGTTTTGTAAATGATTACATCATTGTCCAATCAGATTTGACTGCTCAGCTCTTTTCAATGACTTGGCCCCCGGTACCCTGGCAGATACGAGGACACAGTGTTCCCTTATTGTTTTTTAAATCGCCTATTTCCCATCCATTTCCCTTGTGTCTGTTGCCCACCGTCTTTGTCTCAGACCTAGCATTTTCCAACATATTGTCTAGATTGATTACATTCCTCTCCTTCTTTTCATGTCCCAAACCTCAAGCACAAAGAGTCGCCTCTCAAAAAAACAGCGCCACCCCCACCTCTTCCTCCCCCCTCCTTATTATTTTTTAGCAGCTCCACCCTGCCCAACAGCCCCCCCACCCATTGCTACCTTTCCATTTTTTTTCCCTCTTCTCCCTCTCAAACCACTCCTCCTTTTCTCTTTGTGAGGAGCAGTGAGGAAGGAGGGGGGGTCGGGGTGGTAGAGAGGGATAGGCCTTCCCCAGCTGGGCTGTTCGTGCTGACTTGCACGTGCCGAATGTCAGGAGGTATGACTCAGACTGGATACCCTACACTCATTACTACTATCCACACCCAAACACACCCTGAATCTAACACCGTCCTGCCTGGGGAGTGAGTGTGTGTGTTTGTGTGTGTGTAGGGGGAGGGGGGACAAAAACAAGCAAGGTGACAATTAAATAAGAATATGCTAACAGTCTGTTACTCATTATCAAGACAGGTGGAAAGATACAGTACACACTGATCATGTTGTGCACTGTCAGTTATTCCACAGAGAAATGAATGATATAAAATAAAGCTCATCTGTGTCTGGTTTGTTCCAGAAGGTTAAAAATGATAAACTAGTCATAATACTGAGAGGTTTCAGAGAGTTATTTGCCTAATCTGTTCATCGAGGCTCAAACACTTTGTGTTGCTTCTACTCTGTTAAATCCAATGTGCTCGGTGCAGCCCTGCAGCCTCTTGTCCCGCCCACCATTAAACCCGTTGACCCTCAGTGAACAATCCAATACTGTATGCATGCTAGCATGTATGTGTGCGGAGGGGGAAAAAAATCATTAGTTTGTCTCTGCGTTTGCAGGACTCTTTGGTGTTTTTGCCTGCGTGTGCATATGATGAGAAACAGACACGTGTGTTAGAGTGGTGTTGGGGGCAGGAAGAGAGAAAGAAAGTGAAAGATAAAGAAACAGAGCGCAGGGAGACGGAGAGGGGGAAGGAGAGCGTGAGCGTGTCAGATCAGATGACCTTGATGCCATTAGACTGCAGGGTAAAATGAGGGGGAGAGGAGGGGGGTGTATAGGAGCTGTGGTGGAGAGAGGTGGAGTCAGCTGACAGGAAGACATGGGAGGAGGGGAAAAGACCCTCATGTCATGACCATGATGCTCATGTGAGTTGTTAAATGGCTGCTGGAGAAACTGGTTTTGGGGTTGTTGTTGTTGTTGTAGCAAAAAGTCTTCCCACTGAATCAGAGGTGATGAACAGGGAGAGTGAAATCATCATTTCACCCACTGAGGACTTGAAACTGCACAGTTTGTTCTTCGCCAGCGTTTATGTGTGTTTCACACACACACACACACACACACACACACACACACACACACACACACACACACACACACACACAAATCATAGACCTCCCACTACTGATGTACTGTAAAAAAAAAAAAAAAAAATGTTGAAAGCTTGTTTCAGTGTGTGAGGGTTTTATGTCAGGACTTTGTTGAGAAGAAAAGAGAAAGATGACTCAGGCTTAGTCATATGCAAGCCAACCCAATACACACTGCTGAGGATGGACTTTTGTTGTCAGTCATCCCTCCTACAACCAAGACGTTTCCTCTGTGCTGCTGAGAAACAGTGAGACAGAGAAGTGAGAGAGATGGAGAGAGAGAGAGAAATGGAGAGAGATAGAAAGAGAAGAGGGCGTGAAACAACTCATTTGGACGATAATTTGACAACGTTGTGAGATTAAGCGATCGATGTGAGAACTGGAGTCTCTGTTGTGCCGTCTACTACTTCTCTCTCAATGCCCGGTTACAGCAGGTTCACCGTAAGTCATGTTTTCCATTTCATTTTCACTGAAAGGTTAACAAACTCATATTGTTGTATTTTCTTGGGGGGTTCCAGGAATTAGAAGTCAGCTAGGACACGGCTATAGACTCTGTGCCAGTGCTTCCAGTTATAATGTAACCTATCACGTTGTGTTATCTGGTTGTGAATTAACTCATTGTGTTCAGACAGTGACGTAAGGGCAGCTCTCTTGGGTAAACTTCAGTGGCAGCATCGTGCTGTTGCCTCTTTAATCACAGAAACATCTTAAAGCCAAGAACACACTTCATGTCTGCTTTAGTTATTGTCACTTTTTGAAGTTTACCATTCATGAATGTGTATTAAAAGGAAGAGTAGTCTTTATCTGTCAGTTACATTTACATAACATACAGTCAATGTGTCCCATACTATATTTGTTTAGCACCGTAAACGGCATAAATCATTACTGTAGGGTTCCCTCATCTGTAACAATGTTTTGGTCCAGTTATACTTCTTTATTTCACTCAGTATGGACTCACTCTAAAATCACGTTTTCACGTGCTCTTCTCTCTGTCACAAGTTCTGCTTTTTCTGTTCTGTTTTCTTGATGTTCTGTGAAAGCATTCTCGCCATGTTGTGTCACTAATTCCCCACATTGTTTATGTTAGATCTAGCTGTGAAGACTGGCGGTCTGCAAAGATTTAGCCCTATGACCATGTTAGCTCTGAAAGTTTATTTTGGCAAGTGTCATGTCACTTGTATCACTCCGTCAAGGCCTTAAAATGAAAAGGTGTTACGTTTCTGATAACAAAGCTCAGACAAAAGAATGTGGTGTTGAATCTTTGAGAAGAGGAACTGATCCACAGTGAGCATGAGCATGTGATTCAGGGGTTAAGTGGAGACTCGGGCTAGAAATGCAGTGTCACTGCAGCGAGTCAGTCGAATGAATGAAAGAGCATGTTTTTGAGCGTCCGTTGGTCTGTGGTGTTGGTGATAGTAGAGAGTGGGCATGTGTTAGTTAGATGATACATGCGCCCACCCAGCAGTGGAGGCGAGCGCCCTGGTGGGAGCCACCGAGGACGATGACGACGCGGCTACGTCATCGCGACATGTGTTTCCTACCTCTCTTGCTCACTGCTCTCACTCTTCGCTCATTGGCACTCCCCAGTCATGTGACCTAATGCTCTACTTCTCCTCTCCTTCCCTTTAGACAGCTTAGGCTGCGCCGTGTTTCTCTTTGGAATTGACACTCATCTGTGTGTATATATGAATATGTGTGGCAACAGAGAGACAGACAGTGTACAACTCGCAGGGCCGGAGAAGCGGGGTGCGTCAGAAAGTGTTGGAAACGGCAATGCAATGAGCTGTGTTGGAGGAGAAAAGGGCTCAGGAAACAAAACAGAGAGGCACATCGAGAGAGGGAGAGAGAGAGAGGGAGGCAGAGGCAGATTGAGAAAGCCAGAGAAAATGAGACATCAAGAGAAGAGACCAAGAGAAACAGGGAAGAGGAGAGGAGGGAAAGGTTACTGAAGTTAATCCAGCCATAGCGCGCTGTAGCCGGTAACATGCTCAGTAATACAACAGAAAAAAATTACTACGCAGGAGCTGACAGCGATCTGCATGGGGGAGACAGCCATGTTCCCCAACTCCCCCTCCTTCGTCCTGCTCTTCCTGGTTAAATCTGCTCCAAAACTCCAGCAATGTTGGAGAGAAGAGAGGAAACAACCACAAGGCCGGGTCAGCCAGCAAGTGGGCGAAAAGGAAACATCCAGCGATCAGGACGACGTCGGTGATGATAACGGCGGGCAGAGCAACGGTGAGGTGGGGAACAACAAGAGGACGTTATCAAAGGATGCTGAACAGGGGGAGGACAGAGGTCTTAAGCGAACTGTAGTGGCTTGATCACTTGTGGTTGCTGTCTTCATTCGGCAACAAGCTGCCTTCTCTCGTTCTGTGTTTGCGCCCTCTTCCTCCTTCATCATCTTCCCTTCTGTTATAGAATCAGTCAAATGAATAACTCGGCGACTGCCTCGCTTTAAACTGTTATCTTACACGGACTTCTCTCTCATCGCCGTCCCTCCTTCCCAGCATCCTCCTCATCCCCCTTCTCTTCATCCTGCTACTCTTGCTTGCGGAAATTTTTTTAATGTCCTTTGCTGTTCTCCCTCCATTGCTGAAATGTCTTGCTCTTGTACTTTTCTCGCCATCATTTTCCCCCGTTTGCTTTCCCCCTTGTTGGTGAGAGAGTTGACATTCATTTCAGCGGATGAATGTACATCAAGTGACCCTCAGCTTCCTCCAGTCAGAAACCTTCCACCTCGCCTGCATCCGTTGGATCTCGGAAGAAGGGCCAGGAAGAGCGCTAGCAAGCCATCTACCAATCTTCTTCTTCCCTGTGCATGCAGCCCTGCTTAGTGGAGCTATTATCAGCCCCAGGTGTGAGATTGAAGCTTCTTGTATTCATTCGATGAATGAGCAACCGATGTGAACGTGGATGAGGAGGAAAATGGACATTGAGGAGCCGCTATTGGTGGCTTCTTCTCCTTCGGCCCAGGGCTGCGCCGGTTTTCTAGACGTTCAAACACAGAACAAAATCTCCATTAGGAAAAAGCAGACGCCGTTTTTCAGAAGGAATAAATAAGCAACCCAACATTGCCTGTCCTTTCCTCTTTTTTCCCGCCGACGCCGTTGTGAGTTGAGATTGCGTGTTCGCTTGGCAGCCGCTGGTTCGCCCCCTGCACTCGAAAGGCAGACAATCTCTGTCATAGCTGAAATTGCTAACACTTGACTTTTTGGCTTTTGTGGATAAACAAGTCAGGGACACGGCGGCTCTAGATGATGTTATACCCAACAACATCTAATGTAATAGAGCAAATAATGTTGAAGGGTGTAGATAGACTAGAGACAGAGTGGTTTTCCCTTTCCCATTCCCATTCCGCCCTGCTGCACTGTGCTGTTTCCTAGGCTGCTGCTACCACAGACGATCCCTCACAGCCCTCTCTGTTTCTGCTCACTGCACACTCCTCCATTCCATCGTACGTGCCCGCTGTGGCTCAGATAATGGCCTCTCGCTCTGCACACACTGAAGAGAGAGAGAGGAGAGGAGATGGAGGGAGAGGCTGCGCAAGAGGGAGGGGAATGGAGGGAGGGAGAGAGAGAGGGGAAGGTGGGGGCTGCGAAGAGAAGCCCGACTGCATGTGTAGCCGAGAGAAAGAAAGAGGATATTGAAAAAGGGAAGGGAGGAGCAGACAGAGATAATGAGAAAGGAAAAAGGAGAGAACAGAAAGCATCGGCCATAAGAAGAGGCAAGAGAATGAGAAACGTGTGTGCTGCGCCGGGGGGGAGGTGTGTTACGTGCGTGCGGCTGGCAGTGTGTGCGTGAGTGAATGCATGCATGCGTCTTTCGGCACTCGCTGTGTCTGTGCGCCGCACAGGCTGGAAGGAATAAAAAAGGAACAACCCGGACAGGGCTGAAGCGCTCGTAGGCTGGTGTGCCGGCAAAGCGAGTCTCATGCGCCTCTCTGTCTCCTCTTCTGCTTTCTGCTCTGCGACCGGCAGCTCTGTCTGGACGTCTAGGATCACGTAAGTATGCGTCGCCGATCAGCCCCCCCTTCAGCCGGCTTCATATTGTCAGTGCTTCATGTTCCTGCTCAGCACGGCAGCAAAAGGAAGGGGTGGGGGGGGGGGTGGGGGGGAGGTAGAGGGAGGAGGACAAGAGGGAGGACGGGGAGTGTTGTGTGTTTAGGATTTAGGTTCAGCTGTCTATTCGTGAGCCGAACTTAACCCCCTCACCACCACCAGTAGTATCTTTACTCACTTTATCTCCTCTAGTTGTTTTTTTGCAGTGTCAGTGTTAAAGAGCTCTTGCTTTGCGCCCACACAGAGCTGTAAAGGCTTATCTTGTTTAAAGGGGCTCATGGACTCGAGCGCCTGGTCCAGCAGGTTCTGCAAGATCTGATCCAGTTAGTTTTGTTGATGTTTTTTTTTTTTTTTGAAACACTTGTGTCAATCTTGTACAAAGTGTGTGTGCGTGTGTATTCGTGCGTGAAACGGAGTGACACAGTTAGAGAGAGGTCAGGGATAGAGTCCAATAGAGTAGGCTCTGTCACGGTGTAAATATTTGTCAAAGCACGTGGTGTGTACAGTCCTAGGTGTTGTGCGCTGCAGGTTTGACTTTGAGTGTAGCATTTCCAGTTTAGAAAGGTATGCAGACACAGGAACAAAGCAATGAAGCCTAACCAAAGGCTTAGATTAAATCTAATATTATTTTGTGTGCGGTTAAGTATTCGTCACATGCCAAAAGAATCCATTTGTTCCAAAATGAAGTGCTTTAAACCCACGTGACTCGAGTCTGTGGTTGTGTTTTGTATAAGTAACTGTGAGAAAAAAAAGAGGAAAAGAGAGTGCCTGTGTGACTGACAGTGCATGATTGTGGGATGTTTGGTTGTGCAGTGTTGCAGTCACTGTTTCAACACTGCAGTTCTCATAACTGCCGTGCACAGCGAGCTACCCCCTCCACCCCCCCTTCCTCTTTCCCGTCTGATGCCACTGATAGTGCAGACATGGGGCCTCTCACGTATTGCATGCCGGCTGTTCGCCACCCCCACCCCCACCTCACCACCTCTCATCAATACTACCGCCACCCCCTGGGACTCCCATCAGACACCCGGCGCAGAAGGTGGATTCAAAAGCCTCCTAGCACCACTGCCTGTCCAGTAATTAGCCACTTCAAAGGCTCATTTCAATGATATTCAAATGGTGGGGAAGCTGGACGTCAGGCTCACTTCTACTGTCACACACTGATGGATCTACAAACAAGAACCATCTTTTTTTTCTTTTTCCTGACTAGAAATGATGGAATAAAGGGTGGTAGACATCTACAGTGTCTATCTCACCCATCCTTATCTATCAGGAACTAGTGCATATTTATTCTCAAGTGTTAGACTGTCAGATGACTTGGTTTTAGTGCCTGTAGAAATTATTTAGTGCACTATGTATTCCAGTATAAGACAGTCGTTTCATCCATCCTTCACTGCTCTGGCAGTTTCTGTATCTTTGATGATGCATTTACACAGAAACATGACAAAGTCAGTTGGACCTACTTAGAATTTGTGCTGCTTTGGTTTTGTAATGAGCCACAACTTTACTCTCACAAACAAACAGCACTACACCCCGAAAAAGGGTTGTTATTATTATTATTGTTGTTGAGAGTGATAACATAGTGACAATGATGTCACCAACAAGTCTAAAAGCAACTTGTGTGGTTGAACTTTGAATTTAAACCATGATCTTAATTTAAATGTGTAAGACTGGATTTAATCATTACATGTTTATGCAAGATGTGCAATAAGAAGCTGTATAGATATACAGTATGTATATATAGATATTGTAAGTGAAATATCTCTGAATCAAATTCTGTAGCAAGACCCAGCACTAATGTTTTATATCCTCTGTCAGGGAATAATAATACTTGATGCAGGGCAGTTTGCTTTAACAGGTAACACTATCTGTGTGTGAAGGTGCTTGTTCAGGGTATCTTTTCTGTTTATAGTTAAGACAGGGGAAGAAGACTTTGACACCAAAATCGGTTATTAATGGAGCGTTGGCCACTACACACAGTATTTATGTAGTGTGTCTGCCATTGTTTTCCTCTCACAAGAGCAATTATGCATGTTGGAATATACTATTCAGCCACAACATGAACTCTGTCAATGATTTCTCAGCCTGCCCTTGGGTTATCTTTGTTTGCTGTTCTTCTCCCAGACTCATTTAATTATAATCTATGAGGGGCAGACCTGGACTGAATACTGTCTACCAGTAATATCTCAGAAATCATGCATGGGTGCCTTTAACACGTCAGATTAGTTTTCATTTCGGAAACACACCTTTGTCACTGTCCACACCTTTTTCAAAGTAAAGCCGTTATTGTCACCAAACCGGTGCTTCAAGGAAGCCTTACGTACACACAACTCTGAAAATGTAATTTGACACAAGGTCAGGTGATGTGTTTCAGTGTAGCTATGAATGTGTCGGCTGTCCCAGTTTTACTGAGAGAGGAAGTGAGATACATGTATGTTACTGCACTGATCAGCTACTGATTAGTGTCACCACATATCTGAGAGGGTCTGAAAACCTACTCCAATGGCCGATAATAAAATGCACAAGACACATTAAGCAATTTCTCACTCATGTGTAACCCCTAACATCTAAACAGTGTGTGTAGAATACGTCTGCATTTATATCTTCTGCTGTTGTGTGCTTCAATGACTTCAGAAAATACTGCAGTTAAAAAATATATATATATTATATATGTCTATTTATAACAGGTGCAGTTGTTTGTCCTATTGCAGAGCATTGTACATTGAAGTATTGGGTGGGAAAGGTGAGCAATTATCAGGAGCAAGAGATTGTTTCTTTAAATATAATATTTGAGAGAAAAGACAAATATTTGTTTGGAATCATCGTTTGAAAAATATGAAATGTTTGTCACGCCACAACACTTTATTCAACACAGTGTAACGTAAACGAGCATATCACTCCAGTCCTTGCAGCCCTTCACTGGCCACCTCTGAGGTTTAGGATAGATTTTAAGGTTTTATTGCTTGTTTTTAAAGCCCTAAATGGTCAGGCTCCAGCATACATACTGTATCTGAACTTTATCTCCCTACGAGCCTGATCGCTGCCTGAGATCCTCCAGCAAGGGCCCACTCTCGGTCCCAAAATCCCGTCTATCTCAAAGGGTAAGCGGCCCTTTGCAGTCCGTGCTCCCCAACTTTGGAACTTTCTCCCCTTGGATCTCAGGCAGGCAACCTCAGTATATTCTTTAAAATCCCTTATTAAAACTCACTTTTATCGATTGGCCTTCCCTTTTCCTTCTGTAAATTAATTGTATTGTATTTGCTGCTGATTTTAGTGTACTATTTTTTAAATTGTCATTTATTTGTTATTGTTTTAAATGTGAAGCACTTTATTAATTTTAGTTTCGATAAGTGCTATTGAAATAAAGTTATTATTATTATTATATTGGCCATACTCTTCAAGGAACTGCTTTTTTAATCACTGAGAACAATGACATGTTTTGTTACATTGTGTCTCTCAAGTTCACAAAGGGGTCAGAAAAAGTCACAGGGTGTCTTATGATGTTGAGGTGTGTTTCTTCTTCCTGAAATATTTCCAAATAAGTTCAGTCAGGTTCAGATCTTGTGCTGCATGTCAAGTCAGACCTGAATACTTTCTTCTCTTACTCACACTTCACCAGTTTCTCAACATAATGTGGCCTTCATTAGTTGCTAATAGATCACATAGGAAAAAATATATATAATAGAATATAGAATATTTTTCACAGCTTTAATTTACCCTCAAGTCATATATGAGCACAATATTTCTAATATTTGATGTTTTAATACTCCCCAGGCTCCTCTCTTATATGAGCATGTGGTTGTAACTTTTTATTCTTGTATGTTTATGTTCATAAGATGTTGTGTATCTCAGGCCCTACTGGTGGATGTCCTCACACATTGTAGAGCATCACAAAAGGAGAGTCACTACACCAAACTTCATTCTGCTTTAATTAATGGTTAAACCCTCTATGTGACCAAATAACTAATGTTCAAACTCCTGCTGCAGTTCAAACAGGACTTTCTTTCAGTCTTCTGATGAAGACAGTGTTCCTTGCTCTACACTTGCTCAACAGCTCTTCAATAGATCTCATGTTACTCTACTTTTACCAACCAGGGCTCGCTCAGTTTTTGTTTAGTTGAGTTACATGAGGTGCTGTCTGCTTGGCTACAGATTATATTAGGATTGCACACTGGTCTTCAAATATTCAAGTTTGCCATTTAAGGTCTTGTCTTGGATGAAAATTTCTGAGGTTTATAATAATCACTCCAGTGAATGAGAGTTGCACTACACACTTTAAGTTTGCAGTTAAACAGATTATCACCAACAGGCCGATTATAAATCATATTTTAAGTAGAAGTTCTTTCAAAGTTTTAACAGACGCAATTGCAAAACAACAATAACATATTGCCTAGATTTTAGTATTTTTTCTGGTTTTAACAGTTAATCAAATGGTTAAAAAAAATCAGTTTAAAGTGGGCTTGATTTTTGACTTTGGAGTTATTTAGTGTATTGTATTTTGTATTTCTCACCTCTCAGTGTGTATTTAATACTCCAACACAGTCTCCCAGTTATATGGGTCACATGGTTCAACTCCAACCGCCTGCTTTGCATAACCCAACTGGAGTAGTGTCCATTTATGGATAACAGTCAAACTCTCATATGACCTGTGACTTACTCGACAAAACATGTCTGTTGTGAAACCCCTCTATTGAAGCCATAGTTAATTCAGTTTTCCTTAGCCCTACTGACCCTGCAGCACTGTATGTTCTGTATGTGTGAGAGGTGGGAGAGAAACTCTGGAAAACAGCTGGGAGGACGGGAATGGAGTCTGACTTTGATGGTCTTGTCGAATTCTTCAAGTAGTAGCCTACATATGAATAATAGTAATTGATCTATTTAATACTTCATTATTGAATACACATTGCATACTTATTTTTTTGTATTTTTCGCTTTGTCCTGGATTTATTGACTTCTTGTAGCCTAACTGACCTTTCTCCATATGTCTCTTTCAGACTGTTCGCGAAGTCACTTCAGTGGATGGCCCCAGAAGTGGAGGCCAGATGGAAATTGGGTCACATGACCGCCTCCAGGAAGGCGTGCTGAGCCTGGAACTGGCCAATGGGGTGAGTCGCTACCGTAATGAAGATGAGGCATCTATGGAAACGGAGCAGCAAAGGGCAGGAAGCGTGCCTCCAAGACAGTGCTGGGTGGCAGGACATGGCAAGGTCAGTGACACCCAACAACAGCAGCCATGTTGGAACAGCAGCAGCGGTGTAACCCCTGGCGAACCTGTCCACCATGCAAATGTGGAAGACGCCCACAATCTGGTGGCTTTTTCTGCTATCGCTGGCTCCTTGCCTCCTTCTTCCTCCTCTTCCTGCCTTCTCGTGCAGCCCAACACAGCCCAGCTATATGAGAGGTTCACCCAGGAGGTGGGTGCTGACGGGGCTCAGGCCAGACTCGCTGCGGGGGCTCCAGAGGGAAGTCGCCAACCTCCAGAAGACCTGAACACCCTACAGACAGCACTGAGCCAAGCCAAACATGGACACAAGCCCCCTAACTGCAACTGTGATGGGCCTGACTGTCCAGACTACCTTGAGTGGCTGGAGAAGAAGATTAAGTTGGCAACCAGTGAGGACCAAGGTGCCAGTAAGATGGCTGAAGCTCCCCCACATTTAAAGGCTCACGTACAGCAGCCTCCTTTGCAGCATCACTCTCAGTCATACCCCCAGCTGAATGGTGGCCATCGTCTGTCTACGTCATATTCCCAGCAACAACAGGGATCTCAAGGCCCTCGCCCAGACCAAGTGCCCTGCTCCAAACCCCCAATTCCTTGCTCCCCCCAGGTGCTTTCCATAGCCAAGGAAAAGAACATCAGTCTTCAGACAGCCATTGCCATTGAAGCCCTGACCCAGCTATCTGGTACCAATCCACAAGCTGCTTGCCCTCCAGGTCAAAACCCCTACAACAGTAACCTCCATCACCACCAAAACCCCCAGAGCCTCCCACCCCAGCCCCCCAATAGCTCTAGTTTGATTCCACCGTCTCCAGGCAGCCATTCATCTTCCTCACGCTCTCAGTCCGTCCCCCCAGGACTACACACCAGCCAGCAGGCCCCAGTGTCCTGTGAGCACCACAGGCCCCAGTCCCAGGGCCTGCCGCCCCATTTTACGCCACTCCCTTCCGCTACCTCTCCCTTCCCAGGTCAGGGAAAGCCTCAAGGTTTCAGCCCCAATCCCCAGCAATGGCAACAGAGCTCAGACAGAGGGCCTGAACAGAGAAACCAATGGATGTCTGTGAAGTCTGAGCCCCAGTCTCACTTTGCTACTGCACCTCACAGTAGCTCAGACCCAATGTCAGAACTCAAACAGCTGCTTGGTGACACCAGTGGCAAATTCAGCAATTCTTCTTTCAAGCTTCCAGTGGCACAGCAGCTCAGCTTGAACCAGAACGGAGGTATCCAGGATCACCCAGCACTGTCCAGAATAAAGCAAGAGCCCGACTCTGGTGAGCACTACCATCACACTGCCTCCATGGGACATTATGGCATGGCTAATGGTCAACAGCAGGGTCAGCACTACCCTGGCACTCCTCTGTCACCTGGCCAAGCAGCAGCCATCAGCCACTCCACTCAGGCAGCTCTGCAACAGCACCTTCACTACAAGAGGAACCTCTTCTCTAACCACTCCCCTGGCTTTGGAGCACCGGGCCCACGTCCACCGCTGGCTTGCCAAAACTTGAAAAAATGGTGGCCACAGGAGGCAGAAGGTTTGCCACATCTGGCCATCAAACAGGAACCTAAGGAACCCAAGAAGAAAAAAAGCAGCTCGGGATCTCCTGTCATTAAAGCTATGAGTGGGATGCTTACGGGGCCTCCCATGCCCAAACCCAAACAGATAATCATCAAGAAGACCAAGCAGAAAGCCTCCATGCCAACCTTCCTGCCTCAGACTCAGATCACCATACAAAAACAACCAGTCCACTTAGAAAGAGCCCCGGCCCTGAACAGTCTGCAAGCAGGCTTCCCCTTTCTACCCCTCCACAGTAACTCCACTCAGGCTGCTGCTGCAGGCCTCCCTGCCCCAGCCCAATCTCAGGTATCCATTTCCAACTCCTCAATGACTCCCTCTTCCACTGTTTCTGCTATGCCAGAAAACACTCCAGCCCACGCGGGCCCTCTGCCCCCACCTGTGGCACCTGCAGCCCATGCTAAGTCAGAAGGAGTGGGCGGCCTAGCCACCAATAACACCAGCACCACCATACCTCCGACCTCCACATTTCCATCGAACACCTCACAGTTACCGAGTCTTACCAACATAGACCCGAAGTACGAAGACCTGATCCGCCAGTTTGAGGCTGAATTCGGGGACTCAGCCCAAGATACATCTGCCAGTCAGTCCATGGAGGCGACTGCTACAGCCCCTCAGCTAGGGAATCAATCCCAGACCAGTCCTCAGGACCTCAGTCCCTCATCGTCATCATCCACCTCCCAATCGGTTCCTTTAAGTGTCACCACTCAAGCCAGCTCCGCACCTCATCCAAATGATCAGGAGATGGAGGTTAACAAGGACGAGTCAGGGACCCAAAGTGAAGCGACCTTGAAACAGGCTTCCACAGACAGCCCCATGGAGGAGCAGCATGGGGAGCCCCTCCATGGCTCTCTGCGTCAGGAGGCTGTTGTGGATAAGCAGCAGCAGCCCAGTGTGTTAGAGGATAACTTCAGCATGCCATGTTCCCCAATGCCTAAACGCATGAAGCTTGAAGCCTCGGGTGATATAGCAGTGCTATCCACCACATGCTACTCTGAGGAGGACACACCCACCAAGGACAGCCTGCCCTGTTCTCCATCTCTCAGAGGCTTCCTAGAGTCTCCGCTGCGCTACCTGGACACCCCCACCAAGAGCTTGCTGGATACTCCTCCCAAGGACCCACAGTCTGAGTTCCCAACCTGCACCTGTGTGGGTAAGTCAGCGTGTTAGTGTCTGTGTGTGCGCAGTGCGATCAGGTGGCTGTCAGTCCACATACCGTATTAGCGCATTTTCAGAAATGTTCAAACAAATATCACAACTCCAAACAAAACCTATTCATCTATGACTGGAGATAAACTGAAGTCTGTAAGACTGTAGGGGCAACAAATCTGACCAGCGTTACATAGTAAAGCCTTCTGGAGCAGCAGGGATGTGTGACTGTGAGGCAATGAAGGCAGCAGCAGGAACAATAGCAGCCGTGGCACACACAGTGGACACAAAAGTGGGTTTGGGTCTGGCAGGGAAGCAGAACAGAGTCTTTGTTTGACAGAAAGTGTTCAGTCCCATGGCTTGTCTAGAGCCCTTCTAGAGCTTGTTTATTTACAACAGATTAGGTCTTATACTGTGAAAGTATATGGAAATATGTTTAACAAATTCTGTACTACATATTTGAATATGGACATAAATCCACCTGTCAGCTTCAACAGGTACATAAGGTCAGTCTAGGTGTATCTACCCTTCCATATGCCCCATGATTAAGACAGAATAGATTAGAATAGAATAGAATAGAATAGAATATGTGTGAAATAATAAAATGTCTTTACTATTTTAACAGACCCAGCCTGTCTCTGTCCATTAAGACATTAATAAATCAGAGTATTACTGCTGTGGTCAGTCTTGGTAACAGCTTGTTAACTCTGTTTTGTTTTGAGAGAAGCAGTTGATAACTAGCATAATTTCCCTGCTGTCACTGGGTGTTAACTGTGGGCATATGAAGGGTTAAAGCCTGGTAAATAGACCCTAGTTGTCCCTAAACACTGAGGCGAGTACACAGCAGGGGGAGAGCAGCTGCAGCGACACACTTGCTAGCTGTGTGCTGTTAAAGCACACAACAGTCTTCATGGTAAAGCTTGGTTACACACTGCCCTGTCAACTCCTTGTTGTCACAACACCACATTGGAATGAGACTGCCTCCAATACAATACCCACACAGCTCTAAATGCAAAGCTAAGTCTTAACCCCTAAACAGCACTCTGCCCGTGGAGACCTCAGTTTGTGTCCCCATGGAAACACAAAGCCTTTGGTGTACACTAAGGATAGAAAAACAATTCCCACGCAAGAATTTATTATGACTCCTCCACTTCCTGCCCAGAGCCACGCCCTGCTGCCTCCCTGCACCAACGGGGGAATGCGACCTCATATTGCCTTTGAACCAGACACACACTCAGCACTGAGTGCATGTCCACATTTGAGATAATCAGCTGATAGAGTAGACGACATTTAGCTCATGTTGTTATCCACTACAGATGATACAGAGGTGCCATGTAAAGAAAGCAAGAGCAGCACAGTTTCAGCTGTCAAACAACCCTTTTTAAAAACACATAGCAAGATGTTACAGAGCCAAACAACAAAGTCTATTATAGTCTAACAAACTGCAGCTGCACAGTATTACACACCAAAGATGCATCTAGGACAATAGTTGAATCCCCTCACACACTCATTTCCAACATAAACACAGATGCACACAGGGTGCAGGACTCAGGACACACCCGTGGTCCCTCTTAATACTCACATACACTGAGTCATTCATGCCTACCTCAAAAATCTTCTGCTTTGCAAAGTATCACCACTCAGGCACCACACCCTGCAGTCACAGCCCACTGTGCACAGGGAGGTTAGTGCGCTCATTTGTTTGTGAGAACTGGATGGTGCAATCAGCTGCACTTTCTCACGCTTTCCATATGTAATTTTTTTGTCCAAAAATACACATCAAAACACATTAGCCGTACTTTTGACCTTGTACAAAAATATGCAGAGCAACATAGAAAGACACAGCTCTGGTCTTTATTGAGGTAAACAAACTGTTTCCAGCATGACTGGGACCTTACTTAGTTTAATGAGGCAAACACCCATTAGCTTCAAGCAGGACTTAATCGACGCACTGGTAAAAGGCAGAGAAATGATTCATTTGATCAATGCAATAAAGTAGACTCCACCAAGAGGAGTTTTGTGTACTGCTGATTATTTTGACACAAGAATGTTGTATTCAAGATATTTAAAATGAAAGAGGTTTCAAAAAACCTCTTTGGGCTTTTGCAAATTGACAAGAGATATTACTGCTCTCTGATCTGTGAGCAACAAAGCTCATGCTAGTAAAGCCAGTCAAATTTGACCTGACTTCCTCTATGAGTGCAAGATAAGGAAGCTGAAAATGAATCATAAAGTGTAGTATTAACTCCTATATTAACTCAGAATAATAATAAAGCAACCAGGTTGAATAACAACTTTATTTGGGTAGACTCAGTCTGAGTATAATAAACACCATTAGTAACAGAATGAGTCATTGATGTCAAATTGACTGTGTCGTTTATTTGTGTTGAGAATCGTTGGTTAGATTTCAATGTGCAATTTGCCACAGGGCATTTCAGTTGCACACTGTATTATGTCCTCACTTTGTTCTCTTTTTCTAGAACAAATTCTGGAGAAGGATGAAGGTCCCTACTATAATCACCTGGGATCTGGACCTACTGTCGCCTCCATACGAGATCTGATGGAGACAAGGTGCGCTCTTCTCTTCTGTTCTCTTCTCTTCTCCTCTCTTCCTCCCACATGTTCTTGCTTTCCCTTTCCCATGCTTCTCCCTCCTCCCCCTCCTTCTCTCTCTCCACCTTCCCTCCTCCTCACATTTTGTCCTTAGGGAATATGTGACCCAGAATCCAGTAGGAGGAACAGGAAATATCAGCATCATCAGCATATCAGGGGCAGAGCACAGGAGTAGCAAAATGATAGAAATCCAATCAGAGAGACAAGAACTGAGAAAGAAGGCAGGAGAGGAAGTAAAAAATGAGGAAGGGAAATGAGAGAAAGTAGAATTTTAGTAGAAAGCATTTTGTGCATAATCAAGTGCAGTTACAGTATTTGTATCCTACAAAACCCCCTACCATCAATTCAATTTGGACTTTGGTGTTTAATATCTTTGAATGTGCAATCAATGCACATTCAAAACTTACTGTAAAAATCAACAATCTTACAGTAAGAAACAGAAACTGATGGCATGCCGCATTTCCCTTCAACTACCAGGTACTAACAGGACAGCCTCCCCAAACCAATCTAATAAACTGTTGTTGCTTTTGTCTGCAGTGCATCAGCAGACATTGTTATGAAAAACAGATTGCACTCAGCAGTTTGATCTGTAGAGGATTAGCATCCAGTTCAGGCAGGAGCATCAGGAAGCTCCCCTGGTGTGGATTTTAATAACCAAAGTGCAGCTACAGCCTCTATAATGGAGTTGCTGTGGTTATCTCGCAAACACATATCACTGATTGAATGTGACAATGGTACATGAGTAACTGCCGTAGCTGTTGTCGCTTGGTTAACACGTTTTGATGATGTTATAGTAACTGAATGTAGTAACTGTGTATAACTGGGTGCCTGGTGGTGTTAGATATTTGGCTGTTGTTCACTCAAAGCTTGTTTTCAATAAGACCAGTGAGTCATTAGTCCCTGGAGAGGACAGGATGAGGGGGATGTTAGCCCAGAGACCACCTTTTGTTGTTTGAGAGATGATGTAAGATGTGAAGACCCCATAGTCCCTAGCTGACCTCTGACCCACCTCTGACCCTGGCAGGCCACCCCTGTGGTGCGAGAGCCTACTCTCCTCCCACTCCCTCAACCCCCCTCAGGATGACTCCTATTCAGCAGGAGCCCCTTGTGTTCACTGTCATGCCAGCTCTGCTCAGGGCTGACGTTTTCACAATGGCAGGTATCAAAGCAGCCAGGCGACCTGATATGGCATCTGACAAGTTCTGATGGCCCATCCCCACCCCAACACAACCTCTGACCCCCTCCCCTCTCCTATGCACCTCCGCACTACACCAAGGGACGGGAAGTCTCCCACTCCCAGCGCTCTATTATTCGCTCAAGCAGGTGTTCACTCCAACACACACAGAACAAATCCAAAGTTGTGAACAGGAAATAAATCCATAAATGTCCATGGGGACTCCACACAAATATTTCCAAGTGAAGTCCTGTGGCTGGCATTGTGTTCAGGCTAGTGGGTTCTGGTTTACACTGGCATCCTTGTGTGAATCTCAGCAGAGCCTTGTGAACACTCCTCTCCAGCCAGAACTGCTGAGTTTGGCCCATCTTTGTTAGAGTTGACAGATATAAACTCTACATAGACTTCTGTGGGCAAATACACAGGCTAAAGCTATAGCTGACCAAAACTCAAAACTCAAACTCAAATAAATAATTGATTGATCACTGCAAAACGAGGTTCTGTCTCCCATTACAACACTGATGCACTAAGTCATCAGTCAGCAGCTGCTAAGGCTCTGCTGGGCTGCTCACTGACGCCATGTGTTGCCCATAGTTTTTGCAATGTGGTGCTGTAGTCTGTAGTTAATATCAGCTAATGGTTTAAATTGGATTGTGAACACACACACACACATCCAGACTGGTGGTCAGCTGGCTCTTACAGTCTTTGTGATGTATTTTAGTGCAACTTTCAACAGAGCAATTGAGGCCATAAGAAATTATGGGAAGCATTTGATCAGTCAGCTTCTTTCAGCATCACTTTCTTTGAAGTCGACTTGTGGGCCCCTTATGGCCCTGAAGACAAAAGGATGTGTTTCAAATGTAGAGACACATGAATGTCAGCTTGGTTTATCAGAGCTCTGAAGTCAAGCTTCAGGGTCGGGGTCAACTCTGGCTCCAAACACCAAGTGCTAAAGTGGATTAACATTAACATTTTTTGTCTCTCCATTTGTGTAGGTATGGAGAGAAAGGGGATGCCGTCCGGATCGAGAAGGTGCAGTACACAGGCAGAGAAGGAAAGAGCTCACGAGGATGTCCTATCGCAAAGTGGGTAAGTGGCACATCACAAATGCCACACAAATGTGTGTGAGGTGTTTGCGGACCCCTCCTCACATGGCAGAGGTTATGAAGGCTTTTTCAATACTTAGAGGGATAGTTCAACATTGTGGCAAATTGGTCCATTGCCATAATCCCTATAGTTTTAGGAGTAGGTCCGTTACCTTTAATTGTCGGTGCAAGCTATTTTTAGAACGGTGGAGCAGAGCCACGAGCTTGTGGACAAGTTGTGACCTGCACATTCACCACGCTATGAGATTATAATGGAACGTTACAAGACGGAGTTGTTTTTGAGGTAGACACAGAGACTGCTTGATGAAAAACTGCCCCCGATGGAAATGCGCATCAGCGGTTTTGCATGAATTTACCACGAAAACAACTCCGTCTCGTAACGTTCCGTTATTATCTCATAGCGTGGTGAATGTGCAGGTCACAACTTGTCCACCAGAGCGTTTTGGAGTTGTTGGATTGTGTATTTGATGAGTTTGATGAGGGAAACCAAGAAATCCCATTAGCCTCCGTAGCGTAGCTCTGAGCAGCTCACTCCTCTTCTCCACCGTTATAAAAATAGCTTGCACCGACAATTAAAGGTAACAAACCTACTCCTAAAACTATAGGGACTATGGCAATGGACCAATTTGCCAAAATGTTGAACTATCCCTTTAACTTGTGGGAAACTGCATTGAGAAAAGCCTGTCTATTTTGTGGTTTTTGTCCCATCGGACTATAATGACAGCAAATGAACAGCAGACTCATGCTGTGTACATGTGTGTGTGTGTGTGCGCGTGTAAGGAGTTTGTTACCCACAGTAAGTAAATCAGTAGGAGGTCTCACTCTGTAACAACTGTCTGCTCTTCCCTCCTGTGTCACCCTGACACATCCTGCTAATGACTTTATGGATTCTACTGAAGGTGGGTTGGTGCAGAGTGTCTGTGTCTGTTAGAGACAGAGACACAGAGGGAGAGAGAGACAGACTGTAGTGATAACATGCAAATATCAACAGACATTTATATTTTTTGGTACCTGTATGTGTTACAGTTTGCACAATATCACTTGATTCCCCTTCAAATTGAACATAATGTATAGGATCAGAAGGAGAATTAGGACTTTTACTTTTCATCAGAGTAGATCAGATTTCAACACAGGTATCAAATATAATTCCAAAATGCAGAGTAAGCATATGCTGGGTTGGGTTTTGCACAGTAATTGAAAAGCGTGTGTGTGTGTGTGTGTGTGTGTGTGTGTGTGTGTGTGTGTGAAGGTGACTGTGCTGTAAGCACAAATGTTTTAGACCCACCAATTCAGCAACAGCAATGTTCAAAATATAATTTGACTGTTATGATTATGCAAATCAGAGATGTAACTTTGGTCTGTGTTGGAACAAGACACTGGATGTTTCCCTGTTTCCCTGTGTGTGAAATGAAAGTTGAAATAACGATGAGCACTGTTTCCTCTCAGGTGATCCGACGTGGCAGTGAGACAGAGAAGCTGCTTTGTCTGGTGCGCCACCGTGCGGGCCACCACTGCGCCAACGCACACATCATCATCCTCATCATGGCCTGGGAAGGTGTCCCAAAGATGCTGGCTGACAAGCTGTACCGCGAGCTCAGCGACACCCTCACCAAATTCGGCAACCCCACCAGCCGGCGCTGTGGTCTCAATGACGAGTGAGTGGCTGATCGGTGCTCTGTGACACTGTTTTTCTGGCATACAGGGTTTTTTTTTGTAAATCTGCAGAGGTGATCACTGCATGTCGGCCTAGAGGTTTGGTCATGGAGAAGGAGTTATTTTTAAAGTGTTTAAAGTGCTGAACTATTTTATCTCAAGTGAACTTTATCAGGGGTTTGACAAAGGATATTCTGGTAGACGACATGACTGGGTTTATTTTAAAGTCCCATGAGATTACCTTCCATCATCTTGTCTGTTCTCATGTGGAAAAGGAAAAAAAAGAAGAAAAACAAAAAAACAAAAAAACAAATTATTTGTGGATACTTTCTCATCCGACATGTGCTGATATGTTGAAACATTAACGCTTCAATGAAATGTGCACCAACTCCCCACCCTGTTCAGTTGACACGGTGATGTTGCGATGCAAAGCATGCATGAGGTACACATCACTTATCCATGTGGCTGACAGCACGCTCACTGTCTCCCCCTGTAGTCGTACCTGTGCGTGTCAAGGCAAGGATCCCGAAAAATGTGGTGCTTCCTTCTCCTTTGGCTGCTCCTGGAGTATGTACTTCAATGGTTGTAAGTACGCCCGAAGCAAACTGCCACGCAAGTTCAGGCTACAAGGAGATCGCCCTGAAGAGGTATTCCTTTTGTCAAATTGAACTATGAAAATGACCAAGACTTCCGTAATCTCTTGAGTAGGCTTTGAGGTGATGCTCACGTGCCTCTGTTTTGTTCTGAACTGTGACCCATGTTTTCATTCTGCAGGAGGACAAACTCAGGGATAACTTTCAGCATCTTGCAACTGAGGTGGCTCCTTTGTACAAACGGCTGGCCCCACAGGCATACAGTAACCAGGTTCGTTGTACAGGCAAAGCCTCAGCACAGTAACAACTCACGCCAACACCAACTACACCTCAGTTTCTTCACTTATTATCCAGTTAAAAATCGATTCCCGTGTCTATAGATAAACAGCCTTTGAGAATGCAAGAGAATAAAACGTAACTACTGTGTGTATGTGTCTATGTTGGATCTAAGTAAGGAAATAAAAGCATCACCCTCCTGTTGCTGTCTTCTCCCTCAGTGCCAGTGGGAGACCAAAGCTCCCGAGTGCAGGCTGGGCTTAACGGAGGGCCGGCCGTTCTCTGGAGTGACTGCGTGCATGGACTTCTGCGCCCATGCTCATAAGGACCAGCACAACCTCCATAACGGTTGCACAGTGGTAAGATCACTCACTATGAACTAGGGATGTATATCGTTAGGATTTTATCGATACCCATACCCATACCGATACTCCTCGATACTCTTATCGATACTACAACATGTAATTTAGTGTAAAAATAAAGATGTTAAAAGATTCAACCGTTTTTTTATTTTTTTAAATTAGGGGGGTAACACCAGCAACATAATTAAAAAAAACTGACAGCAGAGAAGTCATCTCAATACCTGCCTTAAAACCCTTAGCAGCCAACAGTTAACCTGAAGTGAGAGGGATTAGATCATCGTCATCATGATAAAATAGGATCTCCATCTATGGTTCTTGATGAATATTTATATTTATTTTACTCTTAAAGTTGTATTGCTCTGACTCACAGCTCACGTCAGCTCAGGTGATCTGCAGGTTGTTGTTTCACTTCACTGCTCCGACGCTGTGCCCCGTGTGTGTGTGTCTGTGTACAGCGCTGACACACACACACACACACTGTAACGCTGCATCTACAGCAGCCTTGGCTTGTCCATGGTCTTCACGCCGTAGACCAGTCAACATATGAGACATGTTACCACAGAATAAACGACACAAGCCTCCTCTGTCTCCTCACTGACCTGCTGCTGTAGCTACTGGACTCAACCCTCCGCCCCCGACACTAATCAAAGTACTTTGCTGGGCGTCCGGTGTGACGCTTCAGACACATGACGACCCGACACAATCGAACGGACCGGGCCGGACTCTTCTCATGAACCACATGTTCACCGTCACTTCAGCTGCCACTTCTAGTTGCTCCACTTCTACTATCTCCTCCCTCTTCTCCAACTTTCACTCTTCCCTCTTCCCTTTAGCTTTAGCTGCTGCAGCTCAGCCTACATACTCACGACAGGAGGCCGTGTCGGATTTGATAGTGCTGCGGTGCGGAGAGACGCTGCTGAGACTTGTGAATCTTTGTGTGTGTGTGTGTGTGTGTGTGTGAGACGCTGAATGAGCTAAATGAATGTGGTGATGTGTTGATGTTCTGTATTTTGGTACAGTCTACATTTCCCCTCTCTCTCTCTGTCTCTCTCAGGTGTGCACTTTAACTAAGGAGGACAACCGGGTGGTGGGAGAGATCCCTGAGGACGAGCAGCTTCATGTGTTGCCTCTGTACAAGGTCGCCCCGACCGATGAGTTTGGTAGTGAGGAGGCCCAGCGCATGAAGATGAAGACCGGAGCCATCCAGGTGCTACAGGCTTTCCGGCGTGAAGTACGCAAACTGCCCGAGCCCGCCAAATCCTGCCGACAGCGCCGACTGGAGGCCAAGAAGGCAGCGTCAGAGAAGAAGAAAACTAAACTCATGCAGCAGACAGGGGAGACGCCGGAGAAAGCAGTGGTCAAGGCTGGGGTGTGCGTCAGTGGGTCCCCTAATCCCCAAGGCAATAAAGGTTAGTAATTGTTGTGTGCTTATTTTTGTGTTACTCCTCAAAAACTTTGATTGTGTTCAGCAGGTGTTCACACTGTAAGGCAGAATATTTTCAGTTGGGGCCTTTCCTGGTGCTCTATCAGAGTGCAATAGAACGAATCGCCTTGTTGTTTACAACCACTTTCAGGTAGAAAACCAGCATCCGAACAATAGTGACAGACGAGAGTTTAGCTATATCTCATTTTCACATCACTATACGTATCACCATTTAGACTAATCTGATGTTTGTAAAGTCTATAAAACCAATGATTGGACAAACATTACTATTTCTGTGTGCACGTTTTTGTAATTATTCATGGTTATCGTAAATTGGCTGTTTAGCTTTAATAACTCAGTGACTCAATAAACGCTCCATGAAAAAAATTTTTTTCCAGCGGATATCTTAGTTCCAACATGACTGAGCTAACTGGAGTAGTTTCATGTCGTGTCCAACAACTGAAGGGTTTTAACAGTTGACGTCCTGATGTTAGCTTAGCTACTGCCGTTGTCACTGTCAGCTGAGCCACTGATGATTTCTAGACACTGTGATTCCCCAAAACTGAATAAATACAACACATAGCAACACAAAACACACACACAGAAATAGTGTGTGCATGAAAAACATGATATATATAGCTAAACTCTCGTTCGTTACTACTGTTCTCATTCAAATGCTGGTTTTCTACCAGGAAGTAGTTGTAAACAACAAGGTGATTTGTTCTATACACGAATTCGGCGAGCGATTTGTGTATGCCGCCATCTTGCGACGGCGCCATTACTGCGGTGACATGTGTCAGTCATAGTAAACTGATTCTCTATGACAGCATCATAAATAGGCTGCATTGGTGATGTTTAGTGCCCCCCAGTAACTGATTAAGGTATCTTACATGAATACCAATATTGATTTAGGAATTAATCATTTGTTTGAGCGATTAGCAGGAAAGATTAGAGTAACAGGGAGATAAGAGACTGTATCATAAACGATATAACACACCGGTACGTTATGCGTGCTGACGATAGCAAGCCAGCAGCGGGATATTTAATCATGTGGACAGGCTACATGAATAAAAACAACAACAACTTGTGCTTTGTTTTAGATATTCAAGAATATTTTATTGATCAGCTGGCCTCCGATGATCAGAAAAAACGTCAATTACAGGACAGGTCTCTGATTTATGGTCAAAATGACCTGAGCTCCGGATGGGTCGGACATATTTTACACCAGCTTTTAGACGACCATGGTCACATCATATTGAAGGGATCAGTGAGACATTCACAGACCATCCACTTTTACCACGATGTGAAGGTAACGGTGAGAAGGGAGAGTAGCCAGGTTGTACAGGTCAGCTGTGACTGCGTCGCTGGCGGCTGCTGCTGACACTGACATGCTGTACGTAATGTTACGGTCTAAACACGGACACTCCTCCTGAAGTAAGGGGCTGTGTTTTGCTGATACTAGAGCAGTCGAGGACGGCACATGTCCTCCCAGCCTTCCTAGACATATTTACAGAAGAGAAAAGGTCCACTTCTTGGCGCTTGCATTCAAATGCCTGCGTCACGCACAGAACCCATCGCTGCCTGACTGGGAGCTGTCACCGCAGTGATGGCGGCTGCTCGACTAACGGTTATTTTGCCGAATTCGTGTATAGAACCTCAAAATAAAGGTCCACAGAATGGTTAGATTACTTGAAACTAAAATGTTTTGACTTGTGAAGTTCAGCCTGTAATTTGACTTTCATTTGTTTCGAACACTCAGATATCGTAAAACAAGAGATGAAGCCCAACATCAAGAAGGAGACCTTCAACGGGTCAATGGATGGATACCCTGTGCAGGCAGCAGACCCGTTCAACAACATTTATCCACACCATGCCTACTATGCAAGGGGAGGCCTCCCCCCACCTGGCCAGTCCTCTGCACCAGACCCAGTTAACGGGTACCATCCACCACCCAATATGCCCGCAGCGCACTATGGCTACTACAACTACCCCCCCAATGCACTTTTCCGCCCTAAGCTGAGGACCTACGAGGGTCGAAACAGCTCTTTGCCCAAAGCAGGTGACAAGGTTCTCCAGGTGGACAAGAAGCCTAGTATCCAGAGCCTTCAGGCCAGACTGGCCCAGTCCTACCCTGGCCAACCAGAGCAAAGCAACCAACCAAATCATAGCGCTTACTCCCAGCCTGCAGACTACAGTCAGTCCCGTCCTTCCTCCGTCTCCTCCGAGTCCTCCAACAGAGGAACTCCAGTAATCAAACAGGAGCCTATGGATGTGCCAGTCTACGAGGGCACAGTGCCGAACCAGGCGAGGGCCAACACGCCGAGCAACGCCACCCAGCCTGCTGCCTGGCCTGGGCACAAGCTTAATGGAAATATTGTTCCCACAAACTGGGACAGCCATCAGAACCATAAACCGAGTCCTGAAGCCTCATCGTTGAACCCGGACAAGCAGCAGTTTCACCAGCACCCCCAGCAGCAGCACGCTCCTTACCCCCAGCAGTGGACAGCCTACCCCGGCTCCAATGCCTTGATGGCTTCACCTGCCCCATCACCATTGCCCCAGGTACCTCCCTCTCCAACTCCGTCCCCTCACCCGGGCGCAGTGCTCCCAGGTAATTTATACCAGGGCTCCCCGCGCCCTGCCACCCCACGCCCAAGTACCCCTCACCCAGGAACACCACAACCTGGCATCTCTCACTCAGGCTCGATTACACCACAGCCAAGTACTCCAGGCCCAAGCACCCCCAGGCACTGGGCCAGCCCTGCCCCTAGCCCCCAGCCAAACGCCTGGGCCATGGGGCCCGCTGCTTACAGCCCTGGTTTGAAGCACAGTAATCCTGCAGGAGCCTACCCCGACAAAATGTGGACCGGGGAAAGTCGGTGTTCCACTCCACTCGGGCTCCAAGAGAAGGCCTGGAAGTCTTTTGGAGGTTCAGTGGCAGGTACCCCATCCCCTGCCCCCGAGGGCAGGCTCTTCCCAGATGCCCTGCAGCAGTCGGACCAGGCGTGTTGGGGCCCCAGGCAGGCTGACAGCGACGCAGAGAGCATGAAGAGTCGGGATGACGACGACGACGAGGTGTTCTCTGACAGTGAGCACAACTTCCTGGACCCCAACATCGGCGGTGTAGCTGTAGCACCGGCCCACGGCTCCATCCTGATCGAATGTGCCCGTCGAGAACTACATGCCACCACCCCACTCAAAAAGCCCGATCGCTCCCACCCCACCCGCATCTCCCTGGTCTTCTACCAGCACAAGAACCTTAACCAGCCCATGCATGGCCTGGCTCTGTGGGAGGCCAAAATGAAGATCCTGGCAGAGCGAGCGCTGCAGAGGCAACAGGAAGCAGCTCTGCTCGGCCTCTCGCAGGAGGACATCAAGGCCCTGGGGAAGAAACGCAAGTGGGGATCTACGGTGGCAGGTGCCAGTCCAGGACCTGGACAATCTAAAGACAAGAGGGAGGGGCTGGTGACGCGGTTAGCGCCCACGTTCCACACCACCTCTATGGTTACTGTGTCTCCCTATGCCTTCACCCGCCTCACTGGGCCCTACAGCCACTTTGTCTGAGGTCAGACAGACACACACAGACTGATAGCTACAGAGTGGTGCCGTGAAGGGCTGGAGAGAGCGATGAACAGGATGAATGTCTCTCAGCCGTCTCGCAGTCTGGCATCTCTCCATCCTGCCCCCTCCACAGTCCACTTGGAGGAGGGGACATTTTTATTGTTTTTTACCTCATGTCAGGCAGTGGTTTGGGCTTCAGACACACTGCCTGTGGTGCTCTTCCTCTCTCTTCCCTTGAGAGGAACTCCATTGCTTTTTCTTGTTTATAGAATTTTAATGATTCTAATTATTGCTATTATTATCAATATTATTATGATTGCTATTGTTACTGTCAATGTTGTTATTACAGGTATTATTATAATGAAGACTTGTTTTTTTTTTATTATTGCTGTTTTCATTAATGTTATTAATGATGTGATTGTTTTTGGTTATATATTTTTTTAAATCAATCAGTCTGAGTCAGTCAGACTCAAATAATAGTTTTTTTCCATGTTTGGAAAACGTCTACCCTACTTTCTGTTTGATTTTTTATTTGGTTTTGTTTTTTTGGTGCTCGTCAATTTTCCAGCTGTGCTTAGAGGAGGAGTCGTCATCTGTTTGGCAAGAGAGCAAAACAATATTTCAGTCATCACGTGACTGCATGTGTAAAAGCCTTTGCAACAGGCTTTCCATAGGTATATTGGCAAAACACAGATATGCTTCTGTAAGTTTAGGCCTCCATAAAGGGTCAGTCAGTTTACCAGTACACAAGTCTACTCTTATACTATTATAAATAATGTCTACTCTAATGGTAGAACAAGAGGAGGGAAGCAAGGAAAATGGAAAATCCACAAGGTCAGCTGTCAAAACATGTCCAAATGATCAGTTGTATTTGTGCTGATACAATCCAACATGTGTTTTTGATATGGCTACAGTAACAATTAGAAAACAAAACTCTGCATTCTGCGCTTTTCATGTCCCACATACACAGCAGCAGAGCAGTGGTGGGTTTCAGCGTGTATGGGAGAGCAGAGGCTAAAGATGACTTGACTTGTCAAAGTTATAAGCTGATTCAAATTATTCCAATTTAAAAATAATTTAAAAAATCACCATCAGCCTCTGCCATCCCCCTTCGAACCGCACTGAGAGAAACATTGCTGCTGCTCTTGTCGTCAGATGATGTGCTACTCCTCGTCTACACCCCTCCAGCTTTCGACTGGTGCTCAACTTCCAGCTCTGATCGATTTTCATTCCACTACTTTTCATGGCACTTGATGCTGTACTTCGGTGCTCGTACTTAGGTGCTCAAATATGACTCAAATTGCATTTGCAAGTAAGTATTTTTGTTTTTGTTTTGACTGAGGTGATGTACCAGACGGATGACACCAGAATTATTGCTTCAAAACAAGCAAGTGCAGGAAATGTATCGCGTAAACAGTATAAGTATAATGAATTCTCTTAAATGTTTTGTGATCCCGTGTGGAGCATTGTCTGGTATTCTTCAAAAGCTAAACTGAGTGATACTATTTCCAAATGCAATTTGACCAATGTCAGCTATTACCACAGAGACGTAACAGGTGGCACTCTTATCTTCCTATCACGTTCAAATAGGGGTTAGCACTTCCCAGTGTAAACTCTAGAGGGCAGCAGCGACTGCTGTTTGGAAGTGGTGTGTACAAACAAACCCCACAAGCACTTGAGGTCCACAGCAGAAGCCGGCAGATCCTCGGCTGCCTGCTTTAGCCATCGATGGCCAGTAGAGGGGGGTCTCACACCCTGTTTGCAGAGCACGCATGGGCCTCACCAAAGAAGCTCCTAGGCAAAGTTGGCATCTGACCCACTGTGGCTCAAATGTGAATGAAGCCTTGGAGATGCCTTTGGGAAGGCCGTCCTGGTTTTGAGCAGAAGGTAACAGTGTTGGGATAGCAGTGCTTTTGGTGCTCCTAGACACACTCTGGTGCTCTCCTATTACACTTGATTTACTGTGAAGGGCCCACTCCTCCCTCTGCATGGTGCTGTCATCTTCGAGCAGAGCGGGGGTGCGTCCTTCCGCAGGCACCTTGGTCACCACAGAGCCAGCCCGTCGAAGCGATCGTCTCGGTGGTTGCAGCTCTGTCACTGGGCTGGAGAACTGGTTCCTTTTTTTGAGGTGTTTTTTTTTTGTTTGTTGTTTTTTTTTGCAGTTAATTGTGGCAAAGCTGTTTTGTCTCAAACAAAGTACACACTGTACAGGGCAGAGAAAGCACAGTCATTCAATGCATTCTTGGCAACACACTCGCAGAGAAAACAATAGTACTAAGAGTTAAAGGGAGATGTTAGAAAATTACTGTAGCCTCTGGGAGTTGGCACCAAATGCAAATGCATTGAGTCAATGAATCTCTCACTTTGTGTGTGTGTGTTTGTGTGTGTGTGTGTGTGTGTGTGTGTGTGTGTGTGTGTGTGTGTGTGTGTGTGTGTGTGTGTCTGAAAATGACACAAATGCATGTGTGCGTGAAAGGGAAGAGCCAAAGAGAGAGACTATTTGAACGCCTGGATAAAGTCCAGTGAATCACTCATTTTTATTTTCTCTCCATGAACCATGTGACCACATGACCAGTTGACTTGTTTAACTTGTACCATGCGATGAAAATGAAAATGAGCGACGAGCAGATCTGAAACCAGGCTGACTCCTGGCTACTGGGTGGTTGTTTGGGTCAAGGCCCTGGTCATCTGTGAAAGACCCTGTTACCTCTCCCGAGGGTCTCCAGCTCTCTACCTCACATTGTAGAGACACTGGTCACAATCACAATTTGCTACTGATGGCAGATAATCATACATATGTCCCTTTGTGTGCTCTAGACCTCCACACTCATTTTAACCTGCTTTTTTTTTTTTTTTTTTTTTTTTTTTTACTCTTATTTATTACTACATGGTGATGATGATAATGATTGTCTTTGATGTTTTTTTCATCTTTTTTTATATAGCTAATACAAATTGTACATACAGAAGAAAAGATTTATAAAAGCACTTTTAATCTTGATTTTAATGACAAAAAGAAAGAGCCGATTATTGACAACTTGAAGCTTAGGTTTTCGTTTTGTTTTGTTTTTTTTAATTATTTTCTCAAGAGAGAGATGAAAAAATGTAAATATTAAAATATTTAGGTAAGATTATTTAACTGGTGAGGATAGTAACTAAACCATGAATGACAAGGGGGTATTTTAAGACTCTGACAGCCCTTAACAACAGTAAACAACACATGGACACCATGTGTTGTGTGTAAATGTGTGCTCAGTAACACTGCTGTTTTGTTTTTAAGTACTGTACCCCGTGTCAGTATGTAACTGACAAGAGACCTGTCACCTTCTAAAAACAAATCAATTAGCCCTAAGATACAACACAACGCCACACTTTATTTAGCCACTTACGACACTCAAAACAAAGAGAAGATCTCCTGTGTTTTACAACCAAAACTTCTACATAGGGTATGTAGTGTAGAGTTTTAGACAAGATTGTCTGTTTGACAACAATGGATTGGTTTTTACATTTTTAAAGCAGCAGGTGTTGGCATTGCAGGAGAAACATTTCAATTGAAGCCTGACAAATATCAAAACTGCAATTGTATGGTGCTCAGAGATGGTCTGGTGTCAGTAAGCTGAGGACAAATCTAAAGAGGTAGCCATGAACCTGGGATGTGCTGTGTGTTGTTGAAAGGAATAGTACAATATTTTGGGAAATGTCTTATTTGCTGACTTGAAAGCCTTAAAGGAGAGGATTGATACTTCTCTCACGTCTGTATACTAAATATAGAAGCTTGGGCCAGCAGCTGGTTAGCATAAAGTCTGGAAACAGAGGACAACAGCCAGCCTGCCAGTGCCTTGAAACCTTGTTGACTAACACGTGGCTTTCTGCTTCTGAGCAGGAAATAATAACCCCAGAGAAACCATAAGAGTTCTGGGATCAAATCAATGAAATATAGTGTGTGTTTTAGTGAACTTTGGAGGTGCTTAATACATTTGGACTGAGGAAAGTTAGCTGTTTCCACCTTTTTACTGTCATTTTTATGCAAATAAGTGAATTCATAAGTGCTCTCAATCTTCAAATAAGCATGTTTCCCAAAATCTTGAAGTATTCCTGTTCTATCAGTAGAGCTGCTCTGGAGAGCTGAAGATAGCATCCAGAGCCGCCTCTACTGGATGTTTTAGAGCTATCTGGTTGTAGAGCCAGTTTTAAGGTGAATCAGCGGGTGATGTTTTAGTGTGTATTAAAACAACCGCTGTCTTTGTCAGTTGTGTTAGACTATCGGGTAAGAGGTTGCTTCCCTGCTTGTTTAGATGTATCCGTCATAACTATCTAATCTAGTTCTCATGATAGTAAGTTTGCACTTGGCATAAAAGTCAACGACGTCCCTGTGGAAGACACCAGGTGTTTAGTTTGTAACGGTAATTCTATGGCACACACATCATGGCTAACAGTAGTTTGATTGGTGCAGGGGCTGAGATAGGGCCCATCTTATTTTTTAACCATTACACATAGCTGACATGACACACACATACACATTTGCCTAAGAAAGGGTGCTGAGGATACGGTCTATATGATCTCTCGATAACTTAATAACTGTAAATTTCTCAATGTCTCACGAGTTTGGTGCATTGCTCTCTTGTGAGGCGCCACCTCCCAATCACCAAGACACAGGGGTTGGTCAGCTGGTGCTATGACGATGCTCACACCTTAAATTCACTGTGTATAGAAAAGAAAATGTGAGGGATAAATGATTACCACAAATATTTTTCTGAGCTCTTCGAATGTCAAGAGAACTATACTTTTGATTAAAGCAGTTTCCCAGGATGG
This sequence comes from Trachurus japonicus, assembly GCF_045865225.1. Taxonomy (NCBI): domain Eukaryota; kingdom Metazoa; phylum Chordata; class Actinopteri; order Carangiformes; family Carangidae; genus Trachurus; species Trachurus japonicus. The sequence continues at coordinate 38,263,881 of NC_140915.1, read as the reverse complement.
GAGGCTGCCCTGGTGCTGACTTTACGAAAAGTCCTTTGTTACAACGCTACAGATTTACATCTCTTTTTGAGGGCAGGGGGGCACTCAAAACAGTTGATCACATCCTCTATCAATATTCATTCCATATTGTACTTGAAGTCATTTAAACTAGAACGAGATATAGAATCATATATTATGAAGACTGTTATCCGGGGTTCACATTTGGTACAGCGCAGGTACCAAAGGCTATTGAAATTATCTTTTGAGTATGTTGTATATGTTCATGTTAAATGAATGCTAAGATATTTGATCAGTTCAAGAATAGCAATTGCGTACTGCCTCCCCCCTCCTCTCCCTACCCATGCACTTCCTTTACTTACCCCCTCTTTCTCTTAACACCTTGTAGATTTTTGTCTCTCTCACACACACAAACATATGCATCTCACTGTGTATGGCCCACTTTTAGATGTCTACGAACACCTAATTTAACGAACACTCTACAAATTTGGGATAGAGACTTGGACCCTGGCCCATACAAAAAAAAAGAAAGAAAGAAAAGAAAACAAACCTACACAACTGGCAGCTACATTCCTTTTTGAGTTTGGGGATTGTTCTTGGTTCTTTATTTTTCATGTCAATGATGCAGTATGTAAAAAAAAAAGTGTTTTTGTTCAGTCTCTCTCTCTTTGTAGCTGTATGGTGTATTATGTGAATACATAGTGTATGTGGTAAAAAGCCCACAATATTGTTTTATGTTGCGCGATAAATAAAAACATTGAAGTGAAAATGCATTTGGTATTTATTTATATCCTGATCCAGCTGACTGAGAGCCACAGGCTTAGTTTCAGACTGTTGCAGAGACAGTGGAGCTAGTAGTGCAGCAACATACTGTGAATACTCAGTCATGGCTTTCATGACAATACCAGGCACTTGCTGAGCGGATAAAATACATCAAGGACAAGATTAGGCTGCTTTCTATTCTAGACAGGCAGAGGACAAGAGGTCTTTCTTCTCTACATTAGGCACAAAGATGAGTTGTGTGGCGGGGTAGAAATTAATTATTATATATTATGAATCCATTTTGTGTGACATATTCTGGCAGGAACAGGAAAAAAAACCAAATCAATACCAGCTGTCATCGCCAACAATGAAGAATAATAGAAATGTCGCTGTCCTGATTTTTTCATAATTATTATGATTATATCATTGACAATAACAGCAACACCACAATAGTTATATGCACAATGATAGAAAGAGACGAGGAGGAGGAGAGAAAACACAAAAACAGAAGGATTATGGATAGACAACCTTACAACATAATCATATGAGTGAAAAGCAAAGAAACAGACTCTGTTTACCCGGGAGCTACATGTCTGTTTGCTTGTTCTTCAAGATGGCCTGACACTGAACTCTGCAGTAATGTTTGTGTAGCTGTATCCAGACGACTGTCACTTTAACTGCTGGACTTTAGGTACTAAGTTTTTAGTTTTTTACTAAGATACATTTTACTCTAAAAGTAAAACTGCTTGTGTAAATAATGCATTCAGACACAAGTAGAAAGCATTGTGAATAAACATTAGAGAGGAATAAAAACAATCCAAGAGTAGGCTACAACCATGTGATGATGTGTGTGATGCCTTTTCTAATTCGCCTTCTACAATGGGAAAAAGTAGGAAAAACACACGGACATCTTGGCAGGGGCTCCATTGCTAAGGCTTCTTGAAATAAAAACAGCAGAAAAAAGCGGAGATGTATGCTATATTCAACATAAACTCCACAGGCTGCAGATGACAGAGACAACATGCTGTGTTGCTAGGCAATGTATTGATGTGGCGGCACAGTGATGCACACACCTTTCTAATCCCATCTTCTCTGCTAGCTCTCATATATAAACAGTCCTATTAGCATTTAGCTTAGCTACACCCAGCATGCTCCTGCTGGTCACTGGCGCCTCCATCAGCAACTTCCTTTCTGCTGCTGATCTTTTACTTGTTATTTATTGTACATAAGCCCATAGTGCATTTCATTTTGGGAACTCATACTGTCACTTTTGAATGATAAAACTGATTGGAGGAGGTTGTGTAGCTGGGGGCAGGGACGTTTGAACTATTTTAAAAAAGACTGACACATAGCTACTGCTTTGTTACTAGTGGACATTAGAAATAAACCACATGTCCAACTTAACACATAAACGACATAAACTCCTATAGCTATTGAAATCAATATTAAAGGGACAACCAGGAGTTTTGGAAAAGCGAAGTGTTTCCACACTACATTTATGAGCCTCCGCACCGTGAAATTCTTTGACCGGCGCAAGACAGACTCATGTTTTCATTCATCAAGAATTAAAGTCAGAGGTTGGAAGACGATCACATACCGTCGTAGTTCCCATCATAAACGGAGATTCGGCGGCGTTATTCTCATGACTCGCCGAGTCGCCACGAAACCGAAAGTAAAGAAAATCTGGTCGGCCAGCTTTTTAATAACCAAATAGAAACTCCTTGTTGTCCCTTTAACAGCTGCATTCATTTTCCTCTGCAGGCTTCTATAGTGACCATATTGTCAGAGCTAAACTGTGTAGAGACCATGAACAAGGCTTTAGTAGGAACATGTGAGATGTGAAGCATATTATTCATCTCCCATTGAACAGTTCATCTGTGAAAACAAACAATTAAAGGTAGATACAGTCATAATGCACAATGAAATGTAGCCTATAAGTCCAGGTCGCAGACAAAGTTTACAACAACTAGTCTGATAGTCACTGTTTCATCCCGTCGGACTACTCCAATTCACTGTTCTCCTGCCTCAGCAAATCGTCCACTGACCGTCTTCAATTAGAAGAATGCTGCTGCCTGGCTCCTTACCAGGTCTCATAAATCACACCACATCACCCCCATTCTGTTCTCTCTTCACTGGCTTCCGGTACATTTCAGGATTCACTTCAAAATATTGGTTATTACCTATCAGGCCATTCATGGACAAGCTCCCACCTACATCTCCAAACTCCTGAAACCCTACATCACTCCCAGACTGTTACGTTCCACATATCAAGGCCTGCTCCATGTCCCCCGCACTAGGCTCATTACGAAAGGTGACAGGGCTTTTGAATCTGTTGCACCAAGGCTTTGGAACGCCCTGCCCAGAGCTGATGCTGCTTCCTCAGTCATATCATTTAAAAAGCAGCTAAAAACCCACTTATTTACTCTTGCTTTTTTTTTTTTTTGTCTCCCTGTCGGTCAAATATAGTCAATATTTGACCGACTCGTGAACAGCACCTTGTGACTGCTGTCTGTGAAAGGTGCTATAGAAATCAATTTTCCTTCCTTCCTTCCTTCCTTCCTTCCTTCCTTCCTTCCTTCCTTCCTTCCTTCCACTGTCAGATTGTCCCACTCTCGTCTGTTGAAAAAAAAAAAAAAACACCAGTGAAGTTGTTTCAAGTTGATCTGATCAAGGGCAGAGTGCAGCTGCTCTTCACAGAATGCAAGTGGGATGATGCTGCATTCAACACAACTGGGAATCGTCCTACTGGTTCAAAACAGGATGCACTATTTAATCCTCAAATAGCTACGGGGCGACGTGACGGGCAGAGGTGCGCCAGCATCTATTGCATCTATTATTGACACATTGACATGTTTCATTGTGGTATACCCACCACAGTTGTTAGCTGTTTCAATACATTGTTTGAGTTGAGGACATTGCCATTACATACTTATAATGTATAATATCACTGTGACATGAACGTTTTACATTTTACATTAATTTCACCAGTAAGTCGAATATCTATAACTTTTTGAGTAGTGTATGTCCACAGGTGGAAGACTGCATGCAGCAGCAGTTCATGTGATTATTCACACCCGTGATGCTCAGCACAGATGAAACTTCTGGATGAAGATGCAGCCTCAGCTCTCAAAGGTTCAGACTGCAGGCGAATCTGATTCAAATCAGATTTTTAGGCCTGACTGTCCACACTGTTTTTAGAAAGTGCCCAAATTGGATTTGGCTCTGTTCAGACTGGGCCACATTGACCGATCTGACATTTGGACAGATTCATCTCAGTCTGAACAGCTCCAAACACTCAGATCGGTTTTTTTGACTGTCCGTGATGTCACTCTCCGCTGCGCCAGACCTCTGACCGCCCTCTGACCGCCCTCTGACCGCCCTCTGACCGCCCTCTGACCGCCCTCTGACCGCCCTCTGACCGCCCTCTGACCGCCCGCCTATTTCGAGTTGTGGAGCTCTCAGAATCTCAGAATCCGATTTTGGTTTTGAACAACCCATTTTCAAGATTTGATCCAATCCATTATCCAAAATCTGATCAGATTACTTTTGAACAACTGGGCCCTGGTTATAGTTGAATGAACTCTTAGAAATAAGGGTTCCAAAATGCTTTGCTTCTTAAAAAACCTTTTTTGAAGAAAGGGTTTTTCAAGGGTTCTTGGTAGATTTCTTGGTTCTTGGAAGCTGTGTCCCAATTCAGCGGCCGCAGCCTTCGGAGGACGCAGCCTACGCGGCCTTCGGAGGAAACGCCGAATAAAGAGTTCTTCAAGGATTGTTGAAAGCATGGGTATAAGATCCTGTGCCACAGGCACGTGCATACATAGGGCCCAAAGCGTGCTTGAGCCCCTGCCCTTTTTGCCTCGTATTAAAAAGTGCCCTTTTGTATGTGTTTTTGTAATAAATGTTGTGCATGGGGATGTACAAAACGGGTATAAAAATATATATAAAAAACATACTTCCTGATAACACTTACTAATAATGCTGCAAAAAACAGTTCCTTGTGATTACAGATACAAATACTTTTCATATCTATTTGTTATTTAAAAACAAACAAAACAAACCAACTCTTCTTCAGATCTTGTTGATTAAATAGTAACATGTTTGCTCAAAGTTGGATTTGAACCACAGCCTCCCAGGTCACTAGCACTTCTCATTGGGCTATCCAGCTGCTTGTGTTTCATCATCAGGTCCAGTGGCAATCATTTACATGAACAGGACACTCAAATATCAAGCACGTATTGAGTATGTGTATTTGTGTCCTTCTCATATTGTGGACAGAAAACTTAAAATGTAATTAGATGCAAATGGAGTGTGTTGTGCATGTCCCATTATTTGTTCCCTCAAAATGTACATTAATAGCTCCAGCCTACAAGGTCAGAGCTTCACTGAGACCTGTTGTTCTATTTAATGACGCCCATGTCTCTTGCATGAGGCTTCACAGAGAAACTTCTTTCTCACGACCTCCTCTGTTTCCATTTGTCACTGCGTCAGGACTGGTCGGCAGTATCAACCGACTGCTTCTCAAACTATTTCACTTTGTAAAACGTGTGCAGTTACTGTTGAAAATGTGCATACAGTACATGTAGGCTATATAGTTCACTTTTCTATTTTTGTTGTATGAAAAAAAAACAGGCTTAAGTAAAGTGCAGTATACACAGCGAGGAACAGGTTGTGTTTAGGTTGCTCATCACAGTCAGCAAGCACGATAACATTACCTGCAACAGATCTCAGGAAACAACTATGGAAATCCATAAATAGATTTAGAAACCGTGACAACTTACGGATTCAAGGAACAGACACAAGATGAACAGAATATGCACATTCCTTCATTACATTTCATTTTGAAGTTCATAACATTCGTTGATGGTGTTGTTGTGAGATCTAATCAGGCTACATCCAGTCACCTTCAGGTTACCTAAGCAGTGATGATGATCAGTGCTGTGCTGATATCCATTAGATTTATAAATAGATCAAGTAATAAGATAAATTAATGACTATGGGCTGGATTTACTAAGATCCCAAATAGCGGACGCTATATTGTTTGCACCCGCTATAATATTGCGTGTTTGGTTAGTGCACGCAAAACAGGTGATCTACTAAGAGTAACCCGCTAAATGAAAACACGTGCAAACCGCAGTATGTAAATGAGGGTTTTGCGCGTGGTAATCGTTTCCGCCATGGAGAGAGTGGACAGAGAGCTGGACGGACGAAGGGACAGAATGACATTTGATCCGATGCATACAATGACAGCATGTGTGTTCATCTCTCTCGCGCTCTGTTTAGATAAATAAACACAAATCGCTACAGGGCCCAACTCGTCATATAGTGACGAACAGGCAGCAGCTGCAGCGACACACACACCTGTAATATGTGTGTGTGTGTGTGTGTATGCCGCCCATGATCGAGTGGATTAATAGAGAGCTCAGGTGGGACACACGGATCTAAACGCTCTGACCACTGACCAGAGGGATCAAAGACGGGTGAAGGCAGCGGTGACGTGTCTCAGTCCGGGACCGGGACCGAGAGACGGAGCTGAGCAGCCAGGTGAGAGGAGAGGAAAGGAAAGGAGAGGAGAGGAGAGGAGAGGAAAGGAGAGGAGAGGAGAGGAGCGCACTGCAGGACAGACGTGCCCCGTGCGTAACGGCGCGTAAAAGACTTTTAACACGGCTGAAAAACTGTTACAGAATTACCCAGATATGAGGAAATGCAGAGATGTAAGAACATGGGGCTCTGACAGGTATCAAATCAATAAACGCATACGTTTTGGCAAAGTTGTATCAGTTAGTACATGGTTTTCAGACGTGGTGAATAAAGACGCAAAAACAGCCACCGCAATCTCTTCCTGGTTTGGTAAATCACATTGCACGCGCTAAATAAATCGATTTGCATCTACTCCTCCCAGTATTCTGCACGTTCTGGCTGAAACGCCCATATTTACATATTCATCAAGGCAAACACGCTAAATGGATTGCACGTGCTATTCTGCCCGTGTGAGGGACGCAATCCTCGGTGCGTCCGGTTAGTAGATCAGGTTCCACATGTGTTTGCGCGTGCAATCACGTTTGCACACGTTTTAATACACGCAAACCTTTAGTAAATCCGGCCCTATGTGTGCTCACCTGAAACATACGCCGTTTATCTGAGAAGGGCTCATGAGCTTTTCACACTGTGAAAACTAATTAACCCTCTCACATGAAGCTCTAGTTAGTAGATGTCAACCCACTCAGACACTCTTGGGACTTGGCAGCCAGAGTTACATACTGCATGCTTCATTCATTTCCAGTCTCAATGTGTCTGTGAAGACAAATGGTTCTCTCTGGTACTCATGTTTTCCTGAATTTGGTGATTTTCTCTCTTATCTCAGTGATTCATATTAGTATTTTTCAAAGTGAAATAATGTCAATAATGTTTCTGATACAAATTTACCTCGAAATAGATCAAATAACATTGCAATTCAGTAACTGTTTTTATGTTACCCTTCTTTGTATTCTGCTTTTTGGTTGTATTTCACGCGTAACTATGAAGCAGCGTGTGCATGTCCGTCTGTCACTGTTTGACAAATGTTGTTAAGCGTTCACACACACGTGCGGTCGCATTTTCTGATACTACGCAACAAACACACACACGCACAAACACACACACAGAAGAATCCGCCCACATGAAGTGGTATAGCCTAATTACTGTAAGTTCATCTCCATCTAGCTCAAGATCTCTTGATTTGATCTGGCTCCACATCCACGCAGGAACCTACCATCTTGAAACGGGTAAGGAGTGGCAGATGCTGGCCGACCTCAGAAGGCAGTTAGTCTTCCCGAGAGAGATCATGACAACTACGCTCAGACTGGACATTGTCATGTGGTCGTCTGTGGAGAGGTCAGTCCTAATGATTGAGCTCACCGTCCCCTGGGAAGAGGGCATGACAGCAGCCCACGAGAGGAAATACCTCAAGTACTCTTAGCTGGCAGCGGAGTGCCAAGAGGCTGGCTGGAAACCAGTGTTGTGGGTAATGCGTTACAAAGTAACTACTTTAAAAGTACTTTAATTACTTTTTTCTTGTAACGTGTAATGTAACGCGTTAGTTTCGTGCGTTGAGCAATCAGTAACTTAGTTATTTTTTTTAAAAAGTAATCTGTTACTTTTCGCCGGATAAGGAAAGGAAAATCCTGACTGCAGCCTGCTTTTTGTCAGTAGTCTACTGTAACCTGCGGCAGACAGTAGTCTACTGTAACCTGCAGTAACCTGCGGCAGACAGTAAACTACTGTAACCTGCAGTAGACAGTAGTCTACTGTAACCTGCAGTAACCTGCAGTAGACAGTAGACTACTGTAACCTGCAGTAGACTACTGTAACCTGCAGTAGACTACTGTAACCTGCAGTAGACAGTAGACTACTGTAACCTGCAGTAGACAGTAGACTACTGTAACCTGCAGTAGACAGTAGACTACTGTAACCTGCAGTAGACAGTAGACTACTGTAACCTGCGGCAGACAGTAAACTACTGTAACCTGCAGTAGACAGTAGACTACTGTAACCTACAGTAGTCTACTGTCTACTGCAGGTTACAGTAGTCTACTGTCTGCTGCAGGTTACAGTAGACTACTGTAACCTGCAGGTTACTGCAGGTTACAGTAGTCTACTGTAACCTGCAGTAGACAGTAGACTACTGTAACCTGCAGCAGACAGTAGACTACTGTAACCTGCGGTAGACAGTAGACTACTGTAACCTGCAGTAGACAGTAGACTACTGTAACCTGCAGCAGACAGTAGACTACTGTAACCTGCGGTAGACAGTAGACTACTGTAACCTGCGGTAGACAGTAGACTACTGTAACCTGCAGCAGACAGTAGACTACTGTAACCTGCAGTAGACAGTAGACTACTGTAACCTGCAGTAGACAGTAGACTACTGTAACCTGCGGCAGACAGTAGACTACTGTAACCTGCAGTAACCTGCAGCAGACAGTAGACTACTGTAACCTGCAGCAGACAGTAGACTACTGTAACCTGCAGTAACCTGCAGGTTACAGTAGTCTACTGTAACCTGCAGTAGACAGTAGACTACTGTAACCTGCAGCAGACAGTAGACTACTGTAACCTGCAGTAGACAGTAGACTACTGTAACCTGCAGTAGACAGTAGACTACTGTAACCTGCAGTAGACAGTAGACTACTGTAACCTGCAGTAGACAGTAGACTACTGTAACCTGCAGTAGACAGTAGACTACTGTAACCTGCGGCAGACAGTAGACTACTGTAACCTGCAGTAACCTGCAGGTTACAGTAGACTACTGTAACCTGCAGTAGACAGTAGACTACTGTAACCTGCAGTAGACAGTAGACTACTGTAACCTGCAGTAGACAGTAAACTACTGTAACCTGCGGCAGACAGTAGACTACTGTAACCTGCAGTAACCTGCAGTAGACAGTAGACAGTAGACTACTGTAACCTGCAGTAGACAGTAGACTACTGTAACCTGCAGTAGACAGTAGACTACTGTAACCTGCAGCAGACAGTAGACTACTGTAACCTGCAGTAGACAGTAAACTACTGTAACCTGCGGCAGACAGTAGACTACTGTAACCTGCAGTAACCTGCAGTAGACAGTAGACTACTGTAACCTGCAGGTTACTGTAGGTTACAGTAGTCTACTGTAACCTGCGGCAGACAGTAGACTACTGTAACCTGCAGTAACCTGCAGCAGACAGTAGACTACTGTAACCTGCAGCAGACAGTAGACTACTGTAACCTGCAGCAGACAGTAGACTACTGTAACCTGCAGTAGACAGTAGACTACTGTAACCTGCAGCAGACAGTAGACTACTGTAACCTGCAGCAGACAGTAGACTACTGTAACCTGCAGTAACCTGCAGCAGACAGTAGACTACTGTAACCTGCAGTAGACAGTAGACTACTGTAACCTGCAGCAGACAGTAGACTACTGTAACCTGCAGCAGACAGTAGACTACTGTAACCTGCAGCAGACAGTAGACTACTGTAACCTGCAGTAGACAGTA